>NC_079496.1:67144343-68393036 GCF_030052815.1 Hevea brasiliensis | reverse complement strand
TTGAAAAGAACTAAGGATTTATTCTTGATCTATGGAGGTGGAGACTTGCAATTAGATGATTATACTGATTCTGATTTCCAATCAGATATCAATGATAGAAAGTCTACATCTGGATATGTGTTTATTTGTAATGGAGGTGCATTCAGTTGGAAGAGTTCCAAACAGAGTATGACTGCAGATTCCACTACGTAGGTCGACTATATTCTTTGCATCGAATCTTTGCAAAGGAAGCTGTTTGTATATAGAAGTTCGTGACAGAACTTGCAGTAGTTCCTTCCATTGAGTCAGCAGTTCCACTACACTGTGACAATAATGGACCAGTCATACAGGCTAAGGAAACAAGGTCTCACCAAAAATCCAAACACACAGAAAGGCGCTACCACATTATCAGAGAAATAGTTGGGCGAGGCGATGTAGCCATGCAGAAAATAGCATCAGCTGGAAATCTAGTTGATCCATTCACTAAGCCTATGTCACAGACTCAACTAGACCGATAGAGATGATAGGTCTATGATATTATAATGAATGGCTCTAGTGCTAGTGGGAGATTGTTAGTAGTATGCCATAGAGCATATCATTTAGTATGTATCTTGTGCATACTTTTATTAATAAAAGGCTTTTCCACTTTTCCGTTTACATAATATATTTATGTGTAATAGAACAGGTCCACTGATATTTTATTAGAAATATTATTCTTAAGTTATTAAGAATATGAGTGACATTATTTCTAGCACAAAATATCATAAATAGGTTCACAATCGAGGATACTTCATAATAAGGACATGACTTATCCAGAAAGATTGTATTCATGTTTGTTCCCAAGTTATTTATATAAGATATAAATAAGATGGAATGGTGAGTTTCACGCCATATGACAAACATGATAGGTACTTATAAATGATAAGTAGGCCGAACCAGTGACACTTATGACAACCACATGGAGTTTACTCTTGTCAATGTTTTGTCATAAATCATATCAGTGCATATAATTTTTAGACCTGAGATAGCATAGTTATCTTGTATATAGGTAGTTTGAGTTTGATACTGCTTTCATACTTGTACTGTGTATGGGTATATGGGCATGTGTTGGCTCCTAATAGTTATTTATGGAGGTAGGTGTTGATCAAGATGGAATCTATTCCTCTAAGTAAATAGAGATAAAATCTTATGTTCATTTAATTGTTATTGATGTTTCAAGTTCTTGGCCAGGATAGATAAATTTGATCAAAAAAGAGTTTCTGATGAGAAAATCTTTTTAATCAAGAACTGAAATTAAAAGAGAACATAATTTTCATAGCAAATAGAGTTTGACATAAACCATGACTCCACCTTGAGTTGGGATTTTGTAACAGAGAGATTCTAGTGCATGGTAACATATGATTATAGGTTCATTTAAGGTAAACCTTATTACTAATTGGGTGTCCATGGCATGCTATGCTAGGTGTTAACCATGGTCTATGAGGTGCATAAAATGATTTAGAGAAATCATTTATGGTAAGAAAGAGTTCTGATGATATTAAGAGTTGATATCATGTCTCATTGCCAATTAGTGATGAGCCTAGTAAGTCATACACATATAAAAGTAGTAACCTAATTAAATATGATTTAATTAATTAATTAATTAAAGAGTTTAATTGATTAATTAAATAGGTTTGGTTTACAATTAGATTGCAAAGTCCCTAGCATGACTTGAAACCAAATCTAGATTATCTAATGTATAGTATAAGTTAAATTTATATTTAAAGTGTTTAAATATGAATTTAATTAATGAGAAATTAATTAATAGAGATTAATTAATTAATTTATATTTGATATAAATTAATTAGAAGAAGAGATAATTATTTTGAGTTAAGAACTCAAACTTAAGACACAGGGGCATTTTGGTCATTTCGCAGTGTGACATGTGGCACCATGAGATGGTGACACATGGCATTACACATAAGTTTTCCAAATGTCTTTTAATCATGTAAGATGATTAAAATTAAGATTAAATATAGGTTTAACACTTGGCACAATGTGATTGGGTCACTTAAACCTAGAGCTAATCAAAGGGTGATATGTGGCAAGGGTTTAATGTGTTAACCTAGCTATATAAGTGTTGTTATGAGAAAATAAAATACAACCAGCAGCCACACTCCTTTATCACGCCATTTTGATGCTCTCCCTCTCTTCCTCTTCATCTCTCATCAATTCAAAGAGATTAGCCATCAATCTCTTGAATTAAAAATACTAGAAATTGTTTCTAGTGTCCTGTTTACATCTCTAATCTCTTAAAAGGCAGAACTTGAATTTCTAATTAATAGAAAAAGCTTTAGAAGCTGTTCAAGGGCTGCCATAGGTGTTCTTGGTGTGGACAAGCTAGAGGGATAACATTTGGTGTCCTGAAGACGAATCTCAAAGGCGCAAATACGCTACAGTGCATCAAGGGGTTAGTGTAATCATTCTTGATTTAATCTAGGGTTCTAAAATTAATCTGATTAATTTTAAAATCTTAAATGGCAAATACAGATCCAAAAACATATTAAAAGAGTTTTAATATGTTGTTTATCATTGAAATCAAATAGTCAAAAAATAAATCTTGCATGATGCATGTGACCCTAGGTGAAAATTTTTGAATTCAATGGTATAAACTTGTGTTTTTCACACTTCTGTTCCTTCAAAGGATAGCCATACTAGCATGTTAGCTCCATAAAACTCATCACAATCATGCCCCAACCAAGGCTATTGAAATTTAGGGTTAGCATACCAATGATATTTCATCAATTTTCTTTGTCATGGCACTCATTTATAGTCCATAAACATGAATTTGAAGTAAAAACCAAGGTGAGGTCACAAAACTCTATGGAGTGAGATTTCTCACTTGTTAGGGTTCTTATTTTCTTTTTCTTTTTGCTCCCAAAAGACTCTCCAAGATGCAAGAACACTTTTTTGTGTTGGGAGTATAGGATTTAGTGGGGTAGAAGCTAGTGAAATCATGCTTTCAAAAGCTTGAAAATGGGTGGCTATGGAGGGAAGGTCACGGCAAGGAAGAAGAAGAGAAGAGAATTCTGATTTTTTTTCATTTTTCAGCCCAATTTGTTTCTTTTAAGTAAGCTTATGCCATGTGTCAACATTGGATTGGTTGGGAGAATCTTAATGACATCATTATGATGTCATAAGTCCATTTTCTTTCATTTTCTCTCCATTTCTTCTCTATTTATTTCAATTAAATTTTTAACAATATTTATTCATATTTTATGTTATATAAATTATTTATTTAACTGGACAAGTTGGCCAAAAATCATCTCTGAAGACGAAATAACCAAAATGCCCTCCATTTGGCTTAACGAGCTAAAATTGTCTGTACCGATTGAAAAATTTTTCTAAGCATTTTCTTGGTATTCTAATGCCATAAGAACCTCAATAATCCTTCTCCATAGTCCCAATAATTATTTTATAATTTTTCCCCCGGGTCTAGGGTTGCTAATGTCTTTCACCATCACTTTCCCTTCGGGTTACTCATCCCTGGGGTTTCGGCTTGTTTAACCTTAGTGTATTTGGTTTCTAAAATTTTTCCTTGATTTTTACGAACATTATTTCATTTCTTTATAACTCCTCACTCTAGTCTATTTATTATTTCAAACATTCTAGCTGCTCGGACCAATATTGGTCACCGGAACAGTAGACTATACGGATTAGCTAAAGTGAGGATGTTACAACTCTTCCCCTCTAAGAAAAATTTCGTCCTCGAAATTTACCTGATGCAAACAGTTGAGGGAACTATTGCCTCATCATCTCTTCATTTTCCCAAGTTGCCTCTTCAGTGTTGTGGTGCCTCCAAAGCACTTTTACCAGTGGAATTTGTTTATTTCTCAGTTCCTTCACTTCCCGAGCTAGGATCTGTATAGGTTCTTCTGTATATGTCAAGTTCGGTTGGATTTCAATCTCTTCCATGGAAATGACATGTGAAGGGTCTGAGCGATGTCTCCTCAACATAGAAACATGGAATACGTTATGAATTTTATCCAGTTCTGGTGGTAAAGCTAGCCGATAGGCCACTGGTCCCACACGTTCGATGATTTTATATGGGCCAATGAACCTAGGGCTTAACTTATCCTTTCTCCCAAACCTCAATACTTTCTTCCACGATGAGACTTTGAGAAACACTTTATCGCTAACTGCATACTTTATCTCTTTTCTCTTCAAATCGGCATATGATTTCTATCTATCTGAGGCAACCTTTAGGTTAGCTTTGATTATCTTCACTTTCTCCTCAGTCTGTTTCACCAGGTCTGGTCCTACCAGCTTATCTTTGCCCAATTCAGTCCAACATACTGGAGTTCTATATTTCCTCCCATACAGTGCTTCATACAGAGCCATTTCAATACTAGCTTGGTAGCTATTGTTGTATGCGAATTCTATCAGTGGGAGGTATCTATCCCAACTCTCCTCAAACTCAATGACATAACTCCTTAGCATATCCTCCAGGATCTATCACGTAATTCACATTGTTACTATCATTTCAACTTATCAACTATGAAAATTCAATTAGTTCTTAGGTTTACCTGGATTACTCATTCTGACTGTCCATCCGTCTGAGGATGAAAAGCCGTGCTAAAACGGAGTTGTGTGCCCAAGGCTTCTTGCAACTTTTTCCAGAATCTCGATGTAAACCTTGGATCTCGGTCAGATATGATGGAAAGTGGGATTCCATGAAGTCTAACTATCTCACTGATATACAATTATGCTAGCTTCTCCAGTGAGTAGTCAGTCCTAACTGGCAAAAAATGTGCTGACTTCGTCAATCTATCCATTATCACCCATACTGCATCATGCTTCTTCTGGGTGAGAGGTAGACCACTAACAAAATCCATAGTGACTCGGTCCCATTTCCATTTACGTATGCTTATAAGCTGTAGCAATCCTGATGGAACTTGATGTTCTGCTTTAACTTGCTGACATGTCAAACACTTAGTCACATAGTCAGCTATATCCCTCTTCATATCAGGCCACCAATAATGAGGCTTCAAATCATTATATATTTTCGTGCTTCCCGGGTGCATAGCATAAATACTAGTGTGTACTTCTTTCAGAGTACTAGTCTTCAGTTCCCCATCATCTGGCACACACACTCTTCCTCTGTAGTACAGACATCCATCTGCTTTCACCTCATACTCAGTTTCCTTTCCCTCTGGAATTTTATCCATAATGGCCATTAATTTTTCATCTGCCCTCTGCTTATCTTGTATCTGCTGTAGCAGGTTTGGCCTCACTTACAACTTAGCCAACATAGCTCCATCTTGAGCTAAGGACAGACTGTCATTTAGTGATCTTAAAACTGTGATGGACTTCCTACTTAAAGCATCAGCAACTACATTTGCCTTCCCAGGATGATAATCTATCACACAATCATAGTCCTTTAGGAGCTCAATCCATCGCCTCTGTCTAAGATTGAGCTCCTTCTGGGTTGGCAAATATTTTAGACTCTTGTACTTTGTATAGATGTAGCATTTTTCACTATCTAAGTAATGCCTCCATATCTTCAGTGCGAAGATAATTACTGCTAACTCCAAGTCATGAGTAGGGTAGTTTTGTTCATGTGGCCTTAACTGCCTGGAAGCATAGGCGACAACTTTCCCCTCTTGCATCAATACACACCCTAGCCCATTATGTGAGGCATCACTGTAGACCACAAAGTCTTTTCTCGACACTGGCTGTGTTAACACAGGTGCTTCTGTCAACATAGCCTTCAGCCTCTCAAAACTAGCTTGGCACTTGTCGTTCCAGCCAAATTTCACATTCTTGTGCAACAACTTGGTCATTGGAGCAGCTATAAGAGAAAACTCCTTCACAAATCTTCTGTAATACCCAGCTAGCCCCAAGAAACTTCTGACCTCAGTTGCATTTCTGGGAGGCTTCCATTCCATCATTGCTTCTATCTTTTTGGGATCCACTCTAATCCCCTCAACTGATACTATGTGTCCAAGAAAGGAGATTTCACTCATCCAGAAGTCACATTTAGACAACTTAGCATATAGCTTCTTTTCTCGCAGGGTTTGCAGAACAATCCTCAAATGTTCATTATGTTCTTCCCTGGTATTGGAATACACCAGAATATCATCAATAAAGACCACTACAAACCGATCTAAGTATAGATGGAAGATACGGTTCATAAGGTCCATAAATGCTGCTGGTGCATTTGTTAACCCAAACGGCATCACTAGAAATTCATAATGCCCATACCGGGTTCTGAATGCAGTTTTTGACACATCTGCATCCTTTACCCTTAACTGATGATACCCTGATCTGAGATCAATTTTTGAAAATAGACCGGCTCCCTTCTACTGATCAAACAGATCATCAATTCTGGGCAATGGATATTTATTCTTCACAGTTACTTTGTTCAACTGCCGGTAATCAATACACAATCTTAAGGTTCCATCTTTCTTCTTCACAAATAGCATCGGAGCTCCCCACGGTGACACACTAGGGCGTATGAACCCCTTATCAAGTAACTCCTGCAACTGAGTTTTCAACTCCTTCAATTCAGTGGGTGCTATCCTATAAGGAGCAATAGAAATTGATGCTGTACCCAGCATTACCTCAATAGCATACTCGACTTCCCTTTCTGCTGGTAAACCAGGCAACTCTTCAGGAAATACATCTGGGAAGTCTCTTACTGTGGGTATGTCACACAAGTTTAGCTTAGCTTGCCTAGTATCAACCACATGTGCTAGGTAAGCTTCACAGCCTTTTCTCATCAATCTTCTTACAACTGTGGCTGAGATAACATTGGACAGGAAATCTGTCCCTTCACCCACAATAGTAATCTCATTACCGTCAGAAGTTTTTAGAGAAATCCTTTTCAATTTGCAATCACCTATTGCCTGATGACGTGATAACCAGTCCATTCCCAAAATCACGTCGAACTCGTGCAAGGGCAATTCAATTAGGTCTGCCGAGAATTCATACCCCTGAATCCTCAACGGGCAACCTTTATACACCTTATTCACTACCACACTATGGCCTAGTGGATTTGTGACTAGAATGTCTTGATCACTCTCCTCTACTAGAACTCCCCTCTCTATGGGTAGTTTGATGCAAATGTAGGAATGAGTGGATCCTGCATCCACCAATGCATGTACAGAAGTGTTGTAGAGGGAAAACGTAACTCTGATGACATCCAGGGCATCTTGCTCCTCCTGAGCTCTGATGGCATAGGCCCTGGCAGGTACTCTAGTGTCTGGCCTCTCAACTGACTCGGATGCAGGCCTCAATGATGGACCAGCTGCCTCAAATTTACCAGGATTCCTAACCCTTTGTGGTGCAGGAGCAGGTCTGTAAGCTTGTGTTGGAGCAACTGTAGCAGTCCTCTTCGGACAATTCTTGATCTGATGTTCTGTAGATCCACACCGCAAGCATGCACCAGTCACTCACCAACAATCCCCCCTATGCCACTTCTGGCAGTACGGACAGGCAGAAGATGCTGGGGTTGGTCCCCTAAACACCGTCCCTAGAGAGTTGCTCATTGATGGTGTGGACTGGCCTCTCCTAGGTGTGAACTGTGGTCTGGGCCTCTGAGATTGACCCTGACCCTGTAGTGGTCCTAAACTTTGAGCAGGAGGACCCTTACTCTTCTTACTAGGAGTAAAAAATGTACTGGACTGACCCGGACCCCTCTTCTGCTATCTTTTCCTTCTATTTTGTTCATTTATTCGGACCCTTTCCACTTTTGATGCAGCATCTACTAATTTAGCAAAATCCTTAATCTCCAATGCTGTGATCATGACTTTGATATTATCATTAAGTCCTTCTTCAAACCTTCTGCACCTCTCTATCTCTGTAGGGACTATCTCCCTCCCATATCAGCTCAATTTGACAAACTCACGCTCATACTACCCTGCCCCCTGATTCAGCCCTTGGTGGAGCATGACTCTCCACCTCTTCATCAACTACTCTTTGTGAAGCAGGATCCATATCCTATTCAAAATAAGAAAATAAACAGATCTGCATCAGTGTCACCTCAACACTTATAAATGTAATGCAATGGTATGCACTCTATCTAGGCCCAGAAACGCCTAAACTGATGCTCTGATACCACTAAATGCGACACCCCTTACCCATCTACAGTTTAGCCGAGCAAGATATGCCACTTAGTGTGCCGGAGCACCAATTCATGTTTCAATTACAATTTATCCCATTTGATTCATTTATTTACCATTTTTGATAAATCTAAATTTTTACGCAATTTTTATAGAAAATTTAGTAGAGTGCCAGCTATAATTTGGAAAAATAGTTTTTCTGAACCTGTTTAAAACACTTCCAATATAATTTCCAAATCCAAACTCCATTATACACATTTCAAGTTAATCTCAAAATCACAATCTCAAATCACAACACTATTTTCAAAATTTTTTTCTTTTCACTTCATTACTGGAAGCACATTCATAAATATTTCTCAACATAATATACAGAAAATTTCAATAATATGAAATTTCATATATTTACATCATCAAATAATTTCAAGAGTTTATAGTTACAAGTCCAAAACTAATACAAAATACAAATTACAAAATGCTACCCAAAATCTTAATGTCCTACCATATGCACTGCAAAGGTGAGGTGACTTTGGACTCCGGATGCAGCTCTGAAAGCTCACCCTATCTGATGTCTACTGGGCTCCCCAGCTAGGTCTCCAGTACCTGCGCATGGCAAAAGCAACACGCTAAGCAATTCTGCTTAGTAGTGACAATATAAAATAAAATAAAACAAAATAAAAATAAGTATGCAGAATATATGTTTATATTTTTTGGTAGACTTAATTTCTGATATTTATTGTAGTATTATTCGATTAAAATTTGGTAAAATTTATTATCATTGCCCGAGTAACCCATACTAGTTGACTGGACTAGATAAACGGGTAAACTGGCACTGGGCACTAAGTACCTCAGACCATCACACCATCGGTCACATTGTGTCTCCCGGTGTGCAATAGAACAGCTAATAAGTTGTAATAATTATCAGGGAGAAAACCCAAGTGTAACAACTCAAATAACATAGCCAAAGGCTATTATGTCACAGAATGGCATGGGAAGCCATGAAACACAAAATGGCATGAAGCCATATGCAGTACTGCTAACAGAACCCTATTGGCATGCCAACCTATCCAAACCAATCTTGCTAGGTATATTAGGGCATTTTGCACTTTTAAGTTTCACAATTTTTGAAATTCAAGTTTTATTATTACTATTCCATTCATTAGTCAACAAAATTTTGACTTTTACATGGATAATAAGTACATTGGTTTTAATGCTCCCAACATACCACATTTTGCATTCTAAACTTGTGGGTATTGGTTGCCAATACCATTTCTAAGTTTAATGTTAATTGGACAGAATTTTCAGTTTTCATGCTTTGTTTTTACTGTTCTATTAGTCATTTTTGTAGTAGGAATTTAGCAAAATGATCAACATGAAAGTTGTTCCTTATTTTGTCTAGTTGTATTTCCTTTTTTGAATCACTCTATTTAGAGTTTTGTAGCTGAAGTTATGGCTCAAAAACCACAACTGGCCAGATTAAGATTTGTCCAGAATTTCTGGACTGACCAAATCTACAGTACTTGGAATAGTGACTGCAACTCACTTTTTGAATATGTTTTATTCATAATTTGGGTTAGGTTTCTTCATAAAAGTTGTTGGTCTATATCTCAACTTGTTTTTGGTAAAATTTCAGGTCAATTGGACCTTTCTACACTGAGTTATGGCCAAATGACTAAACACTGTTTATTTGGTCATTTTGCCCAGGCAGAATGCAGGTCACCCGGATTAGGGCAATCTTTTGGTGAACTTGGTTTAGTTTTGTGGCATGGTTTCTTCACCAAAGTTGTGCCATTATGTGTCTAGTTTCATGTCCAATTGGCCTTGCACCAATTGAACCTCTACAATTCTTGTTATTGCTACCCAAACCTGCAGGACTCATGTCCAGTCCTGCAGGTCACCAAAGGCAGCCACACCAAACTCCAATCCCACTATACAATTCACTTCATTTTTCATTTAAATAGAACCAAATGGTCAATAATTGACCATTAAAAACTACTTTCATCGTTACATGATCAAAGTCTCAATTTCCATCCCAAAACCCTAACTCAAACATCACATACTATGCAATATCATTGCATTTTAACATTCCACTTAAGAGATGCAATTTAAGGGCAGCCACACTAGCATGTTAGCTCCATAAAACTCATCAAAATCATACCCCAACCAAGGCTACTAAAATTTAGGGTTAGCATACCAATGGTATTTCATCAAATTTCTTTGTCTTATAGTCCATAAACATGAATTTGAAGTAAAAACCAAGGTTAGGTCACAAACCTCTATGGAGTGAGATTTTCCACTTGTTAGGGTTCTTGTTTTCTTTTTCTTTTTGCTCCCAAAAGACTCTCCAAGATGCAAGAACACATTTTTATGTTGGGAGTATAGGATTTAGTGGGGTAGAAGCTAGTGAAATCAAGCTTTCAAAAGCTTGAAAATGGGTGGCTATGGAGGGAAGGTCACGGCAAGGAAGAAGAAGAGAAAGAGAATTCTGATTTTTTTTCATTTTTCAGCCCAATTTGTTTCTTTTAAGTAAGCTTATGCCATGTGTCAACATTGGATTGGTTGGGAGAATTTTAATGACATCATTATGATGTCATAAGTCCATTTTCTTTTATTTTCTCTCCATTTCTTATCTATTTAATTTCAATTAAATTTTTAACAACATTTATTCATATTTTATGTTATATAAATTATTTATTTAGCTGGACAAGTTGGCCAAAAATCATCTCTGAAGATGAAATGACCAAAACGCCCTCCATTTAGCTTAACGAGCCAAAATTGTCTGTATCGATTGAAAAATTTTTCTAAGCATTTTCTTGGCATTCTAATGCCACAAGAACCTCAATAATCTTTCTCTAGAGTCCCAATAATTATTTTATAATTTTTTCCCCAGGTCTAGGATTGCTAACGACCTTCACCGTCACTTCCCCTTCGGGTTACTCATCCCTGGGGTTTCGGCTTATTTAACCTTAGGGTATTTGGTTGCTAAAATTTTTTCTTGATTTTTATGAACATTATTTTGTTTCTTTATAACTCCTCATTCCAGTCTATTTATTATTTCAAGCATTCTAGCTTCCCGGACAGACATTGGTCAACGGAACAGTAAACTGTACGAATTAGCTAAAGTGAGGATGTTACATGTAGAATCCGGATCAAACAGCACATACACATCTTGTTTAAAGATAGAGAAAGTGCCAGCGACTATGTCAGAAGTTTTAGCCTCTTCTCTCTGCTGCATAATGTATACTCTGGCTGGAGCACTGTAACGATCGGGCTTCAACCACTAGAGGAATTGTCCGCTTTAGCCATAAGCCTCACGATTTTGTCCCATAGGTGGAATGGAGAACTTCCCAGGAGGTCACCCATCCTAGGATTTCTCTCAAACGAGCATGCTTAACCCTAGAGTTCTTCCAACTCTCTAGGCCATTCCACCAAAAGGCGCCTCAAGTGATTAATTCTCCCATTTTATATATCATTACCTTTTGAACCCAAGACCATCTCCATGCTTTGCCGATGTGGGATTTTCCTAAGAGACCTTTCTCCCCCCCTTTCAGGACTCAGCGTCATCGCTAAGATTTGCCCCACCATCGCCCAAGAGGACACGCGAGCGGCTCTAATAACAATTGTAACGATCGGGATCCAACCACTAGAGGAATTATCCGCTTTGGCCATAAGCCTTACGGTTTTATCCCATACGTAGAATGGAGAACTTCCTAGGAGGTCACCCATCCTAGGATTTCTCTCAAGAGAGCACGCTTAACCCTAGATGTGACACCCCTTACCCGACTACAGTGTAGCCGAGCAAGTTATGCCACTCAGTGTGCCGGAGCACTCTATTTTATCTTAATTCATTCTTATCATAGTTTTGAAAATAACTTGTGAAATATAATTCATTTATTGAAATTGTAATTTATTTGAGGTTCCAAAAATTTTATAGAAAATCCGGCGGAGTATCGGCTAAAAATGGAGAAAACAGTTCTTCGGAACCTATGAAAAACACTTCCTAAGGTCATATTCAATCAATCCCAACTCCAATTATCAACAAAGTCTCAGAATAATTTCATCAATTTCATTTATTTCTCAATCATTCATCTCATGGTACTCATATACAATTCACATTTTGTATCACATCAAGTTACAGCAATTTCTTAATGATTTCTCTATTTATCATTTCACATCATCATTAGACTCAAATCATAAATAAATTCTCACATGTGATTTATAATCACAAATTACAAGTACTTACATTAATACAAAATTATATTACATTTTTTCAAATACATATGATAAAATAAGAGTTTAATTACCAAATTTACAAAAATCTCAAAATACAAAATGGGACCTAGTGTCCTACTAATGCACTGTGGATGGTGAGGTGACACGGACGCTATGCAGAACTATGAACTGCCTTACCGAATCTGTGGTCTACTGGGCCCTCTGTCCAAATCTTCAGTACCTACGCGTTGCAAAAGCGATGCGTTAAGCATAAAGCTTAGTGGTGCCAATAATACAAGAAAATATAATATGCAAATAAAAATAATAATTTCCTTGCTATTGTGTTCATAAGATTTGACTAATTACTAACTTATTGTTTAGTCGAGGGCTAATCATGTTTTATGATATTAACTTCTTCATGCATTTCGTTAATTATTTTCTTCATGATCTTGAGCTTCTTTGTATTTTTGGTAATCATTCCTGATACTTAATTTTCGTATTTTCTTTAATGATCAGTTCAATCACAGTTATACTTTTCCATGCCCAAGTAACCTATACTGGACGACTGGACTGGATAACGGGTCATTGGCATTGGACACTGCGGTGCCTCGGGCCGTCATACCATGGGACGCAGAACGTCAACCATGTATGCAGTCAGTATGGCTAAAAAGCAATGATATCACATAATCGGGCATAAAAGCCATGAATACGGGCATAAAAGCCATGAATACGGGCATAAAGCCATGAACACAGGCATAAAGCCTTTCGCAGTACTGCTAAAACAATACCCTATTGGCATGCCAAACTATCCAAACCAATCTTGTTAGGTATACTAGGGCATTTGATACTTTAAAATTCTTCAATCTTTGAATTTCAACTTTTGGTGTCACTATTCATTTCATTGCTCAACAAGAAAGTTGACTTTTGCATAGAAAGTAGGTACATTGACTTTGGCACTTCAAACATACCACATTTTTCATTTAAAACTTATTGGAAGTGATCACCATTACCATTTCTAGGCTTAAACCAAGGGAAACAAAATTTTCAGTTTTTGAAGCTTAACTTTACTATTCTATTAAGCACTGTTACAGTGGGAATTTGAGGAAATGGTGAACATGAAAGTTGTTCCTTATTTTGTCTAGTTGAATTTCTTTTTTTGAATCACTCCATTTGGAGTTTTGTAGCTCAAGTTATGGCCAAAATAAGTTTACTGTTTACGTGCAATCATCTTTGAGATTTTGGTCCGCAGATTTTTGGTCCAAATTTGGTCAGTAATTTGATCAAGTTAAGTTCATAATTTGGTCTAACTTTCTTCTTATGAAATGTTCTACCATACCTTAGGTTTCCATCGGTTCAAGAATCGCCTAAATCCGAGTTTTCTAGAGAGAGTTATAGCCATCCAAACATTACTGCTCAAGTGAAAATCTGCAGAGTTGCAGGTTTGATAACTTAAATTTTCCCAATAATTTGAATGGGTTAATGACATAATTTGGGGTAATGTTCTTCATGAAAGTTATTTTTCTATATCATATCTTGTTGCTGAAAAAATTTCAGATCAATTTGACCATTCTACAGTGAGTTATGGCCAAATAAACAGTTACTATTCATTTGGTCATTCTGCAGGGGCTGTTTGCAGGGTATCCGAATTGGGGCCAATTTTTGGTCCACTTGCTTTAATCTTTTGGGAATGGTTTCTTCAGCAAAAATGTGCCATTATAAGCCTAGTTTCATGTCCAATTGGCCAAACACCAATTGAACCTACACAGCCAAAGATATGATAGTCCAAGTGGACTGAAATCTCAGCCACCCTGCTGCACTCATTGGGCAGCCTGCCCATTCCACTTTGCCATGCAATAATTCACTCCTAATTATGGTCAACTTACCTCAAATGGTCACTAATTGACCATTAGAATGTTCTTTAACAATTTCATAAGTAAAGTCAAATTTTCACTCCTAAACCCTAGCTCAAAGTCATGGTTTTCACAATTTCTTTAGTTAACTCTTTCATTCTTTGTATATATATATATGTATACACTTTAAACATAATCTCCAATTCACTCTAAGTCCATTAATACAATCAAACTCATTCCTTCCTAGGGCTGCTGAAAATTCAAGGGATGCATACACTTAACTTTTATTCATTTAATTTACAATTTCTCACTTATTTCAAGCTTCTAACATGGAATCAAAGAAGTATATATATAAGTAGGCACTAACCTCACTTTAACCTCTTGTAGGGCAGATTTCTCCAAGCTAAAACTTCACTTTCCTTCACTTTCTAGGCTGCCAAACACTTCCCAAGAGGTAGAGACAAGCTTTTAGTGAAGCGACTTAGGGTTTTATAGTGCAAATTCATGGGAAAATGGAAGTAATTAAAGAAAACTTTCATGGAGGGTTATGGAGGAGAGGATCACGTTTTGAAGAAGAAGATGGCTGCTTGTTTTTGGTCTTACTTGGTCTTTATTTATCTCTTTTATTAATTAGTCAAATGGTTACTTAATTGTGATTGGTTATGGCTTTTAAATGACATCATCAAGATGTCATAAATTGCTTTTTATTTCATTTTCCTTTTCTTTTATCCACTGCTCATTTCCAATTTCATTTTTAGTAATGTTTATTCATATTTTATATCATATTAATTATTTACTTAACTGGACAAGTCGGCCAAAAATCACCTCTGAAGGCGAAATGACCAAAATGCCCTCTGTTTAGCTTAACGGGTCAAAATTATGCATGCAGATTGAAAAATTTTTCTAAATATTTTCTTGGCATTCTAATGCCATAGGAACCTCAATGACCCTTCTCTGGAGTCCCAAAAATTATTTTATGAATTTTTTCCCGGGTCTAGGGCTCCTCGTTGCGAGAACCGCAACTTCCCTCTGAGTTACCCCTCGCTAGGGCACCGGCTCGTTTAACTTGGTTGTATTTTATTTCTAAAATTTTTGCTAAATTTTTCTTATTAATATTTGAGTTAATTATGGTCCCTCACTTTGATTTAAATATTTTTCCGGACGTTCTAGCTGTCCGGACCGACACCGGTCACCGAAACAGTAGAATGTACGGAGTGGCTATCGGGAGGGTGTTACAACTCTTCCCCTCTAATTTAAATTTCGTCCTCGAAATTTACCTGACTTAAGTAATCGGGGAGTTGCTACCTCCTTGTTTCTTCACTTCCTTGCATCGCCTCATCAGTGTCTGGGTTTGGCTCTTCCTGAGCTTCCATAGCATATACTTGTGGTGCCACCCTGACTTCGGGCTTTTCAACTGTCTCAGAAACAATCTTCTATGAAATGTCAGCCATTTCTGCTCTACCCGATCTTTTACCCCTTTGAACTATAGGGAAAGGTCTATCAACTTGTACCGGAGCTATTGAACCACTCCTCTGAGGGCAATCTCTTATGAAATGATCCGTAGCCCCACGCTTGAAACATTCTCCAGTTAACAATCGACACTCCCCTCTGTGTCTTCTACCACAATGCATACATTCAGGCACTGGGGTTGATCCCCTTGTTATTGTGCCCGGGGAACTAGCTATAGATATTCCCATCTGGCCTCTGTGGCCCTGTGTCTGATCTTGTGAACTAGGACCCTTAAACTTCTTACTATCAGTTGGTATACTTGACTGTCTTGGTCCAAATTCCCTCTTACGCTGCCTATCTTTCCTATTTTGTTCATTTATTCTCACTTTTTCCACTTTTAATGCAGCTTCCACTATCTTGGTGAAGTCTGTGATTCCCAAGGCAGTGATCATGATCTTTATATTGTCATTTAATCCTTCTTCAAATCTCTTACACCTTTCAGCCTCATTAGGGACTATCTCCCTTCCGTAGCGGCTTAATCTGACAAATTCCTTCTCATACTCAGCCACTGACAACTGTCTCTGCCTTAGGTTAATAAATTCCCTTCTTCTCTCTTCTAAGTATACAGTACCCACATATTTCTTCTTAAACTCGGAGAGAAAGAAGTCCCATGTCATAACTTCTGGCTGCACCTCACTGGATACCGTGTCCCACCACTCATAGGCATCATCTTGCAACAGAGATATGGCAGCCTCTAAATTTTGCTATGGGGTGCAGTGGAGTTGTTTTAGAACTCTGCCTGTTCTGTTCAACCAATTCTCAGCTGCAACAGAATCATCTTCTCTCTTACCATAGAAGTCCACTGCTCCAAACTTCCTCAGTTTTTCCAGGTGTGATTTCTGCTGTGGAGCTGGTGGTGGTGGTGGTGCTGGCATTACCCCTGCCATTTGTCTGAAGAAATTGGCCATTTGCTGGAATATGGCCTGTGGAGGCTGAGCAGGCTCTGCTTGAGCTGGCGGAGTAGGTTCTCCCCTACCCCCAGTCTCAGCTGCTGCAGGTGGAGCATGACTCTCAACTTCCTCCTCGACTGCTCTCTGAGATGAATGGTCCATCTCCTATTCAAAATAAGAAAGATAAACAGATCTGCATTAGTGTCACCTCGACTCTTACAAATGCAATGCATCGTATGCAATCTATCTAGGTCCAAAAACGCCTAAACCGTGCTCTGATACCACTAAATGTGACACCCCTTACCCGACTACAATGTAGCCGAGCAAGTTATGCCACTGAGTGTGCCGGAGCACTCTATTTTATCTTAATTCATTTTTATCATAGTTTTGAAAATAACTTGTGAAATATAATTCATTTATTGAAATTATAATTTATTTAAGGTTCCGAAAATTTTATAGAAAATCCAGCGGAATACCGGCTAAAAATGGAGAAAACAGTTCTTCGGAACCTGTGAAAAACACTTCCTATGATCATATTCAATCAATCCCAACTCCAATTATCAACAAAGTCTCAGAATAATTTCATCAATTTCATTTATTTCTCAATCATTCATCTCATGGTACTCATATACAATTCACATTTTGTATCACATCAAGTTACAGCAATTTCTTAACGATTTCTCTATTTATCATTTCACATCATCATTAGATTCAAATCATAAATAAATTCTCACATGTGATTTATAATCACAAATTACAAGTACTTACATTAATACAAAATTATATTACATTTGTTCAAATACATATGATAAAATAAGAGTTTAATTACCAAATTTACAAAAATCTCAAAATACGAAATGGGACCTAGTGTCCTACTAATGCACTGTGAATGGTGAGGTGACACGGACGCTATGCAGAACTGTGAACTGCCTTACCGAATCTGTGGTCTACTGGGCCCTCTGTCCAAATCTTCAGTACCTACGTGTTGCAAAAGCGACGCGCTAAGCATAAAGCTTAGTGGTGCCAATAATACAAGAAAATATAATATGCAAATAAAAATAATAATTTCCTTGCTATTGTGTTCATAAGATTTGACTAATTACTAACTTATTGTTTAGTCGAGGGCTAATCATGTTTTATGATATTAACTTCTTCATGCATTTCGTTAATTATTTTCTTCATGATCTTGAGCTTCTTTGTATTTTTGGTAATCATTCCTGATACTTAATTTTCGTATTTTCTTTAATGATCAGTTCAATCACAGTTATACTTTTCCATGCCCAAGTAACCTATACTGGATGACTGGACTGGATAACGGGTCGTTGGCACTGGACACCGCGGTGCCTCGGGCCGTCATACCATGGGACGTAGAACGTCAACCATGGGACGCAGAACGTCAACCATGTATGCAGTCAGTATGGCTAAAAAGCCATGATATCACATAATCGGGCATAAAAGCCATGAATACGGGCATAAAAGCCATGAATACGGGCATAAAGCCATGAACACAGGCATAAAGCCTTTCGCAGTACTGCTAAAACAATACCCTATTGGCATGCCAAACTATCCAAACCAATCTTGTTAGGTATACTAGGGCATTTGATACTTTAAAATTCTTCAATCTTTGAATTTCAACTTTTGGTGTCACTATTCATTTCATTGGTCAACAAGAAAGTTGACTTTTGCATAGAAAGTAGGTATATTGACTTTGGCACTTCAAACATACCACATTTTTCATTTAAAACTTGTTGGAAGTGATCACCATTACCATTTCTAGGCTTAAACCAAGGGAAACAAAATTTTCAGTTTTTGAAGCTTAACTTTACTATTCTATTAAGCACTGTTACAGTGGGAATTTGAGGAAATGGTGAACATGAAAGTTGTTCCTTATTTTGTCTAGTTGAATTTCTTTTTTTGAATCACTCCATTTGGAGTTTTGTAGCTCAAGTTATGGCCAAAATAAGTTTACTGTTCATGTGCACTGTTCATGCTGAGATTTTGGGTCTGGCAGATTTTTGGTCCAACTTTGGTCAGTAATTTGATCAAGTTAAGTTCATAATTTGGTCTAACTTTCTTCTTATGAAATGTTCTACCATACCTTAGGTTTCCATCAGTTCAAGAATCGCCTAAATCCGAGTTTTCTAGAGAGAGTTATAGCCATCCAAACATTACTGCTCAAGTGAAAATTTGCAGAGTTGCAGGTTTGATAACTTAACTTTGCCCAATAATTTGAATGGGTTAATGACATAATTTGGGGTAATGTTCTTCATGAAAGTTATTTGTCTATATCATATCTTGTTGCTGAAAAAATTTCAGATCAATTTGACCATTCTACAGTGAGTTATGGCCAAATGAACAGTTACTGTTCATTTGGCCATTCTGCAGGGGCTGTTTGCAGGGCATCCGGATTGGGGCCAATTTTTGGTCCACTTGCTTTGGTCTTTTGGGCATGGTTTCTTCAGAAAAAATGTGCCATTATAAGCCTAGTTTCATGTCCAATTGACCAAACACCAATTGAACCTACACAGCCAAAGATATGGCAGTCCAAGTGGACTGAAATCTCAGCCACCCTGCTGCACTCATTGGGCAGCCTGCCCATTCCACTTTGCCATGCAATAATTCACTCCTAATTATGGTCAACTTACCTCAAATGGTCACTAATTGACCATTAGAATGTTCTTTAACAATTTCATAAGTAAAGTCAAATTTTCACTCCTAAACCCTAGCTCAAAGTCATGGTTTTCACAATTTCTTTAGTTAACTATTTCATTCTTTGTATATATATATGTATACACTTTAAACATAATCTCCAATTCACTCTAAGTCCATTAATACAATCAAACTCATTCCTTCCTAGGGCTGCAGAAAATTCAAGGGATGCATACACTTAACTTTTATTCATTTAATTTACAATTTCTCACTTATTTCAAGCTTCTAACATGGAATCAAAGAAGTATATATATAAGTAGGCACTAACCTCACTTTAACCTCTTGTAGGGCAGATTTCTCCAAGCTAAAACTTCACTTTCCTTCACTTTCTAGGCTGCCAAACACTTCCCAAGAGGTAGAGACAAGCTTTTAGTGAAGGGACTTAGGGTTTTATAGTGCAAATTCATGGGAAAATGGAAGTAATTAAAGAAAACTTCCATGGAGGGTTATGGAGGAGAGGATCACGTTTTGAAGAAGAAGATGGCTGCTTGTTTTTGGTCTTCCTTGGTCTTTATTTATCTCTTTTATTAATTAGTCAAATGGTTACTTAATTGTGATTGGTTATGGCTTTTAAATGACATCATCAAGATGTCATAAATTGCTTTTTATTTCATTTTCCTTTTCTTTTATCCACTACTCATTTCCAATTTCATTTTTAGTAATGTTTATTCATATTTTATATCATATTAATTATTTACTTAACTGGACAAGTCGGCCAAAAATCACCTCTGAAGGCGAAATGACCAAAATGCCCTCCGTTTGGCTTAACGGGTCAAAATTGTCTGTACCGATTGAAAAATTTTTCTAAATATTTTCTTGGCATTCTAATGCCATAGGAACCTCAATGACCCTTCTCTGGAGTCCCAAAAATTATTTTATGAATTTTTTCCCGGGTCTAGGGCTCCTCGTTGCGAGAACCGCAACTTCCCTCTGAGTTACCCCTCGCTAGGGCACCGGCTCGTTTAACTTGGTTGTATTTTATTTCTAAAATTTTTGCTAAATTTTTCTTATTAATATTTGAGTTAATTATGGTCCCTCACTTTGATTTAAATATTTTTCCGGACGTTCTAGCTGTCCGGACCGACACCGGTCACTGAAACAGTAGAATGTACGGAGTGGCTATCGGGAGGGTGTTACACTAGAGTTCTTCCAACTCCCCAGGCCATTCCACCAAAAGGCACCTCTAGTGATTAATTCCCTCATTTTATATATCATTATTTTTGAACCCAAGACCATCTCCGTGCTTTGCCGATATGGGATTTGCCTAAGGGACCTTTGGCAATAAATGTAACTCCCCTTACCCGACTACAGTGTAGCCGAGCGAGGCGTGCTACATTCAGTGCCGGAGCACCCTATCTTATCTTACTTTATTCCTTTAATAATTTGATCTCGCTATATTTTAATATCAATTAATTTTCTATGGAGAAACCAGTGGAGTTTCCCCTATTTTATTATCAGTTGATGTATTTCACTATTCACCTGCTTGAAATTTTCAATAATATTTTACAATAAAAATATCATTCATGCTCATCATATTCATCTGACATTCAATTCTTGTAATTCACATACTCATTTGTACAAATCTATTCATACTCAATTCATATGTAAACATTCTCAAATTACATAAGCAAAATTTTTAAATTTTCTTAATTTACATAATTTACAAAATAATTAAATTTCATAATTTACATGATCTACAAATTAATTACAGTTCCATAATCTATATTTCAACATACAATTCATAGTTTACATTACAAATAATAACTAATTATAATGTACAAAATACATAATATGATCTATATGGACCCTATCTACATGCATTGCTGAGGTAGTGACAATCTTGTACACTTCTGACACTTTTGCAGATCTGGACTCTAAATTCTCCAATCTAATGTCCACTTAGTTTTTACCTTGAGTACCTGCGCGAGGAAACAAATCTATCGCGCTAAGCATTGCCGCTTAGTGGTGTAATAATATGACAAGAAATAATATACAAATAAAGATAGAAATAAAACATAATTCGGATAATTAAGATTTATTTATACTTTACATGCGGTTTCTAAAATTTAATATGTTTTATCCTAATTTAGTCTTCTTTGGAAGTGTTTATTTCGCCAATGTACAGTAATAATGTACAAAGAAAAATAATCTAAAAATAATAAATTTATGCTTATATTATTATATAAGTCACATTTACAATATTTATTTATGTTATAATTTCCTTTGCTAATCTTTTAGCATTTTCTCAATACTTTCTAGGTTGTCTCAGATTATTTCATAATAAGTAAATTTTAATATCGGTCCAGTTCATTTCGATTCTTTCTAATAAATAACTATACTAATTTATTTTAGGTCATCTTACTCATTTATTTAATTTCTAATATTTTTAATTACTAATATTCTTAACTTATTTTAATAAATTTCACTGCCCAAATAACCTATGACAGGCTGACTAAACTGGATAATGGGTCGTTGGCACTGGGCACAGCGGTGTCTTGGGCTGTCATACCATGGGACGCAGAACGTCAACCACGTATGCAGTCAGTATGGCTAAAAAAGCCATGATAACACATAATCGAGCATAAAAGCTATGAATATTGGCATAAAGCCATGAATGCGGGTATAAAGCTATGAATATGGGCATAAAGCCATGAATACAGGTATAAAGCTTTTTCATAGTACTGCTAAAATAATACCCTATTTGCATGCCAATCTATCCAATCTGACACAAGTGTCTAGGCAATACATGGGCACATAGTACCATTAAGAGTTTATATGTTTTATCATTTCATTATATTTTTTGTTTATATTTTTTTAGCATTCTAGTTTTGTTTATAATGGGAACATAATTTCCAAATTCACATTTCTAGGTAATTTATGCATTCAACGTAATATTCATACTAATTACAATTCACGTTCATTTAGTCTCATGTACTATTCACATTCAAAACATCTTTCCTTTCTCTCTTGATGGGAACCTAAATTGTAACATCCTCCCTGTACGTGTTCTGTACGTTCTGTTACTCCAGTGACCTAATATCAGTCTAGGCAAGTCAGGATGTCTGGAAGTACACTTCGGTGATAGTGAAAAGACATATAATGATGAAATAAATAAAAAGAAAACACAAGAAAAATTAAAAAAAATAAAAGAAAGAAAATGAAACTAAGTTAAACGAGCCGGCATCATAACGATGGGTGACCATACTGGGAAGTTACGGCGAAGGCAATTGCCGACCCCAGGACTGTGGGGAACCCTCAGAATTAAATTTCGGGATATAATTAGAGGTTTATTGAAGTGTAATTGACACTAGAAATTGATGGAACGGAAGCGTGAAAAACACAAGTTTATACCATTGAATTCAAAAAATTTTCACCTAGGGTCACATGCATCATGCAATATTTATTTTTATCTATTTGATTTCAATGATAAACAACATATTAAAACTCTTTTATTATATTTTTGGATCTGTATTTGCCATTTAAGATTTTAAAATTAATCAAATTAATTTTAGAACCCTAGATTAAATCAAGAACGATTACACTAACCTCTTGATGCACTGCAGCGTGTCTGCGCCTTTGAGATTAGTCTTTAGGACACCAGATGTTGTCCCTCTAGCTTGTCCACACCAAGAACACCTATGGCAGCCCTTGAACAGCTTCTAAAGCTTTTTCTATTAATTAGAAATTCAAGTTCTGCCTTTTAAGAGATTAGAGATGTAAACAGGACACTAGAAACAATTTCTAGTGTTCTTAATTCAAGAGATTGATGGCTAATCTCTTTGAATTGATGAGAGATGAAGAAGAATAGATGAAAAACCTCAAAGTGGCGTGACAAAGGAGAGGAGTGGCTGCTGGTTGTTTTTTCTTTTCATAACAACACTTAAATAGCTCGGTTAACACATTAAACCCTTGCCACATGTCACCCTTTGATTAGCTCTAGGTTTAAGTGACCCAATCACATTGTGCCAAGTGTCAAACTTATATTTAATCTTGATTTTAATCATCTTACATGATTAAAAAAAATTTGACAAGCTTATGTGTAATCCCATGTGTCACCATCTCATGGTGCCACGTGTCACACTGTGAAATGACCAAAATGCCCCTGTGTTTTAATTTTGAGTTCTTAACCCAAAATAATTAATTTTCTTCTTCTAATCAATTTATATCAAATATAAATTAATTAATTAATCTCTATTAATTAATTTCTCATTAATTAAATTCATATTTAAACACTTTAAATATAAATTTAACTTACACTATACATCCAATAATCTAGATTTGGTTTCAAGTCATGCTAGGAACTTTGCAATTTAATTGCAAACCAAACTTATTTAATTAATCAATTAAACTCTTTAATTAATTAATTAAATCATATTTAAATAGGTGATAACTTGTGTATGTGTGTGACTTACTAGGCTCATCACTAATTGGCAATAAGACATGATATCAACTTTTAATATCATCAGAACTCTTTCTTACCATAAATGATTTCTCTAAATCATTTTATGAACCTCATAAACCATGGTTAACACCTAGCATAGCATGCCATGGCCACCCAATTAGTAATAAGGTTTACCTTAAATGAACCTATAATCATATGTTTCCATGTACTAGAATCTCTCTGTTACAAAATCCCAACTCAAGCTAGAGTCATGGTTTATGTCAAACTCCATTTGCTATGAATATTATATTCTCTTTTAATTCCAGTTCTTGATTAAAAGATTTTCTCATCAGAAACTCTTTTCTGAATAAATCTATCTATCCTGGCCTGGAACTTGAAACATCAAGAACAATTAAATGAACATAGGATTTTATCTCTATTTACTTAGAGGAACAGATTCCATCTTGATCAACACCTACCACCATATATAACTAGTAGGAGCCAACACATGCCCATATACCCATACATAGTACAAGTATGAAAGCAGTATCAAACTCAAACTACCTATATACAAGATAACTGTGCTATCTCAGGTTTAAAGATTATATGCACTGATATCATTTATGACAAAACATTGACAAGAGTAAACTCTATGTGCTTGTCATAAGTGTCACTGGTTCGGCCTACTTATCATTTATAAGTGCCTATCATGTTTGTTATATGGCATGAGACTCACCATTCCATCTTATTTATATCTCATATAAATAACTTGGTAACAAACATGAATACAATCTTTATGGATAAGTCATGTCCTTATTATGAAGTATCCTCGATTGTGAACCTATTTATGATACTTTGTGCTAGAAATATTGTCACTCATATTCTTAACAACTTAAGAATATTATTTCTAACAAAATATCAATGGACCTTTTCTATTACACATAAATATATTATGTAAATGGAAAAGTGGAAATGCCTTTTATTAATAAAAATATGTATAAGATACATACTAAATGATATGCTCTAGGGCATACTACTAACAATCTCCCACTAGCACTAGAGCCATTCATTACAATATCTTAGACCTATCATCTCAAGATGTCGGTCTAACTGAGTCTGTGATATAGGCTTAGTGAATGGATCAACTGGATTTTTAGCTGATGCTTTTTTCTGCATGGCTACATTGCCTCGCCCAACTATTTCTCTGATAATGTGGTAGCGCCTTTCTATGTGTTTGGATTTCTGGTGAGACCTTGGTTCCCTAGCTCAGATGATCGCTCCATTATTGTCACAAATGTAGTGGAACTGCTGACTCACTGGTAGGTACTACTGTAAGTTCTGTCATGAACTTCTTTATCCAATTAGCTTACTTTGCAGCATCTGTTGCAGCAATATACTCAGCCTCGGTAGTGGAATCTGCAATGCGTGCTCGCTTGGAACTGCTCCAACCGATCGCACCCCATTACAAATGAACACATATCCAGAGGTAGACTTTCTATCATCGATATCCGATTGGAAATCGAATCGATAACCATCCAATTGCAAGTCTCCACCTCCATAAATCAAGAATAAATCCTTAGTTCTTCTCAAGTACTTAAGGATATTCTTGACAGCTATTCAGTGTTCCAAACCTGGATTGGATTGATACCTGCTAGTCAAACTAACAGCATATGCGATATCCGGCCTAGTACACTGTTAGTAGTATGCCCTAGAGCATATCATTTAGTATGTATCTTGTATATATTTTATTAATAAAAGGCATTTCCACTTTTCCGTTTACATAATATATTTATGTGTAATAGAAAAGGTCCATTGATATTTTGTTAGAAATATTATTCTTAAGTTGTTAAGAATATGAGTGACAATATTTCTAGCACAAAGTATCATAAATAGGTTCACAATCGAGGATACTTCATAATAAGGACATGACTTATCCAGAAAGATTGTATTCATGTTTGTTCCCAAGTTATTTATATGAGATATAAATAAGATGGAATGGTGAGTCTCATGCCATATAACAAACATGATAGGCACTTATAAATGATAAGTAGGCCGAACCAGTGACACTTATGACAAGCACATGGAGTTTACTGTTGTCAATGTTTTGTCATAAATCATATCAGTGCATATAATCTTTAGACCTGAGATAGCATAGTTATCTTGTATATAGGTAGTTTGAGTTTGATACTGCTTTCATACTTGTACTATGTATGGGTATATGGGCATGTGTTGGCTCCTGCTAGTTATATATGGAGGTAGGTGTTGATCAAGAAGGAATCTGTTCCTCTAAGTAAATAGAGATAAAATCCTATGTTCATTTAATTGTTCTTGATGTTTCAAGTTCCTGCCAGACAGATAGATTTATTCGTAAAAGAGTTTCGATTAGAAAAATCTTTTAATCAAGAACTGGAATTAAAAGAGAACATAATATACATAGAAAATTGATTTTGACATAAACCAAGACTAAATCTTGAGTTGGGATTTTGTAACAGAGAGATTCTAGTGCATGGTAACATATGATTATAGGTTCATTTAAGGTAAATCTTATTACTACTTGGGTGGCCATGGCATGCTATGCTAGGTGTTGACCATGGTCTATGAGGTTCATAAAATGATTTAGAGAAATCATTTATGGTAAGAAAGAGTTCTGATGATATTAAGAGTTGATATCATGTCTCATTGCCAATTAGTGATGAGCCTAGTAAGTCACACACATACACAAGTTATCACCTATTTAAATATGATTTAATTAATTAATTAAAGAGTTTAATTGATTAATTAAATAGGTTTGGTTTGCAATTAAATTGCAAAGTCCCTAGCATGACTTGAAACCAAATCTAGATTATTGGATGTGTAGTATAAATTAAATTTATATTTAAAGTATTTAAATATGAATTTAATTGATGAAAAATTAATTAATAGAGATTAATTAATTAATTTATATTTGATATAAATTAATTAGAAGAAGAAAATAATTATTTTGGGTTAAGAACTCAAAATTAAGACACATGGGCATTTTGGTCATTTTGCAGTGTGACACGTGGCACCATGAGATGGTGACACATGGCATAACACATAAGCTTGCCAAATATTTTTAATCATGTAAGATGATTAAAATCAAGATTAAATATAGGTTTGACACTTGGCACAATGTGATTGGGTCACTTAAACCTAGAGCTAATCAAAAGGTGACATGTGGCTAGGGTTTAATGTGTTAACCTAGCTATTTAAGTGGGGTTATGAAAAGAAAACACAACCAGCAGCCTCTCCTCTCATTTGTCACGCCACTTTGAGCCTCTCCAGCTATTTCTCTTCATCTCTCATCAATTCAAAGAGATTAGCCATCAATCTCTTGAATTAAGAAGGCTAGAAATTGTTTCTAGTGTCCTGTTTACATCTCTAATCTCTTAAAAGGCAGAACTTGAATTTCTAATTAATAGAAAAGGCTTTAGAAGCTGTTCAAGGGCTGCCATAGGTGTTCTTGGTGTGGACAAGCTAGAGGGACAACATCCGTGTCCTCAAGACGATCTCAAAGGCGCAGCACGCTGCGACATCAAGAGGTTAGTGTAATCGTTCTTGATTTAATCTAGGGTTCTAAAATTAATCTGATTAATTTTAAAATCTTAAATGGCAAATACAGATCCAAAAACATATTAAAAGAGTTTTAATATGTTGTTTATCATTGAAATCAAATAGATAAAAATAAATCTTGCATGGTGCATGTGACCCTAGGTGAAAATTTTTGAATTCAATGGTATAATCTTGTGTTTTTCACGCCTGCCTTCAATTGGTATCAGAGCCACTATATTTGCCATTTAGATTTTTGATTATATATTTTAATTGTGTGTTTGATCATGAGATCAAGAGTTTCTTTGCTGGTTGGATAATGAGATGTGTCGTCACACATGGTGAAGCCACCATTGGTGGCAACAATGGTTCCATGGGTGGTTCAAGGTTTGGCTTTTAATTCTGCAATTGTTGTATGATCTAAGGCCTATTCTTTGACTAATTAAAGTGTTTAATTAGTTGTTTTAATCACACAATTAAATTATGATTCAAATCAGAATTTTAAAAATTGTTTGAATGTGATTCAAATCTGAATTTTAAAAGTTGTTTGAATGTGATTCAAATCTGAATTTTTAAAGTTGTTTGAATCATATTTAAATCTGATTTTTAAAATTGATTCAATAAAATTCAGATCTGATTTTTAAAAATATTTGAATGTTATTCAAATCTGATTTTTTAAAAAAATGTTTGAATGTGATTCAAATCTGAATTTTTGAAGTTGTTTGAATGTGATTCAAATCTGAATTTTTAAATTTGTTTGAATGAGATTCAAATCTGAATTTTTAAATTTATTTGAATCATATTCAAATCTGATTTTTAAGTTGAATATGAGATATTCAATTTAATTTAAGTATGTATGTTTTATTTAATTGTTAAATAGTGATATGCATAATGGATGATCATGGACTATAAAAGACCAATGTGATTGGATTTATTTCTTTTATGTTTCTTTGGGATTGTAAATTAATTAATTTATTTTAATTTATTTTGGGCATGTATTATTAAGTTTGTAATATTTTTGGGTTGTAATTTCATTTATTTAAGTTCTTGTAAATTCGCCTTGGTATGCCAAGGATTACTATGTAATATTGGATTGCAAGAAGTTCAAGGAGGTCAAGAGCATTGGTGGGACCAGTGGGAGGAATTCAATATCAAGTGTTGATTATGTACTCCTTCAGCAACTCTTGTAAAATGAATGAATGAAATGCACCTAGGAATACCCTGATTCAATTCTTGGTGGCTCGATTGAATCCCTTAGAAAGTCCATGATCATACCATATTTACTGCTTATCCATGAATGCATGAGATGTATGGGAATGTATGCAATTATATGATATATGCATGCTAAATGGATAATGTGCAAAGTGAGACCTTAATAGTAAATAGAATGACCATAAAATCTTCCAAATAAATGATTAAGTTGGAAATGCTATAATTAAAGTAATTATAACATAGGCCCTCCATTGGGGCAATTATTTTAAGAAATTTTAAATAGTTGCATAAGATGCAATTTATTTAAGAGATTTTCTTAAGAATAATTGTTAAGCATGAGATGTTGTAAATATGTAAATGGTTTAGTGGCCAATATTGGATGTACCTGAGGACATTAAAATTATTTGCATAATTATCGCTCAATGGGATCAACTTAACTAATGCAAGATAAGTCAATAATGGATGTACCTGAGATTTTGAGCATTAGGGGCTAGGTAAAGGATTGAACCTCACATGAGATGTGATGGGCAAGGAGTTGCTCACTTATAGTTTATTGTAATTCCAATAATGGATGTACCTGAGGATGATCAATAGAATTATAAGAATTCAATCACCCACTAGAAATCCATCCAACTAGGATTTCCGCTTTCTACTTTGGAAGTGTAGGATTCGCTAAGTTAGTGGGAGGACCAATTTGATTAAAAGACCATAATCATTTTGGTTAATTACATGATACATTTACTAATTAATCTGGTTATTTTCTCAGCTAATTTTCTCGATAAAAATGAGCACAATACAACCACCACCATCCAATATCATTGCAAGCATACTTGATCACAACAGGTTGACAGGACCTAAACTGTCTGATTGGCTAAGAAATTTGAAACTAGTCCTGAACCTTGAACATATAGGATATTTTCAATATACAAATGTTCTGGTCCCTTACCTCCAGAGGCCACACAAGAGGAACATGATACTTTGGACAAGTGGAAGGAGCATGATATGAGAGCTAAGTGTTACATGCTTGCTTCCATGAGTAATGAGTTACAGAAGCAACATGAGAACATGCAGAGTGCTAGTGAGATCCTCTTTCACCTACAAGAGTTGTATGGTGAGCACAGCAGGAATGCTAGGTATGAGATATCTAAACAGCTTATTCCGTATGAGGATGTCCGAGGGATGTAATGTTGGGGATCATGTCCACAAGATGATTCGGTGATTGAGCAGCTTGGAACATCTTGACTTCAACATGGATTTCCAACTACAAACGGATTTGATCCTTCATCCCTTCCTGAGTCTTTTGGGAATTTTGTGACAAATTTCCATATGACTAAACAGAATGCACCTTAGCTGAATTACTCAACATGCTGGTTATTGCCCAAAAGAATATGCTGCAATAAAGGAAAAGAGGTAGCTTTGTTGCATCTTCTTCTCACTGGAAAGTCCAACAAGAAGAAAGGCAATAAGAAAAAGAAACCTCGATTCTGGTCCTTCCAAGAAAATAGCTAAACAGAAAAGGAAGACTAAAGTCGATGAAGGCAAAGGAAAGTGTTTCCACCGCCAAAAGGATGGGCACTGAAAAGGAACCGCCTGCAGTATCTTGCTTCTCTGAAGGACAAGAAGGATACACCTTCGGAAGGTATGTCCATATCTTGTTATTTAGATTCTGATGATACTTATAGTTCATCTACAGCTTGGGTTTTAGATACTGGTGCCAGTTCTCACATTTCTAATGATATGCAGGAACTAGCAAACAGTAGCAGCTTGCATTCTCAAGATATTAGAGTCCGGATTGGCAATGGCTCAATTGTTGAAACTTTAGCTATAGGATCTAAATCTTTTTACATGTTTGGACATGTTTTGTGTTTGGATAATATTTTATATGTACCTGATGCTTTTAAGAACATCATTTCTATATCTAGTTTGACTAGAAATGGCTATGAATTTCAGTTCACAGATGATGTTTGCAATATTTATTTTGGAAATAAATATGTTGGTTCGGGTTATATGAATGATGGTCTTTATTATTTGGATAATAATGACAAACACAAAATGAATGCAAGTGATCTAAAAGAATACAATGCCATCGTGAAAAACAACTCAAGTTCAAAATATATTTGGCACTTAAGGTTATGTCATGTTGCAGAAGATAGGATTGCAAAATTGGAGAAAATGGGGATTCTATCCTCATTGGGCTCTGAGCCTACTCCAACTTGTGAATCTTGCCTTCAAGGCAAAATGACTAGATCACCCTTTGTTGGACAAGGGCTAAGAGCTGAAAATATTTTGGAACTAATACATAGTGATGTATGTGGTCCGTTTAAAGAAATGGCTAGAGGGGGCTTTCATTATTTTATTACCTTTACTGATGATAAATCAAGGTTTGGGTATTTGTATTTGATGAAATACAAATATGAATCCTTTGAAAAGTTCAAAGAATTTAAATCTGAAGTAGAAAATCAAACAGGAAAAAATATTAAAGCTCTTCGATCAGATCGTGGAGGTGAATATTTGAGTACTGAATTTGATGAATACTTGAGAGAGCATGGCATTGTTTCTCACCGACTCCTCCGAGAACGCCACAGTGAATGGTGTATCTGAAGGAGAAATCGTACCTATTGGATATGGTACGTAGTATGATGAGCTATACTGATATGCCAATCTCCTTTTGGGGATTTGCATTAGAATCAGCTTTGTATATTCTGAATAGGATTCCATCAAAATCAGTTTCTTCCACACCTTATGAGATATGGCATGGAAGAAAACTAAGTCTTAAGCATGTTAAGATTTGGGGTTGTCCAGCTTATATCAAAAAGCTGAACACTGATAAATTGGAGACCAGATCAGAAAAAGGTCGATTTGTTGGATATCCAAAAGATAGTTTCGGATATTATTTTTATTTGCCTACTTCACAAAAGGTTGTGATAAGTAGAGATGCCACATTTTTTGAACAACAGTTTGTTGAAGAAGGAGGCAAAGGAAGGCAAATAGAGTTAGAATTGGAGAATTCGACCAACCAATGCATCGATGGATATAGATCCATCTAGTCAACCAATACCCGTTGATGAAACATCTACAGCTGTTCCTCGTAGAACAACCAGGGTATCTCACCCACCAGTGAGATATGGTTTTCTTCATGAAGAAGAACAAGAGTTGTCTACTCATGAAGAAGAACAAGAGTTGTCTACTCATGAAGAAGTAGATCATGGAGATGATCCACTTACCTATGAAGAAGCTATATCAGATATAGACTCTTCAAAATGGATTGATGCTATGAAATCCGAGATTGATTCCATGTATAAGAATCAAGTTTGGGATCTTGTTGACCCTCCTGAAGGTATTGTACCTATAGGGAACAAATGGGTTTTCAAGAAGAAAATTGGTTCTGATGGAAAGGTAGAGACCTATAAGGCAAGGCTAGTAGCGAAAGGGTTTTGCCAAAGGCAAGGAATAGACTATGAGGAGACTTTCTCGCCTGTTGCCATGCTTAAATCAATTAGGATTTTATTAGCAATAGTTGCATACTATGATTATGAGATTTGGCAGATGGATGTCAAAACAGCTTTTCTCAATGGATACATTGAAGAAAACATTTTCATGGAACAACCTAGGGGATTTGAATCTCAAGATGGTTCCAAGGTATGCAAGCTAAAGCGATCCATTTATGGGTTGAAACAAGCTTCGAGGAGTTGGAACATCCGTTTTGATGAAGCCATTAAATCTTTTGGTTTTATCAAAAATGAGGATGAGCCATGTGTATATAAGAAGGTTAGTGACAGTGCTATCACTTTCCTTGTCTTATATGTAGATGACATACTGTTGATGGGTAATGATACAGGTATGTTGACGACTATAAAGGTATGGTTGTCAAATACATTCTCCATGAAAGACTTAGGGGAGGCAACCTATATTCTTGGGATTCGCATCTATAGAGATAGAGCGAAAAGAATAATTGGTTTATCCCAAAGTCTATACTTGGAAAAGGTGTTAAAGAGGTTTAACATGCTTGATTCCAAGAGAGGATTGTTACCAGTGAGACATGGTATCCATTTTTCTAAAGAGATGTCTCCAAAGACACCTGAAGAAAGAGATAAGATGGCCAGGATTCCATATGCTTCGGCTATTGGAAGTTTAAAGTATGCAATGTTGTGTACTAGGCCGGATATCGCATATGCTGTTAGTTTGACTAGCAGGTGTCAATCCAATCCAGGTTTGGAACACTGGATAGCTGTCAAGAATATCCTTAAGTACTTGAGAAGAACTAAGGATTTATTCTTGATTTATGGAGGTGGAGACTTGCAATTGGATGGTTATACTGATTCTGATTTCCAATCAGATATCGATGATAGAAAGTCTACCTGGATATGTGTTCATTTGTAATGGAGGTGCGATCGGTTGGAAGAGTTCCAAACAGAGCACGATCGCAGATTCCACTCATCGAGGCTAAGTATATTGTTGCATCGATGTTGCAAAAGAAGTCGCTTGGATAAAAAGTTCGTGATGTAACTTACAGTAGTTCCTTCCATTGAGTCGCTAGCCCATTACACTGTGACAACAATGGAGTAGTCATACAGGCTAAGGAACTAAGGTCTCACCCAAAATCCAAACACATAGAAAGGCACTACCATATTATCAGGGATATAGTTGGGCAAGGCGATATAGCCATGCAGAAAATATAACATCAGCTAAAAACCACCGATCCATTCACTAAGCTTTTGTCACAAGTTCACTTAGACCGACATCTTGAGAAGATGGGTCTAAGGTATTGTAATGAATGGCTCTAGTGCTAGTGGGAGATTGTTAGTAGTATGCCCTAGAGCATATCATTTAGTATGTATCTTGTATATATTTTATTAATAAAAGGCATTTCCACTTTTCCGTTTACATAATATATTTATGTGTAATAGAAAAGGTCCATTGATATTTTGTTAGAAATATTATTCTTAAGTTGTTAAGAATATGAGTGACAATATTTCTAGCACAAAGTATCATAAATAGGTTCACAATCGAGGATACTTCATAATAAGGACATGACTTATCCGTAAAGATTGTATTCATGTTTGTTCCCAAGTTATTTATATGAGATATAAATAAGATGGAATGGTGAGTCTCATGCCATATAACAAACATGATAGGCACTTATAAATGATAAGTAGGCCGAACCAGTGACACTTATGACAAGCACATGGAGTTTACTCTTGTCAATGTTTTGTCATAAATCATATCAGTGCATATAATCTTTAGACCTGAGATAGCACAGTTATCTTGTATATAGGTAGTTTGAGTTTAATACTGCTTTCATACTTGTACTATGTATGGGTATATGGGCATGTGTTGGCTCCTGCTAGTTATATATGGAGGTAGGTGTTGATCAAGAAGGAATCTATTCCTCTAAGTAAATAGAGATAAAATCCTATGTTCATTTAATTGTTCTTGATGTTTCAAGTTCCTGGCCAGGACAGATAGATTTATTCAGAAAAGAGTTTCTGATGAGAAAAATCTTTTAATCAAGAACTGGAATTAAAAGAGAACATAATATTCATAGCAAATGGAGTTTGACATAAACCATGACTTCAGCTTGAGTTGGGATTTTGTAACAGAGAGATTCTAGTGCATGGTAACATATGATTATAGGTTCATTTAAGGTAAATCTTATTACTAATTGGGTGGCCATGGCATGCTATGCTAGGTGTTAACCATGGTCTATGAGGTTCATAAAATGATTTAGAGAAATCATTTATGGTAAGAAAGAGTTCTGATGATATTAAGAGTTGATATCATGTCTCATTGCCAATTAGTGATGAGCCTAGTAAGTCACACACATACACAAGTTATCACCTATTTAAATATGATTTAATTAATTAATTAAAGAGTTTAATTGATTAATTAAATAGGTTTGGTTTGCAATTAAATTGCAAAGTCCCTAGCATGACTTGAAACCAAATCTAGATTATTGGATGTGTAGTATAAATTAAATTTATATTTAAAGTGTTTAAATATGAATTTAATTGATGAAAAATTAATTAATAGAGATTAATTAATTAATTTATATTTGATATAAATTAATTAGAAGAAGAAAATAATTATTTTGGGTTAAGAACTCAAAATTAAGACACAGGGGCATTTTGGTCATTTTGCAGTGTGACACGTGGCACCATGAGATGGTGACACATGGCATAACACATAAGCTTGCCAAATATTTTTAATCATGTAAGATGATTAAAATCAAGATTAAATATAGGTTTGACACTTGGCACAATGTGATTGGGTTTGAGATTCGTCTTCATACACAACATTGCATACATTAAACTTCCAATAGCCGAAGCATATGGAATCCTAGCCATCTTATCTCTTTCTTCAGGTGTCTTTGGAGACATCTCTTTAGAAAGGTGGATACCATATCTCACTAGTAACAATCCTCTCTTGGAATCAAACATGTTAAACCTCTTTAACATCTTTTCCAAGTATAGACTTTGAGATAAACCAATTATTCTTTTCGCTCTATCTCTATAGATGCGAATCCCAAGAATATAGGTTGCCTCCCCTAATTCTTTCATGGAGAATGTATTTGACAACCATACCTTTATAGTCGTCAACATACCTGTGTCATTACCCATCAGCAGTATGTCATCCACATATAAGACAAGGAAAGTGATAGCACTGTCACTAACCTTCTTATATACACATGGCTCATCCTCATTTTTTATAAAACCAAAGGGTTTAATGGCTTCATCAAAACGGATGTTCCAACTCCTCGAAGCTTGTTTCAACCCATAAATGGATCGCTTTAGCTTGCATACCTTGGAACCATCTTGGGATTCAAAACCCCTAGGTTGTTCCATGAAAATGTTTTCTTCAATGTATCCATTGAGAAAAGCTATTTTGACATCCATCTGCCAAATCTCATAATCATAGTATGCAGCTATTGCTAATAAAATCCTAATTGATTTAAGCATGGCAACAAAGTAGAAAGTCTCCTCATAGTCGATTCCTTGCCTTTGGCGAAACCCTTTTGCTACTAGCCTTGCCTTATAGGTCTCTACCTTTCCATCAGAACCAATTTTCTTCTTGAAAACCCATTTGTTCCCTATAGGTACAATACCTTCAGGTGGGTCAACAAGATCCCAAACTTGATTCTTATACATGGAATCAATTTTGGATTTCATAGCATCAATCCATTTTGAAGAGTCTATATTTAATATAGCTTCTTCGTAAGTAAGTGGATCATATCCATGATCTACTTCTTCATGAGTAGACAACTCTTGTTCTTCTTTATGAAGAAAACCATATCTCACTGGTGGGTGAGATACCCTGGTTGTTCTACGAAGAACAGCTGTAGATGTTTCATCAACAGGTATAGGTTGACTAGATGGATCTATATCCATCTGATCTGTTGGTTGGTCAGAATTCTCCAATTCTAACTCTATTTGCCTTCCTTTGCCTCCTTCTTGAACAAACTGTTGTTCAAGAAATGTGGCATCTCTACTTATCACAACCTTTTGTGAAGTAGGCAAATAAAAATAATATCCAAAACTATCTTTTGGATATCCAACAAATCAACCTTTTTCTGATCTGGTCTCCAATTTATCAGTGTTCAGCTTTTTGATATAAGCTGGACAACCCCAAATCTTCACATGCTTAAGACTTGGTTTTCTTCCATGCCATATCTCATAAGGTGTGGAAGAAACTGATTTTGATGGAATCCTATTCAGAATATACAAAGCTGATTCTAATGCAAATCCCCAAAAGAAGATTGGCATATCAGTATAGCTCATCATACTACGTACCATATCCAATAGGGTATGATTTCTCCTTTCAAATACACCATTCAGTTGTGGCATTCCTGGAGGAGTCAGTTGAGAAACAATGCCATGCTCTCTCAAGTATTCATCAAATTCAGTACTCAAATATTCACCTCCACGATCTGATCAAAGCTTTAATACTCTTTCCTGTTTGATTTTCTACTTCAGATTTAAATTCTTTGAACTTTTCAAAAGATTCATGTTTGTATTTCATCAAATACAAATACCCAAACCTTGATTTATCATCAGTAAAGGTAATAAAATAATGAAAACCCCATCTAGCCATTTCTTTAAATGGACCACATACATCACTATGTATTAGCTCCAAAATATTTTCAGCTCTTAGCCCTTGTCCAACAAAGGGTGATCTAGTCATTTTGCCCTGAAGGCAAGATTCACAAGTTGGAGTAGACTCAGAGCCCAATGAAGATAGAATCCCCATTTTCTCCAGTTTTGCAATCCTATCTTTTGCAACATGACATAACCTTAAGTGCCAAATATATTTTGAACTCGAGTTGGTTTTCACCATGGCATTGCATTCTTTTAGATCACTTGCATTCAATTTGTGTTTGTCATTATTATCCAAATAATAAAGACCATCATTCATATAACCCAAACCAACATATTTATTTCCAAAATAAATATTGCAAACATCATCTATGAACTGAAATTCATAGCCATTTCTAGTCAAACTAGATATAGAAATGATGTTCTTAAAAGCATCAGGTACATATAAAATATTATCCAAACACAAAACATGTCCAAACATGTAAAAAGATTTAGATCCTATGGCTAAAGCTTCAACAGTTGAACCATTGCTAATCCGAACTCTAATATCTTGAGAACGCAAGCTGCTACTGTTTGCTAGTTCCTGCATATCATAAGAAATGTGAGAATTGGCACCAGTATCTAAAATCCAAGCTGTAGATGAACTATGAGTATCATTAGAATCTAAATAACAAGATATGGACATACCTTCCGAAGGTGTATCTTTCTTGTCCTTTAGAGAAGCAAGATACTATGGGTAGTTCCTTTTCTAGTGCCCATCCTTTAAGCAGTGGAAACACTTTCCTTTGCCTCCATCAGCTTTAGTCTTCCTTTTCTGTTTAGCTATTTTCTTGGAAGGACCAGGAATCTGAGGTTTCTTTTTCTTATTGCCCTTTTTCTTGTTGGACTTTCCAGCAGAAGAAGATGCAACAAAAGCTACCTCTTTTCCTTTATTGCCTGGCATATTCTTTTGGGCAATAACCAGCATGTTGAGTAAACCAGCTAAGGTGCATTCCTGTTTAGTCATATGGAAATTTGTCACAAAATTCCCAAAAGACTCCGGAAGGGACTGAAGGATCAAATCCGTTTGTAGTTGGAAATCCATGTTGAAGTCAAGATGTTCCAACTGCTCAATCAGTCGAATCATCTTGTGGACATGATCCCCAACATTCTGTCCCTCATACATCCTCATACGGAATAGTTGTCTAGATATCTCATACCTAGCATTCCTGCTGTGCTCACCATACAACTCTTGTAGGTGAAGGAGGATCTCACTCGCACTCTGCATGTTCTCATGTTGCTTCTGTAACTCATTACTCATGGAAGCAAGCATGCAACACTTAGCTCTCATATCATGCTCCTTCCACTTGTCTAAAGTTTCATGTTCCTCTTGTATGGCCTCTGGAGGTAAGGGACCAGGAACATTTGAATCTAGAACATATCCTATATGTTCAAGGTTCAAGACAAGTTTCAAATTTCCTAGCCAATTTGTAACACCCCTATGTACGGTAGTGCGTTCTACTGTTCCAGTGACCAGTGTTGTCCGGACTGCTAGGATGCCTAGAACTACACTTTGATATGAGTGAGGAGACATAAAATAATGAAATACAAGAAGAGAAAACACAAGAAAAACAAAAGAAAAATAATAGCAAAGAAATGTAACCAAGTTAAGCGAGCCGAGAACCCTAGCGATGGGTGACCGCACCGGGAAGTCACGGCGTGGACCGTTGACTAGCCCTGGACTGCGGGAAACCCTGGAAAATATTTTTAGGACTTAAAGAGACATCAATTGAAGTATAAATATCATTAGAAATATCAAAGAGAAATTAAATAATTAGTACAAGGAAAAGTGAGAAATCGAAAAACAGACAAAACCCGGTGTCACCGAAAAATAGGGAACGCAACCTGAACAGGGGCATTGTGGTCATTTGACATCCCTAATTGTCTTTTGACCTAAATGTCCATTAAAAATAAATAATATTATACTTGGAAAATATAATGAAAAATTAAATTGGTAGTATATAAAGTAAATAGCAAAAATGATGGGTTTAATGTGGAATAAATGAGAATTAAACATATAAAATGAATTAATTTGTGTGAGTGGACCACTATGGAATAAATTAAGAGCTAAATGGGCAGGTGTACACCTATTATACAATCTGCATCTTCATCTCCCTCACTTGGTTCATCCATGCCAAAATGAAGAATTGAAAACCTCCATTGCCGTTTTGCATAAAGCTTCGTCAACCTCCTTCAATTCACCTCGAAACACCTAGGTTGTTTCATTAAAGATTACCTCCACATCACAAGGAAGAGTTTGATAGCAAAATCAAGGAAGTTTAGTGAAGGTTTAACAAGTCCTAACAATAGGTAAGTTTGTATTTTTGAATATTGCTTTGTTAAAGTTTGAAAACATGTTATGGGTGTTTGCTTTGTGAAGAAATTTAAAAGTTTTGAGGAGTTCTTGATATATCCAATTTTGGACAGCCATGGAGTTCTATATTTAATGAAGTATTCTTACATATATTTGATATGAATTTATGTTGAGTAGGGTGAATTAATGTCCTAGTAAGTTATTTCCATGTATATGTGGTGATTGTGCATTTGGAATTGAAGTGGAAGAAACTATGGGGAATTTTGGCAATGTGAAGCATTCGGCAGCCTTGAGATTCCTTGATGAATGTTTGAATTCATGAAGATATTGGATGAATTGTGATATTGAGGGTTGATGAATATGTATGTAAATTGGTTGTGGAAATTGTATGTAATAATTAGGAGTTTTATGTGTATCTATTGTTGTATTTGTACTTTGTGAATTAGAGTTTCATTTGGTGTATTGAGGATATTTGCATTCTGCCCAAAGTGATTTTAATGTGAAGTGGTAAATGGTTTTGGTAATGTACCAAATCAGAATTGGTAAGGGAAGTGGACTTATAGCAAGTAAATGTGCAATTGATAGATGTTAAGCAATGTATTTAAGGGCAATATGCATTTTAGCCCATAACACTAAATGTGTAACTCCAATTGGTATGAGACCAATTGAAGGTGAAACTAGGCACAAAATGTGCCAACTTTCATGAAGGAAACATACCAAAATTCTGCTTGCAAGTTAGCTTGAAAAATGACCAAATCCGGATTAAGTGAAAGTGAGGCCTGAAAACTGACCATTTGGGCAGCAGTTAGTATTTAGGCCATAACTCACTCAAAACAGGTCCAATTGACCTGAAATTTTAACCATGAATAGTTAAGACCCATATCTACAAGTCTTATGAAGACACCAAAGCCCAGAAATGGCCATAAGCAAGTCAAAAAGCTTGCACAATTTCGGGTTCAAAAACTGGCCGAACCAAAGTTGACCAAAATTAACCTAAAATGACCAAATTTGATGCCATTTGACCAGTAATAGTAAAATGACCATAACTTGGTCTACATAACTCAGAATGACCTAAAATTTTGCCCCGCGTTCCGTAAGACATAGATCTACAAGTTTGTAGTTTTGACCAAAACCCGAAAACCAAGGGAACTAGGTCGTCCGGCTAGGTCAAACTAGTATCCCGAAATCCAGCAAGTTACAATAAAATGCACCAAACAAGGAAATAAAATTGGTAACATGTACCAACCCTAAAAGACTATCGAATGTGACATATTAGTGACACTAAAACCTAATTTACCTCGAACGCATCGAGGATCGATATATTAGGTGATTAAGCAAATAATAGCTTTCAGTGAATTACTTATCAAGCATTATCAATAGAGACAGTTTAATTTAGTACTGAAGCACTTCAAATTGTGTTTCTCAGTTAGTAAAGACTCAGGGAAAAGGAAGGAAACACTGAGTCCAGACCAGGAGACAGTTATCAGAGGTTTGTGCACAACAACTATTTCTTTTGAATTTTTCAATTGAAATGAATTATGACTATTTGTACATTATTGTTTTAAATTGTGGAAATGTGTTTGTATGGATATTTATTGTTTGAAAAGCATTGTAAATGGTTTGAAACTGTGTGAAATTGTTTGAATGATATTGATGGATATTTATTGATTGAAAAGCATTGGAAATGGTTTGAAACTGTGTGAAATTGTTTGAATGATATTGATGGATATTTATTGATTGAAAAGCATTGGAAATGGTTTGAAACCACAACTATCATGTATATTGATTATATTCCTCGCTAGCTTGTCTAGTGGGACGAATTGAATTTCCTCTCTGGTTGAAGTGTTGAGGTCTGTGCCTGTTGAGGACGAATTGGATGAGTACTCATATTTTTGCTAGCTAGCTATGTTATTCCTCATTAGTCATCGACTTTTGGGACGAATTGAATACCTCATTAGCCATCGGCTTTTGGGATGAATTGAACTTTGGAACATGATTAAGCTGTGTGTGATTTATTGATTTGTATTATGAGATTGTGAAATGGAGTTAAATCCTTATTGACATTCATTGTCTTTTGAAGTTAACTATGTTTTGATCTCTGAGATTTATTTTCATATTGTGTTAAATTCCTTCTGACACTCATTGTCTTGAATTTAACTATGATTTTACATATCCATCATTTAAATGATTTATGAATTGTGATTTAAGTTGTATTTGGTTAATGTTGTGCACCACTGAGACATTGTCTCAGCGATAGCTTTTTATTGTTGTCGCAGGTAGACAGACACACAGGGCTGCAGACTAGGTTGTTAGTACCTCTAGCGAGAGATTTTCGGGTATAACGAGTATACCACATTTTGCATTTTGTACTGTAATGTATGTTCATTGTATGTACATATTGTTTTTGATTTTGAGCAGTTGTAAATTCAAATTGTACCTTGAAGTTGTAAAATAATTATGAGTTATTTTGGCTTGTAAAAATTGTATTATATTTCTTGTATCTCAGACTTTGAAAAATCACTGTGGATTTGAGTTGAGAAATATGTTGTGTTGAGAAATATGTTAGAGTGGAGATTTGGAAAAATATTGAAGTGCTTTTTACAGGTTTTCTGAAGAATTGTTTTATCTAAAATACAGATGGCACTCTGCCAAAATTTTTACAGAAACTCCAAATAATTCAAGTGTATTAGTTCTATCACTTCAGTTCAAAAAGGTTTTTAACACCTGTAAATAGTGCTCACCACTGTAAAAGAAGTAAGAAAAGTTTTTAAAATCCCTTGTAGTGTATCATAATGGGTTATCAGTAGACGGAGTTGGTAATTCATTAGGTATACTACGGGATCATGTTATGCCTTACAGAGGGGTAGGGTGTGACATGTTTTAGTGGTATCATAGCAAAGTTTTTAAATTTTGTTTTCACCTGTTATTTGAATATTCTTTTTTCATAGTACAACTGCTCAATATCATTGTTTGATACATACAATACATTACATTATAAATATGCACTAACGGGAGGAAATCTCCTTGTGTTTTTTGTTCAGGAGATCTAAAATCCTCGCATTGACTATAGAAGAAGGTGATCGTTCAGTCGATCAATCTATTGAGGCTGAGGTGTAAGGGGATGCCCCAGGCCTACACAATGTCAGTGGATCAGCAACACCAGCCCCTGCAGTACCGCAGCTTCGCTCGATTCGCCACAGATGGCTGCAATGTTCCAACAAATGGCTGGTAATGTGCTTACTCAAGTCCCAATACAAACACCAATGGTACAACCACAATCTCCTACTAGGCAGTATGACAAATTGATGAAGTATGGGGTTACAGAGTTCAAGGGGACAGTAGATCCTCTATAAGCTGAACAATGGTTAGAAAGGATGGATAGGGTATTCAAGAAACTGCATTGCACAGAGGAGCTTAGATTTGAATACTCAGTATCTTTGCTACAGGGGGATGCTTATGACTGGTGGAAAACCATTCCCCACAGTCTAGTAGAACCTGCAGTGCTAACATGGAATGACTTTCTCAGGGAATTCAGGCAAAAGTATGTCCCTGATGCTTATGTAGACCAGAAGCTACAAGAGTTCCTAAGTCTGAAACAGGGGGGCAGATCAGTGGCTGAGTATGAAAGAGAATTTTCCCGCCTGAGTCATTATGCAGTGAGTTTACTTTCTACCAACAGGGAGAGATGCAAGAGGTTTGAAACTGGCTTGAAGCCCAGTATCAGATTACAAGTAGTCGGCTTCAAACACACTAACTTCTCTGAACTTATTTCTCAAGCTCTAGAGTTAGAAAGAATTGAGTCTGAAGCTGCTCCTGAGAGAAAGAAATCAGAGAAGACAGAGAAAGAGGGAAAATATGTAGAACAGAGTTCCAGTGGTCCTACTGGAAAGAGGAAGAACTATGGGGGACATGGCAGAGGTGGCAAGAAGTCTGGTAGGGGAAGATATTCAGACGTAAGCCTCCCTATCCGGGTCACAGAGTACCGTGGTTCCTACCCTCCCGCCAATGTGAGACAGGGGGAAGAAATCATGGTGGTCTCTGCTACAAGGCTAATGGAGCCTGGTATAATTGTGGAGGCACAGGACCCTTTGCCAAGGATCGCACTCAGAGTCGCAGAGTTGGACCACCTCCTACTACTGCAGAAGGGTCAGTTCAGAGCCCTGTCACTAGAAGTTCACAACCACCCAGCAAAGGTAGAGGTAGGGGTAGAGGTAGCCCAATAGGCAGCCAAGGCACAGTGAAACAATCAGAGCAAGACAGTGCTCCAATCAGAATGTATGCAATGAGACAGAGGGAAGAGGCCGAGACATCTGTTGTTGTAGCTGGTACCTTCTCAACTTTTAACCAAGATGTTTTTGTGTTATTTGATCCGGGTTTCACCCATTCTTATGTGAGTGCTAGCATCATTGATTGCATTGTTGTTCCATGTACAAAAATGGACTTTGAGGTGCTAGTAACAAGTCCGTTAGGACAGGAAGTCAGGGTTAATAGAATGTATAGAGATTGTCCTTTGGTGATCCAAGGACACACTTTCCTATCTGATTTCATTGAAATGCCCTTCAGAGATTATGATATCATCTTGGGCATGGATTGGTTAGCTAGGCATCATGCCATGATTGGATCAGTAGGTCAAGATCACTTTTGGCCTTCCTCAATACAGTGATGTGGTAATACACGGGGAAAGGCAGTTATTGCCATCAAACATCATTTCGGTTGCACTAGCCAGAAAAATGATCAGAAAGGGGTGTGAAGCCTACTTGGCACATGTGGTAGACACCCAAGTGGGGAGTCCAGCATTGAAGGACATCCCTACAGTATATAACTTTCTAGATGTGTTTCCTGATGAATTGCCAGGATTACCTCCGGAAAGAGAAGTGCAGTTTGAAATTAATGTTATGCCTGGTGTGGAACCAATCTCCATAACGCCATACAGAATGGCACCAGCAGAGTTGAAGGAGTTGAAGATACGATTGCAAGAATTACTTGAAAAGGGCTTCATCCGCCTTAGTGTGTCACCTTGGGGAGCACCAGTGTTGTTTGTTAAGAAGAAGGATGGTACTCTCCGCTTATGCATTGACTACCGACAGTTGAATAAGGTGACAATAAAGAACAGATATCCATTGCCTCGCATTGATGATCTGTTTGATCAGTTGAAGGGTGCAGCTGTATTCTCCAAAATTGATTTGCGATCCGTTATTATCGATTGAAGGTGCAAGAGCGAGTATTCCAAAAGCGCTTTGAACTCGGTATGGCCACTATGAGTTTCTAGTAATGCCATTCGGGTTAACAAATGCTCCAGCTGCTTTTATGGATCTGATGAACACTATCTTCAGACCATATCTTGATCAATTTGTGGTGGTGTTTATTGATGACATTTTGATATATTCAAGGAATGCAGAGGAGCATGACAGACATCTGCGGATTGTACTGCAGACTTTAAGGGAGAAACGACTATACGCCAAATTGTCGAAGTGTGAATTTTGGCTGAAAGAAATCTCCTTTTTGGGACATGTTGTGTCAGCTGAAGGGATCAAGGTAGATTCTAGCAAGGTAGAAGCTATCCTTAATTGGAAGCCGCCGAAGAACATCACAGAAATTCACGCTCGGGTTTAGCCGATATTACCATCGGTTTGTGAAGGGGTTTTCTATGTTATCTTCTCCACCGACCAAACCGTCGTAAAGATGTAAAATTTCAGTGGACAGATAAATGCCAGCAAAGTTTTGATGAGTTGAAGAGGTGTTTAACTGAAGCTCCAGTCCTCACTTTACCTACCCCGGGTAAAGAATACACAGTTTATAGTGATGCTTCTCACAATGGGTTAGGCTATGTACTGATGCAAGATCGAAATGTCATTGCTTATGCATCACGCCAGCTGAAACCGCATGAGAGGAACTACCCAACATATGATCCGAGCTAGCGGCTATTGTTTTTGCTCAAGATCCGGAGACACTATTTGTATGGAGAGAAATGCTACATTTACACGCATCACAAGAGCTTGAAGTACTTAGGCACCCGTAAGGAATTAAATTTGAGGCAGAGGAGATGGTTAGAACTCATCAAAGATTATGATTGCTTAATAGACTATCACCGTGGAAAGCAAATGTGGTGGTCGACGCCTTAAGTCGCAAGACTATGGCAAGTCTCGAGTTTCTCCTCCGTCCATGGTATATGAATTGAAAGCACAAAGATGCCGCTTTAGAGATTGATGATGAGGGACAGATAGAGTTGCATGGCATGTACAGCGGTGTTGATTGATCGATCGTAATGGTCGCCAGAGTGATGAAAAATATCGAAGCTACCGAAAGAAGTTCAAACAGGCAAGAAACCTGAATTCTCTGTGACAGATGATGGTTTATTGCTACATCAGGGCAGAATGCGCATTCCTAATGATGCTAAATTGAGACAGATCATTATGAAGGAAGCACATGAGTCTCCATTTGCTATGCACCCTGGTGGAGCTAAAATGTACAGAGGGCTGAAAGAGCATTACTGGTGGATGGGCATGAAGAGGGATATAGCTGAGTTTGTTTCCAAATGCCTAACTTGTCAGCAAGTAAAAGCAGAACATCAAGTTCCAGCTGGTTTGTTACATCCTTTGTCAGTACCAAAGTGGAAATGGGAACAAATAACTATGGATTTTGTTACAGGACTTCTAAAGATACAAAGTAGTCATGATGCAGTATGGGTTATAGTTGACAGATTGACTAAGTCTGCTCACTTTTTGCTAGTTCGGATGGACTATAGCCTGGAAAGATTGGCCAGATTGTACATATATGAGATTGTAAAATTGCATGGAGTGCCAGTATCAATTGTATCTGATAGAGATCCTAGGTTCACTTCTAGATTCTGGAGTAGTCTTCAGAGAGCCCTAGGAACTAGATTGAACTTCAGCACAACATTCCACCCATAGACAGATGGCCAGTCTGAGAGGGTTATTCAGATATTGGAGGATATGCTACAGGCTTGTGTGATTGAATTTGAAGGTAGTTGGGATACACACTTGCCTTTGATTGAGTTTGCTTATAACAACAGCTACCAATCAAGCATTGGGATGCCTCCATATGAAGCATTGTATGGCAGGAAGTGCAGAACTCCCTTATGTTGGGATGAAGTAGGTGAAAGGAAGATTATTGGGCCAGAAATTGTTTAGCAGACAGAGGAAAAGATCAGATTGATTAGAGATAGACTCAAGGCTGCATCGCATCGTCAAGTCCTATGTTGATTTGAAAAGAAGAGATATTGAATATGCAGTGGGTGATAAGGTATTCCTCAAAGTTTCTCCTTGGAAGAGGATTATGAGATTTGGCAGAAAGGGGAAACTGAGTCCCCGTTTCATCGGACCATATGAGGTTCTGGAAAGAGTGGGTCCTTTGGCATATCGGTTGGCATTACCTCCAGAGCTAGCAAGGATACACAGTGTCTTCCATGTGTCCATGTTAAGGAGGTACAGATCTGACCCATCTCATGTACTATCAGTTGAAGAGATTCTGGCTTATGAGGTGAAGCAGCTAAGGAATAAACAGATACACCTGGATAAAGTGCTGTGGAACCATCATTCAGGCCAGGAAGCTACTTGGGAACGTGAAGAGGATATGAGGAGACAGCACCCATAGCTGTTCAGAGACTAATGCCAGGTAAAATTTCGAGACGAAATTTATTTAAGGGGGGGAGAATTGTAACACCCCTATGTTCGGTAGTGCGTTCTACTGTTCCGGTGACCAGTGTTGTCCGGACAGCTAGCATGCCTAGAACTACACTTTGATATGAGTAAGGAGACATAAAATAATGAAATACAAGAAGAGAAAACACAAGAAAAACAAAGGAAAAATAATAGCAAAGAAATGTAACCAAGTTAAGCGAGCCGAGAACCCTAGCGATGGGTGATCATGACCGAAAGTCACGGCGTGGACCGTTGACTAATACTGACTGCGGGAACCACGGAAAATATTTTTAGGACTTAAAGAGACATCAATTGAAGTATAAATATCATTAGAAATATCAAAGAAAAATTAAATAATTAGTACAAGGAAAAGTGAGAAATCGAAAAACAGACAAAACCCGGTGTTACCGAAAAATAGGGAATGCAACCCGAACGGGGGCATTGTGGTCATTTGACATCCCTAATTGTCTTTTGACCTAAATTTCCATTAAAAATAAATAATATTACACTTGGAAAATATAATGAAAAATTAAATTGGTGGTATATAAAGTAAATAGCAAAAATAATGGGTTTAATGTGGAATAAATGAGAACTAAACATATAAAATGAATTAATTTGTGTGAGTGGACCACTATGGAATAAATTAAGAGCTAAATGGGCAGGTGTACACCTATTATACAATCTGCATCTTCATCTCCCTCACTTGGTTCATCCATGCCGAAATGAAGAATTGAAAACCTCCATTGCCGTTTTGCATAAAGCTTCATCAACCTCCTTCAATTCACCTCGAAACACCTAGGTTGTTTCATTAAAGATTACCTCCACATCACAAGGAAGAGTTTGATAGCAAAATCAAGGAAGTTTAGTGAAGGTTTAACAAGTCCTAACAATAGGTAAGTTTGTATTTTTGAATATTGCTTTGTTAAAGTTTGAAAACATGTTATGGGTGTTTTCTTTGTGAAGAAATTTAAAAGTTTTGAGGAGTTCTTGATATATCCAATTTTGGACAGCCATGGAGTTCTATATTTAATGAAGTATTCTTACATATATTTGATATGAATTTATGTTGAGTAGGGTGAATTAATGTCCTAGTAAGTTATTTCCATGTATATGTGGTGATTGTGCATTTGGAATTGAAGTGGAAGAAACTATGGGGAATTTTGGCAATGTGAAGCATTCGGCAGCCTTGAGATTCCTTGATGAATGTTTGAATTCATGAAAATATTGGATGAATTGTGATATTGAGGGTTGATGAATATGTATGTAAATTGGTTGTGGAAATTGTATGTAATAATTAGGAGTTTTATGTGTATCTATTGTTGTATTTGTACTTTGTGAATTAGAGTTTCATTTGGTGTATTGAGGATATTTGCATTCTGCCCAAAGTGATTTTAATGTGAAGTGGTAAATGGTTTTGGTAATGTACCAAATCAGAATTGGTAAGGGAAGTGGACTTATAGCAAGTAAATGTGAAATTGATAGATGTTAAGCAATGTATTTAAGGGCAGTATGCATTTTAGCCCATAACACTAAATGTGTAACTCCAATTGGTATGAGACCAATTGGAGGTGAAACTAGGCACAAAATGTGCCAACTTTCATGAATGAAACATACCAAAATTCTGCTTGCAAGTTAGCTTGAAAAATGACCAAATCCGGATTAAGTGAAAGTGAGGCCTGAAAACTGACCATTTGGGCAGCAGTTAGTGTTTAGGCCATAACTCACTCAAAACAGGTCCAATTGACCTTAAATTTTAACCATGAATAGTTAAGACCCATATCTACAAGTCTTATGAAGACACAAAAGCCCAGAAATGACCATAAGCAAGTCAAACAGCTTGCACAAGTTCGGGTCCAAAAACTGGCCGAACCAAAGTTGACCAAAATTGACCTAAAATGACCAAATTTGATGCCATTTGACCAGCAATAGTAAAATGACCATAACTTGGTCTATATAACTCAGAATGACCTAAAATTTTACCCCGCGTTCCATAAGACATAGATCTACAAGTTTGTAGTTTTGACCGAAACCCGAAAACCGAGGGAACTAGGTCGTCCGGCTAGGTCAAACTAGTATCCCGGAATCCAGCAAGTTACAATAAAATGCACCAAACAAGGAAATGAAATTGGTAACATGTACCAACCCTAAAAGACTATCGAATGTGACATATTAGTGACACTAAAACCTAATTTACCTCGAACGCATCGAGGGTCGATATATTAGGTGATTAAGCAAATAATAGCTTTCAGTGGATTACTTATCAAGCATTATCGATAGAGACAGTTTAAGTTAGTACTGAAACACTTCAAATTGTGTTTCTCAGTTAGTAAAGACTCAGGGAAAAGGAAGGAAACACTGAGTCCAGACCAGGAGACAGTTATCAGAGGTTTGTGTACAACAACTATTTCTTTTGAATTTTTCAATTGAAATGAATTATGACTATTTGTACATTATTGTTTTAAATTGTGGAAATGTATTTGAATGGATATTTATTGTTTGAAAAGCATTGTAAATGGTTTGAAACTATGTGAAATTGTTTGAATGATATTGATGGATATTTATTGATTGAAAAGCATTGGAAATGGTTTGAAACCACAGCTATCATGTATATTGATTGTATTCCTCGCTAGCTTGTCTAGTGGGACGAATTGAATTCCCTCTCTGGCTAAAATGTTAAGGTGTGTGCCTGTTGAGGACGAATTGGATGAGTACTCATATTTTTGCTAGCTAGCTATGTTATTCCTCATTAGTCATCGACTTTTGGGACAAATTGAATACCTTATTAGCCATCGGCTTTTGGGACGAATTGAACTTTGGAACATGATTAAGCTGTGTGTGATTTATTGATTTGTATTATGAGATTGTGAAATGGAGTTAAATCCTTATTGACATTCACTGTCTTTTGAAGTTAACTATGTTTTGATCTCTGAGATTTATTGTGTTATTGTGTTAAATTCCTTCTGACACTCATTATCTTGAATTTAACTATGATTTTACATATCCATCATTTAAATGATTTATGAATTGTGATTTAAGTTGTATTTGGTTAATGTTGTGCACCACTGAGACATTGTCTCAGCGATAGCTTTTTATTGCTGTCGCAGGTAGACAGACAGACAGGGCAGCAGACTAGGCTGCTAGTACCTCCAGCGAGAGATTTTCGGGTATAACGAGTATACCACATTTTGCATTTTGTACTGCAATGTATGTTCATTGTATGTACATATTATTTTTGATTTTGAGCAGTTGTAAATTCAAATTGTACCTTGAAGTTGTAAAATAATTATGAGTTATTTTGGCTTGTAAAAATTGTATTATATTTCTTGTATCTCAGACTTTGAAAAATCACTGTGGATTTGAGTTGAGAATTATGTTGTGTTGGGAAATATGTTGGAGTGGAGATTTGGAAAAATATTGAAGTGCTTTTTACAGGTTTTCTGAAGAATTGTTTTATCCAAAATACAGATGGCACTCTGCCAAAATTTTTACAGAAACTCCAAATAATTCAAGTGTGTTAGTTCTATCACTTCAGTTCAAAAAGGTTTTTAACACCTGTAAATAGTGCTCACCACTGTAAAAAGAAGTAAGAAAAGTTTTTAAAATCTCTTGTAGTGTATCATAATGGGTTATCAGTAGACGGAGTTGGTAATTCATTAGGTATACTACGGGATCATGTTATACCTTACAGAGGGGTAGGGTTTGACACAATCAGACAGATTAGGTCCTGTCAACCTATTGTGATCAAGTATGCTTGCAAGGATATTAGACGGTGGTGGTTGTTTTATGCTCATTTTTATCAGAAAATTAACTGCAGAAAATAACCAGATTAATTAGTAAATGTATCATGTAATTAACCAAAATGATTATGGTCTTTTAATCAAATTGGTCCTCCCACTAACTTAGCGAATCCTACACTTTCAAAGTAGAAAACAGAAATCCTAGTTGGATGGATTTCTAGTGGGTGATTGAATTCTTATAATTCTATTGATCATCCTCAAGTACATCCATTATTGGAATTACAATAAACTATAAGTGAGCAACTCCTTGCCCATCACATCTCATGTGAGGTTTAATCCTTTACCTAGCCCTTAATGCTCAAAATCTCAGGTACATCCATTATTGACTTATCTTGCATTAGTTAAGTTGATCCCATTAAGCCAGTAATTATGCAAATAATTTTAATGTCCTCAGGTACATCCAATATTGGCCACCAAACCATTTACATATTTACAACATCTCATGCTTAACAATTATTCTTAAGAAAATCTTTTAAATTAATTGCATCTTATGCAACTACTTAAAATTTCTTAAAATAATTGCCCCAATGGAGGGCCTATGTTATAATTACTTTAATTATAGCATTTCCAACTTAATCATTTGTTTGGAAGATTTTATGGTCATTCTAATTACTATTAAGGTCTCACTTTGCACATTATCCAATTAGCATGCATATATCATATAATAGCATACATTCCCATACATCTCATGCATTCATGGATAAGCAATAAATATGATATAATCATGGACTTTCTAAGGGATTCAATTATGAGCCACCAAGAATTGAATCAGGGCATTCCTAGGTGCATTTCATTCATTCATGCATTTTACAAGAGTTGCTGAAGGAGCACATAATCAACACTTGATCTTGAATTCCTCCCACTGGTCCCACCAATGCTCTTGACCTCCTTGTACTTCTTGCAATCCAATATTACATGGTAATCCTTGGCATACCAAGGCGAATTTACAAGAACTTAAATAAATGAAATTACAATCCAAAAATTATTACAAACTTAATAATACATGCCCAAAATAAATTAAAATAAATTAATTAATTTACAATCCCAAAGAAATATAAAAGAAATAAATCCAATCACATTGGTCTTTTATAGTCCATGATCATCCATCATGCATATCACTATTTAACAATTAAATAAAACATACATATTTAAATTAAATTGAATATCTCATATTTAACTTAAAAATTCAGATTTGAATATGATTCAAATAAATTTAAAAATTCAGATTTGAATCTCATTCAAACAAATTTAAAAATTCAGATTTGAATCACATTCAAATAACTTTAAAAATTTAGATTTGAATCACATTCAAACATTTTTCAAAAAATCAGATTTGAATCACATTCAAACATTCTTTAAAAAATCAGATCTGAATTTTATTCAATCAATTTTAAAAAATCAGATTTAAATATGATTCAAACAACTTTAAAAATTCAGATTTGAATCACATTCAAACAACTTTTAAAATTCTGATTTGAATCATAATTTAATTATGTGATTAAAAATCTTAATTAAACATTTTAATTAGTCATATGATGAACCTTTCATCATGCAACAATTGCAGAATTTAATAACAACCATGCACACCATGATCTTCCCAATCCATGCGCACCATGTTGGAGTTCATCAAGCATGCCGCCACACCTCTCTTGATCCAACCAGCAATGGATCAATCATCTCATGATCAAATCACACAATTAAATCATATAATCAACAATCTAAATGACAAATATAGTGGCTCTGATACCAATTGAAGGAATAGAAGCGCGAAAAACACAAGTTTATACCATTGAATTTAAAAAATTTTCACCTAGGGTCACATGCATCATGCAAGATTTATTTTTATCTATTTGATTTCAATGATAAACAACATATTAAAACTATTTTAATATGTTTTTGGATCTGTATTTACCATTTAAGATTTTAAAATTAATCATATTAATTTTAGAACCCTAGATTAAATCAAGAACGATTACACTAACCTCTTGATGCACTACAGCATGTCTGCGCCTTTGAGATTTGTCTTCAGGACACCAGATGTTGTCCCTCTAGCTTGTCCACACCAAGAATACCTATGGCAGCCCTTGAACAGCTTCTAAAGCTTTTTCTATTAATTAGAAATTCAAGTTCTGCCTTTTAAGAGATTAGAGATGTAAACAGGACACTAGAAATAATTTCTAGTGTTTTTAATTCAAGAGATTGATGGCTAATCTCTTTGAATTGATGGCTAATCTCTTTGAATTGATGAGAGATGAAGAAGAATAGATGAAAAACCTCAAAGTGGCATGACAAAGGAGAGGAGTGGCTGCTGGTTGTTTTTTCTTTTCATAACAACACTTAAATAGATAGGTTAACACATTAAACCCTTGCCACATGTCATCCTTTGATTAGCTCTAGGTTTAAGTGACCCAATCACATTGTGCCAAGTGTCAAACCTATATTTAATCTTGATTTTAATTATCTTACATGATTAAAAAACATTTGGCAAGCTTATGTGTAATCCCATGTGTCACCATCTCATGGTGCCACGTGTCACACTGTGAAATGACCAAAATGCCCCTGTGTCTTAATTTTGAGTTCTTAACCCAAAATAATTAATTTTCTTCTTCTAATAAATTTATATCAAATATAAATTAATTAATTAATCTCTATTAATTAATTTCTCATTAATTAAATTCATATTTAAACACTTTAAATATAAATTTAACTTATACTATACATCCAATAATCTAGATTTGGTTTCAAGTCATGCTAGGGACTTTGCAATTTAATTGCAAACCAAACCTATTTAATTAATCAATTAAACTCTTTAATTAATTAACTAAATCATATTTAAATAGGTGATAACTTGTGTATGTGTGTGACTTACTAGGCTCATCACTAATTGACAATAAGACATGACATCAACTCTTAATATCATCAGAACTCTTTCTTACCATAAATGATTTCTCTAAATCATTTTATGAACCTCATAGACCATGGTTAACACCTAGCATAGCATGCCATGGCCACCCAATTAGTAATAAGGTTTACCTTAAATGAACCTATAATCATATGTTACCATGGACTAGAATCTCTCTGTTACAAAATCCCAACTCAAGCTGGAGTCATGGTTTATGTCAAACTCCATTTGCTATGAATATTATGTTCTCTTTTAATTCTAGTTCTTGATTAAAAGATTTTCTCATCAAAAACTCTTTTCTGAATAAATCTATCTGTCCTGGCCAGGAACTTAAAACATCAAGAACAATTAACTGAACATAGGATTTTATCTCTATTTACTTAGAGGAACAGATTCCATCTTGATCAACACCTACCTCCATATATAACTAGTAGGAGCCAACACATGCCCATATACCCATACATAGTACAAGCATGAAAGCAGTATCAAACTCAAACTACCTATATACAAGATAACTGTGCTATCTCAGGTCTAAAGATTATATGCACTGATATGATTTATGACAAAACATTGACAAGAGTAAACTCCATGTGCTTGTCATAAGTGTTACTGATTCAGCCTACTTATCATTTATAAGTGCCTGTCATGTTTGTTATATGGCATGAGACTCACCATTCCATCTTATTTATATCTCATATAAATAACTTGGGAAAAAACATGAATATAATCTTTCTAGATAAGTGATGTCCTTATTATGAAGTATCCTCGATTGTGAACCTATTTATGATACTTTGTGCTAGAAATATTGTCACTCATATTCTTAACAACTTAAGAGTAATATTTCGAACAAAATATCAATGGACCTTTTCTATTACACATAAATATATTATGTAAAAGGAAAAGTGGAAATGCCTTTTATTAATAAAAATATGTGCAAGATACATACTAAATGATATGCTCTAGGGCATACTACTAATAGAAATATCAAAGAAAAATTAATAAATTAGTATAAAGAAAAACGAAAAATCGAGAAACAGACAAAAATCAGTGTTACCAAAAAATCGGGAATATAACCCAAAGAAGGGCATTTTGGTTATTTGACACCTATAGTTGCCTTTTAACCTCAATGTCAATTAAAAATAAATGATATTACACTTTGAAAATGTCATGAAAAATTAAAATGTGGTACATTATATTAATAGTGAAAGAAATGAGGCATAAATGTAAATTGTGAAACTTTAAATCATCAAACATTAAATTATTGTTTAGTGCTCCACTAACCTTAAAATATGGGACATATAAAGGCTGAATTGGGCAGAATTTAGTCATCTTTAACCTTGAGAAATAACCATTCCAGAGAAACTCCAAATGAGTTCCATCACCATGCACCATTGATTTAGCCATTATTTCTACTTGGTTCCTTCATTAAACCTTGCATACTCAGCTTGGGGAAGACATTGGCAGCGAAAAGAAGAAGTTTAGTGAGGTTTGAGCAAGCTACAAAAATAGGTAAGTGTCCAAATTTCCTCCCTTGCTTTAGTAAACTTCATGTTTAGGTTGAGGTGAGTTGAATGGTAAATAGAATGGAAGAATTTATTGAGTTATGGTATTGTTCAATTTTGGCAGCCATGACAACCTATGTTGCTTGAGTTTTTCATGCCTCTAATGGATGCAAAATAATGTTGATTTCGTCATTTTAAAGTTGTAGCAATTTAGTTTCCATGTATATGTACATTGAGTGCTTGAAATTAAGGGTTTAGAAAGCAGTTTGTATACCTTAGTAAACTGCCACTTTTGGCAGCCTTTAAATTCATGAATTAGTGTTTGGTTTCATGAATTTTCTTGATGAATTATGGTGAAGATGAATTGAGGGCAGTGTATATGAAATAATGGTTGGGAGGTATATGTTATAATCAAGTGTTTTCATGTATATATCATGTTGAATTTGACTTTGCAAATTAGGGTTGTATAATGTACATGGAACACTTGTATATTCTACCCAAATGAACATGATTGAGATATGATGAATGGTATAGAAGTGTTATGAATGTATATTTGTAGTTTTAGGGGGAGGAGAAGTGTCATTTGCAAGTGTTCTTTGTGTGCAGATTGTGTATTGTGACGGCAGTAGGTAAATTGAACCATAAGTGACAATTAGTGACCCCAATTGGTATGAGGCCAATGGGAGGTGAACTAGATACAAAATAAGCCAACTTTCATGTCAAAATATTGTCAAAATTCTACCTAGAAACTGACCTTAAAAATGACCTAATCCAGAATTGGTAAGTGCAAGCTCAGATTTTTGACCATGTGAACAGTAGTCACTAAGATGACCATAACTCACTCAAAATAGGTCCAAATGACCTGAAATTTTTGAAGGAGCGGAAGCATGAAAAACACAAGTTTATACCATTGAATTCAAAAATTTTCACCTAGGGTCACATGCATCATGCAACATTTATTTTTATCTATTTGATTTCAATGATAAACAACATATTAAAACACTTTTAATATGTTTTTGGATATGTATTTGCTATTTAAAATTTTAAAATTAATCAGATTAATTTTAGAACCCCAGATCAGATCAAAAACAAATATACTAACCTCTTGATGCACTGTAGTGTATTTGTGCCTTTCGAATGCATCTTTAGGACACCAGATATTGTCCCTCTAGCTTGTCCACACCAAGTTCACCTATGGCAGCCCTTGAATAGCTTCTAAAGCTTTTTCTATTAATTAGAAAATCAAGTTTTGCCTTTTAAGAGATTAAAGATGTAAACAGGATACTAGAAACAATTTCTAGCATTTTCAATTCAAGAGATTGCTTGCTAATCTCTTGGAATAGATGAGAGAAGAAGATGAAGGGAAAGCCTCTTGGGTGGCGGCACCAAGGGTATCAGCTGCTGGTTGTGTTGTTTTCTTTTCATAGCAACACTTATATAGGTAGGTCAACACATAAAACCCTTGCCACATGTCACCCTCTGATTGGTTCTAGGTTTAATTGACCCAATCACATTGTGCCAAGTGTCAAACCTATATTTAATCTTAATTTTAATCATCTTACATGATTAAAAAACATTTGGCAAGCTATGTGTAGTGCCATGTGTCACCATCTCATGGTGCCACATGTCACCCTGTGAAATAACCAAAATGCCCCTGTGTCTTAATTTTGAGTTCTCAACCCAAAATAATTATTTCTCTTCTTCTAATCAATTTATATCAAATATAAATCAATTAATTAATCTCTATTAATTAATTTCTCATTAATTAAATTCATATTTAAAAACTTTAAATATAAATTTAACTTATACTATACATCCAATAATCTAGATTTGGTTTCAAGTCATGCTAGGGACTTTGCAATCTAATTGCAAACCAAACCTATTTAATTAATCAATTAAACTCTTTAATTAATTAATTAAATCATATTTAATTAGGTGATAACTTGTGTATGTGTGTGACTTAATAGGCTCATCACTAATTGGCAATGAGATATAATATCAACTCTTAATATCATCAGAACTCTTTCTTACCATAAATGATTTCTCTAAATCATTTTATGCACCTCATAGACCATGGTTAACACCTAGCATAGCATGCCATGGCTACCTAATTAGTAATAAGGTTTACCTTAAATGAACCTATAATCATATGTTACCATAAACTAGAATCTCTCTGTTACAAAATCCCAACTCAAGCTGGAGTCATGGTTTATGTCAAACTCCATTTGCTATGAATATTATGTTCTCTTTTAATTCCAGTTCTTGATTAAAAAGATTTTCTCATCAGAAACTCTTTCTGAATAAATCTATCTGTCCTGGCCAGGAACTTGAAATATCAAGAACAATTAAATGAACATAAGATTTTATCCCTATTTACTTAGAGGAACAGATTCCATCTTGATCAACACCTACCTCCATATATAACTAGTAGGAGCCAACACATGCCTATATACCCATACATAGTACAAGTAAAAAAGCAGTATCAAACTCAAATCACCTATATACAAGATAACTGTGCTATCTCAGGTCTAAAGATTATATGCATTGATATGATTTATGACAATGCATTGACAAGAGTAAACTCCATGTGCTTGTCATAAGTGTCACTGGTTCGGCCTACTTATCATGTATAAGTGCCTATCATGTTTGTTATATGGCATGAGACTCACCATTCCATCTTATTTATATCTCATATAAATAACTTGGGAACAAGCATGAATACAATCTTTCTAGATAAGTCATGTCCTTATTGTGAAGTATCCTCAATTGTGAACCTATTTATGATACTTTGTACTAGAAATACTGTCACTCATATTGTTAACAACGTAATAATAGAAATTCTAACAAAATATCAATGGACCTTTTCTATTACACATAAATATATTATGTAAACGGAAAAGTAGAAATGCCTTTTATTAATAAAAACATGTACATGATACATACTAAATGATATGCTCTAGGGCATACTACTAACAATCTCCCACTAGCACTAGAGCCATTCATTACAATATCTTAGACCCATCTGAAGGAACGGAAGCGTGAAAAACACAAGATTATACCATTGAATTCAAAAATTTTCACCTAGGGTCACAAGCACCATGCAAGATTTATTTTTATCTATTTGATTTCAATGATAAACAACATATTAAAACTCTTTTAATATGTTTTTGGATCTGTATTTGCCATTTAAGATTTTAAAATTAATCAGATTAATTTTAGAACCCTAGATTAAATCAAGAACGATTACACTAACCTCTTGATGTGCTGCAGCTGTCTGCCTTTGAGATTCGTCTTTAGGACACCGGATGTTGTCCTCTAGCTTGTCCACACCAAGAACACCTATGGCAGCCCTTGAACAGCTTCTAAAGCCTTTTCTATTAATTAGAAATTCAAGTTCTGTCTTTTAAGAGATTAGAGATGCAAACAGGACACTAGAAACAATTTCTAGTGTTCTTAATTCAAGAGATTGATGGCTAATCTCTTTGAATTGATGAGAGATGAAGAGAAATAGCTGGAGAGGCTCAAAGTGGCGTGACATATGAGAGGAGAGGCTGCTGGTTGTGTTTTCTTTTCATAACCCCACTTAAATAGCTAGGTTAACACATTAAACCCTAGCCACATGTCACCTTTTGATTAGCTCTAGGTTTAAGTGACCCAATCACATTGTGCCAAGTGTCAAACCTATATTTAATCTTGATTTTAATCATCTTACATGATTAAAAATATTTGGCAAGCTTATGTGTTATGCCATGTGTCACCATCTCATGGTGCCACGTGTCACACGCAAAATGACCAAAATGCCCTCGTGTCTTAATTTTGAGTTCTTAACCCAAAATAATTATTTTCTTCTTCTAATTAATTTATATCAAATATAAATTAATTAATTAATCTCTATTAATTAATTTCTCATCAATTAAATTCATATTTAAACACTTTAAATATAAATTTAACTTATACTACACATCCAATAATCTAGATTTGATTTCAAGTCATGCTAGGGACTTTGCAATTTTATTGCAAACCAAATCTATTTAATTAATCAATTAAACTCTTTAATTAATTAATTAAATCATATTTAAAGAGGTGATAACTTGTGTATGTGTGTGACTTACTAGGCTCATCACTAATTGGCAATGAGAAATGATATCAACTCTTAATATCATCAGAACTCTTTCTTACCATAAATGATTTCTCTAAATCATTTTATGAACCTCATAGACCATGGTTAACACCTAGCATAGCATGCCATGGCCACCCAATTAGTAATAAGATTTACCTTAAATGAACCTATAATCATATGTTACCATGCACTAGAATCTCTCTGTTACAAAATCCCAACTCAAGCCGAGTCATGGTTTATGTCAAACTCCATTTGCTATGAATATTATGTTCTCTTTTAATTCCAGTTCTTGATTAAAAGATTTTTCTCATCGAAACTCTTTCTCAATAAATCTATCTGTCTGCCAGAACTTGAAACATCAAGAACAATTAAATTAACATAGGATTTTATCTCTATTTACTTAGAGGAACAGATTACATCTTGATCAAAAACTACCTCCATATATAAATAGTATGAGCCAACACATGCCCATATACCCATACATAGTACAAGTATGAAAGCGAGATCAAACTCAAACTACCTATATACAAGATAATCATGCTATCTCGTGTCTAAAGATTATATGCACTGATATGATTTATGACAAAACATTGACAAGAGTAAACTCCATGTGCTTGTCATAAGCGTCACTGGTTCGGCCTACTTATCATTTATAAGTGCCTATCATGTTTGTTATATGGCATGAGACTCACCATTCCATCTTATTTATATCTCATATAAATAACTTGGGAACAAACATGAATACAATCTTTCTGGATAAGTCATGTCCTTATTATGAAGTATCCTCGATTGTGAACCTATTTATGATACTTCGTGCTAGAAATATTGTCACTCATATTCTTAACAACTTAAGAATAATATTTCTAACAAAATATCAATGGACCTTTTCTATTACACATAAATATATTATGTAAACGGAAAAGTGGAAATGCCTTTATTAATAAAAATATGTACAAGATACATACTAAATGATATGCTCTAGGGCATATTACTAACAATCTCCCACTAGCACTAGAGCCATTCATTACAATATCTTAGACCCATCTTCTCAAGATGTCAGTCTAACTGAGATTATGACAAAGGCTTAGTGAATGGATCAGCTGAATTTTTTCAGCTGATGTTATTTTTCTGCATGGCTATATCGCCTTTGCCCAACTATATGTCTGATAATGAGGTAGTGCCTTTCTATGTGTTTGGATTTTGGGTGAGACCTTAGTTCCTTAGCTCAGATGATCGTTTCCATTATTGTCACGAGGTAATGGAACTACGACTAAATGGAAGGAACTACTGTAAGTTTTGTCACGAACTTCTTTATCCAAACGACTTCCTTTGCAAAGCATCTAATGCAGAATATACTCGACCTCGAGTGGAATCTGCAAATGTGCTCGCTTGGAACTCTTCCAACCGATCGCACCTCCATTACAAATGAACACATATCCGGTAGACTTTCTATCATCGATATCCGATTGGAAATCGAATCGTGATAACCATCCAATTGCAAGTCTCCACCTCCATAAATCAAGAATAAATCCTTAGTTCTTATTAAGTACTTAAGAATATTCTTGACAGCTATCCAGTGTTCCAAACCTGGATTTGATTGATACCTGCTAGTCAAACTAAAGATATGCGATATCCGCCTAGTACACAACATTGCATACATTAAACTTCCAATAGCAAGCATATGGAATCCTCGCCATCTTATCTCTTTCTTCGATATCTTTGGAGACATCTCTTTAGAAAGATGGATACCATGTCTCACTGGTAACAATCCTCTCTTGGAATCAAGCATGTTAAACCTCTTTAACACCTTTTCCAAGTATAGACTTTGTGATAAACCAATTATCCTTTTCGCTCTATCTCTATAGATGCGAATCCCAAGAATATAGGTTGCCTCCCCTAAGTCTTTCATGGAGAATGTATTTGACAACCATACCTTTATAGTCGTCAACATACCAGTATCATTACCCATCAACGAGATGTCATCCACATATAAGACAAGGAAAATGATAGCATGTCACTAACCTTCTTATATACACCTGGCTCATCCTCATTTTTGATAAAACTAAAGGATTTAATGGCTTCATCAAAACGGATGTTCCAACTCCTCGAAGCTTGTTTCAACCCATAAATGGATCGCTTTAGCTTGCATACCTTGGAACCATCTTGGGATTCAAATCCCCTAGGTTGTTCCATGAAAATGTTTTCTTCAATGTATCCATTAAGAAAAGTTGTTTTGACATCCATCTGCCAAATCTCATAATCATAGTATGCAGCTATTGCTAATAAAATCCTAATTGATTTAAGCATGGCAACAAAGTAGAAAGTCTCCTCATAGTCTATTCCTTGCCTTTGGCGAAACCCTTTCGCTACTAGCCTTGCCTTATAGGTCTCTACCTTTCCATCGTAACCAATTTTCTTCTTGAAAACCCATTTGTTCCCTCTAGGTACAATACCTTTAGGTGGGTCAACAAGATCCCAAACTTGATTCTTATACATGGAATCAATCTCGATTTCATAGCATCAATCCATTTTGAAGAGTCTATATCCGATATAGCTTCTTCATAGGTAAGTGGATCATCTCCATGATCTACTTCTTCATGAGTAGACAACTCTTGTTCTTCTTCATGAAGAAAACCATATCTCACCGTGGGTGAGATACCTGGTTGTTCTACGAGGAACAGTGTAGATGTTTCATCAATGGGTATAGGTTGACTAGATGGATCTATATCAACTGACTGTTGGTTGGTCGAATTCTCCAATTCTAACTCTATTTGCCTTCCTTTGCCTCCTTCTTGAACAAACCGTTGTTCAAGAATGTGGCATCTCTACTTATCACAACCTTTGTGAAGTAGGCAAATAAAAATAATATCCAAAACTATCTTTTGGATATCCAACAAATCGACCTTTTTCTCGATCCGTCTCCAATTTATCGGTGTTCACTTTTGATATAAGTGGACAACCCCAAATCTTAACATGCTTAAGACTTGGTTTTCTTCCATGCCATATCTCATAAGGTGTGGAAGAAACTGATTTTGATGGAATCCTATTCGAATATACAAAGTCGATTCTAATGCAAATCCCAAAAGGAGATTGGCATATCGGTATAGCTCATCATACTACGTACCATATCCAATAGGTACGATTTCTCCTTTCGGATACACCATTCGGTTGTATGCGTTCTGGAGGAGTCAGCTGAGAAACAATGCCATGCTCTCTCAAGTATTCATCAAATTCAGTACTCAAATATTCACCTCCACGATCTGATCGAAGAGCTTTAATATTTTTTCCTGTTTGATTTACTACTTCAGATTTAAATTCCTTAAACTTTTCAAAGGATTCATGTTTGTATTTCATCAAATACAAATACCCAAACCTTGATTTATCATCAGTAAAGGTAATAAAATAATGAAAGCCCCCTCTAGCCATTTCTTTAAATGGACCACATACATCACTATGTATTAGCTCCAAAATATTTTCAGCTCTTAGCCCTTGTCCAACAAAGGGTGATCTAGTCATTTTGCCCTGAAGGCAAGATTCACAAGTTGGAGTAGGCTCAGAGCCCAATGAGGATAGAATCCCCATTTTCTCCAATTTTGCAATCCTATCTTCTGCAACATGACCTAACCTTAAGTGCCAAGTATATTTTGAACTTGAGTTGGTTTTCACCATGGCATTGCTTTCATTTAGATTGCTTTACTCTGGCCAGTGGAAACACTTTCTTACTGGCAATGGAAACACTTTCCTGTTGGCAGTGGAAACACTTTCCTTTGCCTCCATCAGCTTTAGTCTTACTTTTCTGTTTAGCTATTTTCTTGGAAGGACCAGGAATCTGAGGTTTCTTTTTCTTATTGCGCTTCTTCTTATTGGACTTTCCAGTAGAAGAAGATGCAATCAAAGCTACCTCTTTTCCTTTATTGCCCGGCATATTCTTTTGGGCAATAACCAGCATGTTGAGTAATTTAGCTAAGGTGCATTCCTGTTTAGTCATATGGAAATTTGTCACAAAATTCCCAAAAGATCGAGGAAGGGATCAAGGATCAAATCCGTTTGTAGTTGGAAATCCATGTTGAAGTCAAGATGTTCCAACTGCTCAATCACCGAATCATCTTGTGGACATGATCCCCAACATTACATCCCTCGACATCCTCATACGGAATAACTGTTTAGATATCTCATACCTAGCATTCTGCCGTGCTCACCATACAACTCTTGTAGGTGAAGGAGGATCTCACTAGCACTCTGCATGTTCTCATGTTGCTTCAGAACTCATTACTCATGGAAGCAAGCATGTAACACTTAGCTCTCATATCATGCTCCTTCCACTTGTCCAAAGTATCATGTTCCTCTTGTGTGGCCTCTGGAGGTAAGGGACCAGAACATTTGAATCTAGAACATATCCTATATGTTCAAGGTTCAAGACAAGTTTCAAATTTCTTAGCCAATCGCATGATTAGGTCCTCACAACCTATTGCGATCAAGTATGCTTGCAAGGATATTGGATGGTGGTGGTTGTTACTGTGCTCATTATTATCGGAAAATTAATTGCGAAATAACCAGATTAATTAGTAAATGTATCATGTAATTAACCAAATATGATTATGGTCTTTTAATCAAATTGGTCCTCCCACTAACTTAGCGAATCCTACACTTCCAAAGTAGAAAACGGAAATCCTAGTTGGATGGATTTCTAGTGGGTGATTGAATTCTTATAATTCTATTGATCATCCTCAGTACATCCATTATTGGAATTACAATAAACTATAAGTGAGCAACTCCTTGCCCATCACATCTCATGTGAGGTTCAATCCTTTACTAGCCCCTAATGCTCAAAATCTCGTGTACATCCAATATTGACTTATCTTGCATTAGTTAAGTTGATCCCATTGAGCCAAGAATTATGCAAATAATTTTAATGTCCTCAGGTACATCCAATATTGGCCACCAAACCATTTACATATTTACAACATCTCATGCTTAACAATTATTCTTAAGAAAATCTCTTAAATTAATTGCATCTCATGCAACTATTTAAAATTTCTTAAAATAATTGCCCCAATGGAGGGCTTATGTTATAATTACTTTAATTATAGCATTTCCAACTTAATCATTTGTTTGGAAGATTTTATGGTCATTCTATTTACTATTAAGGTCTCACTTTGCACATTATCCATTTAGCATGCATATATCATATAATTGCATACATTCCCATACATCTCATGCATTCATGGATAAGCAGTAAATATGGTATGATCATGGACTTTCTAAGGGATTCAATTCTGAGCCACCAAGAATTGAATCTGGGCATTCCTAGGTGCATTTCATTCATTCATTTTACAAGAGTTGCTGAAGGAGTACATAATCAACACTTGATATTGAATTCTCCCACCGGTCCCACCAATGCTCTTGACCTCCTTGAACTTCTTGCAATCCAATATTACATAGTAATCCTTGGCATACCAAGGCGAATTTACAAGAACTTAAATAAATGAAATTACAACCCAAAAATATTACAAACTTAATAATACATGCCCAAAATACATTAAAATAAATTAATTAATTTACAATCCCAAAGAAACATAAAAGAAATAAATCCAATCACATTGGTCTTTTATAGTCCATGATCATCCATCATGCATATCACTATTTAACAATTAAATAAAACATACATACTTAAATTAAATTGAATATCTCATATTCAACTTAAAAATCCAGATTTGAATATGATTCAAATAAATTTAAAAATTCAGATTTGAATCTCATTCAAACAAATTTAAAAATTCAGATTTGAATCACATTCAAACAACTTCAAAAATTCAGATTTGAATCACATTCAAACATTTTTTTAAAAAATCAGATTTGAATCACATTCAAATATTTTTTAATAAATCAGATCTGAATTTTATTGAATCAATTTTAAAAATCAGATTTAAATATGATTCAAACAACTTTAAAAATTCAGATTTGAATCACATTCAAACAACTTTTAAAATTCAGATTTGAATCACATTCAAACAATTTTTAAAATTCTGATTTGAATCATAATTTAATTGTGTGATTAAAACAACTAATTAAACACTTTAATTAGTCAAAGAATAGGCCTTAGATCATACAACAATTGCAGAATTAAAAGCCAAACCTTGAACCACCCATGGAACCATTGTTGCCGCCACCAATGGTGGCTTCTCCATGTGTGACGCCACATCTCATGATCCAACCAGCAATGAATCTCTTGATCTCATGATCAAACACACAATTAAATTATATAATCAACAATCTAAATGGCAAATATAGTGGCTCTGATACCAATTGAAGGAACGGAAGCGTGAAAAACACAAGATTATACCATTGAATTCAAAAATTTTCACCTAGGGTCACAAGCACCATGCAAGATTTATTTTTATCTATTTGATTTCAATGATAAACAACATATTAAAACTCTTTTAATATGTTTTTGGATCTGTATTTGCCATTTAAGATTTTAAAATTAATCAGATTAATTTTAGAACCCTAGATTAAATCAAGAACGATTACACTAACCTCTTGATGTGCCGCAATGTCTGCGCTTTGAGATTCGTCTTGAGACACCAGATGTTGTCCCTCTAGCTTGTCCACACCAAGAACACCTATGGCAGCCCTTGAACAGCTTCTAAAGCCTTTTCTATTAATTAGAAATTCAAGTTCTGTCTTTTAAGAGATTAGAGATGCAAACAGGACACTAGAAACAATTTCTAGTGTTCTTAATTCAAGAGATTGATGGCTAATCTCTTTGAATTGATGAGAGATGAAGAGAAATAGCTGGAGAGGCTCAAAGTGGCGTGACATATGAGAGGAGAGGCTGCTGGTTGTGTTTTCTTTTCATAACCCCACTTAAATAGCTAGGTTAACACATTAAACCCTAGCCACATGTCACCTTTTGATTAGCTCTAGGTTTAAGTGACCCAATCACATTGTGCCAAGTGTCAAACCTATATTTAATCTTGATTTTAATCATCTTACATGATTAAAAATATTTGGCAAGCTTATGTGTTATGCCATGTGTCACCATCTCATGGTGCCACGTGTCACACTGCAAAATGACCAAAATGCCCTCGTGTCTTAATTTTGAGTTCTTAACCCAAAATAATTATTTTCTTCTTCTAATTAATTTATATCAAATATAAATTAATTAATTAATCTCTATTAATTAATTTCTCATCAATTAAATTCATATTTAAACACTTTAAATATAAATTTAACTTATACTACACATCCAATAATCTAGATTTGGTTTCAAGTCATGCTAGGGACTTTGCAATTTTATTGCAAACCAAATCTATTTAATTAATCAATTAAACTCTTTAATTAATTAATTAAATCATATTTAAATAGGTGATAACTTGTGTATGTGTGTGACTTACTAGGCTCATCACTAATTGGCAATGAGAAATGATATCAACTCTTAATATCATCAGAACTCTTTCTTACCATAAATGATTTCTCTAAATCATTTTATGAACCTCATAGACCATGGTTAACACCTAGCATAGCATGCCATGGCCACCCAATTAGTAATAAGATTTACCTTAAATGAACATATAATCATATGTTAACATGCACTAGAATCTCTCACATAAAATCCCAACTCAAGCCGAGTCATGGTTTATGTCAAACTCCATTTGCTATGAATATTATGTTCTCTTTTAATTCCAGTTCTTGATTAAAAGATTTTTCTCATCGAAACTCTTTCTGAATAAATCTATCTGTCTGGCCAGAACTTGAAACATCAAGAACAATTAAATGAACATAGGATTTTATCTCTTTTGACTTAGAGGAACAGATTCCATCTTGATCAACACCGACCTCCATATATAACTAGTAGGAGCCACCACATGCCCATATACCCATACATAGTACAAGTATGAAAGCGAGATCAAACTCAAACTACCTATATACAAGATAATCATGCTATCTCAGTCTAAAGATTATATGCACCGATATGATTTATGACAAAACATTGACAAGAGTAAACTCCATGTGCTTGTCATAAGCGTCACTGGTTCGGCCTACTTATCATTTATAAGTGCCTATCATGTTTGTTATATGGCATGAGACTCACCATTCCATCTTATTTATATCTCATATAAATAACTTGGGAACAAACATGAATACAATCTTTCTGGATAAGTCATGTCCTTATTATGAAGTATCCTCGATTGTGAACCTATTTATGATACTTCGTGCTAGAAATATTGTCACTCATATTCTTAACAACTTAAGAATAATATTTCTAACAAAATATCAATGGACCTTTTCTATTACACATAAATATATTATGTAAACGGAAAAGTGGAAATGCCTTTATTAATAAAAATATGTACAAGATACATACTAAATGATATGCTCTAGGGCATATTACTAACACCATCTTCTCAAGATATCGGTCTAGCTGAGTCTGTGACATAGGCTTAGTGAATGGATTAGCTGGATTTTCAGCTGATGCTATTTTCTGCATGGCTACATCGCCTCGTCTAACTATTTCTCTAATAATGTGGTAGCGCCTTTCTGTGTTTGGATTTTTGGTGAGACCTTGGTTCCTTAGCCTGTATGACTGCTCCATTGTTGTCACAGTGTAGTGGAACTACTGACTAAATGGAAGGAACTGCTGCAAGTTCTGTCACGAACTTCTTTATCCAAACAGCTTCCTTTGCAACATCTGATGCAGCAATATACTCAGCCTCTATAGTGGAATCTGCAATCATGCTTTGTTTGGAACTCTTACAACTAATTGCACCTCCATTACAAATGAACACATATCTAGAGGTAGACTTTCTATCATCGATATCTTATTGAAAATTAGAATCAGTATAACCATCCAATTGCAAGTCTCCTCCTCCATAAATCAAGAATAAATCCTTAGTTCTTCTCAAGTACTTAAGGATATTCTTGACAGCTATCCAGTGTTCCAAACCTGGATTGGATTGATACCTGTTAGTCAAACTAATAGCATATGCGATATCCGGCATAGTACACAACATTGCATATATTGAACTTCCAATAGCCGAAGCATATGGAATCCTGGCCATTTTATCTCTTTCTTCAGGTGTCTTTGGAGACATCTCTTTAGAAAGATGGATACCATGTCTCACTGGTAACAATCCTCTCTTGGAATCAAGCATGTTAAACCTCTTTAACACCTTTTCCAAGTATAGACTTTGGGATAAACCAATTATTCTTTTCGCTCTATCTCTATAGATGCGAATCCCAAGAATATAGGTTGCCTCCCCTAAGTCTTTCATGGAGAATGTATTTGACAACCATACCATTACAGTTGTTAACATACTTGTGTCATTACCCATCAACAGTATATCATCCACATATAAGACAAGGCAAGTGATAGCACTGTCACTAACCTTTTTATATACACATGGCTCATCCTCATTTTTGATAAAACCAAATGATTTAATGGCTTTATCAAAACGGATGTTCCAACTCCTCGAAGCTAGCTTCAACCCATAAATGGATCATTTTAGCTTGCATACCTTGGAACCATCTTGGGATTCAAAACCCTTAGGTTGTTCCATGAAAATGTTTTCTTTAATGTATCCATTGAAAAAAGCTGTTTTGACATCCATCTGCCAAATCTCATAATCATAGTATGCAGCCATTGCTAATAGAATCCTAATTGATTTAAGCATGGCAACAGGCAAGAAAGTCTCCTTGTAGTTGATTCCTTGCCTTTGGCAAAACCCTTTCACTATTAGCCTTGCCTTGTAGGTCTCTACTTTTCCATCAGAACCAATTTTTTTCTTGAAATCCCATTTGTTCCTTATAGGTACAATACCTTTAAGTGGGTCAACAAGATCCAAAACTTGATTCTTATACATGGAATCAATCTCGGATTTCGTAGCATCAATCCATTTTGAAGAGTCTATATCTGATATAGCTTCTTCATAGGTAAGTGGATCATCTCCATGATCTACTTCTTCATGAATAGACAACTCTTGTTCTTCTTCATGAAGGAAACCATATCTCACTAGTGGGTGAGATATCCTGGTTGTTCTACGAGGAATAGCTGTAGATGTTTCATCAATGGGTGTAAGTTGACTAGATTGATCTATATCCATTTGATCTGTTGGTTGGTCATAATTCTCCAATTCTAACTCTATTTTCCTTCCTTTGCCTCCTTCTTAAACAAACTATTATTCAAGAAATGTAGCATCTCTACTCACCACAACCTTTTGTGATGTAGGCAAATAAAAATAATATCTAAAACTATCTTTTCAATATCCAACAAATCGACCCTTTTCTGATCTAGTTTCCAATTTATTAGTGTTCAGTTTTTTGATATAAGCTGGACAACCCTAAATCTTAACATGCTTAAGACTTGGTTTTCTTCCATGCCATATCTCATAAGGTGTGGAAGAAACTAATTTTGATGGAATCCTATTTAGAATATACAAAGCTGATTCTAATGCAAATCCCTAAAAGGAGATTGGCATATCGGTATAGCTCATCATACTATGTACCACATCCAATAGGGTATGATTTCTCCTTTTAGATACACCATTCAGCTGTGGCGTTTCTGGAGAAGTCAGCTGGGAAACAATGTCGTGCTCTCTCAAGTATTCATCAAATTCAGTACTAAAATATTCACCTCCACGATCTGATCAAAGTGCTTTAATACTCTTTTCTGTTTGATTTTCTACTTCAGATTTAAATTCTTTGAACTTTTCAAAGGATTCATGTTTATATTTCATCAAATACAAATACCCAAACCTTGATTTATTATCAGTAAAGGTAATAAAGTAATGAAAACCGCCTCTAGCCATTTCCTTAAATGGACGACATACATCACTATGTATTAGCTCAAAATATTTTCAACCCTTAGCCCTTGTCCAACAAAGGGTGATCTAGTCATTTTACCCTGAAGGCAAGATTCACAAGTTGGAGTAGGCTCAGAGCCTAATGAGGATAGAATCCCCATTTTCTCCAGTTTTGCAATCCTATCTTCTGCAACATGACATAACCTTAAGTGCCAAACATATTTTGAACTAGAGTTGATTTTCACCGTGGCATTGCATTCTTTTAGATCACTTGCATTCATTTTGTGTTTGTCATTAGTATCCAAATAATAAGACCATCATTCATATAACCCGAACCAACATATTTATTTCCAAAATAAATATTACAAACATCATTTGTGAACTGAAATTCATAGCCATTTCTAGTCAAACTAGATATAGAAATGATGTTCTTAAAAGCATCAGGTACATATAAAATATTATCCAAACACAAAACATGTCCAGACATGTAAAAAGATTTAGATCCTATGGTTAAAGCTTCAACATTTGAGCTATTGCCAATCCGGAGTCTAACATCTCGAGAATGCAAACTACTACTATTTGCTAGTTCCTGCATATCATTAGAAATGTGAGAACTGGCACCAGGATCTAAAACCCAAGCTGTAGATGAACTATGAGTATCATCAGAATCTAAATAACAAGATATGGACATACCTTCCGAAGGTGTATCCTTCTTGTCCTTCAGAGAAGTAAGATACTCAGGACAGTTCCTTTTCCAGTGCCAATCCTTCTGACAGTGGAAACACTTTCCTTTGTCTCCATCAGCTTTAGTCTTCCCTTTCTATTTAGTTATTTTCTTGGAAGGACCAGGAATCTGAGATTTCTTCTTCTTATTGCCCTTCTTCTTATTGGACTTTCCAGTAGAAGAAAATGCAATCAAAGCTACCTCTTTTCTTTTATTGCTCAGCATATTCTTTTGGGCAATAACCAGCATATTGAGTCATATGGAAATTTGTCACAAAATTCCCAAAAGACTCAGTAAGGGACTGAAGGATCAAATCCGTCTGTAGTTGGAAATCAATGTTAAAGTCAAAATGTTCTAGCTGCTTAATTAGCCGAATCATCTTATGGACATAATCCCCAACATTCTGTCCCTCACACATCCTCATGTGGAACAGCTGCCTAGATATCTCATACCTAGCATTCCTACTATGCTCACCATACAACTCTTGTAGGTGAAGGAGGATCTCACTCGCACTCTGCATGTTCTCATGCTACTTTTGTAACTCATTACTCATGGAAGCAAGTATGTAACACTTAGCTCTCATATCATGCTCCTTCCACTTGTCCAAAGTTTCATGTTCCTCTTGAGTGGCCTCTGGAGGTAAGGGACCAGGACTATTTGAGTCTAGAACATATCCTATATGTTCAAAGTTCAGGACAAGTTTCAAATTTCTTAGCCAATCAGACCGATTAGGTCCTGTCAACCTATTGCGATCAAGTATGCTTGCAAGGATATTGGATGGTGGTGGTTGTTCTGTGCTTATTATTATCAGAAAATTAACTGCAGAAAATAAGCAGATTAATTAGTAAATGTATCATGTAATTAACCAAAATGATTATGGTCTTTTAATCAAATTGGTCCTCCCACTAACTTAGCGAATCCTGCACTTCCATAGTAGAAAACGAAAATCCTAGTTGGATGGATTTCTAGTGGGTGATTGAATTCTTATAATTCTATTGATCATCCTCAGGCATATCCATTATTGGAATTATAATAAACTATAAGTGAGCAACACCTTGCCCATCACATCTCATGTGAGGTTCAATCCTTTACCATGCCCCTAATGCTCAAAATCTCAAGTACATCCATTATTGACTTATCTTGCATCAGTTAAGTTGATCCGATTGAGCCAGTAATTATTCAAATAATTTTAATGTCCTCAGGTACATCCAATATTGGCCACCAAACCATTTACATATTTACAACATCTCATGCTTAACAATTATTTTTAAGAAAATCGCCTAAATTAATTGCATCTTATGTAATTATTTAAAATTTCTTAAAATAATTGCCCATGTTATAATTACTTTAATTATAGCATTTCCAACTTAATCATTTGTTTGGAAGATTTTATGGTCATCCTAATTACTATTAAGGTCTCACTTTGCATATTATCCATTTAGCATGCATATATCATATAATTGCATACATTCCCATGCATCTCATGCATTCATGGATAAGCAGAAAATATGGTATGATCATGGACTTTCTAAGGGATTCAATTCTGAGCCACCAAGAATTGAATCAGGGCATTCCTAGGTATATTTCATTCATTCATTTTACAAGAGTTGTTGAAGGAGTACATAATCAACACTTGATCTTGAATTCCTCCCACTGGTCCCACCAATGCTCTTGACTTCCTTGAACTTCTTACAATCCAATATTACATAGTAATCCTTGGCATACTAAGGCGAATTTACAAGAACTTAAATAAATGAAATTACAACACAAAATTATTTACAACCTTAATAATATATGCCCAAAATAAATTAAAATAAATTAATTAATTTACAATTCCAAAGAAACGTAAAAGAAATAAATCCAATCACATTGGTCTTTTATAGTCCATGATCATCCATCATGCATATCACTATTTAACAATTAAATAAAATATACATACTTAAATTAAATTGAATATCTCATATTCAACTTAAAAATCCAGATTTGAATATGATTCAAACAAATTTAAAAATTCATATTTGAATCACATTCAAATAACCTTAAAAAATTCAGATTTGAATCACATTCAAACAATTTTTAAAAATCAGATTTGAATCACATTCAAACAATTTTTAAAAATTCAGATTTGAATATTATTCAAACAACTTTAAAAAATCAGATTTAAATATGATTCAAACAACTTTAAAAATTCAGATTTGAATCACATTCAAACAACTTTTAAAATTCAGATTTGAATCACATTCAAATAAGTTTTAAAATTCTGATTTGAATCAAAATTTAATTGTGTGATTAAAACTACTAATTAAACACTTTAATTAGTCATAGGATAGGCCTTAGATCATAAAACAATTGCAGAATTAAAAAGCCAAACCTTGCACCACCCATGAAACCCAAACCATGCGCGCCATGTTGGAGTTCATCAAGCATGCCGCCACACAACCATTGGGTGGCGGCACCAAGGGTATCAGCTGCTGATTGTGTTGTTTTCTTTTCATAACAACACTTATATAGGTAGGTCAACACATAAAACCCTTGCCACATGTCACCCTCTGATTGGTTCTAGGTTTAATTGACCCAATCATATTGTGCTAAGTGTTAAACCTATATTTAATCTTAGTTTAAATCATCTTACATGATTAAAAAACATTTGGCAAGCTTATGTGTAGTGCCATGTGTCACCATCTCATGGTGCCACATGTCACCCTATGAAATGACCAAAATGCCCCTGTGTCTTAATTTTGAGTTCTCAACCCAAAATAATTATTTCTCTTCTTCTAATCAATTTATATCAAATATAAATTAATTAATTAATCTCTATTAATTAATTTCTCATTAATTAAATTCATATTTAAACACTTTAAATATAAAATTAACTTATACTATACATCTAATAATCTAGATTTGGTTTCAAGTCATGCTAGGGACTTTGCAATCTAATTGCAAACCAAACCTATTTAATTAATCAATTAAACTCTTTAATTAATTAATTAATTAAATCATATTTAATTAGGTGATAACTTGTGTATGTGTGTGACTTATTAGGCTCATCACTAATTAGCAATGAGATATAATATCAACTCTTAATATCATCAGAACACTTCCTTAACATAAATGATTTCTCTAAATCATTTTATGCACCTCATAGGCCATGGTTAACACCTAGCATAGCATGCCATGGCCAACCAATTAGTAATAAGGTTTACCTTAAATGAACCAATAATTATATGTTACCATGCGCTGGAATCTCTCTGTTACAAAATTTCAACTCAAGCTAGAGTCATGGTTTATGTCAAACTCCATTTGCTATGAATATTATGTTCTTTTTTAATTCCAGTTCTTGATTAAAAAGATTTTCTCATCAGAAACTCTTTTTGAATAAATCTATCTGTCCTGGCTAGGAACTTGAAATATCAAGAACAATTAATGAACAAAGGATTTTATCCCTATTTACTTAGAGGAACAGATTCCATCTTGATCAACACCTACCTCCATATATAACTAGTAGGAGCCAACACATGCCCATATACCCACACACAGTACAAGTATGAAAGCAGTATCAAACTCAAACCACCTATATATAAGATAACTATGCTATCTCAGGTCTAAAGATTATATGCACTGATATGATTTATGACAATGCATTGACAAGAGTAAACTCCATGTGCTTGTCATAAGTGTCACTGGTTCGGCCTACTTATCATGTATAAGTGCCTATCATGTTTGTTATATGGCATGAGACTTACCATTCCTTCTTATTTATATCTCATATAAATAACTTGGGAACAAACATGAATACAATCTTTCTGGATAAGTCATGTCCTTATTGTGAAGTATCCTCGATTGTGAACCTATTTATGATGCTTTGTACTAGAAATACTGTCACTCATATTCTTAACAACTTAAGAATAGAAATTCTAACAAAATATTAATAGACCTTTTCTCTTACACATAAATATATTATGTAAACAGAAAAGTGGAAGTGCCTTTTATTAATAAAAACATGTACAAGATACATACTAAATGATATGCTCTAGGGCATACTACTAACAATTTTTACCATGGAAAACTTAGACATAGAGCTACAATTCTTATGAAAACACCAAAGCCCAGAAATGGCCAGAACCAACTCAAATTGCTTGCCCAAGTTTGGTTACCAAAACTGCCACAACTGAATTTGACCTAAAATTGACCAAATTTTGTACTAAAGATGCAATCAGTCCAGCTTTAGTAAATTGACCATATCTTGGTCTATACAACTCAGAATGACCTGAAATTTTTGCCAAAAGTTCAATAAGACATAGAGCTACAATTTTGCTTCTTTGACCAGAAGCTAAAAACTAAGAGAAATAGGACATTAAGCTAGACTAATCTAGCATACTAAAACTGAAAATTTGACATTTACATATAATAAAGCTTGAAGTAATTTGGCAACAAATGCCAACTTGTGAAAAGGGTAAATTGTACTATATTGGCAGCATATTGAATTACAAATTGTGATATGTTGATATTAGAATCAATTTATCCATGATATCTAAAAAGGTCAATATTTACATTGACTTGTGAATTATATGATAACTAGTAAACTCAAAAAAATGAAGAATTAAATAATTAATTTATAATGTGCCCTAGTTTGCCTAGTTGACTAGTTTGGATAGGTTGGCATGCCAATAGGATTTTGACAGCTATTCTGTAAATGGCTTTATGCCATACTGTGCTTTTACGGCATATTATGATGCACTGTGACTTTAATAGCTTACGGCTATACGTATTATGTTATTATACTCGACTTATCACTGAATTGACTATATGGCTTTTTAGCCACACTGTTTGCACACCGAGAGACACTTTGTGACCGATGGTGTGACGGATCGAGGTACTAGCTACCTAGTGCAAGTATATCCATTTATCCAGTCTGGTCAGTGTATAGGCTACACAGGTAGTTAATTTATGCATTATTAAATTCAAATAGCTAAATTTAGTTTATTGACATACAGTACCACCAAAATTAGCAAAATTAGCAAAAATGAAAGGTTAGCAAATAAAAGTAGAAACAACAACTGCAAAGAATATCGATGTCATAAATTCATAAACAATTCATTTATTTTATTTTAGTGTATATTTCTTTATATTTGCCACGACTAAGCAGAATTACTTAGCGCGTTACTTTTGCTATGCGTAGGTATTGGAGACACAGCTAGGGAGCCCAGCAGACCTATGACTGGGTGAGACATCAGATCTGCACAAGAGTTCAGAGTCATCTGCACTACACTGCATACATAGTAGGACTTAGGATCTTTGTAATGACTATCAGTTGTATTTTGACATTTTGTTATGTAATTTTGTATATTCTAAAACTTTAAGGCTTGTAATAAATTGTACATATTAAACTCCTATGGAGAGTATTTGGATGAATGTAAATTATGATGGATTGTATTTTGAAACTATGAAATAGTTGAGATTTTGAAAATATTATCATATTGAACTATTTTTAACAGGTTTAGAAGGACAGTTTGTCCGAAATACAGACGGCACCTTGCCAGAATTTTATTACCATTTTTGAAACACTGATTTTATTAAAGTATAAAAATAGAACCAGCATGATATGAATTTTACATAAAAGACTTCTTAAAATCAAATTGAGTTCAGGAAATGAGATAATAATGGACTAGGTGCTCCAGCACGCTGTGTAGCACGCCTTGCTCGGCTACACTGTAGACGGGTGAGGCATTTAGTGGTATCAGAGCACAATTTAGGCGTTTCTGGACTTAGATAGTTTGCATATCATGCATTGCATTGTAAGTGTTAAGATAACTCTAATGCAGATCTTTTGATTTTTTATTTTGATCAGAATATGGACTCCACATCGCAGGGAGCGGTCAAGGACGAGGTGGAGTGTCATGCTCCATCTATGACTGAACCAGGAGACAAGAGGGAACCTGCTCCACCAGTACCAGATGCAACAGCCACATTTCGGCAAGTGGCTGAGTTCTTTAGACAAATAGCAGGAGTTATGCCACCACCACCACCTTCACATCAAAAATCTCTTATGGAGAAACTTAGAAAGTTCGGAGCAGTGGATTTTCTGGGCAAAAGGGAAGATGATTCTCTCACAGCTGAAAACTAGTTGGACAGAACTGGAAGAGTCTTGAAACAACTTCATTATACTCCATAGCAGAATTTGAAAGCTGCTGTATCACTACTGCAAGATGATGCATACCAATGGTGGGATACAGTGACTAGTGAGGTGCCACTAGAACAAATAACTTGGGATTTCTTTCTCACTGAGTTCAGAAAGAAGTACGTGGGCAATGTATATCTGGAAGAGAAAAGAAGGGAATTTATTACCCTACACCAGAGATAGCTGACAGTGGCTGAATATGAAAGAGAATTTATCAGACTGAGCCACTAGGGGCGGGAAATAGTCCCTAATGAGATTGAGAGATGCAAGAGATTTGGGGAAGGACTCAATGATAACATTAAAGTAATGATTATAGCCTTGGGGATTATAGAGTTTTCCAATTTAGTGGAAGCCGCATTGAAGGTTGAAAAAGTTAGAATAAATGAGCAGAACAGAAGGGATAGACAGTAGAAAAGAGGTCAGGGTCAGACCAGTACATCTTCTGCCCCTAGTAAGAAATTCATAGGTTCGCCTACTCAGAGTTTCAGTAGAGCACTAAGTCAGGGTCAGTCGCAGAGGCCCAAATCTCAGTTTGCATCGAGGAGAGGCCAGTCCACACCTTCAGTGGCTAGCTCTCTAGGGACAGGGTTCAGGGGACCAGCCCCAACAATATCTATTGCTTACCCACATTGCCAAAAATGACATAAGGGGGAATGTTAGAGGATGATAGGTGCTTGTTTACGGTGTGTGTCTACAGACCACCTAATTTGCGATTGTTCACGCATAACTGCTACATCTACTCCGGTATCAACTGTTAGGCCTGTCCTCAAGGGGTAGAAAGTTGGGTAAGGATGAGGTAGCCGGTACTTCACAAAAACCTGTATCAGAGTCTGTGGAGAGAGCAGAAGGTAGAAAACCAGCCAGAGCCTTTGCTATAAGGGCACAGGAGGAACAGGATGCTCTAGATGTCATCAAGGGTACGTTCCTCCTCTATAATACTTTTGTGCATGCATTAGTGGATCCTGGATCTACTCATTCATATATTTGTATCAAGTTGCCTGTAGAAAAGGGAATACCAGTAGAGGAAAGTGACCAAGACATTCTGGTTACAAATCCGCTAGGCCACAGTGTAGTAGTAAACAATCTATATAAGGGCTGTCCATTGAAGATTCAAGGGAAAGAGTTTTCGGCAGATTTAATCGAACTGCCTTTCCATGAGTTTAATGTGATTTTGGGAATGGACTGGTTATCCCATCATCATGCAATGGTAGATTGTAAATTGAAGAGAATCTCTCTGAAAACTGCTGAGAATGAAGAAATAATAGTTATGGGTGAAAGGACATATTTCTTGTCCAATGTCATCTCAGCTACAGTTGCAAGGAGATGTATGAGAAATGTGAAGCCTATCTAGGACACGTGGTTGACACTAGGCAGGGTAAATTTAACTTGTCTGACATACCCACGGTAAGGGATTTCTTTGAGGTATTTCCTGAGGAATTGCCTAGTATGCCACCAGAAAGGGAAGTTGAATTTGCTATTGAGATTATTCCGGGTACAACTCTAATTTTAATTGCTCCGTATAGGATGACACCTGCTGAATTGAAAGAGTTAAAAGTCCAGCTGCAAGAATTACTAGGCAAGGGGTTCATATACTCCAGTGTGTCACTGTGGAGAGCTCTGGTACTATTTGTAAAGAAGAAAGATGGGACACTGAGGTTTCGACAGTTAAACAAAGTAACAGTGAAGAATAAGTATCCGTTGCCTAGAATTGATGATCTGTTTGATCAGTTAAAGGGAGCTGGTGTGTTTTCTAAGATTGATCTAAGATTAGGGTATCATCAGCTAAGGGTTAGGGATGCAGATGTGCCTAAAACTGCATTCAGAACCATGTATGGGCATTATGAATTCCTGGTGATGCCATTTGGGTTAAGAAACACTCCAGTAGCATTCATGGACCTTATGAACCGTATCTTCCATCCATACTTAGATCGATTCGTAGTGGTCTTCATTGATGACATCCTGGTGTATTCCAAGGATAAAGCAGAACATAATGAGCATTTGAGAATTGTTCTGCAGACTCTAAAAGAGAAGAAACTGTATGCTAAATTATCTAAGTGTGAGTTCTGGTTGAATGAGATTACATTCCTTGGACATGTAGTATCAGCTGAAGGGATTAGAGTGGATCCCAAGAAGATTGAAGCAGTGATGGAATGGAAGCCTCCTAGAAATACAACTGAGATTAGAAGTTTCTTGGGGTTAGCTAGATATTATAGAAGATTTTTAAAGGGATTTTCGCTGATAGCTGCTCCAATGACCAAATTATTACACAAGAATATGAAATTTGACTAGAATGACAAGTGTCAAGCCAGTTTTGAGAGGCTGAAAGCCATGTTGACAGAGGCACCAGTGTTAACACAGCCAGTATCAGGAAAAGACTTCGTGGTCTACAGTGATGCCTCACATAATGAGTTAGGGTGTGTATTCATGCAAGAAGGGAAAGTGGTCGCATATGCTTTCAGGTAGTTAAGGCCACATGAAAAGAATTACCCTACTCATAATTTGGAGTTAGCAGTAATTATCTTCGCATTTAAGATATGGAGGCATTGTGACACCCCTTACCCGTGTACAATATATCCGAGTAAGCAATGTCACACGGTGTACCAGCACACTCTATTTTACCTTAATTAATTTTTATCATAGTTTTGAATATAACTTGTGAAATATAGTTCATTTAAGCCATTTATTGAAATTACAATTTATTTGAGGTTCCGAAAATTTTATAGAAAATCCGGCAGAGTACCGGCTAAAAATGGAGAAAACAGTTCTTCGGAACCTGTGAAAAACACTTCCAATAGCCATGTTCAATCATTCTCAAACTCCAATATCAAAATCTCAACCTTTTTCAATTTCATTTCTCAATCATTCATCTCGTGTGATATCATGTATAATCACAGATAAACATTCACTTTTCCATTCACAAACACAATTTTCATTATTTACATGAAAATCAAAATACATTACATAAGTTTCATTTACATAAAGGAAAATAAAAATCAATTACAAAATACCAAAATGAAGCCTAGTGTCCTACCAATACACTGTAGATGGTGAGGTGACACAGACACTATGCAGAGCTGCAGGATGGACTCACCCGCTTGCGCCCATCGGGCTCATGATCGATTCTCCGGAACCTACGCGTGGCAAAAGCAACGCGCTAAGCAATGATGCTTAGTGGTGCAATAATAAAATAAAAGAAAATAGCAGAAAATAAATATGTATTGAATGTATATGTCTTATTTGTTTTGTATTTATTATATTCATTTATTTCTTTAACTTTGTCCATTTTCATTCATTTGGTTGCCCAAGTAACCTATACTAGACGCATCGGATCGATAACGGGTAACCGCACCGGGTATCTAGTACTCGTGCCGCCACACCATCATCACATATGCATCTCCCAGGCAAATGTAATGCCTAATAAGTCAGATAACAATAGGCACAAGGCCAAATATCAACACAAGGTCATAATGGCTAAAAGCCATAAAATCACAGAATGGCATATTGCCATGTGCAGTACTGCTAACTGAACCCTATTGGCCTGCCACACTATCCAAACCAATCTTGTTAGGTATACTAGGGCATTTGATACTTTTGAATTCTTCAATTTTTGAATTTCAAGTTTTGGTGTCACTATTCACCTCATTGGTCAACAAAAATGTTGACTTTTGGATAGAAAATAGGTACATTGGTTTTAACACTCCCAATGTACCACATTTTGCATTTAAAACTTGTTGGAATTGATCATCATTACCATTTCTAAGCTTAAATCCAAGAGAGCAAAATTTTCAGTTTTTGAACCCTAAATTTACTGTTCCATTAAGCACTGTTACAGTGGGAGTTTGAGGAAATGGTAAACATGAAAGTTGTTCCTTATTTTGTCTAGTTGAATTTCTTTTTTTGAATCACTCCTTTTGGAGTTTTGTAGCTTCAGTTATGGTCCAAAAACCACAGCTGGCCAGATTGCAAAACTGCAGAATTGACCATATCTACAGTGCAGTGAACAGTAACTGCCACTGCCTTGTTGGATAGGTTCTGGTCATAATTTGGGGTAGGTTTCTTCATGAAAGTTGTTTGGCTATCTCTTAAATTTTTGCTGTAAAAATTTCAGGGCAATTGGCCCATTCTACAATGCGTTATGGCCAAATGAACAGTTACTGTTCATTTGGTCATTCTGCAGAATCTGAGTTCAGGGTACCTAGATTGGGGCCAATTTTTGGTCCACTTGCTTTGGTCTTTTGGACATAGTTTCTTCAGCAAAATTGTGCCATTATAAGTCTAGTTTCATGTCCAATTGGCCAAACACCAATTGAACCTACACAGCCAAAGATATGGCAGTCCAAACAGGCTAGATTCACAGCCTCCTTGCTGCTGTCCCTAGGCAGCCTACCATTTCACTTTGCCATGCTATATTTCAGTCCAAATTATGGTCAAATTACCTCAAATGGTCACTAATTGACCATTAGAATGTTCTTGAAAAATTTCATAAGCCAAGTCAAATTTTCACTCCCAAACCCTAGCCCAAATTCAAAGTTCACCCATATTGCCTTAGTTAACTAACTAATCCATCATCCATATATTTACATACTTTAAATATGATCTCTAGTTCACTCCAAGTCCATCAAGACACTCAATCATGTTCCTTCCTTAGGGCTACCGAAATTCATGGTAAACATAAACATAAATTTCATTCATTTGACTTTCAAATTCTTACTCCTTTTTAAGTCTTTAACATGGAAATAAAGAGTTCTAAGTATATATGTGCACTAACCTCTTGTAGGGCAGAATTTTCCCAAGCTTAACTTCACTTTCTTTCTTCTTCTTGGCTGCCAAAAGGTTATGCAAGGTGCAAGGATGAATTTTAGTGAAAGGAATAGGAGGAATTATGGTGAAAGGAGGAGAGAAATGAAGCTTTTTGAAAATGTTAATGGAGGTTTGGGCTAGGCATGGATTTCGGCTGGTTTTGGGGAAGAAGAAGGCAGCTGGTATTTTAATTCCTTTGGCCTTATTTATCTCTTTTTTATTAATTAATTAAATAGTTGTTTAAATGTGATTGGTGGAAGCTTTTAAATGACATCATCATATGTCATAAATGAGCCTTTTATCTCATTTTCTATTCTTTACTTCTCTACTTATTTTCAATTTAATTTTTAGCAATATTTATTCACATTTTATATTATAATAATTATTTACTCAACTGGACAAGTCGGCCAAAAATCACCTCTGAAGGCGAAATGACCAAAATGCCCTCCGTTTGGCTTAACGGGTCAAAATTGTCTGTACCGATTGAAAAAATTTTCTAAATATTTTCTTGGCATTTTAATGCCATAGGAACCTCAATGACCCTTCTCTGAAATCCCAAAAATTATTTTATGAATTTTTCCCTGAGTCTAGGGCTCTTAGTTGCGAGAATCGCAACTTCCCTCTTGGTTACCCATCACTTGGGCACCGGCTCATTTAACTTGGTTGTATTTTATTTCTAAAATTTTTACTAAATTTTTCTTATTAATATTTGAGTTAATTATGGTCCCTCACTTTAATTTAAATTTTTTTTTCGAACGTTCTAACTGTTCGGACCGACACCGGTCACCGGAACAGTAGAATGTACGGAGTTGCTACCGGGAGGGTGTTACAACTCTTCCCTTTTAATTTAAATTTCGTCCTCGAAATTTACCTGATGCAAACAGTTGAGGGAACTGTTGCCTCATCATCTCTTCACTTTCCCAAGTTGTCTCATCGGTGTTGTGGTGCCTCCAAAGTACTTTCACCAGTGGAATCTGCTTATTCCTCAATTCTTTCACTTCCCGCGCCAGGATCCGTAGAGGTTCTTCTTCATATGTCAAATCCGGCTGTATTTCAATTTCTTCCCTGGAGATGACATGTGAAGGATCTGAGCGGTATCTTCTGAGCATGGACACGTGGAACACATTGTGGATCTTGTCCAGCTCTGATGGTAAAGCTAGCCTATAGGCCACTGGACCCACACATTCAATGATTTCATATGGGCCAATGAACCTAGGGCTCAACTTACCTTTTCTTCCAAACCTCAATACCTTCAAACAATTTTTCATAATTTAAACAATAATAGACAAATTATCACAATTCATTTCAATTAAAAAATCAAAAGAAATAACTGTTGTGCACAAACCTCTGATAACTGTCTCTTGGGCCTGACTCAGTGTTTCCTTCCCCTTCCCTAAGTCTTTGCTAACTGAGAAACACAATTTGAAGTGTTTCAGTACTCATTTAAACCGTTTCTAACAATAAGGCTTAATACTTAATTTATTGAATTCTATTATTTCCTTTAGTCAACCTAAAATGTTGACCCTCGATGCAGTCTAGGTGAATTAGGTTTTAATATTACCAATATGTCATATTTAATAGCCTTTTAGTGTTGGTACATGTTACCCATGTGACACCCCTTACCCGTCTACAGTGTAGCCGAGCAAGTTATGCCACTCAGTGTACCAGAGCACCAATTTATGTTTCTATTACAATTTATCCCTTTATAATTCATTTATTTTCAATTTTGATAAATCTGAATTTAACCGCAAATTTTATAGAAAATCCGACAGGGTGCTGACTGTAAATTGGAAAAATAGTTCTTTTGAACCTGTTTAAAAACACTTCCAAAATAATTTCCAAATCCAAACTCCATTATATATATTCAAGTCAATCTCAAAATCTCAATCTCAATCACGATATTATTTTCAAAACTTTTCTGTTCACTTCATCACTTGAAGCATATTCACAAATAATTCTCAACATTTCATTTATCAACATATATAATGGAGAAAATCTCAATAATACGAAATTTCATATATTTACATTAATACATAATTACAAGAGTTTATAGTTACAATCCAAATTAATACAAAATGCCAAAATACAAAATATTCCCAAATCCTATGTCCTACCATATGCACTGCAGGTGTGAGTTGACTCGGGACTCTGGATGCAAATCTGAAGGCTCACCCGGTCTGATGTCTGCTGGGCTCACCAGCTAGGTCTCCAGCACATGCGCGTGGCAAAAGCGACGCGTTAAGCAATTCTGCTTAGTGGTGACAATATAAAATAAAATAAAATGAAATAAAATAAAATAAAACAAAGATGCAGAATGTGTGCTTACAATTTTTGGTAGACTTAACTTCTGATATTATTTGCATTATTATTCAATTAAAATTTTGGTAAGGTTCTTTAACATTGCCCGAGTAACCCATACTAATTGACTGGACTGGATAAATGGGTAAACTGGCACTGGGTACTAAGTACCTCGGACCATCACACCATCGGTCACATTGTGTCTCCCGGTGTGCAACAGAGCAGCTAATAAGCTGTAATAATGATCAGAGTTAAAACCCAAGTATATCAACTCAAATAACATAGCCAAAGGCTATTATTTCACAGAATGGCATGGGAAAGCCATGAAACACAGAATGGCATAAAGCCATATGCGATCGCTAATGTAACCCTATTGGCATGCCAAGCTATCCAAACCAATCTTGTTAAGTATACTAGGGCATTTTACACTTTTGAGTTTTACAATTTTTGAATTTCAAGTTTTGGTGTTACTATTCACTTCATTAGTCAACCAAAATGTTGACTTTTGCATAGACAATAGGTACATTGGTTTTAATACTCCCAACATACCACATTTTGCATTCAAAATTTCTTGGTATTGGTTGCCCATACCATTTCTAAGCTTAATGCTAATTGAGCAGAAATTTCAATTTTCTTGCTTCATTTTTACTGTTCTATTAGTCATTTTTGCAGTGGGAATTTGGCAAAATAATCAACATGAAAGTTGTTCCTTATTTTGTCTAGTTGAATTTCCTTTTTTGACTCACTACATTTGGAGTTTTGTAGCTAAAGTTATTGTCCAAAAACCACAACTGGCCGGATTGAAATTTTTCTGGGCTGACCATATCTACAGTGCAGTGAATATTGACTGGAACTCACTTGTTGTATAGGTTCTGATCATAATTTGGGGTAGGTTTCTTCATAAAAGTTATTGGTCTATATCTTAGCTTGTTTCTGGTAAAATTTCAGATCAATTGGACCTTTCTACATTGAGTTGTGGCTAAATGAACAATCACTGTTCATTTGGTCATTCTGCAGAAACAGACTACAGGTCACCGGGATTTGGGCAAGCTTTTGGTCCACTTGGTTTGGTTTTATGGGCATGATTTCTTCACCAAAGTTGTGCCATTATGTGTCTAGTTTCATGTCCAATTGGCCTTGCACCAATTGAACCTCTACAATTCAAGTTATGGCTGTCCAAACCTACTGGACTCAAGTCCAATTCTGCAAGTCACTCCATTCTGCAGGTCCCTTTCATGGTAGCCACACCAAACCCAATCCCATCACTCAACACACTTCATTTTTGATATAAACAGAACTAAATGGTCACTAATTGACCATTAAAACCTATTTTCATCATCACATGGTCAAAATCCCATTTTTATACCCAAACCCTAACCCTAACTTCTCAAATCATGCATTTAACTTGCATTTCATCAATCCACTTAGTAAATACATGTTGTGGGTAGCCATAATAGTCTTTTAACTTCATTAAACTCAACCCAATCAAACCCTAACCATGGCTGCCCAAAATCTTGGGTTTTGATCCAAATGGTATTCAATAATTTTTCTTTGCAATTCACACTTATTCAAGTCCCTAAACATGTATTCAAAGTAAAAATTTAGGGTTAGGTCACTAACCTTAAAGGAGTGAGCTTTCCAATTTGCTAAAGTTCTTCCTTTCCTTTTCTCTTTGCTCCCAAAAGGATCACTAAGATGATAGAATAATTTTTTGTGTTGGGAAATTTAGGTTTTAATGGATGGAAACCCAAGAAATCAAGCTTGGTAAAGCTTGGTTATGGAGGGCAAAGGGGGAGGCAACGAAGGAGAGAAGAAGAGCAGATGGTGGTTCACGAATTTTGGACTTCTTTTCTTTCTTTTTCTGCCAATTAAGTCTTTTTAAATACCTTGTTGCCATGTGTCAACACTTGATTGGGTTGGAGACTTTTAATGACATCATTATGATGTCATAATTTCAATTTCTTCCATTTTTCCATCCTTTTTTTGTTTAATTAATTTCAATTAAATTTTTAACAACATTTAGTCATATTTTATGTTATATAAATTATTTATTTAACTGAACAAGTTGACCCAAAAATCATCTCTGAAGACGAAATGACCAAAATGTCCTGCGTTTGGCTTAACGGGCCAAAATTGTCTTTACCGATTGAAAATTTTTTCTAAGTATTTTCTTGGCATTCTAATGCCATAAGAACCTCAATAACCCTTCTCTGGAGTCCCAAAAATTATTTTATAATTCTTCCCCTAGGTTTAGGGCTCCTGGTTGCGAGAACCGCAACTTCTCACTAGGTTACCCATCGCTAGGGCACCGGCTCATTTAACTTGGTTGTATTTTATTTTTAAAATTTTTCCTAAATTTTTCTTATTAATATTTGAGTTACTTATGGTTCCTCACTTTAGTTTAAATATTTTTTTTTTCGAACGTTCTAGCTGTCCGAACCAACACTGGTCACCGGAACAGTAGACTGTACGGACTAGCTAAAATGAGGATGTTACAACCCAATTCATTTTCATGTATAGTGCATTTTATTGCAATTTGTTGGATTCCGGTATACTAATTTGACCTAATCGGATGACCTAGTTCCCTCAGTTTTTAGGTTTCAGTCAAAACTACAAACTTATAGGTCTATGTCTTATTGCAGGTGGGATAAAATTTCAGGTCATTATGAGTTGTGTAGACCAAGTTATGGTTAATTTACCAATGCTGGTCAGAATGCATCAAAATGGTCACTTTATGTCATTTTTAGGTCACTTTTGGTTGGGCCAGTTTTTGGACCCGAACTTGTGCAAGCTATTTGGCTTGCTTATGGTCATTTCTGGGCTTTGGTGTCTTCATAAGAATAGTAGATATATGTCTAAAATATTCATGGTAAAAATTTTAGGTCAATTGAATCTGTTTTGAGTGAGTTGTGGCCAAAATATCAATTGCTGCCCAAATGGTCAATTTTCAGGTTTTAAATGTACTAATCCGGATTTGGTCATTTTTCAAGTCACCTTCCAAGTAGAATTTTGGTAAGCTTCCTTCATGAAAGTTGGCACTTTTTGTGCCTAGTTTCACCTTCAATTGGTCTCATACCAATTGGAGCTACACACTTAAGGTTCTAAGCCAAAACATACACTGCCTTGCAACACACTCTTCATCACATACCAAAGGACACATTCAACACTTATCAAGTTACACATCCATGCCAATTCTGGTTTGTACCATAACATAAACACATTTAGCAACTCATTTTTTATCATTTTGGCAGCTTATAACTACACTCAATATGCACATTATAGTCCAAAATTTTCCAAGTCTAATTACGAACAATTTAACCACATAACATGGCTCATTTACATGTCCATACTCAAACCTTTATACACATATACATGCTACCATAACAAGCACCATAATTCAATAATATAATTCCATAAACCAAACCATGAAACAACACATTTTGGTTCACACTTCAAGTTTGCCAAATTGTACATCCCTTTCAATTAATTTCCAAGCTTCTAAAATCAAGTGTACTATCACATACATCTAGTATACATTATCCAATTTATTCCTATCACATAAATACTTACATCAACACTTTAATCTACCATTTACATGCAAGGATAAACTGCTCTTATTGAAGTTCCATGGCTGCCAAAAATGTATCTCTCCCTTAACTCATCAAACTTCAAAAATCCTTCTACAATTCAACTATGCATAACATCCATGCAAGGTTTAATGAAACAATAATAAAAAATACATACTTACCACTTTTGAAATTCTTCAAAACCTCACCAAAACTTGATTTTCTTGCTGCCTATCTACTACCCAAGTTGTGTAGAACAATTTTAGTGAAGGAAAATGCAAGGAAATTGGCTTGGATCATGGGAGAATGGAGCTTGCATGAAGCTTGGGAAAATGCGGCCATGGAGGAACTTCTTTGGGATATTTTCGGCTGGTTTTGGGCAAGGTGAAGAAGATGAATTATTTCTGCCCAAATAAAGGTTAATGGTCCACTTAATGGGGTTAGTGGAGCACTAAGTAAAGATTTAATGTTTCTTTATTCTAAAGTTTTCAAATTCCCATATTTAACTCCTATCTTTTGCTATTTAAACTATGTACCACCAATTTAATTTTTCATGATATTTTCCAAGTGTAATATCATTTATTTTTAATGGAAATTTAGGTCAAAAGACAACTCGGGGTGTCAAATGACCACAATGCCCTTGTTTGGGTTGCATTCCCGATTTTTCGATAACACCAAGTTTTGTCGTTTTCTCGATTTTTCGTTTTTCTTTGTACTAATTAATTAATTTTTTTTTGATATTTCTAATGGTATTTATGCTTCAATAGGTCTTTAATTATGTCATAAAAATATTTTCCAGGGTTCCCCGCGGTCCAGGGCTAGTCAACGGCCCACACCGCAACTTCCTGATGCGGTCACCCATCGCTAGGGTTCTCGGCTCGTTTAACTTGGTTACATTTTATTGCTATTATTTTTCCTTTGTTTTTCTTTTATTTTCTTTTCTTGTATTTCGTTATTTTATGTCTCCTCATCCATATCTAAATGTAGTTCTAGGCATCCTAGCTGTCCGGACAACACTAGTCACCGGAATAGTAGAACGCACTACCGAACATAGGGGTGTTACATTTCTCCCCCACTTAAAAGAAATTTCGTCTCGAAATTTTGCCTGGCATTAGTCTCTGAACAGTTGTGGGTGCTGTCTCCTCATGTCCTCTTCACGTTCCCAAGTAGCTTCCTAGCCTGAATGATGGTTCCACAGCACTTTAACCAAGTGTATCTGTTTATTCCTCAGCTGCTTCACCTCATATGCCAGAATTTCTATGGGTTATTCATCATATGAGAGGTCTGGATTTACCTCAATCTCTTCAACAGGTTGTACATGAGATGAGTTAGATCTGTACCTCCTTAACATGGACACATGAAAGACACTGTGTATCTTTTTCTAGCTCTTGAGGTAATGCCAATCGATATGCCAAAGGACCCACTCTTTCCAAAACCTCATATGGTCCAATGAAACGAGGACTCAGTTTCCCCTTTCTGCCAAATCTCATAATCCTCTTCCAAGGGGAAATGTTGAGGAATACTTTATCACCCACTGCATATTCAATATCTCTTCTCTTCAGATCAACATAGGACTTCTAATGGTTTGATGCAGCCTTGAGTCTATCTCTGATCAATCTGATCTTTTCCTCTGTCTGCTGAACAATTTCTGGCCCAATCATCTTTCTTTCACCTACTTAATCCCAACATAGGGGAGTTCTGCACTTTCTGCCATACAAAGCTTCATATGGAGGCATCCCAATGCTTGATTGGTAGCTGTTGTTATAAGCAAACTCAATCAAAGGCAAGTGTGTATCCCAACTACCTTCAAACTCAATCACACAAGCCCGTAGCATATCCTCCAATATCTGAATTATCCTTTTAGACCGCCATCATGCATGGGTGGAATCTTTGTCTTTGAAGTTCAATCTAGTTCCTAGGGCTCTCTGTAGACTACTCCAGAATCTAGAAGTGAACCTAAGATCTCTGTCAGATACAATTGATACTGGCACTCCATGCAGTTTTACAATCTCATTTATGTATAATCTGGCCAATCTCTCCAAACTATAGTCCATCCGGACTGACAAAAAGTGACCAGACTTGGTCAGTCTATCAACAATAACCCATACTGCATCATTACTATTATGTGTCCTCGGAAGTCCCGTAACAAAATCCATAGTTATCCGTTCCCATTTCCACTCTGGTACTGGTAATGGATGTAACAAACCAAGTGGAACTTGATGTTCTGCCTTTACTTGCTGACAAGTTAGTCATTTGGCAATAAATTCAGCTATATCCCTCTTCATACCCATCCACCAATAATGCTCTTTCAGCCCTCTGTACATTTTAGTTCCACCAGGATACATAGCAAAAGGAGACTCATGTGTTTCCTTCATAATGATCTGTCTCAATTCCACATCACTAGGAATGCACATTCTGCCCTGATGTAGTAGTAAACCATCATTTCTCATAGAAAATTCAGGTTTCTTGCCCTGCTGGACTTCTTTCAGTAGCTTCTGATATTTTTCATCACTCTGAGTAGCCATTTTGATCTGATCAATCAACACTGGCTGTACATGCCATGCAACTACTGTCTGTCGCTCATCATCAATTTCTAAACTGGCATGCTGTGTTTTCAACTCATGTACCATGGATAAAGGAGAAACTCTGAGACTTGCCATAGTCTTGCAACTTAAGGCGTCAACCACCACATTTGCTTTCCCTGGCTGATAGTCTATTAAACAATCATAGTCTTTAATAAGTTCTAACCATCTCCTCTGTCTCAAATTCAATTCCTTCTGGGTACCTAAGTACTTTAAGCTCTTGTGATCTGTGTAAATATAGCATTTCTCCCCATACAAATAGTGTCTCCAGATCTTCAGAGCAAAAACAATAGCTGCTAGCTCCAGGTCATGTGTTGGGTAGTTCCTCTCATGCGGTTTTAGCTGGCGTGATGCATAAGCAATGACATTCCGATCTTGCATCAGTACACAGCCTAACCCATTGTGAGAAGCATCACTATAAACTATATACTCTTTACTCGGAATAGGTAAAGTAAGGACTGGAGCTTCAGTCAAACACCTCTTCAACTCATCAAAACTCTGCTGGCATTTATTTGTCCACTGAAATTTTACATATTTCCGAAGCAGCTTAGTCAGTGGAGAAGATAACATAGAAAACCCTTTAACAAACCGACGGTAATATCCAGCTAAACCCAGAAAACTGCAAATTTCTGTGATATTCCTGGGTGGCTTCCAATTAAGGATAGCTTCTACCTTGCTGGAATCTACCTTGATCCCTTCAGCTGACACAACATGTCCCAAAAAGGAGATTTCCTTCAGCCAAAATTCACATTTTGACAATTTGGCATATAGTTGTTCCTCCCTTAAAGTCTGTAGTACAATCCGCAGATGTCTGTCATACTCCTCTGCATTCCTCGAATATATCAAAATATCATCAATAAACACCACCACAAATTGGTCGAGATATGGTCTGAAAATAGTGTTCATTAGATCCATAAAAGCAGCTGGAGCATTAGTTAACCTGAATGGCATTACCAGAAACTCATAGTGGCCATATCAAGTTTTGAAAGCAGTCTTTGGAATACTCTGCTCTTGCACTTTCAACTGATAATAACCAGATCGCAAATCAATTTTGGAGAATACAGCTGCACCCTTCAACTAATCAAACAGATCATCAATGCGAGGCGATGGATATCTGTTCTTTATTGTCACCTTATTCAACTGCCGGTAGTCAATACATAAATGAAGAGTGCCATCATTCTTCTTAACAAATAATACTGGCACTCCCTAAGGTGACACACTAGGGCGGATGAAGCCCTTTTCAATTAGTTCTTGCAACTGTACTTTCAACTCCTTCAACTCTACTGGTGTCATTCTATATGGTGTTATGGAGATTGGATTCACACCAGGCATAACATTAATTTCGAACTGCACCTCTCTTTCTGGATGTAATCCTGGCAATTCATCAGAAAACACATATGGAAAGTCATATACTGTAGAGATATCCCTCAATGCTGGACTCCCCACTTGGGTGTCTACCACATGTGCCAAGTATGCTTCACACCCCTTTCTGATCATTTTTCTGGCTAGTGCAGCCAAAATGACATTTGATGGCAATAGCTGCTTCTCCCCATGTATTATCACATCACTGTACTGAGGGAGAACAAAAGTGACTATCTTCAGTCTACAGTCAATCATGGCGTGATGCCTGGCTAACCAATCCATACCTAAGATGATATCATAATCTCTGAAGGGCATGTCAATGAGATCAGACAGAAAAGTGTGTCCTTGGATCACCAAAGGACAATCCCTATACATTTTATTAACCCAGACCTCTTGTCCTAACGGACTTGTTACTAGCACCTCAAAGTCCATTTTTGTACATGGAACAACAATGCAATCAATGATGCTAGCACTCACATTGTGTAGGGTTGGGGCATCCCCTTATACATCAGCCTCTATAGATTGATCAACTGAACGATCACCCTCTTCCATAGTCAATTCGAGGATCTTAGACCTCTTGAACAAATAACACAAGGAGATTTTGTTACACTTTACCCCTCTGTAAGGCATAACATGATCCCATAGAACACCTAATGAACTACCGAACTTCACCTACTGATAACTCATTAAGTACCCTACAGGGGATTTTAAAACAATTTTCTTATTTTTGATAAGTGGCGAGCATTTTCTAATAGGTATTAAAACATTTAATTAAAGTTGGAAACTAGTTAAAATTTTTGGCCCATTTTATTTTTCCACAAATTCTATAAAAATTTTGGCAGAGTTCCATTTCTATTTTGAGAAAACAGTTCTTCAAATACCTGAAAAAAACACTTCCAATAATTTTTCTCAACAACTTCTTCAAAAGTCACAATCATCTCAATCAATTTCAACACATTTATCAACTTCCAAAATTCAAATTCCCCATTTCCAATATCCAACAATTATCAAAATACCATTAATGAATTTCATTCAATTTAAAATAAAATACTACCAATCATATTTCATTAATGAAAAAATAATTTATATATACATCATACTAGAAATTTGCATTAAGAAAATCCAATCTAAAATTTGTTACAACTTTATACAAACTTTGTATAAGCTGCTCAAGACTGATTTTACATGCCCATACAATTACGTGCAATACATACATTAAAATGAATATTTACAGTCAGGGTATAAATTATACCCAATAACTTCAAGCAGGTAGCTCCCCTGTCCTCAGTAGCTCAATCTGCTGCTCCTCTAGTCTCTATATCCGCAGCAGCATACAAAGCTATCGCTGAGTGGTGAACTCAGTGGTGCACAAACTAATAATTTAAAACTTCATACAAATTATTCTTAACAATTCATAATGAATAAAAATTTAAAATTTTTAAATTCTTTAAAATCCATGACATTCAAAAATTATTATTTTCATTAATTCAAATTTTTCATTTGAATAACATTTTGATCAATTGATAACTATTTATTTACATTTCTTTTAAATTTTGAAACAATACAAAAATATTTTGAATCACTAACAAATTATTCATTTCAATCACAATTTATCAAATTATGCATAATTTAAAGGGCGTTGCCAACAATTCACACAGTTGAATCCATGACCCAAAATTCAAATAGATGCCGTGTTATACACCAAGACATTTCACATTCTCCCAATAACTGAGGCTAAAAGGGAGGAACAAAGACTAGCTAGTATATATGAGTACTCATTCAAATTCTTCCCCAACTGGCAAGCCAGAGAGGAAGAAACTCGCCCCATCTAGTGGAGGAGATATCTCACTAGACAAGCTAATGAGAATTCACAACAAATTTTGCTATGTCAACTGTGGTTTCAAATCATATTCAAAACAATTTCTATTTACAAAGTATTTACAAATCATCAACATATTTAATCATTATAAATTCATGCTCAAGGTTGGCAACAAATCAAACTTAAAATTTACGATTCTCAAAACCATGCAATAAATCCTTAAATGCATAAGAAAATTTACATTTAATTTATACAATTCCATTCAACAAATTAAAATCCTCAACACAACAAAATTATAAATCATAAAATAAACTTGTTCAAATCAATTTAGAAGTGAAAAGTAACAAAAAGGTTAGTTGTGCACAAACCTTAAACGAGTTGCCTTTTAGCCTTGACTCGATTACTCGGGTTCCTTCCCGGTATTTTTTTTCACTGAAACATGCAGTTTCACAGTGTTTCAGTATCATAACTCATCATTAATCCAAAAATAAATTCAAATTCATTTATACCTAGCTTTAATATGCTAAACTTGATATTCTTTAAAATTTGTGTTTCAGGGTTACTATTCACGACACTATTCAAGTCAATTTGTTGACTTTCTAAGACTTAATAGGTATGGGAACTCCAACATCACCCACATACCATATTTTAATCACTAAATTTGTTGGTTTTAGTTGTTTACTCAAATTCTAAGTCTTTTAGGCAAATTTGATAAATTTTCAATTTTGGTGTCTAAGGTTGCACTGTTCCATTGATCATTTTACTGTTAGAATTTGGCAAAATATTCTTCATAGAAAATGTTCCCAATTGTCTTAAGTTTATTCTTCTTTTTGAATCACTCCAATTGGAGTTTTGTAGCTCAAGTTATAGCCATTTGAACCATGGCTACCGGATTGGACTTAACCCAGATTTTTTAGCAAAATTTGGTTCTGGCAGTTTTAGGTCACCAAATTTGGGTGGCTAAATGACTTGGTTAATGGCATAATTTGTTGGGTTTGTATTCTTCATGAAAGTTTTAGGTCTATACCTCAACTGTCCACTGGTAAAAGTTCAGGTCATTTAGACCTGCCTAGCTCAAGTTATGGCGAAATGAACAAACACTGTTCATTTGGTCAATTTGTACAGGGCAGACTGAGAATTTCCGAATTTGGTCAATTTATTCACTAGGTTTTGGTCACTTTTTGGGCATGGTTCCTAAATGAAAATTGTGTCATTTAGTGTCTATTTTCATTCCCAATTGGTCTCATACCAATTGGACTTGTAAATTTTCAATTTTGGTCTCTCAAAGGGACCTTGCAGCATGACCACATTGAATCCGAATTTAACCTTAACTCCAACACTTGCAACACACTTCATTTGGTCACAAATGACTATTTTTCACTTCAAACTAGATCAAATACATCATTTCACCATTTCTCCAAATTTTTGCCTCTAAACCCTAGGTGTCAAACCCTAACCACACTAATTCATTGCATTTAACTAATTCAAGACATTTAATCATAAGTATTCAACACCAATAAGCTCACATACCCTTTAAATTCACCAAGTTCATGCATACATATATCAAACCTTAGTTGGCCAAAATTCAACTTTGTCCCATAACACTTGTCTTCATTTCATTTTAAGCTTATTTCCAAGTTCATTCAATCATAAACACATGTATTGAACTCAAAATTCCAAAGTAAATAGCTTACCTCAACTTTGATATTCAATCTTCAATTTTTTTTTCCTCTTTTCTTCTTTCTTTCTTGCTAAATCTCTTTCTCAAAGGAAGAAAATAATGTTTTATGAAGTGATTGGGGAAGAAATTAGGGTTTAATGGGGGATTTAAAGCTTGGAGCAAGCTTTCATAGAGGTGTGGTAATGGTGGTGTTAAGGGAGAGGTGGGGCGGCAACTTAGGGAAGGAAGAAGACTTTTATGTTTTTTTTTTTTCTTTTCTTTTCTTTTTTTTTTCTTTAATGTCTTAGGAAGACCATAAATCAATTTAATTAAATTTATTAACTATAATATTTATGACATCATGCATGATGTCATGCATGATGTCATCTCCCTTCACTTTTTTATTTTCTTATTTTTTTTATTTATTTTTCTATTAGTTCTTTAATTCAATTCCCCACTCCGAAATTTTCTTTTCTCCGATTTTATTTGACAGTTAGGTCAGGAGTCAGCTCTCGGGGTCAATTGACCAAATTGCCCCACGCCAGTTCAACCCGGTTAACAAATAATTCAATATTTCTTCCGGCTCCCTGACCTAATTATTTGACTGGCTTAACAATTCTTTTTCGTGATTTTCTCTTTTCCACTGTGTTCGTAATGGTCTTAAGGACTGCGGCGTCACATTTTACAATTCGAAATTTGAGTTTAAATTGACTTCGCAGTCGTTCCCGAGAAGGTCACCCATCGCTGTGACTTTCGGCTCATTTAACTTCTTATGTTTTATTTTTCTTTTTTATACTTAACTTGTAATACCCCTATTTGTATAGCCTGGTATATTTCACTGTTCCGGTGACCGGTGTCAGTCTGGACAATTAAGGGGATTAGAACCATACTTATGACAACTAGAGAAACCATAAACACAAAAAATTAGTAATATTCAATTAGTTAAGTATAAATAGGAAAAACAGAACATAAGAAGTTAAACGAGCCGAGAGTCACAGCGATGGGTGACCTCCTCGGGAATGACTGCGAAGTCATTTTAAACTCAAATTTCGAGCCGTAAAATGTGACGCTGCGGTCCTTAGGACCATTATGAACACAGTGGAAAAGAGAAAATCATGAAAAAGAACTGTTAAGCCAGTCAAATAATTAGGTCAGGGAGCCAGAAGAAATATGGAATTATTTGCAAACCGGGATGAACCGGCGAGGGGCAATTTGGTCAATTGACCCCGAGAGCTGACTCCTAACCTAACTGTCAAATAAAATTGGAGAAAAGAAAATTTCAGAATCAAGAATTAAATTAAAGAACTAATAGAAAAAAATAAAAAAAAGAGAGGAAAATCAAAAAGTAAAAAGGTGATGACATCATGCATTACCTCATGCATGATGCCATAACTAAATTAATTAAATATTTATTAAATTAGATTTTGTGGTCTTCCATAAGCAAAATTGATAAAAGAAAACAAAAGAAAAAAAAAATAGAAAAATCTCTTCTTCTTCTCCTTGGTGCCGCCTCACTCTCTTCTTCATTTCACCATTGCTAATCCTCCATTAAAGCTTGCACTTAAGCTTTAATTCCTCCACTCAACCTTAATAAATCCCCTAAAAACCTTACTAGAGCTTGCAATCTCAACTTAAGAATAAGAAAGAAAGAAGAAAGAAGGAGAACAATTGAAGATTTGGTGTTTAAGTTGAGGTTAGTATGTTAACTTGTCATTTTTCCATTTTAAATGCCTAATTGGTTGTTGAAATGAGCTTGGAACTAATGAAATGAAAACAAATATGAGGGGGGAGGACCAAACTGAAATTTTGGCCTGTTGAAGGGGAGTATGATTTTGTATGGTTTGATGTGTTTAGAATGAATTAAAGGTGTTAGTAAACTTACATGAGTATGGTAGTAAGATGGAAATGCATAAATGTGATTAATTGTAACAATTAAGTGAGTTAGGGTTTTGGGACTTAGGGTTTGTGAACCAAAAATGCAAGAAATGAGTAAATGGCATGTTTGACCTATTGTGAAGTGAAAAATTGTCAATTGTGACCAAATGAGTTGTGTTTGAATTGTTGGAAGTGAAGCCAAATTCGGAGGTTGAATGGTCATGCTGCCAAAGTCAACTTTGATGGACCAAAACTAAAATTTTACAAGTCCAATTGATATGGTACCAATTGGGGATGAAAATAGACATAAAATGACACAAATTTTCATTTAGGAACCATGCCCAAAAAGTGACCAAAACTTAGTGAACCAATTGACCAAAGTTGAATAAGAGCAGTCTGCCACTGTACAAACTGACCAAATGAACAGTGTTTGTTCATTTTGTCATAACTAGAGCTAGGCAGGTCAAAATGACCTGAAATTTTACCAGTGGTTAGATGATATATAGACCTAAAACTTTCATGAAGAACACAAGTCCAAATTCTGCCAGAAACTAAGTCATTTGGCCACCCCAAGTTGGTGACTCAAATCTGCCAGCACCAGAATTGCCTAGAAAATCTGGGTTATTTTCAATCTGGCAGCCCTAGTTCAAATGGCCATAACTTGAGCTACAAAACTCCAATTGAGGTGATCCAAAAATGAGAATAAACTTAAGACAATAAGGAACATTTGCTATGAAGAAAGGTTTGCCCAATTCCAACAGTAGATTGACCAATAGAATAGTGCAACTTGAAGCACCAAAACTGAAAATTTGACAATTTGGCCAAAAGGACTTAAGTTTTGAGAAAATAACCAAAACCAACAAATTTAATGACCAAAATGTGGTATGTGGGTGAAGTTGGAGTTCCTATACCTATTAAGCCTTAAAAATTCAACAATTTGACTTGAATAGTGTAGTGAATAGTAATCTAAAATACAAAAACTTCGCGAACGTCGAAATTAGTACATTAAAGCTAGGTAAAAATGAAGTGAAATTTATTTTTGCATTTATGCTAAGTTATGGTACTAAAACACTGTGAAATTGTGTGTTTCAGCTGAAAAAGACTGAGTCAAGGCCTAAAGGCGACTCACGTCAGTTTTGTGCACAATAATAATTGTTTAAATATTTTAATCTCAAAAATTTGACTTCTTTGATTAATTATGTACTGTGTTGCCATTTTATAATTGTAAATGTGACTTTGGAAATTGATCAGATTTCTCATAAATTGTTTGAATAAATTGTTTTGAATTGATTTTATGTTCACAATTAGCATGACAGTATCACATTATTCCTCCTCCATTTATGGGGTTGAGATCGTTTATTTTCCTCCCTCTCTAGCTTGCCAGTTGAGGTTGAGATCGGATGAGTACTCATTAGCTGGCTAGCCACCTCCCTCATTGATTTCGATTAATAGGGTTGAGATTTCTTTGTCGTGGTGTACAACACGGCATTGATCGGAAATTTTGTGTCATGGCTTAAGTTGTGTATATGATTTTGGCAACACTGTGTTTAATGAATTATTTGACTAAATGGAGTTGTTATGAGCTTTGATATTTGTGAAATATGATTGAGAATTATTTAAATGGTGTTTCATTAATGAATGATTTATTTATTGCATTTTAAATTTTTATTGTGCACCACTGAGTATTTTTATACTCAACGATAGCTCATTTTGCTGTCGCAGATAAGAGCAAGGAGAAAGTAGCAGAGTGAGTTGCTATCGAATTGTGGACCACATCGATTATTTTGTACGGGTATTATTTTATACCCTTGTAGATAATTTTGATGTAAATATGGAAATGTTGTATGTATCAATATAAAGTTGAGCAGTTGTAAATAAATTGTAATAATATTATTTTTTAGATTTCCTTCTGTAAATTAATATTTGTACTTATGAATTTCTTACTTTATGCTTTGTGATTGGAGATATTAAATATTTTGAGACGATAAATCTTGATTTGTATTATGAAATTATTTTGAAGTGCGTTGAATTGAGTTGATTGAGATTTATTGAAGGTTGGGAGTTGTGAAAAACTTTTGGAAGTGTTTTTTTTTATGTATTTGAAGAACTGTTTTCTCCAATTTTAAACGGAACTCTGTCAAAATTTTTATAAAATTTGCGGCAAAATTTAAATGGACAAAATTTTTATTAGTATTTAAATCTTAAATAAATGATTTTTAATTCTTACCAAAATGCTCATCACTTCCAAAATGTAAGAAAATGGTTTCAAAATCCCTTTGTCACACCCTACCCCTCTGTAAGGCATAACATGATCCCGTAGTATACCTAATGAATTACTAACTCCGTCTACTGATAATCCATTAAATACACTACAAGGGATTTTAAAAACTTTTCTTACTTCTTTTACAGTGGTGAGCACTATTTACAGTGTGAAAGACTTTGGTGAATCAAGTGAAACAACTAACTAATTTGATTTATTTGGAATATCTGTAAAAATTTTGGCAAGGTGCCATTTGTATTTTGGACAAAACAGTTCTTCAGAAAACCTGTAAAAAGCACTTCAATATATTTTCAAATCTCAACTCCAACATTTTTATCAACACAACACATTTCTCAAGTAAAATCCACAGTGATTTTCAAAGACTAAGATACAAAGATATAACACAATTTTTACAAGCCAAATAACTCATAATTATTTTACAACTTTACTGTACAACTTAAATTTACAACTGCTCAAAACCAAGAACAAAACATACATACAGTGAATATACATTACTGATTACAAAATGCCACATGTGGTATACTCACTATACCCAAAATCTCTCATTGGCGATACTAGCGACCTAACTGCTTTGCCACTGTCTCTCTACTGCGGCGAGAATAAAGCTATCACGAGACAATGTCTCGATGGTGCACAACATTTACCAAATACAAATTTTAAATCACAATTCATAAATCATATCAATAGTGGATACTTAAAACCATAGTTAAATTCAAGACAATAAATGTCAACAAGAATTTAAACTCAGCTTGTTAATATCACAATAATTTTCAATAAGTCGATCATGGTTGAATTCAATAGATGATATGTCAATAAGAGTTTAAATCAATTTCACAATCTCACAATACATAATAACACAATTCGATCAAATAATCAAGAATACAGTGTTGCCAATCTATAACACAATTTAGGCCATGACACAATTTTTCCATATATGCCGTGTTGTACACCACGACAAGACATGCTCACCCCAATAATCGAAATCAATGAGGAGGAAGCTAGCTATATAATGAGAACTCATCCATACTCACCTCGGTGGGAAGTCAAAGAGGAGGAACATAATCATACTCACCCGGACTAATAAGTCAAAGAGGGAGGAATAATCACACTCACCCCATTAATGGAGGAGGAACATAATATCCGTGTCATGCCAATTGTGAGTCAAAACAATTCCAAACATTTTATTCAAATGATCCGTAAGAATCCAATAAATTTCCAAAGTTATAATTTCATTCACAAAATGGCAACACAATTCGTAATTCACTTCAATTTCCACAAAAACCATTTACAGTGCTTTTCAATCAATAAGTATCCATCAAATACCATTCAAACAATTTTTCACAGTTTCAAACCATTCACAATGTTTTTCAATCAATAAGTGTCCACCAAACACATTTCCACAATTTAAAACAATGATATGCAAATAGTCAATATTTATTTCCATTGAAAATAATTCAAAAGAAACAGTTGTTGTGCACAAACCTCTGATGACTGTCCCCCTGATCTGGACTCAGTGTTTCCTTCCCTTTTCCTGAGTCTTTGGTAACTGAGAAACACAATTTGAAGTGTTTCAGTACTAATTTAAACTGTCTCTATCGATGGTGTTTGGTAAATAATGCACTGAACTCAATTATTCACTTAATCACCTAATATACTCGTTGCGTTTTAGGTAAATTAGGTTTTAGTGTCGTTAATATGTCACATTTGATAGGGTTTTAGATTTGGTATGTTTTACCAAAGTCATTTCCTTGCTTAGTGCATTTTAATGCAAATTGCTGGATTCCGGAACACTGGTTTGACCTAACCGGACGATCTAGTTCCCTCGGTTTTCGGGTCTCGGTCGAAACTACAAACTTGTAGATCTAGGTCTTATTGCACGCGGTGCAAAATTTCAGGTCAATCCGAGTTAAGTAGACCGAGTTATGGTCATTACACTCTTGCTGGTCAAATGGTACCATTTTAGGTCAATTTTAGGTCAAAGTGGTCAATTCTGGTTCGGCCAGTTTTTGGACCCGAACTTGTGCAAGTTGTTTGACTTGCTTATGGTCATTTATGGGCTTTGGTGTCTTCATAAGACTTGTAGGTATGGGTCTTAACTATTCTTGGTCAAAATTTCAGGTCAATTGGACCTGGTTTGAGTGAGTTATGGCCTAAACACTCACTGCTGCCCAATTGGTCATTTTTCAGGTCCTAATTGCACCTAATCCGAATTGGTCAAATTTTTAGGTCACCTTGCAAGCAAAATTTTGGCATGGTTTCTCAATGAAAGTTGGCACATTTTGTGCCTAGTTTCACCTCAAATTGGTCTCATACTAATTGAGGTTACACATTCAAGGTTATAGGCCAAAATATACACTGCCCTTAATATGCATTACACACCCCAACTTCAAACACACACTTACCTTTGCAAGGTTTACTTCCATACCCTACCAAACTGTTTTGGCACATTACCAACAACATTTTCTACATAACATTAGCATTATTTTGGGCAGATTCCAATCACCCTCAACACACCAAATATCATTCACAATTACAATTTCTAAGTACCATTACAAACACACCTAAACATTACAAACTTTACATACACTTTACAATGTTAATTGACATACATATCATCAATCCTTCTAGGTCAATATGCTGCCCACACTCCCTTCAATATACACCATTATTCAAGTGTCCACAGGCTGCCACAATTCATTCATCAACATCACATTGCCGTACCATATGCCAATTCCCATCAAAGTGCATCATTCACCATATATACATGCATTAAATCACTAGGTTACTAAATCACCATGATTAACATTATTTCTCATCAATTATATACACAAATACCTCATCAAAAACGTGACCCATGGCTGTCCAAAATGGCAACAACAATAACCCTTCAAACTCAAAATTTTCCTTCACCAAACCAATACCCATAACATGCATAAAAACTTTAACAAAGGATTTCTCAAAAATGCAAACTTACCTTTATTTGTAACTTGCTAAACCTTCACCAAACTTCTCAAAATTAGTATCAATATCTTCCTTGTGGTGTGTAGACCATTTTTCATGAAAGAACCTAAGAGAATGGAGTTGAAATGGAGAGAGGAAATGAAGCTCAAAGAAAAACGTCAATGGAGTTTCAAGGTTTCTTCAATTCGGCCATTTGAGAGAATTTTGAGGAAGATGGAATTTCAGATGGTGAGTGGACCATATCAGCCATATTTCAATGATAAATTAATCCTATAGTGGTCCACTAACTAAAATTAAAACATATTATAAGTTAACTTTCAATTAATCCACATTTAACCCATTATTTCCACTATTTATTTTAGGTACCATCAAATTAATTTTTCATTTCATTTTCTAAGTGTAATACTATTTATTTTTAATGGACATTTAGGTCAAAAGACAATTCGGGATGTCAAATGACCATAATGCCCCTGTTCGGGTGGCTTTCCCGATTTTTCGGTAACACCGTATTTTGTCTGTTTTTCGATTTTTCACTTTTCTTTGTACTAATTATTTAATTTTTCTTTGATATTTCTAATGATATTTATTCTTCAACAAGGGTCTATTTATGTACCAAAAATGTTTTCCGTGGTTCCTCATGATCCAGGCGATCAACGGTCCACGCCGTGACTTCCCAGTGCGGTCACCCATCGTTAGGTTTCCAGGCTCGTTTAACTTGATCACATTTCTTTGCAATCATTTTTCCTTTGTTTTTCTTGTACTTTCTTTTCTTTTATTTCATTATTTTATGTCTCCTCACTCTCATTGAAGTGTGGTTCTAGGCATCCTAGCTGTCCGGACAACACTGGTCACTGGAGCAGCAGAACGCACTACCAAACTTAGGGGTGTTACACCCTTGTAGTGTACTTAATGAATTATCGGTAGGTGAAGTTCGGTAGTTCATCAAGTATTCTATGGGATCATGTTATGCCTTACAGAAGGGTAAGGTGTGACATGTTTTAGTGGTATCAGAGCATGGTTTTTCAATAAATTTTGACTATGCATGTGAATATTTCTTTGATAAGTACAACTGCTCAAGTGTCTTTAATTGATACATATGACATATTTACATCATGAATATGCACTAACGGAGGTCAACCTCCTTGTGTTTGATCTCAGGAAGGAAAAATTTGGGAAAACGGAATGGAAGGAGGAGATCATTCCGAAGAATAATCTGTTGAGGCTGAGGTTCAAGGGGAAGCCCCAGCACTCTAGAACGTGAGTGGGTCAGCCACTCCAGCTCCTGTTCCAGCACCGCAGTTTCCTGCTCAATTTGTACAGCAGATGGCTGCGTTTTTCCAGCAAATGGCGGCTAATGTGCCACCCCAAGCTCAGATGCCAGTACCTGTAGCACAACCACAGCCCTCAGCTCGGCAATATGAAAAGTTGATGAAATTTGGGGCCACCGAGTTTAAAGGCACTGTGGATCCACTGGAGGCAGAATAGTGGTTGGAAAGAATGGAACGAGTTTACAGAAAACTGCAGTGTACGGAAGAGATGAAGTTCGAGTATTATGTTTCCTTGTTACAAGGGGATGCATATGGATGGTGGAAGACCATCCCTCACTGCCTGGTTGAGCCACCTGTGCTGACATGGACAGACTTCCTGAGGAAATTCAGGCAGAAATGGGTTCCTGATGCATATGTAGATAAGAAATTGCAAGAATTCTTGAGTTTGAAACAAGGGGACAGAACCATAGCAGAATATGAGAGAGACTTCTCAAGGCTAAGCCACTATGCTGGAAGCTTAGTCTCCACCCCCAGAGACAGATGCAAGAGGTTTGAGTCTGGATTAAGGCCGAATTTGAGAATGCAAGTCGTGGGTTTTCAACATCAGAATTTTGCTGAATTGATCTCCCAGGCCTTGGAACTAGAAAGGATAGAATCTGAAGGGCAGTGAAGAAGGGTTCACAAGAGAAAGAGAAGGCTGAAAAGACTACTGGACAAGCATCTGAAAGTGGTTCTGCAAGAGGAAACAATTTGGGGGATCCAGCTCCCGTAGATCTGGCAGAGGCAGATTTTCTGGCCAAAGACCACCCCGGTCTGGTCAGCTGACCCAACAAGCTTCTCGAGGAGTTCTTTCAGTCCGGCAGTGTGAAACTTGTGGTAAAACTCATAGTGGGATTTGCTTCAAGGCCATCGGAGCATGTTTTAACTGTGGAGGAAGCGGACATTTCGCTAAAGATTGTACTAGTCTGCGCCGGTCTGGATCTTTTGCTAGATCGGAAGGATCAGCCCAAATCTCTGCACCTAGAGGGTCACCATCAACTGTTAGAGGTAGAGGCAGAGGTAGGGGTCCTGGTAGCACTCCTGGAAGTCAAAGCACTGTTAACCAGCCAGTATCCAGTGGCGCACCAGTCAGAGTGTATACCATGCATCAGAGGGAGGAAGCTGAAACATCAGATGTAGTAGCTGGTATTTCCTCCATCCTTGACCAAGATGTGTATGTGTTATTTGATCCTGGCTCCACACATTCGTATGTTAGTGCTAGTGTGATGTGTTCTACTACTATTCAGTGTGTACCAATGGATTATGAAGTGCTAGTAACTAGTCCATTTGGCTAGGAGGTCAGGGTAAATAGGCTATATAGAGACTGTCCTTTGGTGATCCAAGGACACACTTTTCTGTCTGATTTAATTGAAATACCCTTCAGAGATTATGATATTATCTTGGGCATGGATTGGTTAGCCAGGCATTACGCCATGATTGACTGCAGATTGAAGACAGTCACTTTTGGTCTTCCTCAGTATGGTGATGTAGTAATACATGGGGAGAGGCAGTTATTGCCTTCAAACATCATTTCAGCTACACTGGCCAGAAAAATGATTAGAAAAGGGTGTGAGGCATACTTGGCACATGTCATAGACACCTAAGTGGGGAGTCCAGCACTGAGGGACATTCCTACTGTATGTGACTTTTCGGATGTGTTTCCTGATGAATTGCTAGGATTACCTCCAGAAAGAGATGTGCAGTTTGAAATTGATGTTATGCCTGGTGTGGAACCAATCTCCATAACGCCATACAGAATGGCACCAGCAGAACTAAAAGAATTGAAAGTACAGTTGCAAGAGTTGCTTGACAATTCACCCTAGTGTGTCACCTTGGGGAGCGTCGGTGCTGTTTGTAAAGAAGAAGGATGGCACTCTCTGGTTATGCATTGACTATCGACAGTTAAATAAGGTGACAATAAAGAACAGATACCCATTGCCCCGTATTGATGACTTATTTGATCAGTTGAGGGGTGCAGCTGTGTTCTCCAAAATTGACCTGAGATCAGGTTATTATCAGCTGAAAGTACAAGAGCAGAGTATTCCTAAAACTGCCTTTAGAACCCGCTATGGACATTATGAGTTCTTGGTCATGCCATTCAGGTTAACTAATGCTCCGGCTGCTTTTATGGATCTGATGAACACTATCTTCAGACCATACCTCGACCAGTTTGTTGTGGTATTTATCGATAATATATTGGTCTATTCAAGGAATGCAAAAGAGCATGATAGACATCTGCGGATTGTACTGCAGACTTTGAGGGAGAAACAGCTATATGCCAAATTGTCGAAATGTGAATTTTGGCTGAAGGAGATATCCTTTTTGGGGCACATAGTATCAGCAGAGGGTATTAAGGTAGATCCTAGCAAGATTGAAGCTGTCCTTAATTGGAAGCCACCCAGAAATGTCACAGAGATTCGCAGTTTCCTGGGGCTAGCTGGATACTACCGTCGATTTGTGAAGGGATTCTCTATGTTGGCATCTCCATTGACCAAGCTACTTAGAAAGGATGTGAAATTTCAGTGGACGGACAAATGCCAACAAATTTTTGATGAATTGAAAAGATGTTTGACAGAGGCTCCAGTCTTGACTTTACCTACACTGGGTAAAGAATATACAGTTTACAGCGATGCTTCTCAAAATGGGTTAGGTTGTGTGTTGATGCAAGATCGAAATGTTATTGCCTATGCATCACGCCAGCTAAAACAGCATGAGAGGAATTATCCAACACATGATTTGGAGCTTGCAACTATTGTGTTTACTCTTAAGATCTGGAGACATTATTTGTATGGGGAGAAGTGCTATATCTACACAGATCATAAGAGTTTGAAGTATTTGGGCACCTAGAAAGAGTTGAATTTGAGACAGAGGAGATGGTTAGAATTGATAAAAGACTATGATTTTCTGATAGACTATCAGCCAGGGAAAGCTAATGTTGTGGCTGATGCCCTAAGTCGCAAGACTATGGCAAGTCTACAAGTTACTCCATTGTCTTTGGTGCATGAGTTAACGTCAATGCATGCCAGCTTAGAAATTAATGATGAGGGGCAGACAGCAGTTGTATGGCATGTACAGCCAGTGCTAATTGATCAGATCAGAATGGCTGCTCAGAATGATGAAAAGTATCAAAAGCTGTTGGAAGAAGTTCGGCAGGGCAAGAAACCAGAGTTCTCAATCAGAGATGATGGTCTATTGCTACACCAGGGTAGAATATGTGTTCCTAATGATGTTGATTTGAGGCAGATCATTTTGAAGGAAACACATGAGTCTCCTTTTACTATGCACCCTGGTGGTACAAAAATGTACAAAGGGCTAAAGGAGCATTACTGGTGGATGGGTTTAAAAAGAGATGTGGCAGAGTTTGTATCCAAATGCCTAACTTGTCAGCAAGTAAAGGCAGAGCATTAAGTACCAACTGGGTTATTACATCCACATCGATTGCGAATGGAAATGGGAAAGAATAACTATGGATTTTGTAATGGGACTTCCGAGGACACAGAAGAGTCATGATGCAGTATGGGTCATTGTCGACAGACTAACTAAGTCTGCTCATTTTCTGCCAGTCCGAATGGACTACAGTCTAGACAGATTGGCCAGGTTGTACATTGATGAGATTGTGAGACTTCATGGAGTGCCAGTATCCATTGTATCAGACGGAGATCCTAGGTTCACTTTTAGATTCTGGGGTAGTCTTCAGAGAGCCCTAGGAAGTAGATTGAACTTCAGTACTGCATTCCACCCATAGACAGATGGCCAGTCTGAGAGGGTAATTCAGATATTGGAGGACATGCTACGGGCTTGTGTGATTGAGTTTGAGGGTAGTTGGGATACACACTTGCCTTTGATTGAGTTTGCTTATAACAACATCTACCAATCAAGCATTGGGATGCCTCCATATGAAGCTTTGTATGGCAGGAAATGTAGAATCCCGTTGTTTTGGGATGACGTGGGTGAAAGAAAAATTATTGGACCCAAAGTTGTTCAACAGACTGAAGAGAAAATCAGGGTGATAAGAGATCGACTTAAAGCTGCATCAGACCATCAGAAGTCCTATATTGATTTGAAAAGAAGGGATATTGAGTATGCAGTGGGTGAGAAAGTTTTCCTCAAGGTTTCTCCTTGGAAGAGGATTATGAAAATCGGTAGGAAGGGGAAACTAAGTCGTCGTTTTATCGGGCCATATGAGGTATTGGAAAGAGTGGGTCCTTTGGCATATCGTTTGGCACTACCTCCACAGTTGGAGAAGATACATAATGTCTTCCATGTGTCTATTTTGAGGAGGTATCGATCAGACCCATCTCATTTACTACCAGTAGAAGAAGTTGAAGTAAATCCAGACCTCACATATGAAGAAGAACCCATAAAGATTCTGGCTTATGAGGTGAAACAGCTACGGAACAAGCAGATACCATTGGTAAAAGTGCTGTGGAACCATCATTCGGGCCAAGAAGCTACTTGGGAACGAGAGGAGGACATGAGGAAACAACACCCACAGCTGTTCAGAGATTGATACCAGGCAAAATTTCGAGACGAAATTTATTTTAAGGGGGGGAGAATTGTAACACCCCTATTGTATAACTTGGTATATTTCACTGTTCCGGTGACCGGTGTCGGTCCGGACAATTAAGGGGATTAGAACCATACTTATGACAACTAAAAAAACCATAAACACAAAAAATTAGTAATATTCAATTAGTTAAGTATAAATAGGAAAAACAGAACATAAGAAGTTAAACGAGCCGAGAGTCACAGCGATGGGTGACCTCCTCAGGAACGACTGCGAAGTCATTTTGAACTCAAATTTCGAACCGTAAAATGTGACGCTGCGGTCCTTAGGACCATTATGAACACAGTGGAAAAGAGAAAATCATGAAAAAGAACTGTTAAGCCAGTCAAATAATTAGGTCAGGGAACCAGAAGAAATATGAAATTATTTACAAACCGGGATGAACCGGCGGGAGGCAATTTGGTCAATTGACCCCGAGAGCTGACTCTTGACCTAACTGTCAAATAAAATCGGAGAAAAGAAATTTCAGAATCGAGAATTAAATTAAAGAACTAATAGAAAAAAAAAAGAGGAAATCAAAAAGTAAAAAGGTGATGACATCATGCATGACCTCATGCATGATGCCATAACTAAATTAATTAAATATTTATTAAATTAGATTTTGTGGTCTTCCATAAGCAAAATTGATAAAAGAAAACAAAAGAAAAAAAAATAGAAAAATCTCTTCTTCTTCTCCTTGGTGCCGCCTCACTCTCTTCTTCATTTCACCATTGCTAATCCTCCATTAAAGCTTGCACTTAAGCTTTAATTCCTCCACTCAACCTTAATAAATCCCCTAAAAACCTTACTAGAGCTTGCAATCTCAACTTAAGAACAAGAAAGAAAGAAGAAAGATGGAGAACAATTGAAGATTTGGTGTTTAAGTTGAGGTTAGTATGTTAACTTGTCATTTTTCCATTTTAAATGCCTAATTGGTTGTTGAAATGAGCTTGGAACTAATGAAATGAAAACAAATATGGGGGGGGGGGAGGACCAAACTGAAATTTCGGCCTGTTGAAGGGGAGTATGATTTTGTATGATTTGATGTGTTTAGAATGAATTAAAGGTGTTAGTAAACTTACATGAGTATGGTAGTAAGATGGAAATGCATAAATGTGATTAATTATAACAATTAAGTGAGTTAGGGTTTTGGGACTTAGGGTTTGTGAACCAAAAATGCAAAAAATGAGTAAATTGCATGTTTGACCTATTGTGAAGTGAAAAATGGTCAATTGTGACCAAATGAGTTGTGTTTGAATTGTTGGAAGTGAAGCCAAATTCGGAGGTTGAAAGGTCATATGAAAATAGACATAAAATGACACAAATTTTTATTCAGGAACCATGCCCAAAAAGTGACCAAAACTTAGTGAACCAATTGACCAAAGTTGAATAAGAGCGATGCACATCAGTAAACCGATCAAATGAACAGGGTTTGTTCATTTCGTCATAACTAGAGCTAGGCAGGTCAAAATGACCTGAAATTTTACCAGTGGTTAGATGAGATATAGACCTAAAACTTTCATGAAGAACACAAGTCCAAATTCTGCCAGCAACTAAGTCATTTCGCCACCCCAAGTTGGTGACTCAAATCTGCCAGCACCAGAATTGCCCAGAAAATCTGGGTTGTTTTCAATCCGGCAGCCCTAGTTCAAATGGCCATAACTTGAGCTACAAAACTCCAATTGAGGTGATCCAAAAATGAGAATAAACTTAAGACAATAAGGAACATTTTCTATGAAGAAATGTTTGCCAAATTCCAACAGTAGATTGACCAATGGAACAGTGCAACTTGGAGCACCAAAACTGAAAATTTGACAATTTGGCCAAAAGGACTTAAGTTTTGAGAAAATAACCAAAACCAACAAATTTAATGACCAAAATGTGGTATGTGGGTGAAGTTGGAGTTCCCATACCTATTAAGCCTTAAAAAGTCAACAATTTGACTTGAATAGTGTAGTTAATAGTAACCCGAAACACAAAAACTTTGAGAACGTCGAAATTAGTATATTAAAGCTAGGTGAAAATGAAGTGAAATTTATTTTTGGATTTATGCTAAGTTATGGTACTGAAACACTGTGAAATTGTGTGTTTCAGCTGAAAAAGACTTGGAAACTCGAAGAGACTGAGTCAAGGCCTAAAGGCGACTTACGTCAGGTTTGTGCACAATAATAATTGTTTAAATATTTTAATCTAAAAAATTTGACTTCTTTGATTAATTATGTACTGTGTTGCCATTTTATAATCGTAAATGTGACTTTGAAAATTGATCAGATTTCTCATAAATTGTTTGAATAAATTGTTTTGAATTGATTTTACGTTCACACTTAGCATGACAGTATCACATTATTCCTCCTCCATTTATGGGGTTGAGATCGTTTATTTTCCTCCCTCTCTGGCTTGCCAGTTGAGGTTGAGATCGGATGAGTACTCATTAGCTAGCTAGCCACCTCCCTCATTAATTTCGTTTAATGGGGTTGAGATTGCTTTGTCGTGGTGTACAACACGGCATTGATCAGAAATTTTGTGTCATGGCTTAAGTTGTGTATATGATTTTGGCAACACTGTGTTTAATGAATTATTTAACTAAATGGAGTTGTTATGAGCTTTGATATTTGTGAAATATGATTGAGAATTATTTAAATGGTGTTTCATTAATGAATGATTTATTTATTGCATTTTAAATTTTTACTGTGCACCACTGAGTATTTTTATACTCAGCGATAGCTCATTTTGCTGTCGCAGATAAGAGCAAGGAGAAAGCAGCAGAGTGAGCTACTATCGAATTGTGGACCACATCGATCATTTTGTACGGGTATTATTTTATACCCTTGTAGATAATTTTGATGTAAATATGAAAATGTTGTATGTATCAATATAAATTTGAGCAGTTGTAAATAAATTGTAATAATATTATGTTTTGGATTTCCTTCTGTAAATTAATATTTGTACTTATGAATTTCTTACTTTATGCTTTGTGATTGGAGATATTAAATATTTTGAGATGATAAATCTTGATTTGTATTGTGAAATTATTTTGAAGTGCGTTGAATTGAGTTGATTGAGATTTATTGAAGGTTGGGAGTTGTGAAAAACTTTTGGAAGTGTTTTTTTCAGGTATTTGAAGAACTGTTTTCTCTAATTTTAAACGGAACTCTGTCAAAATTTTTATAAAATTTAAATGGACATAATTTTTTTTAGTATTTAAATCTTGAATAAATGATTTTTAATTCTTACCAAAATGCTCATCACTTCCAAAATGTAAGAAAATGGTTTCAAAATCCCTTGTAGTGTACTTAATGAATTATCGGTAGGTGAAGTTCGGTAGTTCATCAAGTATTCTATGGGATCATGTTATGCCTTACAGAGGGGTAAGGTGTGACATAACTAATTGACAATTACTAATTATTTGTGTTTATGGTTTATCTAGTTGTCTTAGATGTGGTTCTAATCTCCTTAATTATCTGGACTAACACCGGTCACCGGAATAGTGAAATATACCAGACTATACATATAGGGGTGCTACAGATTTGCTCCTGTTAGTGCATATTTATAATGTAATGTACTATATGTATCAAACAATGACATTGAGCAGTTGTACTATGAAGAAAGAATATTAAAATTACAGGTGAAAAACAGAATTTTAAAAACTAGCTCTGATACCACTTAAACATGTCAGACCCTACCCCTCTGTAAAGTATAACATGATCCTGTAGTATACCTAATGAATTACAACCTTTGTCTACTGATAACCCATTAAATATACTACAAGGGATTTTAAAAATTTTCTTACTTCTTTTTACAGTGGTGAGCACTATTTACAGGTGTGAAAAAAATTTTTTTTGAACTGAAGTGAAACAGTTAACACATTTGAATTATTAGTAATTTCTGTAAAACTTTTGGCGGAGTGCCATCTGTATTTTGAATAAAACAGTTCTTCAAAAACCTGTAAAAAGCAAGTGCAAATATATTTCTCAATCTCAAACTCCAACATTTAATCAACACAATATGTTTCTCAACTCAAATCCATAATAATTTTTCAGTATTTTCAAAGGCTGAGATAAAAGAAATATATCACAATATTTACAAACCAAAATAATTTACAAATTTAGTTTACAACTTTAATGTACAATTTTAATTTACAACTGCTCAAAACCAAGAACACTATATACACAGTGAACATACATTATAATACAAAATGCAGAATATGGTATACTCAATATACCCAATGAACTCTCATTGAAGCACTGGCAGCCTAGTCTGCTGCCCTGTCAGTCTGTCTACCTGCGACAGCAATAAAAAGCTATCGCTGAGCCATTGTCTCAGTGGTGTACAACATTAACCAAATACAACTTTAAATTACAAATCATAAGTCATATAAAAAGTGGATACTTAAAACCATAGTTAAATTCAAAAGACATTGAATGTCAATAAGAATTTAAACTTTATTTCACAATATCACAATGAATATCAATAAATCATACACATAGCTTAATCATGTTCCAAAGTTCAATTCGTCCCAAAAGCCGATAGCTAATGAGGAATTCAATTCATCCCAAAAGCCGATGGCTAGTGAGGAATAACATAGTAGCTAGCAATAATATGAGCACTCATTCTATTCATCCTCAACAGGCACACACCTCAACAGTTCAGCTAGAGAGGGAATTCAATTCGTCCCACTAGACAAGCTAGCGAGGAATTCAATCAATATACATGATAGCTGTGGTTTCAAACCATTTACAATGATTTTCAATCAATAAGTATCCATCAACTATCATTCAAACAATTTTTCATAATTTAAACAATAATAGACAAATTGTCACAATTCATTTCAATTAAAAATTCAAAAGAAATAACTGTTGTGCACAAACCTCTAATAACTGTCTCTTGGCCCTAACTCAGTGTTTCCTTCTACTTCCCTGAGTCTTTGCTAACTGAGAAACACAATTTGAAGTGTTTCAGTACTCATTTAAACCGTTTCTAACAATAAGGCTTAATACTTAATTTATTGAATTCTATTATTTCCTTTAGTCAACCTAAAATGTTGACCCTCGATGCAGTCTAGGTGAATTAGGTTTTAATGTTACCAATATGTTATATTTAATAGCCTTTTAGTGTTGGTACATGTTACCCAATTCATTTTCATGTATAGTGCATTTTATTGCAATTTGTCAGATTTCGGTATACAAATTTGACCTAACCGGATGACCTAGTTCCCTCAGTTTTCGGGTTTTAGTCAAAACTACAAACTTGTAGGTCTATGTCTTATTGCATGCGGGGCCAAATTTCAAGTCATTCTGAGTTGTGTAGACCAAGTTATGGCCAATTTACCGATGCTGGTCAGAATGCATCAAAATGGTCACTTTAGGTCATTTTTAGGTCATTTTTTATTCGGCCAATTTTTGGACCCGAACTTGTGCAAGCTATTTGGCTTACTTATGGTCATTTTTGGGCTTTGGTGTCTTCATAGGAATTGTAGATATATGTTTATATTCATGGTAAAAATTTCAGATCAATTGGACCTGGTTTGAGTGAGTTATGGCCAAAACATCAACTACTGCCCAAATGGTCAATTTTTAGGTTTTAAATGTACTAATTCGGATTTGGTCATTTTTCAAGTCACCTTCCAAGCAGAATTTTGGTAAGCTTCCTTCATGAAAGTTGGCACTTTTTGTGCCTAGTTTCACCTCCAATTGGTCTCATACCAATTGGAGCCACACACTTAAGGTTCTAAGCCAAAACATTCACTACCCTGCAATACACTCTTCATCACATACCAAAGGACACATTCAACACTTATCAAGTTACACATCCATGCCAATTTTGGTTTGTACCATAACATAAACACATTTAGCAACTCATTTTTGGTCATTTTGGTAGCTTATAACCACACTCAATATGCACATTATAGTCCAGAATTTTCCAAGTCCAATTACAAACAATTTAACCACATAACATAGCTCATTTACATGTCCATACTCAAACCTTTATACACATATACATGCTGCCATAACAAGCACCATAATTCAACAATATAATTCCATAAACCAAACCATGAAACAACACATTTTGGTTCACACTTCAAGTTTGCCAAATTGTACATCCCTTTCAATTAACTTCCAAGCTTCCAAAATCAAGTGTACTATCACATACATCTAGTATACATTATCCAATTTATTCCTACACACATAAATACTTACATCAACACTTTTATCTACCATTTATATGCAAGGATAAACTGCTCTTATTGAAGTTCCATGACTGCCAAAAATGTACCTCTCCCTTAACTCATCAAACTTCAAAAATCATTCCACAATTCAACTACCCATAACATCCATGCAAGGTTTAATGAAACAATAATAAAAAATACATACTTACCACTTTTGAAATTCTTCAAAACCTCACCAAAAGTTGATTTTCTTGCTGCCTATCTACTGCCCAAGTTGTGTAGAACAATTTTAGTGAAGGAAAATGCAAGGAAATTGGCTTGGATCATGGGAGAATGGAGCTTGCATGAAGCTTGGGAAAATGAGGCCATGTAGGAACTTCTTTGGGATATTTTCGGCTGGTTTTGGGCAAGGTGAAGAAGATGAATTATTTCTGCCAAAATGAAGGTTAATGGTCCACTTAATGGGGTTAGTGGAGCACTAAGTAAAGATTTAATGTTTCTTTATTCTAAAGTTTTCAAATTTCCACATTTAACTCCTATCTTTTGCTATTTAAACTGTGTACCACTAATTTAATTTTTCATGACATTTTCCAAGTGCAATATCATTTATTTTTAATGGATATTTAGGTCAAAAGGCAACTCGGGGTGTCAAATGACCACAATGCCCTGTTCAGGTTGCATTCCCGATTTTTTAGTAACACCGAGTTTTGTCATTTTCTCGATTTCCCGTTTTTCTTTGTACTAATTAATTAATTTTTCTTTGATATTTCTAATGGTATTTATGCTTCAATAGATATTTAATTATGCTTCAATAGGGTTCCCCATGGTCCAGGGCTTGTCAACGGTCCACGCCGCAACTTCTCGGTGCGGTTACCCATCGCTAGGGTTCTCGGCTCGTTTAACTTAGTTACATTTCATTGCTATTATTTTTCCTTTGTTTTTCTTGTATTTTCTTTTCTTGTATTTCATTATTTTATGTCTCCTCATCCATATCTAAATGTAGTTCTAGGCATCCTAGCTGTCCGGACAACACTGGTCACCGAAACAGTAGAACGCGCTACCGAACATAGGGGTGTTACATTCAGTTTAATTTTTGAATAAGTATGATTTAAATTTTGCATGAAGGTTATTTTAGTATGTTGTGCACCACTGAGTCCTAATACTCAACAATGGTTGTTATTGCTGTCGCAGATATAGAGACTAGGGGAGCAGCAGAGTGAGCTGCTAAGGATTGAGGAGCAACCTACTCTGAAGTTTATCGAGTATATTTTATACCCTGATTGTAAAAATTATTTTGATGTATGTAATGTATGTAAATGTAGGAAATGGTCATGAGCAGTTGTATAAAGCTTGTAATTAATTTTGGTTTGGATTTTTCCTAATGTATATTTTGGAATGATGTATATAAATTGTTTTATCTTTATTGAAATATGAATGGAAATATTTTGTTTTAATTTGAATGATATTGAATTATAGTATTTTGATGATGTTGAATTTTGGAAATTGAGAAATGATGTTGAAATTGGTTGGGATGGATGTTGAAATGATGAAGTTATTGAGATAAATCTTTGAAAGTGCTTTTTACAGGTATTTGAAGAACTGTTTTCTCAAAATACAGACGGCACTCTACCGAAATTTTTATAAAATATGCGGAAAAATAAAATGGAACAAAAATTTTAACTAGTTTTCAAACTCTAATTAAATGTTTTAATACCTAGTAGAAAATGCTCACTACTTATGAAAGTAAGAAAATTGTTTTAAAATCCCTTGTAGGGTACTTAATTAGTTATCGGTAGGTGAAGTTCGGTAGTTCATTAGGTATTCTACGGGATCATACTATGCCTTATAGAGGGGTAAGGTGTGACAACTTTCCATTATATCTGATAGAGACCCAAGGTTTACATCTAGATTTTGGAAGAAATTACAAGAATCCTTGGGCACAGAACTCTATTTTAGTACGGATTTTCATCCTTAGACGGATTGACAGTCAGAAAGAATAATCCAGGCAAATTTGGAAACTCATTTATTGTAAACAATAAATTGAACTGATAATGATAATAATAACCGAACATATGTGATAGGTCCTCGAGGATATGCTAAGGAGTTGTGTTATTAAGTTTGAGGAAAGTTGGGACAGATACCTTCCACTGGCAGAATTTGCATACAACAATAGCTATCAAGCTAGCATACAAATGGCACCCTATGAAGCACTGCATGGGAGAAAATATAGAACACCTGTATGTTGGACTGAATTGGGTGAAGATAAGCTAGTGGGACCAGACCTGGTAAAACAGATAGAGGAAAAGGTGAAACTGATAAAGGCCAATTTGAAAGTTGCCTTGGATCGACAGAAATCTTATGCTGACTTGAAAAGAAAGGACATTGAGTATGAAGTTGGTGATAAGGTATTTCTCAAAGTATCACTATGGAAGAAAGTGTTGAGATTCGGGAAAAAGGGAAAATTAAACCCTAGGTTCATTGGCCCATATGAAGTTATTGAACGTATGGGGCCAGTAGCCTACAGATTAGCCTTACCACCTGAGCTGGACAAGATACATAACGTGTTCCATGTCTTGATGCTCAGAAGATACAAATCAGATCCTTCACATGTCATCTCAGTAGAAGAAATTGTTGCACAACCCGACCTGAATTATGAAGAAGAACCAATTAAAATCTTGGCACGAGAGGTAAAAGAGCTCAGAAACAAGATAATTTTACTAGTGAAAATCCTATGGAGGCACCACAACACGGAAGAGGCAACATGGGAGAGTGAGGAGACAATGAGGCAACAGTTCCCTCAGCTCTTCACATCAGGTAAATTTCAAGGATAATTTTTATTTAGAGGGGAAGAATTATAACATCCTTCCTGTACGTGTTCTGTACATTCTGTTGCTCCGGTGACCTAATATTTGTCTGGGCAAGTCAGGATGTCTGGAACTACACTTCAGTGATAGTGAACAGACATATAATGATGAAATAAATAAAAAAATACAAAAAAAACAATTAAAGAAAAATAAAAGAGAGAAAATGAAACTAAGTTAAACGAGCCGGCATCATAGCGATGGGTGACCGCACTAGGAAGTCACGGCGAAGGCAATTGTCGACCGCAGGACTGCAAGGAACCCTCGGAATTAAATTTTAGGACATAATTAAAGGTTTATTGAAATGTAATTGACATTATAAATATCAAAGAAAAATTAATAAATTAGTATAAAGGAAAACAAAAAATCAAGAAACAGACAAAAATCCGTTTTACCGAAAAATTAGAAATACAACCCGAAGAGGGGCATTTTGGTCATTTGACACCTAGAATTGCCTTTTGACCTCAATGTCCATTAAAAATAAATTATATTACACTTTGAAAATATCATGAAAAATTAAAATGTGGTACATTATATTAATAGTGAAAGAAATGAGGCATAAAATATAAATTGTGAAACTTTAAATCATCAAACATTAAATTATTGTTTAGTGCTCCACTAACCTTAAAATATGGGACATATAAAGGCTGAATTGGACAGAATTTACTCATCTTCAACCTTGAGAAATAACCAGCCGAAAGAAACTCCATTGAAGTCCACCATGGCCAAATGAGTTCCATCACCATGCACCATTGATTTAGCCATTATTTCCACTTGGTTCCTTCATTAAACCTTGCATACTCAGCTTGGGGAAGACATTGGCAGCAAAAAGAAAAAGTTTAGTGAGGTTTGAGAAAGCTACAAAAATAGGTAAGTGTCCAAATTCCCTCCCTTGCTTTAGTAAACTTCATGTTTAGGTTGAGGTGAGTTGAATGGTGAAGAGAATGGAAGAATTTATTGAGTTATGGTATTGTTCAATTTTGGCAGCCATGAGAACCTATGTTGCTTGAGTTTTTTCTTACCTCTAATGGATGGAAAATAATATTGATTTAGTCATTTTAAAGTTGTAGCAATTTAGTTTCCATGTATATGTACATTGAGTACATGAAATTAAGGGTTTGGAAAGCAATTTGTATACCTTAGTAAACTGCCACTTTTGGCAGCCTTTAAATTCATGAATTAGTGTTTGCTTTCATGAATTTTCTTGATGAATTATGGTGAAGATGAATTGAGAGCAGTGTATGTGAAGTAATGGTTGGGAGGTATATGTTATAATCAAGTGTTTTCATGTATATATCATGTTGAATTTAACTTTGCAAATTAGGGTTGTATAATGTACATGGAACACTTATATATTCTGCCCAAATGGACATGATTGAGATATGATGAATGGTATAGAAGTGTTATGAATGTATATTTGTAGTTTTGGGGGGAGGAGAAGTGTCATTTGGAAGTGTTCTTTGTGTGCAGATTGTGTGTTGTGAAGGCAGTAGGCAAATTGAACCATAAGTGACAATTGGTGACCCCAATTGGTATGAGGCCAATGGGAGGTGAAACTAGACACAAAATAAGCCAACTTCATGTAGAAATGTTTCCAAAATTCTGCCTAGAAACTGACTTTAAAAATGGTCCTAATTCGGAATCGGTAAGTGCAAGCTCAGATTTTTCACCATATGAACAGTAGTCACTAAGATGACCATAACTTACTCTAAAGAGGTCCAAATGACCTGAAATTTTTATCATGAAAGGCTTAGACATAGAGCTACAATTCTTATGAAGACACAAAGCCCAGAAATGGCCAGAACCAACTCACATTGCTTGCCTAAGTTTGGGTACCAACACTGCCAGAACTGAATTTGACCTAAAATTGACCAAATTTTGCACTAAAGATGTAATCTGTCTAGCTTTAGTAAATTGACCATATCATGGTCTATACAACTCAGAATGACCTAAAATTTGTGCTAAAAGTTTAATAAGACATAGAGCTAAAATTTTTCTTCTTTGACCAGAAGCTAAAAACTAAGAGAAATAGGACATTAAGCTAGACCTAGCACACTAAAACTGAAAATTTGACATTTACATGCAATGAAGCTTGATGTAATTTGGCAATAAAATGCCAACTTGTGAAAAGAGTAAATTGCACTATATTGGCAGCATATTGAATTAAAAATTGTGACATGTTGATATTAGAATCAACTTATCCATGATATCTAAAAAGGTCAACATTTACATTGACTTGTGAATTACATGATAACTAGTAAATTCAAAAAAATGAAGAATTAAACAATTAATTTGTAGTGTGCCCTAATTTGCCTAGTTGACTAGTTTGGATAGGTTGGCATACCAATAGGATTCTGACAGCTATTCTGTAAATGAATTTATGCCATACTGTGTTTTTACGGTATATTATGCTGCACTGTGACTTTAATAGCCTACGACTATACGTATTGTGTTATTATACTCGGCTTATCGCCGAATTGACTATATGGCTTTTTAGCCACACTGTTTGCACACCGGGAAACACTTTGTGACCAATGGTGTGACGGCCCGAGGTACTAGCTAGCCAGTGCTAGTATATTCGTTTATCCAGTCTGGTCAGTGTATAGGCTACATGGGCAGTTAATTTAAGCATTATTAAATTCAAATAGCTAAATTTAGTTTATTGACATACAGTACCACCAAAATTAGCAAAATTAGCAAAAATGAAAGATTAGCAAATAAAATTAGAAACAGCAACTGCAAAGAATATCGATGTCATAATTCATAAACAATTCATTTATTTTATTTTAGTGTATATTTCTTTATATTTGGCACCACTAAGTAGAATTGCTTAGCACGTTGCTTTTGCTACGCTTAGGTATTGGAGACACAGCTGGGGAGCCCAGCAGACCTATGACCAGGTGAGACATCAGATCTGCACAGGAGTCCAGAGTCATCTGCACTACAGTGCATATATGGTAGGACGTAGGATCTTGTGTAATGACTATCAGTTATATTTTGACATTTTGTTATGTAATTTTGTATATTCTAAAACTTTAAGGTTTGTAATAAATTGTACATATTAAACTCCTATGGAGAGTATTTAGATGAATGTAAATTATGATAGATTGTATTTTCAAACTATGAAATAGTTGAGATTTTGAAAATATTATCATATTGAATTGTTTTTAACAGGTTTAGAAGGACAGTTTGTCCGAAATACAGACTGCACCTTACCGGATTTTTATTACCATTTTTGAAATACTGATTTTATTAAAGTATGAAAATAGAACCAGCATGATATGAATTTTACATAAAAGACTTCTTAAAATCAAATTGAGTTCAGGAAATGAGATAATCACAAACTAGGTGCTCTAACATGCGGTGTAGAACGCCTTGCTCTGCTACACTGTAGACGGGTGAGGGGTGTTACATAAATCCCAAATGACACTTTTATCACATTTATTCATTGAACAATCTATTCATGTAAAGTACATTTCATACTTCAAGTTGTATTGCTAATATATTATGAACTCCACTGGTGTTGGGAGGATAAGTCTCAACAATCCATCTAGGTTAATTTCATTTCATATTCAAGTGGTATCACTCATTTTATTAGACCTACTAGTAATGGGAATACAAATCTTAATTATATATTCACATAACTTAAATATTCATTAAGTCATTGGGGTAAATTCCTATTTTTATTCCAAGTAATCCATGAACATTTCATGGATTCCAAATTTCATACCTTAATTTCCTCACCAATTTAGTTCTTACACTTTGGGTCTTTGTACTACTATTCACATTACTATTCACTCAAATTATTGACTTTTTAATACATAATAAATTTATTGAACCTAAGATACCACATTTTACATTTTATTTTTGTTGGTATTGATTTCTAATACCATTTCAAAGCTTATCTTATGTTATTCAAAATTTTCAGATTTCATACTTTAGGATTACTGTTCCATTGGTCATTTGTACAATAGGAATTTGACAAAATTGTCTTCATGAAAGTTGTTCCTTATTGTGTCTATTATATTTCTTTTTTTGAATCACTCCATTTGAAGTTTTGTGGCTCAAGTTATGGTCATTTTACCGTTATTGGCCGGATTGACCTGTACCCAAAATTTCTAGGCAATTTGATTCTACCAGATTTGGTGACCTAAGTTTGGTTGGCAATTTGACTAGGTTATAGTCAGAATTTGGATTTGTGTCTTTCATGAAAGTTGTAGGGCTATGTCTCAGATTTTTGTTGATAAAATTTCAGATGAATTGAACTTTTCTATACTGAGTTATGGCCATTTAAACAAATATTATTCATTTAGTCATTTTCCAGGGACAGTATGTTGGTCACCCGAATCAGGGTAATTTTTAGGTCAATTTGGTTTGGTTTTCTAGGTTGGGTTTCTTCACCAAAGTTTTACCATTATGTGTCTAGTTTCATGTCCAATTGGCTTTGCACCAATTTAACCTATACAACTCTAGTTATAGCTGCCCAAACCTACTGGACTCACACCTAGTCCTACAGTTTCACCAAGGGCAGCATGCCTAAGCTCAACTCCATTATCCTTACCCACTTCAATTCCTCCTCACACACATTCAAATGGCCACTAATTGACCATTAGAATGTTAATATACCATTACATAAGCAAAACTCTAATTTTTCCCAAACCCTAATTTCCAAAGTGTCCATTTTATGCTATCTGTGCCATCTAACACATCCAACATACATAATTCAACACCTAACTCAAGTTTTCTCATCACAAACCACTTCTAAACAATTCAATTCATACAAATCAATAAATTTCATCATTCTCCCATGGCTGCCAATTCTCATACATAGTTCAATATAATTATTTTGTTCAATTCTACAATACATTCTCATTTAATTTGTCTTCCTAACAAAGATTAAAAAGATAAGGAAGTAAGTATAGGCACTAACCTTGTTGGAGCTACTCCCAAGCTTGCCAAAACTTTTTTTTTCCTCTTCAAATTACTGTCCAATGCTTGCTCTAGTTGTAGGGACAAATTTTCATGAAGAGAAATTAGGGTTTAGAGGTGATTTGGCAGGTTGTCTCAAGCTTGCCTTAAGCTTCCATGGAAGAATGGATTAGGGAGAGTGAGATGTCTGGTTTGGGTGAAGAAGAAACATATTACTTTTTGATTTTTTTGTATCATTTATCCTCTTTTATTGTTTAATTTAAGTAGTGCTTAATTGTGATTGGTGGATAGTGTTAATAGTATGCCCTAGAGCATATCATTTAGTATGAATCTTGTACATGTTTTTATTAATAAAAGGCATTTCCACTTTTCTGTTTACATAATATATTTATGTATAATAGAAAAGGTCCATTGATATTTTATTAGCAATTCTATTCTTAAGTTGTTAAGAACATGAGTGACAGTATTTGTAGTACAAAGTATCATAAATAGGTTCAGAATCGAGGATACTTCATAATAAGGACATGACTCATCCAGAAAGATTGTATTCATATTTGTTTCCAAGTTATTTATATGAGATATAAATAACATAGAATGGTGAGTCTCATGCCATATAACAAACATGATAGGCACTTATACATGATAAGTAGGCCGAACCAGTGATACTTATGACAAGCACATGGAGTTTACTCTTGTCAATGCATTATCATAAATCATATCAGTGCATATAATCTTTAGACCTGAGATAGCACAGTTATCTTGTATATAGGTGGTTTGAGTTTGATACTACTTTAATACTTGTACTGTGTATGGGTATATGGGCATGTGTTGGCTCCTACTAGTTATATATGGATGTAGGTGTTGATCAAGATGGAATCTATTCCTCTAAGTAAATAGAGATAAAATCCTATGTTCATTTAATTGTTCTTAATGTTTCAAGTTCCTGGCCAGGACAAATAGATTTAATCAGAAAAGAGTTTCTGATGAGAAAATCTTTTAATCAAGAACTGGAATTAAAAGAGAACATAATATTCATAGCAAATGGAGTTTGACATAAACCATGACTCCAGCTTGAGTTGGGATTTTATAACAGAGAGATTCTAGTGCATGGTAACATATGATTATAGGTTCATTTAAGGTAAATCTTATTGCTAATTGGGTGTCTATGGCATGCTATGCTAGGTGTTAACCATGGTTTATGAGGTGCATAAAATGATTTAGAGAAATCATTTATGGTAAGAAAGAGTTCTGATGATATTAAGAGTTGATATCATATCTCATTGCCAATTAGTGATGAGCTTAGTAAGTCACACAAATACACAAGTTATCACCTAATTAAATATGAATTAATTAATTAATTAAAGAGTTTAATTGATTAATAAGCATGACTTGAAATCAAATCTAGGTTATTGGATGTACAGTATAAGTTAAATTTATATTTAAAGTGTTTAAATATGAATTTAATTAATGAGAAATTAATTAATAGAGATTAATTAATTAATTTATATTTGATATAAATTGATTAGAAGAAGAGAAATAATTATTTTGGGTTGAGAACTCAAAATTAAGACACAGGGGCATTTTGGTCATTTCGTAGGGTGACATGTGGCACCATGTGATGGTGACACATGGCACTATACATAAGCTTTCCAAATGTCTTTTAATCATGTAAGATGATTAAAATGAAGATTAAATATGGGTTTGACACTTGGCATAATGTGATTGGGTCAATTAAACCTAGAACCAATCAGAGGGTGACATGTGGCAAGGGTTTTATGTGTTTACCTAGTTATATAAGTGTTGTTATGAAAAGAAAAATAACACAAGCTACTGCCTCCTCCTTTGTGCCGCCACCTTGAAGCTCCCATTCTCTCTTTTTCTTCATCTCTCATCTATTCCAAGAGATTAGCAAATAATCTCTTGAATTAAAAATACTAGAATTGTTTCTAGTGTCCTGTTTACATCTTTAATCTCTTAAAAGGAAAATTTTGATTTTTTAATTAATAGAAAAAGCTTTAGAAGTTGTTCAAGGGCTGCCATAGGTGTTCTTGGTGTGGACAAGCTAGAGGGACAACATCTGGTGTCCTCAAGACTCATCTTAAAGGCACAAATACACTGCAGTACATCAAGAGGTTAATGTATTTATTCTTGATTTAATCTAGGGTTCTAAAATTAATATGATTAATTTTAAAATCTTAAATGGCAAATACAGATCCAAAAAACATATTAAAAGAGTTTTAATTTGTTGTTTATCATTGAAATCAAATAGATAAAAATAAATCTTGCATGATGCATGTGACCCTAGGTGAAAATTTTTGAATTCAATGGTATAAACTTGTGTTTTTCATGCTTTCGCTCCTTCAATTAGTATTAGAGCCACTATATTAGCCATTTAGATTGTTTATTATATGATTTAATTGTGTGTTTTGATCATGAGATGATTTATCCATCACTGGTTGCAATGGATGTGTGGCGGCATGCTTGAAGAACAACAACATGGTGCGCAAGGTTTGTGGCTTCATGGGCGGTGCAAGGTTTGGCTTTTTATTTCTGCAATTGTTGTATGATCTAAGGCCTATCCTATGACTAATTAAAGTGTTTAATTAGTAGTTTTAATCACACAATCAAATTTTGATTCAAATCAGAATTTTAAAAACTGTTTGAATGTGATTCAAATATGAATTTTTAAAGTTGTTTGAATAATATTCAGATTTGAATTTTTAAAAAATTGTTTGAATGTGATTCAAATCTGATTTTTTAAAAATTGTTTGAATGTGATTCAAATCTAAATTTTTAAGGTTGTTTGAATGTGATCCAAATCTGAATTTTTAAATTTGTTTGAATGAGATTCAAATCTGGATTTTTAAATTTATTTGAATCATATTCAAATCTGGATTTTTAATTTGAATATGAGATATTCAATTTAATTTAATTATGTATGTTTTATTTAATTGTTAAATAGTGATATGCATGATGGATGATCATGGACTATAAAAGACCAATGTGATTGGATTTATTTCTTTTATGTTTCTTTGGGATTTTAAATTAATTTATTTATTTTAATTTATTTTGGGCATATATTATTAAGGTTGTAATAATTTTGGGTTGTAATTTCATTTATTTAAGTTCTTGTAAATTTGCTTTGGTATGCCAAGGATTACTATGTAATATTGGATTGCAAGAAGTTCAAGGAGGTCAAGAGTATTGGTGGGACCAGTGGGAGGAATTCAAGATCAAGTGTTGATTATGTACTCCTTCAACAACTCTTATAAAATGAATGAATAAATGCACCTAGGAATGCCCTAATTCAATTCTTGGTGGCTCAGAATTGAATCCTTTAGAAAATCCATGATCATACCATATTTACTGCTTATCCATGAATGCATGAGATGTATGGGAATGTATGCAATTATATGATATATGCATGCTAAATAGATAATGTGCAAAGTGAGACCTTAATAGTAATTAGGATGACCATAAAATCTTCCAAACAAATAATTAAGTTGGAAATGCTATAATTAAAGTAATTATAACATGGGCCCTCCATTGGGGCAATTATTTTAAGAAATTTTAAATAGTTGCATAAGATGCAATTAATTTAAGAGATTTTCTTAAGAATAATTGTTAAGCATGAGATGTTCTAAATATGTAAATGATTTGATGGCCAATATTGGATGTACCTGAGGATATTAAAATTATTTGCATAATTACTGGTTCAATGGGATCAACTTAACTAATGCAATATATGTTAATAATGGATGTACCTGAGATTTTGAAAATTAGGGGCTAGGTAAAGGATTGAACCTCACATGAGATGTGAAGGGCAAGGAGTTGCTCACTTATAGTTTATTGTAATTCCAATAATGGATGTACCTGAGGATGATCAACAAAATTATAAGAATTCAATCACCCACTAGAAATCCATCCAACTAGGATTTTCGTTTACTACTTTGGAAGTGTAGGATTCGCTAAGTTAGTGGGAGGACCAATTTGATTAAAAGACCATAATCATTTTGGTTAATTACATGATACATTTACTAATTAATCTGGTTATTTTCTGCAGTTAATTTTCTGATAAAATGAGCATAGAACAACCACCACCATCCAATATCCTTGAAAGCATACTTGATCACAATAGGTTGACAGGACCTAATCTATCTAATTGGCTAAGAAATTTGAAACTTGTCCTGAACCTTGAACATATAGGATATTTTCTAGACTCAAATGTTTCTTGTCCCTTACCTCCAGAGGCCACTCAAGAGGAATATAAAACTTTGGACAAGTGGAAGGAGCATGATATGAGAGCTAAGTGTTACACGCTTGCTTCCATGAGTAATGAGTTACAGAAGCAGCATGAGAACATGCAGAGTGCGAGTGAGATGCTCCTTTACCTACAAGAGTCGTATGATGAGCATAGCAGGAATGATAGGTATGAGATATCTAGACAGTTATTCCGCATGAGGATGTCAAAGGGACAGAATGTTAGGGATCATGTCCACAAGATGATTTGGCTGATTGAGCAGCTGGAACATCTTGACTTCAACATGGATTTCCAACTACAGAAGGATTTGATCCTTCAGTCCCTTCCTGAGTCTTTTGGGAATTTTGTGATAAATTTCCATATGACAAAACAGGAATGCACCTTAGCTAGTTTACTCAACATGCTGGTTATTGCCCAAAAGAATATGCCGGGCAATAAGGAAAAGAGGTAGCTTTGATTGCATCTTCTTCTATTGGAAAGTCCAACAAGAAGAAGGGCAATAAGAAAAAGAAATCTCAGATTCCTGGTCCTTCTAAGAAAATAGCTAAATAGAAAGGGAAGACTGAAGCTGATGGAGGCAAAGGAAATTGTTTCCACTGCTAGAAGGATGGGCACTGGAAAAGGAACTGCCCAGAGTATATTGCTTCTCTGAAGGATAAGAAGGATACACCTTTGGAAGGTATGTCCATATCTTGTTATTTAGATTCTGATGATACTTATAGTTCATCTACAGCTTGGGTTTTAGATACTGGTGCCAGTTCTCACATTTCTCATGATATGCAGGAACTAGCAAATAGTAGCAGCTTGCATTCTCGAGATGTTATACTCCGGATTGGTAATGTCTCAACTGTTGAAGCTTTAACTGTAAGATCTAAATCTTTTTACATGTCTGGACATGTTTTATGTTTGGATAATATTTTATATGTACCTGATGCTTTTAAGAACATCATTTCTATATATAGTTTGACTAGAAATGGCTATGAATTTTAGTTCACAGATGATGTTTGCAATATTTATTTTGGAAATAAATATGTTGGTTCGGGTTATATGAATGATGGTCTTTATTATTTGGATAATAATGACAAACACAAAATGAATGCAAGTGATCTAAATGAATGCAATGCCATGGTGAAAACCAACTCAAGTTCAAAATATTTTGGCACTTAAGATTATGTCATGTTGCAGAAGATAGGATTGCAAAACTGGAGAAAATGGGTATTCTATCCTCATTGGGCTTTGAGCCTACTCCAACTTATGAATCTTGCCTTTAGGGCAAAATGACTAGATCACCCTTTGTTGGACAAGGGCTAAGGGCTGAAAATATTTTGGAGCTAATACATAGTGATGTATGTGGTCCATTTAAAGAAATGGCTAGAGGCGGTTTTCATTACTTTATTACCTTTACTAATGATAAATCAAGGTTTGGGTATTTGTATTTGATGAAATACAAACATGAATCCTTTGAAAAGTTCAAAGAATTTAAATTTGAAGTAGAAAATCAAACAGGAAAGAGTATTAAAGCTCTTCGATCAGATCGTGGAGGTGAATATTTGAGTACTGAATTTGATGAATACTTAAGAGAACACGACATTGTTTCCCAGCTGACTCCTCCAGGAACACCACAGCTGAATGGTGTATTTGAAAGGAGAAATCATACCCTATTGAATATGGTACGTAGTATGATGACTTATACTGATATGCCAATCTCCTTTTGGGGATTTGCATTAGAATCAGCTTTGTATATTCTGAATAGGATTCCATCAAAATCAGTTTCTTCCACACCTTATGAGATATGGCATGGAAGAAAACCAAGTCTTAAGCATGTTAAGATTTGGGGTTGTCCAGCTTATATCAAAAAGCTGAACAATGATAAATTAGAAACCAGATCAGAAAAGGGTCAATTTGTTGGATATCCAAAACATAGTTTTGGATATTATTTTTATTTGCCTACATCACAAAAGGTTGTGGTGAGTAGAGATGCTACATTTCTTGAACAAAAGTTTGTTCTAGAAGGAGGCAAAGGAAGGCAAATAGAGTTAGAATTAGAGAATTCTACACAACCAATAGATTAGATGGATATAGATCCATCTAGTCAACCTACACCCATTGATGAAACATCTACAGTTATTCCTCATAGAACAACCAGGGTATCTCACCCACTAGTGAGATATGATTTCCTTCATGAAGAAGAATAAGAGTTGTCTACTCATGAAGAAGTAGATCATGGAGATGATCCACTTACCTATGAAGAAGCTATATCAGATATAGACTCTTTAAAATGGATTGATGCTATGAAATCCGAGATTGATTCCATGTATAAGAATCAAGTTTGGAATCTTGTTGACCCACTTGAAGGTATTGTACCTATAGGGAACAAATGGGTTTTCAAGAAGAAAATTGGTTCTGATGGAAAGGTAGAGACCTATAAGGCAAGGCTAGTAGCGAAAGGGTTTTGCCAAAGGCAAGGAATCGACTATGATGAGACTGTAACACCCCAAAGTTCGGTAGTGCGTTCTGCTGCTCCGGTGACTAGTGTTGTCCGGACAGCTAGGATGCCTAGAACCGTACTTCGATATGAGTGAGGAGACATAAAATAATGAAATACAAGAAAAGAAAGCACAAGAAAAACAAAGAAAAAATGATAGCAAAGAAATGTGACCAAGTTAAACGAGCCGGGAAACCTAACGATGGGTGACCGCACCGGGAAGTCACGGCGTGGACCGTTGACTAGCCCTGGACTGCGGGGAACCCTGGAAAATATTTTTAGGACTTAAATAGACCCTTGTTGAAGAATAAATATCATTAGAAAGATCAAAGAAAAATTAAATAATTAGTACAAAGAAAAGTGAGAAATCGAAAAACAGACAAAACCCGGTAATACCGAAAAATCGGGAACGTAACTTTGAGCAGGGCATTATGGTCATTTGACATCCCGAAGTGTCTTTTGACCTAAATGTCCATTAAAAATAAATAGTATTACACTTAGAAAATAAAAGGAAAAATTAATTTAGTGGTACCTAAAGTAAATAGCTAAAATCAAGGTTAAATGTGGGATTAAGTGAAAGTTAGCTTAAAATATGATTTAAATTTAGTTAGTGGACCACTAGGGATTTAATTAAACATAAATATGGCTGAAGTAAGTCCACTAACCAGCTGAAATCTCATCTTCCTCATGTCCTCTCAATATTGCCGAATCAAGAACACAACACCTCCATGGCCGTTTTGGGTAAAGCTTGATCCATCCCCTCATTTCAACCCCAAATCACCTAGGGTTCTTCATTAAACTTTGTCTACACATCACAAGGAAGATATTGATACCAAATTTGAGAAGTTTGGTGAAGGTTTAGCAAGTTACAATCAAAGGTAAGTTTACACTTTTGAGAATTCCTTTGTTAAACTTTATGTTCATGTTATGGGTGTTAATTTTGTGAAGGAAATTTTAAAGTTTAAGTAGTTATTGAGATAGCCATTTTTTGGACAGCCATGGGGTCACGCATTTAGTGATTTATTATGCATATAATTGATGAGAAATAATGTTGATCATGGTGAGTTAGTAACCTAGTGAATTACTTCATGTTTATATGGTGATTTATGCACTTGGATGGGAATTGGTAAGTTGGACGGCACTTTGATGTTGAAGAAGGTTTATGCAGCTTGGGAACACTTGAGTAAATGTATATATTGAAGGAAGTGTAGGCAGAATATTGACCTAGAAGGATTGATGATATGTATGTAGATTGATATTGTAAAGTGTATGTAAAATTTGTAATGGTTAGGTGTGCATGTAATGGTACTTAGAAATTGTAAATGTGAATTATAATTGGTGTGTTGAGGGTAATGGTAATCTGCCCAAAGTAATGTTGATGTAATGTAGAAAATGCTTTTGGTAATGTACCAAAACAGATTGGTAGGTAAGTAAACAAATTGCAAAGGTAAATGTGTGTTTGAAGTGGGGCGTGAAAGGCATATTGAGGGCAGTGTACATTTTAGCCTATAACCTTAAATGTGTAACCTCAATTGGTATGAGACCAATTTGAGGTGAAACTAGGCACAAAATGTGCCAACTTTCATTGAGAAACCATACCAAAATTCTGCTTTCAAGGTGACCTAAGAAAATGACCAATTCGGATTAGGTGCAATTAGGACCTGAAAAATGACCAATTGGGCAGCAGTGAGTGTTTAGGTCATAACTCACTCAAAACAGGTCCAATTGACCTGAAATTTTAACCAAGAATAGTTAAGACCCATACCTACAAGTCTTATGAAGACACCAAAGCCCAGAAATGACCATAAGCAAGTCAAAAAGCTTGCACAAGTTCGGGTCCAAAAACTGGCCGAACCAAAGTTGACCAAATTGACCAAAAAAATGACCTAATTGATGCCATTTGACCAGCAATAGTGTAATGACCATAACTTGGTCTACTTAACTCGGATTGACCTAAAATTTTGTACCGCGGTCCATAAGACATAGATCTACAAGTTTGTAGTTTCGACCGAGACCCAAAAACTGAGGGAACTAGACCGTCCGGCTAGGTCAAACCAGTGTCCCGGAATCCAGCAATTTGCATTAAAATGCACTAAACAAGGAAATGACTTTGGTAAAACATACCAAACCTAAAACCCTATCGAATATGACATATTAATGACACTAAGACCTAAATTACCTAGAACACGTCGAGGGTCGGTATATTAGGTGACTTAGCAAATAAAGGTATTCAGTGAATTGTTTATCGAACATTATCGTTAGAGGTAAATTAATTTAACACTGAAACACTTCAAATTGTGTTTCTCAGTTAACAAGGACTCAACAAAAGGGAAAGAAACACTGAGTCTAGACCAGGGAGACAGTCATCAGAGGTTTGTTCACAACAACTGTTTCTTTTGAATTATTTTCAATTGAAATAAATATTGACTATTTGTATATTATTGTTTTAAATTGTGTAAATGAGTTTGATGGACACTTATTGATTGAAAAATATTGTGAATGGTTTGAAACTGTGAAAAATTGTTTGAATGACATTGATGGTTACTTATTGATTGAAAAGCATTGGAAATGGTTTCAAACCACAGCTATCATGTATATTGATTGTATTCCTCATTAGCTTGTCTAGTGGGACGAATTGAATTCCCTCTCTGGCTGAAGTGTTGAGGTGTGTGCCTGTTGAGGATGAATTGGATGAGTACTCATATTTTTGCTAGCTAGCTATGTTATTCCTCATTAGTCATCGACTTTTGGGACGAATTGAACTATGGATCATGATTAAGCTGTGTGTGATTTATTGATGTTTATTGTGAGATTGTGAAATGGATTTAAACTCTCATTGACATATATTGTCTGTTGAATTCAAACATGACCTGACTTATGAAAATCTATTGTGATATTGAGAAATGGAGTTTAAATTCTTATTGACCTTTATTGTCTTAAATTTGACTATGGTTTTAAGTATCCACTATTTACATGATTTATGAATTGTGATTTAAATTGTATTTAGTTAATGTTGTGCACCACTGAGACATTGTCTCAGCGATAGCTTTTTATTGCTGTCGCAGGTAGAGAGACAGACAGGGCAGCAGACTAGGCTGCATATACATCCAGCGAGGGATTACCTGGTATTATGAGTATACCAGTATTTTGCATTTTGTACTGTAATGTATGACACTGTATGTACATTTTGTTTTTGGTTTTGAGCAGTTGTAAATTCAAATTGTACCTTGAAGTTGTAAAATAATTATGAGCTGTTTTGACTTGTAAAAGCTGTATTATATTTCCTTATCTCAGACTTTGAAAAATTTCTATGGAATTGAGTTGATAAATTGTTGTGTTGAGAAATATATTGGAGTTGAGATTTGGAATATTATTGAAGTGCTTTTTACAGGTTTTCTGAAGAACTATTTTGTCCAAAATACAGATGGCACTCTGCCAAAATTTTTACAGAAATTCCAAATAAATCAAATGAATTAGTTGTTTCACTTCAGTTCACCAAAGTTTTTAACACCTGTAAATAGTGCTCACCACGGTAAAAGAAGAAAAGTTTTTTAAAATCCCTTGTAGTATATTTAATGGGTTATCATTAGACGGAGTTGGTAATTCATTAGGTATACTACGGGATCATGTTATGCCTTACAGAGGGGTAGGGTGTGACAGAGACTTTCTCGCCTATTGCCATGCTTAAATCAATTAGGATTCTATTAGCAATAGCTGCATACTATGATTATGAGATTTGCCAGATGGATGTCAAAACAACTTTTCTCAATGGATACATTGAAGAAAACATTTTCATGGAACAATCTAGGGGTTTTGAATCCCAAGATGGTTCCAAGGTATGCAAGCTAAAGCGATCCATTTATGAGTTGAAGCAAGCTTCAAGGAGTTGGAACAGCCATTTTGATGAAGCCATTAAATCATTTAATTTTATCAAAAATGAAGATGAGCCATGTGTATATAAGAAGGTTAGTGACAGTGCTATCACTTTCCTTGTCTTATATGTGGATGATATACTATTGATGGGTAATGGCACAGGTATGTTGACAACTGTAAAGGTATGGTTGTCAAATACATTCTCCATGAAAGACTTAGGGGAGGCAACCTATGTTATTGGGATTCGCATCTATAGAGATAGAGCGAAAAGAATAATTGGTTTATCCCAAAGTCTATACTTGGAAAAGGTGTTAAAGAGGTTTAACATGCTTGATTCCAAGAGAGGATTGTTACCAGTGAGACATGGTATCTACCTTTCTAAAGAGATGTCTCCAAAGACACCTGAAGAAAGAGATAAGATGGCCAAGATTCCATATGCTTCGGCTATTGGAAGTTTAATGTATGCAATGTTGTGTACTAGGCCGGATATCGCATATACTGTTAGTTTGACTAGCAAGTATCAATCCAATCCAGGTTTGGAACATTGGATAGCTGTCAAGAATATCCCTAAGTACTTGAGAAGAACTAAGAATTTATTCTTGATCTATGGAGGTGGAGACTTGCAATTGGATGGTTATACTGATTCTGATTTCCAGTCAGATATCGGTGATAGAAAGTCTAACTCTGAATATGTGTTCATTTGTAATGGAGGTGCAGTCAGTTGGAAGAGTTCCAAACAAAGCACGACTGCAGATTCCACTACCGAGACTGAGTATATTGCTGCATCAAATGCTGCAAAGGAAGCTGTTTGGATAAAGAAGTTCGTGACAGAACCTGCAGCAGTTCCTTCCATTAAGTCAACAGTTCCACTACACTGTGACAACAATGGAGTAGTCATACAGGCTAAGGAACCAAGGTCTCACCAGAAATCCAAACACATAGAAAGGCGCTACCACATTATCAGAGAAATAGTTGAACGAGGAGATGTAGCTATGCAGAAAATAGCATCAGCTGAAAATCCAGCTGATCCATTCACTAAGCCTATGTCACAAACTCAGCTAGACCGACATCTTGTGAAGATGGGTCTAAAATATTGTAATGAATGGCTCTAGTGCTAGTGGGAGATTGTTAGTAGTATGCCCTATAGCATATCATTTAGTATGTATCTTGTACATGTTTTTATTAATAAAAGGCATTTCCTCTTTTCTGTTTACATAATATATTTATGTGTAATAGAAAAGATCCATTGATATTTTGTTAGAAATTCTATTCTTAAGTTGTTAAGAATATGAGTGACAGTATTTCTAGTACAAAGTATCATAAATAGGTTCAGAATCGAGGATACTTCATAATAAGGACATGACTTATCTAGAAAGATTATATTCATATTTGTTCCCAAGTTATTTATATGAGATATAAATAAGATGGAATGGTGAGTCTCATGCCATATAACAAACATGATAGGCAATTATACATGATAAGTAGGCCGAACCAGTGACACTTATGACAAGCACATGGAGTTTACTCTTGTCAATGTATTGTCATAAATCATATCAGTGCGTATAATCTTTAGACCTAAGATAGCACAGTTATCTTGTATATAGGTGGTTTGAGTTTGATACTGCTTTCATACTTGTACTGTGTATGGGTATATGGGCATGTGTTGGCTCCTACTAATTATATATGGAGGTAGGTGTTGATCAAGATGGAATCTGCTCCTCTAAGTAAATAGAGATAAAATCCTATGTTCATTTAATTGTTCTTGATGTTTCAAGTTCCTAGCCAGGACAGATAGATTTAATCAGAAAAGAGTTTCTGATGAGAAAATCTTTTAATCAAGAACTGGAATTAACAGAGAACATAATATTCATAGCAAATGGAGTTTGACATAAACCATGACTCCAGCTTGAGTTGGGATTTTATAACAGAGAGATTCTAGTGCATGGTAACATATGATTATAGGTTCATTTAAGGTAAATCTTATTACTAATTGGGTGGCCATGGCATGCTATGCTAGGTTTTAACCATGGTCTATGAGGTGTAAAAAATGATTTAGAGAAATCATTTATGGTAAGAAAGAGTTCTAATGATATTAAGAGTTGATATCATATCTCATTACCAATTAGTGATAAGCCTAGTAAGTCACACACATACACAAGTTATCACCTAATTAAATATGATTTAATTAATTAATTAAAGAGTTTAATTGATTAATTAAATAGGTTTGATTTGTAATTAGATTGCAAAGTCCCTAGCATGACTTGAAATCAAATCTAAGTTATTGGATGTACAGTATAAGTTAAATTTATATTTAAAGTATTTTAATATGAATTTAATTAATGAGAAATTAATTAATAGAGATTAATTAATTAATTAATTTATATTTGATATAAATTGATTAGAAGAAGAGAAATAATTATTTTGGGTTGAGAACTCAAAATTAAGACGCAAGGGCATTTTGGTCATTTCACAGGGTGACATGTGGCGCCATGTGATGGTGACATGTGGCGCCATGTGATGGTGACACGTTGCACTACACATAAGCTTGCCAAATGTCTTTTAATCATGTAATGTGACACCCCTTACCCGTGTACAGTATACCCGAGTAAGTAATGCCACCTGGTGTACCGGCACACTCTAATATTCCTCAATTAATTTAGACAATGCTTTTGCATATAATTTATGAAATACAATTTATTTAAACCATTCATCAAAAGTATCATTCATTTAAGGTTCCGAAAATTTTATAGAAAATCCGGCGGAGTACCGGCTAAAAATGGAGAAAACCGTTCTTCGGAACCTGTTAAAAACACTTCCAATAGACAAATTCATTCATTCTCAACTTCAATATCATCACAAAACTCAATATCAAGGTTTCAACAATTTTTCAGTTTCAGGTTTCAACAACCTTTTCATTTCTCAAAACATCCCTTTCTCAGGGTTCTCATATATAAACAACCATTAAATACTCAAATTAATACCATACATGACCATAAATCTTTATTATTTACATGAACCTTAAAATACATTACATAAATCCCAAATACATATGAGAAAATAAAAAGTTAATTACAAAATGACAAAATGACACCTAGTGCCCTACCGATGCACTGCAGGTAGTGAGGTGACACAGACACTGAGCAGAACTGTCAGATGGACTCACCCAGTCTGTGGTCTACTGGGCTCACGATCGGGATCTCCAGTACCTACGCGTGGCAAAAGCAACGCGCTAAGCAATAATGCTTAGTGGTGCAATAATATAATAGAAGAAATTGGCAAGAAAATAAATGTGTATGCAAAGTGTATGCTTTCTTTGTTTGATTTTGGTATATTCATTAATTCATTAACTTTGTTCACTTTTATTCATTTGGTTGCCCCAAGTAACCTACACTAGGCGACTGGACTGGATAACGGGTAAACTGGCACTGGGTACCTAGTACCTCGGGCCGTCACACCATCGGTCACATATGCATCTCCCGGTGTGCAACAGGCGGCTAACAAGTCAGTAAATAATATCGAGCACAAGGCCAAGTCTCAATGCAAAGTCGAATGGCTAATAGCCATGATTTCACAGAATGTCATTTTTGCCATGTGCGATCGCTAATCGAACCCTATTGGCATGCCAAACTATCCAAACCAATCTTGTTAGGTATACTAGGGCATTTGAAACTCTTAAATTTGTCAATTTGTGAATTTCAACTTTTTTGGTGTCACTATTCATCATTGGTCAACAAAAATATTGACTTTTAGAATAAAAAGGTGTACATTGACTTTGGCACTCCCAACATACCACATTTGGTGTTTAAAACTTGTTGGCATTAAGTGTTTTTACCATTTCTAAGCATTAAACCAAAGGAGCAGATTTTTCAGATTTTGTACCATAACTTCACTGTTCCATTGGACACTGTTACTGTTGGAATTTGAAGAAATGTAAAACATGAAAGTTGTTCCTTATTTTATCTAGTTGAATTTCCTTTTTTGAATCACTCCATTTGGAGTTTTGTAGCTCCAGATATGGCTCAAAAACCCAAGCTGTCCGGATTGCCAATTCTGCAGATTTACCATATCTACAGTGCATGAACAGTAACTTGAGTCACTTGGTTGGATGGGTTCTGGCCATAATTTGAGGTAGGTTCCTTCATGAAAGTTGTTTGTCTATGTCTTAACTTGTTGCTGTAAAAATTTCAGACCAATTGACCAAATATACAGTGACTTATGGCCAAATGAACAGTTACTGTTCATTTGGTCAAATTCTGCAGAGGCAGTTTCAGGGTTCCGGATTGTGGCTGAGTTTTGACCCTTTGGCTTTGGTCTTTTGGGCATGGTTTCTTCAGCAAAAATGTGCCATTATAAGCCTAGTTTCATGTCCAATTGGCCAAACATCAATTGGACAAGCACAGCCCAAGTTATGGCAGTGCAAAGGGACTGAAATTTCAGTCCCTATGCTGCTGTCCATAGGGCAGTTTATACTTTCACTTTACCATCTCATTTTTCAGTTCTAATTAGGGTCAACCTACCTAAAATGGTCACTAATTGACCATTAAAAAGTTCCCTAACCATTTCCTAAGCTAAGTCACAATTTCACCTACACAACCCTAATGTCCAAACTCATTACTCATACACTTAGATTAACATACTTACTTAAGTCTCCATGCATATTAATACTTTAACCATGATTTCCAACCATTCTAAGCTTATCAAACAATCAACCTCAATCTCCCATAGGGCTGCCTAAATTCTTTGGTAAAGATACACATGGATTTGTTTCATTATTTCACAATTTTTCATTCATTACAAGCATAGATCATGGAACTAATGAGTTTTAAACTTCATATATGCACTAACCTTGTTGTATGCCAATCCAAGCTTGAGAAAGCTTCACTTTCTTTCTTCTTCTTGGCTGCCAAAAGATTGTTTAAGGTGTGTAGATTAATTTTAGTGAAGATGACTTAGGGTTTTGGGGTGAGGTTTGAGAGGTTTGAGAGCTTGAAAATGAAGAAAATGGAGGTTTGGCTATGGAGTTTTGAGAGCTACGGGTAGCTTTTGTGGGAGTGGTGGCTGCTGGAATTTTGGTCTTCTTTAGTCTTTATTTATGTCTTTTATTTGTTTAGTCAAATGGTAGATTAATGGTGATTGGTTGAAAATTATAAATGACATCCCATGATGTCATAAATAGCCTTTTTTCCTCAATTTCTTTTCTTTCCTCCACTACTCAAGTTCAATTTAATTTCTAGCAATATTTCTTCATATTTTATGTCATATTAATTATTTACTCAACTGGGCAAGTCGGCCAAAAATCACCTCGGAAGGCGAAATGACCAAAATGCCCTCCGTTTGGCTTAACGGGTCAAAATCGTCTGTACCGATTGAAAAAATTTTCTAGGTATTTTCTTGGCATTCTAATGCCATGGGAACCTCAATAACCCTTCTCTGGAGTCTCAAAAATTATTTTATAATTTTTCCCCCGGGTCTAGGGCTCCTCGTTGCGAGAACCACAACTTCCCTCCGGTTACCCATCGCTTGGGCACCGGCTCGTTTTACTTGATTGTATTTTATTTCTAAAATTTTTACTAAATTTTTCTTATTAATATTTGAGTTAATTAGGGTTCCTGACTTTAGTTTAATTATTTTTCCGGACGTTCTAGCTGTCCGGACCGACACCGGTCACCGGAACAGTAGGATGTACGTAGTGGTTACCGGGAGGGTGTTACATGTAAGATGATTAAAATTAAGATTAAATATAGGTTTGACACTTGGCACTATGTGATTGGGTCAATTAAACCTAGAACCAATGAGAGGGTGACATATGGCAAGGGTTTTAGGTGTTGACCTAGTTATATAAGTGTTGTTATAAAAAGAAAAATAACACAAGCTGCTGCCTCATCCTTTGTGCCGCCACCTTGAAGCTCCCATTCTCTCTTTTTCTTCATCTCTCATCTATTCCAAGAGATTAGCAAATAATCTCTTGAATTAAAAATACTAGAAATTGTTTCTAGTGTCCTGTTTACATCTTTAATCTCTTAAAAGGAAAAACTTAATTTTCTAATTAATAGAAAAAGCTTTAGAAGCTGTTCAAGGGCTGCCATAGGTGTTCTTGGTGTGGGCAAGCTAGAGGGACAACATCTAGTGTCCTAAAGACTCATCTCAAAGGCACAAATACACTGCAGTACATCAAGAGGTTAGTGTATTTATTTTTGGTTTAATCTAGGGTTCTAAAATTAATCTGATTAATTTTAAAATCTTAAATAGCAAATACAGATCCAAAAAACATATTAAAAGAGTTTTAATATGTTGTTTATCATTGAAATCAAATAGATAAAAATAAATCTTGCATGATGCATGTGACTCTAGGTGAAAATTTTTGAATTCAATGATATAAACTTGTGTTTTTCATATTTCCGCTCCTTCAGATAGGTTTTTAATGACATCATATGATGTCATAATTAGGTATTTCCTTTCATTTTCTTTTCTTCTTTTCTCTACTCATTCTCAATTCAATGTTTAGCAATATTTATTCATATTTTAGATCATAATAATTATTTACTTAACTGGACAAGTTGGCAAAAAATCATCTATGAAGACGAAATGACCAAAATGCCCTCTGTTTGGCTTAACAGACTAAAATTTTCTGTACCGATTGAAAATTTTTTCTAAGCATTTTCTTGGTATTCTAATGCCATAGAAACCTCAATGACTCTTCTCTGGAGTCCCAAAAATTATTTCATGAATTTTCTCCCGGGTTTAGGGCTTCTAGTTGTGAAGACTGCAACTTCCCACTGGGTTACCCATCGCTAGGGCACCGACTCATTTAACTTGGTTGTATTTTATTTCTAAAATTTTTCCTAAATTCTTCTTATTATTATTTGAGTTATTTATGACTCTTCACTCTAGTCTAAATATTTTTCCAGATGTTCTAGCTGTCTGAACCGACATCGGTCACCGGAAAAGTAGATTGTATGAAATTGTTACAGTGAGGGTGTTACAAGCACTACCTTGCTCTGACTGATTAACTGTACCCTGACTACCTAAGGTACTGCCCTTACCTCTGCCTCTATCTCTGCCTCTACTAGCTGGCTGTGAACCTTTTATAACAGAACCTTGGACTGACCTTTTAGTGGTGGTGGGTGGCCCAGATTTGTGAGGATTGGAACAATCCTTCGCAAAATGTCCTGTACCACCACAATTAAAGCAGGCTTCGGTGGCTTTGTAACATATCCCTCCATGGTTCTTACCACATGTCTCACATGAATGAGGAGGGAGAGAACTCCTGATCATCTGGTGACTAGATCGAGGTGGTTTCTATCCCGAAAATCTTTCTTTACCAGATTTTTTTCTACTATATCCCTCGAAGTTCTTCCTTTTACTAGTATTACCACTGGAACTCTAGTCCATTGACTTATCACTATTCTCTTTTTCTGCTTTCTCTTTCACTGGTGCACCTTCTAATTCTATCCTTTCTAACTCTAGGGCTTGAGCCATTAGTTTAGAAAAATTATCATGCTGGAATCTGACCACTTGCATTCTCAAACTAGGCTTCAATCTAGCCTCAAACCGTTAGCATCTTTCTCTACTAGTAGTGAGTAGGCTCCCGGCATAGTGGTTCAGGTGGGAGAATTCCCTTTCATACTCTGCTACTATTTGGCTCCCTTGTTTTAAACTGAAAAATTCTTGAAGTTTCATGTCCACATAAGTGTCAGGTACGTATTTCTATTTGAACTCTCTAAGAAAATCATCCCATGTCAACACTGGGGGTTCCACCAAACTATGGGGGATGGTTTTCCACCAATCATACGCATCCCTCTGTAATAGTGAGATTGAGTACTCAAACTTTAGTTCTTCTGTGTAGTGTAGCTTCTTAAATACTCTCTCTATTCTTTTAATCCACTGCTCTGCCTCCAGTGGGTCCACTGTTCCCTTAAACTCAGTAGCTCCATATTTGATTAGCTTGTCATACTACCTGGATAGAGGCTGTGGTTGCACTATTAGTGATTGAATTGGTGCTTGGGCTGGCATGTTCCCAGCCATTTGTTGAAATAAAGCCGCCATTTTTTGAGCAAACTGTGCAGGGAATTGCTGCATGGGAAGAGCTGGTGTAATTGACCCGCTAGCATTCTGAAGAGCTGGGGCTTCCTCTTGTGCCTCAGCCTCAACTGATTGCTCAACTGAGCAATCTCCTTCTTCCATGTTCAATTAGAGGATATTCTATCTCCTGAATACACAATACAAGGAGATTTTCCTCCATTAGTTCATATCTATAATATAATGGACCGTATGTATCAATCAATGATATTGAGCAGTTGTACTTATCAAAGAAAATATTCAAATTTATAGTTCAAAACATGCTTTGAAAGCTAGCTTTGATACTATTAAAACATGTCACACCTTATCTCTCTGTAAGGCATAATATGATCTCATAGTATACCTAATGAATTATCGAACTTCGCCTACCGATAACCCATTAAATATACTACAAGGGATTTTAAACCAATTTCTATTTATTTTAAATTGTAAGGAAATGTTGAAAACTTATTGAAAGCTTTTAATTAAGGTTTATGTCATGAGTCAAATTTTTAATTAATTAGGGATTTCGAAAATTTTACAAAAATTTCGGCAGAGTGCAGTCTGTAATTTGAGAAAATAGTTCCTCAAAACCTATTATAAACACTTTCAATATATGTGTCTTAACTAGAACTGCAACATTTTCAATACAATTCAATCTCAACAACACAATTTCAAGCAATTTATTATTTGAAAAATTCAAAAAGAAACTTAAGCATTTCATTAATAAGAAAATAACAGGTTTACATTATAAATATTTACATTGATCAAAAATAAAATTCCAAAATCTTTATACAACTGCTCAAGTTTGTTATGTACATACACACAGATACATATACATTAAGCGAAAATCTATAAGGGTACAATTTATGTACCCGGTAAATACTCCAAAAAGCTGACCACTCCAAGTCACAAGCAGTCTACTCTGCTGTTTTATCTGCCTCTTTACCTGCGACAGCATAAACAAGCTATCGTTGAGCTAAAGACTCAGTGGTGCACAACTTAAAGAAAATAATAATTTACACATTAACATAATCACAATTTTATAAATGAAATCAATTAAAATATTAACAAATATAAAATCATGCTTTATTTTTAAAGCTAGAAAATTTCTTAAATAAACTAAACTTTATTCGATAAATCATACAACAAGAATTTCGAAAAGTCACACAGTTTTGAACATGATACGATTATCCAATTCGTCCCAATAACCAAAGGCTAATGGGGAATGCAAAGCTAGCTAGCACATGTATATGTGTAACACCCTTACATTCACTAGTTCTATACATTGTACTATTCCGATAACTAGTGTCGGTCTGGACAATCAAGAGGCTTAACTAAGTCACCTAGAAAAGCCATGAATGAAAAATAATAACAACTAAATTAAGATGAAATAAAAATAAGAAAAACAAAGCATAAAAAGTTAAATGAGCCAAGGCCATAGTGATGAGTGACCATACCAAGAAGTGACTGCGAGGCCAGACGTTGCCCTATTTTCGAGTGGGAGCTTATGACACCTCAGGCCTAAGAATTATTGTGAAGCTAAGGGTAATATAAAAATCACAGAAAAGAATATAAAACCAGTTCGAAAAATTGAACTAAGGTTCCAGAAACAATTAAATGCTGTTGGAGAAACGGAACAGATTGGTAGGGGGCAAAATGGTCAATTTCACCCTTAGAGGTGACTTTTGGCCTAAATGTCCAATAAAATGTAGGAATTAAATAGTGAAAATTAAATTCAAATTGAAGAGGTGAGTGAAAGAAAATGAAAAAGAAAAGAAAGAAATTCAAAAAGTAAAAAGATTATGACATCATCAATGAGGTAAGCATGACCTAATTAATATCTAATTTTGAATTATGAAAATGTGGGAGGATAATTAACACATAAAAGGAGAAAATTTGAATTAAAAATAAAACTATTCCCATTTCTTCTACCTTGGCCGGCTACCACTCTCTCTCTCCTCCATTTTCTTTATCAACTTCTCAAGCTCTCTTCTTTGAAAATTCTTCCACTAAATTCATAGCCCACTACTTGGAAACCTTATAATTGATCTTGAATTGAAGATAGATAGAAGGAGAATTAAGAAATCTTGAAGGAGTTAGGCAATTGGAAGAAGAACAAGTGAGGTAAGTGTCTCTCTAACTTAAATTCCTTTTTAATTAAATTGATTGAAGCTTGTAAAGGAGAAATTGCATGATAAGTTGAAAAGATTATGCATGTAAAGAGAAACAAGAATTTTGGCCAACTTAGTGGGAGATAGGGTTGATGAATTTGATGGGAATTAATAGAAATACATGTGAATTTGAACTTAGATTAAGGAAAAAAATGTGTTTAATAAAGTGAAATTTACTTGAATTGTGACAATTGAAAATTAAGGTTCTTGATATTAGGGTTTAATGCAAAGTTGGGGATTTTGGTGAATTGATGCCCAGTTGACCTAATTGATGCTTAAATTGGTCAATTGGTGTGGTTAGAAGGGTGAGTGAATGATTAAAATTAGAATTGAATTGTGAATGTGCAAGGTTCAATTTTGGGAGCTTGACCTATGCCCATTCAAATGAGTATAACTGAAATTTTGTTCCTCCAATTGGTGTGAGGCCAATTAGAGATGAAAATTAAGATCCAAAGCAACAATTTTCTGCAGAAACTTTGCCCTAAAACTGACCATAAGTTAGTGTAAAATTTGGTTAAATTTGGATTAGGTACCCTGCCACTAGGCAAAACTGACCATATGAACAGTACATGTTCAAATAGTCATAACTTGGTGTAGGAAGGTCCAAATGACCTGACTTTTATATCATTAGAAATCTATGACATAGTAAAACAACTTTCATGAAGAACATAGAACCTAGTTTGGCCTCTCACCAAATCAAACTGCTAGCACAAGTTTGGTCACCAAATCTGCTAGAATCTAAAATTTGCCCAGAATTCTGAAATTGGCCAATCTGGCCAGTTATGGTTAAATAGCCATAACTTGAGCTACGAAACTCTAAATGGAGTTATTGAAAAAGGGAATTAAAGTTAAGACATTAAGTAACAACTTTGATGGAGGAAAGTTAGCCAAATTTTCACTGTAGAATAGGCCAATGGAACAGTAAACTTTAGAGGCCAAAACTGAAAAATTACAATTTCTCCTAGGGAGTTTTAAATTTCAATTAGTAATCCATGCCAACACATTTGTAATCCAAAATGTGGTATGTGGGTGCAATTAGAACTAGTACACCCCTTAAGTATGAAAAAGTCAACATCTTACCTAATTGGTCAAATAAATAGTAACCACAATTACACCAAGTACAAAGGACTCAATTTTATGGGGTAGATGAAGTCTACAAAATTTAATTCTTGGATTACTTATTAGAAATGAATTGAATAAGTATTGAAACACTTTGAATTGTGTGTTTCAGTAGAACGAAACACTGGGAAGGATAAAGAAAAAGTGAGTCAAGGTCAAGAGGCGAGTCATTTGAGGTTTGTGCACAACAACTAGTTCATTTTCAAATTTCAATTTGGATTTTGATTTGAAGGAATTGTGAAATTAAATTATTTAATTTATGACCTCATTTATATCGAATATTTGAAATAATACAATTTATGTGTTGTTGGCCCAAATGTTGGGAAATTAGTTTGAATGTGAATTGATGGCTATTTTGATGTTTGAAAATTGGTTAAAATAGTTTGAAACCACAGCAATCGTGATTAATTGTTTGAATTCCTCACTAGCTTGCTTAGTGGGATGAATTGGTTTTGAATTCCCTCTCTGGCTGAAGTGTTGAGGTGTGTGCCAGTTAAGGATGAATTGAATGAGTACTCATATATTGTGCTAGCTAGCCTTGGTATTCCTCATTAGCCTTTAGCTATTGGGATGAATTGGATATTTGGATCATGATTAAGCTGTATGACATTTCAAAAGAAATTGTTCTGTGATTTGATTTATTTTAAGAAATTTTCTGGCATTAAAAATAAAGCATGATATTATATGTGTTATTATCTCAATTGATTTAATTTAAGCAATTGTGATTTATGTGCTGTTTAATTTATTATTCTCTTAAAGTTGTGCACCACTGAGTCTTTGGCTCAACGATAGCTTTTTATTGCTGTCGCAGTAGAGAGGTAGATAAAGTAGCAGAGTAGACTGCTTGTGACTTGAAGTGATCAGCATTTTGGATATTTACCGGTTATATAGATTGTACCCTTGTATATTTTCATTTTGATGTATATGTCACTGCATGTAGGTGCATTAGACTTGAGCAGATGTGTAATAAATTTTGTAATTTACGTTTGATTTGTGTAAATGTTGTAATATAAACTTCTTATATTATTTAGTGAAATGCTCAGTTTATTTTGAAATATTTTTTTTTATGAATTGCTTGAAATGGTGGTTGTTGAGATTAAATTGTGTTAAGAATATTAGAGTTTGGGATTTAAATGCATATTGGGAGTGTTTTTACAGGTTTTTGAAGAACTATTTTCTCAAATTATAGACGGCACTTTGCTGAATTTTCTGTAAAAATTATGGAGATTTTATATTAATTAAAAATTTGACTATAACTTAATTTCAAGTAAAGGTTTTAATCCATGTTCAAAATGTTTCAACACTTTAAAAATGAATGAAAATTGGTTTAAAATCCCTTGTAGTATATTTAATGGGTTATCGGTAGGAGAAGTTCGGTAATTCATTAGGTATACCACGGGATCATGTTATTCCTTACGGAGGGGTAAGGTGTGACATGTTTTAGTGCTATCAGAGCAAGTTTTTAAAGTATGTTTTGAACTGTGAAATTGAATATTTTTCTTTGATAAGTACAACTGCTCAATGTCATTATTTGATACATATAGTGCATTACATTATGAATATGAACTAATGGAGGGAAATCTCCTTGTATTGTTTGTTCAGGAGGTAGAATACCCTCTAACTGACTATGGAAGAAGGGGATCGCTCAGTTGAGCAATCAGTTGAAGCTGTGGCATAAGGGAAAACCCCAGCTCTTCAGAATGTGAGTGGGTCAGCCGCTCCAGCTCCTCAAATGTCGCAGTTTCCTGCTCAGTTTGCTCAGTAGATGACTGCACTATTTTAGCAAATGGGTAGAGGTATACCCACCCAAGTCCCAATTCAAACTCCAGCAGCACAACCATAGCCTCCAGCTAGGCAGTATAACAAGTTGATCAAGTATGGTGCTACTGAATTTAAGGATACAGTGGACCCATTAGAAGCAGAGCAGTGGTTAGAAAGAATAGAAAGACTTTTTAAGAAGCTACACTGCACGGAAGAGTTGAAGTTTGAGTATTCAGTTTCACTTCTACAAGGGGATGCATATTATTGGTGGAAAACCATCCCCCACAGTCTGGTGGAACCCCCAGTATTGACATGGGACGATTTCCTCAGAGAATTTAGACAGAAATATATCTCGGGTGCATATGTGTAACACCCTAGGCAAATCCCACATCGACAAAACACGGGAGAGATGCTGGGTTTATAAGTTGGTGGTTCGTAACCCCTAGTGACGCGTTTTAAAACCGTGAGGGCTTTGGCCTAGAGCGGACAATATCACTAGTGGGCCGGGCCATTACATTTGTGGTATCAGAGCTGGACTCCCTCTAGTATGGTGTGTGGTGCGAGGGCGCACCAGGCGGAAGCTGGTGGGCTTGTCATGACCCAGGGATGGGGTTGGGACATGCTTGTTCAACCAGCTACGCACTGGGGTGGAAACTTCGTGTCCCACATCAGAAACGGGAAGAAAAGATTTGGGCCATATATGTGGGAGCCTTCCTCACCTGGTTGCAGGAATTCTTAAGTCTAAAACAGAGGAGTAGAATAGTGGTAGAGTATGAAAGGGAGTTCTCTCGCTTGAGCCACTATGCCAGAAGTCTATGTGACACCCCTTACCCGACTATAGTGTAGTCGAGCAAGCAATGCCACTCAGTGTGCCGGAGCACTCTATTTTATCTTAATTAATTTTTATCATAATTTTGAATATAACTTGTGAAACATAATTCATTTTAAGCCATTTATCGAAATTTTTATTTATTTGAGGTTCCAAAAATTTTAAAGAATCCGGCAGAATACCGGCTAAAAATGGAGAAAACCGTTCTTCTGAACCTATGAAAAACACTTTCTATATTCATATTCAATCATCTCAATTCCATTTATCAAAATCTCAACATTTTTCAACCATTCATTTCTCAATCATTCATCACATGTGATAATCATATATAAATTACAGATACACATTCACTTTTCCATTTACAAACACAATTCTCATTATTTACATGAACATCAAATTACATTTCATAAGTTCATTTACATATGAGAAAATAAAATCAATTACAAAATACCAAAATGACATCTAGTGTCCTACCAATGCACTGCAGACGGTTAGGTGACACAGACACTATGCAGAACTGTGAATGGCCTTACTCAATCTGTGGTTTACTGAGCCCTCTGTCCAAATCTCCAGTACCTACGCGTTGCAAAAGCGACGCGCTAAGCATAAAGCTTAGTGGTGCAATAATAAAATAAAAGAAAATAGCAGAAAATAAATGTGTATTTAATGTATATGCCTTATTTGGTTTGCATTTGTATATCCCTTTTTTTATTTTTTTCTTTTCGTTAACTTTGTCCACTTTCATTCATTTGGTTGCCCAAGTAACCTATACTGGACGACTGGACTGGATAACGGGTCGTTGGCACTGGACACCGTGGTGCCTCGGGCCGTCATACCATGAGACGCAGAACGTCAACCACATATGCAGTCAGTATGGCGAATAGGCCAATGATATCACATAATCGGCATAAAAGCCATGAATACGGGCATAAAAGCCATGAATACGGGCATAAAGCCATGAATACAGGCATAAAGCCTTTCGCAGTACTGCTAAAACAATACCCTATTGGCATGCCAACTTATCCAAACCAATCACATTAGGCCTACTAGGGCATTTTGCACTTTTAAGTTTCACAATTTTTTGAATTTCAAGTCTTGGTGTCACTATTCACTTCATTGGTCAACAAAAAGTTGACTTTTGTATAGAAAATAGTTGCATTGGTTTTAACACTTCCAATGTACCACATTTTGCATTTAAAACTTGTTGGCATTAAGCATTAATACCATTTCTAAGCTTAAACCAAGAGAAGCAAAATTTTCAATTTTTGTAACTCAACTTTACTATTCCATTGGGCACTGTTGCAGTAAGAATTTGAGGAAATGGTAAACATGAAAGTTGTTCCTTATTTTGTCTAGTTGAATTTTCTTTTTTGAATCACTCCATTTGGAGTTTTGTAGCTCAAGTTATGGCCAAAATCAATTTACTGTTCACGTGCACTATTCATGCTGAGATTTTGGGTCTGGCAGATTTTTGGTCCAAATTTTTTCAGTAATTTGGTCAAGTTAAGTTCATAATTTGGTCTAAATTTCTTCATATGAAATGTTCTACCATACCTTAGGTTTCCATCGGTTCAAGAATCGCCTAAATCCTAGTTTTCTAGAGAGAGTTATAGTCCTCCAAACATTACTGCTCAAATGAAAATCTGCAGAGTTGCAGGTTTGATAACTCAACTTTGCCCAATAATTTGAATGGGTTAATGGCATAATTTGGGGTGATGTTCTTCATGAAAGTTGTTTGTCTATATTCTATCTTGTTGCTGTAAAAATTTCAGGTCAATTGACCATATCTACAGTGAGTTATGGCCAAATGAATAGTTACTGTTCATTTGGTCATTTCTGCAGGTGCTGGTTGCAGGGTATCCAGAATGGGGCCAACTTTTGGTCCTCTTGCTTTGGTCTTTTGGGCATGGTTTCTTCAGAAAAAATGTGCCATTACAAGCCTAGTTTCATGTACAATTGGCCAAACACCAATTGGACCAACACAGCCCAAGATATGGCAGTCCAAGTGGACTGAAATTTGATCACCTCTTTGCACTCATGGGGCAGCCTGCCCATTCCACTTTGCCATGCAATAATTCACTCCTAATTATGGTCAACTTACCTCAAATGGTCAGTAATTGACTATTAGAATGTTCTTTAACAATTTCATAGGCAAAGTCAAATTTTCACTCCTAAACCCTTGCTCAAAGTCATGGTTTTCACAATTTCTTTAGTTAACTCTTTCATTCTTGTATATATATATGTATACACTCTAAACATAATCTCCAATTCACTCTAAGTCCATTAATACAATCAAACTCATTCCTTCCTAGGGCTGCCGAAAATTCATAGGGTCCATATACATAGATTCCATTCATTTAATTCACAAAACCTTACTCACTTTAAGTCTTTAACATGAATTAAAAGAGATTTAAGTGTAAATAGGCACTAACCTTGAATAGGGCAGAATTTCAAACTACCCAAACTCCTTCTTTCTTCTTCTTTCGGCTGCCTAGAGGTTACTCAAGTTGCTACGTTAATTTTTTGTGAAGCTAGGTTATGATTTTGTTGGGTAGAAATGGGTGAATCAAGCTTTGAAAAGCTTGAATATACTTAGCTATGGAAGAAGAGGTTCACGTCCAAATGAAGAAGAAGAACCAGAAAATTTTTCTCTTCATTTGTCATTTTTCTCTTTTTAATTTGGCTTGTTGGGTTGTGATTGGTGGAAGCCTTCCAAATGATATCATGTGATGTCATATTTAGGTTTTTCTTTCATTTTCTTTTCTTCTTTTCTCTACTCATTTTCACTTTAATTTTTAGTAATATTTATTCATATTTTATGTCATATTAATTATTTACTTAACTGGACAAGTCGGCCAAAAATCACCTCTGAAGGCGAAATGACCAAAATGCCCTCCGTTTAGCTTAACGGGTCAAAATTGTCTGTACCGATTGAAAAATTTTTCTAGGTACTTTCTTGGCATTCTAATGCCATGGGAACCTCAATAACCCTTCTCTGGAGTCCCAAAAATTATTTTATAATTTTTTCCCCGGGTCTAGGGCTCCTCGTTGCGAGAACCGCAACTTCCCTCTGAGTTACCCCTCGCTAGGGCACCGACTCATTTAACTTGGTTGTATTTTATTTCTAAAATTTTTACTAAATTTTTCTTGTTAATATTTGAGTTAATTATGATTCCTGACTTTAGTTTAAATATTTTTCCGGATGTTCTAGCTGTCCGGACCGACACCAGTCACCGGAACAGTAGAATGTACGGAGTGCTACCGGGAGGGTGTTACAGTCTACTTGCTACCAGTATAGAAAGATGTAAATAGTTTGAAGCCAGTTTGAAGCCTAATTTAAGAATGCAAGTGGTTGGATTCTGGCATGATAACTTCTCTAAACTCATATCACAAGAACTGGAGCTAGAAAGGATTGAAGCAGAAGGGATACCTGAGAAAGAGAAGACAAAAAAAGAGAAAAGTGGGAAGACAGTGGATCAGAGTTTTAGTGGTAATGCTGGAAAGAGAAAGAACTTCGGGAGACAAAGCAATAAAAAGTCAGGTAGGGGGAGATTTTTGAGACAGAGACCCCCTCAATCTAGTCAACAAATGACCAGAAGTTCCTTACCTCCTCGTCCCTGTGAGACTTGTGGTAGGAACCACGGTGGAGTATGCTACAAGGCGATCAGTGCTTGTTATGATTGTGGTGGTATAGGACATTTTGGGAAGGATTGCACTAGTCCCCATAGATCTGGGCCACCCACTACCACAGTAAAAGGATCTGCTCAGAGTTCTGCCACCAAAGGTTCATAGCTAGCTAGTAAAGGCAGAGGCAGAGGCAGAGGTAGGGGCAGTACTTCAGGTAGTCAGGGCAAAGTTAATCTGTCAGAGCAGGGTAGAGCAGGGTAGTGTTCCAGCTAGAGTCTACACTATGAGACAGAGAGAAGAGGCTGAAACATCTGATATTGTGGCTGGTACATTCTCTATCTTTGATCAAGATGTGTTTGTGTTGTTTGATCCCGGATCTACGAATTCCTATGATAGTGCGAGCATCATTAGCTTTATTATTGTCCCTTGTGTGAAAATGGATTTTGAGGTGTTAATGACTAGTCCTTTGGGACAAGAGGTTAGTGTAACACCCTTCACCCGTCTACAGTGTAGCTAAGCAAGGTGTGCCACATTCGGTGCCGAAGCACCCTATCTTATCCTATTGTGTCCATTGTTAATTTTTAAACTTTGTAGAAAACATGTGGTAATATTTTTTTTTATCACAATTTATCTCTGTGGAAACCTGGGCAGAGCCTCCTCTATTTTATTGGCATCTGGCGGGTTCTAATAGTTACCTGTCAAAGACAATTTCATATCATATATGTTCTATTTATCTTGTCATATAATATATCATATCATATATGTTCATTCAATTTCAAGAAAATAATATTTTTCATTCATTCATTCATATGGAAATTATACACAAAAGTTCATAAGCTTATTTTAAAGTCTCAAAAATATCAATGCAATTTATTACATCATGAACTATAATTACATGAATCAAAATACTAGTCTATACATGGGCCCTACCAAAATATTATAACTGATGAGGTAACTCTGGACTCTGGACTGTAGCAGATCTGGACAATTGTAATCAGAGTACTACTATGGCAGCTGCTGCCATGGCAGTTGCTGTGTCTTGTTTCCACTACCTATGCGATGGAAAATACAATACGCTAAGCAAATTGCTTAGTAGTGCATAATCTTAAAGAAATTCAACTAAATAATTATAAATACTAATTCTGTGTAAACTTTTGCAATTTTAGGTCATTTGCATATGTTACTGCACTTTGAAAATAAATTAATTAACAGTATCTTTTCTGTGTATTTATTTCATTCTCTGTCTTTTTAAACTCATGTCAGAGTCTTTAAAATCACTTCAGTGTCTTTTATGTCATATCAGTGTATTTCATGTCATATCAGTGTATTTCATGCCATATCAGTGTATTTGTGCCTAAGTAACCTATAACAGTCTATAAAGACTGAGTATATAGGAATATTCTATTCTGTATACAACTGTCATGTCAGGCGTTAGGCCAGCGAGCAGGCATATAATATCCTATATACAACTCTCTGTCAGGCACAAGGCCAGTGGGCAGGCATATAATATCCTGTACACAATTGTCTGTCAGGCATAAGGCCAGTGGGCAGACATAAAGCCAAAAATACAATTATACACAATGGCATTTGTCATGTCAGGCACAAGACTAGCGGGCAGGTTGTTAAAGCCAAAAATATAATTATGCACAATGGCATCTAATACCATAATTCAGTGTCTTTAGTGGCAAATAAAGGTACCTATCAGAGCACTTGCAGGCATTATGTATTGCCGTCCCTGCAAGCCCCTGTGTGCAGAGCCATGCTTTGCCACAGTTCACACGTGAGAGTTCCTAGGAATTGTAGGCGTTACATATCGCCATCCCTACTTTGCTCAGATACCATTTTCATGTCATTATAATGGGAACATAGGTCCCAACTACATATTCATGTCATTTATAATGGGAACATGAGTCTCAAGTACATATTCATATAACTTATGTATTTATCACTCTCATTATTTTATATCATGTAATATACATATTTATAGTATTGTTATTTCGTATACGATGGAAACATAGGTTCCAAGTGTATTTTCATATGACTTAAGAGTTTAACAAACCATTTAGGTATTACATTTTATGTATCAAATGATTTCACGTCACATTGTAGTGGGAAAGTGGGAAAAGTGGGACCCACATACCTGTTTCATATAATTTAGCATGTAGTGACTAATTAGGGATAAGTCAATATTTTATTCGAAGAACCTTTCTTTAGGTTCAGCTTTACTATCTTGTCTTTGCATATAAAATTTAGCAATTTGTGGCTACTGTTTGGCTACTCCCTCAATGAAAGTTGCTTCCTCTATGTCTTACTTTATTTTCCTTTTTGAATCATGTCATTTGGATTTGTATAACTTAAGTTATGGTCAAATAACCATAACTAATTCAGTTGCAAATTCTGGTTCCTTTAGCTAGGCAGTTTCGGTATCATACTTTGTCAAATTATTTTGACAAGTTATAGCAACATTTAGGCCTAGTGTTCCTTATAGAATTTGTTACCATATGTCTTGTGGTCACTCAGAATTTCTAGTTGCACTTTTGTAAGTCATGAAAACTTACTTATAGCCACATTATTGGCCTAGACTCAAATGTCCTATACTAACATGATTTCCATTTAAGTCAATAGCTTTGACCCAAAATTTAAACTTCTTACATTCATAATTTGAGATAGGTGTCTGAAACAAAGTTAAAGCCTTATTTCTTAGGTTTCTTGAACTATATGGCACATCTCAATTGAAGTTTTCTAGTGAGATATATGAATAAAAGAGTATTCTGGAATTATTGGTCACTTTTCAGAATTTGTGCACTAACTTGACCTAGCCAATTGACCTGTTTCTCTTGATTTCTGGGTTTTGGTCAAAACACCAATCTTGTAGGTCTATGTATTATTGAAATTTTGGCACTAGTTTCATGTCATTTGGAGTTCTATGGACCATGTTGTGGCCTCTTTGCCAAAACTGGTCAAGTAGCCTACGTTTAGCAAATCTGGGCAGTTTTAGTTCTGGACAATTTTGGTATCCCAAATTGTGCAAGCAATTTGACTTGGTTAATGGCATTTCTGAGCTTTGTGTTCTCCACAAAAGTTGTAGCCCTATGTCTAAGCTTTCCAATGGTATAAATTTCAGGTCATTTGAACCTGTCTACGGCGAGATATGACTTAATGAATGAACACTGTTCATTGGTCAAAATTCTGTGTTCACTAAATGGCAATCCGGATTAGGGCAGACTTTTTTATCACTTTTTAGGCAGAATTTAGACATGACTTGTACATTGAAAATGGCACATTTTAGGCCATATTTCACCTCCAATTGGCCTCATACCAATTGGAGTCACACAATTTCACTTATAGCTCAAAACATTCACTGCATTTAACAAATACTCAACCTGCATAGAAATTGCACTTCCAATTTTCATTCCTCCTTCTCCCAAACTACAAATTTGCATTCATGGCACTTTTAATATCATCAATCAAACCTCAATACAATCAATTTCCAGCAGTTTATACAAGTCTTCAATAATCAATTCAAAATCCTAACTCAAATGGTCAAAGTCAATAATACACATTTCATTAAATTTTTAGCATAACTATTTCCATCATTCAACATATAGCCTCATCTACTTGTTCATCAATACCATTAATCAACACTTACATATATGAAATTATCAATCTCCTAAGTACCTCAAGGCTGTGAAATTGAATAATTACTTAAATTTTTCAATACTTTGTTCAAACATAATTCAAATTGTCAACTTCAACATACACATGACATTGATTTGCTAGTACATGTAATTAGCTTTATATACTCCACTAATCACCATTTAAATGCATGAAAATATCAACCTTCAATACTTCTCAAGGCTGCCACAATTCAACAATTACCCAAGCCTCATCAATCAATCTCAAATTGCCAAATTCAAGCAATTACACCAAGTCCCCAAAATTGTCATCAAACCCTACTTTAATTTTTCCCAATTTAGACCTAAAACATGCAATTAAATTCTAATACATATATCCACTTTAATCTACATCCCTAATCATCATTTATATGTAAGAAATAATCAATCTCTCATGGGAATTAAGGCTGCTGAATTCATGGACTCCTAAATACCTATTAATTTTTTCAATTTTCTCATCATACTAACTCAATTCAACCTCAAATCAAGGATTAAGAAAGAATGGTAGAAAGATTAGGCACTAACCTCTTTGTTCACTTCCTTTAGCTTGTTAAAACCTTAAAATTTCTCCTTCCTTTTGCTGCCTATAGTCTTGCTATGGTGTGAGGACAATTTCTTGTGAAGGGACTTGTGGAAATTATGATGAGAAAGGGGAGGACTTAGAGCTTGCATGAAGCATCCATGGAGGAATTATGGGAGACTCATTCGGCCATGGGAATGGAAGGTTGAAGAAGATGAAATTTTTAGTGGAAAATTCTGTCCACATATGGCTATTTATACCCCCACTAATAATTAAAAAATTATTATAATAAACAAGTTTTCATTATTTCAATTTATGCCCCTTAATTTCCCTTAATTACACTACACATGTAATTTAATGTTTTCAAAATACCACTCATTTTTAATGGACATTTAGGTTAAAAGCCAACTCTATGTGTCAAATGACCAAAATGCCCCTCTTGGGGTTACAATCGAACTTTTTTGGTAATACCGATTTAATTCCTGATCCAATGGTTCGTTAAATTTTCGTCTGCGCCGATTCACTAAATTTTTCTTTGACATTTTTAATGTCATTTGTACTTCAATAAAACTTTTTAATTAGGTCTTGAAAATTATTTCCTAGGGTTTCCTGGGGTCTTAGGGTCGTCAACTATCTACGCAGTGACTTCCCGGTGCAGTCTCCCATCGCTATGGTTCCGCCTTGTTTAACCTAGTTACATTTCATCTCTTTTTTTTTTTCTTAATTTTTCTTGTATTTTCTTAACATTTATTCCATCATTTTATGTCTTTTCACTATCATTTAAGTGTAGTTTCAGATATTCTAGCCATCCGCATAGACGTTAGTCATCAGAATAGTAGAACGTACAGACTACCTACGGTGAGGGTGTTATAGTTAGGGTGAACAGAATGTGTAAGGATTGTCCTTTGGTAATCCAAGGACACACATTCTTATCCGACTTGATTCCCTTTAGAGATTATGATATCATCTTGGGCATGGATTGGTTATCTAGGCATCGTGCAATGATTGACTATAGACTGAAGACAGTCACTTTTGGTCTCCCTCAGTATGGTGATATGGTAATACACGGGGAGAGGTAGCTATTGCCATCAAACCTTATTTCTGCTGCACTTGCCAAAAATATGATCCGAAAAAGGTGTGAAGCTTAATTGGCCCATGTGATAGACATCCAAGTAGGAAGTCCAGCATTGAGGGACATTCCTACATTATGTGACTTTTCGGATGTGTTTCCTGAAGAGTTGCCAGGATTACCTCCAGAAAGAGAGGTGCAGTTTGAAATAGAAGTTATACCTAGTGTGGACCCAATCTCTATTACCCTGTACAGAATGGCACCTGCTGAATTAAAGGAGTTGAAGGTTCAGTTGCAAGAGTTGCTTGATAAGGGCTTCATCTGCCCCAGTGTGTCACCTTGGGGAGCACTAGTGTTATTTGTTAAAAAGAAAGATGGTACTCTCCATCTGTGTATCGACTATAGACAGTTGAATAAGGTGACAGTAAAGAATAGATATCCGTTGCCCCACATAGATTATTTATTTGATCAATTGAAGGGTGCAGCTGTATTTTCTAAAATTGATTTGAGATCAGGGTATTACCAGTTAAAGGTGCAAGAGCAGAGTATTCCAAAAATTGCTTTTAGAACTCGATATGGGCACTATGAGTTTCTGGTTATGCCATTCGGATTGACTAATACTCCAACTGCTTTTATGGACCTGATGAACACTATCTTCAGGCCATAACTTGATCACTTTATTGTTGTGTTTATTGATGACATATTAGTGTATTCGAAAAATGCAAAAGAGCATGATAGGCACCTAAGGATTGAGATACAAACCCTAAGGGAGAAACAGCTGTATGCCAAATTATTGAAATGCGAATTTTAACTGGAAGAAATCTCTTTCCTGGAGCACATTGTATCAGCTGAAGGCATTAAGGTAGATCCTAGCAAGGTAGAAGCTATCCTTAATTGGAAGCCGCTCAGGAATGTTATAAAATTTCACAGTTTTCTGCGTTTAGTTGGATACTACCACCGTTTTGTTAAGGGATTTTTTATGTTGGCATCTCCACTGACTAAGCTGCTTCGGAAGGATGTAAAATTTCAGTGGACTGACAAATGTCAGCAGAGTTTTAATGAATTGAAAAGAAGTTTGACTGAAGCTCAAGTCCTAACCTTACCTACTCCGGGTAAAGAATACACTGTTTATAGCGAAGCATATCACAATGGGATAAGAGGTTAGTGTAACACCCTTCACCCGTCTACAGTGTAGCTAAGCAAGGTGTGCCACATTCGGTGCTGGAGCACCCTACCTTATCCTCTCGTGCCCATTGTTAATTTTTAAACTTTATAGAAAACATGTGGTAATATTTTTTTTTATCACAATCTATCTCTGTGAAAACCCGGGCAGAGCCTCCTCTATTTTTTTTGGCATCTGGCGGGTTCCAATAGTTACTTGTCAAAAGCAATTTCATATCATATCTATTATATTCATCTTGTCATATGACATATCATATCATATCTGTTCATTCAATTTTGATAAAATAATAATTTTCATTCATTCATTCAGATGGAAATTATACACAATAGTTCATAAGCTTATTTTACAGTCTCAAAAATATCAATGCAATTTATTATGTCATCAATTATAATTACATGAACCAAAATACTAGTCTATACATGGGCCCTACCAAAATATTATAACTGATGAGGTGACTCTGGACTTTGGACTGCAGCAGATCTGGACAATTGTAATCAAAGTACTACTGTGGCAGCTGCTGCTCTGGCGGCTGCTGTGTCTAGTCTCCAGTACCTACGCGATGGAAAATCCAATGCACTAAGCAAATTGCTTAGTGGGGCATATTCTTAAAAAAATTCAACTAAATAATTATAAATACTAATTCTGTGTAAACTTTTGCAATTCTAGGTCATTTGCATATTTTATTGCACTTTGGAAATAAATTAATTAACAGTATCTTTTTTGTGTATTTATTTCATTCTCTGTCTTTTTAAACTCATGTCAGAGTCTTTAAAATCACTTCAGTGTCTTTCATGTCATATCAGTGTATTTCATGTCATATCAATGTATTTCATGTCATATCAGTGTATTTGTGCTCAAGTAACCTATAACAGTTTATAAAGACTGAATATACAGGAATATTCTATTCTGTATACAACTATCATGTTAGGCATTATTCCAGCGAGCAGACATATAATATCCTGTATGCAACTGTCTGTCAGGCACAAGGCCAATGGGCAGGCATATAATATCCTGTACATATAATATCCTGTACACAACTATCTATCAGGCACAAGGCCAGTGGGCAAGCATATAATATCCTGTACACAACTGTCTGTCAAGCACAAGGCTAGTGGGCAGGCATAAAGCCAAAAATACAAATATGCACAATGGCATCTGTCATGTCATCTATCATGTCTGGCACAAGGCCAGCGAGCAGGCTGTTAAAGCCAGAAATATAATTATGCACAATGGCATCTGATACCATAATTCACTGTCTTTGGTGGCAAATAGGGGTACCTATCAGAGCACTTGCAGAAATTATGTATCGCCATCCCTGCAAGCCCCTGGGCGGAGAGCCACGCTTCGCCACAGTTCACACGTGAGAGTTCCCAGGAATTGTAGGTGTTACATATGGCCGTCCCTACTTTGCTCTGATACCATTTTTATGTCATTATAATGGGAACATAGGTCCCAATTACATAGTCATATAACTTATGTATTTATCACTCTCATTATTTTATGTCATGTACTATACATATTTATAGTATTGTTATTTCGTATACGATGGAAACATAGGTTCTAAGTGTATTTTCGTATGACTTACGAGTTTAGCAAACCATTTACGTAATTTACATTTTATGTATCAAATGATTTCATATCATCTTATAGTGGGAAAGTGGGAAAACTGGGACCCACATACTTGTTTCATGTAATTTAACATGTATTGACTTGTTAGGGATAAGTCAATATGTTATTCCAAGAACCTTTCTTTAGGTTCAGCTTTACTGTCTTGTTCTTACATATCAAATTTAGCAATTTGTGGCTACTGTTTGGCTACACTTCCTCAATGAAAGTTGTTCCTCTATGTCTTGTTTTTATTTTCCTTTTTGAATCATGTCATTTGGATTTGTATAACTCATGTTATGGTCAAATAACCACAACTGATTCAGTTGTAAATTATAGTTCCTTTAGCTAGGCAGTTTTGGTATCATACTTTGTCAAATTATTTAGATAGGTTGTAGCAATATTTAGGCCTAGTGTTCTTTATAGGATTTGTTTCCCTATGTCTTATGGTCACTCAAAATTTCTAGTTGCACGTTTTCAAGTCATGTAGACTTACTAATAGCCACATTATTGGCCTAGACTCAAATGTCTTATACTAACATGATTTCCATTTAGGTCAGTAGCTTTGACCCAAAATTTAAGCTTCTTACATTCATATTTTGAGGTAGTTGCATGAAATAAAGTTAAAGCCTTATTTCTTAGGTTTCCAGAACTATATGGCACATCTCAATTGAAGTTTTCTAGTGAGAGATATGAATAAAAGAGTATTATGGAATTATTGGTCACTTGTGCAAATTTCCAGAATTTGTGCACTAAATTGAACTAGCCAATTGACCTATTTCTCTTGATTTCTAGGTTTTGCTCAAAATACCAATCTTGTAGGTCTATTTCTTATTGAAATTTTGGCACTAGTTTCTTGTCATTTGGAGTTCTATGGATCAACGTATGGCCTATTTTCCAAAACTAGTCAAGTAGCCTATGTTTAGCAAATCTGGGCAGTTTTAGTTCTGGACAGTTTTGGTGTCCCAAATTGTGCAAGCAATTTAGCTTGGTTAATGGCATTTTTGGGCTTTGTTTTCTTCACAAAAGTTGTAGCCTGTGTCTAAGCTTTCCAATGGTATAAATGTTAGGTTATTTAGACCTGTCTATAGCGAGATATGACTAAATGAATGAACATTGTTCATTTGGTCAAAATTCTGGATTCACTAAATGGCAATCCGGATTAGGGTAGACTTTTGGTCACTTTGTAGGCAGAATTTGTACATGACTTCTGCATGGAAAATGGAACATTTTAGGTCATATTTTACCTCAAATTAGCCTCATAACAATTAGAGTCACACAATTTCGCTTATAGCTCAAAACATTCACTGTATTCAACAAATACTCAACCAACATAGAAATTGCACTTCCAATTTTCATTCCTCCTTCTCCCAAACTACAACTTTGCATTCATGAAACTTCTAATATCATCAATCAAACCTCAATACAATCAATTTCCAATAGTTTATACAAGTCTTCAATAATCAATTTAAAACCCTAACTCAGATGGTCAAAGTCAATAATACACATTTCATTAAATTTTTAGCACAAATATTTCCATCAATCAACATATAGCCTTATCTACTTTTTCATCAGCACAATTAATCAACACTTACATATATGAAATTATCAATCTCCTAAGTACCTCAAGGCTGCCAAATTGAACAATTACTCAAAGTTTTCAATACTTTGTTCAAACCTAATTCAAATTGTCAACTTCAACATACACAAGACATCGATTTGCTAGTACATGTAATTAGCTTAATCTACCTCACTAATCACCATTTAAATGCATGAAAATATCAACCTTCAATGCTTCTCAAGGCTGCCATAATTCAACAATTACCCAAGCCTCATCAATTAATCTCAAATTACCAAATTCAAGCAATTACAGCAAATCCCCAAAATTGTCATCAAACCCTACTTCAATTTTTCCCAATTTATACCTAAAACATGCAATTAAATTCTAATACATATATCCACTTTAATCAACATCCCTAATCATCATTTATATGTAATAAATAATCAATCTCTCATGGGAATTAAGGCTATCGAATTCATGGACTCCTAAATACCCATCAATTTCTTCAATTTTCTCATCATACTAACTAAATTCAACCTCAAATCAAGGATTAAGAAAGAATGGTAGAAAGATTAGGCACTAACGTCTTTGTTCACTTCCTTGAGCTTGTTAAATCCTTGAAATTTCTCCTTCCTTTTGTTGCCTAGAGTCTTCCCATGGTGTGAGAACAATTTCTTCCGAAGGGACTTGTGGAAATCATGGTGAGAAAGGGGAGGACTTAGAGCTTGCATGAAGCATCCATGGAGGAATTGTGGGAGACTCATTCGGCCATGGGAATGGAAGGTGAAGAAGATGAAATTGTTAGTGGAAAATTCTATCCACTTATGGCTATTTATACCCCCACTAATAATTAATAAATTATTATAATAATCAAGTTTTCATTATTTCAATTTGCACCCTTTTATTTCCCTTAATTACACTACACGTGTAATTTAATGTTTTCATGGCATTTTCAAATTTTAATACCACTCATTTTTAATGGACATTTAGGTCAAAAGTCAACTATAGGTGTCAAATGACCAAAATGCCCCTCTTGGGGTTACAATCGAACTTTTTCGATAATATCGATTTAATTCCTGATTCGATGGTTCCCTAAATTTTCGTCTGTACCGATTCACTAAATTTTTCTTTGACATTTTTAATGTCATTTGTACTTCAATAAACCTTTTTAATTTGGTCTCGAAAATTATTTCCTAGGGTTTCCTGCGGTCCTGGGGTCATTAACTGTCTATGCAATGACTTCCTAGTGCGGTCACCCATTGCTACGGTTCCGGCTCGTTTAACCTAGTTACATTTCATCTCTTTTATTTTTCCTTAATTTTTCTTATATTTTCTTATCATTTATTCCATCATTTTATGTCTCTTCCCTATCATTTAAGTGTAGTTCCAGACATTCTAGCTGTCCGCACAGACGTTAGTCATCGAAATAGTAGAACGTACAGACTACATATGATAAGGGTGTTATAATTCTTCCCCTTTAAATAAAATTTTTTCCTCGAAATTTACCAAGTGTAAATAATCGAGGAACTGCTATCTCTTTGTCTTTCCGCTATTTCGTGTTACAATACTTCACTTTCTCTTTAATCTGCCTTACTAGACTTAGCTCTACAATCTTATCCTCATCTCGATTTGCTATCGGAAATACGTAGCTCTACATAATAGTTCCTAGTCGGTACTGTAATCTGCAGCTTATAGCACAACATCAAGAACATTGCGTAGTTACCATGGTATATCCCAATGGATCAGATTTTGTCTATACTTATCCTTTTCGAATCTATGACTTTCTATGGACCGAGATCCATACCTTAACCTAAAATAACCAGAGAAAATAGATCTGCATTAGTGTCACCTCGACTCTATTTAAAGGCCTATGCATGTGATGCAAACTATTTCTTTCTATCTATCTAGGTCTAGAATCGCCTAAACCTTTGCTCTGATACCACTAAATATAACACCCCTCACCCGTCTACAGTGTAGCCGAGCAAGGTGTGCCACATTCGGTGCCGAAGCATCCTATCTTATCCTATCGTGTCCATTATTAATTTTTAAACTTTATAGAAAACATGTGGTAATATTTTTTTTTATCATAATTTATCTCTATGGAAACCCAGGCAGAGTCTCCTCGATTTTATTAGCATCTAGAGGGTTCCAATAGTTACCTGTCAAAAACAATTTCATATCATATCTATTTTATTAATCTTGTCATATAACATATCATATCATATCTGTTCATTCAATTTGAAGAAAATAATATTTTTCATTCATTCATTCATATGGAAAATTATACACAAAAGTTCATAAGCTTATTTTATAGTCTCAAAAATATCAATACAATTTATTACATCATCAACTATAATTACATGAACTAAAATACTAGTATATACATAGGCCCTACCAATTAATTATAACTGATGAGGTGACTTTGGACTGTGGACTGTAGAAGATCTGGACAACTGTAATTAGAGTACTACTGTGGTGGCTGCTGCTGCTATGGCGGCTGCTGTGTCAGGTCTCCACCTACGAGATGGAAAATCTAACGCGCTAAGGAAATTGCTTAGTGGTGCATATTCTTAAAGAAATTCAACTAAATAATTGTAAATAATAATTCTGTGTAAACTTTTGCAATTCTAGGTCATTTGTATATTTTACTGCACTTTGGAAATAAATTAATTAGCAATATCTTTTTTGCGTATTTATTTCATTCTCTATCTTTTTAAACTCATGTTAGAGTCTTTAAAATCACTTCAGTGTATTTCATGTCATATTAGTGTATTTCATGCCATATCATTGTATTTGTAACACCCCTATTTGCATAGCGTAGTATATTTTACTATTCCAGTGACTGGTGTCAGTCTGGATAATTAAGGAGATTAGAACCATACTTAAGATAACTAGATAAGCCCTGAATACAAATAATTAGTAATTGCCAATTAATTAAGTATAAATAAGAAAAACAGAACATAAGAAGTTAAATGAGCCGAGAGTCACAGCGATGGGTGACCTTCTCGGGAAGGACTGCGAAGTTAATTTAAACTCAAATTTCGAACCGTAAAATGTGATGCTGCAGTCCTTAGGACTATTGCGAACACAGTGGAAAAGAGAAAATCACGAAAAAGAATTGTTAAGTCAGTCAAATAATTAGGTTAGGGAGCCGGAAGAAATATTGAATTATTTACAAACCGGGTTGAACTGGCGAGGGGCAATTTGGTCAATTGATCCCAAAAGCTGACTCCTAACCTGACTGTTAAATAAAATCAAATAAAAGAAAATTTCAGAATCGGGTATTAAATTAATGAACTAATGGAAAATAAATTGAAAAAAAAAAAAGAAAAAGAAAAAGTGAAAAAGGTGATGACACCATGCATGATGTAATAAACATAATAATAAACAATTAAATTTTGGATAAATTATGGGTCTTCCATAAGGATAAGTTTAAAAAAAAAAAAAAGAAAGAAAAAAAAAATAAAAAGAGTTGTCTTCCTCACCATTGCCGTCTCTCTCTCACTCTCTCCCTTACTCTCACTTAAACCTCCATTGAAGCTCACTTTGAGTTTGGAGAAAACTTAATTTCAACCATAGAGATAGTAAGCTCCTTATTTAAACCTTGTGCATGAGATTTGGAAGGAAGATTGAAGAAGCAAAGGAAAGGAAAGAAATAAGAGAATTGAAGAAATTGGAGGTAAGTAATCTAGTTTGAGAAATTCAGTTTCTTAGTTATGTTTTTAGTTTAACTAACCTAGAACTCAACTTAAAAATGAAAGAAAACACTTGTTAAGGGACCATACGAAATTTTGCCAGCCTAGGGAGATATTGGATTTGATGGAAAATATTGGAATTAAAGTATTAGAGAAGTTGGGTTAAGTGTGTATATGTGATTTGTGTAGTTGGATTGCATGAATTGTGATAATTAGAAAAATTAGAGTTTTGGCACCTAGGGTTTTGAAAGCCAAAATTGTGAAAATTGGTCAATTGGTGTGTTTGACCTTGTTTGAGATGAAAAATGGTTATTTGTGACCAATTGAGATGTGTTGGAAGTGTTGGAAGTGAGTTTCAATTTGGATTGAAAATGGTCATGCTGCCAAGGTCCCTTTAAGGGACCAAAACTGAAAATTTACAAGTCCAATTGGTATGAGACCAATTGGGAATGAAAATAGACACAAGATGGAACATTTTTCATTTAGGAATCATGCCCAAAAAGTGACCATAACCTAGTGAACAAATTGACCAAATCTAGATTTCTGCAGTCTAACCTGTACAAAAATGACCAAATGAACAGTGTTTGTTCATTTGGCCATAACTTGGGCTAGGCAGGTCTAAATGACCTGACATTTTACCAGTGGACAGTTGAGATATAGACCAACAACTTTCATGAAGAACACCAATCCAAATTATGCCCTTAACTAAGTCATTTGGCCACCCAAAATTGGTGATCTAAAGCTGCCAGAACCAGTTTGGTGCCCAGAAATCTGGGTTAAGTCCAATCCGGTAGCCATGATTCCAATGGCTATAACTTGAGATAAAAAAACTCCAATTGGAGTGATTTAAAAAGAAGAATAAAGTTAAGATAATAGGGAACATTTTCTATGAAGTAAATTTTGCCAAATTCTAAAAGCAAATTGACAAATGGAATTGTGCAACATAAGACACCAAAACTGAAAAATTACAATTTTGCCTAAAAGACCTAAGTTTTGAGAAAACAACAAAAACTAACAAATTTAGTGACCAAAATGTGGTATGTGGGTGAAGTTGGAATTCCCATACCAATTAAGCCTTAGAAAGTCAACAAATTGACTTGAATAGTGTAGTGAATAGTAACCCCGAAACACAAATTTTAAAGAACATCAAGTTTAGCATATATAAGCTAGATAAAAGTGAATTTGAATTTATTTTTGGATTTATGCTAAGTTATGGTACTAAAACACTGTGAAACTGTGTGTTTCAGCTGAAAATGGCTCGAAAAGTCTAAGAGACTGAGTCAAGGCCTAGAGGCGACTCACGTCAGGTTTGTGCGCAATAAACCCTATTTAAGCATTTTATCATTGAAAAATAAATTTAGTATGCATTATGAGTTTAAAAACTTTTATGTTGCCACTTTGTGAATGAAAATGTAACTTTGGAAATTGATTTGATTTTTGTATGCAATATTTGAATAAATTGTTTTAATTTGATTTTGGATTCACACTTAGCATGACAGTACCATATTATTCCCCCATTTCTAGGGTTGAGATCGATTATTTTCCTCCCTCTCTGGTTTACCAGTTGAGGTTGTAGATCGGATGAGTACTCATTAGCTAGCTAGCCACCACCCTCATTGATTTCGATTAATAGGGTTGTAGATTGCTTTGTTGTGGTGTACAACACGGCATTGATCAGAAATTTTGTGTCATGGCTTAAGCTGTGTATGAATTGGCAACACTATGTTTATTAAATTATTTGATCCAAAAATTTTGCTATAATGAGTTTTGATAATTGGTGAAATGTAATTGTGCAACATTTAAATTGTGTTTTGTCAACGAATGATTTATGTACTGCATTTCAATTTTTATTATACACCACTGAGTATTTTTATACTCAGCGATAGCTTATTTTGTTGTCGCAGATAAGAGCAAGGAGAAAGCAGCAGAGTGAGCTGCTACTGATATTGAGGACTTCACTGATCCTTTTTTTATATGGGTATTGTTTATACCCTTGTAGTTATTTTGATGTAAATATTTTAATGTCATATGTATTAATGTAAAGTTGAGCAGTTGTATAATAAATTGTAATAGTATTAGTTGTTTTATTTTATATCTGTAAATTAAACTTGTGATTGTAAATTAGCTTTTATTGAATGAAATGATGAAATATTTTGAGATGTCAAACTTGGACTAAATTGTAAAATTATTTTGAAGTGGAATTGACTTTAGTTAGGTTGAATTGAGATTATTTGGAGGTTGGGAGTTGTGAAAAAATTTATTGGAAGTGTTTTTATAGGTTTTTGAAGAACTGTTTTCTCCAGATACAGAAGGCACTCTGCCAAAATTTTAATAAAATTTGCGGAAGAATAAAATGGACAAAAATTGTTACTAATTTTGAGACTTCAATTAAATGTTTTTAATTCCTATCAAAACGCTCACCACTTCCAAAATGTAAGAAAATGGTTTTAAAATCCCTTATAGTGTACTTAATGAATTATTGGTGGGTGAAGTTCGGTAGTTCATTAGGTATTCTACGAGATCATGTTATGCCTTACAAAGGGGTAAGGTGTGACATGTTTTAGTGGTATCAGAGCATGGTTTTGCAATAAATTTTGACTATGTGTATGAATATTTCTTTGATAAGTACAACTGCTCAAGTGTCTTTAATTGATACATATGACATATTGAATATGCACTAGCGGAGGTCAACCTCCTTGTGTTTGATCTCAGGAAGTAGAAATTTTGGGAAAACAGAATGGAAGAAGGGTACGCAAGAGAATGAGAAGACTGAAAAGACTACTAGTCAAGCACCTAAAAGTGGTTCAGGGAAGAGGAAACAATCTGGGGGATCTAGCTCTTACAGATCTGGCAGAGGCAGATTCTCTAGCCAAAGACCACCCCGGTCTGGTCAGTCAACCTAACAAGCTTCTCGAGGATCTTTATCAGTCTGGTAGTGTGAAAGTTGTGGTAGAACACACGGTGGGGTGTGTTTCAAGGCCATAGGTGCATGCTATAACTGTGGATAGAGTGGACATTTCGCTAAGGATTGTACTAGTCCGCGCCGATCTGGACCTTCTGCTACATCTAAGGGATCAGCCTAAGTCTCTGCACCTAGAGGGTCACAGTCAGCTGGTAGAGGTAGAGGCAGAGGTAAGGGTCCTGGTAACACTCCTGGAAGTCAAAGTACTATTAACCAGCTAGTGCCCAGTGGTGCACTAGTCAGAGTGTATACCATGCGTCAGAGGGAGGAGGTTGAAACATCAAACGTAGTAGCTGGTATTTTCTCCATCCTTGACCAAGATGTATATGTGTTATTTGATCTTGGCTCCATACATTCGTATGTTAGTGCTAGTGTGATGTGCTCTACTGCTATTTAGCGTGTACTAATGGACTATGATGTGCTAGTAACTAGTCCATTAGGCCAGGAGGTTAAGGTAAATAGACTATATATGGACTGTCCTTTGGTGATCCAAGGACACACTTTTCTATCTAATTTGATTGAAATGCCCTTCAGAGATTATGACATTATCTTGGGTATGGATTGGTTAGCCAGGCATCATGCAACGATTGACTGTAGATTGAAGACAGTCACTTTTGGTCTTCCTCAGTATGGTGATGTAGTAATACATGGGGAGAGGCAGTTATTGCCTTCAAACATCATTTTAGCTGCATTGGCCAAAAAAATGATTAGGAAGGGTTGTGAGGCGTACTTGGCGCATGTGATAGACACCCAAGTGGGTAGTCCAGCATTGAGGTACATCCCCACAGTATGTGACTTTCTGGATGTGTTTCCTGATGAATTGCCAGGATTACCTCCAGAAAGAGAAGTGCAGTTTGAGATTGATGTTATGCCTGGTGTGGACCCAATCTCCATAACGTCATACAGAATGGCACTAGTAGAACTAAAAGAATTGAAAGTGCAGTTGCAAGAGCTGCTTGACAAGGGCTTTATCCACCCTAGTGTGTCACCTTAGGGAGCGCTAGTGTTGTTTGTAAAGAAGAAGGATGGCACTCTCCAGTTATGCATTAACTAATGCTCCGGCTGTTTTTATGGATCTAATGAACACTATCTTCAGACCCTACCTCGACCAGTTTGTGGTTGTGTTTATAGATGATATATTGGCTTACTTGAGGAGTGTAGAAGAGCATGATAGACATCTGCAGATTGTACTACAAACTTTGAGGGAGAAACAACAATACACCAAATTGTCGAAATGTGAATTTTGGCTGAAGGAGATATCATTTTTGGGGCACATAGTATCAGCAGAGGGTATTAAGGTAGATCGTAGCAAGATAGAAGCTGTCCTTAATTGGAAGCCACCTAGAAATATCATAGAGATTCGCAGTTTTCTGGGGTTAGCTGGATACTGCCGTCGATTTGTGAAGGGATTCTCCATGTTGGCATCTCCATTGACCAAGCTGCTTAGGAAAGATGTGAAATTTCAGTGGACGGACAAATGCCAGCAGAGTTTTAATGAATTGAAGAGGTGTAACACCCCTATGTTTGGTAGTGCGTTCTATTGTTCCAGTGATCAGAGTTGTCCGGACAGCTAGGATGCCTAGAACTACACTTAGATATTGATGAGGAGACATAAAATAATGAAATACAAGAAAAGAAAATACAAGAAAAGCAAAGGAAAAATAATAGCAAAGAAATGTAACCAAGTTAAACGAGCCGGGAACCCTAGCGATGGGTGACCGCACCTGAAAGTCACGGCGTGGACCATTGACTAGCCCTAGACTGCGGCGAACCCTGGAAAATATTTTTACGACTCAAATAAATATTTATTGAAGTATAAATATCATTAAAAATATCAAAGAAAAATTAAATAATTAGTACAAAGAAAAGCGAGAAATCGAAAAATGGACAAAATTCGGTGTTACCGAAAAATCAGGAATGCAACCCGAACAGGGGCATTATGGTCATTTGACACCCCGAATTGTCTTTTGACCTAAATGTCTATTAAAAATAAATGATATTAAACTTTGAAAATGCAATGAAAAATAAATATATGGTACATAATATAAAAGTGGAAATAATTAGGCAAAATTGTAAATTTGGTAACTTTAATTAAATAAGTCATTTTCTAAAGTTAGTGGTCCACTAACTCACATTGTGGGACACCTTTATAATGCATTTGGACAGATTTAAACTTCATCTTCAACCTTTCCAAAGGGCAGCCAAACCAAGAATGGAATTCCTCCATGGACGCATGGGTGGAAGCTTCATGCAAGCTTGATCTAAGCCACTTTCCATGCACTTTCCTTCATTAAAGTTAATCCTCACACCATGGGCAGTAGATAGGCAACAAGAAAACCAAGTTTTGGAGAGGTTTTGAAGAATTTCGAAAGTGGTAAGTTTGTGTTTTTGGGTTATTGCTTCATTAAAGTTAGTAAGAATGTTATGGGTGTTTGATTTATGGAGAGATTTTTGAAGTTTGATGTTGAGTGGGGAAGTGTACTTTTGGCAGCCATGGAAAAACTTTAAAGACAGCTTATTTTTGCTTGTAAATGGTGAATTAAATGATTGATTAAATGTATATTGTGTAGGAAATTGTTTGGGTGATGTATACTTAGTATATGTAAATGTGAATTGAAATTTGAAGCTTGGAAATTAATGGAATGTAAATGTACCATTGTGGCAGTTTGTTAACTCTTGAGGAATGCTGGAATTCATGCTTGGTTTATGAAATAATGGTGTTGAATTGTGATAGTGGTTATGGCAGTTTGAGTGCATGTATGATGGTGTGAAGTTGGACATGTAAATGAGCATGAATTGGTGATTGAATTGTTGTAAATTGAGTTAGACAAATTCTGCACTTATTGGTGCATATTGAATGTAATTGTAAGCTGCCAAAATGACCTATAATATGTTGTAAATTATGTTTAGGTTATGGTACAATCAGAATTGACTTGAATGTTGAGTTTGGTAAGTGTTAGGAGTGATCCTTGATATGTATGGAAGAAATGCAATAAGGCAGTTTGAGTTTTAGGCCTATAACTTTAAGTGTGTGGCTCCAATTGGTATGAGACCAATTGGAGTTGAAATTAGGCACAAAATGTGCCAACTTTCATGAACAAAGCTTGCCAAAATTCTGCCTGCAAGGTAGCTTGAAAAATGACCAAATCCGGATTAAGTGCAATTGAGGCCTGAAAATTGACCATTTGGGCAGCAGTTAGTGTTTAGGCCATAACTCACTCAAAACAGGTCTAATTGACCTGAAATTTTAACCATGAATAGCTAAGACCCATATCTACAAGTCTTATGCAGACATCAAAGCCTAGAAATGACCATAAGCAAGTCAAACAGCCTGCACAATTTCGGGTCCAAAAACTGGCCGAACCTAAAACGACCTAAAGTGACCTAAAGTGACCAATTTTGATGCAATTTGACCAGCAATAGTAAAATGACCATAACATGGTCTACATAACTCAGAATGACCTAAAATTTTGCCCCGCATTCCATAAGACATAGATCTACAAGTTTTTAGTTTTGACCGAAATATGAAAACCGAGGGAACTAGGTCGTCCGGCTAGGTCAAACTAGTATCCCGGAATCCAGCAAATTGCAAGAAAATGCAAGATACATGGAAATGAATTTGGTAACATGTACCAACCCTAAAAGACTATCGAATGTGACATATTGGTAATCTTAAAACCTAATTCACCTAGAATACATCGAGGGTCGACATATTAGGTTGACTAAGCAAATAATACAATTCAGTAGATTAATTATCAAGCATTATCGTTAGAGACAGTTTAATTAAGTACTGAAACACTTCAAATTGTGTTTCTCAGTTAGCAAAGACTCAGGGAAAGGGAAGGAAACACTGAGTCAAGACCAGGAGACAGTTACCGGAGGTTTGTGCACAATAGTTATTTCTTTTGAATTTTTCAATTGAAATAAATTATGACTATTTGTATATTATTGTTTTCAATTATGGAAATGTGTTTGAATGGATACTTATTGCTTGAAAAGCATTGTGAATGGTTTGAAACTATGGAAAAATTGATTTACTGTGATTTGTGAAAATTTGAAGTTAATTATGAATTATGTTGCCATTTTGTGAATGAAATTATGACTTTGGAAATTTATTGGATTCTTACGAATCATTTGAATAAAATGTTTGGAATTGATTTTGTGTTCACACTTAGCATGACAGTATCATATCATTCCTTCTCCATTTATGGAGTCGTGATCGTTTATTTTTCTCCCTCTCTGGTTTAGCAGTTGAGGTGATCGGATGAGTACTCATTATATAGCTAGCTCCCTTCCTCATTGATTTTGATTAGTGGGGTTGTGATTGCTTTGTCGTGGTGTACAACGCGGCATTGATCGAAAATTTTGTGTCATGGCTTAAGTTGTGTATGAATTGGCAACACTGTGTTCATAAATTATTTGACTAAATTGTGTTATTATGAGCTTTGATAATTTGTGAAATGGAGTTTAAATTCTTATTGACATTCACTGTCTTTTGAATTTAACTACGTTTTGATTATTGAGATTTATTGTGATATTGTGTTAAATTCCTTATTACATTCATTGTCTTGAATTTAACTATGGTTTTACGTATCCATCATTTATATGATTTATGAACTATGATTTAAAGTTGTATTTGATTAATGTTGTGCACCACTGAGACATTGTCTCAGCGATAGCTTTTCATTGCTGTCGCAAGTAGACAGACAGATAGGGCAGCAGACTAGGCTGCTAGTACATCCAGCGAGAGATTATCAGGTATAATGAGTATACCACATTTTGCATTTTGTACTGTAATGTATGACCATTATATGTACATATTGTTCTTGGTTTTGAGCAGTTGTAAATTCAAATTGTACATTTAAGTTGTAAAATAATTATGAGTTATTTTGGCTTGTAAAAATTATATTATATTTCTTGTATCTCAGTCTTTGAAAAATCACTGTGGATTTGAGTTGAGAAATATGTTGTATTGAGAAATATGTTGGAGTTGAGATTTGGAAATATATTGAAGTGCTTTTACAGGTTTTCTGAAGAACTGTTTTATCCAAAATACAGATGGCACTCTGTCAAAATTTTTACAGAAATTCCAAATAATTCAAATGTGTTAGTTCTATCACTTCAGTTTAAAAAATGTTTTTTAACACCTGTAAATAGTGCTCACCACTGTAAAAGAAGTAAGAAAAGTTTTTAAAATCCCTTGTAGTGTATTTAATGGGTTATCAGTAGACGGAGTTGGTAATTCATTAAGTATACTACGGGATCATGTTATGCCTTACAAAGGGGTAGGGTGTGACATGTTTTAGTGGTATCAGAGCTAGTTTTTAAATTCTATTTTCACATGTTATTTGAATATTCTTTCTTCATTGTACAACTGCTCAATATCATTGTTTGATACATACAGTACATTACATTATAAATATGCATTAACAGGAGGAAATCTCCTTGTGTTAATTATTCAGGAGGTCTAAGATCCTCGAATTTACTATGGAAGAGGGTGATCGTTCAGTCGATCAATCTATTGAGGCTGAGGTGCAAGGGGATGCCCCAGGGCTACACTATGTCAGTGGTTTAGCAGCACCAGCTCCCGCAGTACCGCAGTTTCCTGCTCAGTTCGCTCAGCAGATGGCTGCAATGTTCTAACAAATGGCTGGTAATGTGCCTACTCCAGTCCCAATACAGACACCAGTGGTACAACCACAGTCTTCTGCAAGGCAGTATGACAAATTGATGAAATATGGGGCTACAGAGTTCGAGGGGACAGTAGATCCTCTGGAGGCTGAACAGTGGTTAGAAAGGATGGATAGGGTATTCAAGAAACTACATTGCACAGAGGAGCTCAGATTTGAATACTCAGTATCTTTGTTACAGGGGGATGCTTATGAATGGTGGAAAACCATTCCCCACAGTCTGGTAGAACCTGCAGTGCTAACATGGAATGACTTTCTCAGGGAATTCAGACAAAAGTATGTCCCTGATGCTTATGTAGACCAGAAGTTACAAGAATTCCTAAGTCTTAAACAGGGGAGCAGATCAGTGGCTGAGTATGAAAGGGAATTTTCCCGTCTAAGCCACAATGCAGTGAGTTTACTTTCTACCAGCAGGGAGAGATGCAAGAGGTTTGAAACTGGCTTGAAGCCCAGTATCAGATTACAAGTAGTCGGATTCAAACACTCTAACTTCTCTGAACTTGTTTCTCAAGCCCTAGAGTTGGAAAGAATTGAGTCTGAAGCTGCTCCTGAGAAAAAGAAATCAGAGAAGACAGAGAAAGAGGGAAAATAAGTAGAACAGAGTTCCAGTGGTCCTACTAGAAAGAGGAAGAATCATGGAGAACACAACAGAGGTGGCAAGAAGTCTAGTAGGGGAAGACATTTAGGATAGAAACCTCCTCTATCTGGTCAGCAGAGTACCAGAGATTCCTACCATTCTCGCCATTGTGAAACTTGTGGAAGATATCATGGCAGGATATGCTATAAGGCTATTGGAGCCTGTTATAACTGTGGAGGCACAGGACACTTTGCCAAGGACTGCACCAGTAGTCGCAGAGTTGGACCACCTCCTACTACTGCAGAAGGGTCAGTTCAGAGCCCTATCACCAGAAGTTCACAACCACCTAGTAGAGGTAGAGGCAGGGGTAGAGGTAGCCCAGCAGGCAGCCAAGGCATAGTGAAACATTCAGAGCAAGACAGTGCTCTGGTCAGAGTCTATGCATTGAGACAGAGAGAAGAGGTCGAGACATATGATGTTATGGCTGGTACCTTCTCAACTTTTAATCAAGATGTGTTTATGTTATTTAATCCGGGTTTTTCCCATTCTTATGTGTGTGCAAGCATCATTGTTTGCATTGCTGTTCCATGTACAAAAATGGACCTTGAGGTGCTAGTAACAAGTCTGTTAGGACAGGAGGTCAGGGTTAATAGAATGTATAGGGATTGTCCTTTGGTGATCCAAGGACACACTTTTCTATCTGATTTCATTGAAATGCCCTTCAGAGATTATGATATCATCTTGGGCATGGATTGGTTAGCTAGGCATCATGCCATGATTGACTGTAGGCTGAAGACAGTCATTTTTGGTCTCCCTCAGTACAGTGATGTGGTAATACATGGGGAGAGGCAGTTATTGCCATCAAATGTCATTTCGGCTACACTAGCCAGAAAAATGATTAGAAAGGGGTGTGAAGCATACTTGGCACATGTGGTAGACACCCAAGTGGGGAGTCCAGCATTGAGGGACATCCCTACAGTATATGACTTTCCATATGTGTTTCCTGATGAATTGCCAGGATTACCTCCAGAAAGAGAAGTGCAGTTTGAAATTAATGTTATGCCTGGTGTGGATCCAATCTCCATAACACCATATAGAATGGCACCAGCAGAGTTGAAGGAGTTAAAATTACAATTGCAAGAACTACTTGAAAAGGGCTTCATCCGCCCTAGTGTGTCACCATGGGGAGCGCCAGTATTGTTTATTAAGAAGAAGAATGGCACTCTTCGTTTATGTATTGTTTGACCTGGAGTCTGAATACTTTTATGTTAGTGTTAGAATTATATGTTATGTTGTTATTCCTTTACAGGGGAATAAATTTCGATGCATTAGTGATTAGTCCTTTAAGATAAGGATTGTGATAATAAGTGAAATTAGTTTTGGAAGAGTTTATAGGAGAAAAGTATTTTCTGACACACCATAAATTATAAAGCTAATTGGCAAGCCTACTTAATGTAAGGCAAGAGGACGTAAAAGTAAGATGCAGTAATGGAATTGCTCTAAATGAGGGTAAGGATGTTACTGTTAGTAATTACTAATGGATATTGTAATCAGAATAAGTTTCGGATATCAGTGAATTCGAAAAGGATAAAAGATAGGAAAGTTTTATCTATTGGGATGTATCGTAGTAACTATGCAATGTTCTTGATGTTTATACTGTAAGCTGCAGATTACAGTACTAACTTGAGATTATTGTGTAGAGCTACGTACTACCCAATAGTACACCTAGATGAGAATAGTTGCCAACGGCATCTGTTTTGGTATAGTTATGCCAGGATAGAATTTAATTATTAGGAATAAGTTTGGAAATCCTACTTAGGGATCTAAAACTCAAAAGTTAGAATATCGAAAGGTTATAGTTCAGTACAAAAGGAAGTAAGTTATAGAATATTGACAGATAAAAAGAGTTATGGAAGTAAAAAAATTCGAACAGTTGGTTCAGATATAACAAAGAAGTGTTACGAATGTGAGAGAGACTATGGACTAGAATGGTCAGAGGAGCAATGACTTGATAAATGATTCTAACATGACCTCAACGGTCATTCAAGAAGGAACATGAACCGAATATTTTAGATAGCACAATAGTAAAAGGACATTGGTGTTATCCAAACAAATTAAACGTTGTATTAGATTGCTAAAAGTCTTATACGAATTTGAGGAAAAAAAGATTATACGATCATACAGAAAGGAGAAAATAAGCGTATAACAATTGTAAGACGGCTATTGGGTAAAATTTCGTGGACGAAATTTATTTTAAGGGGGGGAAAATTGTAACACCCCTATGTTCGGTAGTGCATTCTACTGTTCCAGTGATCAGAGTTGTCCGGACAGCTAGGATGCCTAGAACTACACTTAGATATTGATGAGGAGACATAAAATAATGAAATACAAGAAAAGAAAATACAAGAAAAGCAAAGGAAAAATAATAGCAAAGAAATGTAACCAAGTTAAGCGAGCCGGGAACCCTAGCGATGGGTGACCCCACCGGGAAGTCACGGCGTGGACCATTGACTAGCCCTGGACTGCGGGGAACCCTGAAAAATATTTTTAGGACTCAAATATATATTTATTGAAGTATAAATATCATTAGAAATATCAAAGAAAAATTAAATAATTAGTACAAAGAAAAGTGAGAAATCGAAAAACGGATAAAACCCGGTGTTACCGAAAAATCGGGAATGTAACCCGAACAGGGGCATTGTGGTCATTTGACACCCTGAGTTGTCTTTTGACATAAATGTCCATTAAAAATAAATGATATTAAACTTTGAAAATGCAATGAAAAATAAAAATATGGTACATAATATAAAAGTGGAAATAATGAGGCAAAATTGTAAATTTGGTAACTTTAATTAAATAAGTCATTTCCTAAAGTTAGTGGTCCACTAACTCACATTGTGGAACACTTTTATAATGCATTTAGACAGATTTAGACTTCATCTTCAACCTTTCCAAAGGGCAGCTGAAACCAAGAATGGAATTCCTCCATGGACGCATGGGTGGAAGCTTCATGCAAGCTTGATCTAAGCCACTTTCCATGCACTTTCCTTCATTAAAGTTAATCCTCACACCATGGGCAGTAGATAGGCAATAAGAAAACCAAGTTTTGGAGAGGTTTTGAAGAATTTCTAAAGTGGTAAGTTTGTGTTTTTGGGTTATTGCTTCATTAAAGTTAATAAGAATGTTATGGGTGTTTGATTTATGGAGAGATTTTTGAAGTTTGATGTTGAATGGGGAAGTGTACTTTTGGCAGCCATGGAAAAACTTTAAAGACAGTTTATTTTTGCTTGTAAATGGTGAATTAAATAATTGATTAAATGTATATTGTGTAGGAAATTTTTTGGGTGATGTATACTTAGTATATGTAAATGTGAATTGAAATTTGAAGCTTGGAAATTAATGGAATGTAAATGTACCATTGTGGCAGTTTGTTAACTCTTGAGGAATGCTGGAATTCATGCTTGGTTTATGAAATAATGGTGTTGAATTGTGATAGTGGTTATGGCAGTTTGAGTGCATGTATGATGGTGTGAAGTTGGACATGCAAATGAGCATGAATTGGTGATTGAATTGTTGTAAATTGAGTTGGATAAATTCTGCACTTATTGGTGCACATTGAATGTAATTGTAAGCTGCCAAAATGACCTATAATATGTTGTAAATTATGTTTAGGTGATGTTACAACCAGAATTGACTTGAATGTTGAGTTTGGTAAGTGTTAGGAGTGATCCTTAATATGTATGGAAGAAATGCAATAAGGCAGTTTGAGTTTTAGGCCTATAACTTTAAGTATGTGGCTCCAATTAGTATGAGATCAATTGGAGGTGAAACTAGGCACAAAATATGCCAACTTTCATGAAGAAAGAATGCCAAAATTCTGCCTGCAAGGTAGCTTGAAAAATGACCAAATCCGGATTAAGTGCAATTGAGGCCTGAAAATTGACCATTTGGGCAGCAGTTAGTATTTAGCCATAACTCACTCAAAACAGGTCCAATTGACCTGAAATTTTAACCATGAATAGTTAAGACCCATATCTACAAGTCTTATGAAGACACCAAAGCCCAGAAATGATCATAAGCAAGTCAAACAGCCTGCACAAGTTCGGGTCCAAAAACTGGCCGAACCTAAAGTGACCTAAAGTGACCAATTTTGATGTAATTTAACCAGCAATAGTAAAATGACCATAACTTGGTCTACATAACTCATAATGACCTGAAATTTTGCCCCGCGTTCCATAAGACATAGATCTACATGCTTGTAGTTATGACTGAAACCTGAAAACTGAGGGAACTAGGTCGTCCGGCTAGGTCAAACTAGTATCCCGGAATTCAGCAAATTGCAAGAAAATGCAAGTTACATGGAAATGAATCTGGTAACATGTACCAACCCTAAAAGACTATCGAATGTGACATATTGATAACCTTAAAACCTAATTCACCTAGAATGCATCGAGGGTCGACATATTAGGTTGACTAAGCAAATAATAGAATTCAGTAAATTAATTATCAAGCATTATCGTTAGAGACAGTTTAATTAAGTACTGAAACACTTCAAATTGTGTTTCTCAGTTAGCAAAGACTCAGGGAAAGGGAAGGACACACTGAGTCAAGACCAGGAGACAGTTATCAGAGGTTTGTGCACAACAGTTATTTCTTTTGAATTTTTCAATTGAAATAAATTATGACTATTTGTATATTATTGTTTTCAATTATGGAAATGTGTTTGAATGGATACTTATTGCTTGAAAAGCATTGTAAATGGTTTGAAACTATGGAAAAATTGATTTAGTGTGATTTGTGAAAATTTGAAGTTAATTATGAATTGTGTTGCCATTTTGTGAATGAAATTATGACTTTGGAAATTTATTGGATTCTTACGAATCATTTGAATAAAATGTTTGGAATTGATTTTGTGTTCACACTTAGCATGACAGTATCATATCATTCCTTCTCCATTTATGGAGTAGTGATCGTTTATTTTTCTCCCTCTCTGGTTTAGCAGTTGAGGTGATCGGATGAGTACTCATTATATAACTAGCTCCCTTCCTCATTGATTTTGATTATTGGGGTTGTGATTGCTTTGTCGTGGTGTACAACGCGGAATTGATCGGAAATTGTGTCATGGCTTAAGTTGTGTATGAATTGGCAACACTATGTTCGTAAATTATTTGACTAAATTGTGTTATTATGAGCTTTGATAATTTGTGAAATGGAGTTTAAATTCTTATTGACATTCACTGTCTTTTGAATTTAACTACGTTTTGATTACTGAAATTTATTGTGATATTGTGTTAAATTCCTTATGACATTCATTGTCTTGAATTTAACTATGGTTTTACGTATCCATCATTTATATGATTTATGAACTATGATTTAAAGTTGTATTTGGTTAATGTTGTGCACCACTGAGACATTGTCTCAGCAATAGCTTTTCATTGTTGTCGCAGGTAGACAGACAGACAGGGCAGCAGACTAGGCTGCTAGTACATCCAGCGAGAGATTATCGGGTATAATGAGTATACCACATTTTGCATTTTGTACTGTAATGTATGACCACTATATGTACATAGTTTTCTTGGTTTTGAGCAGTTGTAAATTCAAATTGTACATTTAAGTTGTAAAATAATTATGAGTTATTTTGGCTTGTAAAAATTGTATTATATTTCTTGTGTCTCAGTCTTTGAAAAATCACTGTGGATTTGAGTTGAGAAATATGTTGTGTTGAGAAATATGTTGGAGTTGAGATTTGGAAATATATTGAAGTGCTTTTTACAGGTTTTCTGAAGAACTATTTTATCCAAAATACAGATGGCACTCTGCCAAAATTTTTACAGAAATTCCAAATAATTCAAATGTGTTAGTTCTATCACTTCAGTTTAAAAAAGGTTTTTAACACCTGTAAATAGTGCTCACCACTGTAAAAGAAGTAAGAAAAGTTTTTAAAATCCCTTGTAGTGTATTTAATGGGATATCAGTAGACGGAGTTGGTAATTCATTAAGTATACTACGGGATCATGTTATGCCTTACAGAGGGGTAGGGTGTGACAAGAGGTGTTTGACTGAGGCTCCAGTCCTGACTTTACCTACACCGGGTAAAGAATATACAGTTTACAGTGATGCTTCTCACAATGGGTTAGGCTGTGTGTTGATACAAGATCGAAATGTTATTGCCTATGCTTCATGCCAGCTGAAATCGCATGAGAGGAATTATCTGACACATGACTTGGAGCTTGCAGTTATTGTGTTTGCTCTTAAGATCTGGAGACATTATTTGTATGGGGAGAAATGCTATATCTACACAGATCATAAGAGTTTGAAGTATTTGGGCATCCAGAAAGAGTTGAATTTGAGATAGAGGAGATGGTTAGAGTTGATAAAAGACTATGATTGTCTAATAGACTATCAGCCAGGGAAAGCTAATGTTGTGGCTGACGCCTTAAGTCACAAGACTATGGCAAGTCTACAGGTTACTCCTTTGTCTATGGTACATGAGTTGAGATCATTACATGCCAGCTTAGAGATTAATGGTGAGGGGCAGACATCAGTTGCATGGCATGTACAGCCAGTGTTGATTGATCAGATCAGAATGGCTGCTCAGAATGATCAGAACTATCAGAGGCTATTGGAAGAAGTCCAGCAGGAAGAAACTAGAATTCTTAATAAGAGATGATGGTCTATTGCTACACCAGGGCAGAATGTGTGTTCGTAATGATGTTGATTTGAGCCAGATCATTTTAAAGGAAGCACATGAGTCTCCTTTTGCCATGCACCCTAGTGGTACAAAAATGTATAGAGGGTTAAAGGAGCATTACTGGTGGATGGGTATGAAAAGAGATGTGGCAGAGTTTGTTTCTAAATGCCTAACTTGTCAACAAGTGAAGGCAGAGCATCAAGTACCAACTAGGTTATTACATCCACTACTAGTGCCAGAATGGAAATGGGAGAGAATAACTATGGATTTTGTGATGGGACTTCTGAGGACACAGAAGAGTCATGATGTAGTATGGGTCATTGTTGACAGACTGACCAAGTCTGCTCATTTTCTGCCAGTTCGAATGGACTACAGTTTAGAAAGATTAGCTAAGTTGTACATTGATAAGATTGTGAGACTGCATGGAGTGCCAGTATCCATTGTATTTGACAGAGATCCTAGGTTCACTTCTAGATTCTGGGGTAGTCTTCAGAGAGCCCTAGGAACTAGATTGAACTTCAGCATGGCATTCCACCCAGAGACAGATGGCCAGTCTGAGAGGGTAATTCAGATCTTGGAGGATATGCTACGGGCTTGTGTGATTGAGTTTGAGGGCAGTTGGGATATAAACTTGCCTTTAATTGAGTTTACTTACAATAATAGCTACCAATGATGATGTCATTTAAAAGCTATAACCAATCATATTTAAACAACCTATTAACTAACAAATAAAAGGGACAAATTGAGACCAAAATAAATCAAAAAGCCAGCAGCCATCCCCTTCCCCAAAACCAGCTGAAATTCATACCCTAGCCCAACCTCCATTGATAGCTTCAAGCAAGCTCCATTTCCCTCTTCATTTCACTATAAACCCTAGACACCTTTCACAAAAATTTATCCTTGCACCTTGCATAACCTTTTGGCAGCCAAGAAAAGGAAAAGAAGTGAAGTTTTGAGCTTGGGAAAAATCTGCCTACAAAAGGTTAGTGCACATATGTATTTAAAACTCATTAATTCCATGTTAGAGATTTGTAATAGGTAAGAAATTGTGAAATAAATGAACCAAACTCATGTGTATGTCCACCATAGAATTCGGCAGCCTTAAGGAAGGAATGATTTTGATTGTTTTGATGGACTTAGAGTGGACTAGAAATGATGTTTAAGGTATATATCTACATGGATAATGAATTAGTGTGCTAACTAAAGCATCTTGTATGAATCATAATGTGAAGCTAGGGTTTTGGGAGTAAAATGTGAACTTGGCTTATGAAATTGTTAAAGAACATCCTAATGGTCAATTAGTGACCATTTGAGAAAATTTGACCATAATTTGGACAGAAATATAGCATGGCAAAGTGAATGAGTATGCTGCCTAGTGAGTGCAGCAGGATGGCTGTGATTCCAGCCCACTTGGACTGTCATATCTTTGGCTGTGTTTGTCCAATTTGTGTTTGGCCAATTGGACATGAAACTAGACTTATAATGGCACATTTTTGCTGAAGAAACCATGCCCAAAAGACCAAAGCAAGAGGACCAAAAGTTGGCCCCAATCCGTATACCCTGCAACAGCTCCTGCAGAAATGACCAAATAAATAGTAACTGTTCATTTGGGCATAACTCACTGTATATATGGTCAATTGACCTGAAATTTTTACAGAAACAAGTTAAGACATAGAAAAACAACTTTCATGAAGAAACCTACCCCAAATTATGACCAGAACTTAACCCAAATGGCAGTCACATTCACTATTCATGGTACTATAGATTTGGTAATTTTGCAGTTTTTCCAATCCGGCCAGCTGTGGTTTTTGGACCATATCTGGAGCTACAAAACTCCAAATGGAGTGATTCAAAAAAAGAAATTCAACTAGACAAAATAAGGAAAAACTTTTATGATTACCAATTTCTTAAATTTCTACTGTAACAGTCCCTAATAGAACAATAAAGTTATGGTACAAAATCTGAAAATTCTGCTCCTTTGGTTTAATGCTTAGAAATGGTATTAATGCTTAATGCCAACAAGTTTTAAATACAAAATGTGGTATGTTGGGAGTGCCAAAACCAATGTACCTATTTTCTACCTAAAAGTCAACATTTTTGTTGACCAATGAGGTGAATAGTGATACCAAAACTTGAAATTCACAAATTGAAGAATTTAAAAGTTTCAAATGCCCTAGTATACCTAACAAGATTGGTTTGGATAGTTTGGCATGCCAATAGGGTTCAGTTAGCAGTACTGCACATGGCAATATGCCATTCTGTGATTTTATGGCTTTTAGCCATTCTGACCTTGTATTGAGATTTGGCCTTGTGCCTGATGTTATCACAGATTGTTAGCCGCTCATTGCACACCGGGAGATGCATATGTGACCGATGGTGTGACGGCCCGAGGTACTTGATACCCAGTGCCAGTTTACCCGTTTATCCAGTCCGGTCATCTAGTGTAGGTTACTTGGGCAAACAAATGAATGAAAGTGGACAAAGTTAATGATATACAAATTCAAAACAAATAAAACATATACATTCACTACATATTTATTTTCTGCTATTTTCTTTTATTTTATTATTGCACCACTAAGCATTATTGCTTAGCGCGTTGCTTTTGCCACGCGTAGGTTCTGGAGATACAGATCGTGAGCCCAAGAGACCACGCATCGGGTGAGTCCATCCTGCAGTTCTGCACAGTGTCCGTGTCACCTCAACTTCTGCAGTGCATTGGTAGGGCACTAGGTGTCATTTTGTCATTTTGTAACTAAATTTTTATTTTCTCATATGTATTTAGAATTATGTAATATATTTTGATGTTCATGTAAATTATGAAAATTGTATTTGTGAATGGAAAAGTAAATATATATAATTGTGATTTATACTTGATTATCACATGTGATGGATGATTGAGAACTGAAATTGAGAAATGTTGTTGAGATTTTGATATTGGAGTTTGAGATGATGAGACATGAATATTGGAAGTGTTTTTCACAGGTTCCGAAAAACTGTTTTCTCCATTTTTAGCCGGTACTCTGCCGGATTTTCTTTAAAATTTTTGGAACCTCAAATAAATTGTAATTTCAATAAATGGCTTAAATGAACTATATTTCATAAACTATATTCAAAACTATGACAAAAATTAATTAAGTTAAAATAGAGTGTGCCGGTACACCGTGGGACATTGCTTACTCGGGTATACTGTAGCCGTGTAAGGGGTGTCACATTTAGTGGTATCAGAGCACGGTTTAGGCGTTTCTGGGCCTAGATTGAGTCCATACCATGCATTGCATTTGTAAGAGTCGAGGTGACACTAATGCAGATCTGTTTGTCTTTCTTATTTTGAATAGGATATGGACCCTACATCTCAGAGGGCAGTCGAGGAGGATGTGGAGAGTCATGCTCCACCTGCAGCAGCTGAGACTGGGGGTATGGGAGAACCTGCTCCGCAAGCTCAAGCAGAGCCTGCTCAGCCTCCACAGGCCATGTTCCAACAAATGGCCGAATTCTTCAGACAAATGGCTGGGGTAATGCCAGCAGCAGCACCACCACCACCACCTCCACAACCAAAATCACACCTGGAAAAATTGAGAAAGTTTGGAGCAGTGGACTTCTTTGGCAAGAGAGAAGATGATTCATTGGTACCAAAACCGGTTGAATGTAATGCAGAGTTTTAAAACAACTCCACTGCACCCCAGAGCAAAACCTAGAGGCTGCCATATCCCTGTTGCAAGATGATGCCTACGAATGGTGGGATACTGTGTCCAGTGAAGTGCAGCTAGAAGCTATAACTTGGGACTTCTTTCTCTTAGAATTCAAGAAGAAATATGTGGGTACTGTATACCTGGAAGAGAGAAGAAGAGAGTTCATTAATTTGAGGCAGAGACAGTTATCAGTGGCCAAGTATGAGAAGGAATTTGTCTGATTAAGCTGCTATGGAAGGGAGATAGTCCCTAATGAAGCTGAAAGATGTAAGAGATTTGAAGAGGGACTAAATGACAACATAAAGATCCAGCTCACTGCCTTGGGAATCACTGAATTTAGCAAGTTAGTGGAAGCTGCAATAAGGGTTGAAAAAGTGAGAATCAGTGAGCGCGGTCGAGAAGGAGAGGCAGAAGAGGGGACCAGTCGGTCTAGTTCATCTCCTGCACTGGGAAGAAGTTCGTAAGTCCATCCGCACGCAGTTCTGGTCAGCCACAAGGTCGTGGTCGATCTCGGGGCCCGTGCCACGGTTACCCCAAGGAGAGGCCAGTCCACACCATCAGTGGGTAGCTCTCCAGGGATGGGGTTCAGGGGACCAACCCCAGCATCTTCTGCATGTCCACACTGTCTGAAGTGGCACAAGGGGGAGTGTTGGAGAGTGGCGGTGCTCGCTAAGGTGTGGGTCAACAGAGCATCAGTTGAAGAACTGTCCACGCAGAACTACTACAGCTGCTCCAACACAAGCAGACAGACCTGCTCCTGCACCACAAAGGGGTAGGAAATCTGGAAAATCTAAGGCAGTAGGACCATCACAGAGGCCTGCATCTGAGCCAGCATAGAGGCCAGATAACAGACCACCTACCAGAGCTTATGCCCTGAGAGCTCAGGAGGAGCAAGATGCCCCGGACGTCATCAGGGGTACGTTCTCCCTCTACAATACATCTGTGCATGCATTGGTGGATCCAGGATCCACTCATTCATACATCTGCATCAATCTACCCGTAGAAAGGGTAGAGTGACCAAGACATTCTGGTCACTAATCCATTAGGCCACAGTGTAGTGGTGAACAAAGTATACAAGGGTTGCCCGTTAAGGATTCAGGGGTATGAATTCTTGGCAGACCTGATTGAGTTGCCCTTCCACGAGTTTGATGTGATTTTGGGAATGGACTGGTTGTCACGTCATCAGGCAATAATTGATTGCAAATTGAAGAGAATTTCTTTGAAAACTTCTGAGGGTAATGAGATCACAGTTGTGGGGGAAAGGACAAATTTCTTGTCCAATGTCATCTCAGCCATAGTTGCAAGAAGAATGATGAGAAAAGGCTGTGAAGCCTACCTAGCACATGTGGTGGATACTAGGCAGGCTAAGCCAAACCTGAATGATATACCCACAATAAGAGACTTCCCAGAGGTATTTCCTGAAGAATTGCCTGGTTTGCCACCAGAAAGGGAAGTTGAATTTGCTATTGAGACACTGTCGGGTACAACACCCATTTCCATTGCTCCTTATAGGATGGCACCCACTGAATTGAGGGAGTTGAAAACTCAGTTGCAAGAGTTGCTAGATAAGGGGTTTATACGCCCCAGTGTGTCACCATGGGGAGCTCCAGTGCTGTTTGTGAAAAAGAAGGATGGGACTTTGAGGCTATGCATTGATTACCGGCAGTTGAATAAAGTGACTGTGAAGAACAAATATCCGTTGCCTAGAATTGATGATCTGTTTGATCAGTTGAAGGGAGCAGGAGTATTTCTAAGATTGATCTCAGATCAGGGTGAAGGATGCAGATGTGCCAAAGACTGCATTCAGGACCCGGTATGGGCATTATGAGTTTCTAGTGATGCCCTTTGGCCTAACAAATGCACTAGCGGCATTCATGGACCTTATGAACCGTATCTTCCATCCATACCTAGATCGGTTTGTAGTGGTCTTTATTGATGATATTTTGGTGTATTCCAAGACCAGGGAAGAACATGATGAGCATTTGAGGATCGTTCTGCGAACCCTGAGAGAAAAGAAGCTGTATGCTAAATTGTCCGAGTGTGACTTTTGGTTGAATGAGATTGCATTCCTTGGACACATAGTGTCAGCTGATGGGATTAGGGTGGATCCCAAGAAAAATAGAAGTAGTGATGGAATGGAAGCCTCCCAGAAATACAACTGAGGTCAGAAGCTTCTTGGGGCTAGCTGGGTATTACAGGAGATTTGTGAAGGGATTTTCCTTAATAGCTGCTCCAATGACGAAGCTGTTACACAAGAATGTCAGATTTGATTGGAATGACAAGTGTCAGACCAGTGTTGAGAAGTTGAAGGCTATGTTGACAGAGGCACCAGTGTTAACACAGCCAGTGTCAGGAAAGGACTTTGTGGTCTACAGTGATGCCTCACATAACGGGTTAGGGTGTGTACTAATGCAAGAGGGGAAGGTGGTCGCTTATGCTTCCAGGCAGCTAAGGCCACATGAACAGAATTACCCTACCCATGATCTAGAGATTGCAGCAATTATCTTCGCATTGAAGATATGGAGGCATTACTTGTATGGTGAAAAGTGCTACATTTACACAGACCACAAAAGCCTGAAATACTTGCCAACCCAGAAGGAGCTCAACCTTAGACAGAGGCGATGGATTGAGTTCCTGAAAGACTATGATTGTGTGATTGACTACCATCCTGGGAAGGCAAATGTAGTTGCTGATACTTTGAGCAGAAAATCCATCACAGCTTTGAGATTATTGAATGCCCGTCTATCTTTGGTTCTAGATGGAGCTATTTTGGCTGAGTTGCAAGTGAGGCCAAACCTGCTACAGCAGATTTTAGATGGGCAAAATGCAGATGAAAAGTTAATGGCTATTATGAGTAAAATCCCAGAAGGAAAAGCAACTGACTATGAGGCGAAGGCAGATGGGTGTCTGTATTACAAAGGAAGACTGTGTGTACCAGATGATGGGGAATTGAAGGCCAGTATTCTAAAAGAGGCACACACCAGTGTATATGCTATGCACCCAGGAAGTACAAAAATGTATCATGATTTGAGCTTCAGTATTGGTGGCCTGGTATGAAAAAGGACATAGCTGACTACGTGACTAAATGCTTGACATGTCAGCAAGTCAAGGCAGAACATCAAGTTCCATCAGGTTTTACTCTCTGACCTATCGCATACCGAATGGAAATGGGATCGGTCACCATGGATTTTGTAAGTGGTCTACCTCTCACCCGGAAGAAACATGATGCGAGATGGGTGATAGTTGATAGATTGACAAAGTCAAGACGCTACGCGATTAGACTGACTACTCACTGGAGAAGTTAGCAGAATTGTATATCAGTGAGATAGTTAGACTACATGGAATTCCACTTTCCATCATATCTGATCGAGACCCAAGGTTTACATCGAGATTTTGGAAGAAGTTGCATGAGTCCTTGGGTACACAACTCCACTTCAGCACAGCTTTCCATCCTCAAATGGATGGGCAATCAGAAAGAGTAATCCAGGTAAACAATTGAAACCAATGGAATTGATACAAATATTGAATTGAAATGATAACAATAACATGAAATATATGTCAGGTTCTTGAAGATATGCTGAGGAGTTGTGTCATTGAGTTTGAGGGAAGTTGGGATAGATACCTCCCATCGCGTAATTTGCATACAACAACAAATACCAAGCTAGCATCCAAATGGCTCCATATGAAATCGTATGGGAGGAAATGTAGAACTCAGGTGTCTTTGGACTGAATTGGCGAGACAAAGCGGTAGGGCCTGACACAGTGAAACAGACTGAGGAGAAGGTAAAACTAATCAAAGCTAATCTGAAGGTTGCCTCAGATAGACAGAAATCCTATGCCCACTTGAAGAGAAAAGAAATAGAATACACAGTTGGCGACAAAGTGTTCCTCAAGGTGTCACCGTGGAAGAAGGTATTGAGGTTTGGAAGGAAAGGTAAGTTAAGCCCTAGGTTCATTGGCCCATATGAAGTCATTGAACGTGTGGGTCCAGTGGCCTATAGGCTAGCTTTACCTCCAGAGCTGGACAAGATCCACAATGTGTTTCACGTATCCATGCTCAGAAGATACCGCTCAGATCCTTCACATGTCATATCCAGGGAAGAAATTGAAATAAAACTGGATTTGACATATGAAGAAGAACCTCTACGGATCCTGGCTCGGGAAGTAAAAGAATTGAGGAACAAACAGCTCCACTAGTGAAAGTGCTTTAGAGGCACCACAACACCGAGGAGGCAACTTGGGAAAGTGAAGAGACGATGAGGCAATAGTTCCCTCAACTGTTTGCATCAGGTAAATTTCGAGGACGAAATTTAAATTAGAGAGAAAGAGTTGTAACACCCTCCCTGTAGCAACTCCGTACATTCTACTGTTCCGGTGATCGGTGTCGGTCCGGACAGCTAGAACGTCCGGAAAAATATTTAAACTAAAGTGAGGAACCATAATTAACTCAAATATTAATAAGAAAAATTTAGCAAAAATTTTAGAAATAAAATACAACTAAGTCAAATGAGCCGGTGCCCAAGCGATGGGTAACCTAGTGAGAAGTTGCGGTTCTCGCAACTAGGAGCCCTAGACCCAGGGGAAAATTTATAAAATAATTTTTGGGACTCCAGAGAAGGGTCATTGAGGTTCCTATGGCATTAGAATGCCAAGAAAATATTTAGGAAAATTTTTCAATCGGTACAGACAATTTTGACCCGTTAAGCCAAACGGAGGGCATTTTGGTCATTTCGCCTTCAGAGGTGATTTTTGGCCGACTTATCCAGTTGAGTAAATAATTATTATAACATAAAATATGAATAAACATTACTAGAAATTAAATTGAAAATGAGTAGTGAAGAAAAGAAAAGAAAATGAGGAAAAAGGCTTATTTAAGACATCATGATGATGTCATTTAAAAGCTATAACCAATCATATTTAAACAACCTATTAACTAACAAATAAAAGAGACAAATTGAGACCAAAATAAATCAAAAATCCAGCAGCCATCCCCTTCCCCAAAACCAGCCGAAATTCATACCCTAGCCCAACCTCCATTGACAACTTCAAGCAAGCTCCATTTCCCTCTTCACTTCACTATAAACCCTAGACACCTTTCACAAAAATTTATCCTTGCACCTTGTATAACCTTTTGGCAGCCAAGAAAAGGAAAATAAGTGAAGTTTTGAGGTTGGGAAAAATCTGCCTACAAAAGGTTAGTGCACATATGTATTTAAAACTCATTAATTCCATGTTAGAGATTTGTAATAGGTAAGAAATTGTGAAATAAATGAACCAAACTCATGTGTATGTCCACCATAGAATTCGGCAACCTTAAGGAAGGAATGATTTTGATTGTTTTGATGGACTTAGAGTGGACTAGAAATGATATTTAAGGTATATATCTTCATGGATAATGAATTAGTGTGCTAACTAAAGCATCTTGTATGAATCATAATGTGAAGCTAGGGTTTTAGGAGTAAAATGTGAACTTGGCTTATGAAATTGTTAAAGAAAATCCTAATGGTCAATTAGTGACCATTTGAGAAAATTTGACCATAATTTGGACAGAAATATAGCATGGCAAAGTGAATGAGTATGCTGCCTAGTGAGTGCAGCAGGGTGGCTGTGATTCCAGCCCACTTGGACTGCCATATCTTTGGCTGTGTTTGTCCAATTGGTGTTTGGCCAATTGGAAATGAAACTAGACTTATAATGGCACATTTTTGCTGAAGAAACCATGCCTAAAAGACCAAAGCAAGAGGACCAAAAGTTGGCCCCAATCCGGATACCCTGCAACAGCTCCTGCAGAAATGACCAAATGAATAGTAACTGTTCATTTGGCCATAACTCACTGTAGATATGGTCAATTGACCTAAAATTTTTACAGCAACAAGTTAAGACATAGAAAAACAACTTTCATGAAGAAATCTACCCCAAATTATGACCAGAACTTAACCCAAATGGCAGTCACAGTCACTATTCGTGGTACTGTAGATTTGGTAATTCTGCAGTTTTTCCAATCCGACCAGCTGTGGTTTTTGGACCATATCTGGAGCTACAAAACTCCAAATGGAGTGATTCAAAAAAAGAAATTCAACTAGACAAAATAAGGAACAACTTTTATGTTTACCAATTTCTCAAATTTCCACTGTAACAGTCCCTAATAGAATAGTAAAGTTATGGTACAAAATCTGAAAATTCTGCTCCTTTGGTTTAATGCTTAGAAATGGTATTAATGCTTAATGCCAACAAGTTTTAAATACAAAATGTGGTATGTTGGGAGTGCCAAAACCAATGTACCTATTTTCTACCTAAAAGTCAACATTTTTGTTGACCAATGAGGTGAATAGTGATACCAAAACTTGAAATTCACAAATTGAAGAATTTCAAAGTTTCAAATGCCCTAGTATACCTAACAAGATTGGTTTGGATAGTTTGGCATGCCAATAGGGTTCAGTTAGCAGTACTGCACATGGCAATATGCCATTCTGTGATTTTATGGCTTTTAGCCATTCTGACCTTGTATTGAGATTTGGCCTTGTGCCTGATGTTATCACAGCTTGTTAGCCGCTACATTTACACCGGGAGATGCATATGTGACCGATGGTGTGACGGCCCGAGGTACTTGATACCCAGTGCCAGTTTGCCCGTTTATCCAGTCCAGTCATCTAGTGTAGGTTACTTGGGCAAACAAATGAATGAAAGTGGACAAAGTTAATGATATACAAATTCAAAACAAATAAAACATATACATTCACTATATATTTATTTTCTGCTATTTTCTTTTATTTTATTATTGCACCACTAAGCATTATTGCTTAGCGCGTTGCTTTCGCCACGCGTAGGTTCTGGAGATACAGATCGTGAGCCCAGTAGACCGCAGACTGGGTGAGTCCATCCTGCAGTTCTGCACAGTGTCCGTGTCACCTCAACTTCTGCAGTGCATTGGTAGGGCACTAGGTGTCATTTTGTCATTTTGTAACTAAATTTTTATTTTCTCATATGTATTTATAATTATGTAATATATTTTGATGTTCATGTAAATTATGAAAATTGTATTTGTGAATGGAAAAGTAAATATATATAATTGTGATTTATACTTGATTATCACATGTGATGGATGATTGAAAACTGAAATTGAGAAATGTTGTTGAGATTTTGATATTGGAGTTTGAGATGATGAGACATGAATATTGGAAGTGTTTTTCACAGGTTCCGAAGAACTGTTTTCTCCATTTTTAGCCGGTACTCTGCCGGATTTTCTTTAAAATTTTCGGAACCTCAAATAAATTGTAATTTCAATAAATGGCTTAAATGAACTATATTTCATAAATTATATTCAAAACTATGACAAAAATTAATTAAGTTAAAATAGAGTGTGCCGGTACACCGTGGGACATTACTTACTCGGGTATACTGTAGCCGTGTAAGGGGTGTCACAACCTAAGTTTTGAGAAAACAACCAAAACCAACAAATTTAGTGACCAAAATGTGTTATGTGGGTGAAGTTGGAATTCCCATACTTATTAAGCCTTAGAAAGTCAACAAATTGACTTGAATAGTATAGTGAATAGTAACCCCAAAACACAAATTTTGAAGAACGTCAAGTTTAGCATATATAAGCTAGATAAAAGTAAATTTGAATTTATTTTTGGATTTATGCTAAGTTATGGTACTGAAACACTGTAAAACTGTGTGTTTCAGCTGAAAAAGGCTCATAAAGTATAAGAGACTGAGTGAAGGCCTAGAGGTGACTCGCGTCAGGTTTGTGCACAATAAACCCTATTTAAGCATTTTATCTTTGAAAAATGGATTTAGTATACATTATGAGTTTAAGAACTTTTGCGTTGCCACTTTGTGAATGAAAATGTAACTTTGGAAATTGATTTGGATTTTGTATGCAATATTTGAATAAATTGTTTTAATTTGATTTCGAATTCACACTTAGTATGACAGTACCATATTATTCCCCTATTTATGGGGTTGAGATCGATTATTTTCCTCCCTCTCTGGTTTACCAGTTGAGGTTATAGATCGGATGAGTACTCATTAGCTAGCTAGCCACCACCCTCATTGATTTCGATTAATGGGATTGTAGATTGCTTTGTCATAGTGTACAACACGACATTGATCGGAAATTTTATGTCATGGCTTAAGTTGTGTATGAATTGGCAACACTGTGTTTATTAAATTATTTGACCCAAAAATTTTGCTATAATGAGTTTTGATAATTAGTGAAATGTAATTGTGCAACATTTAAATTGTGTTTTGTCAACGAATGATTTATGTACTACGTTTCAACTTTTATTATGCACCATTGAGAATTTTTATACTCAGCGATAGCTTATTTTGCTGTCGCAGATAAGAGCAAGGAGAAAGCAGCAGAGTGAGCTGCTACTGATATTGAGGATTTCTCTGATCCTTTTTTTGTATGGGTATTGTTTTATACCTTTGTAGTTATTTTGATGTAAATATTGTAATGTCATATGTATTAATGTAAAGTTGAGCAGTTGTATAATAAATTGTAATAGTATTATTTGTTGTATTTTATATCTATAAATTAAACTTGTGAATGTAAATTAGCTTTATTGAATGAAATGATGAAATATTTTGAGATGTCAAACTTGGATTAAATTGTGAAATTATTTTGAAGTGGAATTGACTTGAGTTATGTTGAATTGAGATTATTTGGAGGTTGGGAGTTGTGGAAAAATATATTGGAAGTGTTTTTACAAGTTTTTTAAGAACTATTTTCTCCAAATACAGACGGTACTTTGCCGAAATTTTGATAAAATTTGCAGAAGAATAAAATGGACAAAAATTTTTACTAATTTTGAGACTTCAATTAAATATTTTTAATTCATACCAAAACGCTCACCACTTCCAAAATGTAAGAAAATGGTTTTAAAATCCCTTGTAGTGTACTTAATGAATTATCGGTAGGTGAAGTTCGGTAGTTCATTAGGTATTCAAAGGGATTATGTTATGCCTTATAGAGGGGTAAGGTGTGACAGTATTTATGCCCAAGAAACCTATAACAGTCTATAAATACTGAATATACGGAAATATTCTACTCTGTATACAATTGTCATGTCAGGCACTAGGCCAGCGAGCAGGCATATAATATCCTGTATACAACTGTCTGTCAAGCACAAGGCTAGTGGGCAGGCATATAATATCATGTATACAACTGTCTGTCAGGCACAAGGCCAGTGGGCAGGCATAAAGCTAGAAATACAATTATGCACAATGGCATCTGTCATGTCATCTGTCATGTCAGGCACAAGGCTATTAAAGCCAGAAATATAATTATGCACAATGGCATCTAATTCCATAATTCATTGTCTTTAGTGGCAAATAAGGATGCCTATCAGAGCACTTGCAAGCGTTATGTATCTCCGTCCCTGTAAGCCCTTGGGCGGAGAGCCACACTTCGCCACAGTTCATGCATGAGAGTTCCCAGGAATTGTAGGCATTACGTATCGCCGTCCCTACTTTGCTCTGATACCATTTTCATTGCATTATAATGGAAACATAGGTCCCAATTACATATTCATGTCATTTATAATGGGAACATAGGTCCCAAGCACATATTCATATAACTTTAGTATTTATCACTCTCATTATTTTATGTCATGTACTATACATATTTATAGTACTTTTATTTCGTATACGATGGAACATAGGTTCCAAATGTATTTTCATATGACTTACACGTTTAGCAAAATATTTAGGTAATTCATATTTTATGTATCAAATAATTTTATGTCACCTTATAGTGGGAAAAGTGGGAACCACATACTTGTTTCATATAATTTAGCATGAAATGACTTATTAGGGATAAGTCAATATTTTATTCCAAGAACCTTTCTTTAGGTTCAGCTTTGCTATCTTGTATTTGCATATTAAATTTAGCAATTTGTGGCTACTGTTTGGCTACACTCCCTCAATGAAAGTTGTTCCTCTATGTCTTGTCTTTATTTTCCTTTTTGAATCATGTCATTTGGATTTGTATAACTCAAGTTATGGTCAAATAACCATAATTGATTCAGTTGCAAATTCTGGTTCCTTTAGCTAGGCAGTTTTGGTATCATACTTTGTCAAATTATTTGGACAGGTTGTAGCAACATTTAGGCCTAGTGTTCTTTATAGAATTTGTTTCCCTATGTCTTATGGTTACCCAAAATTTCTAGTTGCACTTTTTCAAGTCATGAAGACTTACTTATAGCCACATTATTGGCCTAGACTCAAATGTCCTATACTAACATGATTTCCATTTAGGTCAGTAGCTTTGACCTAAAATTTAAGCTTCTTACATTCATATTTTGAGGTAAGTGCCTAAAACAGAGTTAAAGCCTTATTTCTTAGGTTTCTAGAAATATATGGCACATCCCAATTAAAGTTTTCTAGTGAGAGATATGAATAAAAGAGTATTATGGAATTATTGGTCACTTTTCAGAATTTGTGCACTAACTTGACTTAGCCAATTTACCTATTTCTCTTAATTTCTGGGTTTGGGTCAAAACACCAATCTTGTAGGTCTATGTATTATTGAAATTTTGGCACTGGTTTCATGTCATTTTAGGCCATATTTCACCTCCAATTGGCCTCATACCAATTGGAGTCATACAATTTCACTTATAGCTCAAAACATTCACTGCATTCAACAAATACTCAACCTACATAGAAATTGTACTTCCAATTTTCATTCCTCCTTCTCCCAAACTACAAATTTGCATTCATGGCACTTTTAATATCATCAATCAAACCTCAATACAATCAATTTCCAGCAGTTTATATAAGTCTTTAATAATCAATTTAAAACCCTAACTCAAATGGTTAATGTTAACAATACACTTTTCATTAAATTTTTAGCACAAGTATTTCCATCATTCAACATATAGCCTCATCTACTTATTCATCAATACCATTAATCAACACTTACATATATGAAATTATCAATCTCCTAAGTACCTCAAGGCTATGAAATTGAACAATTATTCAAAATTTTCAATACTTTGTTCAAACCTAATTCAAATTGTCAACTTCAACATACACATGACATCGATTTGCTAGTACATGTAATTAGCTTTATATACTTCACTAATCACCATATAAATGCATGAAAATATCAACCTTCAATGCTTCTCAAGGCTACCACAATTCAATAATTACCCAAGCCTCATCAATCAATCTCAAATTGCCAAATTCAAGCAATTACACAAAATCCCAAAATTGTCACCAAACCCTACTTCAATTTTTACCAATTTAGACCTAACACATGTAATTAAATTCTAATAAATATATACACTTTAATCAACATCCCTAATCATCATTTATATGTAAGAAATAATCAATCTCTCATGGGAATTAAGGCTACTGAATTCATGGACTCTTAAAAACCCATTAATTTCTTCAATTTTCTCATCATACTAACTCAATTCAACCTCAAATCAAGGATTAAGAAAGAATGGTAGAAAGATTAGGCACTAACCTCTTTCGTCACTTCCTTGAGCTTATTAAAACCTTGAAATTTCTTTTTCCTTTTGCTGCCTATAGTCTTCTCATGGTGTGAGGACAATTTTTTGTGAAGGGAATTGTGGAAATCATGGTGAGAAAAGGGAGGACTTAGAGCTTGCATGAAGCATCCGTGGAGGAATTGTGGGAGACTCATTCAGCCATGGGAATGGAAGGTTGAAGAAGATGAAATTATTAGTGGACAATTCTGTCCACTTATGGTTATTTATACCCCCACTAATAATTAATAAATTATTATAATAATTAAGTTTTCATTATTTCAATTTATACCCCTTTATTTCCCTTAATTACACTACACATGTAATTTAATGTTTTCATGGGATTTTTAAATTTTAATACCACTCATTTTTAATAGACATTTAGGTCAAAAGTCAACTCTAGGTGTCAAATGACCAAAATGCCCCTCTTCGGGTTACAATCAAACTTTTCGGTAATACTGATTTAATTCCTGATCCGATGATTCTTTAAATTTTCGTCTGTACCGATTCACTAAATTTTTCTTTGACATTTTTAATGTCATTTGTACTTCAATAAAACTTTTTAATTAGGTCTCGAAAATTATTTCCTAGGGTTCCTTGTGGTCCTAGTGTTGTCAACTGTCTACGTAGTGACTTCCCAGTGCGGTCACCCATTGCTACAGTTCCGGCTCGTTTAACCTAGTTACATTTCATCTCTTTTATTTTCTCTTAATTTCTCTTGTATTTTCTTATCATTTATTCCATCATTTTATGTCTCTTCACTATCATTTAAGTATAGTTCCAGATATTTTAGCTGCCGCATAGACGTTAGTCATCGAAATAGTAGAACGTACAGACTACCTATGGTGAGGGTGTTATAGTTAGGGTGAACAAAATGTATAGGGATGGTCCTTTGGTGATCCAAGGACACACATTCTTATCCGACTTGATTGAGATGCCCTTCAGAAATTATGATATCATCTTGGGTATGGATTGGTTAGCTAGGCATCTTACAATGATTGACTGTAGACTGAAGACAATCACTTTTGGTCTCCCTCAGTGTGGTGATGTGGTAATACATGAGGAGAGGCAGCTATTGCCATCAAACCTTATTTCTGCTACACTTGCCAGAAATATGATCCGAAAAGGGTATGAAGCTTGCTTGGCCCATGTGATAGACACCCAAGTAGGAAGTCCAGCGTTAAGGGACAATCCTACATTATGTGACTTTTTGGATGTGTTTCCTGAAGAGTTGTCAGGATTACCTCCGGAAAGACAGGTGCTGTAACACCCCTATTTGTATAGCTTGGTATATTTCACTATTCCGGTGATCGGTGTCAGCCTGGACAATTAAGAGGATTAAAACCATACTTAAGACAACTAGATAAGCCCTGAACACAAATAATTAGTAATTGTCAATTAGTTAAGTATAAATAAGAAAAACAGAACATAAGAAGTTAAACGAGCTGAGAGTCACAGCGATGAGTGACCTTCCCGGGAAGGACTGTGAGGTCAATTTAAACTCAAATTTTGAACCGTAAAATGTGACGCCGCGGTCCTTAAGACTATTGCAAACACAGTGAAAAAGAGAAAATCATGAAAAATAATTGTTAAGCCGGTCAAATAATTAGATTAAGGATCCAGAAGAAATATTAAATTATTTACAAATCGGGTCGAACTGGCGAGGGCAATTTGGTCAATTGACCCCGACAGCTGACTCCTGACTTAACTGTCAAATAAAATCGGAGAAAAGAAAATTTCAGAATCGAGAATTTAATAAAAGAACTAATGAAAAAATAAATAAAAAAAAAGAAAAAGAAAAAGTGAAAAGTGATGACATCATGCATGATGCAATAAACACTAATTAAAAAAAAATAAATTTTTGGATAATTTTTGGGGTCTTTCTAAAAGATAAAAAGCCATAAAAGAAAAGAAAAAGAAAAAAAACAAAAACACTCTTTTTCCTCACCATAGCCGGCTCACCTCTCATCTCTCTCTCTACACTTTTTCTTCATCTTCTCACTAGATTTGTAATATCCTTCCTATATGTATTCTGTACGTTCTGTTGCTCCAGTGGCCAAATATCATTTCGGGCAAGTCAAGATATCTGAAACTACACCTCGGTGATAGTGAATAGACATATATTGATGAAATAACTAAAAAGAAAATACAAGAAAAATTAAAGAAAAATAAAAGAGAGGAAATGAAACTAAGTTAAACGAGCCGACACCGCAGTGATGGGTGACCGCACAGAGAAGGCCGTTGCCCACCTCAGGACCACGGGGAACCCTCGGAATTAAATTTCGGGGCATAAGTAAAGGTTTATTGAAATATAATTGACACTAGAATTATCAAAGGAAAAATTAATAAATTAGTACAAAGAAAAATAAAAAATCGAGAAATAGACAAAAATCGGTGTCACCGAAAAATCAGGAATATAACCCGAAGTGGGGCATTTTGGTCATTTGACACCTAAAGTTGCCTTTTGACCTCAATGTCCATTAAAAATAAATGATATTGCACTTAGAAAATGTCATGAAAAATTAAAATGAGATACATTATGTAAATAGTGAAAGAATTGAGATAAATGAGCAAATAAGGAAACTTTAACTAATTAAACATTAAAATGAACTTAGTGCAACCCAGATTTTTGACCATATGACTAGTAATAATTAGGATGACCATAACTTACTCAAAATAGGTCCAATTGACCTGAAATTTTTACCATGGATAGCTTAGACATAGAGCTACAATTCTTATGGGGACACCAAAGCCCAGAAATGGCCAGAACCAAGTCAAATAGCTTGCACAAGTTCGGGTACCAAAACTGCCAGAACTAAAAGTGACCTAAAATTGACCAAATTTTGCACTAAAGGTGCAATCTGTCCAGCTTTAGTAAATTGAACATATCATAGTCTATACAACTCAGAATGACCTGAAATTTTTCCCTGAGCGCAATAAGACATAGAGCTACAATTTTGCTTTTTTGACCAGAAGCTAAAAACCAAGAGAAATAGGACTTTAAGCTAGACCAATCTAGCACACAAAAATTGAGAATTTGACATTTACATACAATAATGCTTGAAACAATTAGGCAATGAATGCCGACTTGTAAAAAATGGTAAATTGCACTATATTGGCAGCATACTAAATTACAATTTGTGACATGTTAATGCTAGAAACAACTTATCCATAGTACCTAAAAAGGTCAACATATGCATTGATATATGAATTACATAATAGCTAGTAAACTCTAAAAATTGAAGAATTAAACAATTAATTTATAATGTGTCATAGTTTGCCTAGTTGACTAGTTTGGATAGGTTGACATGCCAATAGGATTCTGACTGTTGTTTTGTAAATGGCTTTATGCCATACTGTGTTTTTATGGCATATTATGCCGCACTGTGACTTAATAGCCTATGGCTATATATATTGTGTATTTATACTTGGCTTATCGCTAGATTGATTATATGGCTTTTTAGCCACACTGTTGCACACTGGGAGACACTTTGTCACCGATGGTGTGATAGCCTAAGGTACTAGGTACCTAGTGCCAGTGTATCCGTTTATCCAGTCTGATCAGTATATAGGCTACACGGGTAGTAATTCAAGTACTATTAAATTCAAATAGCTAAATCCAGTCTACTGACATACAACACTACCAAAAATTAGCAAATATTCAAATGTTAGCAAATAAAAGTAGAATCAGCAACTGCAAAGTATATCGATGTTATAAATTCATAAACAATTCATTTACTTTATTTTAGTGTGTATTTCTTTATATTTAGCACCACTAAGCAAAATTGCTTAGCACGTTACTTTTGTAATGCGTAGGTATTGGAGACACAGTTGGGGAGCCCAGCAGACCTATGACTGGGTGAGACATCAGATCTGCACAGGAGTCCAGAGTCATCTGCACTGCATTGCATACATGGTAGGACTTAGGATATCTTGTATTTTGTACTTCTGTTGTATTTGAAATTCGACCCTGTATTTTGTAATATTATGAAAGCTCTAAAGTTTGTAATATTTTGTGCATATTAAATAACATAGAGATTTTCTGGATATATTTAAATTATTATGGATTGTATTATGGAACTGTTTAATGACTGTGAAAGTCTATTGACTTTACTGAGAAATCAAGACTGTGAAATAGTTGAGATTTTGATATTATCATATTAAACTATTTTTAACAGGTTTGGAAGGACAGTTTGTCCGAAATACAGATGGCACCTTACCAAATTTTTATTACCATTTTTGAAACACTGATCTTATTAAAGTATGAAAATAGTATCAGCATGATATGAATATTATATAAAAGACTTCTTAAAATCAAATTGATTTCAGGAAATGAGTTAATTACAGACTAGGTGCTCCGGCACACCGTGTAGCATGCTTTGCTCGGCTATACTATAGACGGGTGAGGGGTGTTACAATATTTCCCCCAAGTCCTCACCTTAAAACACCTAGTAGTCTTCATAAAAAAATTCTCCTAACCTCTTGAGGAATTACTTGGAATCATAAAGAAGAAAGGAATTAGAAGTAACAAGCTTGAAAATTTTCCCTAAGAGAGGTTAGTGCTCATTGATCTATTATTTTCATGTATTCCTTGTAAACTAGTTTAAAGATGATCAAATAAGTAAGAAATTGAAGAAAATTATGGGTGAGTTTGAAAAGTGTAATTTTCGACCATCAAGTAGTGAACTAGGGTTTGCTTGAGTTTGATGAGTTGAACATGAGCTTTAATGAGTTGACTAATTATGTTTACATGTTTTGATTTAGTAAAATGTAACAAAATTAGTAACTTAGAGTTTTGGACCTAGGGTTTTGGAAGCCAAAAATTAAAAAAATGGTCAAATGGTGTGTTTAACCTTGTTTGAGCTGAATAATGGTCATTTGTGACCTATTGAGGTATGTTGGAAGTGTTGGAATTGAATGGAAATTCGGATTGCTTAGGGCAATTATTCAGGCAGCTGGACCAAGGTCCCTTTCAGGGATCAAAACTAAAAATTTACAAGCCCAATTGGTGTGAGGCCAATTGGGAATGAAACTAGACACAAACTGACACATTTTTCATTTAGGAATCATGCCCAAAAAGTGACTAAAACCTAGTGAACAAATTGACCAAATCCAGATTAGGCAATCTGACCTGTACAAAAATGATCAAATGAACAGTGTTTGTTCATTTAGCCATAACTTGGGCAAGGCAGGTCTAAATGACCTAAAAGTTTACCATTGGAAAGCTGAGATATAGACCTAAAACTTTCATGAAGAACACAAACCCAAATTATGCCCTTAACCAAGTCATTTAGCCACCCAAATTTGGGGACCTAAAACTACCAGAACCCAAAATTTGCCTAGAAAATCTGGGTTAGGCCAATCCGGTAGCCATGATTCAAATGGCTATAACTTGAGCTAAAAAACTCCAATTGGAGTGATTCAAAAAGGAGAATAAATTTAAGACAAGGAACAATTTCTATGAAGAAAACTTAGCTAAATTCTAACAGCAAAATGACCAAAGGAACAGTGCAACATAAGACACCAAAACTGAAAATTTGCAAATATGCCTAAAAGACTTAAAATTTGAGTAAACAACCAAAACTAACAAATTTATTAACTAAAATGTGGTATGTGGGTGAAATTAGAATTCCCATACCTATTAAGCCTTAGAAAGTCAACAAATTGACTTGAATAGTGTAGTGAATAGTAATCCCCAAACACAAATTTTAAAGAATACCAAGTTTAGCGTATTAAAGCTAGGTAAAAGTAAATTTGAAATTATTTTTGGATTTATGATAAGTTATGATAGTGAAACACTGTGAAATTATGTGTTTCAGTGGAAAAGAATACCAAAAAAGAACCCGAGGGATCGAGTCAAGGCCAAGAGGCAACTCGCATAAGGTTTGTGCACAACATATAATTTTTGTAAATTTTCTCCTGCACATTGTTTTGAATGAAGTAAGATATGAAATTGTGACACAATTAAATTGAAAAGTTTATTATGCTTTTAATTTAAATTGTTGAAAGTTTAATTGTATATATTTGAAATGGCATCAAATGTTTAGTAAATTGTTAAGATAGTTTTGAAGCCATAATGTCATGACCATATATTTGAATACTTCACTAGCATTACTAGTGAGGGAAATCAGTTTCGAATTTTGATTCTTTCTTTGGCTGAAATGTTGAGGTGTGTGCCAATAGAAGAAGAAAAAGAATGGGTTCCCATATATTTGGGCTAGCTAACTTTGTGTTGTAACTTCTCCTTAGCCTATGGCTACTGAGATGATATTTGTTTCGAATGGCATGATATAACTGTGTGTTTTTATGAAATTTGTTTTGAGACTTTTGAAATGAAATTTTTGGATTAAAATCTTATAAATCATGTTTTGAATTTATATTTCATGTTTAGTTTGAATTTTGAATAAATATGATTTAAATTCCGCATAAAGGTTATTTTAGTATGTTGTGCACTACTGAGTCCTAATACTCAGTGATAGCTGTTATTGCTATCGCAGATATAGAGACTAGAGGAGTAGCAGAGTGAGCTACTGAGGATTGAGGAGCTACCTACTCTAAAGTTTATCAGGTATATTTTATACCCTAACTGTAAAAATTATTTTGATGTATGTAATGTATGTAAATGTAGGAAATAGTCATGAGCAGTTGTATAAAACTTGTATTAAATTTGGTTTGGATTTTTCCTAATGTAAATTTTTGTATTGATGTATATAAATTGTTTTATCTTTAATGAAATATGAATCGAAGTATCTTGTTTTAATTTGAATGAAATTGATTAATAGTATTTTGATGATTATTGAATTTTGGAAATTGAGAAATGATGTTGAAACTCGTTGGGATGGTTGTGGAATTGATGAAGTTGTTGAGACAAATCTTTGGAAGTGCTTTTTACAGGTATTTGAAGAACTGTTTTCTCAAAATACAGATGGCACTTTGTCGAAATTTTTATAAAATTTGTGGAAAAATAAAATGGGACAAAAATTTTTACTAGTCTTAAAACTTCAAATAAATGTTTTAATACCTATTAGAAAATGCTCACCAGTTCCAATGTAACACCCCTATTTGTATAGCTTGGTATATTTCACTGTTCCGGTGACTAGTGTCGGTCCGGACAATTAAGAAGATTAGAACCATATTTAAGACAACTAGAGAAACCATAAAAACAAATAATTAGTAATGTTCAATTAGTTAAGTATAAATAAGAAAAACAGAACATAAGAAGTTAAACGAGCCGAGAGTCACAGTGATGGGTAACCTCCTTGGGAATGACTGCGAAGTCATTTTAAACTCAAATTTCGAACAGTAAAATGTGACGCTGCGGTCCTTAGGACCCTTATGAACACAGTGGAAAAGAGAAAATCACGAAAAAGAACTGTTAAGCTAGTCAAATAATTAGGTCAAGGAGCCGGAAGAAATAAGGAATTATTTGCAAACCGGGATGAACCGGCGAGGGGCAATTTGGTTAATTGACCCCGAGAGCTGACTCCTGACCTAACTGTCAAATAAAATGGGAGAAAAGAAAATTTCAGAATCGAGAATTAAATTAAAGAACTAATAGAAAAATAGAAAAAAAAAAGAGAAAAATGAAAAAGTAAAAAGGTGATGACATCATGCATGACCTCATGCATGATGCCATAAATAAATAAATTAATTTAATTATTAATTTAGATTTTGTGGTTTTCCATAACCTAAAATAAATAAAGAAAAGAAAAAAAAAACATTATTTGGTCATCTTCCATCTCCCTTGCCGCCTCACTCTCTCCTTCATTTCACCATTTTTAATCTTCCATTAAAGCTTGCACTCAAGCTTTAATTTGTTCACTTACCCTTCATAAATCCCATAAAAACCTTACTAGAGCTTGTAATCTCAACTTAAGAAGAAGATTGAAAGAAGAAAGGAGAACAAAAGATTGAGATTTGAGGATCTAAGCAAAGGTTAGTCTCTTAATTATCAATTAGTTAATTAAATGCATTATTAGTTGTTGAAATGAGCTTAGAAATTAATGAAATGAAATAAAAATATGGGGTGAGGACCATTATTGAAATTTCGGCCTATTGAAGGGAAGCATGATCTTGTATGGTTTGATGGATTTAAATGAGTTTATGGACCTCCATTAGTTGATTGATTATGGTTGAAAGCTTTGAATTTAGTTAATTGCAACAATTAAGTGAATTAGGGTTTTGGGACTTAGGGTTTGTGAACCAAAAATGTAAGAAATGAGTAAATGGCATGTTTGACCTATTGTGAAGTGAAAAATGGTCAATTGTGACCAAATGAGTTGTGTTTGAATTGTTGGAGTTGAAGCCAAATTCGGAGGGTATATGCAGCATGACCAAGTTAACTTTGAAGGACCAAAACTGAAATTTTACAAGTCCAATTGATATGGTATCAATTGGGGTGAAAATAGACATAAAATGACACAATTTACATTTAGGAACCATGCCCAAAAACTGACCAAAACCTAGTGAACAAATTGACCAAAGTTGAATAAGAGCAGTCTGCCACTGTACAAAATGACCAAATGAACAGTGTTTGTTCATTTGGTCATAACTCGAGCTAGGCAGGTCCAATTGACCTGAAATTTTACCAGTGGTTAGATGGGATATAGACCTGAAACCTTCATGAAGAACACAAGTCCAAATTCTGCCAGAAACCAAGTCATTTGGCCACCCCAAGTTGGTGACCCAAATCTGCCAGCACCAAAATTACCCAGAAAATCAGGGTTGTTTTCCATCCGGCAGCCTTGGTTCAAATGGCCATAACTTGAGCTACAAAACTCCAATTGGGGTGATCCAAAAATAAGAATAAACTTAAGACATTAAGGAACATTTTATATGAGGGAAGTTTTGTCAAATTCCAACAGTAAAATTACCAATGGAATAGTGCAACTTGGAGCACCAAAACTGAAAATTTGACAATTTGGCCAAAAGGATTTAAGCTTTGAGAAAATGACCAAAACCAACAAATTTAATGACCAAAATGTGGTATGTGGGTGAAGTTGGAGTTCCCATACCTATTAAGCCTTAAAAAGTCAACAATTTGACTTGAATAGTGTAGTGAATAGTAACCCAAAATACAAAAACTTCGAGAACGTTGAATTTAGCACATTAGAGCTAAGTAAAAGTGAAGTTAAATTTATTTTTGGATTTATGCTAAGTTATGGTACTGAAACACTGTGAAATTGTGTGTTTCAGCTGAAAAAGACTTGGAAGCTCTGAGAGACTGAGTCAAGGCCTAAAGGCAACTCACGTCAGGTCTGTGCACAGTAATTTTTATTTGAATATATGATTCTTGAAAATTTGATTTTTCTTGAGTTAATTACGAATTGTGTTGCCATTTATGATTGTGAATATGACTTTGAAAATTTATCAGATTTCCAATGAATTATTTGAATAAATTGTTTTGAATTGATTTTATGTTCACACTTAGCATGACAGTATCACATTATTCCTCCTCCATTTATGGGGTTGAGTTCGTTTATTTTCCTCCCTCTCTAGCTTGCCAGTTAAGGTTGAGATCGGATGAGTACTCATTAGCTAGCTAGCCACCTCCCTCATTGATTTCGATTAATGGGGTTGTAGATTGCTTTGTCGTGGTGTATAACACGGCATTGATTGGAAATTTTGTGTCATGGCTTAAGTTGTGTATGATTTTGGCAACACTGTGTTTAATGAATTACTTGACTAAATGGTGTTATTATGAGCTTTGATATTTGTGAAATGTGATTGAGAAATATTTAAATTGTGTTTTGGTAATGAATGATTATGTATCGTATTTTAAATTTTTATTGTGCACCACTGAGTATTTTTATACTCAGCGTATTTTGCTGTCGCAGATAAGAGCAAGGAGAAAGCAGCAGAGTGAGCTGCTATCGTGTGGACCACATCGATCATTTTGTACGGGTATTATTTTATACCCTTGTAGATAATTTTGATGTAAATATAGAAATGTTGTATGTATCAATGTAAGTTGAGCAGTTGTAAATAAATTATAATAATATTATTTTGGATTTCCTTCCGTAAATTTAATATTTGTACATATGAATTTCATGTTTTATGCCTTGTGAATGAAGTATTAAATATTTTGAGATGATGAATTTTGATTTGTATTGTGGAAATTACTTTGAAGTGATTGAATTGAGTTGATTGAGATTTATTGGAGGTTGGGAGATGTGAAAAATTTTTGAAAGTCTTTTTCTCAGGTATTTGAAGAACTGTTTTCTCTAATTACAAACGGAACTCTGTCAAAATTTTTATAAAATTTGCGGCAAAATTAAAATGGACAAAAATTTTTACTAGTATTTAAACTTTGAATAAATGGTTTTAATTCCTACCAAAATGCTCACCACTTCCAAAATGTAAGAAAATTATTTTAAAATCCCTTGTAGGGTACTTAATGAGTTATCGGTAGGTGAAGTTCGGTAGTTCATTAAGTATTCTACGGGATCATGTTATGCCTTATGGAGGAGTAAGGTGTGACATCCAAAAAGTAAGAAAATTGTTTTAAAATCCCTTGTAGGGTACTTAATGAGTTATCGGTAGGTGAAGTTTGATAGTTCATTAAGTATTCTATAGGATCATATTATGCCTTACAGAGGGGTAAGGTCTAACATGTTTTAGTGGTATCGGAGCTAAATTTTTGAAGTATGTTTTAACTTATGAGTTTGTGTCTTTTATTTGCTAAGTACAACTGCTCAATGTCCTTATTTGTTACATACAGTGCATTACATCATAAATATGAACTAAAGGAGGGAAATCTCCTTGTGTTATTTGTTCAGGAGATATCCTACTCCAGATTGAAATGGAAGAAGGGGATCGCTTAGTTGAGCAATCTGTTGAAGCTGAGGCACAAGGGGAAGCCCCAGCTGTACAGAATGTCAGTGGGTCAGTGGCATCAGCCTCGCAAATACCGTAGTTTCCTGCACAGTTCGCACAGCAGATGGCTGCGATGTTCCAACAAATGGCTGGGGGTATGCCTGCTCAAGCTCCACCCCAGACTACTATGGTGCAACCTCAAGCCCCAACCAGACAGTATGATAAGTTGTTAAAGTATGGGGCTACGGAATTTAAGGGTACAGTAAACCCTTTAGAGACAGAGCAGTGGCTGGAAAGAATGGACAAAGTGTTCAAGAAGTTGCATTGCCAAGATGAACTAAAATTTGAATACTCCATGTCACTACTGCAAGGGGATGCGTATGATTAGTGGAAGACTATCCCCCACAGCTTGGAAAAACCACCAGTACTGACCTGGGATGACTTCATCAGAGAATTCAAATAGAAATATATCCCAGATGCATATGTGGATCAGAAACTGCAAGAATTTCTGAGTTTGAAGCAAGGTAATAGAATAGTGGCAGAATATGAGAGGGAGTTCTCTCGCTTAAGCCACTATGCTAGGAGTCTCCTCTCTACCAGCAAGGAAGGTGTAAGATATTTGAGACGAGTTTGAAACCTAGTTTGAGGATGCAAGTAGTGGGATTTAGACACACTAATTTTTCAAAGCTCATTTCTTAAGTACTTGAGTTAGAAAGAATTGAATCAGAAGCAACCACAGCAAAAGAAAAATCAGAGAAAGTTGAAAAATCAGAGAAAGATAAGGGGGAAAAGTCAGTAGAGCCAAGTTCTGGTGGTACTTCTGGGAAGAGGAAGAAATTTGGTGGACCTAACAGAGGTCGAGGTGGAAGGTTTGGAAGGGGCAGATTCTCTGGACAGAGACCCCCTAGGTCTGGTCAACAGTCGAGCAGGGGTTCACAACCTCCCTGCGCCTATGAGACTTGTGGTAAGATTCATGGGGGAGAATGCTATTGGGCAACAGAAGCTTGCTTCAACTGTGGAGGCAAGGGTTATATTGCAAAAGATTACACTAGTGTTCCTAGATTCGGTCCAGCTCCTATGACTATAGAAGGATCTATTCCAATTCCTGCTCCCAGAGGTTCACAACCAGTTGGCAGAGAAAGAGGCAGAGGTAGAGGCCATGCTTCAGGCAGTCAGGGCACTGTTGGTCAGTCAGCACAAGAAAGTGCTTCAGCCGGAGTTTATACGATGAGACATCGAGAAGAGGCTGAGACTTTCGATGTGATAGCCGGTACATTCTCTATCTCTAATCAATAAGTATTTGTGTTGTTTGATCTGGGTTTAACCCACTCGTATGTTAGTGCTAGCATAATTAGTTCACTTGCTGTTCCGTGTGTCCAAATGGGTTTTGAAGTGCTAGTAACTAGTCTGTTAGGACAAGAGGTTCGAGTCAACAGAATCTATAGAGACTGTCCTTTGGTGATCCAAGGACATGTTTTTCTGTTAGATTTTATTGAAATGCCCTTCAGAGATTATGATATTATCTTGGGCATGGATTGGTTAGCCAGGCATCACGCCATGATTGACTGTAGACTGTAGACAGTCACTTTTGGTCTCCCTCTATTCGGTGATATGGTAATACATGGGGAGAGGCATTTACTGCCATCAAACATCATTTCAGCTGCACTAGCCACAAGGATGATCAGAAAGGGGTGTGAAGCATACTTGGCCCATGTGATAGACATCCAAGTGGGAAGCCCAACACTTAGGGACATCCCTACAGTATGTGACTTTCCGGATGTGTTTCCTGATGAATTGCCAGGATTACCTCCAGAAAGAGAGGTGCAGTTTGAGATTGATGTTATGCCTGGTGTGGACCCAATCTCCATAACACCATATAGAATGGCACCAGTAGAATTGAAAGAGTTAAAAGTGCAGTTGCAAGAGTTGCTTGACAAGGGCTTTATCTGCCCCAGTGTGTCACCTTAGGGAGGGCCAGTGTTGTTTGTTAAGAAGAAAGATGGCACTCTCTGCTTATGTATTGGCTATCGGCAATTGAATAAGGTGACAATAAAGAATAGATATCCATTACCCCGCATTGATGACTTATTTGATCAGTTGAGGGGTGCAGCTGTGTTCTCCAAAATTGACCTGAGATCATGTTATTTTCTGTTGAAAGTACAAGAGCAGAGTATTCTTAAAACTGCCTTCAAAACCCGCTATGGCTATTATGAGTTCTTGGTCATGCCATTCGGGTTAACTAATGCTCCAGCTGCTTTTATGGATCTGATGAACACTATCTTCAGACCATACCTTGACCAATTTGTTGTGGTGTTCATAGATGATATATTGGTCTATTCGAGGAGTGCAGAAGAGCATGATAGACATCTGCGAATTGTACTGCAAACTTTTAGGGAGAAACAGCTACACACCAAATTATCGAAATATGAATTTTGGCTAAAAGAAATATCTTTCTTAGGGCATGTAGCATCAGTAGAGGGCATCAAGGTAGATCCAAGTACGATAAAGCAGTCCTTAATTGAAGGCCACCCAGGAATATCACGGAGATTCATAGTTTTCTAGGTTTAGCTAGATACTACCATCGATTTGTGAAAGGATTCTCCACATTGGCATCTCCATTGACCAAGCTGTTAGTAGTATGCCCTAGAGTATATTATTTAGTATGTATCTTGTACATGTTTTTATTAACAAAAGACATTTCCACTTATCCGTTTACATAATATATTTATGTGTAATAGAAAAGTCCATTGATATTTTGTTAGAAATTCTATTCCTAAGTTGTTAAGAATATGAGTGACATATTTCTAGTATAAAGTGTCATAAATAGGTTCACAATCGAGGATACTTCATAATAAAGACATGACTTATCCAAAGAGATTGTATTCATGTTTTTTCCCAAGTTATTTATATGAGATATAAATAAGATGGAATGGTGAGTCTTATACCATATGACAAACATGATAGGCACTTATACATGATAAGTAGGTCAAACCAGTGACACTTATGACAAGCACATAGAGTTTACTCTTGTCAATGTTTTGTCATAAATCATATTAGTGCATCTAATCTTTAGACCTGAGATAGTATAGTTATCTTGTATATAGGTGGTTTGAGTTTGATACTGCTTTCATACTTGTATTGTGTATGGGTATATGGGCATCTGTTGGCTCCTACTAGTTATATATGGAGGTAGGTGTTGATTAAGATGGAATCTGCTCCTCTAAGTAAATAGAGATAAAATCCTATGTTCATTTAATTGTTCTTGATGTTTCAAGCTCCTGGCCAGGACAAATAGATTTATTCAGAAAGAGTTGCTAGTGGGAAAATCTTTTTAATCAAGAACTGGAAGTAAAAGAGAACATAATATTCATAGCAAATGGAGTTTGACATAAACCATGACTCCAGCTTGAGTTGGGATTTTATAAGAGAGAGATTCTAGTGCATGGTAACATATGATTATAGGTTCATTTAAGGTAAACCTTATTACTGATTGGGTGACCATGGCATGCTATGCTAGGTGTTAACCATGGTCTATGAGGTGCATAAAATGATTTAGAGAAATCGTTTATGGTAAGAAAGAGTTCTGATGATATTAAGAGTTGATATCATGTCTCATTGCCAATTAGTGATGAGCCTAGTAAGTCACACACATACACAAGTAATCACCTAATTAAATATGATTTAATTAATTAATTAAAGAGTTTAATTGATTAATTAAATAGGTTTGGTTTGCAATTAGACTGTAAAGTCTCTAGCATGACTTGAAACCAAATCTAGATTATTAGATATATAGTATAAGTTAAATTTATATTTAAAGTGTTTAAATATGAATTTAATTAATGATAAATTAATTAATAAAGATTAATTAATTAATTTATATTTGATATAAATTGATTACAAGAAGAGAAATAATTATTTTGGGTTGAGAACTCAAAATTAAGACACAGGGGCATTTTGGTCATTTCACAAGGTGACATGTGGCACCATGAGTGGTGACACATGGCATTACACATAAGCTTGCCAAATGTCTTTTAATAATGTAAGATGATTAAAATTAAGATTAAATATAGGTTTGACACTTAGCACAATGTGATTGGGCCAATTAAACCTAGAACCAATCAGAGAGTGACATGTGGCAAGGGTTTAATGTGTTGACCTAGCTATATAAGTGTTGTTACGAAAAAAGAAAAATAATACAACCAGCAGCTCCTCATCCTTGGTGCCACCACCTAAGAGTCTCCCTTCTCTTTCTCTTCATCTCTCATATATTCCAAGTGATTAGCAAACCATCTCTTGAATTAAAAATGCTAAAAATTGTTTCTAGTGTCCTGTTTACATCTTTAATGTCTTAAAAGGTAGAACTTGATTTTCTAATTAATAGAAAAAGCTTTAGAAGCTGTTCAAGGGTTGCCATAGGTGTTCTTATTGTGGATAAGCTAGAGAGACAACATCTGGTGTCCTGAAGACGCATCTGAAAGGTACAAGTACACTGCAGTGCATCAAGAGGTTAGTGTATTTATTCTTGATTTAATCTAGGGTTCTAAAATTAATCTGATTAATTTAAAAATATTAAATGGAAAATATAGATCCAAAAACATATTAAAAGAGTTTTAATATGTTGTTTATCATTGAAATCAAATAGATAAAAATAAATATTGCATGATGCATGTGACCCTAGGTGAAAATTTTTTAATTCAATGGTATAAACTTGTGTTTTTCACGCTTTTGCTCCTTCACAAGCTACTTAGGAAAGATGTGAAATTTCAATGAGCAGAAAAATACTAGCAGAGTTTTGATGAATTGAAGAAATGTTTGACTGAAGCTCTAGTCCTTACTTTACCTACCCCAGGTAAAGAGTATACTGTTTATAGTGATGCTTCTCACAATGGGTTAAGCTGTGTATTGATGCAAGATCGAAATGTCATTGCCTATGCATCACGCCAGCTAAAACCGCATGAGAGGAACTATCCGACACATGACTTGGAGCTTGCAGCTATTGTGTTTGCTTTTAAGATCTGGAGACACTATTTGTATGGGGAGAAGTGCTACATCTACACAGATCATAAGAGTTTGAAGTATTTGGGCACCCAGAAAGAGTTGAATTTGAGACAGAGGAGATGGTTAGAGTTAATAAAGGACTATGATTGTCTGATAGACTATCAGCCAGGAAAAGCTAATGTTGTGGCTGACGCCTTATGTCGTAAGACTATGGTAAGTCTACGGGTTACTCCTTTGTCTATGGTACATGAGTTTAGATCATTACATGCCAGCTTAGAGATTAATGATGAGGGTCAGACAGCAGTTGCATGGCATGTACAGCCATTGTTGATTGATCAGATAAGAATGGCTACTCAGAATGATCAGAAGTATCAGAAGCTATTGGAAGAAGTCCGGTAGTGCAAGAAACCAGAATTCTCAATAAGAGATGATAGCCTACTGCTTCACCAGGGCAGAATGTGTGTTTCTAATGATGTTTATTTAAGGCAGATCATTTTGAAGGAAGTACATGAGTCTCCTTTGCCATGCACCCTGGTGGCACAAAAATGTATAAAGGGCTAAAGGAGCATTACTGGTGGATGGGTATGAAAAGAGATGTGGCAGAGTTTGTTCTAAAATGCCTAACTTATCAGCAAGTGAAGGTAGAGCATCAAGTATCAGCTGGGTTGTTACATCCACTACTAGTACCAGAATGGAAATGGGAAAGAATAACGATGGATTTTATGATGGGATATCTGAAAACACAGAAGAGTTATGATGCAGTATGGGTCATCATTGACAGACTAACCATGTCTGCTCATTTTCTGCTAGTCCGAATGGACTACAGTTTAGAAAGATTGGCCAAGTTGTACATTGATGAGATAGTAAGACTGCATGGAGTGCCAGTATCCACCGTATCAGACAGAGATCCTAGGTTCACTTTTAGATTATGGGGTAGTCTTCAGAGAGCCCTAGGTACTAGTGTGACACCCCTTACCCGACTACAGTATAGCCGAGCAAGCAATGCCACTCAGTGTGTCGGAGCACTCTATTTTATCTTAATTAATTTTTATCATAATTTTGAATATAACTTGTGAAATATAATTCATTTTAGCTTTTTTCCAAATTATAATTTATTTGAGGTTCCGAAAATTTTATAGAAAATCCGGCAAAGTACCGGCTAAAAATGGAGAAAACCGTTCTTCGGAACCTGTGAAAAACACTTCCTATATTCTTATTCATTCATCTCAACTCCATTTATCAAAATCTCAATATTTTTCAGTTCACATTCATTTCTCAATCATTCATCTCATTTGTTAATCATGTACAAGTCATAAATAGACATTCACTCTTCCATTCACAAATACAATTTTCATTATTTACATGAACATCAAAATATGTTACATACGTTCAATTACATATGAGAAAATAAACATTAGTTACAAAATACCAAAATGAAACCTAGTGTCCTACCAATGCATCAGAGTCGTGAGGTGACACGGACACTATGCGAATCGTGAACGCCTTACTCAACTGTGGGTCATCGGGCCCTCTGTCCAAATCTTCAGTACCTACGCGTTGCAAAAGCGACGCGCTAAGCATAAAGCTTAGTGGTGCAATAATAAAATAAAAGAAAATAGCAGAAAATAAATGTGTATTTAATGTATATGCCTTATTTGTTTTGCATTTGTATATCCCCTTTTTTTTTTTTTCTTTTCGTTAACTTTGTCCACTTTCATTCATTTGGTTTCCCAAGTAACCTATACTGGACGACTGGACTGGATAACAGGTCGTTGGCACTGGACACCACGGTGCCTCGGGCCGTCATACCATGGGACGCAGAACGTCAACCACGTATGTAGTCAGTATGGCTAAAAGCCATGATATCACATAATCGGGCATAAAAGCCATGAATACGGGCATAAAAGCCATGAATACAGGCACAAAGCCTTTCGCAGTACTGCTAAAACAATACCCTATTGGCATGCCAAACTATCCAAACCAATCTTGTTAGGTATACTAGGGCATTTGATAGTTTAAAATTCTTCAATTTGTAAATTTCAACTTTTGATGTCACTATTCACTTCATTGGTCAACAAAAAGTTGACTTTTGCATAGAAAATAGGTGCATTGGTTTTAACACTCTCAATGTACCACATTTTGCATTTAAAACTTGTTGGAATAAGTCAGCAAATCCATTTCCAAGTTTAAACCAAGGGAAGCAGAATTTTCAGTTTTTGTAGCCCAACTTTACTGTTCTATTGGGCACTGTTACAGTGAGAATTTGAGGAAATAGTAAACATGAAAGTTGTTCCTTATTTTGTCTAGTTGAATTTCCTTTTTTGAATCACTCCGTTTGGAGTTTTGTAGCTCCAGATATGGTCCAAAAACCACAGCTGGCCGGATTTCCATTCTGCAGAAATTACATCTACAGTAACATGAATAGTGACTGTGATTTCATATTTGAATAGGTTCTGGCCATAATTTGGGGGAGGTTCCTTCATGAAAGTTGTTTGTCTATGTCTTAACTTGTTTCTGTAAAAATTTCAGGTAAATTGATAATATCTACAGTGAGTTATGGCCAAATGAACAGTTACTGTTCATTTGGTCATTTCTGCAGGTGCTGTTGCAGGGTATCCGGATTGGGGCCAACTTTTGGTCCTCTTGCTTTGGTCTTTTGGGCATGGTTTCTTCAGCAAAAATGTGCCATTATAAGCCTAGTTTCATGTCCAATTTGCCAAACACCAATTGGACCAACACAGCCCAAGATATGGCAGTCCAAGTGGACTGAAATTTCAGTCACCCTGCTGCTGTCCCTAGGCAGCCTACACATTCCCTTTGCCATGCTATATTTCAGTCCAAATTGTGGTCAACTTACCTAAAATGGTCACTAATTGACCATTAAAATGTTCTCTAACAATTTCCTAAGCCAAGTCAAATTTTCACTTCTCAAAACCCTAGTTTCCATTTCAATTCACCCATACACCTAGTTAAACACTTTCATTCATTATATATGTGTATATACACCTTAAGCATAATCTTTAATTCATTCTAAGTCCATTAAAACCATAAAAAACACTCCACCTTTGTTCCTTCCTTAGGGCAGCCGAAATTTATGGCATACATACACATAGTTTTTATTCATTTTAGTTACAATTCCTTACTAAATTCAAGTCCCTAATCATGAAATTAAAGAGTTTTAAGTAGATAGGTGCACTAACCTCTTGTAGGCAGATTTTTCCAAGCCCCAAACTTCACTTTCTTTCTTCTTCTTGGCTGCCAAAAGGTTTTGCAAGGTGCAAGGACAAATTTTTGTGAAAGGTCTCTAGGGTTTTAGGGTGAAATGGAGAGGGAAATGGAGCTTTGGATTGGAAATCAATGGAGGGAGATGGGGAGAGGTCACGTTTTTGAGGATGAAGAAGAAGAAGAGTAGAATTTTTTGGTCTTTCTTTGTCTCTTTTATTGATTAATTAAAGGGTTGTTTACATGTGATTGGTGGTGGCTTTTTAGATGACATCATCATATGTCATAAATGAGCCTTTTTCCTCATTTATGAGGTGACACGGACACTGCGCATAATTTGGGGTAGGTTCCTTCATGAAAGTTGTTTTTCTATGTCTTAACTTGTTGCTGTAAAAATTTCAGGTCAATCGACCAAATCTACAGTGAGTTATGGCCAAATGAACAGTTACTGTTCATTTGGCCAATTCTGAAATCGATTTGTGGTTCCAATGGGGACAAGTTCCTCTTGCTTTGGTCCTTTGGGCATGGTTTCTTCAGCAAAAATGTGCCATTATAAACCTAGTTTCATGTCCAGTTGGCCAAACACCAATTGGACTAACACAGCCAAAGTTATGGCTGTGTAATTGGACTGAATTTTCAGTCACCATTCTGCACCCTCTAGGCAGCACACACCTGAAGGAACGGAAGCGTGAAAAACACAAGATTATACCATTGAATTCAAAAATTTTCACCTAGGGTCACATGCACCATGCAAGATTTATTTTTATCTATTTGATTTCAATGATAAACAACATATTAAAACTCTTTTAATATGTTTTTGGATCTGTATTTGCCATTTAAGATTTTAAAATTAATCAGATTAATTTTAAAACCCTAGATTAAATCAAGAACGATTACACTAACCTCTTGATGTGCCGCAGTATGCGCCTTTGAGATTCGTCTTGAGGACACGGATGTTGTCCCTCTAGCTTGTCCACACCAAGAACACCTATGGCAGCCCTTGAATAGCTTCTAAAGCCTTTTCTATTAATTAGAAATTCAAGTTCTGCCTTTTAAGAGATTAGAGATGTAAACAGGACACTAGAAACAATTTCTAGTGTTCTTAATTCAAGAGATTGATGGCTAATCTCTTTGAATTGATGAGAGATGAAGAGAAATAGCTGGAGAGGCTCAAAGTGGCGTGACAATTGAGAGGAGAGGCTGCTGGTTATGTTTTCTTTTCATAACCACACTTAAATAGCTAGGTTAACACATTAAACCCTAGCCACATGTCACCTTTTGATTAGCTCTAGGTTTAAGTGACCCAATCACATTGTGCCAAGTGTCAAACCTATATTTAATCTTGATTTTAATCATTTTACATGATTAAAAATATTTGGCAAGCTTATGTGTTATGCCATGTGTCACCATCTCATGGTGCCACGTGTCACATCGTGAAATGACCAAAATGCCTCGTGTCTTAATTTTGAGTTCTCAACCCAAAATAATTATTTTTCTTCTTCTAATTAATTTATATCAAATATAAATTAATTAATTAATCTCTATTAATTAATTTCTCATTAATTAAATTCATATTTAAACACTTTAAATATAAATTTAACTTATATTATACATCCAATAATCTAGATTTGGTTTCAAGTCATGCTAGGGACTTTGCAATTTAATTGCAAACCAAATCTATTTAATTAATCAATTAAACTCTTTAATTAATTAATTAAATCATATTTAAATAGGTGATAACTTGTGTATGTGTGTGACTTACTAGGCTCATCACTAATTGGCAATGAGACATGATATCAACTCTTAATATCATCAGAACTCTTTCTTACCATAAATGATTTCTCTAAATCATTTTATGAACCTCATAGACCATGGTTAACACCTAGCATAGCATGCCATGGCCACCCAATTAGTAATAAGGTTTACCTTAAATGAACCTATAATCATATGTTACCATGCACTAGAATCTCTCTGTTACAAAATCCCAACTCAAGCTGGAGTCATGGTTTATGTCAAACTCCATTTGCTATGAATATTATGTTCTCTTTTAATTCCAGTTCTTGATTAAAAGATTTTTCTCATCAGAAACTCTTTTACGAATAAATCTATCTGTCTGGCAGAACTTGAAACATCAAGAACAATTAAATGAACATAGGATTTTATCTCTATTTACTTAGAGGAACAGATTCCATCTTGATCAACACCTACCTCCATATATAACTAGTAAGAGCCAACAGATGCCCATATACCCATACACAGTACAAGTATGAAAGCAGTATCAAACTCAAACTACCTATATACAAGATAACTGTGCTATCTCAGGTCTAAAGATTATATGCACTAATATGATTTATGACAAAACATTGACAAGAGTAAATTCCATGTGTTTGTCATAAGTGTCACTGGTTCGGCCTACTTATCATTTATAAGTGCCTATCATGTTTGTTATATGGCATGAGACTCACCATTCCATCTTATTTATATCTCATATAAATAACTTGGGAACAAACATGAATACAATCTTTCTGGATAAGTCATGTCCTTATTATGAAGTATCCTCGATTGTGAACCTATTTATGATACTTTGTGCTAGAAATATTGTCACTCATATTCTTAACAACTTAAGAATAATATTTCTAACAAAATATCAATGGACCTTTTCTATTACACATAAATATATTATGTAAACGGAAAAGTGGAAATGCCTTTTATTAATAAAATTATGTACAAGATACATACTAAATGATATGCTCTAGGGCATACTACTAACAATCTCCCACTAGCACTAGAGCCATTCATTACAATACCTTAGACCCATCTTCTCAAGATGCCAGTCTAACTGAACTTGTGACAAAAGCTTAGTGAATGGATCAGCTGGATTTTTCAGCTGATGTTATTTTTCTGCATGGCTATATCGCCTTGCCCAACTATATCTCTGATAATGTAGTAGTGCCTTTCTATGTGTTTGGATTTTGGTGAAACCTTAGTTCCTTAGCTCAGAATGATCGCTCCATTATTGTCACAAAGGTAATGGAACCGCTGACTCAATGGAAGGAACTATCGTAAGTTCTCGCTACGAACTTCTTTATCCAAACGACTTCCTTTGCAAAGATCTCGATGCAAGAATATACTCACCTCGAGTGGAATCTGCGATGCGTGCTCGCTTGGAACTCTTCCAACCGATCGCACCTCCATTACAAATGAACACATATCCAGAGGTAGACTTTCTATCATCGATATCCGATTGGAAATCGTAATCGTGATAACCATCCAATTGCAAGTTTCCACCTCCATAAATCAAGAATAAATCCTTAGTTCTTCTCAAGTACTTAAGGATATTCTTGATACCTATCCGATGTTCCAAACCTGGATTGGATTGATACCGCTAGTCAAACTAATAAAGATATGCGATATCCGCCTAGTACACAACATTGCATACATTAAACTTCCAATAGCCAAGCATATGGAATCCTGCCATCTTATCTCTTTCTTCGTGTGTCTTTGGAGACATCTCTTTAGAAAGGTGGATACCATGTCTCACTGTAACAATCCTCTCTTGGAATCAAGCATATTAAACCTCTTTAACACCTTTTCCAAGTATAGACTTTGGGATAAACCAATTATTCTTTTCGCTCTATCTCTATAGATGCGAATCCCAAGAATATAGGTTGCCTCCCCTAAGTCTTTCATGGAGAATGTATTTGACAACCATACCATTATAGACGTCAACATACCTGTATCATTACCCATCAACAGTATGTCATCCACATATAAGACAAGGAAAGTGATAGCACTGTCACTAACCTTCTTATATACACATGGCTCATCCTCATTTTTGATAAAACCAAAAGATTTAATGGCTTCATCAAAACGGATGTTCCAACTCCTCGAAGCTTGTTTCAACCCATAAATGGATCGCTTTAGCTTGCATACCTTGGAACCATCTTGGGATTCAAATCCCTTAGGTTGTTCCATGAAAATGTTTTCTTCAATGTATCCATTGAGAAAAGTCGCTTTGACATCCATCCGCCAAATCTCATAATCATAGTATGCACTATTGCTAATAAAATCCTAATTGATTTAAGTATGGCAACAAAGTAGAAAGTCTCCTCATAGTCTATTCCTTGCCTTTGGCGAAACCCTTTCGCTACTAGCCTTGCCTTATAGGTCTCTACCTTTCCATCAGAACCAATTTTCTTCTTGAAAACCCATTTGTTCCCTATAGGTACAATACCTTCAGGTGGGTCAACAAGATCCCAAACTTGATTCTTATACATGGAATCAATCTCGGATTTCATAGCATCAATCCATTTTGAAGAGTCTATATCTGATATAGCTTCTTCATAGGTAAGTGGATCATCTCCATGATCTACTTCTTCATGAGTAGACAACTCTTGTTCTTCTTCATGAAGAAAACCATATCTCACTGGTGGGTGAGATACCCTGGTTGTTCTATGAGGAACAGCTTTAGATGTTTCATCAATTGGTATCAGAGCCACTATATTTGCCATTTAGATTGTTGATTATATAATTTAATTGTGTGTTTGATCATGAGATCAAGAGATTCATTGCTGGTTGGATCATGATATGTGGCGGCACACATGGTGAAGCCACCATTAGTGGCGGCAATAATGGTTCCTTGGGTGGTTCAAGGTTTGGCTTTTAATTCTGCAATTGTTGTATGATCTAAGGCCTATTCTTTGACTAATTAAAGTGTTTAATTAGTTGTTTGAATCACACAATTAAATTATGATTCAAATCAGAATTTTAAAAATTGTTTGAATGTGATTCAAATCTGAATTTTAAAAGTTGTTTGAATGTGATTCAAATCTGAATTTTTAAAGTTGTTTGAATCATATTTAAATCTGATTTTTTAAAATTGATTCAATAAAATTCAAATCTGATTTTTTAAAAAATGTTTGAATGTGATTCAAATCTGAATTTTTGAAGTTGTTTGAATGTGATTCATATCTGAATTTTTAAATTTGTTTGAATGAGATTCAAATCTGAATTTTTAAATTTATTTGAATCATATTCAAATCTGGATTTTTAAGTTGAATATGAGATATTCAATTTAATTTAAGTATGTATGTTTTATTTAATTGTTAAATAGTGATATGCATGATGGATGATCATGGACTATAAAAGACCAATGTGATTGGATTTATTTCTTTTATGTTTCTTTGGGATTGTAAATTAATTAATTTATTTTAATTTATTTTGGGCATGTATTATTAAGTTTGTAATATTTTTGGGTTGTAATTTCATTTATTTAAGTTCTTGTAAATTCGCCTTGGTATGCCAAGGATTACTATGTAATATTGGATTGCAAGAAGTTCAAGGAGGTCAAGAGCATTGGTGGGACCAGTGGGAGGAATTCAATATCAAGTGTTGATTATGTACTCCTTCAGCAACTCTTGTAAAATGAATGAATGAAATGCACCTAGGAATGCCCTGATTCCAACAAAGGGTAATCTAGTCATTTTTGCCTTGAAGGCAAGATTCACAAGTTGGAGTAGGCTCAGAGCCCAATGAGGATAAAATTCCCATTTTCTCCAATTTTGTAATCCTATCTTCTGCAACATGACATAACCTTAAGTGCCAAATATATTTTGAACTTGAGTTGGTTTTCACCATGGCATTGCATTCATTTAGATTGCTTTACTCTGGCCAGTGGAAACACTTTTTTACTGGCAATGGAAACACTTTCCTGTTGGCAGTGGAAACACTTTCCTTTGCCTCCATCAGCTTTAGTCTTCCTTTTCTGTTTAGCTATTTTTTTTGGAAGGACCAGGAATCTGAGGTTTCTTTTTCCTATTGCCCTTCTTCTTGTTGGACTTTCCAACAGAAGAAGATGCAACCAAAGCTACCTCTTTTCCTTTATTGCCTGGCATATTCTTTTGGGCAATAACCAGCATGTTGAGTAAACCAGCTAAGGTGCATTCCTGTCTAGTCATATGGAAATTTGTCACAAAATTCCCAAAAGACTCAGGAAGGGACTGAAGGATCAAATCCGTTAATAGTTGGAAATCCATGTGGAAGTCAAGATGTTCCAACTGCTCAATCAGCCGAATCATCTTGTAGACATGATCTCCAACAACACCTTCCCTTTGCCATGCTTCATTCCAGTCCCAATTAAAGTCAAATTCCTTCAAATGGTCACTAATTGACCATTAGGATGTACTTTAACAATTTCATAAACCAAGCTAATTTTTACTTCCCAAAACCCTAGCTTCACAATATAATTTATACAAGGTGCCTTAGTTACCATACCAATTCATCACCTATATATACATATATATATCCTCAACATCATTTTTAGTCCACTTTAAGACCACAAAACACTTATTCCTATACCTTCAATAGGGCTGCCGAATTCTATATTGGACATACACATGAGTTTGGTTCATTTCATTCACAAATACTTGTTGGTTTCAAGTCCTTAACATAGAAATTAAAAGTTTTAAGTGTATATATGCACTAACCTTGTTTTATGCCAATCCAAGCTTGAGAAAGCTTCACTTTCTTTCTTCTTCTTGGCTGCCAAAAGCTTGTTTAAGGTGTGTAGATTAATTTTAGTGAAGATGACTTAGGGTTTTGGGGTGAGGTTTGAGAGGTTTGAGAGCTTGAAAATGAAGAAAATGGAGGTTTGGCTATGGAATTTTGAGAGCTACGGGTAGCTTTTGTTGGAGTGGTGGCTGTTGGAATTTTGTTAATTTGGTCTTTATTTAGTCCTTTTTATTTGTTGGTTAATTAGTTGTTTAAATAGGATTGGTTATAGTTTTTAAATGACATCTTCATGATGTCATTAATAAGCATTATTCTCATTTTCTTTTTTCTTCCTTCACTACTCAATTTCAATTTCATTTTTAGTAATGTTTCTTCATATTTTATGTCATATTAATTATTTACTCAACTGGGCAAGTCGGCCAAAAATCACCTCTGAAGGCGAAATGACCAAAATGCCCTCCGTTTGGCTTAACGGGTCAAAATTGTCTGTACCAATTGAAAATTTTTCCTAGGTATTTTCTTGGCATTCTAATGCCGTAGGAACCTCAATGACCCTTCTCTGGAGTCCCAAAAATTATTTTATAATTTTTCCCCCGGGTCTAGGGCTCCTCGTTGCGAGAACCGCAACTTCCCTCCGGTTACCCATCGCTTGGGCACTGGCTTGTTTGACTTGGTTGTATTTTATTTCTAAAATTTTTACTAAGTGTTTCTTATTAATATTTGAGTTAATTATGGTTCCTGACTTTAATTTAAATATTTTTCCGAACATTCTAGCAGTCCGGACCGACACCGGTCACCGGAACAGTAGGATGTACGGAGTAGTTACTGGGAGGGTGTTACAACTCTTCCCCTCTAATTTAAATTTCGTCCTCGAAATTTACCTAATGCAAACAGTTGAGGGAACTGTTGCCTCATTGTTTCTTCACTTTCCCAAGTTGCCTCCTCGGTGTTGTGGTGCCTCCAAAGCACTTTCACCAGTGGAATTTGCTTGTTCCTCAATTCTTTTACTTCCCAAGCCAGGATCCGTAGAGGTTCTTCTTCATATGTCAAATCCGGTTGTATTTCAATTTCTTCTCTGGAGATGACATGTGAAGGGTCTGAGCGGTATCTTCTGAGCATGGACACGTGGAACACATTGTGGATCTTGTCCAGCTCTGGTGGTAAAGCTAGCCTATAGGCCACTGGACCCACACATTCAATGACTTCATATGGGCCAATGAACCTATGGCTCAACTTACCTTTTCTTCCAAACCTCAACACTTTCTTCCATGGTGACACCTTGAGGAACACTTTGTCGCCAACCACATATTCTATTTCTTTTCTCCTCAGGTCGGCATAAGATTTCTGTCTGTCTGAGGCAACCTTCAGATTGGCTTTGATTAGTTTCACTTTCTCCTCAGTCTGTTTCACTGTGTCCGCCCTACCAATTTGTCTTCGCCAATTCAGTCCAAAGACACCTGAGTTCTACATTCCTCCCATATAATGCTTCATACGGGGCCATTTGGATGCTAGCTTGATAGCTATTGTTGTATGCAAATTCTGCCAGTGGGAGGTATCTATCCCAACTTCCCTCAAACTCAATGACACAACTCCTCAGCATATCCTCAAGGACCTGACAAGTATTTCACGTTATTGTTATCATTTCAATTCAATATTTGTATCAATTTCATTGGTTTCAATTATTTACCTGGATTACTCTTTCGATTGCCCATCCGTCGAGGATGGAAAGTCATCTTTGAAATGGAGTTGTGTACCCAAGGATTCACGCAACTTCTTCCAAAATCTCGATGTAAACCTTGGGTCTCGATTAGATATGATGGAAAGTGGGATTCCATGCAGTCTAACTATCTCACTGATATACACTCGCTAACCTCTAGTGAGTAGTCACCCTAATCGGCAGAAAGTGTGTCGACTTCACAATCTATCAACTATCACCCATGCTGCATCATGTTTCTTCCGAGTGAGAGGTAGCCCACTTACAAAATCCATGGTGACCCGATCCCATTTCCATTCAGGTATGCGTATAGGCTGTAGCAAACCTGATGGAACTTGATATTCTGCCTTGACTTGCTGACATGTCAAGCATTTAGTCACATAGTCAGCTATGTCTTTCTTCATACCAGACCACCAATACTGAAGCTTCAGATCATGATACATCTTGGTACTTCCTGGGTGCATAGCATATACACTGGTGTGTGCTTCTTTTAGAATACTAGCTTTCAATTCCCCATCATCTGGTACACGCAGTCTTCCTTTGTAGTACAAACACCCATCTGCTTTTACCCCATAGTCAGTTGCTTTTCCTTCTGGGATTTTGCTCATAATGGCCGTTAACTTCCCATCTGCCTTTTGCCCATCTAAAATCTGCTGTAGCAGGTTTGGCCTCACTTGCAACTCAGCCAAAATAGTTCCATCTCGAACCAAAGATAGACGGGCATTCAATGATCTCAAAGCTGTCATGGATTTTCTGCTCAAAGCATCAGCAACTACATTTGCCTTCCCAGGATGATAGTCAATCACACAATCATAGTCCTTCAGGAACTCAATCCATCGCCTCTGTCTAAGGTTGAGCTCCCTCTGAGTTGGCAAATATTTTAGACTCTTGTGGTCTGTATAAATGTAGCATTTTTCACCATACAAGTAATGCCTCCATATCTTCAGTGCGAAGATAATTGCTGCAAGCTCTAGATCATGGGTAGTGTAGCTCTGTTCATGTGGCCTTAACTGCCTAGAAGCATAGGCGACCACCTTCCCCTCTTGCATCAATACACACCCTAACCCATTATGTGAGGCATCACTGTAGACCACGAAGTCCTTTCTCGACATCGGCCAGTTAACACCGTGCCTCTGTCAACATAGCCTTCAACTTCTCAAAACTGGTCTGACACTTGTCATTCCAGTCAAATCTGACATTCTTGTGTAACAACTTGGTCATTGGAGCAGCTATTAGGGAAAATCCCTTCACAAATCTTCTGTCATGCCCAGCTAGCCCCAAGAAGCTTCTGACCTCAGTTGTATTCCTGGGAGGTTTCCATTCCATCACTGCTTCTATTTTCTTGGGATCCACCCTAATCCCATCAGCTGACACTATGTGTCCAAGGAATGCAATCTCATTCAGCCAAAAGTCACACTTGGACAACTTAGCATACAGCTTCTTTTCTCTCAGGGTTTGCAGAACAATCCTCAAATGCTCATCATGTTCTTCCCTGGTCTTGGAATACACCAAAATATCATCAATAAAGACCACTACGAACCAATCTAAGTGTGGATGGAAGATACGGTTCATAAGGTCCATGAATGCCGCTGGTGCATTTGTTAAGCCAAAGGGCATCACTAGGAACTCATAATGCCCATATCGGGTCCTGAAGGCAGTCTTTGGCACATCTGCATCCTTCACCCTCAACTGATGATATCCTGATCTGAGATCAATCTTAGAAAATACTCCTGCTCCCTTTAACTGATCAAACAGATCATCAATTCTAGGCAACAGATATTTGTTCTTAATCACTACTTTATTCAATCGCCAGAATCAATATATAACCTCAAAGTCCCATCCTTCTTTTTCACAAACAAGACCTTGAGCTCCCCATGGTGACACATCAGGCGTATGAACCCCTTATCTAGCAACTCTTGCAATCGAAGTTTTCAACTCCTCAATTCTGGGTGCCATCCTATAAGGAGCAATGGAAATGGGTGCTGCATCTGCAGTTGTCTCAATAGCAAACTCGACTTCCCTTTACGGTGGCAAACCAGCAACTCTTCAGAAATACCTGGGAAGTCTCTCACCGTGGGTATGTCACTCGTGTTTGGCTTAGCTCGCCTAGTATCCACCACATGTGCTAGGTAGGCTTCACCCTTTTCTCATCATTCTTCTTGCAATCGTGGTGAGATGACATTGGACAAGAAATCATCCTTTCCCCACAATCGTGATCTCATTACCCTCGGAAGTTTTTAGAGAAATTCTCTTCAATTTGCAATCAACTATTGCTCGATGACGTGACAACCACCCATTCCCAATATCACGTCAAACTCATGGAAGGGCAACTCAATTAGGTCCGCCAAGAATTCATACCCCAATCCTTAACGCAACCCTTGTATACTTGGTTCACTACCACACTGTGGCCCAATGGATTAGTGACCGTAATGTCTTGGTCACTCTCCTACTAGTATCCCCTTTCTACGGGTAGGTTGATGCAAATATAGGAATGAGTGGATCCTGGATCCACCAATGCATGCACAGTGTAGTGTAGAGGAGAACGCACTCGATGACGCCCGGCATCTTGCTCCTCCCGAGCTCTCAAGGCATAATTTCGGCAGTGGTCATTATCCGCCTTCTGCCGCTCGAGATGCAGCCTCGAGATGGTCCCACGCTGATTTACGGACCTTCTACCCCTTGCTGGTGCAGAGCAGTGTCATGCGCTTGTGTTGGAGCAAATGTAGTAGTTCTGCGTGGGCTTCTTCAATCGATGCTCTGTTGACCCACACCTCAAGCAGCACACCGATTACTCCAACATTCCCCCTTGTGCCATTTCTGACAGTGTGGACATGCAAAAGATGTTGGGGCTGGTCCCCTGAACCCCATCCCTGGAGAGCTGCCCACTGATGGTGTGGACTGACCTCTCCTAGGGGTGAACTGTGGCCTGGGCCCCTGAGACTGACCCTGACCCGAACTCTGTGCAGGAGGACCCTTAAACTTCTTCCCAAATCCAGGAGCGGAACTAGACCGACTGTCCCCTCTTCTCGCCTATCCCTTCCGGTCCTGCTCACTAATTTTTACTTTTTCCACCTTTATTGCAGCTTCCACTAACTTGGTAAATTCTGTGATTCCCAAGGCAGTGAGCTGGATCTTGATGTTGTCATTTAGTCCCTCTTCAAATCTCTTGCATCTTTCAGCTTCATTTGGGACTATCTCCCTTCCATAGCGGCTTAATCGGACAAATTCTTTCTCATACTCAGCCACTGACAATTGTCTCTGCCTCAGGTTAATAAATTCTCTTCTTCTCTCTTCCAGGTATACAGTACCCACATATTTCTTCTTGAATTCAGAGAGGAAGAAATCCCAAGTTATAGCTTCGTCGCACTTCATCGACACGTTGTCCCACCACTCATATGCATCATCTTGCAAAGAAAGAGATGGCAGCTTCGTGTTTTGCTCGAGTGCGGTGGAGTTGTTTTAGTACTCTGCTCTGCTCAACCAATTCTACCGCAATGAGTCATCTTCTCTCTTGCCATAGAAGTCCACAGCTCCAAACTTCCTTAGCCTTTCCAGGTGTGATTTCTGCTGTGGAGCTGGTGGTGGTGGTGGTGCTAGCATTACCCCGGCCATTTGTCTAAAGAAGTAGGCCATATGTTGGAACATGGCCTGTGGAGGCTGAGCAGGCTCTGCTTGAGCTGGCGGAGCAGATTCTCTCATGCCCCCAGTCTCAGCTGCTGCAGGTGGAGCATGACTCTCCACTTCCTCCTCAACGGCTCTCTGAGATGAAGGATCCATATCCTATTCAAAATAAGAAAGATAAACAGATCTGCGTTAGTGTCACCTCGACTCTTACATATGCAATGCATGGTATGGACTCAATCTAGGCCCAAAAACGCCTAAACCGTGCTCTGATACCACTAAATGTGACACCCCTTACCCGTGTACAGTATACCCGAGTAAGTAATGCCACATAGTGTACCGGCACAGTCTAATATTCCTCAATTAATTTATATCATGCTTTTGCATATAATTTATGAAATACAATTTATTTAAACCATTTATCAAAAGTATCATTCATTTAAGGTTCCGAAAATTTTAAAGAAAATCCGGCGGAGTACCGGCTAAAAATGGAGAAAACCGTTCTTCGGAACCTGTTAAAAACACTTCCAATATTTTTATTCCATCATCTCAAACTCCAATATCCAAAATCTCAACAATATTTCTCAATAGCAAATTCTCAATAATCTTTTCATTTCGCAAACATCCATTTCTCATATACAAACGATAAATACATGCTCAAATTTTGCATTCATAGTCATAACTTTCATTATTTACATGGACATCAAAATATATTACATGAGTTCAAATACATATGAAAAGGTAAAAATCTGCTACAAAATATCAAAATGACAAAATGACACCTAGTGCCCTACCAATGCACTGCAGGTAGTGAGGTGACACGGACACTGCGCAGAACTGCAGGATGGACTCACCCAGTCTGTGGTCTAATGGGCTCACGATCAGGATCTCCAGTACCTACGCATGGCAAAAGCAACGCGCTAAGCAATAATGCTTAGTGGTGCAATAATAAAATAACAAGAAATAACAGATATAAATATGTATTGCATGTACATGTTTTGTTTGTCATGTATTTGTATATCCATTCATTTATTTCTTCTACATTGCTCATTTTCATTCATTTGGTTGCCCAAGTAACCTACACTAGACGACTGGACTGGATAACGGGTAAACTGGCACTGGGTATCTAGTACCTCGGGCCGTCACACCATCGGTCGCATATGCATCACCCGGTGTGCAATGTAATAGCTACCAAGTCAGAATAATCTCGTGCACAAGGCCAAGTCTCAATGCAAAGTCGAATGGCTAAAAGCCATGAAATCACTGAATGGCATTTTTGCCATGTGCGATCGCTAATGAACCCTATTTGCATTACAAACTATCCAAACCAATCTTGTTCGGTATCCTAGGGCATTTGAAACTTTTAAATTCTTCAATTTGTGAATTTCAAATTTTTGGTGTCACTATTCATCATTGGTCAACAAAAATGTTGACTTTTAGAATAAAAATATGTACATTGACTTTGGCACTCCCAACATACCACATTTGGTGTTTAAAACTTGTTGGCATTAAGTGTTAATACCATTCCAAAGTGTAACTCAACACAAGCAGAATTTTCAATTTTGGTGAGTCAACTTCACTGTTCCATTGGACACTGTTACTGTAGGAATTTAAAGAAATGTAAAACATGAAAGTTGTTCCTTATTTTTTCTAGTTGAATTTCATTTTTTGAATCACTCCATTTGGAGTTTTGTAGCTCTAGATATGGTCCAAAGACCCAAGCTGGCCGAATGTGCATTCTGCAGAAAATTACCATATCTATAGTGCATGAACAGTAACTAGAGTCACTTGGTTGGATGGGTTCTGGCCATAATTTGGGGTAGGTTCCTTCATGAAAGTTGTTTGTCTATGTCTTAACTTGTTGCTGTAAACATTTCAGGTCAATTGACCAAATCTACAGCGAGTTATGGCCAAATGAACAGTTAATGTTCATTTGGCCAATTCTGCAGAATCAGTTTCAGGGTTCCGGATTGGGGCCAAGTTTTGGTCCTCTTGCTTTGGTCCTTTGGGCATGGTTTCTTCAGCAAAAATGTGCCATTATAAACCTAGTTTCATGTCCAATTGGCCAAACACCAATTGGACTAACACAGCCAAAGTTATGGCTATGTAATTGGACTGAATTTTCAGTCACCATTCTGCACCCTCTAGGCAGCACACACCTTCCCTTTGCCATGCTTCATTCCAGTCCCAATTAAGGTCAAATTCCTTCAAATGGTCACTAATTGACCATTAGGATGTACTTTAACAATTTCATAAACCAAGCTAATTTTTACTTCCCAAAACCCTAGCTTCACAATATAATTTATACAAGGTGCCTTAGTTAACATACCAATTCATCACCTATATATATATATATATCCTCAACATCATTTTTAGTCCACTTTAAGACCACAAAACACTTATTCCTATACCTTCAATAGGGCTGCCGAATTCTATATTGGACATACACATGAGTTTGGTTCATTTCATTCACAAATACTTGTTGGTTTCAAGTCCTTAACATAGAAATTAAAAGTTTTAAGTGTATATATGCACTAACCTTGTTGTATGCCAATCCAAGCTTGAGAAAGCTTCACTTTCTTTCTTCTTCTTGGCTGCCAAAAGCTTGTTTAAGGTGTGTAGATTAATTTTAGTGAAGATGACTTAGGGTTTTGGGGTGAGGTTTGAGAGGTTTGAGAGCTTGAAAATGAAGAAAATGGAGGTTTGGCTATGGAATTTTGAGAGCTACGGGTAGCTTTTGTGGGAGTGGTGGTATATATATATATATATATATATATATCCTCAACATCATTTTTAGTCCACTTTAAGACCACAAAACACTTATTCCTATACCTTCAATAGGGCTGCCGAATTCTATATTGGACATACACATGAGTTTGGTTCATTTCATTCACAAATACTTGTTGGTTTCAAGTCCTTAACATAGAAATTAAAAGTTTTAAGTGTATATATGCACTAACCTTGTTGTATGCCAATCCAAGCTTGAGAAAGCTTCACTTTCTTTCTTCTTCTTGGCTGCCAAAAGCTTGTTTAAGGTGTGTAGATTAATTTTAGTGAAGATGACTTAGGGTTTTGGGGTGAGGTTTGAGAGGTTTGAGAGCTTGAAAATGAAGAAAATGGAGGTTTGGCTATGGAATTTTGAGAGCTACGGGTAGCTTTTGTGGGAGTGGTGGCTGCTGGAATTTTGTTAATTTGGTCTTTATTTAGTCCTTTTTATTTGTTGGTTAATTAGTTGTTTAAATAGGATTGGTTATAGTTTTTAAATGACATCTTCATGATGTCATTAATAAGCATTATTCTCATTTTCTTTTTTCTTCCTTCACTACTCAATTTCAATTTCATTTTTAGTAATGTTTCTTCATATTTTATGTCATATTAATTATTTACTCAACTGGGCAAGTCGGCCAAAAATCACCTCTGAAGGCGAAATGACCAAAATGCCCTCTGTTTGGCTTAACGGGTCAAAATTGTCTGTACCGATTGAAAATTTTTCCTAGGTATTTTCTTGGCATTCTAACGCCGTAGGAACCTCAATGACCCTTCTCTGGAGTTCCAAAATTATTTTATAATTTTTCCCCCGGGTCTAGGCCTCCTCGTTGCGAGAACCGCAACTTCCCTCCGGTTACCCATCGCTTGGGCACCGGCTCGTTTGACTTGGTTGTATTTTATTTCTAAAATTTTTACTAAGTGTTTCTTATTAATATTTGAGTTAATTATGGTTCCTAACTTTAATTTAAATATTTTTCCGGACATTCTAGCTGTCCGGACTGACACCGGTCACCGAAACAGTAGGATGTACGGAGTAGTTACCGGGAGGGTGTTACATGTCTGTACCGATTGAAAAATTTTTCTAAATATTTTATTGGCATTCTAATGCCATAGGAACCTCAATGACCCTTCTCTGGAGTCCCAAAAATTATTTTATGAAATTTTACCCTGGTCTAGGGTTCCTAGTTGCGACAACCGCAACTTCCCTCTGGGTTACCCCTCGCTAGGGCACCGGCTTGTTAAACTTGGTTGTATTTTATTTCTAAAATTTTTACTAAATGTTTCTTATTAATATTTGAGTTAATTATGGTCCCTCACTTTAGTTTAAATATTTTTCCGGACGTTCTAGCTGTCCGGACTGACACCGGTCACCGGAACAGTAGAATGTACGGAGTTGCTACCGGGAGGGTGTTACAACTCTTCCCCTCTAATTTAAATTTCGTCCTCGAAATTTACCTTACTTAAGTAATCAGGGAGGTTCTACCTCTTTGTTTCTTCACTTCCTTGTATCGCCTCATCAGTGTCTGGGTTTGGCTCTTCCTGAGCTTCCATAGCATATACTTGTGGTACCACCCTGACTTCAGGCTTTTCAACTGTCTCTAAAACAATCTTCTGTGAAATGTCAGCCATTTCTGCTCTACCCGATCTTTTAACCCTTTGAACTATAGGGGAAGGTCTATCAACTTGTACCGGAGCTATTGAACCACTCCTCTGAGGGCAATCTCTTATGAAATGATCCGTAGCCCCACACTTGAAACACTCTCCAGTTAACAGTCGACACTCCCCTCTGTGTCTTCTACCACAATGCATACATTCAGGCACTGGGGTTAATCCCCTTGTTATTGTGCCCGGGGAACTAGCTATAGAGATTCCAATCTGGCCTCTGTGGCCCTATGTCTGATCTTGTAAACTAGAACCCTTAAACTTCTTACTATCAGTTGGTATACTTGACTGTCCTGGTCCAAATTCCCTCTTACGCTGCCTATCTTTCCTATTTTGTTCATTTATTCTCACTTTCTCCACTTTTAATGCAGCTTCCACTAGCTTGGTGAAATCAGTGATTCCCAAGGCAGTGATCATGAGCTTTATATTGTCGTTCAATCCCTCTTCAAATCTCTTGCACCTCTCGGCTTCATTAGGGACTATCTCCCTTCCATAGCGGCTCAATCGGACAAATTCCTTCTCATACTCAGCCACTGACAACTGTCTCTGCCTCAGGTTAATAAACTCTCTTCTTCTCTCTTCCAGGTATACAGTACCCACATATTTCTTCTTGAATTCGGAGAGAAAGAAGTCCCAAGTTACAGCTTCTGGCTGCACTTCACTGGATATCGTGTCCCACCATTCGTAGGCATCATCTTGCAATAAAGATATGGCAGCTTCCAGGATTTGCTCTGGGGTGCAGTGGAGTTGTTTTAGAACTCTGCCTGTTCTGTTCAACCAATTCTCTGCTGCAACAGAGTCATCTTCTCTCTTGCCATAGAAGTCCACAGCTCCAAACTTTCTTAGTATTTCCAGGTGTGATTTCTGCTGTGGAGCTGGTGGTGGTGGTGGTGGTGGTGCTGGCATTACCCCGGCCATTTGTCTAAAGAAATCGGCCATTTGCTGAAACATGGCCTGTGGAGGCTGAGCAGGCTCTGCTTGAGCTGGTGGAGTAGGTTCTCCCCTACCCCCAGTCTCAGCTACTGCAGGTGGAGCATGACTCTCCACTTCCTCCTCGACTGCTCTCTGTGATGAAGCGTCCATATCCTATTCAAAATAAGAAAGACAAACAGATCTGCATTAGTGTCACCTCGACTCTTACAAATGCAATGCATGGTATGGACTCAATCTAGGCCCAGAAACGCCTAAACCGTGCTCTGATACCACTAAATGTGACACCCCTTACCCGACTACAGTGTAGCCGAGCAAGCAATGCCACTCAGTGTGCCGGAGCACTCTATTTTATCTTAATTAATTTTTATCATAATTTTGAATATAACTTGTGAAATATAATTCATTTTAGCCTTTTTTCGAAATTATAATTTATTTGAGGTTCCGAAAATTTTATAGAAAATCCGGCAAAGTACCGGCTAAAAATGGAGAAAACCGTTCTTCGGAACCTATGAAAAACACTTCCTATATTCTTATTCATTCATCTCAACTCCATTTATCAAAATCTCAATATTTTTCAGTTCACATTCATTTCTCAATCATTCATCTCATTTGTTAATCATGTACAAGTCATAAATAGACATTCACACTTCCATTCACAAATGCAATTTTCCTTATTTACATGAACATCAAAATATGTTACATACTTTCAATTACATATGAGAAAAATAAACATTAGTTACAAAATACCAAAATGAAACCTAGTGTCCTACCAATGCACTGTAGCCTGTGAGGTGACACGGACACTATGCAGAACTGTGAACGGCCTTACTCAATCTATGGTCTACTGGGCCCTCTGTCCAAATCTTCAGTACTTTTGCAACGCGTTAAGCATAAAGTTTAGTGGTGCAATAATAAAATAAAAGAAAATAGCAGAAAATAAATGTGTATTTAATGTATATGCCTTATTTGTTTTGCATTTGTATATCCCCTTTTTTTTTTCTTTTCGTTAACTTTGTCCACTTTCATTCATTTGGTTGCCCAAGTAACCTATACTTTGGACGATCGGATCGATAACAGTCGTTGGCATCGACAACTGCGGTGCCTCGGGCCGTCATACCATGGGACGCAGAACGTCAATCACGTATGCAGTCAGTATGGCTAAAAGCCATGATATCACATAATCGGGCATAAAAGCCATGAATACGGGCATAAAAGTCATGAATACAGGCACAAAGCCTTTCTCAGTACTGCTAAAACAATACCCTATTGGCATGCCAAACTATCCAAACCAATCTTGTTAGGTATACTAGGGCATTTGATACTTTAAAATTCTTCAATTTGTAAATTTCAACTTTTGATGTCACTATTCACTTCATTGGTCAACAAAAAGTTGACTTTTGCATAGAAAATAGGTGCATTGGTTTTAACACTCTCAATATACCACATTTTGCATTTAAAACTTGTTGGAATAAGTCACCAAATCCATTTCCAAGTTTAAACCAAGGGAAGCAGAATTTTCAGTTTTTGTAGCCCAATTTTACTGTTCTATTGGGCACTGTTGCAGTGGGAATTTGAGGAAATGGTAAACATGAAAGTTGTTCCTTATTTTGTCTAGTTGAATTTTGTTTTTTGAATCACTCCATTTGGAGTTTTTTAGCTCCAGATATGGTCCAAAAACCACAGCTGGCCGGATTTCCATTCTGCAGAAATTACCATATCTACAGTAACATGAACAGTGATTGTGATTGCATATTTGAATAGGTTCTGGCCATAATTTGGGGTAGGTTCCTTCATGAAAGTTGTTTATCTATGTCTTATTGTGTTGCTGTAAAAATTTCAGGTCAATTGACCATATCTACAGTAAGTTATGGCCAAATGAACAGTTACTGTTCATTTGGTCATTTCTGCAGGTGCTGTTGCAGGGTATCCGGATTGGGGCCAACTTTTGGTCCTCTTGCTTTGGTCTTTTGGGCATGGTTTCTTCAGTAAAAATGTGCCATTATAAGCCTAGTTTCATTTCCAATTGGCCAAACACCAATTGGACCAACACAGCCCAAGATATGGCAGTCCAAGTGGACTGAAATTTCAGTCACCCTGCTGTTGTCCCTAGGCAGCCTACACATTCCCTTTGCCATGCTATATTTCAGTCCAAATTGTGGTCAACTTACCTAAAATGGTCACTAATTGACCATTAAAATGTTCTCTAACAATTTCCTAAGCCAAGTCAAATTTTCACTTCTCAAAACCCTAGTTTCCATTTCAATTCACCCATACACCTAGTTAAACACTTTCATTCATTATATATGTGTATATACACCTTAAGCATAATCTTTAATTCATTCTAAGTCCATTAAAACCATAAAAAACACTCCACCTTTGTTCCTTCCTTAGGGCAGCCGAAATTTATGGCATACATACACATAGTTTTTATTCATTTTAGTTACAATTCCTTACTAAATTCAAGTCCCTAATCATGAAATTAAAGAGTTTTAAGTAGATAGGTGCACTAACCTCTTGTAGGCAGATTTTTCCAAGCCCCAAACTTCACTTTCTTTCTTCTTCTTGGCTGCCAAAAGGTTTTGCAAGGTGCAAGGACAAATTTTTGTGAAAGGTCTCTAGGGTTTTAGGGTGAAATGGAGAGGGAAATGGAGCTTTGGATTGGAAATCAATGGAGGGAGATGGGGAGAGGTCACGTTTTTGAGGATGAAGAAGAAGAAGAGCAGAATTTTTTGGTCTTTCTTTGTCTCTTTTATTGATTAATTAAAGGGTTGTTTACATGTGATTGGTGGTGGCTTTTTAGATGACATCATCATATGTCATAAATGAGCCTTTTTCCTCATTTTCTTTTCTTTTCATCACTACTCAATTTCAATTTAATTTTTGGTAATGTTTCTTCATATTTTATGTCATATTAATTATGTACTTAACTGGACAAGTCGGCCAAAAATCACCTCTGAAGGCGAAATGACCAAAATGCCCTCCGTTTGGCTTAACGGGTCAAAATTGTCTGTATCGATTGAAAAATTTTTCTAAATATTTTCTTGGCATTCTAATGCCATAGGAACCTCAATGACCCTTCTCTGGAGTCCCAAAAATTATTTTATGAATTTTTACCCGGGTCTAGGGTTCCTAGTTGCGAGAACCGCAACTTCCTCTGGTTACCCTCGCTAGGGCACCTACTGCTTAACTTGGTTGTATTTTATTTCTAAAATTTTTACTAAATGTTTCTTATTAATATTTGAGTTAATTATGATCCCTCACTTTAGTTTAAATATTTTTTCGGACGTTCTAGCTGTCCGGACCGACACCGGTCACCGGAACAGTAGAATGTACGGAGTTGCTACCGGGAGGGTGTTACAACTAGATTGAACTTCAGTACTGCATTCCACCCACAGACAGATGGCCAGTTTGAAATGGTAATTCAGATGTTAGAGGACATGCTACGGGCTTGTGTGATTGAATTTGAGGGCAGTTGGGATACACACTTGCCTTTGATTGAGTTTGCTTACAACAACAGCTATCAATTAAGCATTAGGATGCCTCCATATGAAGCTTTGTATGGCAAAAAGTGCAAAACTCCCCTATGTTGGGATGAAGTAGGTGAAAGGAAGATGATTGGGCCTGAAATTGTTCAGCAAACTGAGGAGAAAATCATATTGATCAGAGATCGACTTAAGACTGCATCAGACCATCAGAAGTCCTATATTGATTTGAAGAGAGGGGATATTGAGTATGCAATGGGTGAGAAAGTATTCCTCAAGGTTTTCCCTTGAGAGAAAATTATAAGATTCGGCAGAAAGGGGAAACTGAGTCCTCATTTCACTGGGCCATATGAGGTTCTGGAAAGAGTGGGTCCTTTAGCATATCGTTTAGCACTACCTCCAGAGTTAGAGAAGATACATAATGTCTTCCATGTGTCTATGTTGAGGAGGTATCAATCAAACCCATCTCATGTACTACCAATAGAAGAAATTGAAGTGAATCCAGACCTCACATATGAGGAAGAACCCATAAAGATTCTGGCTTATGAGGTGAAGCAGCTACAGAACAAACAGATATCATTAGTGAAAGTGTTGTGGAACTATCATTCGGGCCAAGAAGCTACTTGGGAACGAGAGGACATGAGGAGACAACACCCACAACTATTTAGAGACTGATACCAGGCAAAATTTCGAGACAAATTTTATTTTAAGGGGGGGGGGGGGGAGAATTATAACACCCCTATTTGTATAGCCTGGTATATTTCACAATTCCGGTGATCGGTGTCGGCCTAGACAATTAAGAGGATTAGAACCACACTTAAGACAACTAGATAAGCCCTAAACACAAATAATTAGTAATTATCAATTAGTTAAGTATAAATAAGAAAAACATAACATAAGAAGTTAAACGAGCTGAGAGTCACAGCGATGGGTGACCTTCTCAGGAAGGACTGTGAGGTCGATTTAAACTCAAATTTCGAACAGTAAAATGTGACGCCGCAGTCCTTAGGACTATTGCGAACACAGTGAAAAAGAGAAAATCATGAAAAAGAATTGTTAAGCCGGTCAAATAATTAGGTCAGGGATCCAGAAGAAATATTGAATTATTTGCAAACCGGGTCGAACTGGCAAAGGGCAATTTGGTCAATTGACCCCGAGAGCTGACTCCTGACCTACCTGTCAAATAAAATCGGAGAAAAAAAAATTTCAGAATCGAAAATTTAATTAAAGAACTAATGAAAAAATAAATAAATAAAAAGAAAAAAGAAAAGTGAAAAGTGATGACATCATGCATGATGCAATAAACACTAATTAAAAAAAAATAAATTTTTGGATAATTTTTGGGGTCTTCCTAAAAGATAAAAAGCCATAAAAGAAAAGAAAAGAAAAAAACAAAAACACTTTTCTTCCTCACCATAGCCGGCTCACCTCTCATCTCTCTCTCTACACTTTTTCTTCATCTTCTCACTAGATTTCCCCCAAGTCCTTACCTTAAAACACCTAGTAGTCTTTATAAAAAATTCTCGTAATCTCTTGAGGAATTACTTGAAAGCATAAAGAAGAAAGGAATTGGAAGTAACAAGCTTGAAAATTTTCCCTAAGAGAGGTTAGTGCCCATTGATCTATTATTTTCATGTATTCCTTGTAAACTAGTTTAAAGATGATCAAATAAATGAGAAATTGAAGAAAATTATGGGCTAATTTGAAAAGTGTAATTTTCGGCCATCAAGTAGTGAACTAGGGTTTGCTTGAGTTTGATTGAATTAAAGGTGAACATGAGCTTTATTGAGTTGAGTGATTATGTTTACATGCTTTGATTTAGTAAAATGTAACAAAATTAGTAAGTTAGGGTTTTGGACCTAGGGTTTTGGGAGCCAAAAAATTGGAGAAATGGTCAAATGGTGTGTTTGACCTTGTTTGAGCTGAATAATGGTCATTTGTGACCAATTGAGGTACGTTGGAAGTGTTGGAATTGAATGGAAATTCGGATTGCTTAGGGCCATTATGCAGGCAGCAGGACCAAGGTCCCTTTCAGGGACCAAAATTGAAAATTTACAAGCCCAGTTGGTGTAAGGCCAATTGGGAATGAAACTAGACACAAACTGACACATTTTTCATGTAGGAATCATGCCCAAAAAGTGACTAAAACCTAGTGAAAAAATTGACCAAATCTGGATTAGGCAATCTGACTTGTACAAAAATGACCTAATGAACAGTGTTTGTTCATTTGGCCATAACTTAGGCTAGGCAGGTCTAAACGACCTGAAATTTTACCAGTGGAAAGTTGAGATATACACCTAAAACTTTCATGAAGAACACAAAACCAAAATTATGCCCTTAACTAAGTCATTTAGCCACCCAAATTTGGTGACCTAAAACTGCCAGAATCCAGAATTTGCCCAGAAAATCTGGGTTAGGCTAATCCGGCAGCCACGATTCAAATGGCTATAACATGAGCTACAAAACTTCAATTGGAGTGATTCAAAAGGAGAATAAAGTTAAGACAATAAGGAACAATTTCTGGCATCATAAGACACCAAAACTGAAAATTTGTAAATTTGCCTAAAAGACTTAAAATTTGAGTAAACAACGAAAATCAAAAAATTTAGTAACTAAAATGTGGTATGTGGGTGAAATTAGAATTCCCATACCTATTAAGCCTTAGAAAGTCAACAAATTGACTTGAATAGTGTAGTGAATAGTAACATCGAAACATAAATTTTAAAGAATACCAAGTTTAGCGTATTAAAGCTAGGTAAAAGTAAATTTGAAATTATTTTTGGATTTATGATAAGTTATGATAGTGAAACACTGTGAAATTGTGTATTTCAGTGGAAAAAAATACAGGGAAAAAATCCGAGGGATCGAGTCAAGGCCAAGAGGTAACTCGTATAAGGTTTGTGCACAACATAGAATTTTTGTAAATTTTCTCCTGCACATTGTTTTGAATGAATTGAGATATGAAATTGTGACACAATTGAATTGAAAAGTTTATTATGCTTTTAATTTAAATTGTTGAAAGTTTAATTATATACATTTGAAATGGCATCAAATGCTTAGTAAATTGTTAAGATAGTTTTGAAACCAGTGTCATGACCATATATTTGAATACCTCACTAGCATGACTAGTGAGGGAAATCAGTTTCGAATTTTGATTCCTTCTCTGGCTGAAGTGTTGAGGTGTGTGCCAGTAGAAGAAGAAAAAAAATGGGTTCCCATATATTTGAGCTAGCTAGCCTTGTGTTGTGACTTCTCCTTAGCCTCTGGCTACTGAGATGATATTTGTTTTGAATGGCATGATATAACTGTGTATTTTTATGAAATTTTTTTTGAGACTTTTGAAATGAAATTGTTTGGATTAAAATCTTATAAATCATGTTTTGAATTTATATTTCATGTTCAGTTTAAATTTTGAACAAATATTATTTAAATTCCACATAAAGGTTATTTTAGTATGCTATGCACCACTGAGTCTTAGTACTCAGCGATGGCTGTTATTGCTATCGCAGATATAGAGACTAGAGGAGCAGCAGAGTGAGCTGTTGAGGATTGAGGAGCTACCTACTCTAAAGTTTATCGGGTATATTTTATACCCTGATTGTAAAAATTATTTTGATGTATGTAATGTCTGTAAATGTAGGAAATGGTCATGAGCAGATGTATAAAACTTGTATTAAATTTGGTTTGGATTTTTCCTAATGTAAAATTTTGTAATGATGTATATAAATTGTTTTATCTTTAATGAAATATGAATGGAAGTATCTTATTTTAATTTGAATGAAATTGATTAATAGTATTTTGATGATTGTTAAATTTTGGAAATTGAGAAATAATGTTGAAACTTGTTGGGATGGTTGTAGAATTGATGAAGTTGTTGAGACAAATCTTTGAAAGTGCTTTTTACAGGTATTTGAAGAATTGTTTTCTCAAAATACAGACGGCACTCTGCCAAAATTTTTATAAAATTTACTAAAAAATAAAATGGGACAAAAAATTTTACTAGTCTTACAACTTCGAATAAATGTTTTAATACCTTTTAGAAAATGCTCAACACTTTTAAAAAGTAAGAAAATTATTTTAAAATCCCTTGTAGGGTACTTAATGAGTTATCGGTAGGTGAAGTTCGATAGTTCATTAAGTATTCTACGAGATCATGTTATGCCTTACAGAGGGGTAAGGTGTGACAGGTGCAGTTCGAAATTGAAGTTATGCCTGGTGTGGACCCAATCTCTATTACCCCGTACAGAATGGCACCTGCTGAATTAAAAGAGTTGAAGGTTCAGTTGCAAGAGTTGCTTGATAAGAGCTTCATCTGCCCCAGTGTGTCACCTTGGGGAGCACTAGTGTTATTTGTTAAAAAGAAAGATGGTACTCTCTGTCTGTGTATCGACTACAGACAGTTGAATAAGGTGATAATAAAGAACAGATATCTGTTGCCCCACATAGATTATTTGTTTGATAAATTGAAGGGTGCAGCTATATTCTCCAAAATTGATTTGAGATCAGGGTATTACCACTTAAAGGTGCAAGAGCAGGGTGTTTCAAAAATTGCTTTTAGAACTCGATATGGCCACTATGAGTTTCTGGTTATGCCATTCGGGTTAACTAATGCTCCAAGTGCTTTTATGGACCTGATGAACACTATCTTTAGGCCATACCTCGATCACTTTGTTATTGTGTTTATTGATGACATATTAGTGTATTTGAAGAATGCAGAGGAGCATGATAGGCACTTGAGGATTGTGCTACAAATCCTAAGGGAGAAACAGTTATATGCCAAATTATCGAAATGCGAATTTTAGCTGGAAGAAATCTCTTTTTTGGGGCACATTGTATCAGCTGAAGGCATTAAGGTAAATCCTAGCAAGGTAAAAGCTATCCTTAATTGGAAGCCGCCCAGGAATGTTATAAAAGTTTGCAGTTTTCTGGGTTTAGTTAGATACTACCACCTTTTTGTTAAGGGATTTTTTATGTTGGCATCTCCAATGACCAAGCTGCTTCGGAAGGATGTAAAATTTCAGTGGACTGACAAATGGCAGCTAAGTTTTGATGAATTGAAGAGATGTTTGACTGAAGCTCCAGTCCTAACTTTACCTACTCCAAGTAAAGAATACACTATTTATAGCGATGCATATCACAATGGGTTAGGCTGTGTACTGATGCAAAACCGAAACGTCATTACTTATACATCTCGTCAACTGAAACCTCATGAGAGAAACTACCCTACACATGACTTATAGCTTGCCGCTATTGTATTTGCTCTGAAGATCTGGAGACATTATTTGTATCGAGAGAAGTGTTACATCTACACAGATCACAAGGGCTTAAAGTATTTGGGCACATAGAAAGAGCTAAATTTGAGACAGAGGAGGTGGTTAGAGCTGATAAAAGACTATGATTGTCTGAAAGACTACAAACTAGGGAAGGCAATTGTGATCATTGATACTTTGAGCCGTAAAGCCATGGCGAGTTTAAGAGTTTCTCCTTTGTCTATATTACATGAGCTGAAAGCACAGCATGTTAGTTTAGAGATTGATGATGAGGGACAGATGGTAGCTGCATGGCATGTATAGCCACTGTTGATTGATCAAATAAAGATGGCTACACAGAATGATGAAAAGTATGTTAAATTGGTGGAGAAAGCTCAGGATGGCAAGAAACCTAGATTTTCAATGAATGATGATGGGTTACTGTTACACCAAGGTAGAATGTGCATTCCTAATGATGTGAAATTGAGACAAATCATTATGAAGGGAACACATGAATCTCCTTTTGCTATGCACCCTGATGGAACCAAGATATACAAAATAGTCAAAGAGCACTATTGGTGGATGGGTATAACTTGTCAATAAGTGAAGGCTGAACACCAAGTGCCAGCTAGTTTGCTACATCCATTGCTAGTACCTAAGTGGAAATGGGAAAGAATAATGATGGACTTTGTGATGGGACTTCTGAGAACACAGAAGAATAATGATGCAGTGTGGGTCATTGTAGACAGATTGACTAACACTGCATCACTTTCTGCAGGTGAGAATGGACTATAGCCTGGATAGATTGGCTAAACTATAACTTGATGAGATAGTGAAACTCCATGGGGTGCCAGTATCGATTGTGTCAGACAGAGATCCAAGGTTCACTTCTAGATTCTGGGGTAGCTTACAAAAAGCCCTAGGAACTAGATTGAACTTTAGTACAACATTCCATCCATAAACTGACGGCCAGTCTAAAAGGGTAATTTAGATATTGAAGGATATGCTACAGGCTTGTGTGATTGAGTTTGAAGGTAGTTGGGATACACACTTGCCTTTGATTGAGTTCGCTTATAACAATAGCTATCAATCTAGCATTGGGATGCTTCCATATGAAGCTCTGTATGGTAGGAAGTGCAGAACTCCTCTATGTTGGGATGAAATGGGTGAAAGAAAACTGATTGGCCCAAAGATTGTTTAGCAAACAGAGGAGAAGATTAAGTGTATCAGAGATCGACTCAAGGCTGCATCAAACCAGCTGAAGTCTTACGTCGATCTGAAAAGAAGAGATATTGAGTATACAGTGAGTGATAAGGTATTCCTCAAGGTTTCTCCTTAGAAGAAAATTATTAGATTTGATAGAAAGGGGAAACTGAGTCCTCACTTTATTGGACCATATGAGGTTCTGGAAAGAGTGGGTCCTTTGGTGCATAGATTGGCACTACCTCCAGAGCTGGAAAAGATATATAATGTCTCCTATGTATCTATATTGAGGAGGTACAGATCAGACCCCTCTCATGTGCTACCAGTAGAAGATATTTAAGTAAATCCAAACCTCACTTATGAGGAAGAACCCATGGAGATTCTGGCATATAAGGTGAAGCAGCTAAGAAATAAGCAGATACCACTGGTAAAAGTGTTGTGGACCCATCATTAAAGCCAAGAAGCTACTTGGGAGAGTGAGGAGGATATGAGGAGGCAACACCCACAGATGTTCAGAGACTAATCCCAGATAAAATTTTGAGACGAAATTTATTTCAAGGGGGGGGGGGGGAGTTGTAACACCCCTACATTTACTAGTTCTATATATTGTACTGTTCTAGTGACCAGTGTCAGTCCGAACAATCAAGAGGCTTAACTAAGTCACCTAGAAAAGCCATGAATGAAAAATAACAACAACTAAATGAAGATGAGATACAAATAAGAAAAACAAAGCATAGAAGGTTAAATAAGCCAAGGCCATAGCGATGGGTGACCGTACCGGGAAGTGACTGCGAAGCCAGTCGCTGTCCTATTTTCATGTGGGACCTTATGATACCTCAGGCCTAAGAATTATTAGGAAGCTAAGGATAATATGAAAATCACATAAAAGAATCAAAAACCAGTTCAAAAAATTGAACCAGGGTTCCGAAAACAATTAAATGCTATTGGAGAAACGGAACAGACCGGTAAGGGGCAAAATGGTCAATTCACCCTTAGAGGTGACTTTTGGCCTAAATGTCCAATGAAATATAGGAAATTAAAATAGTTAAAATTAAATTCAAATTAAAGAGGTGAGTGAAAGAAAATGAAAAAGAAATGAAAGAAATTCAAAAAGTAAAAAGATTATGACATCATCAATGAGGTAAGCATGACCTAATTAATATTTAATTTTGAATTATGAAAATGTGGGAGGATAATTAACACATAAAAGGAGAAAAATTGAATTAAAAATAAAACTATTCCCATTTCTTCTACCTTCGCCGGCTGCCACTCTCTCTCACCTCCATTTTTTTTATCAACTTCTCAAGCTCTCTTCTTTGAAAATTCTTCCACTAAATTCATAGCCCACTACTTGGAAACCTTATAATTGATCTTGAATTGAAGATAGATAGAAGGAGAATTAAGAAATCTTGAAGGAGTTAGGCAATTGGAAGAAGAACAAGTAAGGTGAGTGTCTCTCTAACTTAAATTCCTTTTTAATTCAATTGATTGAAGCTTGTAAAGGAGAAATTGCATGATAAGTTGAAAAGATTATGCATGTAAAGAGAAACAAGAATTTTGGCCAACTTAGTGGGAGATAGGGTTGATGAATTTGATGGGAATTAATAGAAATACATGTGAATTTGAACTTAGTTTAAGGAAAAAATGTGTTTAAAAAAGTGAAATTTACATGAATTGTTGTGACACCCCTTACCCGACTACAGTGTAGCCGAGCAAGCAATGACACTCAGTGTGCCGGAGCACTCTATTTTATCTTAATTAATTTTTATCATAATTTTGAATATAACTTGTGAAATATATTTCATTTTAAGCCATTTATCGAAATTTTTATTTATTTGAGGTTCCGGCAGAATACCGGCTAAAAATGGAGAAAACCGTTCTTCGGAACCTGTGAAAAACACTTCCTATATTCATATTCAATTATCTCAATTCCATTTATCAAAATCTCAACATTTTTCAACCATTCATTTCTCAATCATTCATCACATGTGATAATCATATATAAATTACAGATAAACATTCACTTTTCCATTTACAAACACAATTCTCATTATTTACATGAACATCAAATTACATTTCATAAGTTCATTTACACATGAGAAAATAAAATCAATTACAAAATACCAAAATGACACCTAGTGTCCTACCAATGCACTGCAGACGGTGAGGTGACACAAACACTATGCAGAACTGTGAACGGCCTTACCCAATCTGTGGTCTACTGGGCCCTCTGTCCAAATCTTTAGTACCTATGCGTTGCAAAAGCGACGCGCTAAGCATAAAGCTTAGTGGTGCCAATAATACAAGAAAATACAATATGAAAATAAAAATAATAATTTCCTTGCTATTGTGTTCATAAGAAATGAATAATTACTAACTTATTGTTTAGTTGAGGGCTAATCATGTTTCATGATATTAACTTCTTCATGCATTTCGTTAATTATTTTCTTCATGATATTGAGCTTCTTTGTATTTTTGTAATCATTTCTGATACTTAATTTTCGTATTTTCTTTAATAATCAGTTCAATCACAGTTATACTTTTCCATGCCCAAGTAACCTATCTTTGGACGATTGGATCGATAACGGGTCGTTGGCACCGACACCATGGTGCCTCGGGCCGTCATACCATGGGACGCAGAACGTCAACCATGTATGCAGTCAGTATGGCTAAAAAGCCATGATATCACATAATCGGGCATAAAAGCCATGCATACGGGCATAAAGTCATGAATACAGGCATAAAGCCTTTCGCAGTACTGCTAAAACAATACCCTATTGGCATGCCAACCTATCCAAACCAATCACATTAGGCCTACTAGGGCATTTTGCACTTTTAAGTTTCACAATTTTTGAATTTCAAGTTTTCATGTCACTATTCATTTCATTAGTCAACTAAAATGTTGACTTTTGCTTAAACCATAGGTACATTGGTTTTAGTACTCCCAACATACCACATTTTGTATTCAAAACTTGTTGGTTTTGGTCACTTTCTCAAAGCTTAGGTCATTTTGGCAAAATTGCCAATTTTTGGTTTTGGTGTCACTATTCACCTCATTGGTCAACAAAAATGTTGACTTTTGGATAGAAAATAGGTGTATTGGTTTTAACACCCCAAACATACCACATTTTGTATTTAAAACTTCTTGGTATTGGTTGTCAATACCATTTCTAAGCTTAATGCTAATTGAAAAAAATTTTCAGATTTGGTGCTTCATTTTTTCTGCTCCATTTGTTATTTTTACAATGGGAATTTGAGGAAATGGTAAACATGAAAGTTGTTCCTTATTCTGTCTAGTTGAATTTCCTTTTTTGAATCACTCCATTTGGAGTTTTGTAGCTCAAGTTATGGCCAAAATAAGTTTACTGTTCACGTGCACTGTTCATGCTGCACTTTTGGGTTTTGGCAGATTTTGGTCCAACTTTGGTCAGTAATTTGATCAAGTTAAGTTCATAATTTGGCCTAACTTTCTTCATATGAAATGTTCTACTATGCCTTAGGTTTTCATTGGTTCAAGAATTGCCTAAATCCAAGTTTTCTAGAGAGAGTTATAGCCATCCAAACATTACTGTTCAAATGTAAATCTGCAGAGTTGCAGGTTTGATAACTCAAATTTGTTCAATAATTTGAATGGGTTAATGGCATAATTTGGGGTAGGTTTCTTCATGAAAGTTGTTTGTCTATATCCTATCTTGTTTCTGTAAAACTTTCAGGTCAATTTGATCACTCTACAGTGAGTTATGGCCAAATGAACAGTTACTGTTCATTTGGTCATTTCTGCAGGGGCTGTTTGCAGGGTATCCGGATTGGGGCCAAGTTTTGGTCCTCTTGCTTTGGTCTTTTGGGCATGATTTCTTCAGCAAAAATGTGCCATTATAAGCCTAGTTTCATGTCCAATTGGCCAAACATCAATTGGACTAACACATCCCAAGTTATGGCAGTCCAAGTGAACTAAATTTTCAGTCACTCTGCTGCACTAACAAGGCAGCCTACACATTCACTTGGCTATACTATTTTTCAGTCCAATTCATGGTCAACATACCTAAAATGGTCACTAATTGACCATTAAGATGTTCTCTAAAAATTTTCTAAGCCAAGCCAATTTTTCACTTCTCAAAACCCTAGTTTTCCCTTATGATTCACACATACACGTAATTAAGCACTTCCATTTGTTATTTATGTGTATATACACCTTAAACATAATCTCTAATTCATTCTAAGTCCATTAAAACCATCAAAAACACTCCACCTTTGTTCCTTCCTTAGGGCAGCCGAAATTCATAGGGTCCATATACATAGATTCCATTCATTTAATTTACAAAACCTTACTCACTTTAAGTCTTTAACATGAATTAAAAGAGATTTAAGTGTAAATAGGCACTAACCTTTAGGTGGCAGATTTTTCAAGCTACCCAAACTCCTTCTTTCTTCTTCTTTTGGCTGCCAAGAGGTTGCTTAGGATGTGGGGACAAGTTTTAGTGAAGATAACTTAGGGTTTTGAGGTGAGAAAGGGTGTGGATTCAAGCTTTGTAAGCATGAAAATGGAGAAGGGAAAAGAGAAGCATGAAACGTTTTATTGGGGAAGAAGAGTAGCTGCAGAAAATTCTCTAAAATGGTCTTCTTTTTCTGCCCATTTATGTATTATAAATGTCTTCCTTTAATTTGATTGGCTAAGGGGTTCTAATTACATCAAGCTTATGTCATTAATGCCTTTTTATTTGATTTTTCTTTCTTCTTTCTTTAACTCATTTCTAATTAAATCTTTACTAATATTTATTCATATTTTAGATCATAATAATTATTTACTTAACTGGACAAGTCGGCCAAAAATCACCTCTGAAGGCGAAATGACCAAAATGCCCTCCGTTTGGCTCAACGAGCTAAAATTGTCTGTACCGATTGAAAAATTTTTCTAAATATTTTCTTGGCATTCTAATGCCATGGGAACCTCAATAACCCTTTTCTGGAGTCCCAAAAATTATTTTATGAATTTTTCCCCGGGTCTAGGGCTCCTCGTTGCGAGAACCGCAACTTCCCTCTGGTTACCCATCGCTTGGGCACCGGCTCCTTTGACTTGGTTGTATTTTATTTCTAAAATTTTTACTAAATGTTTCTTATTAATATTTGAGTTAATTATGGTCCCTCACTTTAGTTTAAATATTTTTCCGGACGTTCTAGCTGTCCGGACCGACACTGGTCACCGGAACAGTAGACTGTGCGGAATTGCTACCGGGAGGGTGTTACAACTCTTCCACTCTAATTTAAATTTCGTCCTCGAAATTTACCCAGTGGAAATAGCTGAGGAGCTATCACCTCCTTATTTCTTCACCCTTCCGTGTTATCATACTTCACTTTCTCCTAGTCTCAATCCTATCCTCAAACAGTTCTGTACTCATTCTTTTTCATCTTAAATATAGTCTCCTTCTTATTTCCATTCGCTATCTCATTGTCTCTTCACTCTCTTATTCCATACCTTAACCTAAAATAAACAGGAAATACAGATCTGCAATAGTGTCACCTCGACTCTTATGAATGCAATGCATGATATGCAATCTATCTAGGTCCAGAAATGCCTAAACCGCGCTCTGATACCACTAAATGTGACACCCCTTACTCGACTACAGTGTAGCCGAGCAAGCAATGCCACTCAGTGTGCCGGAGCACTCTATTTTATCTTAATTAATTTTTATCATAATTTTGAATATAACTTGTGAAATATATTTCATTTTAAGCCATTTATCGAAATTTTTATTTATTTGAGGTTCCGAAAATTTCAAATAAAATCCGGTAGAATACCGGCTAAAAATGGAGAAAACCGTTCTTCGGAACCTGTGAAAAACACTTCCTATATTCATATTTAATTATCTCAATTCCATTTATCAAAATCTCAACATTTTTCAACCATTCATTTCTCAATCATTCATCACATGTGATAATCATATATAAATTACAGATAAACATTCACTTTTCCATTTACAAACACAATTCTCATTATTTACATGAACATCAAATTACATTTCATAAGTTCATTTACACATGAGAAAATAAAATCAATTACAAAATACCAAAATGACACCTAGTGTCCTACCAATGCACTGCAGACGGTGAGGTGACACAAACACTATGCAGAACTGTGAATGGCCTTACCCAATCTGTGGTCTACTGGGCCCTCTGTCCAAATCTTCAGTACCTACGCGTTGCAAAAGCGACGCGCTAAGCATAAAGCTTAGTGGTGCCAATAAAACAAGAAAATACAATATCAAAATAAAAATAATAATTTCCTTGCTATTGTGTTCATAAGAAATGAATAATTACTAACTTATTGTTTAGTCGAGGGCTAATCATGTTTCATGATATTAACTTCTTCATGCATTTCGTTAATTATTTTCTTCATGATATTGAGCTTCTTTGTATTTTTGTAATCATTTCTGATACTTAATTTTCGTATATTCTTTAATAATCAGTTCAATCACAGTTATACTTTTCCATGCCCAAATAACCTTTACTGGACGACTAGACTGGATAACGGGTCGTTGGCACTGGACACCGCGGTGCCTCGGGCCGTCATACCATGGGACGCAGAATGTCAACCATGTATGCAGTCAGTATGGCTAAAAAGCCATGATATCACATAATCGGGCATAAAAGCCATGCATACGGGCATAAAAGCCATGAATACGGGCATAAAGCCATGAAAACAGGCATAAAGCCTTTCGCAGTACTGCTAAAACAATACCCTATTGGCATGCCAACCTATCCAAACCAATCACATTAGGCCTACTAGGGCATTTTGCACTTTTAAGTTTCACAATTTTTGAATTTCAAGTTTTCATGTCACTATTCATTTCATTAGTCAACTAAAATGTTGACTTTTGCATAAACCATAGGTACATTGGTTTTAGTACTCCCAACATACCACATTTTGTATTCAAAACTTGTTGGTTTTGGTCACTTTCTCAAAGCTTAGGTCATTTTGGCAAAATTGCCAATTTTTGGTTTTGGTGTCACTATTCACCTCATTGGTCAACAAAAATGTTGACTTTTGGATAGAAAATAGGTGTATTGGTTTTAACACCCCAAACATACCACATTTTGTATTTAAAACTTGTTGGTATTGGTTGCCAATACCATTTCTAAGCTTAATGCTAATTGAACAAAATTTTCAGATTTGGTGCTTCATCTTTTCTGCTCCATTTGTTATTTTTACAGTGGGAATTTGAGGAAATGGTAAACATGAAAGTTGTTCCTTATTCTGTCTAGTTGAATTTCCTTTTTTGAATCACTCCATTTGGAGTTTTCTAGCTCAATTTATGGCCAAAATAAGTTTACTGTTCACGTGCACTGTTCATGCTGCACTTTTGGGTTTTGGCAGATTTTGGTCCAACTTTGGTCAGTAATTTGATCAAGTTAAGTTCATAATTTGGCCTAACTTTCTTCATATGAAATGTTCTACTATGCCTTAGGTTTTCATCGGTTCAAGAATTGCCTAAATCCAAGTTTTCTAGAGAGAGTTATAGCCATCCAAACATTACTGTTCAAATGTAAATCTGCAGAGTTGCAGGTTTGATAACTCAACTTTGTTCAATAATTTGAATGGGTTAATGGCATAATTTGGGGTAGGTTTCTTCATGAAAGTTGTTTGTATATATCCTATCTTGTTGCTGTAAAAATTTCAGGTCAATTTGACCACTCTACAGTGAGTTATGGCCAAATGAACAGTTACTGTTCATTTGGTCATTTCTGCAGGGGCTGTTTGCAGGGTATCCGGATTGGGGCCAAGTTTTGGTCCTCTTGCTTTGGTCTTTTGGGCATGGTTTCTTCAGCAAAAATGTGCCATTATAAGCCTAGTTTCATGTCCAATTGGACAAACATCAATTGGACTAACACAGCCCAAGTTATGGCAGTCCAAGTGAACTAAATTTTCAGTCACTCTGCTGCACTAACAAGGCAGCCTACACATTCACTTGGCTATACTATTTTTCAGTCCAATTCATGGTCAACATTCCTAAAATGGTCACTAATTGACCATTAAGATGTTCTCTAACAATTCCTAAGCCAAGCCAATTTTTCACTTCTCAAAACCCTAGTTTTCCCTTATGATTCACACATACACGTAATTAAGCACTTCCATTTGTTATTTATGTGTATATACACCTTAAACATAATCTCTAATTCATTCTAAGTCCATTAAAACCATCAAAAACACTCCACCTTTGTTCCTTCCTTAGGGCAGCCAAAATTCATAGGGTCCATATACATAGATTCCATTCATTTAATTTACAAAACCTTACTCACTTTAAGTCTTTAACATGAATTAAAAGAGATTTAAGTGTAAATAGGCACTAACCTTTAGGTGGAAGATTTTTCAAGCTACCCAAACTCCTTCTTTCTTCTTCTTTTGGCTGCCAAGAGGTTGCTTAGGATGTGGGGACAAGTTTTAGTGAAGATAACTTAGGGTTTTGAGGTGAGAAAGGGTGTGGATTCAAGCTTTGTAAGCATGAAAATGGAGAAGGGAAAAGAGAAGCATGAAACGTTTTATTGGGGAAGAAGAGTAGCTGCAGAAAATTCTCTAAAATGGTCTTCTTTTTCTGCCCATTTATGTATTATAAATGTCTTCCTTTAATTTGATTGGCTAAGGGGTTCTAATTACATCAAGCTTATGTCATTAGTGCCTTTTTATTTGATTTTTCTTTCTTCTTTCTTTAACTCATTTCTAATTAAATATTTACTAATATTTATTCATATTTTAGATCATAATAATTATTTACTTAACTGGACAAGTCGGCCAAAAATCACCTCTGAAGGCGAAATGACCAAAATGCCCTCCGTTTGGCTCAACGGGCTAAAATTGTCTGTACCGATTGAAAAATTTTTCTAAATATTTTCTTGGCATTCTAATGACATGGGAACCTCAATAACCCTTTTCTGGAGTCCCAAAAATTATTTTATGAATTTTTCCCCAGGTCTAAGGCTCCTCGTTGCGAGAACCGCAACTTCCCTCTGGTTACCCATCGCTTGGGCACCGGCTCCTTTGACTTGGTTGTATTTTATTTCTAAAATTTTTACTAAATGTTTCTTATTAATATTTGAGTTAATTATGGTCCCTCACTTTAGTTTAAATATTTTTCCGGACGTTCTAGCTGTCCGGACCGACACTGGTCACCGGAACAGTAGACTGTGCGGAATTGCTACCGGGAGGGTGTTACAATTGTGACAATTGAAAATGAGGGTTCTTGATATTAGGGTTTGATACAAAGTTGGAAATTTTGGTGAATTGATGCCCAATTGACCTAATTGATGCTTAAATTGGTCAATTGGTGTGGTTAGAAGTGTGAGTGAATGATTAAAATTGGAATTGAATTGTGAATGGGTAAGGGTCAATTCTAACAGCTTGACCTATGCCCATTCAAATGAGTATAACTGAAATTCTGTTACTCCAATTAGTGTGAGGCCAATTAAAGATGAAAATTAACATCCAAATCAACAATTTTCATGCAGAAACCTTGCCCTAAAACTGACCATAAGTTGGTGTAAATTTTGGTTAAATTTGGATTAGGTACCTTGCCGCTGGGCAAAACAGACCATATGAATAGTACATGTTCAAATGGTCAAAACTTGGTGTAGGAGGGTCCAAATGACCTAATTTTTATACCATTAGAAAGCTATGACACAATAGAACAACTTTCATGAAGAACTCAGAACCCAGTTTGGCCTCTAACCAAATCAAACTGCTAGCATAAATTTGGTCACCAAATCTGCCAGAATCTAAAATTTGCCTAGAATTCTGGAATTGGCCAATCCGACCAGTTATGGTTAAATGGCCATAACTTGAGCTACAAAACTTTAAATGAAGTGATTCAAAAAGAGAATTAAATTTAATACATTAAGTAACAACTTTGATGAAGGAAAGTTGGCCAAATTTCCATTGTAGAATAGGCTAATGGAATAGTAAACTTTAGAGACCAAAACTGAAAAATTGCAATTTCTTCTAGGGAGTTTTCAATTTCAATTGGCAATCCATGCCAACACATTTGTAACCCAAAATGTGCTATGTGGGTGTAATTAGAACTAGCACACCCCTTAATTTTAAAAAAGTCAACCTTTTACCTAATTGGTCAAATGAATAGTAATCACAATTACACCAAGTACAAAGGACTCAATTTTATAGGGTAGATGAAGTCTACAAAATTTAATTCTTGGATTACTTATTAGAAATGAATTGAATAAGTATTTAAACACTTTGAATTGTGTATTTTAGTAGAACGAAACACTAGGAAGGACAAAGAAAAAGTGAGTCAAGGCCAAGAGGCGACTCATTTGAGATTTGTGCACAACAATTAGTTCATTTTCGAATTTCAATTTGGATTTTAATTTGAAGGGATTGTGAAATTAAATTATTTAATTTATGACCTCATTTATATCGAATATTTGAAATAATTCAATTTATGTGTTGTTGGCCCAAATGTTGAGAAATTAGTTTGAATGTAAATTGATGGCTATTTTGATGTTTGAAAATTGGTTAAAATGGTTTGAAACCACAGCAATCGTGATTAATTGTTTGAATTCCTCACTAGCTTGTTTAGTGGGATGAATTAGTTTTGAATTCCCTCTCTGACTGAAGTATTGAGGTATGTGCCAGTTGAAAATGAATTAAATGAGTACTCATATATTGTGCTAGCTAGCCTTGGTATTCCTCATTACCCTTTGGCTATTGAGATGAATTGGATATTTGGGTCATGATTAAGCTGTGTGACATTTCAAAAAAAATTATTCTGTGATTTGATTTATTTTAAGAAATATTCTGGCTTTAAAAATAGAGCGTGATCTTATATGTGTTAATATCTCAATTGATTTAATTTGAGCAATAGTGATTTATGTGCTGTTTAATTTATTATTTTCTTAAAGTTGTGCACCACTAAGTCTTTGGCTCAGTGATAGCTTTTTATTGTTGTCGCAGGTAGAGAGGTAGATAAAGCAGTAGAATAGGCTGCTTGTGACTTGAACTGATCAGCATTTTGGATATTAACCAGGTATATAGATTGTACCCTTATGTATTTTCATTTTGATGTATATGTCATTGTATATAGGTGCATTAGACTTGAGCAGTTGTGTAATAAATTTTGTAATTTATGTTTAATTTGTGTAAATATTGTAATATAAACTTTTTATATTATTTAGTGAAATGCTTAGTTTATTTTGAAATATTTTTTTTAATGAATTGCTTGAAATGGTGGTTATTGAGATTATATTGTGTTAAGAATATTGGAGTTTGGGATTTAAATGCATATTGGGAGTGTTTGCACAGGTTTTTGAAGAACTGTTTTTTCAAATTAGAAACGACGCTCTGCCAAATTTTCTGTAACAATTGCAGAGATTTTTAATTAATTAAAAATTTGATTATGACTTAATTTCAAGTAAAGGTTTTAATTCCTGTTCAAAATGTTTCACCACTTTAAAAATGAATGAAAATTGGTTTAAAATCCCTTGTAGTATATTTAATGGGTTATCGATAGGAGAAGTTCGGTAATTCATTAAGTATACTACGGGATCATGTTATGCCTTATGGAGGGGTAAGGTGTGACAATATGAGTACACTAGGCACGCTAGTGAGGAATTCAAACATATAGTGATGGGAACTGTGGTTTCAAAACATTTCAATAATTTTCTAAGCATCAAAATATTCATCAATTCACATTCTTATTTCATTCAAATAATTTCCTAAAATTGGGCTAGCAACACATAATTTTTGTCAGTCAAAGTATTCAATAATATAATAAAGACCATAAACTATTTTCACAACTCATTCAATACCAAATTCAGTTTGAAAAACAAAAGAGATTTAGTTGTTGTGCACAAACCTCTTTAATTAGTCTTGACTTGATCCAACCTTTTCTTGTTCCTTGGATGGCTCCTTACCAACTGAAACACATAGTTAAAGTATTTCAATGTCCACCCAAGTCATTTTTACTAATTAATCCAATAAATTGAATTTTACATACTTAATTTTACTTATAAGGGTTCATAAAGTTGTGTTGTTGTATTTAATGTTAGGGTGGTTACTATTTACATTATTGCTTATGTAAAATGTTGACTTTTTCATAAATAATAGGTATACCAATTTTAAAAACATGGTCATATCACATTTTGAGCCACAATTTTGTTGGCATTGGTTACCAATTGAAATTCAAAGTTTGTTAGAACCAATTCCAAAATTCTAAATTTGGTTGCCAATGTTTACTATTTTATTGGAATAATCTACAATGGAAATTTGGCTAAACTTCCTTCGTCAAAGTTGTTCCTTAATGTTTCTACTTTATTTTCCTTTTTAAATCACTCCATTTAGAGTTTTTTAGCTCAAGTTATTACATTTTTACCATAACTAGTTGGATTGGTCATTTCCAAATTTTCTAGGCAAATTTTGGTTCTGCCAGTTTTTGTGACATAATTTTGGTTAGCAATTTGACTAGATTATGGTCAAAATTTGAGTTTGTGTTCTTCATGAAAGTTGTTCTACTATGTCTAAGCCTTTCCAATGGTTTAAAAATCAGGTCATGTGGACCTTTCTATACAAAGTTTTGACCATTTGAACATGTACTATTTATTTGGTCAATTTTACCCAGTAACAGGGTACTAATTCCGGATTCAAGCAGACTTTAGGTAAACTTGGGGTCAGTTTTTGGGCTGAGTTTTTTACATGAAAAATGTTGCATTATGACCCTATTTTCATCTCCAATTGGCCTCATATCAATTGGAGCAACACAATTCAACTTATGGGCATTTAAACTAGCTGGACTCATTAGTCCTAAATTAAATCACTTCACATTGACAACTCAACTCAATTCCAATCATCAATTTACAATTCGAAACACACTAAATGACCAAAATTGAGCATCATACACATCAATTGGTCATCAATTCTCAAAATCTCCAATTTCTTCCAAAACCCTAATCACTAAGAACCCTAATTTTTCCAATTGTCACAAATTATGCATACTAACTATCTCAATCTTGTCTACTACTCCAAACAAGTTCAATTTCATGTTCAATTAAACTGAAACACTTCAAAACCCTAGAAATTTATGGCTGGCCAAAAATTCATCTTTCTTCTATATGCATGATTGTTCAATTCTCAAGTTAAATTTCTACTTACTTAATCTCCTTTCCATAAATATAAACTAACTTAAGTGAAAAGAGAGACTCACCTTAATGATGCTCTTCTAACATTGGAAATCCTTCTTGCTTTCTTATCTTTCTTCCTTCAAATCTTCAAATAAGGGCTCAACTTAATGTTTGTAACACCCCTATGTTTGGTAGTGCGTTCTACTGTTCCTGTGACCAGTGTTGTCCGAATAGCTATGATGCCTATATCTACACTTAGATATGAGTGAGGAGACATAAAATAATGAAATACAAGAAAAGAAAATAAAAGAAAAATAAAGCAAAAATAATAGCAATGAAATGTAACCAAGTTAAACGAGTTGAGAACCCTAGCGATGGGTGACCGCACCGGAAAGTTGCGGCGTGGACCGTTGACTAGCCCTGGACCGCGGGGAACCGTGGAAAATATTTTTAAGACTTAAATAAACATCTATTGAAGTATAAATGTCATTAGAAATATCAAAGAAAAATTAATTAATTAGTACAAAGAAAAACGAGAAATCGAGAAAACGACAAAACTCGGTGTTACCGAAAAATCGGGAATGTAGCCCAAACAGGGGCATTGTGGTCATTTGACACTCCGAGTTGTCTTTTGACCTAAATTTCCATTAAAAATAAATGATATTACACTTGGAAAATATCATGAAATTAAAATTGAAGTACATAATATAAATGATGGAAGTTTGGGGCATAAAAATGAAAATTTAGAAAGTTAGAATAATTAAACATTAAAATCATGTAAGTGCTCCACTAAGGCAGATTTGGGACCACTATGTAAGCTAAATGGACAGCTGAACATCATCTTTAACCTTCAGAAACCACACCAGCCGAATTTCTCCCAAGGGTCATCCATGGCCGCCCACCATGCAAGGACCAACTCACCATGATCAAGCCACCCAATCCTCAAGTTGTCTTCATCAAAATTATAGTACACACCTTGGGCAGAAATAAGGGAGCAAGAAAGACAAGTTTTGGTGGAGTTTTGAAGAAGTCTAAAAGTGGTAAGTGAGTGTTTTCAAATCTTACTTCATTAAACTTTGAATGGTTGTGGTGGGTAGTTGTTTTGTGGAGGAATTTTTTATGTTTGATAAATTAATGGAGGGGTACATTTCGGCAGCCATGAGGACTCACCATGAACAACTTTTCTTGTATGTAAATAGTGGTTTGGATGATGATTTAAATGTTTAATTGTATTGAAGTTGAATTTCATGTGTAAGGTTTGAATTGTAAGCTTGAAAAGTGAAAGTGGAAATTGATGGGTATGTGTAACTTGTGGTGTAACACCCCTATGTTCGGTAGTGCGTTCTACTATTCTGGTGACTAGTGTCTGTCCGGACAGCTAGAATGCCTAGAACTACACTTAGATATAAATGAGGAGACATAAAATAATAAAATACAAGAACGAAAATACAAGAAAAACAAAGAAAAAATAATAGCAATGAAATGTAACCAAGTTAAACGAGCCGAGAACCCTAGCAATGGGTAACCGCACCGAGAAGTTGCGGCGTGGACCGTTGACTAGCCCTGGACCGCGGGGAACCCTAGAAAATATTTTTAGGACTTAAATAAATGTCTATTGAAGTATAAATACCATTAAAAATATCAAAGAAAAATTAATTAATTAGTACAAAGAAAAGTGAGAAATCGAAAACGATAAAACTCGGTGTTACTGAAAAATCGGGAATGCAACCAGAACAGGGGCATTGTGGTCATTTGACACCCCAAGTTGTCTTTTGACCTAAATGTCCATTAAAAATAAATGATATTACACTTGGAAAATGTCATGAAAAATTAAATTGGTGGTACCTAATGTAAATAGCAAAAGATAGGAGCCTAATGTGGGAATTTGAAAATTTAAGATTAAATAAACATTAAATCTCACTTAGTGCTCCACTCACCTCACTTAAGTGGACCACTACACATCTTTTGGGCAGAAACAACTCACCTTCTTCAACCTTGGATAGCCAGCCGAAAATGGAAGAATGAAAACCTCCATGGCCGAATTTGGAGAAGCTTCATGCAAGCATGATCCAAGCCATTTTTCCACTAGCTCCCTTCACTAAAATTGCTCTACACCACTTGAGCAGTACATAGGCAGCAAGAAGATCAAGTTTAGTCAAGGTTTTGAAGAGTTTCCAAAGTGGTAAGTAGGTATTTTTGATGCTTGCTTCATTAAAGTTTGTGTGGATATTATGGGTAGTTGAATTGTGAAAAGATTTTTGGAGTTTGATGTTTTAAGGGAGATGTATATTTTTGGCAGCCATGGAAACTCCATAAGAATAGTTTATCTTTGCATATAAATGGTAGATTAAAGTGTTGATGAAGTTTTTATGTGTGTAGGAATAAATTGAGTGATGTATACTAAATGTATATGTGAATGTACACTTGATTTTGGAAGCTTGGAAATTAATTCAAAGAGAGGTACAATTCAGCAATGTGAAGTGTGAACCAAAATCTGTTGCTTCATGGTTTGGTTTATGGAATATTATTGTTGAATTATGATACTTGTTATGGTAGCTTGTGTATGTGTATAAGGGTTTGAATATGGACATGTAAATGAGCTATATTATGTACTTAAATTATGTGTAATTTGGACTTGGTAAATTCTGTACTATAAGGTGCACATTGAGTGTGATTACAAGCTGCCAAAATGACCAAAAATGTATTGTGAAATGTGTTAATGGTAAGGTACAAAACAGAAATGACATGTAAGAGTTAACTTGGTAGGCATAGGATGTGTATTTGATGAGTGATGAACAATGTGCAACAGGGCAGTGTGTGTTTTAGCTTAGAACCTTAAGTGTGTGGCTCCAATTGGTATAAGGCCAATTGGAGGTGAAACTAGGCACAAAAAGTGCTAACTTTCATGAAGGAAGCTTACCAAAATTCTGCTTGGAAGGTGACTTGAAAAATAACCAAATTCGGATTAGTGCATTCAAAGCCTGAAAATTGACCATTTGGGCAGCAGTTAGTGTTTTGGCCATAACTCACTTAAAATAGGTCCAATTGACCTGAAATTTTTACCATGAATAGTTAAGACATATATCTACAAGTCTTATGAAGACACCAAAGCCCAAAAATGACCATAAGTAAGCCAAATAGCTTGCACAATTTCGGGTCCAAAAACTAGCAGAACCAAAAGTGACCTAAAGTGACAATTTTGATACATTTTGACTAGTAATAGTAAAATGACCATAACTTGGTCTACATAACTCAGAATGACCTGAAATTTTGCTCCGCATGCAATAAGACATAGATATACAAGTTTGTAGTTTTGACCGAAACCCGAAAACCGAAGGAACTAGGTCATCTAGCTAGGTCAAATTAGTATACCGAAATCCGACAAATTGCAATAAAACGCAATATACATGGAAATGAATTGGGTAACATGTACCAACCGTAAAAGGCTACAAATGTGATACATTTGTAACATTAAAACCTAATTCACCTAGACTGCATCGAGGGTCAACATCTTAGGTTGACTAAGGAAATAATAGAATTCAATAAATTAAGTATTAAGCCTTATTGTTAGAGATGGTTTAAATGAGTACTGAAACACTTCAAATTGTGTGTTTCAGTTAGCAAAGACTCAGGAAAAGGGATGGAAACACTGAGTCAGAGGCAAGAGACAGTTATCAGAGGTTTGTGCACAATAGTTATTTCTTTTGAATTTTTCAATTGAAATAAATTATGATTATTTGTATGTTATTGTTTTAAATTGTGTTTGTGCATAATAGTTATTTCTTTCGAATTTTTCAATTGAAATAAATTATGATTATTTGTATGTTATTATTTTAAATGGTGTTTGTGCACAATAATTTTGATTTCTTATTTTCTACTTAAAAATTTATTTGAACATTATAGTTTTAAATTGTATCTGTGCACAATACTTTTTATATTCACTGCTTTTACAAAAAAAATTTATTTTGAAAAATGAGTTATGAATAATTTTTATTGTTTTGGCTTTGAGAATCTTAAATGGAAATTTTGAGATAAAATGTGATTTGGGAATTGTATGAAATATTGTGATTTGGAATTGTTTTGATTCACAACTTGGCATGACACTGTTATTATATTCCTCCCTCTTTGACTTATCAGTCTGGGGTGAGTGTGATTATACTCCTCCCTCTTTGACTTGTCAGTCTGAGGTGAGCGTGAATGAGTTCTCCTTATTTAGCTAGCTTCCTCCCTCATTGATTTCGATTATTGGGGTGAGTGTGTCTTGTCGTGGTGTACAACACGGCATGTGCGAAAAAATTGTGTCATGGCCTAAATTGTATTATTATTGGCAACACTGTATTATTTAATTATTTGATTTGTGAATTGTCAATAAAAGATTTATATATCGCACTTCAAATTGTTATTGTGCACCACTAAGTAAATTTTACTCAGCAATAGCTTTTCATTGCTTTCGCAGGTAAACAGACTGACAGGGCAGCAAACTAGGCTGCTACTACTACACTGAGAGATCATCGGGTATATTGAGTATACCATATTCTGTATTTTGTATTGTAATGTATATTCACTGTATGTATATAGCGTTCTTGGTTTTGAGCAGTTGTAAATTATTTTGACTTGTAAAATTTGCGATATATTTCTTTTATTTCAACCTTTGAAAATATTAAAAAATTATTGTGGATTTGAGTTGAGAAACATATTGTGTTGATTAAATGTTGGAGTTTGAGATTGAGAAATATATTTGAAGTGCTTTTTACAGGTTTTTGAAGAACTGTTTTATTCAAAATACAGATGGCACTCCGCCAAAATTTTTACAGAAATTACTAACAATTCAAATGTGTTAGCTGTTTCACTTCAGTTCAAAAAATTTTAACACTTGTAAATAACGCTCACTACTATAAAAAGAAGTAAAAAAAATTTTAAAATCCCTTGTAGTATATTTAATGGGTTATCAGTAGACGAAGTGGTAATTCATTAGGTATACTACGGGATCATGTCATGCCTTACAGAGGGGCAGGGTGTGACATGTGGCAGCCTTATGAAGAAGATCAAAATGTGTTGTTTCATGGTTTGGTTTATGGAATTATATTGTTGAATTATGTTGTTATGGATGGCAGCATGTATGTGTTTATAAAGGTTTTGAATTTGGACATGTAAATGAGGTGCATTCATGTGTTTAATTGTTGTAATTGGACTTGGAAAAATTTTGGGTTATAGTGTGCATATTGAAGATGGTTATAAGCTGCCAAAATTACCAAAAATGAGTTACTAAATGTGTTAATGTTATGGTACAAACAAGAATTGGCATAGAAGAGTGACTTGGTAAGCATAGGATGTGTAATTGGTAAAGGGTAAACAATGTACAATACAGCAGTGTATGTTTTTGCTTAGAACCATAAGTGTGTGGATCCAATTAGTATGAGACCAATTGGAGGTGGAACTAGGCACAAAATGTGCCAACTTTCATGAAGGAAGCTTACCAAAATTCTGCCTAGAAGGTGACTTGAAAAATGACCAAATCCGGATTAGTGCTTTGAAAACCGAAAAATTGACCATTTGGGCAGTAGTTAGTATTTTGGCCATAACTCACTCAAAACAGGTCCAATTGACCTGAAATTTTTACCATGAACAGCTTAGACATATATCTACAATTCATATGAGGACGCCAAAGCCTAGAAATTGCCAGAACCAAGCCAAATAGCTTGCACAAGTTTAGGTACCAAAACTGGCCGAACCAAAAGTGGCAAAAAAAATGACCTAAACTTATCATTTTGGTACATTCTGTCCAGCTTTGGTAAATTGACCATAACTTGGTCTACACAACACAGAATGACCTAAAATTTTGCCCCAAGTGCAATAAGACATAGACCTACAATTTTGTAGTTTTTACCAAAACCCGAAAACTGAGGGAACTAGGTCATCCGGCTATGTCAAATTAATATACCGAAATCCGGCAAATTGTAATAAAATGCAAAATACTTGGAAATGAATTTGGTAACATGTACCAATACTAAAAGGCTACAAATGTGACATATTGGTAACATTAAAACCTAATTCACCTAGAGTGCATCAAGGGTCAACATCTTAGGTTGACTAAGAAAATAATAGAATTCAATAAGTTAATTATTAAGCTTTATTCTTAGAGACAGTTTAAATGAGTACTGAAACAATTCAAATTGTGTGTTTCAGTTAGCAAAGACTCAGGGAAGGGGAAGGAAACACTGAGTCAGAGCCAAGAGACATTTATCAGAGGTTTGTGCACGACAGTTATTTCTTTTGAATTTTTCAATTGAAATAAATTATGACTATTTGTATATTATTGTTTTAAATTGTGAGAAATTGTTTGAATGATATTTGATGGATACTTACTGATTGAAAAGCATTGTAAATGGTTTGAAACCACAGCTATCATGTATATTGATTGAATCCCTCGCTAGCTTGTCTAGTAGGATGAATTGAATTCCCTCTCTGGCTGATGTTTTGAGGTGTGTGCCTGTTGAGGATGAATAGAATGAGTACTCATATTATTGCTAGCTAGCTATGTTATTCCTCACTAGCCATCGGCTTTTGGGATGAATTGAACTTTGGCAACATGATTAAGCTGTGGGTGTGATTTATCGATATTCATTATGATATTGTGAAATGGAGTTTAAATTCTTATTGACATTCACTGTCTTTTGAATTTAACTATATTTTAAGCATCCACTATTTATATGACTTATGATTTGTGATTTAAAGTTACATTGTGTTAATGTTGTGCACCACTGAGACATTGGCTCAGCGATAGCTTTTCATTATTGTCGCAGGTAGACAGACTAATAGGGCAGCAAACTAGGCTACTAGTGTTTCATTGAGAGATCATCGGGTATATTGAGTATACCATATTTTGCATTTTATATTGTAATGTATGTTCACTGTATGTATATAGTATTCTTGGTTTTGAGCAGTTGTAAATTAAAATTATACATTGAAGTTGTATAATAAATTATAAATTATTTTGGCTTGTAAAATTTGTGATATATTTCTTTTATTTCAGCTTTTGAAAACACTGAAAAATTATTGTGGATTTGAGTTGACAATTGTTGAGAAACTTAATGTGTTGATTGAATATTGGAGTTGGGGATTGAACCAAATATTGGAAGTGCTTTTTACAGGTTTTTGAAGAATTGTTTTATTCAAAATATAGATGGCACTCTGCCAAAATTTTTGCAAAAATTGTTAATTATTCAAATATGTTTGCTGTTTCACTTCAGTTCAAAAAAATTTTTAACACCTGTAAATAGTGCTCACCACTGTAAAAAGAAGTAAGAAAAGTTTTAAAATCCCTTGTAGTGTATTTAATAGGTTATCAGTAGACGAAGTTGGTAATTCATTAGGTATACGACGGGATCATATTATGCCTTACGGAGGGGGTAGGGTGTGACAATGTTTATGAAGAAAAAGTGAGGATTTAAGCATAGTTTTTCGTGAAAATGGAAGAAAATGAGAGAGTTATAGAGAGAGAAAGTGGGATGGCCAAAAGAAGGAGAAGAAGACCAAATTTTTCTTTTAATTTTTATCTTTTTATTTGTGTAATTATCTCCCAAATTTTCATAATTTAAAATTATAATTTTATTATGTCATGCATGATGTCATAATTCTCTCAAAAATTTAAATTTCCTTTTCCTTTTCTTTTCTTCCATACAACTCGTTACTTTTAATCTATTTTTCATAATTTTAATTTCCTACATTTTAATGGACATTTAGGCCAAGAGTCACCTCTAAGGGTGAATTGATCATATTGCCCTTTATCGGTCTGATCAATTTTTCTAGTAACACTGAGTTACTTCCTGAACTCTGATTCAATTATTTGAGCTTATTCTTAATTCTTTTCTATGGTTTTCACAATACCATTAGCTTCGCAATTATCCTTAAGCCTGAGGTGTCACTGTTAGTAGTATGCCCTAGAGTATATCATTTAGTATGTATCTTGTACATATTTTATTAATAAAAGGCAATTTCACTTTTCCGTTTACATAATATATTTATGTGTAATAGAAAAGATCCATTAATATTTTGTTAGAAATTCTATTCTTAAGTCGTTAAGAATATGAGTGACAGTATTTCTAGCACAAAGTATCATAAATTGGTTCGCAATCGAGGATACTTCACAATAAGAATATAACTTATCCAGAAAGATTGTAATCATGTTTGTTCACAAGTTATTTATATGAGATGTAAATAAGATGGAATGGTGAGTCTCATGCCATATAACAAATATGATAGGCACTGATGCATGATAAGTAGGCAAAACCAATGACACTTATGACAATCACGTGGAAGTTTACTCTTGTCAATGCATTGTCATAAATCATATTAGTGCTTATAATCTTTAAACCTAAGATAGCACAGTTATCTTGTATATAGGTGGTTTGAGTTTGATACTGCTTTCATATTTGTACTGTGTATGGATATATGGGCATGTGTTGGCTCCTACCAGTTACATATGGAGATAGGTGTTGATCAAGATGGAATCTGTTACCCTAAGTAAATAGGGATAAAATTCTATGTTCATTTAATTGTTCTTGATGTTTCAAGTTCCTGGCCAGGACAGACAGATTTAATCAGAAAAGAGTTTCTGATAAGAAAATCTTTTTAATCAAGAACTGGAATTAAAAGAGAACACAATATTCATAGCAAATGGAGTTTGACATAAACCATGACTCCAGCTCAAATTGGGATTTTATAACATAGAGATTCTAGTGTATGGTAACATATGATTATAGGTTCATTTAAGGCATTCCTTATTACTGATTGGGTGGCCATGGCATGCGATGCTAGGTATTAACCATGGTCTATGAGGTGCATAAAATGATTTAGAGAAATCATTTATGGTAAGAAAAAAGTTCTGATGATGTTAAGACTTGATATCATATCTCATTATCAATTGGTGATGAGCCTAGTGAGTCACACACATACATAAGTAATCACCAAGTTAAATGTGATTTAATTAATTAGTTAAAGAGTTTAATTGATTAATTAAATAGGTTTGGTTTGCAATTAGATTACATAGTCCCTAGCATGGCTTGAAACCAAATCTAGGTTATTGGATGTATAGTATAAGTTAAATTTATATTTACAGTATTTAAATATGAATTTAATTATGAGAAATTAATTAATAGAGATTAATTAATTAATTTATATTTGATATAAATTGATTAGAAGAGGAGAAATAATTATTTTGGGTTGAGAACTCAAAATTACAACACAAGGGTAATTTGGTCATTTCAAAGGGTGACATATGGCACCATGAGATGGTGACACATGGCATCATGGTTTGTCATTTGTCTTCCTATCATCCAAGATGATCAAAGTCAAGATTAAGTCTAGCTTTGACACTTGGCTTAATGTGATTAGGTCAATTAAAATTAAGAAGTAATCAGGTGATGACATGTGGCAAGGGTTTTGAGTGATGACCTGATTGTATAAAGTGATGTTATGAGAAAATAAAACAATTGGCCACTCTTCTTATTTTCTCTCATTGGTGCCGCCACCTCCATGCTCTTCTCCTCTCTTCATACTCTCTCATCAATTCAAAGAGAATGATCCAAGTTTCTTTGAATTAAAATCACTAGAAATTATTTCTAGTGTCCTATACACATCTACAACATCTCTAAAGGCAAATCCCTAATTTCTAATTGGTTGGCAAGGCTTGAGAAGCTGGTTTAGGGGCTGCCCATTGGTGATCTTGGGATGGACAAACTAGAGGAACAACATTTGAGGTCCTAGGTGCTTCACAAAGGTACCAATCACATCTACATTGCATCAAAAGGTTAGTGCACATATTCTTGTATCAATCTAGGGTTCTAATGAATTAATTTGTTAATTCTAAAATCTTAAATGGCAAATGTAGATCCTAATACATATTAAAAGTCTTTTAATATGAATTGAACATTGAAATCAATTAGGTACATAATGAATCTTGCATGATGCATGAGGCCCTAGAAGAAAATTTTTCAATTCAATGTTCTAATCTAATAATTTTCATGCTTCCGCTCCTTCAGTCACAGGGTCCCACATGAAAATGAGGGTAGCAACTGAGCTCGCAATCACTTCCCAGTTCGGTCACCCATCGCCGGGACCTCAGCTCATTTAACTTATTATGCTTTGTTTTCTTATTTCCATTCCACCCTTATATGATTTCTATTAATTTTTATTTATGACTTTCATAGATGACTTAAACATGGTTCTAAACATCCTACCTGTCCGGATAAGCACTAGTCACCGAAACAGTAGAATATATAGACTACTTAATTTAGGGGTGTTACATGCTGAGTTGAGAAAGAAATACATCGGCAATGTGTATTTGGAGGAAAGAAGAAGAGAATTCATCAGTTTGAGGCAGAGACAGTTGTCAGTAGCAGAGTATAAGTGAGAATTTATAAGATTAAGCAAATATGTAAGAGAAATAATCCCTACCGCAGCTAAGAGATGTAGAAGATTTGAAGAGGGGCTAAATGATAACATTAAGCTATTTATCACAGCCTTGAGGATCACAGATTTTGCACAATTAGTTGAGACTACACTGAAGGTTGAGAGGGTTAGAATTAATGAGCAGAGCAGAAGAGATAGACAACAAAAGAGGGGTCAGGGTCAAACTAGTTCCTCATCTGCACCCAGTAAGAAGTTCAAAGGCCCCCAGGCTCAAGGCCATAGCTAGACATAGAGTCAGGGCCAATCACAGAGGCCCAGATCTCAGTTTACACCTAGGAGTGGCCTGTCCACTCGATTAATGTGCAGCTCTCCAGGGATGGTGTTTAGGGGACTAGCCCCAGCAGTTTCTTTAGTGTGTCCACACTGTCATAAGTGACACAGAGGTGAATGTTGGTGATTGACTAGAGGATGTTTCCAGTGTCAGTCTATTAAGCATCAAATAAGAGATTGCCTATGGAGAAATGTTACAACTTCTCCAGTACAAGCAGATAGATCTGCCCCTGTGCTCAAAGGGGTAAGAAGCATGGTAAGACAGAGGCAGCCAGGAGTTCACAGAGGCCTGCATCAAAATCAGTTGAGAGGCCAAAGGCAAGGGCACCAGCTAGGGCATATGTTATGAGGGCATAGGAGGAGCAGGATGCTCCGGATATATTCAAGGGTACATTTGCATTAAGTTGCCCATGGAAAGGGGAATTCAAGTAGAGGAAAGTGACCAAGATATCCTAGTCATGAACCCACTAGGCCATAGTATAGTGGTAAATAAAGTGTACAGAGGTTACCCATTGAGGATTCAGAAGTATGAGTTCTCAGCAGGCCTCATTAAATTACCCTTCCATGAGTTTGATGTCATCCTTGGGATGGATTGGCTGTCACATATGAAAGAGCAGAAGCATGAAAATAATTAGATTAAACATTGAATTCAAATATTTTCTTCAAGGGTCTCATGCATCATGCAAGATTCAATTTTTACCTATTAATATCAATGTTCAGTTGCATATTAAAACTCTTTTAATATGTATTTGGATCTATGTTTGCCTTCTAAGATTTTAAAATTAACAGATTAGTTCATTAGAGCCCTAGATTAAATTAAGAACATGTGTACTAACCTTTTGATGCACTGTAGTTGTGTGTGGTAGCTTTGTGAAGCACTTAGGACCCCAGATGTTGTCCCTCTAGATTGTCCACACCAAGATCACTAATGGCAGCCTCTTGAACAGCTTCTAAAGCCCTGCCAACCAATTAGAAAATAGAGATTTGCCTTTAGAGAGGTTACAGATGTATATTGGACACTAGAAACAATTTCTAGCAATTTTAATTCAAGAGAATATTGACAATTCTCTTTGAATTGATGAGAGATGAAGAATGTAACACCCTAGGCAAATCCCACATCGACAAAACACAGGAGAGATGCTGGGTTTATAAGTTCGTAGTTGTAACACCCTAGGCAAATCCCACATCGGCAAAACACGAGAGAGATGCTGGGTTTATAAGATGGTGGTTTGTAACCCCTAGTGACACGTTTTAAAACCGTGAGGGTTTCGGCCCAGAGCGAACAATACCACTAGTGGGCCGGGCCATTACATTTGTGGTATAAGAGCCAAGTAATTGTAACACCCTAGGCAAATCCCACATCAGCAAAACACGAGAGAGATGCTGGGTTTATAAGATGGTGGTTCATAACCCCTAGTGACACATTTTAAAACCATGAGGGTTTTGGCCCAGAGCGGACAATATAACTAGTGGGCTGGGCCATTACATTTGTGGTATCAGAGCCACTCCATGTGCAACCTTGAGCGATGGTGGGGCAAACCTCAGCGAGGACGCTGAGTCCCATAAGGGGGGTGGATTGTAACACCCTAGGCAAATCCCACATCGGCAAAACACGGGAGAGATGCTGGGTTTATAAGATGGTGGTTCGTAACCCCTAGTGACACGTTTTAAAACCGTGAGGGTTTCGGCCCAGAGCGGACAATATCACTAGTGGGTTGGGCCATTACATTTGTGTCTTGTCACGACCCAGGGATGGGGTTGGGACGTGCTTGTTCAACCAGCTACGCACTGGGGTGGAAACTTCGTGTCCCACATCGGAAACGGGAAGAAAAGATTTGGGCCATATATGTGGGAGCCTTCCTCACCTGGTCAGCGCGCTTTCGGGAATGAAACCTCCCAAGGGACAAATCCATGAGGCCCATGGGCCAAAGCGGACAATACTAGCTGGAGAAGGATCGGGCTGTTAGAATTTGGTATCAGAGCTGGACTACCTCTAGTATGGTGTGTGGTGCGAGGAAGCACCAGGCAGAAGCTGGTGGGCTTCTCACGACCCAGGGATGGGGTTGGGACGTGCTTGTTCAACCAGCTAGGCACTAGGGTGGAAACTTCATGTCCCACATCAGAAACGGGAAGAAAAGATTTGGGCCATATATGTGGGAGCCTTCCTCACCTAGTCAGCGCGCTTTTCGGAATAAAACCTCCTAAGGGACAAATCCGTGAGGCCCATGGGCCAAAGCAGACAATACTAACTGGAGAAGGATCGGGCTGTTACAAAGAAGAAGGGAGGAAGAAAGGCTCAAAGGTGGTGGCACATATGAGAGAATAGCAGATTGTTCTTTTACTGTTTCATAACATCACATTATATAATTAGGTCATCACTTAAAACCCTTGCCACATGTCATCTTCTAATTGCCCAAAATTGTAATCGACCCAATCACATTGTGCCAAGTGTCAAACCTATATTTAATCTTTACTTTGATCATCTTACATGATTGGAAGGTAAATGGCAAGCTTATATGGTGCCATGTGTCACCATCTCATGGTGCCACATGTGACCCTGTGAAATGACCAAATCACCCTTGTGTTGTAATTTTGAGTTCTCAACCCAAAATAATTATTTCTCCTCTTCTAGTCAATTTATATCAAATATAAATTAATTAATTAATCTCTATTAATTAATTTCTCATTATTAAATTCATATTTAAACACTTTAAATATAAATTTAACTTATACTATACATCCAATAACCTAAATTTGATTTCAAGCCATGCTAGGGACTTTGCAATCTAATTGCAAACCAAACCTATTTAATTAATCAATTAAACTCTTCAACTAATTAATTAAATCACATTTAACTTGGTATTACTTGTGTATGTGTGTGACTCACTAGGCTCATCACTAATTGGCAATGAGTTATGATATTAACTCTTAATATCATTAGAACTCTTTCTTACCATAAATGATTTCTCTAAATCATTTTAGGCACCTCATAGATCATGGTTAACACCTGGCATAGCATGCCATGACCACCCAATTAGTAATAAGAAATACCTTAAATGAACCTTTAATCATATGTTACCATACACTAGAATCTCTCTGTTACAAAATCCCAATTTGAGCTGGAGTCATGGTTTATGTCAAACTCCATTTGCTATGAATATTATGTTCTCTTTTAATTCAAGTTCTTGATTAAAAAGATTTTCTCATCAGAAACTCTTTTTTGATTAAATCTATCTATCCTAGCCAGGAACTTAAAACATCAAGAACAATTAAATAAACATAGGATTTTATCCCTATTTACTTAGGGTAACAGATTCCATCTTGATCAACACTTACCTCCATATATAACTAGTAGGAGCCAACACATGCCCATATACCCATACACAGTATAAGTATGAAAGCAGTAGCAGTATCAAACTCAAACCACCTATATACAAGATAACTGTGCTATCTCAAGTCTAAAGATTTTATGCACTGATATGATTTATGACAATGCATTGATAAGAATAAACTCCATGTGCTTGTCATAAGTGTCACTCGTTCGACCTACTTATCATGTATAAGTGTCTATCATGTTTGTTATATGGCATGAGACTCACTATTCCATCTTATTTATATCTCGTATAAATACATTGGGAACTAACATGAATACAATCTTTCTGGATAAGTCATGTCCTGTGTGAAGTATCCTCGATTGTGAACCAATTTATGATACTTTGTGCTTGAAATATTGTCACTCATATGCTTAACAACTTAAGAATAGAATTTCTAACAAAATATCAATAGACCTTTTCTATTACACATAAACATATTATGTAAACGGAAAAGTGAAAATGCCTTTTATTAATAAAACATGTACATGATACATACTAAATGATATGCTCTAGGGCATACTACTAATAATCTCCCACTAGCACTAGAGTCATTCATTATAATATCTTAGACCCATCTTTTCAATATGTCGGTTTAGCTGAGTTTCTGACATTGGCTTAGTGAATGGATCAGCTGGATTTTCAGCTGATGCTATTTTTTGCTTGGCTACATCGCCTCGCCCAACTATCTCTCTGATAATGTGGTAGCGCCTTTCTATGTGTTTGGATTTCTGGTGAGACCGGGGTTCCTTAGCCTGTATGACTGCTCCATTATTGTCACAGTGAAGTGGAACTACTAACTCAATGGAAGGAACTACTGCAAGTTCTATTATGAACTTCTTTATCCAAACAGCTTCCTTTGCAACATCTGATGCAGCAACATACTTAGCCTCGGTAGTGGAATCTGTAGTCGTACTCTGTTTGGAACTCTTTCAACTTACTGCACCTCCATTACAAATGAACACACACCCAGAGGTAGACTTTCTATCATCGATATCTGATTAAAAATCAGAATCAGTATAACCATCCAATTGCAAGTCATCACCTCCATATATCAAGAATAAATCCTTGGTTCTTCTCAAGTACATAAGGATATTCTTGACAGCTATCCAGTGTTCCAAACTTAGAATGGATTGATACCTGCTAGTTAAACTAACAGCATATGTTATATCCGGCCTAGTACACAACATTGTATACATCAAACTTTCAATAGCCGAAGCATATGGAATCCTGACTATTTTATCTCTTTCTTCAAGTATCTTTGGTGACATCTCTTTAGAAAGATGGATACCATGTCTCACTGGTAACAATCCTCTCTTGGAATCAAGCATGTTAAACCTCTTTAACACCTTTTCCAAGTATAGACTTTGGGATAAACCAATTATTCTTTTCACTCTATCTCTGTAGATGCGAATCCCAAGAATATAGGTTGCCTCCCCTAAGTCTTTCATGGAGAATGTATTTGACAACCATACCTTTACAGTTGTCAACATACCTATGTCATTACCCATCAACAAAATGTCATCCACATATAAGATAAGGAATGTGACAACACTATCACTAACCTTCTTATACACATATGGCTTATCCTTATTTTTTATAAAATCAAATGACTTAATGGCTTCATCAAAACGGATGTTCCAACTCCCCAAAGCCTGTTTCAATCCATAAATGGATCATTTTAGCTTGCATACCTTGGAACCATCTTGGGATTCAAAACCTATAGGCTGTTCCATGAAAATGTTTTCTTCAATGTATCCATTGAGAAAAGCCGCTTTGACATCCATCTGCCAAATCTCATAATCATAGTATGGAGCTATTACTAATAGAATCCTAATTGATTTAAGCATGGCAATAAGCGTGAAAGTCTCCTCATAGTCAATTCCTTGCCTTTGGCGAAACCCTTTAGCTACTAACCTTGCTTTATAGGTCTCTACCTTTCCATCAGAACCAATTTTCTTCTTGAAAACCCATTTGTTCCCTATAGGTACAATACCTTCAGGTGGGTTAACAAGATCCCAAACGTGATTCTTATATATGGAATCAATCTCGAATTTCATATCTTCAATCCATTTTGAAGAGTCTATATCTGATATAGCTTCGTCATAGGTAAGTGGATTATCTCCATGATCTACTTATTCATGAGTAAACAACTCTTGTTCATCTTCATGAAGGAAACCATATCTCACTGGTGGGTGAGATACCCTGGTTAATCTACGAAGAATAGCTGTAGATGTTTCATTAGTAGGTATAGGTTGACTAGATGGATCTATATCCATCTGATTTGTTGGTTCGTCAGAATTCTCCAATTCTAACTCTATTTGTCTTCCTTTGCCTCCTTTTTGAACAAATTATTGTTCAAGAAATGTGGCATCTCTACTTACCATAACCTTTTGTGATGTAGGCAAATAAAAATAATATCCAAAACTCTTTGTTGGATATCCAACAAATTGACCCTTTTCTGATCTGGTTTCCAATTTATCAGTGTTTAGCTTTTTTATATAAGCTGGGCAACTCCAAATTTTAACATGCTTAAGACTTGGTTTTCTTCCATGCCATATCTCATAAGGTGCAGAGGATACTGATTTAGATGGAATCCTATTCAGAATATGCATAGCTGATTCTAATGCAAATCCTCAAAGGGAGATTGGCATATCAGTATAGCTCGTCATACTACATACCATATCTCATAGGGTACGATTTCTCCTTTCAGATACACCATTCAGCTGTGGTGTTCCTCGAGGAGTCAGCTGGAAAACAATGCCATGCTCTTTCAAGTATTCATCAAATTCAGTATTCAAGTATTCACCTCCACAATCTGATCGAAGAGCTTTAATGCTTTTTCCTATTTTATTTTCTACTTTAGATTTAAATTCTTTGAACTTTTCAAAGGATTCATGTTTGTATTTCATCAAATACAAATACCCAAACCTTGATTTATCATCAGCAATGGTATTAAAGTAATGAAAACCACCTCCAGCCATTTCTCTAAATGGGCCACATGCATCACTATGTATTAGCTCCAAAATATTTTCTGCTCTTAGCCCTTGTCCAACAAAGGGTGATCTAGTCATTTTACCCTGAAGGCAGGATTCACAAGTTAGAGTAGGCTCAGAACCCAATGAGGATAAAATCCCCATTTTCTCCAGTTTTGCAATCCTATCTTCTGCAACATGACCCAATCTTAAGTGCCAAATATATTTTGTACTTGAGTTGATTTTCACCATGGGATTGCATTCATTTAGATCACTTGCATTCAATTTGGGTTTGTCATTATTATCCAAATAATAAAGACCATCATGCATACAAACCCGAGCCAACATATTTATTTCTAAAATAAATATTGCAAACATCATCTATGAACTGAAATTCATAACCATCTCTAGTCAAACTAGATATCGAAATGATGTTCTTAAAAGCATCAGATACATATAAAATATTATCCAAACACAAAACATGTCCAGACATATAAAAAGATTTAGATCTTATGGCTAAAGCTTCAACAGTTGAGCCATCGCCAATCCGGAGTCTAACATCCCGAGAACGCAAGCTGCTACTGTTTACTAGTTCCTGCATATCATAAGAAATGTGAGAATTGACACCAGTATCTAAAACCCAAGCTATAGATGAACTATGAGCATCATCAACATCTAAATAACAAGATATAAACATACCTTCTGAAGGTGTATCCTTCTTGTCCTTCAGAGAATCAAGATACTCTGGGCAGTCCCTTTTCCAGTGCCCATCTTTTTGGCACTAGAAACACTTTCCTTTGCCTCCATCAGCTTTGGTCTTCCCTTTCTATTTGGCTATCTTCTTGGAAGGACCAGGAATTTGAGGTTTCTTTTTCTTATTGCCCTTCTTCTTGTTGGACTTTCCAATAGAAGAAGATGCAATCAAAGCTACCTCTTTCCCTTTATTGCCCAACATATTCTTTTAGGCAATAACTAGCATGTTAACTAAACCAGCCAAGGTATATTCCTGCTTAGTCATATGGAAATTTGTTACAAAATTCCCAAATGACTCAGGAAGGGACTGAAGGATCAAATCCGTCTGCAGTTGGAAATCCATGTTAAAGTCAAGAAGTTCCAACTGCTCAATAAGCCGAATTATCTTGTGGACATGATCCCCAATATTTTGTCCCTCAGACATCCTCACGCGAAATAACTGCCTAGACATCTCATACTTGGCATTCCTGCTATGTTCACAATACAACTCTTATAGGTGAATGAGGATCTCACTTGCTCATTGCATGTTCTCATGTTGCTTCTGTAACTCATTACTCATAGAAGCAAGCATGTAACACTTGGCTCTCATATCATGCTCCTTCCATTTATCCAAAGTTTCAAGTTCCTCTTGAGTGGCCTCTAGAGGTAAGAGACTAGGAACATTTGAGTCTAGAATATATCCAACACGTTCTAAGTTCAGGATAAGCTTGAAATTTCTTAGCTAATCAGAAAGATTAGGTCCTGTCAACTTATTGTGATCAAGTATGCTCGTAAGGATATTGGATGGTGGTGGTTGTGGCGTACTCATTATTATCAGAAAATTAACTTCAGAAAATAACCAGATTAATTAGTAAATGTATCATATATTTAACAAAAATGATTATGGTCTTTTAATCAAATTGGTCCTCCCACTAACTTAGTGAATCTTACACTTCCAAAGTAAAAAACGAAAATCCTAGTTGGATGGATTTCTAGTGGGTGATTGAATTCTTATAATCTTATTTATCATCCTTAGGCATATCCATTATTGGAATTACAATAAACTATGAGTAACTCCTTGCCCATCACATCTCATGTGAGGTTCAATCCTTTACCTATCCCCTAATGCGCAAAATCTCAGGCACATCCATTATTGACTTATCTTGCATTAGTTATGTTGATCCCATTGAGCCAGTAAACATGCAAATAATTTTAATGTCCTCAGGCACATCCATTATTGGCCACCAAACCATTTACATATTTACAACATCTCATGCTTAACAATTATTCTTAAGAAAATCTCTTAAATTAATTGCATCATATGTAAGTATTTAAAATTTCTTAAAATAATTGCCTTAATGTAGGGCGCATGATATAATTACCTTTAATTATACCATTTCCAACTTAATCATTTGTTTGGAAGATTTTGTGGTCGGCTTAATTACTATTACGGTCTCACTTTGCACATTATCCAATTAGCATGCATATATCATATACTTGCATACATTCCCATACATCTCATGCATTCATGGATAAACATATAAATATGGTATGATCATGGACTTTCTAAGAGATTCAATTCTGAGCCACCAAGAATTGAATCAAGGCATTACTAGGTGCATTTCATTCATTCATATTACAAGAGTTGCTGAAAGAGTACATAATTAACACATGATCTTGAATTCCTCCCACTGGTCCCACTAATGCTCTTGACATTTTTGATCTTCTTGTATTCCAATCACATAGTAATCCTTGGCATACCAAGACAAATTTACAAGAACCAAATAAATGAAATTACAACCCAAAATTATTATAACCTTTATAATCATGCCACCAAAATTAAATTAATTAATGTACAACCCAAAGAAACATAAAAGAAATAAATCCAATCACATTGGTCTTTTATTGTCCATGATCATCCATCATGCATATCACCATTTAACAATTAAATAAAACATATACACTAAAATTAAATTGAATATCTCATATTCAACTTAAAAATCCAGATTTAAATCTCATTCAAACAAATTTAAAAATTCATATTTGAATCACATTCAAACAACTTTAAAAATTTAAATTTGAATCACATTCAAACAAATTTAATTGTGTGATTATAATTCTAATTAAACAATTTAATTAGATATAGGCATAATTATGGACATCAAGCATACAACAATTGCACGATTGAAGACCAATACCATGGGCACCATGGTGGTGCTCAAACCATGAGCACCATGGTGCACAACCAAGCATGCCGCAACCTATTTTTTGCAACCAGCATTGAATCATCCAACTTTTGATCAAATCACACAATTAAATCAGATATTAAACAATCTAAATGGAAAATATAGTGGCTCTGATACCAATTGAAGGAGCGGAAGCATGAAAATAATTAGATTAGAATATTGAATTCAAGAATTTTCTTCTAGGGTCTCATGCATCATGTAAGATTCAATTTTTACCTATTGATATCAATGTTCAATTGCATATTAAAATTCTTTTAATATGTATTTGGATCTATGTTTGCCATTTAATATTTTAGAATTAATAGATTAATTCATTAGAACCCTAGATTAAATCAAGAACATGTGCACTAACCTTTTGATGCACTGTAGTTGTGTTTGGTACCTTTGTGAAGCACTTAGGACCCCATATGTTGTCCCTCTAGATTGTCCACACCAAGATCACCAATGGCAGCCCCTTGAATAGCTTCTAAAGCCTTTCCAACCAATGAGAAAATAAGGATTTGCGTTTAGAGAGGTTATAGAAGTATACAGGACACTAGAAACGATTTCTAGCAATTTTAATTGAAGAGAATATTGACAATTCTCTTTGAATTGATGAGAGATGAACAAGAAGAGAGGAAGAAAGGCTCAAAGATGGCAGCACATATGAGAGAATAGCAGATTGTTCTTTTACTCTTTCATAACATCACATTATACAATTAGATCATCACTTAAAACCCTTGCCACATGTCATCTTCTTATTGCCCAGAATTTTAATTGACCCAATCACATTGTGACAAGTGTCAAGCCTAGATTTAATCTTGACTTTGATCATCTTACATGATTGGAAGACAAATGGCAAGCTTATATGGTGCCATGTGTCACTATCTCATAGTGCCATATGTCACCCTGTGAAATGACCAAATTGCCCTTGTGTTGTAATTTTGAGTTCTTAACCCAAAATAATTATTTCTCCTCTTCTACCAAATTTATATCAAATATAAATTAATTAATTAATCTCTATTAATTAATTTCTTATAATTAAATTCATATTTAAACACTTTAAATATAAATTTAACTTATACTATACATCTAATAACCTAAATTTAATTTCAAGCCATGCTAGGGACTTTGTAATCTAATTGCAAACCAAACCTATTTAATTAATCAATTAAACTCTTTTACTAATTAATTAAATCACATTTAACTTGGCAATTACTTGTGTATGTGTGTGACTCACTAGGCTCATCACTAATTAGCAATGAGATATGATATTAACTCTTAATATCGTTAGAACACTTTCTTACCATAAATGATTTCTCTAAATCATTTTAGGCACCTCGTAGACCATGGTTAACACCTAGCATAGCATGCCATGGCCACCCAATTAGTAATAAGGAATACCTTAAATGAACCTTTAATCATATGATACCATGGACTAGAATCTCTCTGTTACAAAATCCCAATTCAAGCTGGAGTCCTGGTTTATGTCAAACTCCATTTGCGATGAATATTATGTTCTCTTTTAATTTCATTTCTTAATTAAAAAGATTTTTTGATTAGAAACTCTTTTCTGATTAAATCTATCTGTCCTGGCTAGGAACTTAAAACTTCAAGAACAATTAAATGAACATAGGATTTTATCCCTATTTACTTAGGGTAACAGATTCCATCTTGATCAACACCTACCTCCATATATAACTAGTAGGAGCCAACACATGCCCATATACCCATACACAGTACAAATATGAAAGCAGTATCAAACTCAAACCACCTATATATAAGATAACTGTGCTATCTCAGGTCTAAAGATTATATGCACTGATATGATTTATGACAATGCATTGACAAGAGTAAACTCCATGTGCTTGTCATAAGTGTCACTAGTTCGACCTACTTATCATGTATAAATGCCTATCATATTTGTTATATGGCATGAGACTCACCATTGCATCTTATTTATATCTCATATAAATACATTGGGAACAAACATGAATATAATCTTTCTGGATAAGTCATGTCTTGTGTGAAGTATCCGCGATTGTGAAGCAATTTATGATACTTTGTGTTAGAAATACTGTCACTCATATTCTTAACAACTTAAGAATAGAATTTCTAATAAAATATCAATGGACCTTTTCTATTACATATAAATATATTATGTAAACGAAAAAGCGAAAATGCCTTTTATTAATAAAATATGTATAAGATACACACTAAATGATATGCTCTAGGGCATATTACTAACAATATCATCAGTCAATAATTGGTTGTAAATTGAAGAGAATCACTTTGAAACTCCTGAGAATGAAGAGATCACAGTTGTGGGTGAAAGGATAGATTTCATGTCCAATGTTATCTCAGTTACGGCTATAAAGAGACTGATTAAGAAGGGTTGTGAAGCCTATCTGGCATATGTTGTTGATACCAAAAAGGCTGGGTTTTGTCGCCCTGATATTCCCACTGTATGTGACTTCGCTGATGTCTTCCCTGAGGAATTGCCTGGTTTGCCACCAGAAAGGGAAGTAGAATTAGCTATTGAGGTAATACCGGGTACAAAGCCAATTTCAATTGCTTTTTATAGGATGGCACCCATTGAATTGAAGGAGTTTAAAATCTAGTTACGAGAGTTACTGGATAAGGGGTTTATACACCCCAGTGTATCACCATGGGGAGCTCCAGTGTTATTTGTGAAGAAGAAGGATGGGACATTGAGACTGTGTATATACTACCAGCAGCTAAATAAAGTAAATATGAAGAACAAATATCCATTGCCCAGAATTGACGATCTGTTTGATCAATTGAAGGGAGCAGGTGTACTTTCTAAGATTGATCTCAGATCTGGGTATCATCAGCTGAGGATAAAGGATGCAGATGTGCCTAAGACTGCATTCAAGACCCGATATGGGCACCATGAATTTCTAGTGATGCCGTTTGGGTTAACAAATGCACCAGCAGCTTTCACGGACCTTATGAACCGTATCTTCCATCCATACTTAGATCAGTTTATAGCGGTCTTTATTGATGACATTCTGGTGTATTCCAAGAATAGAGAAGAACCTGATGAGCATTTGAGGATTGTTCTGCAGACCGTGAGAGAGAAAAAGTTGTATGCTAAGTTGTTCAAGTGTGAATTCTGGTTGAATAAGATTGCTTTCCTTGGATACATAGTATCAGCTAATGGGATTAGAATGGATCCCAAGAAGATTGAAGCTGTAATAGAATGGAAGCCTCCCATAAATGCAACTAAAGTCAGATGTTTCTTGAGGCTAGCTAGGTATTATAGAAGGTTTATGAAGGGGTTTTCTCTAATAGCTGCTCTGTAATGCCCTCACTGTAGGTAGTCCATACGTTTTACTTTTCTGACGACTAACATCTGTCCGAACAGCCAGAATGTCTAAAACTACACTTAAACAAGAGTGAGAAAGTATAAATTGATGGAATAAATATTAAAAAAATACAAAAAAAATTAAAAGAAAATAAAAGAAATGAAATGCAACTAGGTTAAACAAGCCGAGATTCTGGCGATGGGTGATCATACCGGGAAGTTACCGTGTAAACAGTTGATGACCCCAGACCCGCAAGTGAAGGAACGGAAGCGTGAAAAACACAAGATTATACCATTGAATTCAAAAATTTTCACCTAGGGTCACAAGCACCATGCAAGATTTATTTTTATCTATTTGATTTCAATGATAAACAACATATTAAAACTCTTTTAATATGTTTTTGGATCTGTATTTGCCATTTAAGATTTTAAAATTAATCAGATTAATTTTAGAACCCTAGATTAAATCAATAACGATTACACTAACCTCTTGATGTGTCGCAGCTGTGTCCGCCTTTGAGATTCGTCTTCAGGACACCAGATGTTGTCCCTCTAGCTTGTCCACACCAAGAACACCTATGGCAGCCCTTGAACAGCTTCTAAAGCCTTTTCTATTTATTAGAAATTCAAGTTCTGCCTTTTAAGAGATTAGAGATGTAAACAGGACACTAGAAACAATTTCTAGTGTTCTTAATTCAAGAGATTGATGGCTAATCTCTTTGAATTGATGAGAGATGAAGAGAAATAGCTGGAGAGGCTCAAAGTGGCGTGACAATTGAGAGGAGAGGCTGCTGGTTATGTTTTCTTTTCATAACCCCACTTAAATAGCTAGGTTAACACATTAAACCCTAGCCACATGTCACCTTTTGATTAGCTCTAGGTTTAAGTGACCCAATCACATTGTGCCAAGTGTCAAACCTATATTTAATCTTGATTTTAATCATCTTACATGATTAAAAATATTTGGCAAGCTTATGTGTTATGCCATGTGTCACCATCTCATGGTGCCACGTGTCACACTGCAAAATGACCAAAATGCCCTCGTGTCTTAATTTTGAGTTCTTAACCCAAAATAATTATTTTCTTCTTCTAATTAATTTATATCAAATATAAATTAATTAATTAATCTCTATTAATTAATTTCTCATCAATTAAATTCATATTTAAACACTTTAAATATAAATTTAATTTATACTACACATCCAATAATCTAGATTTGGTTTCAAGTCATGCTAGGGACTTTGCAATTTTATTGCAAACCAAATCTATTTAATTAATCAATTAAACTCTTTAATTAATTAATTAAATCATATTTAAATAGGTGATAACTTGTGTATGTGTGTGACTTACTAGGCTCATCACTAATTGGCAATGAGACATGATATCAACTCTTAATATCATCGAACTCTTTCTTACCATAAATGATTTCTCTAAATCATTTTATGAACCTCATAGACCATGGTTAACACCTAGCATAGCATGCCATGGCCACCCAATTAGTAATAAGATTTACCTTAAATGAACCTATAATCATATGTTACCATGCACTAGAATCTCTCTGCTACAAAATCCCAACTCAAGCCGAGTCATGGTTTATGTCAAACTCCATTTGCTATAAATATTATGTTCTCTTTTAATTCCAGTTCTTGATTAAAAGATTTTCTCATCGAAACTCTTTTCTCAATAAATCTATCTGTCTGCCAGAACTTGAAACATCAAGAACAATTAAATGAACATAGGATTTTAACTCTATTTACTTAGAGGAACAGATTCCATCTTGATCAACACCTACCTCCATATATAACTAGTAGGAGCCAACACATGCCCATATACCCATACATAGTACAAGTATGAAAGCGAGATCAAACTCAAACTACCTATATACAAGATAAGCTGTGCTATCTCGTGTCTAAAGATTATATGCATCGATATGATTTATGACAAAACATTGACAAGAGTAAACTCCATGTGCTTGTCATAAGCGTCACTGGTTCGGCCTACTTATCATGTATAAGTGCCTATCATGTTTGTTATATGGCATGAGACTCACCATTCCATCTTATTTATATCTCATATAAATAACTTGGGAACAAACATGAATACAATCTTTCTGGATAAGTCATGTCCTTATTATGAAGTATCCTCGATTGTGAACCTATTTATGATACTTTGTGCTAGAAATATTGTCACTCATATTCTTAACAACTTAAGAATAATATTTCTAACAAAATATCAATGGACCTTTTCTATTACACATAAATATATTATGTAAACGGAAAAGTGGAAATGCCTTTTATTAATAAAATTATGTACAAGATACATACTAAATGATATGCTCTAGGGCATACTACTAACAATCTCCCACTAGCACTAGAGCCATTCATTACAATACCTTAGACCTATCTTCTCAAGATGTCGGTCTAACTGAGTATGTGACATAGGCTTAGTGAATGGATCAGCTGGATTTTCAGCTGATGCTATTTTCTGCATGGCTATATCGCCTTGCCCAACTATATCTCTGATAATGTGATAGTGCCTTTCTATGTGTTTGGATTTTGGGTGAGACCTTAGTTCCTTAGCTCAGATGATCGCTCCATTATTGTCACAAAGGTAGTGGAACCGCCGACTCACTGGAAGGAACTACTGCAAGTTCTGTCACGAACTTCTTTATCTAAACAATGTGCTTTGCGAGATTCGATGCGAGAATATACTCACCTCGATGAGTGGAATCTGCAATGTGCTCTGTTTGGAACTCTTCCAACCGATCGCACCTCCATTACAAATGAACACATATCTAGAGGTAGACTTTCTATCATCGATATCCGATTGGAAATCGAATCGATAACCATCCAATTGCAAGTCTCCACCTCCATAAATCAAGAATAAATCCTTAGTTCTTCTCAAGTACTTAAGGATATTCTTGTGACTATCGATGTTCCAAACTGATTGGATTGATACCTGCTAGTCAAACTAACAGCATATGCGATATCCGGCCTAGTACACAACATTGCATACATTAAACTTCCAAAAGCCGAAGCATATGGAATCCTGGCCATCTTATCTCTTTCTTCAGATGTCTTTGGAGACATCTCTTTAGAAAGATGGATACCATGTCTCACTGGTAACAATCCTCTCTTGGAATCAAGCATGTTAAACCTCTTTAACACTTTTTCCAAGTATAGACTTTGGGATAAACCAATTATTCTTTTCGCTCTATCTCTATAGATGCGAATCCCAAGAATATAGGTTGCCTCCCCTAAGTCTTTCATGGAGAATGTATTTGACAACCATATCTTTATAGTCGTCAACATACCTGTGTCATTACCCATCAATAGTATGTCATCCACATATAAGACAAGGAAAGTGATAGCATCACACTAACCTTCTTATATACACATGGCTCATCCTCATTTTTGATAAAACTAAAGGATTTAATGGCTTCATCAAAACGGATGTTCCAACTCCTCGAAGCTTGTTTCAACCCATAAATGGATCGCTTTAGCTTGCATACCTTGGAACCATCTTGGGATTCAAATCCCTAGGTTGTTCCATGAAAATGTTTTCTTCAATGTATCCATTAAGAAAAGCTGTTTTGACATCCATCTGCCAAATCTCATAATCATAGTATGCAGCTATTGCTAATAAAATCCTAATTGATTTAAGCATGGCAACAGGCGAGAAAGTCTCCTCATAGTCTATTCCTTGCCTTTGGCGAAACCCTTTCGCTACTAGCCTTGCCTTATAGGTCTCTACCTTTCCATCAGAACCAATTTTCTTCTTGAAAACCCATTTGTTCCCTATAGGTACAATACCTTTAGGTGGGTCAACAAGATCCCAAACTTGATTCTTATACATGGAATCAATCTCGGATTTCATAGCATCAATCCATTTTGAAGAGTCTATATCTGATATAGCTTCTTCATAGGTAAGTGGATCATCTCCATGATCTACTTCTTCATGAGTAGACAACTCTTGTTCTTCTTCATGAAGAAAACCATATCTAACTGGTGGGTGAGATACCCTGGTTGTTCTACGAGGAACAGCTATAGATGTTTCATCAATGGGTATAGGTTGACTAGATGGATCTATATCCATCTGATCTGTTGGTTGGTCAGAATTCTCCAATTCTAACTCTATTTGCCTTCCTTTGCCTCCTTCTTGAACAAACTGTTGTTCAAGAAATGTGGCATCTCTACTTATCACAACCTTTTGTGAAGTTGGCAAATAAAAATAATATCCAAAACTATCTTTTGGATATCCAACAAATCGACCTCTTTCTGATCTGGTCTCCAATTTATCAGTGTTCAGCTTTTTGATATAAGCTGGACAACCCCAAATCTTAACATGCTTAAGACTTGGTTTTCTTCTATGCCATATCTCATAAGGTGTGGAAGAAACTGATTTTGATGGAATCCTATTCAGAATATATAAAGCTGATTCTAATGAAAATCCCCAAAAGGAGATTGGCATATCAGTATAGCTCATCATACTACGTACCATATCTAATAGGGTACGATTTCTCCTTTCAGATACACCATTCAGCTGTGGCGTTCCTGGAGGAGTCAACTGAGAAATAATGCCATGCTCTCTCAAGTATTCATCAAATTCAGTACTCAAATATTCACCTCTACGATCTGATCGAAGAGCTTTAATATTTTTTCCTGTTTGATTTTCTACTTCAGATTTAAATTCTTTGAACTTTTCAAAGGATTCATGTTTGTATTTCATCAAATACAAATACCCAAATCTTGATTTATCATCAGTAAAGGTAATAAAATAATGAAAGCCCCTTCTAGCCATTTCTTTAAATGGACCACATACATCACTATGTATTAGCTCCAAAATATTTTCAGCTCTTAGTCCTTGTCCAACAAAGGGTGATCTAGTCATTTTGCCTTGAAGGCAAGATTCACAAGTTGGAGTAGGCTCAGAGCCCAATGAGGATAGAATCCCCATTTTCTCCAATTTTGCAATCCTATCTTCTGCAACATGACATAACCTTAAGTGCCAAATATATTTTGAACTTGAGTTGGTTTTCACCATGGCATTGTATTCTTTTAGATTGCTATACTCTGGCCAGTAGAAACACTTTCTTACTGGCAATGGAAACACTTTCCTATTGGCAATGGAAACATTTTCCTGCTGGCAGTGGAAACACTTTCCTTTGCCTTTATCAGCTTTAGTCTTCCTTTTCTGTTTAGCTATTTTCTTGGAAGGACCAGGAATCTGAGGTTTCTTTTTCTTATTGCCCTTCTTCTTGTTGGACTTTCCAGCAGAAGAAGATGCAACCAAAGCTACCTCTTTCCCTTTATTGCCTGGCATATTCTTTTGGGCAATAACCAGCATGTTGAGTAATTCAGCTAAGGTGCATTCCTGTTTAGTCATATGGAAATTTGTCACAAAATTCCCAAAAGACTGAGGAAGGGACTGAAGGATCAAATCCGTCTGTAGTTGGAAATCCATGTTGAAGTCAAGATGTTCCAACTGCTCAATCAGCCGAATCATCTTGTGGACATGATCCCCAACATTCTGTCCCTTAGACATCCTCATACGGAATAGCTGTCTAGATATCTCATACCTAGCATTCCTGTTGTGCTCACCATATAACTCTTGTAGGTGAAGGAGGATCTCACTCGCACTCTGCATGTTCTCATGTTGCTTCTGTAACTCATTACTCATGGAAGCAAGCATGTAACACTTAGCTCTCATATCATGCTCCTTCCACTTATCCAAAGTTTCATGTTCCTCTTGTGTGGCCTCTGGAGGTAAGGGACCAGGAACATTTGAATCTAGAACATATCCTATATGTTCAAGGTTCAGGACAAGTTTCAAATTTCTTAGCCAATCAGACAGATTAGGTCCTGTCAACCTGTTGTGATCAAGTATGCTTGCAAGGATATTGGATGGTGGTGGTTGTTTTGTGCTCATTTTTATCAGAAAATTAACTGCAGAAAATAACCAGATTAATTAGTAAATGTATCATGTAATTAACCAAATATGATTATGGTCTTTTAATCAAATTGGTCCTCCCACTAACTTAGCAAATCCTACACTTCCAAAGTAGAAAACGGAAATCCTAGTTGGATGGATTTCTAGTGGGTGATTGAATTCTTATAATTCTATTGATCATCCTCAGGTACATCCATTATTGGAATTACAATAAACTATAAGTGAGCAACTCCTTGCCCATCACATCTCATGTGAGGTTCAATCCTTTACCTAGCCCCTAATACTCAAAATCTCATGTACATCCATTATTGACTTATCTTGCATTAGTTAAGTTGATCCCATTGAGCCAAGAATTATGCAAATAATTTTAATGTCCTCAGTACATCCAATATTGGCCACTAAACCATTTACATATTTACAACATCTCATGCTTAACAATTATTCTTAAGAAAATCTCTTAAATTAATTGCATCTTATGCAACTATTTAAAATTTCTTAAAATAATTGCCCCAATGGAGGGCCTATGTTATAATTACTTTAATTATAGCATTTCCAACTTAATCATTTGTTTGGAAGATTTTATGGTCATCCTAATTACTATTAAGGTCTCACTTTGCACATTATCCATTTAGCATGCATATATCATATAATTGCATACATTCCCATACATCTCATGCATTCATGGATAAGCGATAAATATGGTATGATCATGGACTCTCTAAGGGATTCAATTGAGCCACCAAGAATTGAATCGGGGCATTCCTAGGTGCATTTCATTCATTCATTTTACAAGAGTTGCTGAAGGAGTACATAATCAACACTTGATATTGAATTCTCCCACTGTCCCAACAATGCTCTTGACCTCCTTGAACTTCTTGCAATCCAATATTACATAGTAATCCTTGGCATACCAAGGCGAATTTACAAGAACTTAAATAAATGAAATTACAACCCAAAAATATTACAAACTTAATAATACATGCCCAAAATAAATTAAAATAAATTAATTAATTTACAATCCCAAAGAAACATAAAAGAAATAAATCCAATCACATTGGTCTTTTATAGTCCATGATCATCCATCTTGCATATCACTATTTAACAATTAAATAAAACATACATACTTAAATTAAATTGAATATCTCATATTCAACTTAAAAATCCAGATTTGAATATGATTCAAATAAATTTAAAAATTTAGATTTGAATCTCATTCAAACAAATTTAAAAATTCAGATTTGAATCACATTCAAACAACTTCAAAAATTCAGATTTGAATCACATTCAAACATTTTTTAAAAAATCAGATTTGAATCACATTCAAATATTTTTTAAAAAATCAGATCTGAATTTTATTGAATCAATTTTAAAAAATCAGATTTAAATATGATTCAAACAACTTTAAAAATTCAGATTTGAATCACATTCAAACAACTTTTAAAATTCAGATTTGAATCACATTCAAACAATTTTTAAAATTCTGATTTGAATCATAATTTAATTGTGTGATTAAAACAACTAATTAAACACTTTAATTAGTCAAAGAATAGGCCTTAGATCATACAACATTTGCAGAATTAAAAGCCAAACCTTGAATCACCCATGGAACCATTGTTGCCGCCACCATTGGTGGCTTCACCATGTGTGACGCCACACCTCTTGATCCAACCAGCAATGAATCTCTTGATCTCATGATCAAACACACAATTAAATTATATAATCAACAATCTAAATGGCAAATATAGTGGCTCTGATACCAATTGAAGGAACGGAAGCGTGAAAAACACAAGATTATACCATTGAATTCAAAAATTTTCACCTAGGGTCACAAGCACCATGCAAGATTTATTTTTATCTATTTGATTTCAATGATAAACAACATATTAAAACTCTTTTAATATGTTTTTGGATCTGTATTTGCCATTTAAGATTTTAAAATTAATCAGATTAATTTTAGAACCCTAGATTAAATCAATAACGATTACACTAACCTCTTGATGTGCTGCAGCGTGTCTGCGCCTTTGAGATTCGTCTTCAGGACACCAGATGTTGTCCCTCTAGCTTGTCCACACCAAGAACACCTATGGCAGCCCTTGAACAGCTTCTAAAGCCTTTTCTATTTATTAGAAATTCAAGTTCTGCCTTTTAAGAGATTAGAGATGTAAACAGGACACTAGAAACAATTTCTAGTGTTCTTAATTCAAGAGATTGATGGCTAATCTCTTTGAATTGATGAGAGATGAAGAGAAATAGCTGGAGAGGCTCAAAGTGGCGTGACAATTGAGAGGAGAGGCTGCTGGTTATGTTTTCTTTTCATAACCCCACTTAAATAGCTAGGTTAACACATTAAACCCTAGCCACATGTCACCTTTTGATTAGCTCTAGGTTTAAGTGACCCAATCACATTGTGCCAAGTGTCAAACCTATATTTAATCTTGATTTTAATCATCTTACATGATTAAAAATATTTGGCAAGCTTATGTGTTATGCCATGTGTCACCATCTCATGGTGCCACGTGTCACACTGCAAAATGACCAAAATGCCTCGTGTCTTAATTTTGAGTTCTTAACCCAAAATAATTATTTTCTTCTTCTAATTAATTTATATCAAATATAAATTAATTAATTAATCTCTATTAATTAATTTCTCATCAATTAAATTCATATTTAAACACTTTAAATATAAATTTAATTTATACTACACATCCAATAATCTAGATTTGGTTTCAAGTCATGCTAGGGACTTTGCAATTTTATTGCAAACCAAATCTATTTAATTAATCAATTAAACTCTTTAATTAATTAATTAAATCATATTTAAATAGGTGATAACTTGTGTATGTGTGTGACTTACTAGGCTCATCACTAATTGGCAATGAGACATGATATCAACTCTTAATATCATCGAACTCTTTCTTACCATAAATGATTTCTCTAAATCATTTTATGAACCTCATAGACCATGGTTAACACCTAGCATAGCATGCCATGGCCACCCAATTAGTAATAAGATTTACCTTAAATGAACCTATAATCATATGTTACCATGCACTAGAATCTCTCTGTTACAAAATCCCAAAACAAGATTCAGTCATGGATTATGTCAAACGCCAATAGCTATTAATATTATGTTCTATTTTAATTCAAGTTCTTGATTAAAAGATTTTCTCATCGAAACTCTTTCGAATAAATCTATCTGTCTGGCCAGAACTTGAAACATCAAGAACAATTAAATGAACATAGGATTTTAACTCTATTTACTTAGAGGAACAGATTCCATCTTGATCAACACCTACCTCAATATATAACTAGTAGGAGCCAACACATGCCCATATACCCATACATAGTACAAGTATGAAAGCAGTATCAAACTCAAACTACCTATATACAAGATAACTGTGCTATCTCAGGTCTAAAGATTATATGCACTGATATGATTTATGACAAAACATTGACAAGAGTAAACTCCATGTGCTTGTCATAAGCGTCACTGGTTCGGCCTACTTATCATGTATAAGTGCCTATCATGTTTGTTATATGGCATGAGACTCACCATTCCATCTTATTTATATCTCATATAAATAACTTGGGAACAAACATGAATACAATCTTTCTGGATAAGTCATGTCCTTATTATGAAGTATCCTCGATTGTGAACCTATTTATGATACTTTGTGCTAGAAATATTGTCACTCATATTCTTAACAACTTAAGAATAATATTTCTAACAAAATATCAATGGACCTTTTCTATTACACATAAATATATTATGTAAATGGAAAAGTGGAAATGCCTTTTATTAATAAAATTATGTACAAGATACATACTAAATGATATGCTCTAGGGCATACTACTAACAGCAAGGAACCCTAGGAAATAATTTTTGGGATTTAATTGAAGGTTTAATGAGGTACAAATGACATTAAAAATATAAAAAAAATTTAGTTAATCGGTACATATGAAAATAAAAATGAAATAAACAATATAAAAATTAAAGGAACCATCGGGTCAGGGTTTTAGTCAGTATTACAGAAAAAGTTTGACTATAACCCGAAGAGAGGCATTTTGGTCATTTGGCACCTAGAGTTAACTTTTGACCTAAATGTCCATTAAAAATGAGTGACATTAAAATTTTGAAAATCCCATGAAAACATGAAACTATATGTAAAGTAATTAAAAGAACATAAAGGGAATTATTAGAAATGTTAAAACTTTAATTATTATAATTAATAAATAAATTTTTCGTGGGGTATAAATAGGCATAATGTGATAAGATTTCAACCACTCAACTTCATTTACTTCCTAAACCCTCACCATGGCTGAACCCCTTCCCCCTTTCTTCCTCCATTGATTTCCTTCTTCCAAGCTTTGAATCCCTTCCATTTTCGCCATAATTTTCATAAGTCCCTTCATTAAAATTTATCCCCACACATTGGGAAGTCTAATGGCAGCCAAGAAAGAAAAGATTGGTGAAGTTATGGCAACTTAAAGAAGTATCCATTAAAGGTTAGTGTAAGATTTATCTTACCTCTCTTGTTTAATCATGCTAAGCATGTTGAAATGAGTTGGTATGATAAGAAAATTCAGGAAAATGATGAGTAATTTAGAACCCTAGAATTTGGCAGCCTTGGGAAACATGGGAGTTTGATACTTTCATGCATGTGAATGGTGATTTGTGATGTTGATGAATAAGTAGATGTAAGTTATATGTTGCGTGATGAAGTTACATGTACTAGAATTTGATTGCATATGTGTGTTTGTGATTGAGAATTTGAGTTAGGGCTTTACCTAACTATTGGAGATTTTGGGTAATTATTGGAATTTAACTTTTATGAGATGAGTTGATGATGTTTATAAGTTCCATGAATGTCAATTTGTAGTTTGGGAGTTGGAGGAAATGAAATTTGGAAGTGTACATTTCTTTGCAGGTTTGGGAATTTATAATCCAGTGTATGTTTTGAGCCATGACTGAATTTGTGTTGCTCTAATTGGTATGATGCCAATTAAATGTGAAACTAGACCCAAAATTCTCCATTTTTCATGAAGAAACCATACCCAAACTCTATCCATAACTTAACCTAATTTCTGTCCCAATCCGGCTGACCATACAATGAACCCAGAAAAATGACCAAATGAACCAAATGAACAATACACATTCATTTGGCCATAACTCCCTCTAGACAGATCCAAATGACCTGAAGTTTATACCATTGGAAAGCTTAGACATAGGACTACAACTTTCACGAAGAACACATAGGACTATAATTTTTATTTGCCTACCTCACAAAAGGTTATGGTAAGTAGAGATGCCATATTTCTTGAACAACAGTTTGTTCGAGAAGGAGGCAAAGGAAGGCAAATAGAGTTAGAATTGGAGAATTCTGACCAACCAATAGATCAGATGGATATAGATCAGATGGATATAGATCCATCTAGTCAACCTACACCCATTGATGAAACATCTATAGCTATTCCTCATAAAACAACTAGGGTATCTCACCCACGAGTGAGATATGGTTTCCTTTATGAAGAAGAACAAGAGTTATCTATTCATGAAGAAGTAGATCATGGAGATGATCCACTTACCTATGAAGAAGCTATATCAGATATAGACTCTTCAAAATGGATTGATGCTATGAAATCCGAGATTGATTCCATGTATGAGAATCAAGTTTAGGATCTTGTTGACCCACCTGAAGGTATTGTACCTATAAGGAACAAATGGGTTTTCAAGAAGAAAATTGGTTCTGATGGAAAGGTAAAGACCTATAAGGCAAGGCTAATAGCGAAAGGGTTTCGCTAAAGGCAAGGAATCGATTATGAGGCTGAGTATATTGCTATATAAAATGCCGTAAAGGAAGCTGTTTGGATAAAGAAGTTCGTGACAGAACTTGCAGTAATTCTTTCCATTGAGTCAGCAGTTCCACTACACTATGACAACAATGGAGCAATCATACAGGCTAGGGAACCTTGGTCTCACTAGAAATCGAAACACATAGAAAGGTGCGACCACATTATCAGAGAAATAGTTGGACGAGGCAATGTAGCCATGCAGAAAATAGCATCAGCTAAAAATCCAGCTGATCCATTCACTAAGCCTATCCAAGACTGAGCTAAACCAACATCTTGAGAAGATGGGTCTAAGATATTATAATGAATGGCTCTAGTGCTAGTGGGAGATTGTTAGTAGTATGCCCTAGAGCATATCATTTAGTATGTATCTTGTACATGTTTTATTAATAAAAGGCATTTTCACTATTTGGTTTACATAATATATTTATGTGTAATACAAAAGCTCCATCGATATTTTGTTAGAAATTATATTCTTAAGTTGTTAAGAATATGTGTGACAATATTTCTAGTACAAAGTATCATAAATAGGTTCACAATTGAGGATACTTCACAATAAGGATATGACTTATCCAGAAAGATTGTATTCATGTTTGTTCCCAACTTATTTATATGAGATATAGATAAGATGGAATGGTGAGTCTCATGCTATGTGACAAACATGATAGACACATATAAATGATAAGTAGGTTGAACCAGTGACACTTATGACAAGCACATGGAGTTTACTCTTGTCAATGTATTGTCATAAATCATATCAGTGCATATAATCTTTAGACCTGAGATTGCACAGTTATCTTGTATATAGGTGGTTTGAGTTAGATACTGCTTTCATACTTGTACTATGTATGGGTATATGGGCATGTGTTGGCTCCTACTAGTTATATATGGAGGTAGGTGTTGATCAAGATGGAATTTGTTCCTCTAAGTAAATAAGGATAAAATCCTATGTTCATTTAATTATTCTTGATGTTTCAAGTTCCTGGCCAGGACAGATAGATTTAATCAGAAAAGAGTTTCTGATGAGAAAATCTTTTTAATCAAGAACTGGAATTAAAAGAGAACATAATATTCATAGCAAATGGGGTTTGACATAAACCATGACTCCATCTTGAATTGGGATTTTGTAAGAGAGAGATTCTAGTGTATGGTAACATATGATTATAGGTTCATTTAAGGTAAACCTTATTACTGATTGGGTGGCCATGGCATGTTATGCTAGGTGTTAACCATGGTCTATGAGGTGCATAAAATGATTTAGAGAAATCATTTATGGTAAGAAAGAGTTCTGATGATATTAAGAGTTGATATCATGTCTCATTGCTAATTAGTGATGAGCTTAGTAATTCACACACATACACAAGTAATCACCAAATTAAATATGATTTAAATAATTAAATAGGTTTAGTTTGCAATTAGATTGCAAAGTCTCTAGCATGATTTAAAATCAAATCTAGGTTATTAGATGTATAGTATAAGTTAAATTTATATTTAAAGTATTTAAATATGAATTTAATTAATGAGAAATTAATTAATAGAGATTAATTAATTAATTTATATTTGATATAAATTGATTAGAAGAAGAGAAATAATTATTTTGGATTGAGAACTCAAAATTAAGACACAGGGGCATTTTGGTCATTTCATAGGGTGACATGTGGCACCATGAGATGGTGATACATAGCACTACACATAAGCTTGCCAAATATCTTTTAATCATGTAAGATGATTAAAATTAAGATTAAATATAGGTTTGACACTTGGCACAATGTGATTGGGTCAATTAAACCCAGAGCTAATCAAAAGGTGACATGTGGCAAGGGTTTTAAGTAGTGATGTAGCTATATAAGTGTTGTTATGAAAAGAAAAATAACATAAGCTGCTCCTCCTCTTTGTGCCGCCGCCCAAAGGCTCCTCTCCCTTCTCTTCTTCTTCATCTCTCATCAATTCCAAGTGATTAGCAAACAATCTCTTGAATTAAAAATACTAGAAATCGTTTCTAGTGTCCTGTTTACATCTTTAATCTCTTAAAAGGAAAACTTGATTTTCTAATTAATAGAAAAAGCTTTAGAAGCTGTTCAAGGGCTTCCATAGGTGATCTTGGTGTAGACAAGCTAGAGTGACAACATCTGGTGTCCTAAAGAAGCATCCCAAAGGTGCCAAACACACTGCAGTGCATCAAGAGGTTAGTGCACTTGTTCTTGATCTAATCTAGGGTTCTAAAATTAATATTATTAATTTTAAAATCTTGAATGGCAAATACAGATCCAAAACATATTAAAAGAGTTTTAATATGTTATTTATCATTGAAATCAAATAGATAAAAATAAATCTTGCATGATGCATGTGACCCTAGGTGAAAAGTTTTGAATTCATTAATATAAACTTGTGTTTTTCATACTTTCCTTCCTTCAATTGGTATCAGAGCCAATATTTTCCATTTAGATTGTTGATTATATGATTTAATTGTGTGATTTGATCATGAGATGATTGATCCATTGCTGGTTGTAAAGGATGTGTGGCGGTAACAATGTTCCTCCAATGGTGGCACAAGGTTTGGTTTTAAATTCTGCAATTGTTGTATGATCTAAGGCCTATCTCATGACTAATTAAAGTGTTTAATTAGTAGTTTTAATCACAATTAAATTTTGATTCAAATCAGAATTTTAAAAATTGTTTGAATGTGATTCAAATCTGAATTTTAAAAGTTGTTTGAATGTGATTCAAATATGAATTTTTAAAGTTGTTTGAATCATATTCAAATCTGAATTTTTAAAGTTGTTTGAATAATATTCAAATCTGAATTTTTAAAAATTGTTTGAATGTGATTCAAATCTGATTTTTTAAAAATTGTTTAAATGTGATTCAAATCTGAATTTTTAAATTTGTTTGAATGAGATTCAAATCTGAATTTTTAAATTTGTTTGAATCATATTCAAATCTAGATTTTTAAGTTGAATATGAGATATTCAATTTAATTTAAGTATGTATATTTTATTTAATTGTTAAACAGTGTTATGCATGATGAATGATCATGGACTATAAAAGACCAATGTGATTGGATTTATTTCGTTTATGTTTCTTTGGGATTGTAAATTAATTAATTTATTTTAATTTATTTTGGGTATGTATTATTAAGGTTGTATTAATTTTTGGGTTGTAATTTCATTTATTTAAGTTCTTGTAAATTCGCCTTGGTATTCCAAGGATTACTATGTAATATTGGATTGCAAGAAGTTCAAGGAGGTCAAGAGCATTGATGGGACCAGTGGGAGGAATTCAAGATCAAGTGTTGATTATGTACCCCTTCAGCTACTCTTGTTAAATGAATGAATGAAATGCACCTAGGAATGCCCTGATTCAATTCTTGGTGGCTTAGAATTGAATCCCTTAGAAAGTCCATGATCATACCATATTTACTGTTTATCCATAAATGCATGAGATGTATGGGAATATATGCAATTATATGATATATGCATGCTAAATGGATAATGTGCAAAGTGAGACCTTAATAGTAATTTGGATGACCATAAAATCTTCTAAACAAATGATTAAGTTAGAAATGCTATAATTAAAGTAATTATAACATAGGCCCTCCATTGGGGAAATTATTTTAAAAAATTTTAAATAGTTGTATATGATGTAATTAATTTAAGAGATTTTCTTAAGAATAATTGTTAAGCATAAGATGTTGTAAATATCTAAATCGTTTGGTGGCCAATACTGGATGTACCTGAGGACATTAAAATTATTTGCATAATTACTGGCTCAATGGGATCAACTTAATTAATGCAAGATAAGTCAATAATGGATGTACTTGAGATTTTGAGCATTAGGAGCTAGGTAAAGGATTGAACCTCACATGAGATGTAATGGGCAAGGAGTTGCTCACTTATAGTTTATTGTAATTCCAATAATGGATGTACCTGAGGATGATCAATAGAATTATAAGAATTCAATCACCCAATAGAAATCCATCCAACTAGGATTTTCGTTTTCTACTTTGGAAGAGTAGGATTCGCTAAGTTAGTGGGAGGACCAATTTGATTAAACAACCATAATCATTTTGGTTAATTACACGATACATTTACTAATTAATCTAGTCATTTTCTACAGTGAATTTTCTGATAATAATGAGCACTGTTAATTTTATTTATGACTTTCATAGATGATTTAAAAATGGTTCTAAACATCCTGACTGTCCGGACAAGCACTAGTCACCGAAACAGTAGAATGTATAGACTACTTAATTTAGGGGTGTTACATGCTGAGTTGAAAAAGAAATACATCAGTAATGTGTATTTGGAGGAAAGAAGAAGAGAATTCATCAGTTTGAGGTAGAGACAGTTGTCAGTAGCAGAGTATAAGTGAGAATTTATAAAATTAAGCAAATATGTAATACAAATAGTCCCTACCGAAGCTGAGAGATGCAGAAGATTTGAAGAGGGGCTAAATGATAACATTAAGCTGTTTATCACAACCTTGAGGATCATAGATTTTGCACAATTGGTTGAGGCTACACTGAAGGTTGAGAGGGTTAGAATTAATGAGCAGAGCAGAGGAGATAGACAGCAAAAGAGGGGTCAGGGTCAAACTAGTTCCTCATCTGCACCCAGTAAGAAGTTCAAAGGCCCCCAGGCTCAGGGCCATAGCCAGACATAGAGTCAGGGCCAATCACAGAGGCCCAGATCTCGGTTTACACCTAGGAGTGGCCAGTCCACTCCATTAATGGGCAGCTCTCCAAGGATGGTGTTTAGGGGACTAGCCCCAGCAGTTTCTTCAGTGTGTCCACACTGTCATAAGTGGCACAGAGTGAAAGTTGGTGACTGACTGGAGGATGTTTCCAATGTGGGTCTATTAAGCATCAAATAAGAGATTGCCTATGGAGAAATGTTACAACTTCTCCAGTACAGGCAGATAGATCCGCCCCTGTGCTCAGAGGGGTAGGAAGCATGGTAAGACAGAGGCAGCTAGGAGTTCACAGAGGCCTGCATCAAAATCACTTGAGAGGCCAAAGGTAAGGGCACCAGCTAGCGCATATGTTATGAGGGCATAGAAGGAGTAGGATGCTCCGGATATATTCAAGGGTACATTTGCATTAAGTTTCCCATGGAAAGGGGAATTCAAGTAGAGGAAAGTGAACAAGATATCCTAGTCGTGAACCCACTAGGCCACAATGTAGTGGTAAATAAAGTGTATAGAGGTTACCCATTGAGGATTTAGAAGTATGAGTTCTCTGCAGGCCTCATTGAATTACCCTTCCACGAGTTTGATGTAATCCTTGGGATGGATTGCCTGTCACATATGAAGGAGAGGAAGCATGAAAATAATTAGATTAAACATTGAATTCAAATATTTTCTTCTAGGATTTCATGCATCATGCAAGATTCAATTTTTACCTATTAATATCAATGTTCAATTGCATATTAAAACTCTTTTAATATATATATGGATCTATGTTTGCCATTTAAGATTTTAGAATTAACAGATTAGTTCATTAGAGCCCTAGATTAAATCAAGAACATGTGCACTAACCTTTTGATACACTGTAGTTGTGTTTGGTACCTTTGTGAAGCACCTAGGACCCTAGATGTTGTCCCTCTAGATTGTCCACACCAAGATCACCAACGGCAGCCCCTTGAATTGTCACACCCCGGCTTAGTGGGCCCCAGCTCAAGCCCCTCTATGGGTGGCCATCTTGCCGGCGTGCCCCTCTAGAGGCCGGCGATGCAACTCAAATCGGTACTGTCCGCTTTGGTGGAGTTCAATCCCTTCGCCCTGCAGAGCTAGGATTCGAACCCATATCACCTCACGGGTTTGCTTCGCCTCTTACCAATTGAGCTGCAGCTCAATTGGTAAGAGGCGAAGCAAACCCGTGAGGTGCAGCTCAATTGGTAAGAGGCGAAGCAAACCCGTGAGGTGATATGGGTTCGAATCCAAGCTCTGCGGCGGGATTGAACTCCACCAAGCGGGCAGTCAGTTGCATCGCCTCAGAAGCATGAGCCACTGCCGTGACAATAAAAAAGGCGCCTTTTTTTATTGTCACACCCCGGCTTAGTGGGCCCCAGCTCAAGCCCCTCTATGGGTGGCCATCTTGCCGGCGTGCCCCTCTAGAGGCCGGCGATGCAACTCAAATCGGTACTGTCCGCTTTGGTGGAGTTCAATCCCTTCGCCTTGCAGAGCTAGGATTCGAACCCATATTGTAATGGCCCAACCCACTAGTGATATTGTCCGCTCTGACCTAGCCCATACTAGGCCTCACGGTTTTAAAACGCGTCAATAGGGGTTAGGAACCTCCATCTTATGAACCCAGCATCTCTCCCGTGTTTTGTCGATGTGGGATTTGCCTAGGGTGTTACAATCTACCCCCCTTATGGGACTCAGCGTCCTCGCTGAGGTTTGCCCCACCATCGTTCAAGGTTGCACGCGGAGCAGCTCTGATACCACAAATGTAATGGCCCAACCCACTAGTGATATTGTCCGCTCTGACCTAGCCCATACTAGGCCTCACGGTTTTAAAACGCGTCAATAGGGGTTAGGAACCTCCATCTTATGAACCCAGCATCTCTCCCGTGTTTTGTCGATGTGGGATTTGCCTAGGGTGTTACAATCTACCCCCCTTATGGGACTCAGCGTCCTCGCTGAGGTTTGCCCCACCATCGTTCAAGGTTGCACGCGGAGCAGCTCTGATACCACAAATGTAATGGCCCAACCCACTAGTGATATTTTTTATTGTCACACCCCGGCTTAGTGGGCCCCAGCTCAAGCCCCTCTATGGGTGGCCATCTTGCCGGCGTGCCCCTCTAGAGGCCGGCGATGCAACTCAAATCGGTACTGTCCGCTTTGGTGGAGTTCAATCCCTTCGCCCTGCAGAGCTAGGATTCGAACCCATATCACCTCACGGGTTTGCTTCGCCTCTTACCAATTGAGCTGCAGCTCAATTGGTAAGAGGCGAAGCAAACCCGTGAGGTGATATGTGTAACACCCTAGGCAAATCCCACATCGACAAAACACGGGAGAGATGCTGGGTTCATAAGATGGAGGTTCCTAACCCCTATTGACGCGTTTTAAAACCGTGAGGCCTAGTATGGGCTAGGTCAGAGCGGACAATATCACTAGTGGGTTGGGCCATTACATTTGTGGTATCAGAGCTGCTCCGCGTGCAACCTTGAACGATGGTGGGGCAAACCTCAGCGAGGACGCTGAGTCCCATAAGGGGGGTAGATTGTAACACCCTAGGCAAATCCCACATCGACAAAACACGGGAGAGATGCTGGGTTCATAAGATGGAGGTTCCTAACCCCTATTGACGCGTTTTAAAACCGTGAGGCCTAGTATGGGCTAGGTCAGAGCGGACAATATCACTAGTGGGTTGGGCCATTACATGAATAGCTTCTAAAGACCTGCCAACCAATTAGAAAGTAGAGATTTTCCTTTAGAGAGGTTATATATGTATATAAGTCACTAGAAACGATTTCTAGCAATTTTAATTCAAGAGAATATTGACAATTCTCTTTGAATTTATGAGAGATGAAGAAGAAGGAGGAAGAGAGGCCCAAAGGTGGTGGCACATATGAGAGAATAGCAGATTGTTCTTTCACTCTTTCATAACATCACATTATATAATTAGGTCATCACTTAAAACCTTTGCCACATGTCATCTTCTAATTGCCCAAAATTTTAATTGACCCAATCACATTGTGACAAGTGTCAAACCTAGATTTAATCTTAACTTTGATCATATTACATGATTGGAAGATAAATGACAAGCTTATATGTTGCCATGTGTCACCATCTCATGGTACCACATGTCACCCTGTGAAATGACCAAATTACCCTTGTGTTGTAATTTTGAGTTTTCAACCCAAAATAATTATTTCTCCTCTTCTAGTCAATTTATATCAAATATAAATTAATTAATTAATCTCTAATAATTAATTTCTCATAATTAAATTAATATTTAAACACTTTAAATATAAATTTAACTTATACTATACATCCAATAACCTAAATTTGATTTCAAGCCATGCTAGAGACTTTGCAATCTAACTGCAAACCAAACCTATTTAATTAATCAATTAACTCTTTAATTAATTAATGAAATCACATTTAACCTGGTGATTACTTGTGTATGTGTGTGACTCACTAGGCTCATCACTAATTGGTAATGAGATATGATATTAACTCTTAATATCATTAGAACTCTTTTTTACCATAAATGATTTCTCTAAATCATTTTAGGCACCTCATAGATCATGGTTAACACCTAGCATAGTATGCTATGGCTACCCAATTAGTAATAAGAAATGCCTTAAATGAACCTTTAATCATATGTTACCATGCACTATAATCTCTCTGTTAGAAAATCCCAATTCTAGCTGGAGTCATGGTTTATGTCAAACTCCATTTGCTATGAATATTATGTTCTCTTTTAATTCCAGTTATTGATTAAAAAGATTTTCTCATCAGAAACTCTTTTCTGATTAAATCTATCTGTCCTGGCCAGGAACTTAAAACATCAAGATCAATTAAATGAACATAGGATTTTATCCATATTTACTTAGGGTAACAGATTCCATCTTGATCAACACCTACCTCCATATATAACTAGTAGGAGCCAACACATGCCCATATAACCATACACAGTATAAGTATGAAAGCAGTATCAAACTCAAACTACCTATATACAAGATAACTGTGCTATCTCAGGTCTAAAGATTATATGCACTGATATGATTTATGACAATGCATTGACAAGAGTAAACTCCATGTGCTTGTCATAAGTGTCACTGGTTCGACCTACTTATCATGTATAAGTGTCTATCATGCTTGTTATATGGCATGAGACTCACTTTTCCATCTTATTTATATCTCATAAAAATACATTGGGAACAAACATGAATACAATCTTTCTAGATAAGTCATGTCCTGTGTGAAGTATCCTCGATTGTGAACCAATTTATGATACTTTGTGCTAGAAATACTGTCACTCATATTCTTAACAACTTAAGAATAGAATTTCTAATAAAATATCAATGGACCTTTTCTATTACACATAAATATATTATATAAATGGAAAAGTGAAAATGCCTTTTATTAATAAAACATGTCCAAGATACATGTTAAATGATATGCTTTAGGGCATACTACTAATAATCTCCCACTAGCACTAGAGTCATTCATTACAATATCTTAGACCCATCTTCTCAAGATGTTGGTCTAGCTGAGTTTGTGACATAGGTTTAGTGAATGGATCAGCTGGATTTTCAGCTCATGCTATTTTTTGCATGGTTACATTGCCTCGCCCAACAATCTCTCTGATAATATGGTAGCGCCTTTCTATGTGTTTAGATTTCTGGTGAGACCGGGGTTCCTTAACCTGTATGACTGCTCCATTATTGTCATAGTGAAGTGGAACTACTGACTCAATGGAAGGAACTACTGCAAGTTCTATCATGAACTTCTTTATCCAAACAACTTCCTTTGGAGCATCTAATGCAGTAACATACTTAGCCTCGGTAGTGGAATCTGCAGTCGTACTCTATTTGGAACTCTTTCAACTGAATGCACCTCCATTACAAATGAACACACACCCAGAGGTAGACTTTCTATCATCGATATCTGATTAAAAATCAGAATCAGTATAACCATCCAATTGCAAGTCACCACCTCCATATATCAAGAATAAATCCTTGGTTCTTCTCAAGTACTTAAGGATATTCTTGACAGCTATCCAGTGTTCCAAACTTGGATTGGATTGATACCTGCTAGTTAAACTAACACTATATGCTATATCCAGCCTAGTACACAACATTGTATACATCAAACTTTCAATAGCTGAAGCATATAGAATCCTAACTATTTTATCTCTTTCTTCAGGTACCTTTGGTGACATCTCTTTAGAAAGATGGATACCATGTCTCACTGGTAACAATCCTCTCTTGGAATCAAGCATGTTAAACCGCTTTAACACCTTTTCCAAGTATAGACTTTGGGATAAACCAATTATTCTTTTCGCTCTATCTCTGTAGATGCGAATCCCAAGAATATAGGTTGCCTCCCCTAAGTCTTTCATAGAGAATGTATTTGACAACTATACCTTTACAATTGTCAACATACCTGTGTCATTACCCATCAACAAAATGTCATCCACATATAAAACAAGGAAAGTGACAGCACTATCACTAACCTTCTTATATACACATGGCTCATCCTCATTTTTTATAAAATCAAATGACTTAATGGCTTCATCAAAATAGATGTTCCAACTCCTCAAAGCCTGTTTCAACCCATAAATGGATCGTTTTAACTTGCATACCTTGGAACCATCTTGGGATTCAAAACCCCTAGGTTGTTCCATGAAAATGTTTTCTTTAATGTATCCATTGAGAAAAGCTGCTTTGACATCCATCTGTCAAATCTCATAATCATAGTATGCAGCTATTGCTAATAGAATCCTAATTGATTTAAGCATGGCAACAAGTGAGAAAGTCTCCTCATAGTCGATTCCTTGCCTTTGGCGAAACCCTTTAGCTACTAGCCTTGCTTTATAGGTCTCTACCTTTCCATCAGAACCAATTTTCTTCTTGAAAACCCATTTGTTCCCTATAAGTACAATACCTTCAGGTGGGTCAACAAGATCCCAAACTTGATTCTTATACATGGAATCAATCTCGAATTTCATATCTTCAATCCATTTTGAAGAGTCTATATCTGATATAGCTTCTTCATAGGTAAGTGGATTATCTCCATGATCTACTTATTCATGAGTAAACAACTCTTGTTCATCTTCATGAAGGAAACCATATCTCACTGGTGGGTGAGATACCCTGGTTGATCTACGAGGAATAGCTGTAGATGTTTCATTAATAGGTATAGGTTGATTAGATGGATCTTTATCCATCTGATCTATTGGTTGGTCAGAATTCTCCAATTCTAACTCTATTTGCCTTCCTTTGCCTCTTTCTTGAACAAACTGTTGTTCAAGAAATGTGGCTTCTCTACTTACCACAACCTTTTGTGATGTAGGCAAATAAAAATAATATCCAAAACTCTCTTTTGGATATCAAACAAATTGACCCTTTTCTGATCTGGTTTCCAATTTATCAGCGTTCAACTTTTTGATATAAGCTGGACAACCCCAAATCTTAACATGCTTAAGACTTGGTTTTCTTTCATGCCATATCTCATAAGGTGCGGAAGATACTGATTTTGATGGAATCCTATTCAAATTATGCAAAGCTGATTCTAATGCAAATCCCCAAAAGGAGATTGGCATATCAGTATAGCTCATCATACTACGTACCATATCTAATAGGGTACCATTTCTCCTTTCAGATACACCATTCAGCTGTAGTGTTCCTGGAGGAGTCAGCTAGCAAACAATGCCATGCTCTTTCAAGTATTCATCAAATTCAGTATTCAAGTATTCACCTCCATAATCTGATCGAAGAGCTTTAATACTTTTTTCTGTTTGATTTTCTACTTCAGATTTAAATTCTTTGAACTTTTCAAAGGATTCATGTTTGTATTTCATCAAATACAAATACCCAAACCTTGATTTATCATTAGCAATGGTAATAAAGTAATGAAAGCCACCTCTAGCCATTTCTCTAAATGGGCCACATATATCACTATGTATTAGCTCCAAAATAGTTTCAACTCTTAGCCTTTGTCCAACAAAGGGTGATCTAGTCATTTTGCCCTGAAGGCAGGATTCACAAGTTGGAGTAGGCTCAGAATCCCATGAGGATAAAATCCCCATTTTCTCCAGTTTTGCAATCCTATCTTCTACAACATGACCTAATCTTAAGTGCTAAATATATTTTGTACTTGAGTTGATTTTCACCATGGCATTGCATTCATTTAGATCACTTGCATTTAATTTGGGTTTGTCATTATTATCCAAAAAATAAAGACCATCATGCATATAACCCAAGCTAACATATTTATTTCCAAAATAAATATTGCAAACATCATCTGTGAACTGAAATTCATAACCCTCTCTAGTTAAACTAGATATCGAAATGATGTTCTTAAAAGCATCAGGTATATATAAAATATTATCCAAACACAAAATGTGTCCAGACATATAAAAAGATTTAGATCTTATGGCTAATGCTTAAACAGTTGAGCCATTGCCAATCTAGAGTCTAACATCTCGAGAATGCAAGCTGCTACTATTTGCTAGCTCCTGCATATCATAAGAAATGTGAGAACTGACACCAGTATCTAAAACCCAAGCTGTAGATGAACTGTGAGCATCATCAACATCTAAATAACAAGATATAGACATACCTTCTAAAGGTGTATCCTTCTTGTCCTTTAGAGAAGCATGATACTCTGGGCAGTCCCTTTTCTAGTGCCTATCTTTCTGGCAGTGGAAACACTTTCCTTTGCCTCCATCAACTTTGGTCTTCCCTTTCTGTTTGGCTATCTTCTTGGAAGGACCAGGAATTTGAGGTTTCTTTTTCTTATTGCCCTTCTTCTTGTTAGACTTTCCAACAAAAGAAGATGCAATCAAAGCTACCTCTTTCCCTTTATTGCCCAGCATATTCTTTTGAACAATAACTAGCATGTTAAGTAAACCAGCCAAGGTGTATTCCTGCTTAGTCATATGGAAATTTGTTATAAAATTCCCAAATGACTCAGGAAGGGATTGAAGGATCAAATCCGTCTGCAGTTGGAAATCCATGTTAAAGTCAAGAAGTTCCAGCTGCTCAATAATCCAAATCATCTTGTGGACATGATCCCCAACATTTTGTCCCTCAAACATCCTCATGCAAAATAACTGCCTAGATATCTTATACTTGGCATTCCTGCTATGTTCACCATACAACTCTTATAGGTGAATGAGGATCTCACTTGCATATTGCATGTTCTCATGTTGCTTCTGTAACTCATTACTCATAGAAGCAAGCATGTAACACTTGGCTCTCATATCATGCCCCTTCCATTTGTCCAAAGTTTCATGTTCCTCTTAAGTGGCCTCTGGAGGTAAGGGACCAGGAACATTTGAGTCTAGAACATATCCAATGCGTTCTAAGTTCAAGACAAGTTTTAAATTTCTTAGCTAATCAGAAAGATTAGGTCCTGTCAACTTATTGTGGTCAAGTATGCTCGTAAGGATATTGGATGGTGGTGGTTGTGGCTTGCTCCTTATTATCAGAAAATTAACTTTAGAAAATAACTAGATTAATTAGTAAATGTATCATATATTTAACCAAAATGATTATGGTCTTTTAATCAAATTGGTCCTCTCACTAACTTAGCGAATCTTACACTTCCAAATTAAAAACAGAAATCCTAGTTGGATGGATTTCTAGTGGGTGATTGAATTCTTATAATCTTATTGATCATCCTTAAGCACATCCATTATTGAAATTACAATAAATTATAAGTGAGTAACTCCTTGCCCATCACACCTCATGTTAGGTTCAATCCTTTACCGAGCCCCTAATGCTCAAAATCTCAGGCACATCCATTATTGACTATTTTGCATTAGTTATGTTAATCCCATTGAGCCAGTAAACATGCAAATAATTTTAATGTCCTCAGGCACATCCATTATTGGCCACCAAACCATTTACATATTTACAACATCTCATGCTTAACAATTATTCTTAAGAAAATCTGTTAAATTAATTGCATCATATGCAAGTATTTAAAATTTCTTAAAATAATTGCCTCAATGGAGGGCTCATGATATAATTACCTTTAATTATACCATTTCCAACTTAATCATTTGTTTGGAAGATTTTATGGTCAGCTTAATTACTATTATGGTCTCACTTTGCACATTATCCAATTAGCATGCATATATCATATACTTGCATACATTCCCATACATCTCATGCATTCATGGATAAACATATAAATATGGTATGATTATGGACTTTCTACGAGATTCAATTCTGAGCCACCAAGAATTGAATCAAGGCATTCCTAGGTGCATTTCATTCATTCATATTACAAGAGTTGCTAAAGGAGTACATAATTAACACTTGATCTTGAATTCCTCCCACAGGTCTCACCAATGCTCTTAACCATCTTTATCTTCTTGTAATCCAATTACATAGTAATCCTTGGCATACCAAGGCAAATTTACAAGAGCCAAATAAATGAAATTATAGCCTAAAATTATTATAACCATTATAATACATGCCACTAAAATTAAATTAATTAATTTACAACCCAAAGAAACATAAAAGAAATAAATCCAATCACATTGGTCTTTTATTGTCCATGATCATCCATCATGCATATCACCATTTAACAATTAAATAAAACATATACACTAAAATTAAATTGAATATCTCATATTCAACTTAAAAATCCAAATTTGAATCTCATTCAAACAAATTTAAAAATTCATATTTGAATCACATTCAAATAACTTTAAAAATTCAGATTTGAATCACATTCAAACAAATTTAATTGTGTGATTATAATTCTAATTAAACAATTTAATTAGATATAGGCATAATTATGGACATCAAGCATACAACAATTGCACAATTAAAGACCAATAACATGCGCACCATGGTGGTGCTCAAACCATGAGCACCATGGTGCACAAAGTTTGAGCACCACCAAGCATGTCGCAACCTATTTTTTGCAACCAGCAATGAATCATCCAACTTTTGATCAAATCACACAATTAAATCAGATATTAAACAATCTAAATGGCAAATATAGTGGCTCTGATACCAATTGAAGGAGCGGAAGCATGAAAATAATTAGATTAGAATATTGAATTCAAGAATTTTCTTCTAGGGTCTCATGCATCATGCAAGATTCAATTTTTACCTATTGATATCAATGTTCAATTGCATATTAAAATTCTTTTAATATGTATTTGGATCTATGTTTGCCATTTAAGATTTTAGATTTAATAGATTAATTCATTAGAACCCTAGATTAAATCAAGAACATGTGCACTAACCTTTTGATGCACTGTAGTTGTGTTTGGTACCTTTGTGAAGCACCTAGGACCCCAGATGTTATCCCTCTAGATTGTCCACACCAAGATCACCAATGGCAGCCCCTTGAACAGCTTCTAAAGCCTTGCCAACCAATTAAAAAATAAGGATTTGCCTTTAGAGAGGTTATAGATGTATACAGGACACTAGAAACGATTTCTAGCAATTTTAATTCAAGAGAATATTGACAATTCACTTTGAATTGATGAGAGATGAAGAAGAAGAGAGGAAGAAAGGCTCAAAGGTGGCGGCACATATGAGAGAATAACAGATTGTTCTTTTACTCTTTCATAACATCACATTATATAATGAGATCATCACTTAAAACCCTTACCACATGTCATCTTCTGATTGCCTAGAATTTTAATTGACCCAATCACATTGTGCCAAGTGTCAAACCTAGATTTAATCGTGACTTTGATCATCTTACATGATTGGAAGACAAATGGCAAGCTTATATGGTGCCATGTGTCACCATCTCATGGTGCCATATGTCACCCTGTGAAATGACCAAATTACCCTTGTGTTGTGATTTTGAGTTCTCAACCCAAAATAATTATTTCTCCTCTTAGTCAATTTATCAACTCAACTCAACTCAACTAAGCCTTTATCCCAAAAATTTGGGGTCGGCTATATGGATTCGCTTTTTCCACTCTGAACGATTTTGGGTTAAATCCTCAGAAATGTGTAATGCTTCTAAGTCTCTTAGTCAATTTATATCAAATATAAATTAATTAATTAATCTCTATTAATTAATTTCTCATAATTAAATTCATATTTAAACACTTTAAATATAAATTTAACTTATACTATACATCCAATAACCTAAATTTAATTTCAAGCCATTCAAGAGACTTTGCAATCTAATTGCAAACCAAACCTATTTAATTAATCAATTAAACTCTTTAACTAATTAATTAAATCACATTTAACTTGGTGATTACTTGTGTATGTGTGTGACTCACTAGGTTCATCACTAATTGGCAATTGATATGATATTAACTCTTAATATCATTAGAACTCTTTCTTACCATAAATGATTTATCTAAATCATTTTAGGCACCTCGTAGACCATGGTTAACACCTAGCATAGCATGCCATGGCCACCCAAGTAGTAATAAGGAATACCTTAAATGAACCTTTAATCATATGATACCATACACTAGAATCTCTCTATTACAAAATCCCAATTCGAGCTGGAGTCCTGGTTTATGTCAAACTCCATTTGCGATGAATATTATGTTCTCTTTTAATTCCAGTTCTTAATTAAAATGATTTTCTCATTAGAAACTCTTTTCTGATTAAATCTATCTGTCCTGGCCAGGAACTTGAAACATTAAGAACAATTAAATGAAAATAGGATTTTATCCCAATTGACTTAGGGTAACAGATTCCATCTTGATCAACACCTACCTCCATATATAACTAGTAGGAGCCAACACATGCCCATGTACCCATACACAGTGCAAGTATGAAAGCAGTATCAAACTCAAACCACCTATATACAAGATAACTGTGCTATCTCAGGTCTAAAGATTATATGTACTGATATGATTTATGACAATGCATTGACAAGAGTAAACTCCATGTGCATGTCATATGTGTCACTAGTTCGACCTACTTATCATGTATAAGTGCCAATCATGTTTGTTATATGGCATGAGACTCACCATTCCATCTTATTTATATCTCATATAAATACATTGGGAACAAACATGAATACAATCTTTCTGGATAAGTCATATCCTATGTGAAGTATCCGCGATTGTGAACCAATTTATGATACTTTGTGCTAGAAATACTGTCACTCATATTTTTAACAACTTAAGAATAGAATTTCTAATAAAATATTAATGGACTTTTTCTATTAGACATAAATATATTATGTAAATGGAAAAATGAAAATGCCTTTTATTAATAAAATATGTACAAAATACATACTAAATGATATGCTCCAGGGCATACAACTAACAATATCATCAGTCAATAATTGATTGTAAATTGAAGAGAATCACTTTGAAACTCCTGAGAATGAAGAGATCACAATTGTGGGTGAAAGGATATATTTCATGTCCAATGTTATCTCAGTTACGGCTATAAGGAGACTGATCAAGAAGGGTTGTGAAGCCTATCTGGCATATGTTGTTGATACCAAAAAGGCTGGGTTTAGTCTCCATGATATTCCCACTGTATGCGACTTCGCTGATGTCTTCCTTGAGGAATTGCCTGGTTTGCCACTAGAAAGGGAAGTAGAATTAGCTATTGAGGTAATGCCAGGTACAACGCCAATTTCAATTGCCTTTTATAGGATGGTCCCCACTGAATTGAAGGAGTTGAAAATCCAGTTACAAGAGTTACCGAATAAGGGGTTTATACACCCCAGTGTGTCACTATGGGGAGCTCCAGTGCTATTTATGAAGAAGAAGGATGGGACATTGAGGCTGTGTATAGACTACCAGCAGCTAAATAAAGTAACTATGAAGAACAAATACCCATTGCCCAGAATTAATGATCTGTTTGATCAATTGAAGGGAGCAGGTATACTTTCTAAGATTGACCTCAGATCTAGGTATCATCAGCTGAGGGTCAAGGATGCAAATGTGCCTAAGACTGCATTCAGGACCCGGTATGGGCACCATGAATTTCTAGTGATAGCGTTTGGGTTGACAAATGCACCAGTAGCTTTCATGGACCTTATGAACCCTATCTTCCATCCATACTTAGATCAGTTTGTAGTGGTCTTTATTGATGACATTCTGGTGTATTCTAAGAACAGAGAAGAACCTGATGAGCATTTAAGGATTGTTCTGCAGACCCTAAGAGAGAAGAAGTTGTATGCTAAGTTGTCCAAGTGTGAATTCTGGTTGAATAAGCTTTCTTGGATACATAGTATCAGCTAATGGGATTAGAATGGATCCCAAGAAGATTGAAGCTGCAATAGAATGGAAGCCTCCCAGAAATGCAACTAAAGTTAGAAGTTTCTTGGGGCTAGCTAGGTATTACATAAGGTTTATGAAGTGGTTTTCTCTAATAGCTACTCTGTAATGCCCTCACTGTAGGTAGTCCATACGTTTTACTATTCTGACGACTAACATCTGTCCAGACAGCCAGAATGTCTGAAACTACACTTAAACGAGAGTGAGAAAGCATAAATTGATGGAATAAATGTTAAAAAAAATACAAAAAAAAATTAAAAGAAAATAAAAGAAATGAAATGCAACTAGGTTAAACAAGCGGAGATTCTGGCGATGGGTGATTGTACCGGGAAGTTACCGCGTAAACAGTTGATGACCCTAGACCCGCGAGGAACGAAATAATTTTTGGAATTTAATTAAAGGTTTACTGAGGTACAAATGACATTAAAAATGTCAAAAAAAATTTAGTTAATCGGTATTTATGAAAATAAAAATGAAATAGACAGTATAAAAATTAAAGGAACCATCGGGTCAGAGATTTAGTCAGTATAATCGAAAAAGTTTAACTATAACCCGAAGAGGGGCATTTTGGTCATTTGGCACCTAGAGTTGACTTTTGACCTAAATGTCCATTAAAAATGAGTGACATTAAAATTTTGAAAATCCCATGAAAACATGAAACTATATGTAAAGTAATTAAAGGAACATAAAGGGAATTATTAGAAATGTTAAAACTTTAATTATTATAATTAATAAATAAATTTTTAGTGGGGTATAAATAGGCATAAGGTGATGAGATTTCAACCACTCAACTTCATCTACTTCCTAAACCCTCAACATGGCCGAACCCCTTCCCCCTTTCTTCCTCCATTGATTTCCTTCTTCCAAGCTTTGAATTCCTTCCATTTTCACCATAATTTTTATAAGTCCCTTCATTCAAATTTATCCCACACCTTGGGAAGTCTAATGGCAGCTAAGAAAGAAAAGATTGGTGAAGTTTTGGCAATTTAAAGAAGTGTCCATTAAAGGTTAGTGCAAGATTTATCTTACCTCTCTTGGTAATCATGATAAGCATGTTGAAATGAGTTGGTATGATAAGAAAATTGAAGAAAATGATGAGTAATTTAGAACCCTAGAATTTGGTAGCCTTGGGAAACATGGGAGTTTGATACTTTCATGCATGTAAATGGTGATTTGTGATATTGATGAATAAGTAGATGTGAGTTATATGTTGAGTGATGAAGTTACATGTACTAGAATTTGATTGCATATGTGTGTTTGTGATTGACAATTTGAGTTAGGGATTTGACCTAACTATTAGATATTTTGGGTAATTGTTGGAATTTGACTTTGATGAGATGAGTTGATGATGTTTATAAGTGCCATAAATGTCAATTTGTAGTTTGGGAGTTAGAGGAAATGAAATTTGGAAGTGTACATTTCTTTGCAGGTTTGGGAATTTATAATCCAGTGTATGTTTTGAGCCATGACTGAATTTGTGTTGCTCTAATTGGTATGAGGCCAATGGAAGGTAAAACTAGACCCAAAATTCTCCATTTTTCATGAAGAAACCATACCCAAACTCTATCCATAACTTAACCTAATTTCTGTCCCAATCCGGCTGACCATACAATGAACCCAGAAAAATGACCAAATGAACAGTACACATTCATTTGGCCATAACTCCCTCTAGACAGATCCAAATGACCTGAAGTTTATACCATTGAAAAGCTTAGACATAGGACTACAATTTTATGAAGAACACATAGGACTACAATTTTTATTTGCCCACCTCACAAAAGGTTATGGTAAATAGAGATGCCATATTTCTTGAACAACAGTTTGTTCAAGAAGGAGGCAAAGGTAGGCAAATAGAGTTAGAATTGGAGAATTCTGACCAACTAACAGATCAGATGGATATAGATCCATTTAGTCAACCTACACCGATTAATGAAACATCTACAGCTATTCCTCGTAGAACAACCAAGGTATCTCACCCACCAGTGAGATATGGTTTCCTTTATGAAGATATGGTTTCCTTTATGAAGAATAACAAGAGTTGTCTACTCATGAAGAAGTAGATCATGAAAGAAGAAGCTATATCAGATATAGACTCTTCAAAATGGATTGATGCTATGAAATCCGAGATTGATTCCATGTATAAGAATCAAGTTTGGGATCTTGTTGACCCACCTGAAGGTATTGTACCTATAGGGAACAAATGGGTTTTCAAGAAGAAAATTGGTTCTGATGGAAAGGTAGAGACCTATAAGGCAAGGCTAGTAGCGAAAGGGTTTCGCCAAAGGCAAGGAATCGAATATGAGGCTGAATATATTGCTGCATCAGATGCCATAAAAGAAACTGTTTGGATAAAGAAGTTCATGACAGAACTTGCAGTAGTTCCTTCCATTGAGTCAGTAGTTCCACTACACTATGACAACAATGGAGCAGTCATACAGGCCAAGGAACCCCGGTCTCACCAAAAATCCAAACACATAGAAAGGCGCTACCACATTATCAGAGAAATAGTTAGACGAGGAGATGTAGCCATGCAGAAAATAGCATCAGCTGAAAATCCAGCTGATCCATTCACTAAGCCTATGTCACATCCTGAGCTAGACCGACATCTTGAGAAGATGGGTCTAAGTTATTGTAATGAATGGCTCTAGTGCTAGTGCGAGATTGTTAGTAGTATGCCCTAGAGCATATCATTTAGTATGTATCTTGTACATGTTTTATTAATAGAAGGCATTTCCATTATTTTGTTTACGTAATATATTTATGTGTAATACAAAAGGGCCATTGATATTTTGTTAGAAATTCTATTCTTAAGTTTTTAAGAATATGAGTGATAGTATTTCTAGTACAAAGTATCATAAATAGGTTCACAATCGAGGATACTTCACGGTAAGGACATAACTTATCCAGAAAAATTGTATTCATGTTTGTTCCCAAGTTATTTATATAAGATATAAATAAGATGGAATGGTGAGTCTCATGCCATATGACAAACATTATAGGCACATATACATGATAAGTAGGTCGAACTAGTGACACTTATGACAAGCACATGGAGTTTACTTTTGTTAATGTATTGTCATAAATCATATCAGTGCATGTAATCTTTAGACCTGAGATTGCACAGTTATCTTGTATATAGGTGGTTTGAGTTTGATACTACTTTCATACTTGTACTATGTATGAGTATATGGGCATGTGTTGGCTCCTACTAGTTATATATGGAGGTAGGTGTTGATCAAGATGGAATCTGTTCCTCTAAGTAAATAGGGATAAAATCCTATGTTCATTTAATTGTTCTTGATGTTTCAAGTTCCTGGACAGGATAGATAAATTTAATCAGAAAAAAGTTTCTGATGAGAAAATCTGTTTAATCAAGAACTGGAATTAAAAGAGAACATAATATTCATAGCAAATGGGATTTGACATAAACCATGACTCCAGCTTGAATTGGGATTTTATAACAAAGAGATTCTAGTGCATGGTAACATATGATTATAGGTTCATTTAAGGTAAACCTTATTACTAATTGGGTGGCTATGGCATGCTATGCTAGGTGTTAACCATGGTCTATGAGGTGCATAAAATGATTTAGAGAAATCATTTATGGTAAGAAAGAGTTCTGATGATATTAAGAGTTGATATCATATCTCATTGCCAATTAGTGATGAGCTTAGTAAGTCACACGCATATACAAGCAATCACCAAATTAAATATGATTTAATTAATTAATTAAAGAGTTTAATTGATTAATTAAATAGGTTTGGTTTGCAATTAGATTGCGAAGTCCCTAGCATAACTTGAAAATAAATCTAGGTTATTGGATGTGCAGTATAAGTTAAATTTATACTTAAAATGTTTAAATATGAATTTAATTAATGAGAAATTAATTAATAGAGATTAATTAATTAATTTATATTTGATTTAAATTGATTAGAAGAAGATAAATAATTATTTTGGATTGAGAACTCAAAATTAAGACACAGGGACATTTTGGTCATTTCATTGGGTGACATGTGGCACCATGAGATGGTGACACATGGCACTACACATAAGCTTGCCAAATATCTTTTAATCATGTAAGATGATTAAAATTAAGATTAAATATAGGTTTGACACTTGGCACAATATGATTGGGTCAATTAAACCTAAAGCTAATCAAAAGGTGACATATGGCAAGGGTTTTAAGTAGTGACTTAGCTATATAAGTGTTATTATGAAAAGAGAAATAACATAAGCTGCTGCTCATCTTTGTGCCACTGCCCAAGGCTCCTCTCCCTTATCTTCTTCTTCATCTCTCATCAATTCCAAGAGATTTGCAAACAATCTCTTGAATTAAAAATACTAGAAATCGTTTCTAGTGTCTTATTTACATCTTTAATCTCTTAAAAAGCAAAACTTGATTTTCTAATTAATAGAAAAAGCTTTAGAAGCTGTTCAAGGGCTGCCATAGGTGATCTTGGTGTGAAAAAGTTAGAGGGACAACATCTGGTGTCCTAAAGAAGCGTTCAAAAGGTGCCAAACATACTGCAGTGCATCAAGAGGTTAGTGCACTTGTTCTTGATCTAATCTAGGATTCTAAAATTAATATGATTTATTCTAAAATCTTGAATGGAAAATACAGATCCAAAAACATATTAAAAGAGTTTTGATATGTTGCTTATCATTGAAATCAAATAGATAAAAATAAATCTTACATGATGCATGTGACTCTAGGTGAAAATTTTTGAATTAAATAATATAAACTTGTGTTTTTCATGCTTTTGCTCATTCAATTGGTATCAGCGCCACTATATTTTCTATTTAGATTGTTGATTATATGATTTAATTGTGTGATTTGATTATGAGATAACTGATCCATTGCTGGTTGCAAAGGATGTGTGGCAGCACACATGGTGAAGCCACCATAGGTGGCGGCAACAATGTTCCTCCAATGGTGGCGCAAGGTTTGATTTTAAATTCTGCAATTGCTGTATGATCTAAGGCCTATCCCATGACTAATTAAAGTGTTTAATTAGTAGTTTTAATCACACAATTAAATTTTGATTCAAATCAGAATTTTAAAAATTGTTTGAATGTGATTCAAATCTGAATTTTAAAAGTTGTTTGAATGTGATTCAAATATGAATTTTTAAAGTTGTTTGATTCATATTCAAATCTAAATTTTTAAAGTTGTCTGAATAATATTCAAATCTGAATTTTTTAAAAAATTGCTTGAATGTGATTCAAATCTGATTTTTTAAAAATTGTTTGAATGTGATTCAAATATGAATTTTTAAATTTGTTTGAATGAGATTCAAATTTGAATTTTCAAATTTGTTTGAATCATATTCAAGTCTGGATTTTTAAGTTGAATATGAGATATTCAATTGAATTTGAGTATGTATGTTTTATTTAATTGTTAAATAGTGTTATGCATGATCTATAAAAGACCAATGTGATTGGATTTATTTCTTTTATGTTTCTTTGGGATTGTAAATTAATTAATTTATTTTGGGCATATATTATTAAGATTGTAATAATTTTTGGGTTGTAATTTCATTTAGTTAAGTTCTTGTAAATTCGCCTTGGTATGCTAAGGATTACTATGTAATATTGGATTGCAAGAAGTTCAAGGCGGTCAAGAGCATTGGTGGGACCAGTGGGAGGAATTCAAGATCAAGTGTTGACTATGTACTCTTTCAGCTACTCTTGTAAAATGAATGAATGAAATGCACCTAGGAATGCCCTGATTCAATTCTTGGTAGCTCAGAATTGAATCCCTTAGAAAGTCCAAGAAGGAGGCAAAGGAAGGCAAATAGAGTTAGAATTGGAGAATTCTTACCAACCAACAGATCAGATGGATATAGATAAATCTAGTCAACCTACACCCATTGATGAAACATCTACAGCTATTCCTCATAAAACAACCAGGGTATCTCACCCACCAGTGAGATATGGTTTCCTTCATGAAGAAGAACAAGAGTTGTCTACTCATGAAGAAGTAGATCATGGAGATGATCCACTTGCCTATGAAGAAGCTATATCAGATATAGACTCTTCAAAATGGATTGATGCTATGAAATCCGACATTGATTCCATGTATAAGAATCAAGTTTTGGATCTTGTTGACCCACTTGAAGGTATTATACCTATAGGGAACAAATGGGTTTTCAAGAAGAAAATTAATTCTGATGGAAAGGTAGAGACCTATAAGGCAAGGCTAGTAGCGAAAGGGTTTCGCCAAAGGCAAGGAATCAATTATGAGGCTGAGTATATTGCTGCATCAGATGCCACAAAGAAAGCTGTTTGGATAAAGAAGTCCGTGACAGAACTTGCAGTAGTTCCTTCCATTGAGTCAACAGCTCCACTACACTGTGACAACAATGGAGCAGTCATACAGGCTAAGGAACCCCGGTCTCACCAGAAATCCAAACACATAGAAAGGCGCTACCACATTATTAGAGAAATAGTTGGACGAGGAGATGTAGCCATGCAGAAAATGGCATCAGCTGAAAATCCAACTGATCCATTCACTAAGCCTATGTCACAAACTCAGCTAGACCGACATCTTGAGAAGATGGGTCTAAGATATTGTAATGAATGGCTCTAGTGCTAGTGGGAGATTGTTAGTTGTATGCCCTAGAGCATATCATTTATTATGCATCTTATACATGTTTTATTAATAAAAGGCATTTCCACTATTCTGTTTACACAATATATTTATTTATAATAGAAAAGGTCCATTGATATTTTGTTAGAAAATCTATTCTTAAGTTGTTAAGAATATGAGTGACAGTATTTCTAGCATAAAGTATCATAAATAGGTTCACAATTCACAATCGAGGATACTTCACAATAAGGACATGACTTATCTAGAAAGATTGTATTCATGTTTGTTCCCAAGTTATTTATATGAGATATAAATAAGATGGAATGGTGAGTCTCATGCCATATGACAAACATGATAGGCACTTATACATTATAAGTAGGTCGAACCAGTGACACTTATGACAAGCACATGGAGTTTACTCTTGTTAATATATTGTCATAAATCATATCAGTTCATGTAATCTTTAGACCTGAGATTGCACAATTATCTTGTATATAGGTGGTTTGAGTTTGATACTGCTTTCATACTTGTACTGTATATGGGTATATGGGCATGAGTTGGCTCCTACTAGTTATATATGGAGGTAGGTATTGATCAAGATGGAATCTATTCCTCTAAGTAAATAGGGATAAAATCCTATGTTCATTTAATTGTTCTTGATATTTCAAGCTCCTAGCCAGGACAGATAAATTTAATCAGAAAAGAGTTTCTGATGAGAAAATCTTTTTAATCAAGAACTGGAATTAAAAGAGAACATAATACTCATAGCAAATGGGGTTTGACATAAGCCATGACTCCAGCTTGAATTGGGATTTTGTAACAGAGAGATTCTAATGCTTGGTAAGGTAAACCTTATTACTGATTGGGTGGCTATGGCATGCTATGCTAGGTGTTAACCATGGTCTATGAGATGCATAAAATGATTTAGAGAAATCATTTATGGTAAGAAAGAGTTCTGATGATATTAAGAGTTGATATCATGTCTCATTGCCAATTAGTGATGAGCCTAGTAAGTCACACACATACACAAGTAATCACCAAATTAAATATGATTTAATTAATTAATTAAAGAGTTTAATTGATTAATTAAATAGGTTTTTTTTACAATTATATTGCAAAATCCCTAACATGACTTGAAATCAAATCTAGGTTATTGGATGTCTAGTATAAGTTAAATTTATATTTAAAGGGTTTAAATATGAATTTAATTAATGAGAAATTAATTAATATAGATTAATTAATTAATTTATATTTGATATAAATTGATTATAAGAAGAGAAATAATTATTTTGGATTGAGAACTCAAAATTAAAACACAGGGGCATTTTGGTCATTTAACAGGGTGACATGTGACACCATGAGATGGTGACACATAGAACTACACATAAGCTTGCCAAATATCTTTTAATCATGTAAGATGATTAAAATTAAGATTAAATATAGGTTTGACACTTGGCACAATGTGATTGGGTCAATTAAACCTAGAGCTAATCAAAAGGTGACATGTGGCAAGGGTTTTAAGTGGTTACCTAGCTATATAAGTGTTGTTATGAAAAGAAAAATAACATAAGCTGCTGCCCCTCTTTATGCCGCCACCCAAAGGCTCCTCTCCCTTCTCTTCTTCTTCATCTCTCATCAATTCCAAGAGATTAGCAAACAATCTCTTGAATTAAAAATACTAGAAATCGTTTATATGTCCTGTTTACATCTTTAATCTCTTAAAAGGCAAAACTTGATTTTCTAATTAATAAAAAAAGTTTTAGAAGCTGTTCAAGGGCTGCCATAGGCGATCTTGGTGTGGACAAGCTAGAGAGACAACATCTGGTGTCCTAAAGACACATCCTAAAGGCGCCAAACACATTGCAGTGCATCAAGAGGTTAGTGCACTTGTTCTTGATCTAATCTAGGGTTCTAAAATTAATCTGATTAATTCTAAAATCTTGAATGGAAAATACAGATCCAAAAACATATTAAAAGAGTTTTAATATGTTGTTTATCAATGAAATCAAATAGATAAAAATAAATCTTGGATGATGCATGTGACCCTAGGTGAAAATTTTTGAATTCAATTATATAAAGTTGCGTTTTTCATGCTTCCACTCTTTCAAGGTCAAGTTAGTATGCAAATTCTAGAAATTGTCTAAGTAACCACTGGACCCCAAAATAGTCTTCAAGTCATATATCCCACTAGAAAACTCCAATTGGGATGAGCCATGTTGTTCTGGAAACGTAAGAAATAGGGATCTAACTTTGTTTCAAACACTTTCCTCAAATTGTAAATGTAAGAACCCTAAAGGTTGTGTCAAAGTCACTTACCTGAACTGGAATCCTGTTGGCACAGGGTACATAAGTTTAGGCCAGTTATTTGGCTATAAGTAATTCTAAAAAACTTGAAAAATTGCAATCCAAAATTCTGAGTGACCATAAGACAGAGGGCAACAAATTCTATGATGAGCACTAAGCCTAAGAGTGGCTGTAACCTATTCAATTAAATTAATAAATTGTAACTCCAAAATCTGCCTAGCTAAGGATCCAAAATTAGGAAATTAACCAGTTATGGTTATTTGACTATAACTTCAGTTCTAGAAATCCAAATGACATGATTCAAGAAGGGGAAACAAAGATAAGACATAGAGGAACAGCTTCTATGAAGGAAGTATGGCCAAATTGATCAAATTGATAGGTAAATTAAGACATTAAAACTAAACCTAAAGAAAGGTTCATAAGACAAATTATTTTATGGTAGGGTTTTAATCCTAACATGTTGCTAAAAACTAAATTACATGAAATAGGTATGTAGGACGCAATTTCCCACTACAAATTGACATGAAATTTCTAATAAGAAATTAATAATGCTTAATTGCCCAAAGTAAATCTAGGCTTATGTATTATAGCTTGAATTGATTGGTATACCAATTAGGGACTATAGATAGTAGTACTGCCTACATGAATGATTCATTAATTGACAAAATATGTCTGATATGATTGTTCTACAGGCTATATGCCTACCCATTGGCCATTGTACCTAATTTCATTTTTGGCTTTAAAAGCCTGCCTGTCACACCCTACCCCTCAGTAAGATGTAACATGATCTCGTAATACATCTAATGAATTACCATACTTCACCTACTGGTAATCCATTAAATATACTACAAGAGATTTTAAAATAATTTTCTTACTTTTCGAAGGTGGCGACCACTTTTGGTAGGAATTAAAAACTTTTACTTGAAGTTTAAAGACTAGTTAAAATTTTTGTGCATTTTTATTTTTATGCAAATTTTAGAAAATTTTCGGTACAGTGCCGTCTATATTTGGGAAAAACAGTTCTTCAAAACTTGTGAAAAATACTTCTAATAATTTATTTCATCAAAATCAACTACAACCACATAACAAATCAACATCATTTCTCCCAACTCCATAATTCAAAACAATTCTCAATTCAATTGTCTTCAGAAATAATATTAAATAACTTCATTCATATTCCACTAAAGAAAAATTAATTTAGATTCATTACAAAACTCAAAAATAAGTTTGAATATTACAATAATTTACACTCTCATTACACACCCAAAATAACATTTCAAAAGTTTTATATATCTGCTCAAATAATTTACACACATATATTTACATGCATAATCAAAATCTAATATATAAGAGTATAACTAAATACCCGTACAAAAACCTTAGTGTAGTCCCAACAATCAGCAACTCACTCTGCTGCCTTTTTCCTTGTTTCTATCTGTGACAGCAAAGAAAGCTATCACTAAATATAAAAATACTCAGTGGTGCACAATAAAATATAAAATGCACAATATAAAATATTTGTTATTAATTCACAGTTCAAATATTTCACAATCACATTTCAATTTTCAAATCACATCTATCACAAATCATAATTTGAATATTTTACAATTTTCAAAGCTTAATATAATACAATTTCATCAAACAATTTAATAAATACAGTGTTGCCAATCAATAACACAACTTAGGCCATGACACAAAATTTCCAAACATGCTATGTGTATATCACGACAAGGCATACTCACCCCACTAATCGAAATCAATGAGGGAGGTGGCTAGCTAGTTAATGAGTACTCATCCAAACTCACCTCTTGACTGGGAGCAAAAGAGGGAGGAATATAGTCATACTCACCCCATAAATGGAGGAGGAACATAGTGATATTGCCATGCCAAGTGTGAATCAAAAATAATTTAAATCAAGTTATTCAAACATTTCATGCAAAACACTAATCAATTTCCAATTTAAATTTCCATTCATAAAATAGCAACACAACATTTCTTGAAACCCATAATTAGTACAATTAATTCACAATGCATAGCTAAATAAGTTTTCAATTAGAAAATAATAAATTAAAGTTGATTGTGCACAAACCTCTTTTGTCAACTCAATTTACTCAAACTTTCGTTTCTCCTTCGAAGATCTCTTTCCAACTGAAACACATAAATTTAAAGTGCTTCAGTATCCATTTCTAATACTTAAATTCCAACAATTAATTCATATATACTTAATTCTAGCCCCAATATGCTTAAACTAATGTTATTAGAAATTTTCATTTCGGGGTTACCATTCACACACACCACAAATGGTCACAATTGACCATTTCTCAACTCAAATAAGGTCAACTACATCAATTAACCAATTCTCAACTTTTTCTCTAATTTTATCTGTACAACTGCTCAAACTACAGAGATACATATGCATACTATCATATTTACATAAAACTAAACTATCAAGGTATAGACAAATACCCGTACAAAAATTCTTCACTGTGCTCCTCTCTGACTGTAGCAGCTCACTCTGCTGCTATGTTCTTTTCTCTATCTATGACAGCAAGTTAAAGCTATCGCTGAGTAAAGTTTACTCAGTGGTGCACAATAAAGATTTAAAAATTTACTAAAATAATCATAAATCGATAAACAGAAATTTTAAAACCTTTCACAAGCATTTTTCCATAAAACTGAGATTAACATTTATCTTACTATTTTATCAAATAATTTACAAATTGCATTGTTGCCAACCAATAACACAATCACAATTCACAATTTAAGTATTTCTCAAATGATCAAAACTCATTATAGTACAATTTTGGTTAAACAATTTAATAAACACAGTGTTGCCAATTCATACACAACTTAAGCCATGACACAAAAATTACGATCAATATTGCGTTGTGCACCATAACAAAGCAATCTACAACTCCACTAATTGAAATCAATAAGGGAGGTGGCTAGCTAGCTAATGAGTACTCATCCGATCTACAACCTCAACTGGTAAGCCAGAGAGGGAGGAAAATAAATGATCTCAACCCCATAAATGGAGGAGGAATAATGTGGTACTGTCATGCTAAGTGTGAACACAAAATCAATTCAAAAAAAAATACTCAAATAATTTAGGAAAGATCCCAAATAATTTCCAAAGTCATTTTTGCAGTCACAAAATGGCAACACAATTTATAAATAACACAGCGATTTCATAAAGCATAACAATTCAAGTTTTCACTTAGAAAATAATTACATAAATTTAGTGTGCACAAACCTGACGTGAGTTGCCTCTAAGCCTTGACTCAGCCCCTTAGATTTTTCGGGTCTTTTTCAGCTGAAACACACAATTTACAGTGTTTCAATATCTTATCTCACAATAAATCCAATAATTAAACTCATATATGCTCAACTTTAGCCCCAATATGCTTAAACTTACGTTCTTGGAAATTTTCATGTCGGGGTCACTATTCAAGTCAAAATATTAACTTTCTTATGCTTAAAAGGTATGGGAAATCCAATTATACCCAAATACCACATTTTAGTTATCAATTTTATTGGTTTTAGTTGTTCCTTCAAATTTTAGGTCTCCTAAGTACAAATTTCAATTTTCCAGATTTGATATCCTATTTTATACTATTCTATTAGTCATGTTGCTGTGGAAATTTGGCTAAGTTTTCTTCATAGAAGTTGTTTCTTATCGTCTTAACTTTATTTTTCTTTTTGAATAACTCCATTTGAAGTTTTTTAGCCCAAGTTATAGCCATTTCAACATGGCTGGCCAGATTTGGTGTTGCCCAGAATTCTGGGCAAATTATGGATTTTGGCAATTTTTGTGGTTGACTGCAGGTGGATTTTCAAATAGGTTATGGTCAAAATTTGGGTTTGTTTTCTTCATGAAAGTTGTAGGGCTATGTCTCAAATTTCTACTGGTAAAAATTCAGGTCATTTGGACCTTCCTAGACCAAGTTATGGCCATTTCGTAACTACTATTCATTTAGTTATTTTTGTACAGGTCAGTTTGCCAATTCTGGATTTGGCCTAATTGTTCATTAAGTTATAGTCACTTTCTGGGTATGATTCCTAAATGAAAAATGTGCCATTTTGTGTCTAGTTTCATTCCCAATTAGCCTCACACAAATTGGGTTGGTAAATTTTCAGTTTTGGTCCCTGAAAAGGACCTAGGTCATGCTGCCTACAGATTGACCCTCTCCAATCCGAATTGGAAATTGGTTCCAACAATTCATACACACTACAAATGGTCACAATTGACCATTTCTCAACTCAAATAAGGTCACAAACCCTAGTTACATGCATTTTAATTCTAATACAAATTTAAAGTGTATATTCATGATTTATACACTTAATTCACTTCAAATAACCATTCAAGGCCATCAAACTCATTCATATCAAACCCTAACCCTAGCTGGATGAATTTCATGTTTGGTCCCTCAATAATTGTTTTCTTTTGATTCAAAGTTAATATCTAAGTTACTTGAGCAAAACACACAAATAAGAAACTAAAATTTTCAAAGTAAATTGCTTACCTCCACTTGAAATTCATTTCTTCAATTTCACTCCCTTATTCCCTTTCTTTCCTTCTTCTAAAGCTTCCTCAAGTTGAACTAACAAGTTTTTATGGTTTATTTTGAGGTCAAAGTGGATTGAAGTGGTTGACAGAAAGCTTGAACTCAAGCTTCAATGGAGTTCTTCAATGGAGGGGTGAGGGAGAAGTGGGCGGCACACTAGGAAAAAAAAGACCAAAAATGATTTTTTTTTTCTTTTCTTTTTTTGTTATTTTATGTCAATTTAACTTTATTTGACATAGTCAATTATGTAGGGAAATTAAAATTATATTTTGACATCATGATGATGTCATCCAAGTGATGTAAATAAACTTTTTCAATTTTCTTTTTCTTTTGCATTTATTTTTCCATTAACTCTTTAATTTAATTCTCGATACCAAAATTTTCTTGTCTCCAATTTTATTAGATAGTTAGGTCTGGAGTCAGCTCTAAGGGTGAATTGACTAACTTGCCCCTCGCCGGTTCAATCCAGTTTGCAAGTTATTCGATATTTCTTACGGATCCCTGACTTAATTATTTGACCTGCTTAACAACTCTTTTTCGCGATTTCTCTTTTCCACTGTGTTTGCAATAGTCCTAAGGACAGTGATGTCACATTTTACAGTTTGAAATTTGAGTTTAGATTGACCTCGCAGTTATTCCCGAGAAGGTCACCCATCGTTGTGACTCCCGGCTCATTTAACTTTTTGTGCTCTGTTTTTCTTCTTTATACTTAACTATTTGACAATTACTAATTATTTGTTTTCAGGGCTTAATTAGGTGTCTTAGATGTGGTTCTAATTCCCTTAATTGTCCGGACCGACACCGGACACTGGAACAGTGAAATATACCAAGCTATGCAAATAGGGTGTTACACAACTCTAATACTTAAATTCCAATAATTAATTCATATATAATTAATTCTAGCCCCAATATGCTTAAACTAACGTTCTTGAAAATTTTCATTTCGAGCTTACTATTCATGACACTATTCAAGTTAATTTCTTTACTTTCTTATGCTTAATAAGTTTATTAGTTCTAATTGCACCCATATACCACACTTTGGGTGTTAATTTTGTTCGCATTGATTGCCAATTCAATTTCTAAGTCTTCTAAGAGAATTTACAATTTTTTCAGTTTTGGTCCCCTATTTTCTACTATTCCATTGGTCTAGTTACTATGAAAATTTGGCTAAGTGTCCTTCATCAAAGTTGTTCCTTATTGTCTTAGCTTTATTTCCCTTTTTGAATAACTCCATTTGGAGTTTTGTAGCCCAAGTTATGCCTATTTTTCTATGGCTGGCCAGATTTGGTGTTACCCAGAATTCTGGGCATTTTCTGGATATTGGCAATTTTTGGTATGTTGACTGCAGGTGATTTTTCAGATAGGTTATGTTCAAAATTGGGTTTGTTTTCTTCATGAAAGTTATAGGGCTATGTCTCAGCTTTCCATCGGTATAAAATTGAGGTCATTTGGACCTTCCTAGACCAAGTTATGGTCATTTACATAACTACTATTCATTTTGTCATTTTTGTACAGGTCAGTGTGTCCTAATCCGAATTTGGCCTAATTGTTCACTAAGTTATGGTCATTTCTGGGTATGGTTCCTCAATGAAAAATGTGTCATTTTGTGTCTAGTTTCATTTCCAATTAGCCTCACACCAATTTGGTTAGTAAATTTTCAGTTTTGGTCCCTGAAAGGGACCTAGGTCAAGCTGTCTACATAATGACCCTAACCAATCCGAATTGAAACTTATTTCTAACAATTCACACACACTACAAATGGTCACAATTGACCATTTCTCAACTCAAATAAGGTCAACTATATCAATTGACCAATTCTCAACTTTTTCTCCAATTTTTCAAAATGCTTAAAACCCTAATTACATAGAGTTCAAATCTAATGCATTCAAAACGTATACCCATACTTTACATACACAACTCAACCTAAACAACCATTCAAACACCTCAAAATCGTTCATTTCAAACCCTAACTAAGGCTAGCTAAAATTTCCTTTTTGATCCTCTAACAATTATTTTCTTTTGATTTTAAGTTAAGATCTAAGTTACTTACACTAAAAATATAAGTATTAAACATAAATTTTCAATTCAAACCAAATTTTCAATTGACCACTAACCTTTCTTTCTTGCTCAATCCTCTTCTCTAGTGAGGTTATCAAGTTCTAGTGGATTAATTTGGGGTCAAAGTAAGGTTTAGTAGTTGGAAGCAAGCTTAAACTCAAGCTTCCATTGTGGTGCTAAAATGGTGGTTTAAGAGAGAGAGGTGGGGTGGCACACTTGAGTGGAAGAAGAAGAAATGGTTTTTCTTTTCTCTTTTTAGGTATTTTATGTCTTTAAAAATGCTTTTCACTTGGTCAATTTAGGTAGGAAAATTAAAATTTTATTTTGACATCATGATGATGTCATCCAATGAGATAAGCATGATGTAAATAAACTTTTTCCTTTTTCTTTTTCTTTTGCATTTTTTTTCATTAGTTTTTTAATTTAATTATTGATCCCAAATTTTTCTTTTCTCTGATTTTATTGGACAGTTAGGTCAGGAGTCAGCTCTAGGGGTGAATTGACCAAATCGCCCCTTGCCGGTTCAATCCGGTTTGCAAGTTATTTAATATTTCTTCTGGATCTCTGACCTAATTATTTGACCTGCTTAACAACTTTTTTTTTGTGATTTTCTCTTTTCCACTATGTTTGCAATAGTCCTAAGGATCGCGACATCACATTTTCCAGTTTAGAATTCGGGTTACAATCGACCTCGCAGTCATTTCCCGGGATGGTCACCCATCGCTGTGACTCCCGGCTCATTTAACTTTTTATGCTTTGTTTTTCTTCTTTATACTTAACTATTTGGCAATTACTAATTATTTGTGTTCAGTGCTTATCTAGTTGTCTTAGATGTGATTCTAATCCCCTTAATTGTCCGGACCGATACCGATCACCAGAACAGTAAAATATACTAGGCTATGCAAATAGGGGTTACACTGTCCACTGGCCTTATGCCTGACATGACAGTTGTATACGGGATAGACATATGGATGTCTAACTAGTATACTCCCGTGTATCCAGCCTTTATAGTCTGTTATAGGTTACTTGGGTACTGATATGATTTTAAAGAGACTGAATATGAAATAAATGCACAAATAAGATACTGATAAATAAATTGATCCCAAAGTCAAATAAATCTGTAAAGACATAGAATTTATGAAATTTGCCTAGAATTATTATTTTTAATTATTCAGTTATTTTTCTTTAAAGCTATGCACCACTAAGCAATTCGCTTAGCGCGTTGATTTTCCATCGCGTAGGTACTGGAGACCAGATACAGCCACAGCAGTAGTGCCCTAACTGAGATTGACCAGATTTGCCAGTGTCCACTAGTCACCTCAGCAGTTTATATTTTATTGGTGGGGCCCATGAATTAGATTTTGTATTTTGGTTTATTGTACATAAACATCATGTAATTACACTTTGAGATTGTAAATGAAATTGTAAATTATTGTGTATAAACCTTTATATGAATGATTATGAGTAAATTATATGAATGTTTGATGACATAACATGACATGGAAAAATATGAATGGAAATATGAGATAGATATGAAATTATTTTTAACAGGTAAATATTGGAACCCACTAGATGCTAATAAAACAGAGGAAGCTCTACCTGGGCCTCAACAGAAAACAAATTGTGATAAAAAAAAAATTACTACATGTTTTTTATGAAGTTTAAAATTAACAATGGACAGGACAAGATAAGATAGGGTGCTTCAGCACCAAATGTGGCACGCTTTACTCAGCTACACTGTAGACGGGTAAGGGGCATCACATTTAGTGGCATTAGAGCAATGGTTTAGGTAGTCCAAAACCTAGATAGATAGAAAAAAAATAGTTTGCATCACATGCATGGCCCTTTAAATAGAGTCGAGGTGACACTAATGCAGATCTGTTCTTTGTCTGTTTTATAGGATCGATGGCATCTAATCCTTCAGGGCACGGGTCTCCTAGACTGATCGAGGAAGAGGTAGAGAGTCACGCACTCGCACCTGCTCCTAGTAGGGAGTGAAGCAGCAGAGCCGAGTCATCTATGAGTGCTGCGGGTAGAGCACAGTAGGCCTTCCTGGAACAGATGACACAGCTGCTCTGTCAGGTCACCGGAGCCATACCTCAGCCACAGCCACCTCCACCTCCACCTCCATCGCCTCAACCACAGCCACCACCACCCCTAGAGTCACAACCTATACACAGGTCCCCATAGGAAAGACTGTAGAAATATGGGGCAATTGATATCAAGGGTAAGAAGGAGGATGATCCAGCTTTAGTAGAATATTAGCTGGAAAGGATAGAGAGGGTATTGCAGTAGTTGCACTGCACTCCAAAATAGCAGTTGGAGTGTGCTCTGTCACTACTTCAGGAGGATGCATATCGGTGGTGGGTGATAGTGTCAAGAGTGATACATCCTGCATAGATCACCTGAAATTTCTTTTTGGCAGAGTTCAGAAAGAAATATATCAACCATGTATAATTAGAGGCCAGAAGGAGAGAATTCCTAGCACTGAGACAGAGGCAGCTTATATTCTCTGAATATGAGCGAAATTTCATGAGACTTAGTGGATATGCATTGGAGATAATGCCCACAGAGGTTAATAAATGCAAGAGGTTTGAGGGCGAATTAAATAACAACATCAGAGTGATAGTCACATCTCACCACTTTATAGACTTCTCCCTATTAGTAGCATCAGCTTTGGATGTGGAGAGACTTAAAGATGAGGAGCAGTCCAGGAGGGATAGGCAGCATAAGAGGGGTTTTGGATCTAGTCAGTTTGGTTTAGCGGCCACTGGTAGTAAGAAGCCCTAGGAATCTCTGGGTCAAACTCAGGGTCGAGTTAAAAGGCAGAGATCTCAATTTGCTCCCAGGAGAGGAAGACAGTCTGGTGCATCAGTGGGTAGTTCTCTGGGTGCAGCTACACAAGGATCAGCCCCAATACCAGCTTGTACACATTGCAGAAGGAGCCACCGAGGAGAGTGTAGACTATTGACTAGGGGATGCTTCAGATGTGGGTCTATAGATCACTTCTTTAAGGATTGTCCACAGAGGAGTGCTAGTGCTCCCACTGCTCCACCCCAGATAGAGAGGTCTACCCTGGCAGCACAGAGGGGTAGAAGACCTGTGAGGCCTAATACAGCTGGTACATCATAAAGGCCTACTACAGAGACAGTCCAGAGGTAGGAGCTCAGGGTAGCACCTCGTGCTTATGCTATAAGGGCTTGGGAAGAGCCAGTTCCAACAGATATCATTAGAGTACATTTTCTCTTTATGACATGTTAGTTTGTGCACTGATTGATCCCGGCTCCACACATTCATATGTGTGTATTACACCACCAGTTGATAGAGGGGTACAGATAGAGGAATTAGAAGAGGATATACAAGTTACTAACCCTTTTGGCCATAGTGTCATGGTGAAGAAGGTCTATAAGGGTTGTCCTCTAAGGATATAGGGTTATGAGTTTCCAACTGACTTGATTGAGCTACCATTCCATGGGTTTGATGTGATACTGGGAATGGATTGGTTATCACATCATCAGGTGATGGTAGATTGTCAGTTGAAGAGGATTTCATTACAGACAGTAGATGGGGATGAGATTACAGTTGTGGGTGAAGGAACGGGTTTTCTTTCTACTATCATATCAGCCACAACAGCCAGGAGATTGATAAGGAAGGGCTGTGAGGCTTTCTTAGCACATGTGGTTGACACCAGGAAGACTAGCCCGAGTTTACAGAACATCCCCACTATATGTGATTTTCTGGATGTATTTCCAGAAGAGTTGCTGGGTTTACCATCTGACAGAGAGGTGGAGTTTGCTATAAAGGTTATGCCGGGTACTACACTAATTTTCACTGCTCCATATATGATGGCACCTACTGAATTGAGAGAGTTAAAAGTTCAGTTACAAGAGCTACTGGTTAAAGGCTTCATACGCCCAAGTGTGTCACCATGGGGAGCACCGATGCTATTTGTGAAGAAGAAGGATGATACACTATGGCTTTGTATAGATTACTGGCAGCTGAATAAGATGACTGTGAAAAACCAATATCCTTTACCATGGATAGATAACTTGTTTGATCAACTGAAGGGAGGTGGTGTATTTGATACACTTGAATTGTATAGATGTTTTTAAGCACATTTGTATACTATCTCATGGAATTTAGGTAAGTAATCTCATGCATAGTAGTTGATTTCATTAGTTTTTGTAATTTCCATTGTTAAGATCTTAATTCTATGTTTTCTGCATCATTTCAGGTGTTTTAGTGAAGTCACAGAGCATAGGAGTGAAAAGGGAAGCTTGGAGGGATCAAAAAACTCAGAATTGCTACTGATACAAAGTACACGGGTCATGTAAGCAAAGCCATAGACTCGTGTAACCTTCTGCCAGAAGAAAGCCAAAGAGCCAATGGAGAAATAAAAGTACACGGGTCGTGTAATTGGACCCGTGTAACCTGCATAGGGCCGTGTAAGTCTCTGCCAGGCATAAGCTTGAAGAACTTTATAAGAATAAAAGTACACAGCCCATGTAACTAGGCCTGTGTAGCCAACGCAGACCCGTGTAAGTCTCTGTGCCAATGTATGACTCTGAAATTCCGCTCCAGTAAGTTACACGGCCCGGGGCCGTATAGTGGCACACGGGCCATGTACTATGCAGCAGCCAATTTTATAACCTGAATTCCTGCTCTTGTTTTCTGATTCAAATGACTCGTAAAGCTTTTTGGACTCAAAAATTACCTAACCCTAGAGCAGCCATTATATATAGAAGCAAAAAACATCAAAAGGGGAGAACCTTTTTTATCTTTGATAGCATATTTTAAGAGTTTCAAAGAGGATTCGCCTCTAAAGTCTCACCAGCCATCTTGAGGAGAAGAATATTAGTATTAAGAGGAGTCTTCCAGCCAAAGTTCAACAAGATCAAAGCTGCAAACCCTCTTCGGTTCTTTCATTCCATTTCCTTAAACGGATGTTTATCGCTTTATTTCTTCTAGACAATTTCTTTGTACTGTCTTTATTTTTGTTTATCATGATGTTTGGGAACTCACCATGAGTGAGTAGTTTTCATTTTCTGAAATTGGGAGAGTAATGCTTGTAATCATTATTATGGATGAACATTAAGTTTTATTTATTGGATTTGAGATTTGTTCCTTGATTTAATTTCTTGTGATCTTAATGCATGTAATGTGTTGGTACCCACTTAGTAATGATTATAGATATTAATTGAAGGATTGAAAGGTGAAGATTAATATTAAAAAATCAAGATTTTAAACCTAGGCAATTATGACCTAGACATAGGCTACTACCTTTGTGGAGTTTCAAAATTGGTCAAAGACTTTAAAGGATTTTAATTAATTTGATCGCCATGAAATTTGGGTTTAAGTTAATTAGAATACACCCTAGGTGCCTTGAGAAAGGACTTAGGATACCTTAGAATTAATTTTCATCAAGGCAAACAATTCTCAATCTAATAAATAAACAAGATAACACCATAGTAAAATTTAAGGGTGAAATCTTGATTCCGAAATAGTTTCAAAATAGATTACTTCATTTTAAGTTTATCATTTTAGTATTTAAAATAGATAACTTTCATTCCCTCATTGTTCGATAGCCTAAACAATCAAAATTACTGTGTAGATTGGTACTTACTAATCAAATTTCTCATGGAAATGATACTTTACTCATCACTCTATTACTTGTTAGCGATCCGTGCACTTGCGGAGTTGTAAAACCAGCAGCAAACAAGTTTTTAGTGCCGTTGCTAGGGAATTTTAGCTTTAGTAATATCGAGCGATAGACAATTTAGTTGATTTAGGCAATTATCTTTATTATCTAATTTTATTTGATTTGTTTTATTTCTTTTCTTTTCTCTCAGGTGCCCGATCTGATATATAACCAGAAAAAGGCCAGAAGAAGAAATTTTGGACTATGATCCGGAGATAAACAGAACTCTAAGAGCCATCAGGAGGGAAAGGAAACATCAAGAGCACGATTAAGAAGATCCTGAAATTCTAACCATGGCCAATAATAATGACAGACTAAGACTCTTGAGAGACTACGGAGCTCCATTTGTCTAGGAATTTTAGCCCAGTGTCACTAGACCCACAATGGAAGCCAACAACTTTGAGTTAAAACCAGCGTGGCTTTAAATGATTCAGCAAACCCAATTCGAAGGTTCACCAACAGAAGATCCACACTATCACCTCTAGTGCTTTCTTGCCCTATGTGACACATTCAAGATGAATGGAGTTTCTGATCAAGGCATAAGACTCAGAGCATTCCCATTCTCCCTTCAAGACAGAGCAAGGAAGTGGTTACTCTCTTAATCAGCTGGAACATTCACCACATGGGAAAACCTCTCACAAGTTTTTATAGCAAGATACTTCCCACTTGCAAAGACTGCAAGACTGAGACTTGAGCTCAACACCTTCAAACAAAAGGAAGGTGAATCACTCTATGATGCATGGGAAGGATATAAAGACCTACAGAGGGAATGTCCACACCATGGCATAGAGGATTGGCTACTAGTGCCAAACTTCTATAATGGGTTACTACCTCTACAAGGAGCACAATTGATTCAGCTGCAGAAGGTGACCTAATGGAGAAAACAGAGACACAAGCACTTGAACTTTTAGAGAGGCTTGCATACCATAATTATGAGTGGTCAAATGAAAGAGGAAATGTAAGGAGAATGGCAGGGGTCCTGGAAGTAGATGCCCTGAGCATGATAAATGCCTAATTTGATCAGCTCATAAGGAGGCTTGATAAAATGTAAGCTAATGTTGTAGGGATGAATAGTCAACATGAGGACAGCTATGGAGGAGGATATTTAGAATATAATAGCTTTAATGAACCCTCTACAAAACAGATGAATTATGTGAATAATGGAGGAAACTTCAACCAGAGGCAGCCCAATAATCCATATTCAAACACTTATAACCCTAGATGGAGGAACTACCCAAATTTCTCATAGGCCAATCAGTAGAACCAGCCAATAAACAAGTAACAAGGGTACAAACCACCAGCACCTCCTAGATTTCAGAATAGAGGCCAAAACTTTGCATAGCCACCACTGCCTCCTCAACCTCAGCAACCTGAACCAAAGATAACCATGGAATCCATGATGGAAGGTTTCCTAGTAGCTCAATAACAATAGAATGAATTGATTAAATAGCTAACTTCCATAATGGACCAACTTGCTACCCATAACAAGATGCTAAAAAATCAAATTGCTCAATAAGCAAGTTCTTCAAGTAAGGCTACTGGTAAACTACCGAGTCAACCAGAGATGAACCCAAGGGAGCATTGTAAGGCAGTTACATTGAGGAGTGGGAGAACTCTAGTACAATTAGAGGAAGAACCAACAGAGGAGACCTCAGAAGAATCTGAAAGCCAAGTAGAGAAAAGGGAGGAAGAAGCTAAGAGAGATCAAAAAGAGGAAGCAGTGAAGAAAAAGAAGTTACCAGAGCCATACCAGCCTCCCCTAACTTTTCCTTAAAGATTTCAAAAAGCTAAATTGGACAAGCAGTTTGGGAAGCTTTTAGAAGTTTTACAGAAACTTTATATCAACATTCCCTTCATAGAAGCACTCATTCAAATGCCATCCTATGCCAAATTTCTTAAGGAAATTTTGTCAAAGAAAAGAAAACTGGAAGACTATGAGACAATTGCTCTAATAAAGGAATGTAGTGCCATATTGCAAAATAAGCTGCCTCTAAAGTTGAAAGATCCAGGAAGCTTCTCCATACCCTACGTCATTGGCAACAAGAAAATAGACAAAGCCCTCTATGATCTTGGGGCAAGTGTGAGTTTAATGCCTCTATCAATATGCAAAAAGTTGGAGATTGGAGAACTGAAGCCCACAACAATTTCACTACAATTGGCTGATTGATTAGTTAAATATCCAGTGGGCATACTTGTGAACATCCCCATCAAAGTGGGCAAATTCTTCATTCCAGTAGACTTTGTTGTCCTTAAGATGGAAGAAGATGTTCAGATCCCTATCATCTTGGGAAGACCATTCATGGCAACCACCGGAGCAATCATAGACGTAAAAAATGGGCGACTAACCCTCAAGGTAGGAGAAGAAGAAGTGGAATTCAACTTGTTTAACACAATGAAACACAAATTCAAACCTGATGAATGCTTCAAGGTTGACACAATTGACAAATAAATTGAAGAGGAATTTCATAAGATACATCCTAAAGATCCTCTTGAAGCATGCATTGTGCACAGTCACATGGCAAATAATGAAAACATAGAAATAGCAGCCTATGTACAATAGATAGCAGCTCATCCACCCCTACCCTAGCTCAAGCCTTCGAGATGGAAGAGTTAAAGGAGGAACAGCCCAAGGACAAGCTCTAGGAAAATGCCAAACAGGTAGAACTGAAACCTCACCCCTCCTTACTAAGGTACGCATTTCTGGACTCAAACTCTAAATATCTTGTTATAATCAATGCTAGCCTGTCTAAGTTAGAAAAGGAAAAATTGTTTAGAGAATTTAGGAGCCATAACAAGGCAATAGGGTATAAAATAGAATACCTGAAAGGGATCAACCCCTCGATTTGCATGCATAGGATACCCATGGAAGAAAACAGTAAACCCACTATCAAGCACCAAAAAAGACTTAACCTAAACATGAAAGAAGTAATCAAGAAGGAAATTTTAAAACTATTAGATGCAGGTATCATATACCCAAGTTCTAATAGTAAATAGGTTAGTCCAGTACATGTAGTTCCTAAGAAGGGTGGGACAACTGTTTTTCAAAATGCAAGCAATTAACTGATCCCTACTAGGGTAGTCACTGGTTGGCGAACATTTATAGATTATAGGAAATTGAACAGTGCCACCAGAAAAGACCATTTTCCTCTCCCTTTCATTGACCAAATGTTAGAGAGGCTAGCAAAACACTATTATTTCTGTTATCTAGATGGGTATTCGGGATTCTTTCAAATTCCTATTCACCCAGAAGGAAGAAAAGACCACATTCACTTGCCCTTATGGATTATTTGCATATAAGAGAATGCCTTTTGGTCTTTGTAATACCCCTAATACCTTTCAAAGATGCATGATGGCTATTTTTTCTGATTATATTAAAAATATCATGGAAGTTTTTATGGATGATTTTTCTATCAATGGAACTACTTTTGATGATTGCCTTGCTAATTTATCTAAGGTGTTGCAAAGATGCGAAGAATCAAACCAAGTCCTAAATTGGGGAAAATGCCACTTCATAGTAAGGGAAGGTATAGTGCTGGGACATTTGATATCAGAAAGAGGAATTGAGGTTGATAAGGCAAAAATTGAGATCTTTGAAAACATGCCACCACCAACATCAATCAAGGGAGTGAGAAGATTTTTGGGACATGAAGGGTTCTACAGAAGATTCATTAAAGATTTTTCCAAAATAGCTAAGCCACTTACCAACCTATTATGTCAAGATGTTCCCTTTCATTTTGATGAAAATTGCCTTGTTTCTTTTAACAGGATCAAAGAAGCCTTGATCTCAGCACCAATAATGCAGCCACCAGATTGGGAGCTACCATTCGAGGTGATGTGTGATGCAAGTGACTTTGCAGTTGGAGCGGTGCTCAGGCAGAGAAAAGATAAAAAGCTTCATGCCATTTATTATGCTAGCAAGACACTCGATGACGTGCAAATCAACTATGCTACCATAGAAAAGGAATTTCTAGCAGTGGTGTTTGCAATGGACAAATTAAGATCTTACCTAATTGGGTCAAAAGTCATCATTTTCACAGATCATGCTGCCATTCGGTACCTTTTGAATAAGAAGGAAGCAAAACCAAGGCCGATTCGATGGATTCTACTCCAGCAAGAATTTGACCTTGAAATCAAGGATAAAAAGGGATCTGAAAATGTAGTGGCTAACCATTTTTCCAGGCTGAAATTGGAGTACACAGGAGACTTCGAGGATTTGCCAATTGATGACTCATTTCCTGATGAGCAATTACTAGCATTCTCCCAGACTTCGTGGTATGCTAACTTTGTTAATTTTCTTGTATGCAGGGTATTGCCTCCGAACATGACTTATCAGCAAAGGAAAAAATTCTTACATGATGTGTGATATTACACATGGGAGGAACCTCTACTGTACAAGAGATGTAATGATGGGCTGATAAGAAGATGCATACCAGAGGAAGATATGGAAAGTATCCTTCATCACTGCCAGTCATCACTACATGGAGGACATTTTGGCACCTCAAAAATAGCAGCCAAGATCTTACAAGCAGGATTTTACTGGCCACATTTGTTTAAAGATGTGAGATCCTTTATCCTAGCTTGTGATCAATGCCAAAGAATAGGTAACACTTCAAGTAGGAATGAAATGCTACTGTATGGTATACTTGAGGTAGAATTGTTTGATGTATGGGGGATAGACTTCATAGGCCCATTTCCCTCTTCCCATGGGAAACAAGTATATTCTTGTTGGTGTTGATTATGTGTTAAAATGGGTAGAAGCAATAGCCACACCAACCAACGATGCTAGAGTGGTCACAAGGTTCCTGAAGAAGAATATATTCACAAGATTTGGCACACTACGAGCAATAATCAGTGATGGATGAAGTCACTTCTGCAACCAGCAATTCAAAACTCTACTGAAAAAGTATGGAGTGACTCACAAGGTGGCCACATCTTATCATCCTCAAACCAGCGAATAAGTAGAAATCTCAAATAGGGAACTGAAGTAGATTCTAGAGAAAACTGTAAATAGATCCAGGAAGGACTGGTGCATGAAGTTAGATGATGCACTGTAGGCATACCACACTACATATAAAACCCCAATTAGCACAACACCCTTCCGACTAGTTGATGGAAAATCATGCCATCTCCCTGTCGAACTTGAACATAAAGCTTACTGGGCAATTCAGATCCTAAACTTTGACCTCAGAGCTACTGGTGAAAAAAGGCTCCTACAACTAAATGAGTTGGAAGAAATCCGATAGGATGCATGTGAAAATGCCAAAATCTTCAAAGATAAAACCAAAAGATGGCATGACAGGCATATAGCAAGGAAAGAAATAAAAAAAAAGGAGACCTTGTCCTGTTATTCAACTCTAGATTGAAACTCTTTCCAGGGAAGCTAAAATCAAGATGGTCTGTGTAACACCCCTATTTGCATAGCTTGGTAAATTATATTGTTTCGGTGATCGGTGTCGGTCCGGACAATTAAGAGGACTAGAACGATATTTAAGACATATAGAAAAGCTTTGATCAAAAATAGATAGTGATTACCAGATGTGTAATGGCCCGGCCCACTAGTGATATTGTCCGCTCTGGGCCGAAGCCCTCACGGTTTTAAAACACGTCAATAGGGGTTACGAACCATCAACTTATAAACCCAGCATCTCTCCCGTGTTTTGTCGATGTGGGATTTGCCTAGGGTGTTACAATTTACCCCCTTTATGGGACCCAGCGTTCTCGCTGAGGTTTGCCCCACCATCGTTCAAGATTGCACGCGGAGCGGCTCTGATACCACAAATGTAATGATTCCATCGCGCAGGTACTGAAGCTAGAACCCAATGGACGTTTGACTGGGAATTTTGGGAGTTTTGATCAGCAGAGTGTCAAAGTTTGTCACCTCCTCAGCAATGCATGTAGATAGGGCCCATATAGATCATATTTTGTATTTTGTATAGAATGCCAGATATTGTATTATAATGTAGATTATGAACAGGTAATTAATAGGAATGCGATGTAAATGAATTAATTAGCTTTTTCATATGTAATTAATTTATATATTATGTAAATTATGAAATTTTGTAATTATTTTGTAAATTATGTAAATTAAGGAAATTTGAAAATTTTTCTTATGTAATTTGAGAATGTTTACATATGAATTGAGTATGAATGGAAATGTATGGAAATGATTATGAAATTGAAATGTATGGATGAGGTTTGAAATATGAGAAAATTATGAGAATGATTGATGAGATAATTATGATTAGCATGGATAAGATTTTATTTTAGAAATATTGTTGAATTGAATTTCAAATAGGTGAATATTGAAATACGCCAAACGATAATAAAATAGGGGAAACTCTGTTGGTTTCTTCGTCGAAAAGTAATTGATATTAAATTAAATGAATTCAAAATTATTTAGAAAAAAATAAAGTAAGATAAGTTAGGGTGCTCCCGCACCGATTGTAACATGCCTTGCTCGGCTACACTATAGTCGGGTGAGGGGTGTTACAAGATGGAAAAGTAAAAATAAGAAAAACATAGCATAAAAAGTTAAATTGAGCCGAGGGCACAGTGATGGGTGACCTTACCGAGAAGTAACTACAAAGTTAGTCCTAACCCGAATTTTGAATCGGAAAATGTGACACCGCGGTCCTAAGGACTATTGCAAACATAGTGGAAAATGAGAAAATCATAGAAAAGAATTTTTAAGCAAGTTAAATAATAGGTCAGGGATCCGAAAGAAATATCAAGTAACTTGCAAATCGGATCAGATCAGTGAGGGGCAATTTGGTCAATTCACCCCTAGAGGTGATTCCTGACCTAACTTTCTAATAAAATCGGAGAAGTAAAAATTTCAGAATAGCAAATTAAATTAAAGAACTATGGAAAATTAAAGAAGAATAGAAAAAGAAAAGAAAAAGGGGAATATTACATCATCATCTTACCTCATGCATGATGCAATAAAAACAATTTTAACTAACCAAAATTTGACTAAGTTAGAAGCAAGATAAATACTAAAAATTAAAAGAAAAAAAAATGGGTCTTCTTCCTCCATCAAGTGCCGTCCAAGCCTCTCACTCTTCTCTCTCTCATTTTCATTTTTTTTCCACCATTAAAGCTCATTTGAAGCTTCTTAAAACCCAAAATTTAGCCATAGAATTTGAAGAATTCTTAACTAAAACTTGTATTTGAGCTTTGATAAGAAGATTTATGGAGGAAGAAAGGAAGAAATTGGAGAGCTTAAGAAGATTGGAAGGTTCCACATAAGGTTAGTAAAGATGTTCTTAATTCCCTCTTTAAATTTACTTTTGAACATATATTTTGAATTAGAATTAGTAAAAATTAAAATAAATCAAATATGGAGGACTAATTATGAAATTCAGCCAGCCTTTAGGGGAGTTGAAATTGGTTGAGTTTGATGAAATTAAAGGGGTCTAGAAGTGTAACTAAGTGTATAAATGTTGATTATGTACTTTAAATTTATTAATTGAATGAATTGTGTAAGTTAGGATTCTTGGCACTTAGGGTTTGGGAGAAAAATTGTAGAAAATGATCTTACCGAAGGTTAGAAATGGTCAAATGGGACCATTTGTGGTGTGTGTGAATTGATAGAACCAAATTACAATTCGGATTGGTTAGTGTTCATAATTTGATAGCTTGACCTAGGTCCCTTTCAGGGACCAAAACTGAAAATTTACCAACCCAATTGGTGTGAAGCCAATTGAGGTTGAAAACAGACACATAATGGCACATTTTTTATTCAGGAATTATGGCCAGAAAATGACCATAATATAGTGAACAATTAGGTTAAACTCGGGTGTAGTGCACTGCCACTGTACCAAAATGACTAAATGAAACTGTTCATTTAGCCATAACTTGGGCTAGATAGGTCCAAATGACCTAATTTTTGTGGCATTGGAAAGGTATGACATAGCACTACAATTTTCATGAGAAACACCAACCCAAATTCTGCCTATAACCAAGTCATTTTGACATCCAAAATTAGTTGCCCAAAATTGCCAGAACCAGTAAAATGCCCAGAAATTCTGGGTAACACCAATCTAGCCAACCTTAGTTAAATGGCATAACTTGGGCTACAAAACTCCAAATGGAGTGATTCAAAAAAGAAATTAAAGATAAGAAAATAAGGAACAACTTTTATGAAGAACACTTAGCCAAATTTCCACAATAACTAGACCAATGGAACAGTGCAAAACAGGGCGCCAAAATTGGAAAATTGAGTTTTAACTTAAGAGACCTAAAAATTGAAATGGCAACCTAAACCAATAAATTAGACACCCAAAATGTGGTATGTGGGTCTAATTGGAATTCACATACCTATTAAGCATAAGAAAGTCAATAGTTTGACCAGAATAGTACCATGAATATTAATCCCGAAATGCAATGTTTATGAGTTTATCGAATTATTTTGAAAAATTTTTGAGTTGTGAATTTTGAATTGAAATTTGCTTGAATTGTATTGATTTGAGAATATATTGGCAGTTGGGGTTGAGAAATGAAATTATTGGGAGTGTTTTCAAAGGTTTTGAAGAACTAGTTTTTCCCAATTATAGACAGCACTCTGCCGAAATTTTTATAAAATTTGTGAAAACTTTAAATTGATTGAAAATTTGATATGTGTTTTAACTTCAAATAAAAGTTTTTAATTCCTACCAAAAGTTCTTGCCACCTTCAAAAAGTAAGAAAATTATTTTAAAATCCCTTGTAGTGTATTTAATGGGTTATCGGTAAGTGAAGTTCGGTAATTCATTAGGTATACTACAAGATCATGTTATGCCATACAGAGGGGTAAGGTGTGATAGTCTGGACCTTTTAAAGTCACTCAAGTCTTCCCACATGGAGCAGTAGAAGTGTGGAGCGAAACCTTAGGAGCATTTAAGGTCAATGGGAAAATACTAAAGCCTTAATTTCAAGGAAAACCCATAGAGAAGGGAGTCAATTGCACCCTCGACCATCCTATTGACAGACCATGAAAGATGAAAGCAAAGTCGAGCTAATGACTATAAACAAGCGCTTTTTGGGAGGCAAACCAACATTTCTAATTTCTCTTTCTTTCTTTCTTATTTTAATATTTCTTCACATTTTCTTTTGTAGGAATCCCAAAAGATCTCAGATCCAAAAAAGCAAGAGGGAGTAGAGAACAAGAGAGGAGAGGAATCATCAAGTCAAAACCACAAAAGAGAAGATTGGACAAAATCGGGGAAGTAGCTCTGTTGATAACCTTTGCATCCATTTCATGTGCTATGATAATAAAGACTTTTTTTTCATTTGGGAAAAATTTGGAAAATCAAAAAATTACATGGGTCGTGTACTGGTTTCACACGCCCCGTGTAACTTTCTAGAAGTCCATAATTTCTTGTAATTTTTAACTCTGAGGGAGACAGAAAGTTACAAGGGTCCATAGCCTAATTTACACGGACCGTGTAATGTTACTAGCAGAATAACTTGAGGACAGAAAGTCACACAGGTCCTCTTTGTACTTGACACAGGCCGTGTAACATGTCCAGTAAAGCAACTCGATGGGCAATAAGTTACATGGGTCCCTGAGCTCAATTACATGAAGGAACGGAAGCGTGAAAAACACAAGATTATACCATTGAATTCAAAAATTTTCACCTAGGGTCACATGCACCATGCAAGATTTATTTTTATTTATTTGATTTCAATGATAAACAACATATTAAAACTCTTTTAATATGTTTTTGGATCTGTATTTGCCATTTAAGATTTTAAAATTAATCAGATTAATTTTAGAACCCTAGATTAAATCAAGAACGATTACACTAACCTCTTGATGTCTTTGCGGCGTGTCTGCGCCTTTGAGATCGTCTTGAGGACACGGATGTTGTCCCTCTAGCTTGTCCACACCAAGAACACCTATGGCAGCCCTTGAACAGCTTCTAAAGCCTTTTCTATTAATTAGAAATTCAAGTTCTGCCTTTTAAGAGATTAGAGATGCAAACAGGACACTAGAAACAATTTCTAGTGTTCTTAATTCAAGAGATTGATGGCTAATCTCTTTGAATTGATGAGAGATGAAGAGAAATAGCTGGAGAGGCTCAAAGTGGCGTGACATATGAGAGGAGAGGCTGCTGGTTGTGTTTTCTTTTCATAACCCCACTTAAATAGCTAGGTTAACACATTAAACCCTAGCCACATGTCACCTTTTGATTAGCTCTAGGTTTAAGTGACCCAATCACATTGTGCCAAGTGTCAAACCTATATTTAATCTTGATTTTAATCATCTTACATGATTAAAAATATTTGTCAAGCTTATGTGTTATGCAATGTGTCACGATATCATGGTTCCACGTGTCACTGTAATGAAATGACCAAAATGACCCTTTGTCTTAATTTTGAGTTCTTAACCCAAAATAATTATTTTCTTATTATAATTAATTTATATCAAATATAAATTAATTAATTAATCTATATTAATTAATTTCTCATCAATTAAATTCATATTTAAACACTTTAAATATAAATTTAATTTATACTACACATCCAATAATCTAGATTTGGTTTCACGTCATGCTAGGGACTTTGCAATTTTCTTGCAAACCAAATCTATTTAATTAATCAATTAAACTCTTTAATTAATTAATTAAATCATATTTAAATAGGTGATAACTTGTGTATGTGTGTGACTTACTAGGCTCATCACTAATTGGCAATGAGACATGATATCCACTCTTAATATCATCGAACTCTTTCTTACCATAAATGATTTCTCTAAATCATTTTATGAACCTCATAGACCATGGTTAACACCTAGCATAGCATGCCATGGCCACCCAATTAGTAATAAGATTTACCTTAAATGAACCTATAATCATATGTTACCATGCACTAGAATCTCTGCATTACAAAATCCCAACTCAAAGTGGAGTCATGGTTTATGTCAAACTCCATTTGCTATGAATATTATGTTCTCTTTTAATTCCAGTTCTTGATTAAAAGATTTTCTCATCGAAACTCTTTTACGAATAAATCTATCTGTCTGGCAGGAACTTGAAACATCAAGAACAATTAAATGAACATAGGATTTTATCTCTATTTACTTAGAGGCAGATTCCATCTTGATCAACACCTACCTCCATATATAACTAGCGAGAGCCAACACATGCCCATATACCCATACATAGTACAAGTATGAAAGCGATATCAAACTCAAACTACCTATATACAAGATAAGCTGTGCTATCTCGGTCTAAAGATTATATGCCTTGATATGATTTATGACAAAACATTGACAAGAGTAAACTCCATGTGCTTGTCATAAGTGTCCTAGTTCGACCTACTTATCATTTATAAGTGCCTATCATGTTTGTTATATGGCATGAGACTCACCATTCCATCTTATTTATATCTCATATAAATAACTTGGGAACAAACATGAATATAATCTTTCTAGATAAGTCATGTCCTTATTATGAAGTATCCTCGATTGTGAACCTTTTTATGATACTTTGTGCTAGAAATAATGTCACTCATATTCTTAACAACTTAAGAATAATATTTCTTACAAAATATCAGTAGACCTTTTCTATTACACATAAATATATTATGTAAGCGGAAAAGTGGAAAAGCCTTTTATTAATAAAAATATGTACAAGATACATGCTAAATGATATGCTCTAGGGCATACTACTAACAATCTCCCACTAGCACTAGAGCCATTCATTACAATACCTTAGACCCATCTTCTCAAGATGTCGGTCTAAGCGAGCTTGTGACAAAGGCTTAGTGAATGGATCATTTGAATTTTTGGTGATGTTATTTTCTGCATGGCTATATCGCCTTGCCCAACTATATCTCGATAATGTGGTAGTGCCTTTCTATGTGTTTGGATTTTGGGTGAGACCTTGGTTCCTTAGCTTTGTATGATTGCTCCATTGTTGTCACGATGTAGTGGAGCTAGCGACTCAATGGAAGGAACTCTTGTAAGTTACATCACGAACTTCTTTATCCAAACGACTTCCTTTGCGACATCGATGCGACAATATACTCGACCTCGATGAGTGGAATCTGCGATCGTGCTCTGTTTGGAACTCTTCCAATGTTGCACCTCCATTACAAATGAACACATATCTAAGGTAGACTTTCTATCATCGATATCGATTGGAAATCGAATCGGTATAACCATCAATTGCAAGTCTCCACCTCCATAAATCAAGAATAAATCCTTAGTTCTTCTCAAGTACTTAAGGATATTCTTGTGACTATCGATGTTCCAAACTGGATTGGATTGATACTGCTAGTCAAACTAACGACATATGCGATATCAGGCCTAGTACACAACATTGCATACATCAAACTTCTAATAGCCGAAGCATATGGAATTCTAGCCATTTTATCTCTTTCTTGAGGTGTCTTTGGAGACATCTCTTTAGAAAGGTGGATACTATGTCTCACTCGTAACAATCCTCTCTTAGAATCAAACATGTTAAACCTTTTTAACACCTTTTCCAAGTATAGACTTTGGGATAAACCAATTATTCTTTTTGCTCTATCTCTATAGATGCGAATCCCAAGAATATAGGTTGCCTTCCCTAAGTCTTTCATGGAGAATGTATTTGACAACCATACCTTTATAGTCGTCAACATACCTGTATCATTACCCATCAACAGTATGTCATCCACATATAAGACAAGGAAAGTGATAGCACTGTCACTAACCTTCTTATATACACATGGCTCATCCTCAAATTTGATAAAACCAAAAGATTTAATGGCTTCATCAAAACGGATGTTCCAACTCCTCGAAGCTTGTTTCAACCCATAAATGGATCGCTTTAGCTTGCATACCTTGGAACCATCTTGGGATTCAAATCCCTTAGGTTGTTCCATGAAAATGTTTTCTTCAATGTATCCATTGAGAAAGCTGTTTTGACATCCATCTGCCAAATCTCATAATCATAGTATGCAGCTATTGCTAATAAAATCCTAATTGATTTAAGCATGGCAACAGGCGAGAAAGTCTCCTCATAGTCTATTCCTTGCCTTTGGCGAAACCCTTTCGCTACTAGCCTTGCCTTATAGGTCTCTACCTTTCCATCAGAACCAATTTTCTTCTTGAAAACCCATTTGTTCCCTATAGGTACAATACCTTCAGGTGGGTCAACAAGATCCCAAACTTGATTCTTATACATGGAATCAATCTCGGATTTCATAGCATCAATCCATTTTGAAGAGTCTATATCTGATATAGCTTCTTCATAGGTAAGTGGATCATCTCCATGATCTACTTCTTCATGAGTAGACAACTCTTGTTCTTCTTCATGAAGAAAACCATATCTCAGTGGGTGAGATACCTTGGTTGTTCTACGAGGAACAGCTGTAGATGTTTCATCAATGGGTATAGGTTGACTAGATGGATCTATATCCATCTCATCTGTTGGTTGGTCAGAATTCTCCAATTCTAACTCTATTTGCCTTCCTTTGCCTCCTTCTTGAACAAACTGTTGTTCAAGAAATGTGGCATCTCTACTTATCACACCCTTTTTGTGAAGTAGGCAAATAAAAATAATATCCAAAACTATCTTTTGGATATCCAACAAATCGACCTTTTACGATCTGGTCTCCAATTTATCGGTGTTGACTTTTTGATATAATTTGGACAACCCCAAATCTTAACATGCTTAAGACTTGGTTTTCTTCCATGCCATATCTCATAAGGTGTGGAAGAAAGCGATTTTGATGGAATCCTATTCAGAATATATAAAGTGATTCTAATGCAAATCCCCAAAGGAGATTGGCATATCGGTATAGCTCATCATACTACGTACCATATCCAATAAGTGCGATTTCTCCTTCGGATACACCATTCGGTTGTGGCGTTCTGGAGAGTCGGTGAGAAACAATGCCATGTTCTCTCAAGTATTCATCAAATTCAGTACTCAAATATTCACCTCCACGATCTGATCGAAGAGCTTTAATATTTTTTTCCTGTTTGATTTTCTACTTCAGATTTAAATTCTTTGAACTTTTCAAAGGATTCATGTTTGTATTTCATCAAATACAAATACCCAAACCTTGATTTATCATCAGTAAAGGTAATAAAATAATGAAAGCCCCCTCTAGCCATTTCTTTAAATGGACCACATACATCACTATGTATTAGTTCCAAAATATTTTCAGCTCTTAGCCCTTGTCCAACAAAGGGTGATCTAGTCATTTTGCCTTGAAGGCAAGATTCACAAGTTGGAGTAGGCTCGAGCCCACTGAGGATAGAATCCCCATTTTATCCAATTTTGCAATCCTATCTTCTGCAACATGACATAACCTTAAGTGCCAAATATATTTTGAACTTGAGTTGGTTTTCACCATGGCATTGCATTCATTTAGATTGCTATACTCTGGCTAGTGGAAACACTTTCTTACTGGCAATGGAAACACTTTCTGTTGGCTGTGGAGACACTTTCCTTTGCCTTTATCAGCTTTAGTCTTCCTTTTTCTGTTTAGCTATTTTCTTGGAAGGACCAGGAATCTGAGGTTTCTTTTTCTTATTGCCCTTCTTCTTGTTGGACTTTCCAGTGAAGAAGATGCAACAAAGCTACCTCTTTTCCTTTATTGCACTGGCATATTCTTTTGGGCAATAACCAGCATGTTGAGTAATTCGGCTAAGGTGCATTCTGTTTAGTCATATGGAAATTTGTCACAAAATTCCCAAAAGACTCGGGGAAGGGTGAAGGATCAAATCCGTTTGTAGTTGGAAATCCATGTTGAAGTCAAGATGTTCCAAGCTGCTCAATCAGTAGAATCATCTTGTGGACATGATCCCCAACATTACATCCCTCGGACATCCTCATACGGAATAAGCTGTTTAGATATCTCATACCTAGCATTCTGCTTTGTGCTCACCATACAACTCTTGTAGGTGAAGGAGGATCTCACTAGCACTCTGCATGTTCTCATGTTGTACGTAACTCATTCCTCATGGAAGCAAGCATGTAACACTTAGCTCTCATATCATGCTCCTTCCACTTGTCCAAAGTATCATGTTCCTCTTGTGTGGCCTCTGGAGGTAAGGGACCAGGAACATTTGAATATAGAACATATCCTATATGTTCAAGGTTGAGACAAGTTTCAAATTTCTTAGCCAATCAGATGATTAGGTCTGTCAACTGTTGTGATCAAGTATGCTTGCAAGGATATTGGATGGTGGTGGTTGTTTTGTGCTCATTTTTATCGAGAAAATTAAGCTGAGAAAATAACCAGATTAATTAGTAAATGTATCATCTAATAAACCAAAATGATTATGGTCTTTTAATCAAATTGGTCCTCCCACTAACTTAGCGAATCCTACACTTCCAAAGTAAGCGGAAATCCTAGTTGGATGGATTTCTAGTGGGTGATTGAATTCTTATAATTCTATTGATCATCCTCGGTACATCCATTATTGGAATTACAATAAACTATAAGTGAGCAACTCCTTGCCCATCACATCTCATGTGAGGTTCAATCCTTTTACTAGCCCCTAATGCTCAAAATCTCGGTACATCCAATATTGACTTATCTTGCATTAGTTAAGTTGATCCCATTGAGCGATAATTATGCAAATAATTTTAATGTCCTCAGTACATCAATATTGGCCACCAAACCATTTACATATTTACAACATCTCCTGCTTAACAATTATTCTTAAGAAAATCTCTTAAATTAATTGCATCTCATGCAACTATTTAAAATTTCTTAAAATAATTGCCCCAATGGAGGGCTTATGTTATAATTACTTTAATTATAGCATTTCCAACTTAATCATTTGTTTGGAAGATTTTATAGCCATCCTAATTACTATTAAGGTCTCACTTTGCACATTATCCATTTAGCATGCATATATCATATAATTGCATACATTCCCATACATCTCATGCATTCATGGATAAGCGATAAATATGGTATGATCATGGACTTTCTAAGGGATTCAGTTAGAGCCACCAAGAATTGAATCGGGGCATTCCTAGGTGCATTTCATTCATTCATTTTACAAGAGTTGCTGAAGGAGTACATAATCAACACTTGATATTGAATTCCTCCACTGGTCCACCAATGCTCTTGACCTCCTTGAACTTCTTGCAATCCAATATTACATAGTAATCCTTGGCATACCAAGGCGAATTTACAAGAACTTAAATAAATGAAATTACAACCCAAAAATATTACAAACTTAATAATACATGCCCAAAATAAATTAAAATAAATTAATTAATTTACAATCCCAAAGAAACATAAAAGAAATAAATCCAATCACATTGGTCTTTTATAGTCCATGATCATCCATCATGCATATCACTATTTAACAATTAAATAAAACATACATTCTTAAATTAAATTGAATATCTAATATTAAACTTAAAATTCAAGATTTGAATATGATTCAAATAAATTTAAAAAATCAGATTTGAATCTCATTCAAACAAATTTAAAAATTCAGATTTGAATCACATTCAAACAACTTCAAAAATTCAGATTAGAATCACATTCAAACAATTTTTAAAAAATCAGATTTGAATCACATTCAAATATTTTTTAAAAAATCAGATCTTAATTTTATTGAATCAATTTTAAAAAATCAGATTTAAATATGATTCAAACAACTTTAAAAATTCAGATTTGAATCTCATTCAAACAACTTTTAAAATTCAGATTTGAATCACATTCAAACATTTTTTTAAAATTCTGATTTGAATCATAATTTAATTGTGTGATTAAAACAACTAATTAAACACTTTAATTAGTCAAAGAATGAGCCTTAGATCATACAACAATTGCAGAATTAAAAGCCAAACCTTGAATCACCCATGGAACCATTGTTGCGCCACCAATGGTGGCTTCTCCATGTGTGACGCCACATCTCATGATCCAACCAGCAATGAATCTCTTGATCTCATGATCAAACACACAATTAAATTATATAATCAACAATCTAAATGGCAAATATAGTGGCTCTGATACCAATTGAAGGCAGGCGTGATAAACACAAGCTTATACCCTTGAATTATAAAATTTTCTCCTAGGTTCACATGCACGATGCAAGATTTATTTTTTTCTTTTTGATTTCATTGATAAACAAGTTATTAAAACTCTTTTAATATGTTTTGGATCTGTATTTGCCATTTAAGATTTTAAAATTAATCAGATTAATTTTAGAACCTAGATTAAATCAAGAACGATTACACTAACCTCTTGATGTCTTTGCGGCGTGTCTGCGCCTTTGAGATCGTCTTGAGGACACGGATGTTGTCCCTCTAGCTTGTCCACACCAAGAACACCTATGGCAGCCCTTGAACAGCTTCTAAAGCCTTTTCTATTAATTAGAAATTCAAGTTCTGCCTTTTAAGAAGATTAGAGATGCAAGCAGGACACTAGAAACAATTTCTAGTGTTCTTAATTCAAGAGATTGATGGCTAATCTCTTTGAATTGATGAGAGATGAAGAGAAATAGCTGGAGAGGCTCAAAGTGGCGTGACATATGAGAGGAGAGGCTGCTGGTTGTGTTTTCTTTTCATAACCCCACTTAAATAGCTAGGTTAACACATTAAACCCTAGCCACATGTCACCTTTTGATTAGCTCTAGGTTTAAGTGACCCAATCACATTGTGCCAAGTGTCAAACCTATATTTAATCTTGATTTTAATCATCTTACATGATTAAAAATATTTGTAAGCTTATGTGTTATGCCATGTGTCACCATCTCATGGTGCCACGTGTCACTGTAATGAAATGACCAAAATGCCCTGTGTCTTAATTTTGAGTTCTTAACCCAAAATAATTATTTTCTTCTTCTAATTAATTTATATCAAATATAAATTAATTAATTAATCTCTATTAATTAATTTCTCATCAATTAAATTCATATTTAAACACTTTAAATATAAATTTAATTTATACTACACATCAATAATCTAGATTTGGTTTCAAGTCATGCTAGGGACTTTGCAATTTTATTGCAAACCAAATCTATTTAATTAATCAATTAAACTCTTTAATTAATTAATTAAATCATATTTAAATAGGTGATAACTTGTGTATGTGTGTGACTTACTAGGCTCATCACTAATTGGCAATGAGACATGATATCAACTCTTAATATCATCAGAACTCTTTCTTACCATAAATGATTTCTCTAAATCATTTTATGAACCTCATAGACCATGGTTAACACCTAGCATAGCATGCCATGGCCACCCAATTAGTAATAAGATTTACCTTAAATGAAACTATAATCATATGTTACCATGCACTAGAATCTCTCTTTATCAAAATCCCAACTCAAGCTTGAGTCATGGTTTATGTCAAACTCCTTTTGATATGAATATTATGTTCTCTTTTAATTCGATTTCTTGATTAAAAGATTTTCTCATCGAAACTCTTTTACGAATAAATCTATCTGTCTGGCAGGAACTTGAAACATCAAGAACAATTAAATGAACATAGGATTTTATCTCTATTTACTTAGAGAGCAGATTCCATCTTGATCAACACCTACCTCCATATATAACTAGCGAGGAGCCAACACATGCCCATATACCCATACATAGTACAAGTATGAAAGCGATATCAAACTCAAACTACCTATATACAAGATAAGCTGTGCTATCTCGGGTCTAAAGATTATATGCCTTGATATGATTTATGACAAAACATTGACAAGAGTAAACTCCATGTGCTTGTCATAAGTGTCCTTTAGTTAAACCTACTTATCATGTATAAGTGCCTATCATGTTTGTTATATGGCATGAGACTCACCATTCCATCTTATTTATATCTCATATAAATAACTTGGGAACAAACATGAATACAATCTTTCTGGATAAGTCATGTCCTTATTATGAAGTATCCTCGATTGTGAACCTATTTATGATACTTTGTGCTAGAAATATTGTCACTCATATTCTTAACAACTTAAGAATAATATTTCTAACAAAATATCAATGGACCTTTTCTATTACACATAAATATATTATGTAAACGGAAAAGTGGAAATGCCTTTTATTAATAAAATTATGTACAAGATACATACTAAATGATATGCTCTAGGGCATACTACTAACATTACATTGGCCGTGTGCTATGTCAGGTTTTGAAATTTTCAGGCAGAAATTTACACTGCCCTACATGTCGAGACTCGTGTAGTGATACACAACCCGTGTATCATGTCACAGACGCAATTCCTGGGGCACAAAACAAAGATTCCTAATGGCTCTTCAAATGCACCCCTCGCCTTAAACCCATTCATAAAGGCAAAACCCTTCATCTCCACCCCTCATAGTCTATAAAAACCCCTCAAATCTCTTCTCCCTTCACCAAACCCTACTCTTCTCCTTCCTAAAAACAAATCAATGGCTCCTACGAAGCGATCTGGGCGAAGAATGGGCTCTTTCTCAAGGGACAGAGGGGAATCCTCACCTTCTTCCCCTCAGTCGACACCCCAATACCCAAGAATAAGGGCAGCATCTCCTCAACCCTCTCAACCAGCCCCTCCTCAACTGCAACCCCTTCCATAAGCCATTCCATAAACCAAAATCTCCATTCCTTAGGGATTCCGTGATGATGCCCATAAGGCAATTTGCACCCGGCTTCACACCAAAAAAATAGCTCTATGAAATACATGGATTTTGCATTGCTGGAGCAAATCGAGCTACAGGATGAGATCAACGGGCGACTCGATAACATCGAGTGGAAAAGGTTCGCCCAATTCCAATTTCTAGCATACCTTGACACAACATTAGAGTTTTTGGGTAGTTTCAAGGCCACCTTATGGCCTATCAACAGGGAACACATAAGCGGAATTCAATTTCGCCTCCTTGGTGTCAACCGAGTGATGAATATAGATGAGTTCAATGCCATCTTTGGCTTCGATAGCACCAGCCACCAAAAGATCCCTAGGAACCGAATGCTCTATAACAGTATCAACTTTTGGAGTTCTGTCGCAATGGGATTTTGCGGTCGCCCGGACGATCACTCACCGAAGTGGGAAAGAGTGAGGAGTCGCCACCTTAGTTTTGAGGGGAACTAAAGAAAACCATTTGAGAAGATAAATAAAGAATGAAACCACTTCAAGACAGAGATTCTAGGTTCGGGGTCCGTAAACGGGTGGGGAAGGTGTTAGGCACCCCACCTCGTCCCTTAATAAGGGTCGGTAGATTTAATTTTGCGTCCTTTATAAATTAGTTAGAAGGGCTCGGATGGGAATGTTAGTCCTTTTGGTAAAAGGAATGTTTGATTTTTCACTGATTAGGATCACCCAGATACATAAGTAAATGAGCCAACCTTAGTGAATTACTTTCGCATGTTAATTTTACTTGAAAAGGAATGTTTTATTTAAAATTTAATTTAGAAGATCGGATAAGAACTCTCTTCCGATCCCTATTAAATATTTATTAGAGATTTTAATTTGGGATCGGATAAGAACTCTCCTCCGACCTCTTTTAAGTATTTATTAAAATTTTAAGTGAGACCAGGATAAGAACTCTCCTCCAATCTCTATTAAGCATTTATTAAAATTTTAGTGAGACCTGATAAGAACTCTCCTCCGATCTCTTTTAAATATTTATTAAAAATTTTGAATTGAGGTCGGATAAGAACTCTCCTCCGACCTCTTTTAAGTATTTATTAAAATTTTAAGTGAGACAGGATAAGAACTCTCCTCCGATCTCTTTCGGATTAGCGAGGAGCACTGGAAGGGGCTTTGCGATCTCCGAATTTCAATTTCGGCTACATGTCATAAGAACCTAAAACTAAGGTTTCGGCATTCAAAAATCTGGAGATAAGGTTTCTTGATACCCTATGACTAAATGGGTAATACTAAACTTGATTTACCGACCTTCCATGTAGTCATTTCACGCATACCTATTAATGTCCGATGCATTACTGTCTAGTTTATTTTGGTTTTATTCCTCTTCATGGTATCTTGCGAATTCCGTTCACGTCGGCCTAATAGTTTGGCTATTTTCTGACGTGTTATTCAAGCTTTCTCTTTTAAAAGAGGCCCTTAAGTTGCAGATACCTATATTTTGCACGACCACTTACACGCTACTAGGAGCTAAAAGCTCGTATTCGAAATGACAAAAATTGTGAAATGATGGACCGATCACTAAAGAGATAATTCGAGAGTAACGTTCTTTGAGATTTTGTTGCTTAGAATAAACTTAAAGAAAACGCGTGCGTAAAGAGAACAAAGAAAGTGCGAAAAGTAAACGCAAATACTTAATAAAGCATGAATATGAACTCTTACCGTGAGGAGCCAAATATATTGAAATAAGCGTGAGGTGGTAAATAGTGATGAAGATGGCGGATTGATCAGCCTGAGAGTTGATGTCTGTGAGGAGCCAAATGTATTGAAATAACTATGAGGTGGTAAATAGTGATGAAGATGGCGGATTAACCAGCTGAGAGTTGATGTCTATCGTGAAACCGAGAGATGCTTTAGCTAAAAGGTAACCGGTAAGAACCGGTGGAAGGAAGTTGAGCTTGAGCAGAGGAAAGAAAGCAAAGATGGCGAGTATGACCGGATAATGAACAAACTGGAAATGTAGAGTTCGAGATTCAAAATCTTTTCAAGAAAACACTCCTGAAAACTAGTTTCAAAAGTCTTTTTGATCACTACAAAGCAATGAGTAACAAACCGAATGAAGTTTGAGTTCCTCCACGATAATAGCGACCTCTTGTCTATATTTTTGTCCGTCCCTTGAACAGTTTTTATGCCGGTATTTATAGGAATCGGGTGCTCTTCGTGAAGGGTCAGGATTTATTTGAGGGAGATGGAGGGTCGAGATCTCGAAGGACATGATCGGAGGTTCAGGAATTAAAGAGAATCAAAATGAATGGTTGAGATCACTCTTCATAATATTTGTCCTTTTCTTCTTTCCATCTGACGGTCCCAAATTTCCTTGTCGGAATGATCAGGGCTAAGAGTGAAAGACGCCGTATTGTCGTCTTCTCTCTTGATCTAAGGGTTCCGGTTTGTCCTTACAAGTGGGATCAACGGTGGAGATTGGGATGTACTGGATGTCATGACATACCACAGCACTGTCGGCGTGCGGGCGATTCTTAGGCGTGCGGTGGAGATCTCGTCAGAACGCCTAAACTACCTCGGCTCTGATTCCGACGACGGTTATTGGAATTTGTCTTATTCCTTTTGCCTACCGATCCCTCCTCTTTCTGATTTCTTTCACATGTTCTTTCCGACCTTTCATGCTGGTCTCCCACCTTCCGATCTACTATTCCGATCTTTTCCCTTCTTGGTCGGTGCGGTCAAAGTATTAATTGTCCTCGATTCGGCGTTAAGCCGTTTTACGCTCGACAATAAATGCTCATTTTCCCCTATATATACTCCTGTCGAGAGACATTTCTTTCATCGATTTTCCTCTCTTCCTTTCTTACTTTCCCTATTCTAGCCGCTCGGTGGAAGTTACGGCTATAAGCGTGGCTTTGATCTTTTCCGATGGACTTCTTTACTCACCGATGAAAATTTACGATCCGGTGATCGAATGACCTTATCGACGATGGTGAGAGGATGGATTTGGCCGATCTGTAATGCGGACTTTGGTTGTACCGAACTCGAGTCGCTCAACTTAGTTCATTCGGATTCTCAACGCAATGGGAGTTACGACACCGTCTTTCCTCCACATTGGGTGGTCCGGTAGTCGGTTTCGAGTGGTAACATCGGTGACGATGTCTCTAATCTTAATGGGAGTCATAATCACCCCATCGAAGTGCACATCTATCGATGCCAGTAGGTCTCTGGTCAAATACATCTTTTGATTCACCACAAGACTAGGCTTTGACATAGGCCTTTTAGATAGGATGTTCCACCGGTCTCTAGAGATCGCCCAAATGATGTAATCCTAAAATGTAATCAGATCTCTAGAGATTGCCCAAATGATGTAGTTAGACCTTTATTGTAGTCCGATCCCTAGAGATCGCCCAAATGATGTATTTTATTTTCAATGCAGTCCGATCTCTTAGAGATCACAGAAATGATGTGATCCAATGTTAGTGTAATCCGATCCCTAGAGATCGCCCAAATGTTGTAATCCGAACTTTTGAAAATAAAGACTTTATTTTGTCGGTTATCATCTTATTATTTTTGCATTGATTATTTTCCGATCCCTAATGTTATTATCCAATCTGATTCTTTACCTGAATGACACTTAGCTGATCCTTCATTCAAAATTTTTTACTTATTATGCCGATCTCTAATAAAATGATCTCGTAACATTCGGATATTTGAGAAAAGTGTCGAGCAGTGTCGAGTCCCACCAATCGATGCGCGCCTAGAACCTCGTGAGCATTAAATGCTCGGACTAGTATAAATAGGGGTGGGTGGGTTAGCCAGTTGTTCTCTCATTCCATTTTCAATCCCCTGCTCACAACTTCAAAGTTCTCTCCTTTTCTCCAGTTCTTCCGACGCCGATCAGACTCCGGTAAGGGCTTTAATCCTCTTTTTAGTTTAAGTTCTTTGTTTCTTTTGAAAATGAGCGGTGCCGAAGGTCAGAGAGCGGCGAGCCCTCCTTCCATTCAGTTCTCATGGTCATCGTCGATGAAGAAGAGGCGATCGGGCCAGCGTGCAACCTAAACCCCTAGGGTCTCTCGCTCCAGTCGGGTCGGGTCATACCATCAAGGCTTGCACCACCTTCAAGGAGAGAGACCCTTCCTATGAGCGAGCTTCCGTCGGTTCTTGAATCCGATCTGCAATCGTTTGTTCAAGAATACAAAATATGTCCTGATTCAAATGAGCTAATCAAGTCCCATGGCGATCTTCGTGTCGATCACTCTTTTGAAGAGAATGACATGGTCATGGTGTACGAGCAGTTAAAGGCGATCCGAGGTTCCCTCTAGTCGATTTCTATTAGGAGTTCCTAAAACTTCACCGAGCATCCATTGTTCAAATCCACCCCAACTCGTGGCGGATCTTGGTAGCTTTCCGAGGTCTATGCCGAGCTAAGGGAATCGGACCTACGGCTAAGGTGTTCGCCGAGCTGCATGCACTAACTCGTAGAAAGGATGACGAACACTGGTTCTTTCAGCGAAGCCTCGTTGCGGACTCTTTTCCGATCTGCCCTCATCCCTTAAGAATTGGAAGAACCAGGTTCTTCATTACGAGGAGTAAAGATCCGAGCCGCTGAGGACTTTCCTCGTAGCTGGTGGTACCGAGGCCCTGCTTCCAAGCACTTTACCACTGAGTCAAGAGGAAAGCTTGATAGTGATGGAGGTGAAAAGTCGGCCACCACTCTAAAATATTCTGTCCAAATGCGGTGGCTGCCGCGCACCATTGGACCATGCAGCGATCACCGTAGAGATCGCGAACTTCCGCTCTCGACCTCGGCATTGGTATTTTCTATATCTCGGTCTCGGGACCTTAGCGATCTCACTAACCTCTTTTACGTGCGGTATGGCGGGTGGTGAGGTTCTAGGAAGCGGAAGAAGGAAGAGATCTCCGGAAGGTAAAGGAGATGAAGCATTGAACGTCTTCAAACACCCGGTCACGAACACGGGAGATACAAAGAGACCCGCCTCAACCTTTGGGTCCGCCCGACCATTGAGGTCGGATCTCCTCCTAGATCGGAAGAGCGGCCCCCACCTCTCTCGGTTATTCCAAGCACGGAAGGAGCCTTCTCAATCTTACGGGAGGACCTCTTCTCGTGGCGCTCGAATCTTGATCGCTTGAAGAATAACCGATCGTTAGGGAGAACTCCGATTTTGCCAAAGTCACGGGATCTACCATCTTCTTTCAAGAGGATCGGGACAGCTATCCTGAATGGTCTCGATGATATCTTGACTCGAACCATGAGCCTAAACGTGGAGTGTCTGGTGAACCAGACCATGATTCGAGAAAGGATTCAGCGTCTGGGTAAGGAGGTCGGGACGAAAAATCAGGAATTGACTTCCCTCCGATCCCAACTCTCATCCGCGGGATTATATATCTCAAGTCGAGGGAGGCGAAGTGCCATGAAGACCGGTGGCCGAAAGGTCGTGACTTGGTGAAAGTGAACGGGCTCTCGGAGAAATCCGCACTTCAGCCATGAAAGCGCTTCAGTCGCTCAACTTGTAGAGGAGCTTAACGCGAAGGATAAGGAGCTTTCGGAGAAAGAAAAAGAGCTCAAGGAAAGGATGAAGAGATGGTGTCGGGAATAGCGGAGCCTATGTGAATGCTCATAAGGATCTCTTGGCCGAACTTCAAAAGCGCTATCTGAAGAGGACTTTTCTTGGATGGGCGACTGGCTCCGGGGCGATGGTGAAGATAGTGAGGAGGAGGGCGAGGAAGAGAGAGAGAGTGAGCGAATGTAAATCAGTGGGGTGATCCCCACCGAATAACTTGTACAAATTAAGAAATGAAATGGAATATCTCTTTTGTTCAATGAATGGATGTGATTGGAAAATCTTCGAATTTGCCTAAGTATTTGATTGTATGAGCATAGCGAAACATGAACTAAATGCCATTATTAATCTAAGTATAAAAGATCGGAAAGCACAATAAGCATGAGATCGGTGGGGGAGAAATGCTGAACGGGACTTGGTTAAAATTGAAAATTTAACTTGAACACTTAAGATCGGAACCCTCGTTAAACCGAACCCAAACTTTAGCTCTTAATCTTCCGAAAGGAGGTCGGCAATAAAAGCGGTAGGAAAAGATCTAGTGCCGATTCATTTTATTTATCAACAGAGATCGAGGAATATACTTGACAGTCAGGAAATTCGACAACGGGTTTAAGAGGTCGGTAAATGATTTGAGAGATCGCGAGGCTTAATGAATATGAGGACTCGGATTAATTCAATTTTTGTGAGGAGAGATCGGAAATGTGACCGCCTAAAGAGGGATCGGAAACGAGATTAGCTGTTCAAAGAAGAATTTTTATTGATTCTAGGGACCGGCCAAAATATGGTGTCGACAGCTGCCCCTCTTTACATAATTTCTATTAAAGGAAAAATTTCCGTATAGGAATTATGTAAAGATTCAGACTCATATTTTGGACGATTAGGTGTTCGAAATTAGGGAACTAAAGCACACCTAAGTTAATGACCTCGAACATTAAAATCAACTTGGATCTAGAAACCAGGGGTTGATAACAGGAATTAAAATTGCATGAAATTAAAATCAACTTAGATCAAGGAACCAGAGGTTGATAACAGAAATTAAAATTGCATGAAATTAAAATCAACTTAGATCAAGGAACCAGAGGTTGATAACAGGAATTAAAATTGCATGAAATTAAAATCAACTTAGATCAAGGAACCAGAGGTTGATGGTGGAATTGCAGGAAATTAAAATCAACTTAGATCAAGGAAACAGAGGTTGATAACAGAAATGTAAATTGTATGAAATTAAAATCAACTTAGATCAAGGAACCAGAGGTTGATGGTGGAATTGCAGGAAATTAAAATCAACTTAGATCAAGGAACCAGAGGTTGATAGCATGAAATGTAAATTGCAAGAAATTAAAATCAACTTAGATCAAGGAACCAGAGGTTGATAGCATGAAATGTAAATTGCATGAAATTAAAATCAACTTAGATCAAGGAACCAGAGGTTGATAACAGAAATGTAAATTGTATGAAATTAAAATCAACTTAGATCAAGGAACCAGAGGTTGATAACAGAAATGTAAATTGCATGAAATTAAAATCAACTTAGATCAAGGAACCAGAGGTTGATAGCATGAAATGTAAATTGCATGAAATTAAAATCAACTTAGATCAAGGAACCAGAGGTTGATAGCATGAAATGTAAATTGCATGAAATTAAAATCAACTTAGATCAAGGAACCAGAGGTTGATAACAGAAATGTAAATTGCATGAAATTAAAATCAACTTACAAAACAAGTCTGACTTTGGCACATGAAGTTATTCCTTGACAAAGTGTACTTAACAAGATAATGAAGGCGGACGATTAATGGAGGAGGAGTTGTAAGGCCTGACCTATGACCTCGTTCTTTCGGATGTCCCTTTTCTGTTCCCGACTTTCTCCTTATTCTTCGGAAAGCGCCCTTGTGGGTTTTCACTTTCTTTTCGTCCATTCGACCAGAAGCGCCCTTTCGGGTTTTCACCTCTAGTTTTTTTTTTTTTTTTTTTTTTTTTTTGGCGGCTATTCCCTGCAAATCTCATAGTAAAGTACGCGAGGTTATAAATTTTTAAATTAAAATATTATGGCAGAAATTTAACTAATCAATAGCGCATTAGTCAAAGAGAAAGGATAGTATTAAAAAGTGAGCAAGCAGGAAAACAAAAGCAGAAGGAATGGAGTATAACTTTATCATGGCTTTAGGAAAAATAGACTTTCAAAGGAAAATGATAGATCTCATATATTCCTTTTAGTTGGTTTTGAAGTCTTTTAACTGCCATATTCCAAGTTCTCTGAAGTCCCTTGCCGTGACGGTTGCCTCTCTACCCGCGGTTTCATGCCCCCTTCCTTATTCCTCCAGTTTGGTTCTTGGGACGCCCTTTTTGGTTTTCACCCCAAGAAGGTTTTTTTTTTTTTTTTTTTTTTTTTTTTTAGGACGCCCTTTTGGGTTTTCATCCCTTCTCCTTTTTATGCATAGTATCTCTTGACAGTGTCGGCATTCACAGGTCTCGGGAATTCTTCACCGTCCATGTAGGTCAAGATCAAGGCTCCCCCAGTAAACGCCTTTTTAACCACATATGGTCCCTCGTAGGTTGGTGACCATTTGCCCCGGGGATCGTTTTGGTTTGGTAGTACTTTCTTTAGAACTAAATCCCCGGGTAGGAATTCCGTGGCGACGCGTTTTATCAAATGCTCGCCATTCTCCTCTCGATATAATTGCCCGTGACATGCTCTTTGTTAACCTTTTCTCATCCAAAGAAGTTTAATCGATCCAACCTTGATGGATCCATTCTCGACTCACCAATCCACGATTCCTTCGTAATCCTTAGGAAGGAATTTCAACCTCAACAGTAATACCGCTTCCATCCCGTAGACTAGTGAGTATGGAGTTGCCCCAGTTGAGGTTCTTATGGAAGTCCGGTATGCATGAAGAGCGTAGGGGAGCATGTCATGCCAATCCCTATATGTGACCGTCATTTTCCGGATTATCCTCTTTAGATTTTTGTTCGCGGCTTCCACCGCTCCATTCATCCGGGACGGTATGGGGAGGAATTGAGATGTCGGATTCTGTATTTATCACACACGAATCTTGGACCGTTCGTGTTCTTGGCGTTATCAGTGACAATTTCATTCGGGAGACCATGCCGGCATATGATATTGTTTCTGAAGAATTTGAGAAACGTGTTCTACGTGATGTGAGCATAGGATGTTGCCTCGACCCATTTGGAGAAATAGTCGATGGCTACAAGGATGAATCTGTGCCCATTGGATGCCTTGGGATTGATGGGACCAATCACATCTATGCCCCACATTGCAAAAGGCCACGGTGAGACGAGATTGAACGACTTGTGAGGTGGCACATTTATCGGATCTGCAGAATCTGACACTTGTGGCACTTCCGGAAATACTCGATGCAATCCTTTTCCATTGTGGTCCAAAAATACCCACGCCGCATGATTTGCTTGGCCATCATGTGTCCATTGGCGTGAGTTGCACAATTTCCCTCATGAGTTTCAAAAAGGATTCTCTTTGCCTCCTTCGCATCCACACATCTCAATAATTCACCGTTGGAGCTTCTTTTGTATAGGGTTTCCCCACTGGGAAAGTACCCCAATGCTAACCTCCGAATCATCTTCTTTTCATTTTTGCTTGCCCCTGAAGGGAATTCTCCGGTTCTACAGTAGACCAGGATGTCGTGATACCAAGGCTTTCCATCGAGCTCTTCTTCAATCATGAAGCAATAGGCTGGCTCATCCCTTACTTTAATCTTCAACGTCTGAAACGTCTGCCCTTCTTCGATTTGAGCCATAACAGCTAGAGTAGCTAAGGCGTCGAGAAATTGATTCTTGTCTCTACTCGGATGAGTGAAAGAGATTTCTTGAATTCCCGATCATCTCCATGAAGTATTTACGGTAGGGGATTAGCTTGGGATCCTTGGTTTGCCATTCTCCCTTGACTGATAAATTATCGAGCCGAGTCTCCATACACCTCCAACTTTCTGATTTTCATCTCCATAGCAAGATGTAGACCCATTACACAAGCTTCATATTCTGCGACATTGTTGGTACGTCAAATCCCAACTTAGCGGCTATTGGGAAGTGCTTTCCTTCCGGGATACTAGTACGGCTCAATTCCATTCCGGATAAATTGATCGCTCAGTCAAAATACATTTCCCACACATCGATCGACCCCTCTTCTTCGTAGTCTACTTCATTAATATGTTCGTCGTGGAACTCAAAATCGAGCTTCATAATCCGATAGGGTTTTCCGCTAGAGGTCGAATTACGCTACCTTTCACCGCTTCCGGGTCATGTAGACTATATCATACCGGGAGAGTATAACCTGCCACTTGGCTATCCTTCCCGCACGAATGGGCTTTCGAATACGATCCGATAGGATCCATCCGAGATAAGCCATGTCTGGTGATTCAACATGTAGTGCTTGAGGCGATTTGCTATCCAGGCTAACGCAGCAAGTCTTTTCTAAGAAAGAGTACCTTGACTCACAATCATTGAACTTCTTGCTCAGGTAGTAAATGGCCCTCTCTTTTCGGCCGGTATCATCATGCTGTCCTAAAACACATCCCATAGAGCTCTGTTGGACTGCCATGTACAGGATCAGAGGCCTGCCTGCCACAGGCGGGACCAATACTGGTGGGTTTGACAAATACTGTTTGATTGTCTCGAAAGCCTTTTGACAATCCGAATCCCATTGGGTAGGATTGTTCTTCCGGAGTAGTCTGAAAATAGGCTCAGCTTTGGCAGTGAGATTAGAAATAAATCTTGAGATGTAGTTCAACTTTCCTAGAAAACTGCGCACCTCCCTTTCTGTTTTTGGGGACGGCATTTCTTGAATAGCTCGAACTTTGTCTGGATCCACTTCTATCCCTTTCTCGCTTACTATGAATCCCAACAGCTTTTCCGATCTAGCTCAAGATGCATTTAGCGAGGTTCAACTTCAACTTGTATTTCCTGAGCCTTTCGAGCACCCTCCTCATCACCTGAACGTGGCTCTCTTCTCCCCTGGATTTAATGATCATATCATCCACATATACCTCCACTTCTTTATGCATCATATCGTGGAATAATGTGACCATTGCGTACCGTAAGTAGCCGGCATTCTTCAACCCGAAGGGCATGACCCGATAGCAAAATACCCCCATTGGGTGATGAAAGCGCTTTATCCTTGTCTTCCTTGTCCATCGAAATCTGATTGTACCCTGATGCCCCATCAATACACGAACACCTACCCAATCCCGCAGCATTGTCAACTAACACATCAATGTGAGGGAGAGGGAAATCATCTTTCAAACTTGCTTTATTAAGGTCCCTGTAGTCAACACACACCCTGACTCTCCCGTCTTTCTTCATTACTGGGACGACATTAGCCACCCATTGGGGATATTTGACTACTTCCAAGAATCCGGCGTCATACTGTTTCTTGACTTCATCCCGAACCTTGAGCAGTGTGTCGGGATTCATTCTCCTCAGTTTCTGCTTCACCGGGATCGTTCCTGGAATTAAGGGAATCTTGTGCGTCACTATCTGGGGGTCCAAACCGACCATATCATCATAGCTCCATGAAAATACGTCGAGAAATTCCTTAAGCAGACCGATCATATCTCCCAATTCCTCACTCTCCACTATCTTAAGTTCCCTTTTTACTTCTTCCGAGCCTAAGTTTATTGTGCGCGTTTCATCTTCACAAGGCACGAGGGAGGGTTCATCTTTTTCACTGCTTTCTTCTGTAAGGTCTTCCTCAGAATTACTTGAAGTAATGGCAGTTATGGGGATTTCAAAATTAACCAGAGGAATTTCGGAGTCTATTGGATTATTAGGTGTTAATTGATGAATGGTCCTGAATGAATAAAGAATAGAACATGTTATAAGGATGGAATTAAAAAGGAAAGAGAGTATTGGATTTAAAATGCGCTATCAATTCATTAATATTAATGCCATAAGAAAAGGTCCATTTACAGTATTACACTTGTCACCATGGACAAAATGATCAAGTGTAGATAACCGCAGGTACTTTACTCGAAATTGAGTACAGTGGATATCCTCCGTTGTCCGGTTGTCAAGCTCCCGCTCCTCGACCATGGGTGAAACTAGGGCCTCATACAAGGAATCCAGTTGGATGACATCTATGGATGGATCATCTGGCGATTCTTCTGTACTTGCCGGATGTTGGATGACCGGTTTGGCGAAGATCTCCGTAATTCTCGGGACTATTTTCATTTTTCCCGTCTCCTGGTCGAACCTCTGATCCCGAAGCATCCTCCTCATCCAGAATCGCCCATCCACGAGGGCATCCTCCTCATACCCCAAACCACAACGGCCTATCTTACGAATAGCGGTATAGGCTCGACGATTCCTTGCAAGGCAAAGGCCCAAGCCTTTCCCCTCTTGATACCCGTTTCTTGACATTACTTTGGCCACCATAGCCATAGCCCCTTCCTTCCCAGTATCTTGCAATTCAAGGGCCTGGAAAGAACTCTCCAATGATTCCTCGGCCGCTTCCACATAAGGAAGTGATTGCGGCTTGGTGACCGAGATGGCCTCTTCGCCCCATCGTGATGATTTTGTCGTCCTTAATGTATTTGATCTTCTGGTGTAAGGTTGAAGGAACAGCGTTCGCAGAGTGGATCCACGGCCTCCCAAATCACATAGTGTAAGCCGGCTCAATGTTCATCACTTGAAACGTGACGTTGAAAGTACATGCCCGACTTGGATTGGCAAGTCAATGTCTCCCAAAGACCTCTCTCCTGGTACCGTCAAAGGCTCTTACCACCATTGCACTTTGACGTATATGCGATTGGTCAACCGGTAGCCTGGCTAAGGTCGCACTAGGCAATACATTGAGGGCCGATCCGTTATCGATGAGAACCTTGGCCACTATACAACCCTTACACTTCACGATTACATGTAGAGCTTTATTGTGCCCTAAGCCCGCAGGTCTACCTCCTCTTCGTAAAAGGCTACAGAGCCGATGCTGGATTTGTCCTACTATTTTCTCAAACCGCCGAGTAATGTCGGGGTTCACAAAGGCCCGATCCAGATTCTTTGTAGGGCTTGTCGGTGGACTTAGAGCTCGGATCGGTGATACAGATGAAATTCGGCGGGGTTTTTCTCAATTGCTCCACCACGTCATACTCGCTCTGTTTCATTATTTGGAGCAGCGGTTCTTCATCTTCCTTGTGCTCAATAGGCTCGCTTCCTCGCTTTCTCAACCTCCTCTTCCGTGTTTCTCGGATGACTCTCCCATTTTTACTTTCCTTTTCTCTTCTCTCTTTCTTCGTTCGTAACACCTCCCACTTGAGTTATAAACTCGACTTCTTGCCTGTGGAGAGGATTTTGTTGCAATAACGGGTCTAGAATCGGCTTGGGGAGTAGTGTTGCTAGCAGTCCAGATAAGTCATTCAAGTGCTCGTGAGGAGCGAAACATGGTTTTGGTAGTGCCGAGGTGAGGTAAGACTAGGAGCGGATGTACCGCTTGACGCTCCTCGAGTGAAAACTTGGAAGTTATAATTCCAAGGGACAAGTGAGTATTGGTGATGGGGAGCCGAGGTGGAGTTTGGATAATCAGCACGGCGGAGAGGCTACCGGGGTGAGAAGGTGATTCTAGGTTTGGAGGTGGAGGTGTTCTGCCAGATCCGGTGGTGTTCACTCCTTTTTCGTTTTCACTTTGTCGCATCTCGTAACCCCGAGAGACAATAAGTTCGACTTCTTGCTGAACCCCTCACAATCTCGCACTCATGGTCACCGCCTCCATGGTAAGGACACCTCGTACTCTCTTTGAATCCCGCTACCCGAGGCAAAGGTAGCCTTCCTCGTTGCTATAGTAAAAATCTCCTTAAAGTATGGAACCAGCTCATCCACTTCGTGTTGATCCTCTCCTTTAGACTCTATCATATTTACACCACCGCCCGCATTGTGGTTAGGCAAAGGTTTGAGGTAACATTGGGAGGGAACCATTTCCTCGATCTTCAACCACCCGCTGGATTAAAGCGCACTCTCCTCCGAGTGCCCCGCAGCTTGTCGATTGAATGCCCTTGTGCTCCTCCATGATACTCACAACGGCAAGGGCATCATACCACCGATATGGCTACCGGATTGGGTCTAAAGGGACTGGTACGATTTGGTTTATACCGGCAAGGTATCGGTATATTTCACCGAGAGGGAGGGAAGGGGTGGATCAGATTCCTTGGAGGTCTTGGGTTATTTTGTGGTGGTCGTGGTTGAGCTGGAGGAGGAGGTGGTCTTGGTTGGAAATTTGCAGGTGAGGCGTATTGTGGGCGTGGTTGTGAATAATTAGGGAAAGGGGGTGGGATGTTTGCGATAGTTGGGCCATGAGAGGGAGGATATGGCAGGTAGTTATTTTGGTGGAATTGGGGAAAATTATTCACGAGTGATGGAATGTACATCACTCTCCTTTTTCTTGCCAAAATTGGCGCCTTTTTCACGTGGTTCTCGATCAACTCCTGTAGCCTTCCTATTCTCAGATTAGCTTCAATTCTCTCACCGGCTTGGATGATATCTGAGAAGCTGCTGGAGGTATTTCCGATCATCAGGTTGAAGTAGGGAGCCTTCAATGTTTCAATGAATAGGGAGCAGAGTTCATTGTCACCACCGGAGGATATACTTCAGCCTTTCTCCCTCCATCGTTGGGCGTCGCTTAAAACCTTCCCGGTCCTTTCTGCACTGTTCTCCGAGGTCCCTCCTAGTGTGTGCTGCAACACAATTGAATTTGTACTGCTTAAGAAAGGTATCGGCCAAATCTTTCCAGGAGTGCAGCTTGCTCCTGTCCAATTGTATACACCATCTCAGAGCTGCTCCGGAGAGGCTCTCGTGAAAGAAGTGAATGAGGAGTCTATCGTCTTCTGTTAAGGCAGACATTTTGGCAATGTAGGTTGCCAGGTGGATGCGGGGGTCTGAGTTTCCACTGTATTTGTCGAAATCAGGAACCTTGAATTTGGGTGGTACCACCACATCCGCACCAATCTCGGTGATTTACACATCGATCGAGCCATACATGTTCAACCCTTCTATTGCTCTCAATCTTTCTTCTAGGGCAGATAGTTTCTCGTTTTCTCTCGCCCTATGTTCTCCTTCCACCGCATGATACACTCCTCCAACCGGGAGCTGAGGGGTGGAGTAAACTGGAGGGATCGGGATTGAATGGTGAGGCTCGGCATTTGAGACAGCCGGGTAATAGGAAAAAGGTGGGTCATTATTTATGGTCACCGGATTGACAGTGATTGTCGGTCGGAATGGGAGACCAAAGGTAAAAGAGGTTGAAGCTTGCTGAGGATCATTTGTTGTATGAGGCGGAGGAGGTAATGGTGGGCTAGGTTCTGAAGCATTTTTGCTCTGAGAAATTTCCTTCATTAGTCTCATAATTTCAGAAAGCTGATCCTTCAACTCGGAGACCTGTCCTTGTAGGTTCTGTACTTGCTCCTGATTTTCCATTATCTTCCTCGTTCGAGATCTTGTTAAGTACACTCGCTTGGGTTGGATCGTGTGCTTGGTCAGACTTGCCTTGTTTGAATCAATATTGATTTCCTGTGAGGATAAAAAAATTTAAATGAATTTGAGTTTTGCAAAGAAACTAAAAGTCTGGCCGGACGGCGAAGGATACAATGGCATTTGAGAGCCAGTTGGAATCGCAAAGGATAATCGCCTCGGCTTTATCATGGCATCGTTCGATAGTCCGACTGAATGACGGGATTGAATGCGCATTTATGATACTGTCCATATAGCGCATTTCAATTTTTCACTTAACACTAGCGAGTGAGTTCCTACTTGAGTCATATTATTCATTAACAAATCGCTTAGACAATGGTCCAAAATCATTTCATTAATCAATAATTTGTACAGATATTCTTTACATCGCCTAGGTTCGGGAGGTTCTTTATAATGAGATGACATTTTCTCGAGATACTCATATAACCTTTCCTCTTGTTTGGCAGATCGAACACTTTCAGAGCATACTGATTCGTAATAGTTCCTTTTTCCCTGTGCTATCATTTTCTCCAACTGGTCCACATTTTCTTTCAGTCCTTGATAGAGGGCAGCTTGTTTCTCTTTCTCTTTCCTTTCTTTAGCACACTCTTTCAAGATGTCGTTGATGAGGAGTGCCTGTTCTTTTAATTCAAGCTTCTTCTTCTTGTTTTCCTGTTTATACTCTTCAACGAGTACCTCTTGGTACTTCATCCTTTCCTGAAGCTTACTATTCTGCCCTTTCATCTCTTTGACCTCAGCGTGGAGAGAGTATCTTTCTTTTCCCACTGTACCTCTTGCTCTTGAACCCTATCCTTTCGGCCCTTGCCTCTTCCTTGAGCTTTCTTACCCTTCTCTTAAGTTTCATTTGGTCCTCCAATTGTTTCATTTGTTCTTGCACTGTGAGTTCTCGGTATTTGCCTTTTGTAGCGAGTCAACCAGCGATTATCGCCTTCCTCTAATAGGGCGTCTTGGCGAGGGTTGTCGCCCTGAATTCTATGGTAGAGCGTTCTTGGTCCCTATCGCTCCATTTAAGGTAATCGCCCGAGGCACTTGGGCCTTTGGGTGATCTCTCCATTAGAGTGATGTTTTCCCAGGACTTGCGAGCCCTTTTCAACCCTTCTTCTTCCTTGAGCTCATGGTAGAAGTGACCTTGGTGGTATTCTTTAATGTTGATCATGGACTGTGTTGAGCCAAACTGCCTCATTACCAGTGCTGGAGTGTAACTTGTATACCCGGTTATTCCAATCAGGGACACCGACTGAATACCTCCTGTACCAATCAAGACGGGTTGGCTTGACGTCCACAGCTTCCTCCAACAGTAATCATGGCTATTGAAACTCAAAACTGCTCCCGCCATCGTTTTTCATTCTTCGAGTGATCACTAACCGGATCATCTTCTCAATGAGAGGCTGGTCAAGGTACCAAGTCAATCCTTTTGTCTCCACAGGACACATGTGACTGATAGTCCAGAGGTATAATAACTGAGAGCAACACTTAATGGATCCTTTCCCCTGTTGTCTGTAGTAAGTTAGGGTTAACAAGGTTTCGGCAAGAATTGCCGGTATCGGATTGATCCCCTGCCTTTCTATTGTCCAAAATACCTCCACTGCATTGCTAGTGATGATCCCCAATGGCCCCGGAACAGGATCGGACCATAGATTCCCAAGGCGAGTGCTACTAAGCTTGATCCCACCGCTTTCTCTTAGAGGTGATGATCTAACCGCTTCTCAAGGTACGTCCAATGCCATCCATGCGTGTTCCCTTTGACTGTTTCTCTGGACTTTACTTCTTCTGGGGGAGAACCCAACATATGTGCCAACCGTTTCCAGGTCTGCCTATGCTCGAGGTGTAAGTAGATCCGGTTCTGCAATGAGTATGGGATCCCCAGCAATGCCTGATATTCCTCCATAGTGGGGGCCGTATCAATGTCATTGAAAGAGAACACTCCGTACTTAGGATTCCAAACCGTCAACATGGCTTTTAATGCAGGGATTTGGACCTTGACTTGCATTAAGGTTGCAATCCTTCCGTACTTCTCTTCAAACTGTACCTTGACCTGGTCGGGAAGCAACCTCCATCTATTAGACAGACCCTCGAGGTTGTTCATTTTGACCTCTATTTTGTCCAGATCCAGTGAAGGTATTGAGCTAATGTATGCCTCGGAAACATCATTTTGCGAGGGTACCGACCAATGAGCTGATTTGGACCAAAGTTTAGCATGCTGAGCCTCTCCTGCCGTCTGACTCGAGGATGCCATGATAAAAATGATGCCTATCCTTATACAGACTCTTGGTTTGGTAACGCCTGCGGGAAAATTTGTTAGTAAGACAAATTAGGGTAATTTTGAATCATCTTGATTGTGAGTGACACGTACACATTTATCAAAGTAGGAAAATGTGTAGGCGTTTAGTAGGATTCAAGATTACCCAAAAGAAAATGAACAAAAGGAAATTAAAGCGAGAATAGGTAAGAGTAAGTATGCCGCTTTTGTCCTATATTAGGGAGACTCCTAACACCGGTAAGCGCTACCTATCCGGATAGTTCTATCTTATGAGGTCATTACTACGGCTTTCACTATCGTGACGGTTTAGCTCAGATCTAATTTTTCTAATAGCCACAAGTTCCCAAATTGCCCCCATCAGAACAAGAGAGCCCCATTCTACCCCCATGATATTGTCGGAAAATTCCACGGGTATCACGGTAAATAGAACAAGTTTCAATTTGAGCAAGCCTTCACGGATACTAACGGGTAAAACCCACGGGTGCACGCTACATGACCCCCTCCTACTTTCCTAAAAGGGTGAGAAAGCCCGGGTTAGGACCATAGTGTGTGAGGACATTGTGTAAGTGTTTAGTGTGTGAAGGGACACTTTTACCTCTTCCCAATTCAGGGGGATTTTATTTTTCCATTTTTTCTTTTTTCTTTTTCTTTGAAATGAAGAGCACTGTAGGAGATAGAACAGGCAAAACAAAATAGTTAGTAGCAATAATAATTAGCATACAAGACATCGCCGAGTGAGCCCCCCTAAATATAATTTGATCGGACAAAAATTAAGCCTACTTTTGGACCTCTAGACTGGGGTTGGGTCAATAGGTCCCCAGTGGAGTCGCCAAGCTGTCGCAATGGGATTTTGCGGTCGCCCGGACGATCACTCACCGAAGTGGGAAAGAGTGAGGAGTCGCCACCTTAGTTTTGAGGGGAACTAAAGAAAACCATTTGAGAAGATAAATAAAGAATGAAACCACTTCAAGACAGAGATTCTAGGTTCGGGGTCCGTAAACGGGTGGGGAAGGTGTTAGGCACCCCACCTCGTCCCTTAATAAGGGTAGGTAGATTTAATTTTGCGTCCTTTATAAATTAGTTAGAAGGGCTCGGATGGGAATGTTAGTCCTTTTGGTAAAAGGAATGTTTGATTTTTCACTGATTAGGATCACCCAGATACATAAGTAAATGAGACAACCTTAGTGAATTACTTTTGCATGTTAATTTTACTTGAAAAGGAATGTTTTATTTAAAATTTAATTTAGAAGATCGGATAAGAACTCTCTTCCGATCCCTATTAAATATTTATTAGAGATTTTAATTTGGGATCGGATAAGAACTCTCCTCCGACCTCTTTTAAGTATTTATTAAAATTTTAAGCTGAGACCGGATAAGAACTCTCCTCCAATCTCTATTAAGCATTTATTAAAATTTTAAGCTGAGACCGGATAAGAACTCTCCTCCGATCTCTTTTAAATATTTATTAAAAATTTTGAATTGAGGTCGGATAAGAACTCTCCTCCGACCTCTTTTAAGTATTTATTAAAATTTTAAGCTGAGACCGGATAAGAACTCTCCTCCGATCTCTTTCGGATTAGCAGGAGCCTGGAAGGGGCTTTGCCGATCTCCCGAATTTCAATTTCGGCTACATGTCATAAGAACCTAAAACTAAGGTTTCTGGCATTCAAAAATGCTGGAGATAAGGTTTCTTGATACCCTATGACTAAATGGGTAATACTAAACTTGATTTACCGACCTTCCATGTAGTCATTTCACGCATACCTATTAATGTCCGATCTGTTCTGTCTAGTTTATTTTGGTTTTATTCCTCTTCATGGTATCTTGCCGAATTCCCGTTCACGTCAGCCTAATAGTTTGGCTATTTTCCTGACATGTTATTCAAGCTTTCTCTTTTAAAAGAGGCCCTTAAGTTGCAGATACCTATATTTTGCCTGACCACTTACACGCTACTAGGAGCTAAAAGCTCGTATTCAGAAATGACAAAAATTGACGAAATGATGGACCGATCACTAAAGAGATAATTCGAGAGTAACGTTCTTTGAGATTTTGTTGCTTAGAATAAACTTAAAGAAAACCGCGTACGTAAAGAGAACAAAGAAAGTGCGAAAAGTAAACGCAAATACTTAATAAAACAGTAATATGAACTCTTACCTGTGAGGAGCCAAATATATTGAAATAACTGTGAGGTGGTAAATAGTGATGAAGATGGCGGATTGATCAGCCTGAGAGTTGATGTCTGTGAGGAGCCAAATGTATTGAAATAACTATGAGGTGGTAAATAGTGATGAAGATGGCGGATTAACCAGCCTGAGAGTTGATGTCTGTCGTGAAACCGAGAGATGCTTTAGCTAAAAGGTAACCGGGTAAGAACCAGGTGGAAGGAAGTTGAGCTTGAACAGAGGAAAAGAAAGCAAAGATGACGAGAGTATGACCAGATAATGAACAAACTGGAAATGTAGAGTTCCAGTATTCAAAATCTTTTCCAAGAAAACACTCCTGAAAACTAGTTTCAAAAGTCTTTTTGATCACTACAAAACAGCAGAGTAACAAACTGAATGAAGTTTCAGAGTTCCTCCACGATAATAGCAGCCTCTTGTCTATATTTTTTTGTCCGTCCCTTGAACAGTTTTTATGCCGGTATTTATAGGAATCGGGTGCTCTTCGTGAAGGGTCAGGATTTATTTGAGGGAGATGGAGGGTCGAGATCTCGAAGGACATGATCGGAGGTTCAGGAATTAAAGAGAATCAAAATGAATGGTTGAGATCACTCTTCATAATATTTGTCCTTTTCTTCTTTCCATCTGACGGTCCCAAATTTCCTTGTCCGGAATGATCCGAGGGCTAAGAGTGAAAGACGCCGTATTGTCGTCTTCTCTCTTGATCTAAGGGTTCCGGTTTGTCCTTACAAGTGGGATCAACGGTGGAGATTGGGATGTACAGGATCGCATGACATACTCGCACTGTCAAGATTGCGGGCGATTCTTAGGCGTGCGGTGGAGATCTCGTCTGCAACGCCTTAACTACCTCGGCTCTGATTCCGACGGTTATTGGAATTTGTCTTATTCCTTTTGCCTACCGATCCCTCCTCTTTCTGATTTCTTTCACATGTTCTTTCCGACCTTTCATGCTGGTCTCCCACCTTCCGATCTACTATTCCGATCTTTTCCCTTCTTCAGGTCCGGTCTGGTCAAAGTATTAATTGTCCCTCGATTCCCGAAGCGTTCGCTTCGTTTTCTGCTCAGCAATAAATGCTCATTTTCCCCTATATATACTCCTGTCGACAGAGACATTTCTTTCATCTGATTTTCCTCTCTTCCTTTCTTACTTTCCCTATTCTAGCTGCTCCGGTGGAAGTTCTGGCTATAACTGTGGCTTTGATCTTTTTCCGATGGACTTCTTTACTCACCGACTGAAAATTTACGATCCCGGTGATCGAATGACCTTAACTGACGATGGTGAGAGGACTGGATTTGGCCGATCTGTATTGCGGACTTTGGTTGTACCGATCTCGAGTCGCTCAACTGAGTTCATTCGGCTTCTCATCGCATTGGGTGTTCCGACAGCGTCTTTCCTCCACATTGGGTGTTCCGACAGCGGGTCGGTTTCGAGTGGTAACATCGGTGACGATGTCTCTCATCTTCATGGGAGTCATAATCACCCCATCTGAGCTGCACATCTATCTGATGCCAACAGCCGGTCTCCTGGTCAAACACATCTTTTGATTCAGCCACAAGACTAGGCTTTGACATAGGCCTTTTAGATAGGATGTTCCACCGGTCTCTAGAGATCGCCCAAATGATGTAATCCTAAAATGTAATCAGATCTCTAGAGATTGCCCAAATGATGTAGTTAGACCTTTATTGTAGTCCGATCCCTAGAGATCGCCCAAATGATGTATTTTATTTTCAATGCAGTCCGATCTCTTAGAGATCACAGAAATGATGTGATCCAATGTTAGTGTAATCCGATCCCTAGAGATCGCCCAAATGTTGTAATCCGAACTTTTGAAAATAAAGACTTTATTTTGTCGGTTATCATCTTATTATTTTTGCATTGATTATTTTCCGATCCCTAATGTTATTATCCAATCTGATTCTTTACCTGAATGACACTTAGCTGATCCTTCATTCAAAATTTTTTACTTATTATGCCGATCTCTAATAAACCGATCTCAGAACATTCGGATATTTGAGAAAAGTGTCAGAACATCTGTCGAGTCCCACCAATCGATGCGCTGCCTAGAACCTCGCGAGCATTAAATGCTCGGACTAGTATAAATAGGGGTGGGTGGGTTAGCCAGTTGTTCTCTCATTCCATTTTCAATCCCCTGCTCACAACTTCAAAGTTCTCTCCTTTTCTCCAGTTCTTCCGACGCCGATCAGACTCCGGTAAGGGCTTTAATCCTCTTTTTAGTTTAAGTTCTTTGTTTCTTTTGAAAATGAGCGGTGCCGAAGGTCAGAGAGCGGCGAGCCCTCCTTCCATTCGATTCTCATGGTCATCGTCGATGAAGAAGAGGCGATCGGGCCCAGTGCAACCTAAACCCCCTTGGTTCTCTGCTCCAGGTCGGGGTCGGGTCATACCATCAAGGCTTGCACCACCTTCAAGGAGAGAGACCCTTCCTATAGACGAGCTTCCGTCGGTTCTTTGGGAATCCGATCTGCAATCGTTTGTTCAAGAATACAATATTTGTCCTGATTCATATGAGCTGATCAAGTGCCATGGCGATCTTCGTGTCGATCACTCTTTTGAAGAGAATGACATGGTCATGGTGTACGAGGAACGATTAAAGGCCGGTCCGAGGTTCCCTCTAGCCGATTTCTATAAGGAGGTCCTAAAACTTCCGAGCATCCATTGTTCAAATCCACCCCAACTCGTGGCGGATCTTGGTAGCTTTCCGAGGTCTATGCCGAGCTAAGGGAATCGGACCTCTGGCTAAGGTGTTCGCCGAGCTGCATGCACTAACTCGCCGAAAGGATGACGAACACGGTTCTTTCAGTGAAGCCTCGTTGCGGACTCTTTTCCGATCTGCCCTCATCCCTTAAGAATTGGAAGAACCGGTTCTTCATTCCGAGGAGTAAAGATCCGAGCCGCTTTGAGGACTTTCCTCGTAGGTGGTACCAGGGCCCTGCTTCCAAGCACTTTACCCCGAGTCAAGAGGAAAGCTTGATAGTGATGGAGCTGAAAAGTCGTGCCACCACTCTAAAATATTCTGTCCAAATGCGGTGATCGCCGATCGCACCATTGGACCATGCATCGATCACCGACCGAGATCGCGAACTTCGCTCTCGACCTCGGCATTGGTATTTTCTATATCTCGGTTCGGGACCTTAGCGATCTCACTAACCTCTTTTACGTGCGGTATGGCGGGTGGTGAGGGTTCTAGGAAGCGGAAGAAGGAAAGAGAGATCTCGGAAGGTAAAGGAGATGAAGCGTTGAACGTCTTCAAACACCGATCCACGAACACAGGGAGATACAAAGAGACCCGCCTCAACCTTCGGTCCGCCCGACCATTGAGGTGTCGGATCTCCTCCTAGATCGGAAGAGCGGCCCCGCCTCTCTCGATTATTCCAAGCACGGAAGGAGCCTTCTCAATCTTACGGGAGGACCTCTTCTCGTGGCGCTCGACATCGATCATCGCTTGAAGAATAACCGATCGTTAGGGAGAACTCGACTTTGCCAAAGTCACAGGATCTACCATCTTCTTTCAAGAGGATCGGACAGCTATCCTGAATGGTCTCGATGATATCTTGACTCGAACCATGAGCCTAAACTTGGAGTGTCCGTGAACGGACCATGATTCGAGAAAAGATTCAGCGTCTGGGTAAGGAGGTTGGGAAGAAAAATCAGGAATTGACTTCCCTCCGATCCCAACTCTCATCCGCTCGGGATTATATATCTCAAGTCGAGGGACGGGCGAAGTACCATGAAGACCAGCTGGCCGAAAGGTCTCGTGACTTGGCTGAAAGAGAACGGGCTCTCAGAGAAATCCGGGCACTTGTGCCAACGAAGCTCAGTCGCTCAACTTGTAGAGAGATTAACGCGAAGGATAAGGAGCTTTCGGAGAAAGAAAAAGAGCTCAAGGAAAAGGATGAAGAGATGGTGTCGGGAATAGCCGGAGCCTATGTGAATGCTCATAAGGATCTCTTGGCCGAACTTCAAAAGCGCTATCCTGAAGAGGACTTCTCTTGGATGGACGACTGCTCCGGGGGCGATGGTGAAGATAGTGAGGAGGAGGGCGAGGAAGAGAGAGAGAGTGAGCAGAATGTAAATCAGGCTGGGGGTGATCCCCCAGCCGAATAACTTGTACAAATTATGAAATGAAATGGAATATCTCTTTTGTTCAATGAATGGATGTGATTGGAAAATCTTCGAATTTGCCTAAGTATTTGATTGTATGAGCATAGCGAAACATGAACTAAATGCCATTATTAATCTAAGTATAAAAGATCGGAAAGCACAATAAGCATGAGATCGGTGGGGGAGAAACGCTGAACGGGACTTGGTTAAAATTGAAAATTTAACTTGAACACTTAAGATCGGAACCCTCGTTAAACCGAACCCAAACTTTAGCTCTTAATCTTCCGAAAAGGAGGTCGGCAATAAAACTGGTAGGAAAAGATCTAGTGCCAGTTCATTTTATTTATCAACAGAGATCAGGAATATACTTGATGTGTCCTGAAATTCGACAACGGGTTTGAGAGGTCGGTAAATGATTTGAGAGATCGGCGAGGCTTAATGAATATGAGGACTCAGCATTAATTCAATTTTTGTGAGGAGAGATCGGAAATGTGACCGCCTAAAGAGGGATCGGAAACGAGATTAGCTGTTCAAAGAAGAATTTTTATTGATTCTAGGGACCGGCCAAAATATGGTGTCGACAAGTTCCACTGCCCCGAACATGGAGCCGTATAACTCCAGCAAGTCCAAATCCATGGGTATCACAAGTTTAGCCCTGCGCTACATGCACCAGTTAGCCGCCCACACCAACACGGGCCGCGGTGATAGCCTTGGCATGGTAAATGCCAGCGAGTTATTCTTCTTGTGGTGTATGGTCACTAGGCAGTGCTGGAACACCGATTTTTTTTTGTGCAACCACCTCTATAGCCTATGTCTTCAGGACACCAGGCACACCGCATTTGTTGGCCTCGTCACAACGATACCCTCCACTTTGGATTCGTCCCAGGACATCACAGGCTACGCTGAGTCAGCGAAACATCAAGAATAGACCAAACCATCTGTATATCCATGGGGATATATAAGAAGGTGGGCAACACCTACTACCTCCTTCATGCCGAAGGGAATGTAATCCCTAGGAGAGACGAAGAACAAGAAGGGCCTAGAGAGACTTCGCAGCCACAGGCGGAACCCCAAGAGCCACTGTTTCATAAGTCCCCCACTCAAGTGCCTCCATACACACAACCACCCACAAACTCGGTCCTTGCATACCTATAGTGCATGGAGACCACCATCTATAACAGGATGCGAGCAATCGAGGATAGCCTCTAGGAAGCCCACAATAAGTTGGACATGATAATGGAGAGGCTCGATGAAAAGGGGTCAGCATCACCATCATCACCATTAGAGACCTTTTAGAGCTAGGACTATAGGATATATTTTTTATTTTAAAATCTTGAATACCGTAGTCCTAAACTGCAATCATAGGTCTCTTTTATCTACTTTATGTCCAAACTTTTCCATGCTTAATAAATAATATGCTTTCTTATAATTTGTGTACGTTTTCTCGAATTTTTCATATTATGTTAACATTGAGGATAATGTCCGATTTGAGTTTAGGAGGGTACAAGTGCATTTCATTTCTTGCATATGATTACAAGCATATCATTACATTATTTAAATTCAGCTATATTATTCTTGTGTATCAAAATTCCAAAAAATTTTTGAAAATTTTGAACTTTGAACTATGAAACTTAGCACTATAACCAATTTCTAGTAAGCTAATAATTGGACTCCACGAGATAGAGGAATGAATGTATCTAGATAGGCAAAAAGGGATTCTAACACGTTATTTGTGAAGAACCTAATCTCTCTAGTGGAACTAGACTAGTTAAACCCCTTCATAACTATTAATTTGTCACATCAAACTTGTGAAGTTAGGAGAAATTTCTTGCAATATAAATAAATCTGAAGATGCCTCACTAGCTCTAAAACATATATCTTTGACTGTCAAGGCGAAATCCTAGCATATGCTTGATGAAGAAATGATTAAGGCATTCTTTGATATAGCCTAACTAAGCCTTAGCCACCCTTAGTCAATATGTCCCTTGCACCCAACTTGAGCCTATATTTTTACCTATATGATTTTTCCTTGCTTATCCATATTATTTACCTAGCCCCTAGCCTAAACACATACCTACCCTTTTGAGGAAGCTAAATGCATAAGTAAAAAGTATATTAAGTGCAAAAAGAAAAATGAGGTGAGGATGAAGAACTCAAGAAAGAGTGCAAGTGTGAAATTGAAACCAAAGAAAAAAAAAAAAAAGGGAAGTCTCAAGAATCATGGAAGCATGCTTGGCACTATAAAAACTAAAAGCTCCTCCTCTTCATACAAAATCAATGGAATAAATTTAGTATACTTGGTGCTTTACGCATAAATGCTATCCTTATATTTGCATTCCCTATAAACCTTTTGTTGGCAACCAAGTCATTATCCCTTTAACCCCATTACACCCCTTTTAAAGACCTTTTGACCTTTTGAAAAGTGTATGCTACATTAGTGGAGATAGGAAATTGAGATATGTCTATGGAGTTGAAATTGAGTCACTTCATCATAATTATCCACAATAGAGTTAAATTTAGGGGAGTAAATGTTTCTCAATTCTATCCTAATAAAACGGGTTATTTGTGACTTATTAATGGCCTTGTATGGAGGAATAATTAGTTGAGTCACCATGAAGGGAGGTAAAGTTCCAAACAGGTAGCTATTAGAACCCTTATGCCTTGAAAGAGGGTAATTGGTATGAAGGATTGGAGGAGTGCAATTTTGTGCTTATTAAATTGTTGGTTATATTCCTAAGTTATCCCCTAAAATGTGTTTTAAAATAGAGTTTTGTTTTACTTGAGGAGAAGCAAGAGTTTGAGTTTGGGGGTATTTGATACACTTGAATTGTATAGATGTTTTTAAGCACATTTGTATACTTGAATTGTATAGATGCTTTTAAGCACATTTGTATACTATCTCATGGCATTTAGGTAAGTAATCTCATGCATAGTAGTTGATTTCATTAGTTTTTGTAATTTCTATTGTCAAGATCTTAATTCTATGTTTTCTGCATCATTTTAGGTGTTTTAGTGAAGTCACAGAGCATAGGAGTGAAAAGGGAAGCTTGGAGGGATCAAAAGACTCAGAATTGCTACTGATATAAAGTACATAGGTCATGTAAGCAAAGCCACAGACCCATGTAACCTTCTGCTAGAAGAAAGCCAGAGAGCCAATGGAGAAAAAAAAGTACACGGGTCGTGTAATTGGACCCGTGTAATTGGCATAGACCCATGTAAGTCTCTACCGAGCACAAGCTTAAAGAACTTTCTGAGAACAAAAGTACACGACCCGTGTAACCAGGCCCGTGTAGCCAACACAGACCGGTGTAAGTCTCTGTGCCAATGCATGACTCTGAAATTTTGCTCCAGTAAGTTACAACGCCGGGGGCCATGTAGTAACACACGGGCCTTGTACTATGTGGCAGCTAGTTTTATAACCCGAATTCCCACTCTTGTTTTCTGATTCAAATCAAACTCCTAAAGCTTTTTGGACTAAAAAATGACCAAACCCTAGAGCAGCCATTATAAATAGAAGCATAAAACATCAAAAGGGGAGAACCTTTTTTATCTTTTGACAGCACTTTTCAGGAGTTTCAAAGAGGATTCGCCTCTAAAATCTCACTAGCCGTTTTGAGGAGAACAATATCAATATCAAGAGGAGTCTTCCAGCTGAAGTTCAATAAGATTAAAGCTGCAAACCCTCTTCGGTTCTTTCATTCCATTTCCTTAAATGGATGTTTATTGCTTTATTTCTTCTAGACAATTTCTTTTTATTGTCTTTATTTTTATTTATCATGATGTTTGCTGAACTCACCATGAGTGAGTAGTTTTCATATTCTGGAATTGAGATAGTAATGCTTGTAATCATTATTATGGATAAACATTAAGTTTATTTATTGGATTTGAGATTTGTTCCTTGATTTTATTTCTTGTGATCTTAATGGATGCTATGTGTTGGTACCCACTTAGTAATGATTACAGATATTAATTAAAGGACTGAAAGGTGAAGATTAATATTAGAAAATTCAGATTTTGAACCTAGGCAATTCTGACCTAGACATAGGCTGATACCTTTGTGGAGTTTCAAAATTGGTCAAAGACCTTAAAGGATTTTAATTAATTTGATCGCCACAAAAGTCGAGTTTAAGTTAATTAGAATGCACCCTAAGTGCCTTAAGAAAGGACTAAGGATACCTTAGGATTAATTTCCATCAAGGCAAATAATTCTAAATCTAGTAAATAAACAAGATAACCCTCATAGTAAGATTCAAGTGCGAAATCATGATTCTGGAATTGTTTCAAAATAGATTACTTCATTTTAAGTTTATCATTTTAGTGATTAAAATAGACAACTTTCATTCCCTAATTGTTCAATAGCCTAAACAGTCAAAATTACTGTGTAGATTGGTACTTACTAATCAAATTTTTCATGGGAACGATACATTACTCATCACTCTATTACTTGTTAGCGATCCGTGCACTTGCAGTAGTTAAAAAACCAGCAAACAGTATTCTCTAAAATAGATCTTAGATCAGGCTACCATCAGTTAAGGGTAAAGGAGACAGATGTGCCAAAAACTGCTTTTAGGACCCAGTATGGATACTATGAGTCCTAGTGATGTCATTTGGGTTGACAAATGCACCAGCGACTATAACACCCCGAACCTCTGAGTTATGAATAGTACTATTTTTGGTCCTTGACAAATACTATTCAAAGATACCTTGAGGATAAAAAATAAATAGAAAATTAATTAAGATAGACACAATAAAAATTCTAGTGAACAAAAAAGCAAAGGACTCATCGGGTATTATAAAAAGAAGGATTATGACCCGATGAGGGGCATTTTGGTCAATTCACCTCAAGAGATGACTTTTGACCAAAATGTTAATTAAATTAAATGAAATTAATGAATTGAATTATGGGGTAAAAATTGAAGAAAAATTCAAGTAAAAATATGCGAGGGAAAATTTATGAAATGAAAACTTAAACGTTCATTTCTATTATGACAAAACTAAAATGAAAGACTTATGGGCTTTTGATAGTTAAATTTAATTATTTAATTAAAAGGAATAAAAAAAAAGGAATAAAAATTTAGGTTTAATTATCCTTATGACACAATTAAAATTTATGATTTTAATAAGCTAATTTTGGGGATAAATATATGTATATATATATATATATATACATACATAAGAAGAAAAATATCTTCTTCATTTCTTTTTTTTCATAAGATGCCACCACCCTCTCCTCTCTCTTCCTCTCTCTCTCTTTTTCTCTTCTTCTTTCACATCTTCCCCTCATTGATTTCCCCTCCCAAGTTTTAATTCTCTTAAATTTCCTTCATAAATTCCATAGCCCACTAAAAGAAAACATCAAAGAGATCTTTGATTGAGAGATTCAAAGCAAGGAGAACAAGAATTGGAAAGAAATCAACAAGAGGTAAGTTTCTTTTCATGTTAGATTAGTTGTATAAGCTTGGAATGAAGTTAATTTATGATGAAATTTCATAAGAAAATGAAAGAAAACATGGATGGAACCTAAACTAGGGTTTTGCCTAAATGGGAGAAAAATTAGGGTTTGATGTATTTTTAGTTAAATTGATGATAAATCTAAGTTAAAGTGAAGTAGTATGCATGATTGGAAGTAGTAAGACGTTCATTTCCATTATGACAAAATTAAAATGAAAGACTTATGGGCTTTTGATAGTTAAATTTAATTATTTAATTAAAAGGAAAAAAAAGGAATAAAAATTTAGGTTTAATTATCCTTATGACACAATTAAAATTTATGATTTTGATAAGCTAATTTTGGGGATAAATATATGTATGTATATATATATATATGAAATGAAGAAGATATTTTTCTTCTTATGCATGTATGTGTGTGTATATATATATATATATATATATATATATATATATATATATATATATATACACACACATACATGCATAAGAAGAAAAATATCTTCTTCATTTCTTTTTTCTCATAAGATGCCACCACCCTCTCCTCTCTCTTCCTCTCTCTCTCTTTTTCTCTTCTTCTTCCACTTCTTCCCCTCATTGATTTCCCCTCCCAAGTTTTAATTCTCTTAAATTTCCTTCATAAATTCCATAGCCCACTAAAAGAAAACATCAAAAAGATCTTTGATTGAGAGATTCAAAGCAAAGAGAACAAGAATTGGAAGAAAAGTGAAGTTGGAAAGAAATCAAGAAGAGGTAAGTTTCTTTTCATGTTAGATTAGTTGTATAAGCTTGGAATGAAGTTAATTTATGATGAAATTTCATAAGAAAATGAAAGAAAACATGGATGGAACCTAAACTAGGGTTTTGCCTAAATGGGAGAAAAATTAGGGTTTGATGTATTTTTAGTTAAATTGATGATAAATCTAAGTTAAAGTAAAGTAGTATGCATGATTGGAAGTAGTAAGACGTTCATTTCCATTATGACAAAATTAAAATGAAAGACTTATGGGCTTTTGATAGTTAAATTTAATTATTTAATTAAAAGGAAAAAAAAGGAATAAAAATTTAGGTTTAATTATCCTTATGACACAATTAAAATTTATGATTTTGATAAGCTAATTTTGGGGATATATATATATATATATATATATATATATATATATATATATATATATATATAAGAAGAAAAATATCTTCTTCATTTCTTTTTTTTCATAAGATGCCACCACCCTCTCCTCTCTCTTCGTCTCTCTCTCTTTTTCTCTTCTTCTTCCACTTCTTCCCCTCATTGATTTCCCCTCCCAAGTTTTAATTCTCTTAAATTTCCTTCATAAATTTCATAGCCCACTAAAAGAAAACATCAAAGAGATCTTTAATTGAGAGATTCAAAGCAAGGAGAACAAGAATTGGAAGAAAAGTGAAGATGGAAAGAAATCAACAAGAGGTAAGTTTCTTTTCATGTTAGATTAGTTGTATAAGCTTGGAATGAAGTTAATTTATGATGAAATTTCATAAGAAAATGAAAGAAAACATGTATGGAACCTAAACTAGGGTTTTGCCTAAATGGGAGAAAAATTAGGGTTTGATGTATTTTTAGTTAAATTGATGATAAATATACATTAAAGTGAAGTAGTATGCATGATTGGAAGTAGTAAGATTTCATGGGATTGCATAAATTTAATTATGGGGCATTAGGGTTCATGGGAAAATTGGGTTTTGGTGCTAGAGAGTGAAATTGGTGTGTGTAGTGTTAAATTATGATCATTTGATGTGACACCCCTTACCCATGTACAGTATACCCGAGTAAGTAATGCCACACGGTGTACCGGCACACTCTAATATTCCTCAATTAATTTATATCATACTTTTGCATATAATTTATGAAATACAATTTGTTTAAGCCATTTATCAAAAGTATTATTCATTTAAGGTTCCGAAAATTTTAAAGAAAATCCGGCGGAGTACCGGCTAAAAATGGAGAAAAACCGTTCTTCGGAACCTGTTAGAAACACTTCCAATAAACAAATTCATTCATTCTCAACTTCAATATCATCACAAAACTCAATATCAAGGTTTCAACAATTTTTCAGTTTTAGGTTTCAACAACCTTTTCATTTCTCAACATCCATTTCTCATATACAAGCAATAAATACATGCTTAAATCTTGCATTCATAGTCATAACTTTCATTATTTACATAACCATCAAAATATATTACATGAGTTCAAGTACATATGAGAAAATACAAATCCGCTACAAAATATCAAAATGACAAAATGACACCTAGTACCCTACCGATGCACTGCAGGTAGTGAGGTAACACGGACAGCGGAAGCGTCAGATGGACTCACCCAGTCTGTGGTCTACTGGGCTCACGGTCGGAATCTCCAGTACCTACGCGTGGCAAAAGCAACGCGCTAAGCAATAATGCTTAGTGGTGCAATAATATAATAGAAGAAATTGGCAAGAAAATAAATATGTATGCAAAGTGTATGCTTTCTTTGTTTGATTTTGGTATATTCATTAATTCATTAACTCTGTTCACTTTTTTTCATTTGGTTGCCCCAAGTAACCTACACTAGACGCATCGGATCGATAACGGGTAAATCGGCCTTTGGGTACCTAGTACCTCGGGCCGTCACACCATCGGTCACATATGCATCTCCGGTGTGCAGCGAGCGGCTAACAAGTCGTAAATAATATCGTGCACAAGGCCAAGTCTCAATGCAAAGTCGAATGGCTAAAAGCCATGAAATCACAGAATGGCATTTTTGCCATGTGCGATCGCTAACTGAACCCTATTGGCATGCCAAACTATCCAAACCAATCTTGTTAGGTATACTAGGGCATTTGAAACTCTTAAATTCGTCAATTTGTGAATTTCAACTTTTTTGGTGTTACTATTCATCATTGGTCAACAAAAATTTTGACTTTTAGAATAAAAATTTGTACATAAACTTTGGCACTCCCAACATACCACATTTGGTGTTTAAAACTTGTTAGCATTAAGTGTTTTTGCCATTCCAAAGTGTAACTCAACACAAACAGATTTTTCAGTTTTGGTGAGTCAACTTCACTGTTCCATTAGATACTGTTACTGTTGGAATTTGAGGAAATGTAAAACATGAAAGTTGTTCCTTATTTTTTCTAGTTGAATTTCCTTTTTTGAATCACTCCATTTGGAGTTTTTTAGCTCCAGATATGGCTCAAAAACCCAGGCTGTCCGGATATGCAGTCTGCAGAATTTTACCATATCTACAGTGCATGAACAGTGACTTGAGTCACTTGGTTGAATGGGTTCTGGCCATAATTTGGGGTAGGTTCCTTCATGAAAGTTGTTTGTCTATGTCTTAACTTGTTGCTGTAAAAATTTCAGACCAATTGACCAAATCTACAGTGACTTATGGCCAAATGAACAGTTACTGTTCATTTGGTCAAATTCTGCAGAGGCAGTTTCAGGGTTCCGGATTGTGGCTGAGTTTTGACCCTTTTGCTTTGGTCTTTCGGGCATGGTTTCTTCAGCAAAAATGTGCCATTATAAGCCTAGTTTCATGTCCAATTGGCCAAACATCAATTGGACAAGCACAGCCCAAGTTATGGCAGTGCAAAGGGACTGAAATTTCAGTCCCTATGCTGCTGTCCATAGGGCAGTTTATACTTTTACTTTACCATCTCATTTTTCAGTTCTAATTAGGGTCAACCTACCTAAAATGGTCACTAATTGACCATTAAAAAGTCCTCTAACAATTTCCAAAGCTAATTCACAATTTCACCATCCTAAACCCTAATGTTCAACTAAATTTACTCATAACCCTTGTCTAACATACTTGGTTCAATCTTCATGCATTTTAATACCTTAATTATGAATTCCAACCACTCTAAGTTTATTAAACAATTAAACTCAATCTCTCATAGGGCTGCTGAAATTTGAAAGTGCCCTTAACACATGTAATTTACTTCAATTCCTTAAGATTTCTTAGCTCAAAAATGTTCTAACTAGAATTTAAAAGAAGGAAAATGAGATTGTAGCACTAACCTCACTTAGGGCAGATTTTTTCCAAGCTAAATCTTCACTTCCTTTCCTTTTCTTGGCAGCCAATCACTTGCTCAAGATGTAATATTAAATTTTTATGAAGAAAGGTAGGGATTTTATGGTGAAACAAGGTGAGTTTTGGGAGTTTTAGTGAGCTTTCATGGTGGTTTGGGTGGAAGGGAAAATGGGTTACGGGAAATGGAAGAGAATTGCAGAAATTGTGTTTTGTTTTTACTTCATTTTAGTTATATTTATCTCATTTTAATTGGCTTGTCAATTTCTAATTGGTGGGAACTTCAAATGACATCACAATGATGTCATATTTGGCATTTTATTTCATTTTTTCTTTTCTTTCCTCTACTACTCATTTCCAATTTAATTTCTAGTAATGTTTATTCATATTTGATGTCATATTAATTATTTACTCAACTGGGCAAGTCGGCCAAAAATCACCTCGGAAGGCGAAATGACCAAAATACCCTCCGTTTGGCTTCACGGGTCAAAATTGGCTGTACCGATTGAGAAATTTTTCTAGGTATTTTCTTGGCATTCTAATGCCATGGGAACCTCAATTACCCTTCTCTGGAGTCCCAAAAATTATTTTATAAATTTTCCCCCGGGTCTAGGGCTCCTCGTTGCGAGAACCACAACTTCCCTCCGGTGACCCATCGCAGGCACCTCGTTTATTTCGATTGTATTTTATTTCTAAAATTTTTACTAAATTTTTCTTATTAATATTTGAGTTAATTAGGGTTCCTAACTTTAGTTTAAATATTTTTCCGGACGTTCTAGCTGTCCGGACCGACACCGGTCACCGGAACAGTAGAATGTACAGAGTGGTTACCGGGAGGGTGTTACATTTGAGGTTTATTTAGTTTGAATTGACATTGGGTTGATGAATGAAAGTAACGAAATGGTAGGATTAGGGAAAATTATAAACTTTAGTGTTTGAAAATTGTGGGTTTTGTACTAGGAAGTGCCATTGATGTATCAATGCTAAATTATAGTCATTTTGGGTGAATTAAATGTGAATTGAGGTTGGTTAGAGGGAATAATTGAAGAAATGAAAATTTTAAACCTAAGGCAGAATTTACACACTGAGTTTAGTGTGTTTGATAGCCCATAAATTGAGCTACACAACTCCAATTGGTGTGAAACCAATTGGAAATGAAACTTAAGACATAGGGCTAGAATTTTCATGAAGAGACCCACCCCAGGAATTGCCTAAACCTTGGCTTGAACTTAGAGACACAATTTTGGAACCTGCAGAATTTGACCATATGAACAATAAACTTTGCATGGCCATAACTCTCTCTAGAAAACCTGCAGATTCTTGAACTGATGGAAACCTAAGACATATTAGAACATTTCATATGAAGAACTTGAGGCCAAATTATGGACTTAACCCAATCAAACTGCTGAGCAAATTTGAATCATCGTATCTACAGAATTGCAGATTTACCAAATGAACAATAAAATTTGCATGGCCATCACTCTCTCTAGAAAACTCCAATTTAGGTGATTCTTGAACCGATGCAAACCTAAGACATAGTAGAACATTTCGTATGAAGAATATTAGACCAAATTATGGACTTAACTTGATCAAATTGCTGAACGAAGTTGGATTGATAAATCTGCCAGAGCTGATTCTGCAGCATGAACAGTGACGTGAACAATAACCATATTTTGGTCAACTTGATCAAATTGTTGAACGAAGTTGGATTGATAAATCTGCCAGAGCTGATTCTGCAGCATGAACAGTGACGTGAACAATAACCATATTTTGGTCATAACTTGACCTACACAGCTCCGAATTAGGCGATTCAAAAAGGAAAATAAAGTTAAGACATAAATGAACAATTTTCATGAAGAATACCTCACCAAATTATGATCGAAACTAGGTAAAAATTGGGTTCAAAGATTGGGGCACCATGCTGTCCCAAAACCAAAATTTTCTAAAATTTTCAAAGCTAACTTGGGATGCATTAGACATGCATGTAATGAGTTCTTGGCAGCAATTGAGATTGGTATTGAGGTATTCTATTTGTGTATTTTCAATAGAAAAAGGAGTTGGAACGGACAAGGAGAAGTAGGTAACAAGAAAGGAGAGCATTGAAGGTTTGTGCACAACTAACATTTTCTTCGTTTTTAAACTTGTAAATTGCTTGGAATGTGTTAAATTAAATGAGTTTGCATTGAACAAGTTTACTTTGACTGGAATATGGTTTTTCTCTTGCATTTAAGAAATTTAGGTGTTGCCACCTTTATTTGGATATTGTGATGAATTTAAATGTGTTTATTAGTCTATAAATGTGATTGTTGAATGGAAAATTTTTGAAAACTATTTTGAAACCACAGTTTGCATGACAGTCCCTTTCGAAACTCCCTAGTACTAATGGCTACTTGGGGTTAGTAATTGATATTGATTATGTCTCCCATTAATAACGGTTAGTGGGGTAAGACTAAATGAGTACTCATTAGCTAGCTAGCCCTTCCCTCATTAATAATGGTTAGTGAGGTTGAGATTGCTTTGTCGTGGTGTACAACACAGCACTGATCGTGAAATTTTGTGTCATGGTCTAAATTGTGTGTTGATGTTGGCAACACTAATGCTTTGTGAATTGTGATTTATAAAGTGTGATTTCTCATTTGAAATGTTATTCCAATAAATGGCTCTTATGGACTTAGAACTATTGTGAAGTTTTCATGTTTAAGAAAAATGTGATTTATTATGCTTTGACAAATTGTATTCTACCTTAAGTTTAAAGTTATTAGTTGTGCACCACTTAGTGATATACTCAGCGATAGCTTCTTTATGCTGTCACAAGTAAGGGAAAGGAGAAGGCTACCAAGTGAGAGACTTGGAAGCAGCATTTGGTATTGATTGTGGGTATATATCGTAGTTATACCTGTGTAATTTCCTTTTGATGTATTTTGTACCTAAATGTAAGGATATACGGGCATTGAGCAGTTTGTATTCAAAAGCACGACATTGCTATCACATTTTGAGTTTGTAACTATTTTGTATTTCATTTTGAGGCTTATGAAAATGTAACTTTTTTAATATTTATTCTATCATTATTTCCAATAAATGTTTACATGGAATTTTAACTATTCTCATGCAGTTTTCTGCAAAAGAATTGATAAGATAAAAAGCTATGATTTATTTTAAAATCTTTTGTAGCATAACTAATGGGTTATCGGTAGGTGGAGTTCGATAATTCATTAGGTATACTATGGGAACATGTCATGCCTTACCAGGGATAAGGTCTGACAGTGACTTTCATGGACCTCATGAACTATATCTTTCATTCCTACTTGGATCGATTCGTTGTGGTCTTTATAGATGATATTCTAGTGTATTCTAAGAACAGGGTGGAGCATGATGAGCACCTGAGAGTAGTACTATAGACACTGCAGGAAAAGCAGTTGTATGCCAAGTTGTCCAAGTGTGACTCTGGCTAGATGAGATATCTTTCCTTAGGCACATTGTATTAGCAAAAGGGATCAAGGTAGATCGAAAGAAGATTGAAGCAGTAGTTGAATGAAAGCCTCCCAGAAATATAACAGAGGTCAGAAGCTTCTTGGGGTTAGCTGGATACTACAAGAGATTTGTGAAGGGATTCTCTCTTATAATAGCCCCACTGACTAAGTTGCTACAAAAGAATGTCAAGTTTGATTGGAATGACAAGTGTCAAATCAGTTTTGAAAAACTAAAGGCTATGCTCACAGAAGCTTCAATGTTGACACAGCCAGAGTCAGAGAAAGACTATGTGATCTACAGTAATGCCTCTCATAATGGGCTTGGGTGTGTGCTGATGCAGGAAGGGAAAGTAGTTGCCTATGCTTCTAGACAGCTAAGGCCACATGAAAAGAACTACCCAACACATGATTTGGAATTAGCGGCAATAATATTTGCATTGAAGATAGGGAGGCATTACCTATATGGTGAGAAGTGTTACATCTACACTGATCACAAGAGTCTAAAGTACTTGCCAACCTAGAAGGAACTCAATCTAAGACAGAGGAGATGGATTGAATTCCTTAAGGATTATGACTGTGTGATCGACTATCACCCTGGAAAGGCAAATGTAGTGGCTGACGCACTGAGCAGAAAGTCCATGATGGCTTCGAGAGCACTGAATGTTCACTTGTCCTTAGTTCCAGATGGGACTATTTTGGCTGAGTTATGTGTAAAGCCAAGCTTGCTACAGCAAATATAGGAAGCACAGATAAAGGATGAAAAGCTGATGACAATTATGGGAAGAGTTAAAGAGGGGAAGGAGGATAATTATGAGCTGAAAGAAGATGGGTGCCTATATTATGAAGGCAAAATTTGTGTACCAGGAGATGAGGAACTGAAGAAGAATATCTTGAAAGAGGCGCACAGTATCTTCCATGCTATGCACCTAGGAAGTACCAAGATGTATCATGATCTGAAAACATAGTATTGGTGGCCTGGAATGAAGAGAGAGATTGGTGATTTTGTGACCAGATGTATAACATGCCAGCAGGTTAAAGCTGAGCATGTCACACCCTACCCCTCAGAACGATGTGTAACACCCTTATTTACATAGCCTGGTAAATTACACTGTTCCGAAAACCGGTGTCGGTCTAGACAATTAAGAGGATTAGAACTATATTTAAGAGACCTAGAGAAGCCTTGAACACAAATAATTAGTAATTATAAAATAGTTAAGTATAAATAAGAAAAACAGAACATAAAAAGTTAAGTGAGCCGAGAGTTACAGCGATGGGTGACCTTCTCGGGAAGGACTACGAAGTCGATTTAAACTCAAATTTCGAACCGTAAAATGTGACACTGCGATCCTTAGGACTATTACGAACAAAGTGGAAAAGATAAAATCATGAAAAAGAATTGTTAAGCTAGTCAAATAATTAGATCAGGGATCCGAAAGAAATATTGAATTATTTACAAATCGGGTAGAACCGACGATGGGCAATTTGGTCAATTGACCCCTGGAGCTGACTCCTGACCTGACTATTAAATAAAATCGAAGAAAAGAAAATTTTGGGATCAAGAATTAAATTAAAAGAACCAAAGAAAAATAAATGAAAAAGAAAACAAAAGGGAGAAAAGAAAAAGTTGAAAAAAGTGAAAAGGTTTATTACACCATGCATGACATCATGCATGATGTAATAAATTTAATAACTAAAAATTTGAAATTTTCATTGGATAATTGTGGATTAAGTTAGATTAAAAATGCAAAAAAGAAAATAAAATAAAAATAATAAAATGACATCATCATGCATGACATAATGCATGACCTAATAAAACTATAATTTTAAATTTGAAAAATTTAGATAATTACTTATAAAGTATCCAATTAAAATTAAAAAGAGAAATTTTTGTCATCTTCCATTTCACTTTGCCGTCCCTTCTTCATCCTCACTCCTCTCTCTCATTTTTCTTTTCCTTTCTTCCATTAAAGCTCTCTTTGAGCTTTTGAAACCTTAAAACTAACCAAAAATTACTTTAATTTCTCCACCAAAAACTCTTAAGTAGACCTAGAAAAGAAGATTGAAGAAGGAATTGAGAAGGAAAGTGGAGAGATTTGAAGATTTGAAATTCAAAGTAAAGGTTAGTGATTTTCCTTCAAATTCTTTCTATTTTTATGAGTTAGATCCATGAAATAAATTGAAATTGATGAAATTATGTGAAGAAACTTGGAAATTTATTCATGTATGGACTTATGGGAAATTTGGCAGCCATGGGAATAGTGGGTTTTATGGTGTTTTAGTAGAATTAAAGGTGAATGGGAGCTTGAATGAGTTGAGTGATTATGTTTATATACTTTGAATGAATAAAACGTAACAAAATTAGTGAGTTAGGGTTTTGGACCTAAGGTTTTGGAAGACAATAATTGGAGAATTAGTCAAATGGTGTGTTTGACCTAGTTTGAGCTGAAAAATGGTCATTTGTGACCAATTGTGGTATGTTGGAAGGGTTGGAATTGAATGGAAATTCGGATTGCTTAGGGCCATTATGCAGGCAGCAGGACCAAGGTCCATTTTAGGGACCAAAACTGAAAATTTACTAACCCAATTGGTGTGAGACAAATTGAAAATGAAACTAGACACTAAATGACACATTTTTCATTCAGGAATCACGCCCAAAAAGTGACCATAGCATAGTGAACAGATTGACCAAATCTGGAATTTGGTGTTCTGACCTGTACAAAAATGACTAAATGAACAGTGTTTGTTCATTTGGCCATAACATGGGCTAGGCAGGTCTAAATGACCTAAAATTTTACTAGTAGAAAGCTGAGATATAGACATAAAACTTTAATGGAAAACATAAACCCAAATTATGCTTTTAACCAAGTCATTGAGCCACCCAAATTTGGTAACCTAAAATTGCCAGAACCCAGAAACTTGCCCAGAAATCTGGGTAAGTCCAATCCGGCAGCCATGATTCAAATGGCTATAACTTGAGCTACAAAACTCCAAATGGAGTGATTCAAAAAGGAAAATGAATTTAAGACAATAAGGAACAATTTCTATGAAGAAAACTTAGCCATATTCTAACAACAACATGACCAATGGAATAGTACAAAATAGGACACCAAAACTAAAAATTTACAATTTTGCCTAAAAGACCTAAGTTTTGAGAAAACAACCAAAACCAATAAAATTGGTGACCAAAATGTGGTATGTGAGTATAGTTTGAGTTTTCATACCTTTTAAGCATAAAAAAGTCAATATTTTGACTTGAATAATACTATGAATAGTAACCTCAATATGAAAATTTTCAAGAATGAAGTTTAAGAACATATAAATTAATTATTAGAATTATTGTGAGATAAGATACTGAACCACTATAAATTTTGTGTTTCAGCCAAAAAAGACCCAGAAGGTCAAAGAGACTGAGTCAAGGCCTAGAGTCGACTTACGTCAGGTTTGTGCACAACAAACTTAAAATTCTTTGTTTCTACTTGATAATTCTTGAAATAAATGTTTTGAATAATTTTGATTTTTATGGCTTTGAAAATATTATTTGAAAAATAGTGTGTTGCTTACTTTGTAAATGAAAAGTTTAGAATGAAATATGATTTTTGAATTGTATGAAATGTTTGAATAACTTGATCTAAATTGTTTTTTTTTATTCACACTTGGCATGGCAATATCACTATGTTCCTCCACCATTTATGGGGTGAGTTTGACTATATTCCTCCCTCTTTGGCTTTCCAGTCAGGAGGTGAGTTTGGATGAGTACTCATTAGCTAGCTAGCCATCTCCCTTATTGATTTCGATTAGTGGGGTGAGTTTGCCTTGTCGTGGTGTACAACACGGCATGTTTAGAAATTTTGTGTCATGGCCTAAGTTGTGTTCTTTATTGGCAACACTATGTTTATTAAATTGTTTGATCAAAGTTGTGTTATATTAAGCTTTGAAAATTATGATTTGTTATAAATGTGATTTGAAAAATTGTGAAATGCGACTATGAGATTTTTGAATTATGAATTGTTCATGAATGTTTTATATTATACATTTTACGTTTTATTGTGCACCATTGAGTAAACTTTACTTAGCGATAGCTTTAACTTGCTATCGCAGATAGAGAAAAGGACATAGCAGCAGAGTGAGCTACTACAGTCAGAGAGGAGCACAGTTGAAGAGTTTTTGTACGGGTATTTGTTAATACCTTTGTAATTATTTTGATGTAAATGGTTTAATGTCATATGTATTAAGGTAGATTGAGCAGTTGTACAGTCAATGTATAATAATATTTTTTTTTAGATTTTTGCATCTGTAAATTAACTTATAAATGTAAATTAAATATTTAAAATGCAATGTGCATGAGTTTATGAAATGTTTTGAGATACCAATTCTTGATTTGAAATTTGGATTTTGAATTGAAGTGTTGCTATTGCTGTTGATTTGAAGCTTGTGGTTGCAAATGGGGTTGAAATTAATTATTTGAAAGTGTTTTTCACAGGTTTTGAAGAACTATTTTTCCCAAATATAGATGGCACTCTGCCGAAATTTTTATAAAATTTGTGGAAAAATAAAAATGGATAAAAATTTTTACTAGTTTTAAAACTTCAATTAAATGATTTTAATTCCTACCAAAATGCTCACTACTTCCAAAAGATCAGAAAATAGTTTTTAAAATCCCTTGTAGTATATTTAATGGGTTACCGGTAGGTGAACTACGGTAATTCATTAAATGTACTACGGGATCATGTTACATCTTACGGAAGGGTAGGGCGTGACATGTTTTAGTGGTATCAGAGCAAAGGTTTTAAAATAAATTTTGAACTGTGAATTTGAAATATTTTGTCACTAAATACAACTGCTCAAATGTTTGATACATATGACATATTTACATCACGAATATGTACTAACGGAGGTCAACCTCCTTGTGTTTGATCTCAGAAAGTAGAAATTTCTAGAAAATGGAATGGAAGAGGGAGATCATTCCGTAGAGCAATCTGTCGAGGCTGAGGCCCGAGGAGAAGCCCCAGCACTCCAGAATGTGAGTGGGTCAGCCACTCTAGCTCCTCCTCAAACACTGCAGTTCCCTACTCAGTTTGCATAATAGATGGCTGCATTTTTCCAACAAATGATAGGAAATGTGCCACCTCATGCTTAGATGCAAGCACCTGCAGCACAACCACAGCCCTCGGCTCGGCAATATGAAAAATTAATGAAATTTGAGGCCACCGAGTTTAAGGGCACTATGGATCCACTAGAGGCAGAAGGTTAGAAAGAATGGAATGGGTTTCAGAAAGCTGCAGTGTGTAAAGGAGTTGAAGTTCGAATATTCAGTATCACTTCTGCAAGGGGATGCATATGAGTGGTGGAAGACCATCCCCCACAGCCTGGTAGAGCCACCAGTCCTCATATGGGCAGACTTTTTAAGGGAATTTCGGCAAAAATGGGTCCCCAATACTTATGTAAACATGAACTTACAAGAGTTTTTAAGTCTGAAGCAAGGGGACAGAACTGTAGCAGAGTATGAGCGGGATTTCTCTCGACTAAGCCACTATGTCGGAAGTTTGGTCACCACCCCTAGAGACTGGTGTAAGAGGTTTGACGCTTGGTTGAGGCCTAGCTTGAAAATGCAAGTGGTAGGGTCCCGACACCAAAATTTTTCTGAATTAATTTCACAAGCCCTAAAAATGATAGAATCAGAATGGGCAGTGAAAAAGAGTACAAAAGAGAAAGAGAAAACTAAAAAGGTTACTGGCCAAGCTACTGAGAATGGCTCTGGGAAAAGAAAACATTTTGGAGGATCTAGCTTGCGCTAATCCGGTAGAGGTAGATCTTCTAGACAAAAACCATCCCAATCCGATCAGTAAACTCAACAGACACACAGAAATACGGTGTCAGATCGACTTTGTGAAACTTGTGGTAAACCACATAGTGGAGTATGTTATAGAGCTACAGGAGCATGTTTTAATTGTGGAGGGACTGGTCATTTTGCTAAGGATTGTGTAAGTCCACGCCGTTATGGATCATTTACCACGTCAGAAGGATCAGCCCAAGTTTCTACCCCGAAGAGTTCACCAGCAGTTGGTAGAGGCAGAGGCAGAGGCAGAGGTAGGGGTAGTACACCTGGAAGTCAGAGTACTGTGAATCAACTAGGACAAGGTGATGCTCCAGTGAGAGTATACACTATGCGACAGAGGGACGAGGATGAGACTTCTGACATGGTTGCTGGTATTTTCTCGATTCTTAACTAAGATATGTATATGTGTTAAAAAAAAAAAATTGATATGTTAGTGACTAGTCTTTTTAAAATTAATTTTGGAAGAGTTTGTCAGTGAAAAATATTTGTTAGCATACAAGAATTTGTAAAGTTAATTAGTAAGCCTAATTAGGTAAGGCAAGAGAACCTAAAAGTAAGTTATAGTAATATAGCTACCTTAGATGTGGGTAAGGGTATTACTGCTGATAGACATCAGTAGGTACCATAATCAAAATAAGTTTAAGATATTAGTGGATTTAAAAGAAATAAGATATAGGGAAGTTTGATCTATTGGGATGTATAGTCGTAACTATGCAATATTCTTGATGTTTGTACTGTAAGCTACAGATTACAGTACTGACTTGGGATTTATTGTGTAGAGCTACGTACTACCCAATAGTACACAAGGATAAGAATAGTTGCAAATGACATCTGTTTTGGTATAGTTATGATAAGATAAAGTTTTCTTATTGGAAAGGAGTTTGAAAATCCTAACCTGGGATTTAAAACTCTAAAGTTAGAATATTTAAATGTTATAGTTTAGTACAAAAGAAAGTAATGACTACACATCGATGCAAAATAAGCTATAGAATATCGATAGAAAGAAAAAAAAAGACTACAAAGGAAAATAATTGCTAAAATAATAGCAAGAAAAGACTAAAATATTATAAACTAAACTGAAGGTTACATCAAATGACTAAGAGATTTGATAAGAAAAGAGTAAAACTAAGTTCTCACCCATAGGATCATATGAGGTCCTAGAAAAAGTAGATCCATTAGCACACAGATTTGCTTACCTTTAAAATTGAAATGAATTTGAATCTAACTTATGAAAGAAGTTCATAAGAAACTAGGCACACGAGGTAAGCAATCGATGAGTAAATAGCATTGGTTAAAGTGCTACGGACCATTATTCTGATTATGATGCTACGTAGAAATGTGAGAAAAATAAGAGAAAACAACACGTATGACTATTTGAGGACAGATAGTGGACACAATTTCGAGGACGAAATTCATTTTAAGGGGGGGGGGAGAATTATAACACCCCTATTTACATAGCCTGGTAAATTACACTGTTTCGGAGATCGGTGTTGGTCCAGACAATTAAGAGGATTAGAACTATGTTTAAGACACCTAGAGAAGCCTTGAACACAAATAATTAGTAATTGTCAAATAGTTAAATAAAAATAAGAAAAATAGAACATAAAAAGTTAAGTGAGCCAAGAGTCATAGCGATGGGTGACATTCTCGGAAAGAACTGCGAAGTCGATTTAAACTCAAATTTCGAACTGTAAAATGTGATGCTGCGCTCCTTAGGACTATTACGAACACAGTGTAAAAGATAAAATCACGAAAAAGAATTGTTAAGCTAGTCAAATAATTAGGTCAGAGATCCGAAAGAAATATTGAATTATTTGCAAACTGGATCGAACCGGCGAGGGGCAATTTGGTCAATTGACCCTTGGAGTTGACTCTTGACCTGACTGTCAAATAAAATTGTAGAAAAAAAAAATTTTGGGATCAAGAATTAAATTAAAAGAACCGAAGAAAAATAAATGAAAAAAAAAAGAGGGAAAAGAAAAAGTTCAAAAAAGTGAAATGGTTTATTACATCATGCATGATGCAATAAATTTAATAACTAAAAATTTGAAATTTTCATTGGATAATTGTGGATTAAGTTAGATTAAAAATGCATAAAAGAAAAGAAAATGAAAATAATAAAATGACATCATCATGCATGAAATAATGCATGACCTAATAAAACTATAATTTTAAATTTGAAAAATTTGGATAATTACTTATAAAGTAACCAATTAAAATTAAAAAGAGAAATTTTTGTCATCTTCCATTTCACTTTGCCATCCCTTCTTCATCCTCACTCCTCTCTTTCATTTTTCTTTTCCTTTCTTCCATTAAAGCTCTCTTTGAGCTTTTGAAACCCTAAAACTAACCCAAAATTGTTTTAATTTCTCCACCAAAAACTCTTAAGTAGACCTAGAAAAGAAGATTGAAGAAGGAATTGGGAACAAAAGTGGAGATATTTGAAGATTTGGAATTCAAAGTGAAGGTTAGTGATTTTCCTTCAAATTTTTTCTTTTTTTATGAGTTAGATTAATGAAATAAATTGAAATTGATGAAATTATGTAAAGAAACTTGGAAATTTATTCATATATGGACTTATGGGAAATTTGGAAGCCATTTGAATAGTAGGGTTTATGGTGTTTTAGTAGAATTAAAGGTGAATGGGAGCTTGAATGAGTTGAGTGAATATGTTTATATACTTTGAATGAATAAAATGTAACAAAATTAGTGAGTTAGGGTTTTGGACCTAAGGTTTTGGAAGCCAAAAATTGGAGAATTGGTCAAATGGTGTGTTTGACCTAGTTTGAGCTGAAAAATGGTCATTTGTAACCAATTGTGGTATGTTGGAAGTGTTGGAATTGAATGGAAATTTGGATTGCTTAGGGCCATTATGCAGGCAGCAAGACCAAGGTCCATTTCTGGGACCAAAACTGAAAATTTACTAACCCAATTGGTGTTAGACTGATTGGGAATGAAACTAGACACAAAATGACACATTTTTCATTCAAGAATCATGCCCAAAAAGTGACCATAGCATAGTGAACAAATTGACCAAATCTGAAATTTGGTGTTCTGACCTGTACAAAAATGACCAAATGAACAGTATTTGTTCATTTGGCCATAACATGGGCTAGGCAGGTCTAAATGATCTGAAATTTTATCAGTAAAAAGATGAGATATAGACCTAAAACTTTCATGAAGAACACAAACCCAAATTATGCCCTTAACCAAGTCATTTAGCCACCCAAAATTGGTGACCTAAAACTGCCAGAACCCAAAAACTTGCCCAGAAATTTGGGTAAGTCCAATCTGGCATCCATGATTCAAATGGCTATAATTTGAGCTACAAAACTCCAAATGGAGTGATTAAAAATGGGAAATAAAGTTAAGACAATAAGGAACAATTTCTATGAAGAAAACTTAGCCAAATTCTAACAGCAACATGACCAATGGAACAGTACAAAATAGGACACTAAAAATGAAAATTTATAATTTTGCCTAAAAGACCTAAGTTTTGAGAAAACAACTAAAACCAACAAAATTGGTGACCAAAATGTGGTATGTGAGTATAGTTGGAGTTCCCATACCTTTTAAGCATAAGAAAGTCAATATTTTGACTTGAATAGCATCATGAATAGTAACCTCAACATGAAAATTTTCAAGAATGAAGTTTAAGCATATATGAATTAATTATTGGAATTATTGTGAGATAAGATACTGAACCACTATAAATTTCGGTCATTCTTGAAAATGGCAATCATGATTCAAATGGCTATAATTTGAGCTACAAAACTCTAAATGGAGTGATTAAAAAAGGAAAATAAAGTTAAGACAATAAGAAACAATTTCTATGGAGAAAACTTAGCCAAATTCTAACAGCAACATGACCAATGGAACAATACAAAATAGGACACTAAAAATGAAAATTTATAATTTTGCCTAAAAGACCTAAGTTTTGAGAAAACAACTAAAACCAACAAAATTGGTGACCAAAATGTGGTATGTGAGTATAGTTAAAGTTCCCATACCTTTTAAGCATAAGAAAGTCAATATTTTGACTTGAATAGCATCATGAATAGTAACCTCAACCTGAAAATTTTCAAGAATGAAGTTTAAGCATATATGAATTAATTATTGGAATTATTGTGAGATAAGATACTGAACCACTATAAATTTCGTGTTTCAGCTGAAAAAGATCCGGAAGGTCTAAGAGACTAAGTTAAGGCATAGAGGCGACTTGCGTCAGGTTTGTGCACAACAAACTTAAAATTCATTATTTCTACTTTACAATTCTTGAAATAAATGTTGTGAATAATTTTGATTATTATGGCTTTGAAAATATTATTTGAAAAATAGTATGTTGCCTACTTTGTAAATGAAAAGTTTGGAATGAAATATGATTTGTAAATTGTATGAAATGTTTGAATAACTTGATCTAAATTTTTTTTTAATTCACACTTGGCAAGGCAATATCACTATGTTCCTCCTCCATTTATGGGGTGAGTTTGACTATATTCCTCCCTCTTTGGCTTTCCAGTCAGGAGGTGAATTTGGATGAGTACTCATTAGCTAGCTAGCCACCTCCCTCATTGATTTCGATTAGTGGGGTGAGTGTGCCTTGTCGTGGTGTACTCATTGATTTCCATTTATTATTCATGAATGTTTTATATTATGCATTTTATGTTTTATTGTGCACCATTGAGTAAACTTTACTTAGCGATAGCTTTAACTTGCTGTCGCAGATAGAGAAAAGGACATAGCAGCAGAGTAAGTTGCTACAGTCAGAGAGGAGCACAGTTGAATAATTTTTGTACTGGTATTTGTTAATACCTTTGTAATTATTTTGATGTAAATGGTTTAATGTCATATGTATTAAGGTAGATTGAGCAGTTACACAGTCAATGTATAATAATATTATTTTTGAGAATTTTGTGTCTATAAATTAACTTATAAATATAAATTAAATATTTAAGATGCAATGTGCATGAGTTTATGAAATGTTTTGAGATACCAATTCTTGATTTGAAATTTGGATTTTGAATTGAAGTGTTGCTATTGCTGTTGATTTGAAGCTTGTGGTTGCAAATGGGGTTGAAATTAATTATTTGGAAGTGTTTTTCACAGGTTTTGAAGAACTGTTTTTTCCAAATATAGACGGCACTCTGTCGAAATTTTTATAAAATTTGCGGAAAAATAAAAATGGATAAAAATTTTTACTAGTTTTAAAACTTCAATTAAATGATTTTAATTCCTACCAAAATGCTCACCACTTCCAAAAGATCAGAAAATAGTTTTTAAAATCCCTTGTAGTATATTTAATGGGTTATCTGTAAGCGAAGTACGATAATTTATTAGATGTATTACGGGATCATGTTACATCTTACGGAAGGGTAGGGTGTGACAAGATGTAACATGATCCCGTAGTACATCTAATGAATTACCGTACTTCACCTACTGGTAACCCATTAAATATACTTCAAGGGATTTTTAAACTATTTTCTTACTTTTTAAAAGTAGTGAGCTTTTATAGCAGGTATTAAAAACATTTACTTAAAGTTTAAAGACTAGTTAAAATTTTTGTTCATTTTTATTTTTACGCAAATTTTGGAAAATTTTCGGCAGAGTGCTTTCTATATTTAGGAAAAACATTTCTTCAAACACCTATAAAAACACTTTCAATAATTCATTTTATCAAAATAAACCACTACCATAACACAAATCAATATCATTTCTCCCAACTCCATAATTCAAAACAATTCTCAATTCAATTGTCATAAAAAATAATATTAAATAACTTCATTCATATTCCACTAAAGAAAAATTAATTTACATTCATTATAAAACTCAAAAATAAGTTTAAACATTACAATAATTTATATTTCATTACATACCAAAATAATATTACCAGAGTTTTTGTACAACTGCTCAAATAATTTACACACATATATTTACATGCATAATCAAAATCTAATATATAAGGGTATACTTATAATATACCCGAGGCTAGTCACAAGCAGTCTTCAAGGTGTAGCTGCAGGAATCTCACTCAACTGCTCTATCTCTACTCTCACCTGCAACAGCATACAAAGCTATCCCTGAGTGGTGAACTCAGTGGTGCGCAACTATAATTTAAAATGTAATACAATATACATTGACAATAATTATACCAAAAATTTTGGAATCTAGAAATTTAACCAATTTTCAAATGTCAAAATTTTCATTGCCAATAATAATAGTCACTTGTTAAAATAACCTTGATCAAAATTTCAATTTGTCAAATCACAACTGAACAATAAAAATAATTTCTGTAATTATGGAATAAACAATTATTTTAACAAAATCATTTGTACACAATCTCATTTAAAATCGCTATTTCTTATCAATCCAAACCCATTTTTTATCTCACTAACTATGCAAGATTAATCCAAAAGGGCCATCTTCGGGGGCGATTCTAACTCCCTATGGTCGGGGAGGTCGAATCGGGATTCTAACTCCCTATGGTCGGGGAGGTCGAATCATCATGTATAGTACACAACACACCAATGAAACTTCCAACAGGCCAATAACAAAAACTTAGATCTAACCTCTAATAAGAGGAGAATCTAAGCCTGTGCACATACCATGGTATTCAAAATAAAACAAAGCTAACTCCATTGTCTCATCAACAAATGATATAGAGATGGGTAATAACCTAGTCAAGCATCTATAGTGAGATATAAAACCATATCATGCATTTCTTTGTCCTTTTTGTGATCATAAATCACAACACAATATTAATTCAAGATCAATTCTATAATTTTTTTATGCTCATTACAATCCAAAACAAAATTTGTATTTTATTCATGCAAATTGCCCATCACAATTCAAAACATAATTCCAACACAATTTTCCTAACATAATTTATCCAGTCTAAAACAATATTCAATAATCATTGAAATAAATTCCATAATTGATAAACATAGTGCATAAGGAAAAATGAAATCATTTAATTACGTAAAATATTCAAAACAAATTCAATTAAAAACTAGTTGTGCACAAGCCTCTTTTGTCAACTCAATTTATTTAAACTTTTGTTTCTCCTTCGAAGATCTCTTTCCAACTAAAACATATAAATTTAAAGTGCTTCAGTATCCAATTCTAATGCTTAAATTTCAACAATTTCTTTGCAGACTTATCCTACCTATTACGGTTTATAAATTTCGGGTCTTTCACATTTTTGTGTATGGTGGCACTATTCAAGTCAAAATATTAAATTTTCTATACTTAATAGGTTTATTAGTTCTAATTGCATCCATATACCACACTCTGGGTATCAATTTTGTTGGCATTGATTGCCAATTCAATTTCTAAGTCTCCTAAGAGAAATTAAAATTTTTTAGTTTTGGTCCCCTATTTTCTACTGTTCCATTGATCTGGTTACTGTGAGAATTTGGCTAAGTGTCCTTCATCAAAGTTGTTCCTTATTGTCTTAGCTTTAATTCCCTTTTTGAATCACTCCATTTGGAGTTTTGTAGCCCAAGTTATGCCTATTTTTCTAAGGCTGGCCAGATTTAGTGTTACTCAGAATTCTGGGCATTTTCTGAATACTAGCAGTTTTTGTGAGTTGATTGCAAGTGACTTTTTGGATAGGTTATGGTCAAAATTTTAGTTTGTTTTCTGCATGAAACTTGTAGTGCTATGTCTCAGCTTTCCATCGGTATAAAATTCAGGTCATTTGGACCTTCTTAGGCCAAGTTATGACCATTAGAATAAGTACTATTCATATGGTCAATTTTGTACAGTGGCAATGTGCCTAATCCGGGTTTGACCTAATTTTACACCACTTTGTGTTCAGTTTTAGGTCAAGGTTTCTTCACCAAAAATGTTTCATTATGTGTCTAATTTCACCTCCAATTGGCCTTATACCAATTGGAGCAACAAAATTCACTTTATGGCCTATTAAACTAGCTGGACTCATTAGTCCAGAATTCAACACAATGACTCACTACAATTCCATAAATTTCTTTCATTCATTTGGCATTAATTCTTATCAATTTCACTTCATGTGACCTTAATTTACCATCACCATAACAATTGAGTAACCTATCATGAAAACCCTAACTTCACCCAAACCCTAATCTCTACTTTATAATTCATACAATTTCAAGCTATCTCACTTCATAATTCATGCTTACTACATCACCACACCTTACAATTCAAGTTCAATTGAAATAAACACCATCAAACCCTAATTCATCACATGTTGGCTGAATTCTATATAGTCCCTTAACTTATAATTTATTTTACTTTTCAATAATTTCTTACTCAATTCAATTACCTAAGCATGAATATAAAGAAAAATTTGAAGAACTATCACTAATCTTTTCTTGAATTTCCAATCTTCTATTTCTTTCACTTTCTCTCTTTCTTTCTTGTTCTAAGCTTCTCACCAAGGTCTATTTAAGGGTGTTTAGTAGATAATTTATTAAATTTTAGGGCGAGGTTAGGAATTTGAAAGCTTAAGCAAGCTTGGTTATGCAAGATTTTTTTTAGAGAGAGAGCCAAGAGAGAGGGATAGCTGATTATGGGGAAGAAGAAAGTGTATTTTCTTTTTAAATTTTTATCTTTATTAATGTGTAATTATTCTTAAATTTTCATAATTTAAAATTATAGTTTTAATGAGATCATCCTTATGTCATAGGGGTGATGTCAAAATTCTTATTTTAATTTCTATTCTTTTCCTTTGTTTTTCCATAACTTCTTCAATTTAAATCTATACTTCAAAATTTTAATTTCTAAAATTTTATTGGACAGTTAGGTCATGAATCACCTCTAGGGGTAAATTGACCAATTTGACCCTCTCCGGTCTGATCCGGTTTGCAAATAATTCGATATATCTTTCGGATCCTTGACCTAATTATTTGACTTACTTAAAAATTCTTTTTCGTGATTTTCTCTTTTCCACTGTGTTCACAATAGTCCTAAGGACAACGGCGTCACATTTTCCTATTCGAAATTTGAGTTTAGACTGACCTCGCAGTCATTTCCCAGGAAGGTCACCCATCGCTGTGACTCCCGGCCCATTTAACTTTTTATGCTTTTTTTTCTTCTTTATACTTAACTATTTGGAAATTACTAATTATTTGTGTTTAGGGCTTGTCTAGGTATCTTAAACGTGGTTCTAACGCCTTTAATTGTCCGGACCGATATTGGTCACCAGAATAGTAAAATACACCAGGTTATGCCAATAGGGGTGTTCCAGAGCATCAGGTTTTATTAGGGTTGCTGCAACCTATATCTATACCAGAGTGGAAATGGGATCGCCTCACCATGGATTTTGTGATTGGGCTACCATTGACACAGAAGAAGCATGATACCATCTTGGTGATTATAGACAGATTAACAAAGTCAGCACACTTTCTACCTATCAGAACCGACTACTCACTGGAGAGATTAGCAGAAATCTACATAGCTGAGATAGTACAGTTACATGGAGTGCTAATATCGATCATATTTGACCGAGACCCGAGGTTTACTTCTAGGTTTTGGAAGAAGTTACAAGAGTCATTAGGCACTCAACTGCACTTCAGTATGGCTTATCATCCTCAGATGGATGGACAATCCAAAAGGGTGATTCAGATAACCCTTATAACTTAGTAAATTGTTATAAATGTTAAAAGATTAATAATAATGACATGACATGAATGACATGATAGGTGCTAGAAGATATGCTTTGGAGTTACATTATTGTCTTTAAAGGAAATTGGGAGAAGTACCTTCTTTTGGTAGAGTTTGCTTACAAGAACAGCTATCAAGCCAACATCAAAATGGCACCATATGAAGCATTATATGGGAGGAGATGCAGGACTCCCTTGTGCTGGACAGAGATGGGTGAAGAGAAAATAGTGGGCCCAGACCTAGTGTGACAGACAGAGGAAAAAGTGAAGCTAATCAGAGACAACTTGAAAGTCACCTCAGACAGACAGAAGTTCTATGCTGACCTAAAGAGAAGAGACATAGAGTATGAGGTTGGTGATAAGGTGTTTCTCAAGGTATCACCATGGAAGAAAGTGTTAAGATTCGGCAAGAAAGATAAGTTAAGCCCTAGGTTTATTGGTCCATACGATGTCATTGAACATGTAGGTCTAATAGCCTACAGGCTAGCTTTATCATCTGAGCTGGACAAGATTCACAATGCGTTCCATGTATCGATGCTCAGGAGATACAGATCAGATCCTTCACATGTCATTTCCCCAGAAGAGATAATTGTGCAATATAACTTGAAAGATGAAGAAGAACCAATCAAAATCTTGGCACGGGAAGTAAAAGAGCTCAGAAATAAGAGAATTCCACTATTGACAGTCTTATAAAGAGACCACAACACGGAAGAGGTTGTGACACCCCTTACCCGTCTACAGTATATCCGAGTAAGATATGTCACACGGTGTACCGGAACACTCTATTTTATCTCAATCATTTTTATTCTTCCTTAATTTATTTTTATCATAATTTTGAATATAATTTATGAAATATAATTCATTTAAGTTATTTATTGAAATTATAATTTATTTGAGATTTCGAAAATTTTATAGAAAATCCGGAAGAGTACAGGCTAAAAATGGAGAAAACAGTTCTTCGGAACCTGTGAAAAATACTTCCAATAATCATATCTAATCATTCTCAAACTCCAATATCAAAATCTCAATATTTTTCAACAACATTTCCATTTCTCAATCATTCATTTCTCGTGGTACTCATATATAAGCAATAAATAAATACTCAAATTTTCCATTCATAACCACAATTTTCACTATTTACATTAACATCAAAATACATTACATAAGTCTCAATTACACAAGAGAAAATAACAGTTAGTTACAAAATACCCAAACGAAACCTAGTGTCCTACCAATGCACTGAAGATGGTGAGGTGACACGGACACTATGCAGAACTGCAGGAGGTCTCACCCAGTCTGTGGTCTACTGGGCTCTCAGTTAGTATCTCCAGAACCTACGCGTGGCAAAAGCAACGCGCTAAGCAATAATGCTTAGTGGTGCCAATAATAAAATAAAAAGAAATAACAGAAAATAAATATGTAGTGAATGTATTGATGTCTCATTATAAATAAATTTTTGTTGAGTATTTGTAGATTTACTTATTTTGTACTTGTTATATTCATTATTTCATTAAATTTATTCACTTTCATTTTTGGTTGCCCAAGTAACCTATACTGGACGACTGGACTGGATAAACGGGTAAACTGGCAATGGGTATCAAGTACCTCAGTCTGTCACACCATTGGTCACATATGTATCTCCCAGGCAAATGTAATGAGCTAATAAGTCAGATAACATCAGGCACAAGGCCAAATCTCAACACAATGTTAGAATGGCTAAAAGCCATGAAATCACAGAATGGCATAGTGCCATGTGCAGTACTGCTAACTGAACCCTATTGGCATGCCAAACTATCCAAACCAATCTTGTTAGGTATACTAGGGCATTTGACACTTTTGAGTTTTATAATTTTTGAATTTCAAGTTTTGGTGTTACTATTCACTTCATTAGTCAACCAAAATGTTGACTTTTGCATAGAAAATAGGTACATTGGTTTTAATACTCCTAACATACCACATTTTGCATTCAAAATTTGTTGGTATTGGTTGCCAATACCATTTCTAAGTTTTAAGTTAATGGGGCAGAATTTTCAGTTTTGATACCTTATTTTTACTGTTCCATTAGTTACTGTTGCAGTGGGAATTTGAAAAAATGATAAACATGAAAGTTGTTTCTTATTTTGTCTAGTTGAATTTCTTTTTTTTAATCACTCCATTTGGAGTTGTTTTGCTCAAGTTATGATCCAAAAACCACAACTGGCCGAATTGGAATTTTTCTGGACTGACCATATCTACAGTGCAGTGAACAGTGAATGCAATTCCCTTGTTGGATAGGTTATGGTCATAATTTGGGGTGGGTTTCTTCATGAAATTTTTTGGTCTATATCTTATCTTGTTGCTGGTAAAATTTCAGGTCAATTGGGTTATTCTACACTGAGTTATGGCCAAATGAACAATCACTGTTCATTTGGTCATTCTGCAGAAACAGGTTGCAGGACACGCGGATTGGGACAAGTTTTTGGTCCACTTGGTTTGGTCTTATGGGCATGGTTTCTTCACCAAAGTTGTGCCATTATGTGTCTAGTTTCATGTCCAATTGGCCAAACACCAATTTAACCTCTACAATTTAAGTTATGACAGTCCAAACAAGCTGGACTCAGATCCAAACCTGCAGGTCACCATGGGCAGCCCACCCATACACAAATGCCAAGCCTCAACTCACCTTATTCCCTCCTCACACACATTCAAATGGTCACTCATTGACCGTTACAATATTCATATACCATTTCATGAGCAAACCCTAATTTTGTTCAAGTCTCCAAGTTCTCAAAGTTCAATTTATGCACTAAACTTACAATTTCAACTTAAATCATGTCCTTAAACATGAATTGAGTGAGAGAGAATAAATTGGGCAATAACCTTAGGAGGGCAGAATTTTCCCTTCAATTTCCTTCACTTTCTTTAGTTTTCTTGGCAGCCAAACACTTTTCCAAGAGGTAAAATCAAGTTTTTGTGAAGAAGACTAGAGGTTTTATGGTGATTTTTCAAGAGAATTTCTAGTGAGAAGTTTGGAATAACAATGGTGAAGGGAGAGGAAAGGGAGAAACAGCTGAAGAAGATGATGAATGCAGAAATTGTTTCATTTTTTTCTTATTTTATCTCTTTTTAATTTGGCTTGTTGAGTTGTGATTGGTGAAGGCCTTCCTAATGACATCATGTCATGTCATATTTAGGTATTTCTTTCATTTTCTTTTTTCCTTTTCTCTACTCATTTTCAATTTAATTTTTAGCAATATTTATTCATATTTTAGATCATAATAATTTTTTACTTAACTGGACAAGTCGGCCAAAAATCACCTCTGAAGGTGAAATGACCAAAATGCCCTCCGTTTGGCTTAACAGACAAAAATTGTCTGTACCGATTAAAATATTTTTCTAAACTTTTTCTTAGCATTCTAATGCCATAGAACCCTCAATAACCCTTCTCTGGAGTCCCAAAAATTATTTTATGAATTTTCTCTCGGGTCTAGGGTTCCTAGTTTCGAGAACCGCAACTTCCCACTGGGTTACCCATCGCTTGGGCATCGACTCATTTAACTTGGTTGTATTTTATTTCTAAATTTTTTTTCTAAATTTTTCTTATTAATATTTGAGTTAATGATGATTCCTCACTTTAGTTTAAATATTTTTCTGGACGTTCTAGCTGTCCGGACCGACACTGGTCACCGGAACAATAGAATGTGCAGAGTTGCTACCGGGAGGGTGTTACAACTCTTCCCCTCTAATTTAAATTTCGTCCTCAAAATTTACCTGATGCAAACAGTTGAGGGAACTGTTGCCTCATCGTCTCTTCACCTTCCCAAGTTGCCTCTTCAATGTTGTGGTGCCTCCAAAGCACTTTCACTAGTGGAATCTGCTTATCAAGTTTTTGTGAAGAAGACTAGAGGTTTTATGGTGATTTTTCAAGAGAATTTCTAGTGAGAAGTTTGGAATAACAATGGTGAAGGGAGAGGAAAGGGAGAAACAGCTGAAGAAGATGATGAATGCAGAAATTGTTTCATTTTTTTCTTATTTTATCTCTTTTTAATTTGGCTTGTTGAGTTGTGATTGGTGAAGGCCTTCCTAATGACATCATGTCATGTCATATTTAGGTATTTCTTTCATTTTCTTTTCTCCTTTTCTCTACTCATTTTCAATTTAATTTTTAGCAATATTTATTCATATTTTAGATCATAATAATTTTTTACTTAACTGGACAAGTCGGCCAAAAATCACCTCCGAAGGTGAAATGACCAAAATGCCCTCCGTTTGGCTTAACAGATAAAAATTGTCTGTACCGATTAAAAGATTTTTCTAAACTTTTTCTTAGCATTCTAATGCCATAGAACCCTCAATAACCCTTCTCTGGAGTCCCAAAAATTATTTTATGAATTTTCTCTCGGGTCTAGGGTTCCTAGTTTCGAGAACCGCAACTTCCCACTGGGTTACCCATCGCTTGGGCATCGACTCATTTAACTTGGTTGTATTTTATTTCTAAAATTTTTTTCTTAATTTTTCTTATTAATATTTGAGTTAATGATGGTTCCTCACTTTAGTTTAAATATTTTTCCGGACGTTCTAGCTGTCCGGACCGACACTGGTCACCGGAACAATAGAATGTGCAGAGTTGCTACCGGGAGGGTGTTACAACTCTTCCCCTCTAATTTAAATTTCGTCCTCAAAATTTACCTGATGCAAATAGTTGAGGGAACTGTTGCCTCATCGTCTCTTCACTTTCCCAAGTTGCCTCTTCAATGTTGTGGTGCCTCCAAAGCACTTTCACCAGTGGAATCTGCTTATCAAGTTTTTGTGAAGAAGACTAGAGGTTTTATGGTGATTTTTCAAGAGAATTTCTAGTGAGAAGTTTGGAATAACAATGGTGAAGGGAGAGGAAAGGGAGAAAAAGCTGAAGAAGATGATGAATGCAGAAATTGTTTCATTTTTTTCTTATTTTATCTCTTTTTAATTTGGCTTGTTGAGTTGTGATTGGTGAAGGCCTTCCTAATGACATCATGTCATGTCATATTTAGGTATTTCTTTCATTTTCTTTTCTCCTTTTCTCTACTCATTTTCAATTTAATTTTTAGCAATATTTATTCATATTTTAGATCATAATAATTTTTTACTTAACTGGACAAGTCGGCCAAAAATCACCTCTGAAGGTGAAATGACCAAAATGCCCTCCGTTTGGCTTAACAGACAAAAATTGTCTGTACCGATTAAAAGATTTTTCTAAACTTTTTCTTGGCATTCTATTGCCATAGAACCCTCAACAACCCTTCTCTGGAGTCCCAAAATTTATTTTATGAATTTTCTCTCGGGTCTAGGGTTCCTAGTTTCGAGAACCGCAACTTCCCACTGGGTTACCCATCGCTTGGGCATCGACTCATTTAACTTGGTTGTATTTTATTTCTAAAATTTTTTTCTAAATTTTTCTTATTAATATTTGAGTTAATGATGGTTCCTCACTTTAGTTTAAATATTTTTCCGGACGTTCTAGCTGTCCGGACCGACACTGGTCACCGGAACAATAGAATGTGCAGAGTTGCTACCAGAAGGGTGTTACAACTCTTCCCCTCTAATTTAAATTTCGTCCTCAAAATTTACCTGATGCAAACAGTTGAGGGAACTGTTGCCTCATCGTCTCTTCACTTTCCCAAGTTGCCTCTTCAATGTTGTGGTGCCTCCAAAGCACTTTCACCAGTGGAATCTGCTTATTCCTCAACTCTTTCACTTCCCGAGCCAGGATCCGTATAGGTTCTTCTTCATATGTCAAATCCGGTTGTACTTCAATTTCTTCCATGGAGATGACATGTGAAGGATCTGAGCGGTATCTTCTTAGCATAGACACGTGGAACACATTGTGGATCTTGTCCAGTTCTGGTGGTAAAGCTAGCCTATAGGCCACTGGACCCACACGTTCAATGACTTCATATGGGCCAATGAACCTAGTGCTTAACTTACCTTTTCTTCCAAACCTCAATACCTTCTTCCATGGTGACACCTTGAGGAACACTTTGTCGCCAACCGCATATTCTATTTCTTTTCTCTTCAGGTCGGCATAAGATTTTTGTCTATCTGAGGCAACCTTCAAATTGGCTTTGATTAGTTTTACTTTCTCCTCAGTCTGTTTCACTAAGTCTGGTCCTACCAGTTTGTCTTCGCCCAATTCAGTCCAGCACACTGGAGTTCTACATTTCCTCCCATACAGTGTTTCATACGGGGCCATTTGGATACTAGCTTGGTAGCTATTGTTGTATGAAAATTCTGCCTATGGGAGGTATCTATCCCAACTTCCCTCAAACTCAATGACACAACTCCTCATCATATCCTCAAGGACCTGACATATATTTCATGTTATTATTATCATTTTAATTCAATATTTGTATTAATTCAATTGATTCAATTGTTTACCTAGATTACTCTTTCTAATTGCCCATTCGTCTGAGGATGTAAAGATGTGCTGAAGTGGAGTTGTGTACCCAAGGACTCATGCAACTTCTTCCAAAATCTCGTTGTAAACCTTGGGTGTTGATCAGATATGATGGAAAGTGCAATTCCATGCAGTCTAACTATCTCACTGATATATAATTCTGCTAACTTCTCCAGTGAGTAGTTAGTCCTAACTGGCAGAAAGTGTGCTGACTTCGTCAATCTATCTACTATCACCCATACTGCATCATGTCTCTTCTGGGTGAGAGGTAGACCACTCACAAAATCCATGGTCACCCGATCCCATTTCCATTCAGGTGTGTGTATAGGCTGTAGCAAACCTGATGGAACTTGATGTTCTGCCTTGACTTGCTGACATGTCAAGCATTTAGTCACATAGTCAGCTATGTCCTTCTTCATACCAGGCCACCAATACTGAAGCTTCATATCATGATACATCTTTGTACTTCCTGGGTGCATAGCATAAACACTGGCATGTGCCTCTTTCAGAATACTGGCTTTTAATTCCCCATTATCTGGTACACATACTCTTCCTTTGTAGTACAGACACCCATTTGTTTTTACCTCATAGTCAGTTACTTTTCCCCCTGAGATTTGGCTCACAATAGCCATTAACTTTTCATCTACCTTCTGCCCATCCAAAATCTGCTGTAACAGGTTTGGCCTCACTTGCAACTCAGCCAAAATAGCTCCATCTCGAACCAAAGTTAGACAGGCATTCAATAATCTCAAAGCTGTGATGGATTTTCTGCTCAAAGCATCTGCAACTACATTTGCTTTCCCAGGATGGTAGTCAATTACACAATCATAGACCTTCAGGAGCTCAATCCATCGTCTCTGTCTAAGGTTGAGCTCCTTTTGGGTTGGCAAGTATTTCAGGCTTTTGTGGTCTGTGTAAATGTGTAACACCCCTCACCAGTCTACAGTGTAGCTGAGCAAGGCGTGCTACACGGCATGCCGGAGCACCTGATCTTATCTGATTTCATTATAGTTCTAGATTTACTTGTTCAAAAACTTTATTTGAGGTTTAGGCTATTTTTACTGTTTATCAAAATCTGACTAATTTGGAAATTTCAAAAATTTTAACGATAATCTGGCAACGTGCCGACTGTAATTTGGATTAACAGTTCTTCTGAACCTGCCAAAAACAATTTCAATATATACTCAATTTCTCAAACTTAATAGTCTCAAAAATTTTCAAACATAATGTATCTCAATACAGTATCCAGATTTCTCAGAAATCTCATCAGATTTTCAACATCTCAATATTCACAAGTACAATCTCATTATAACTCAAATTCAATTCACATATTAAAATACTTACTTTGAGTAGCTTCCATAATTCATAGGTTAATTACATGAGTTTATTTTGTACAAGATATACAAATAATTTACAATGTGCTAGGAATGAACAATATACATAACATGTATAAAATGAGCCCTATCTACATGCATTGCTGAGGAGGTGACAATCTTGAACTCTTCTGACACTTCGCAGTCCGACTCCAAAAATCTCGGTTGATACCATCTGGTTTTACCTTGATACTGCGAGGAAGCAATTCCATCGCGCTAAGCATTTCTGCTTAGTGGTGCAATAATATAACAAGAAATAATATATACAGGTAAAGAAAGAAATAAATCATAATTCAGATACTCATGAATCAATTTAATTTGGTATGGTATTTCTAGCATCAACTATCTCATATAATAGTTTGTTCCTCTTTGGAAGTGCTTAGTTTATAACTTTTCAGTAATACTACCCAGTATACAAATTATTCTAACTGTATTGTATTTCAAGTCTCTACGGTTCTGCAATTTATATTTTTGTTATGTTTCTTTTGCTAATCTCTTTTACTCATTCATTCAATACTTAACTTAATTATACTGAAATTTCATTATACTTAACTTAACTTAATTGCTTGAATTGAATAATATTTTAATTGACTGCCCGTGTAGCCTATACACTGACCAGACTGGATAAATGGATATACTAGCACTGGGTATCTAGTACCTCGGGCCGTCAGACCATCGGTCACAAAGTGTCTCCCGGTGTGCAAATAGTGTGGCTAAAAAGCCATATAATCAATCAGGCATTAAGCCGAGTATAATAACACAATCTATATAGCCATAGGCTATTAAGATCATAGTATGGCATATTAAGCCATAAAACACAGTATGACGTAAAGTCATTTACAGAACAGCTGTCAGAATCCTATTGGCATGCCAACCTATCCAAACTAGTCAACTAGGCAAATTAGGGCATATTACAATATTACATATTTAATTCTTTATTCATAGGGTTTATACATCTTTATGCTTTTCACTGGTCAATAAAATTATTGACCTTTTTATGCATCATGGATAGGTTGGTTCTAGCATCACATGTCACAATTTACAATTCAATATGTTGTCAATATAATGCAATTTACCCTTTTCACAAGTTGGCATTGAAGGAACGGAAGCGTGAAAAACACAAGTTTATACCATTGAATTCAAAAATTTTCACCTAGGGTCACATGCATCATGCAAGATTTATTTTTATCTTTTTGATTTCAATGATAAACAACATATTAAAACTCTTTTAATATGTTTTTGGATCTGTATTTGTCATTTAAGATTTTAAAATTAATCAGATTAATTTTAGAACCCTAGATTAAATCAAGAACGATTACACTAACCTCTTGATGCACTGCAGTGTGTCTGCGCCTTTGAGATTCGTCTTCACGACACCAGATGTTGTCCCTCTAGCTTGTCCACACCAAGAACACCTATGGCAGTCCTTGAACAGCTTCTAAAGCCTTTTCTATTAATTAGAAATTCAAGTTCTGCCTTTTAAGAGATTAGAGATGTAAACAGGACACTAGAAACAATTCCTAGTGTTCTTAATTCAAGAGATTGATGGCTAATCTCTTTGAATTGATAAGAGATGAAGAAGAAGAGATAAAAACCCTCAAAATGCCGTGACAAAGGAGTGTGGCTGCTGGTTGTGTTTTATTTTCTCATAACAACACTTAAATAGCTAGGTTAACACATTAAACCCTTGCCACATGTCACCCTTTGATTAGCTCTAGGTTTAAGTGACCCAATCATATTGTGCCAAGTGTCAAACCTATATTTAATCTTGATTTTAATCATCTTACATGATTTAAAAAAACATTTGGCAAGCTTATGTGTTATGCCATGTGTCACCATCTCATGGTGCCACGTGTCACACTGCAAAATGACCAAAATGCCCCTGTGTCTTAATTTTGAGTTCTCAACCCAAAATAATTATTTTTCTTCTTCTAATTAATTTATATCAAATATAAATTAATTAATTAATCTCTATTAATTAATTTCTCATTAATTAAATTCATATTTAAACACTTTAAATATAAATTTAACTTATATTATACATCCAATAATCTAGATTTGGTTTCAAGTCATGCTAGGGACTTTGCAATCTAATTGCAAACCAAACATATTTAATTAATCAATTAAACTCTTTAATTAATTAATTAAATCATATTTAATTAGGTGATAACTTGTGTATGTGTGTGACTTACTAGGCTCATCACTAATTGGCAATGAGACATGATATCAACTATTAATATCATCAGAACTCTTTCTTACCATAAATGATTTCTCTAAATCATTTTATGAACCTCATAGACCATGGTTAACACCTAGCATAGCATGCCATGGCCACCCAATTAGTAATAAGGTTTACCTTAAATGAACCTATAATCATATGTCATCATGCACTAGAATCTCTCTGTTACAAAATCCCAACTCAAGCTGGAGTCATGGTTTATGTCAGACTCCATTTGCTATGAATATTATGTTCTCTTTTAATTCCAGTTCTTGATTAAAAAGATTTTCTCATCAGAAACTCTTTTCTGAATAAATCTATCTGTCCTGGTCAGGAACTTGAAACATCAAGAACAATTAAATGAACATAGGATTTTATCTCTATTTACTTAGAGGAATAGATTCCATCTTGATCAACACCTACCTCCATATATAACTAGTAGGAGCCAACACATGCCCATATACCCATACACGACAAGTATGAAAGCAGTATCAAACTCAAACTACCTATATACAAGATAACTGTGCTATCTCAGGTCTAAAGATTATATGCACTGATATGATTTATGACAAAACATTGACAAGAGTAAAATCCATGTGCTTGTCATAAGTGTCACTGGTTTGGCCTACTTATCATTTATAAGTGCCTATCATGTTTGTCATATGGCATGAGACTCACCATTCCATCTTATTTATATCTCATATAAATAACTTGGGAACAAACATGAATACAATCTTTCTGGATAAGTCATGTCCTTATTATGAAGTATCCTCGATTGTGAACCTATTTATGATACTTTGTGCTAGAAATATTGTCACTCATATTCTTAACAACTTAAGAATAATATTTCTAACAAAATATCAATGGACCTTTTCCATTACACATAAATATATTATGTAAACGGAAAAGTGGAAATGCCTTTTATTAATAAAAATATATACAAGATACATACTAAATGATATGCTCTAGGGCATACTACTAACAATCTCCCACTAGCACTAGAGCCATTCATTATAATACCTTAGACCCATTCTCAAGATGTCAGTCTAACTGAGCTTGTGACAAAGGCTTAGTGCATGGATCAGCTGAATTTTTTCAGCTGATGTTATTTTTCTTCATGGCTATATTGCCTTTGCCCAACTATATGTCTGATAATGTGGTAGTGCCTTTCTATGTGTTTGGATTTTGGGTGAGACCTTAGTTCCTTAGCTCAGATGATCGCTGCTCCATTGTTGTCACAAAGGTAGTGGAACTGGCCGACTCAATGGAAGGAACTACTGTAAGTTCTCATCACGAACTTCTTTATCCAAATGACTTCCTTTGCGACATCGATGCAAGAATATACTCAGCCTCTGTAGTGGAATCTGCAGTCGTGCTCTGTTTGGAACTCTTCCAACTGACTGCACCTCCATTACAAATGAACACATATCTAGAGGTAGAGTTTCTATCATCAATATCTGATTGGAAATCAGAATCAGTATAACCATCCAATTGCAAGTCTCCACCTCCACAAATCAAGAATAAATCCTTAGTTCTTCTCAAGTACTTAAGGATATTCTTGACAGCTATCCAGTGTTCCAAACCTGGATTGGATTGATGCCTGCTAGTCAAACTAATAGCATATGCGATATCCAGCCTAGTACACAACATTGCATACATTATACTTCCAATAGCCGAAGCATATGGAATCCTGGCCATCTTATCTCTTTCTTCAGGTGTCTTTGGAGACATCTCTTTAGAAAGATGGATACCATGTCTCACTGGTAACAATCCTCTCTCGGAATCAAGCATGTTAAACCTCTTTAACACCTTTTCCAAGTATAGACTTTGGGATAAACCAATTATTCTTTTCGCTCTATCTCTATAGATGCGAATCCCAAGAATATAGGTTGCCTCCCCTAAGTCTTTCATGGAGAATGTATTTGACAACCATACCTTTATAGTTGTCAACATACCTGTGTCATTACCCATCAACAGTATGTCATCCACATATAAGACAAGGAAAGTGATAGCACTGTCACTAACCTTCTTATATACACATGGCTCATCCTCATTTTTGATAAAACCAAAGGATTTAATGGCTTCATCAAAACGAATGTTCCAACTCCTCGAAGCTTGTTTCAACCCATAAATGGATCGCTTTAGCTTGCATACCTTGGAACCATCTTGGGATTCAAATCCCTTAGGTTGTTCCATGAAAATGTTTTCTTCAATGTATCCATTGAGAAAAGGCATTTTGACATCCATCCGCCAAATCTCATAATCATAGTGCAGCTATTGCTAATAAAATCCTAATTGATTTAAGCATGGCAGTGAGAAAGTCTCCTCATAGTCGATTCCTTGCCTTTGGCGAAACCCTTTCGCTACTAGCCTTGCCTTATAGGTCTCTACCTTTCCATCGAACCAATTTTCTTCTTGAAAACCCATTTGTTCCTTATAGGTATAATACCTTGGTGGGTCAACAAGATCCCAAACTTGATTCTTATACATGGAATCAATCTCGGATTTCATAGCATCAATCCATTTTGAAGAGTCTATATCTGATATAGCTTCTTCATAGGTAAGTGGATCATCTCCATGATCTACTTCTTCATGAGTAGACAACTCTTGTTCTTCTTCATGAAGAAAACCATATCTCACTGGTGGGTGAGATACTGCAGTTGTTCTACGAGGAACAGTGTAGATGTTTCATCAACGGGTATTGGTTGACTAGATGGATCTATATCCATCGATCTGATGGTTGGTCGAATTCTCAATTCTAACTCTATTTGCCTTCCTTTGCCTCCTTCTTGAACAAACTGTTGTTGAAGAAATGTGGCATCTCTACTTATCACAACCTTTTGTGAAGTAGGCAAATAAAAATAATATCCAAAACTATCTTTTGGATATCCAACAAATCGACCTTTTCTGATCTGGTCTCCAATTTATCAGTGTTCAGCTTTTTGATATAAGCTGGACAATCCCAAATCTTAACATGCTTAAGACTTGGTTTTCTTCCATGCCATATCTCATAAGGTGTGGAAGAAACTGATTTTGATGGAATCCTATTCGGAATATACAAAGTGATTCTAATGCAAATCCCCAAAGGAGATTAGCATATCGGTATAGCTCATCATACTACGTACCATATCCAATAGTACGATTTCTCCTTCAGATACACCATTCAATTTGTGGCGTTCTGGAGAGTCGGTGAGAAACAATGCCATGCTCTCTCAAGTATTCATCAAATTCGACTCAAATATTCACCTCCACGATCGATCGAAGAGCTTTAATATTCTTTCTGTTTGATTTTCTACTTGATTTAAATTCTTTGAACTTTTCAAAGATTCATGTTTGTATTTCATCAAATACAAATACCCAAACCTTGATTTATCATCGATAAAGGTAATAAAATAATGAAAGCCCCTCTAGCCATTTCTTTAAATGGACCACATACATCACTATGTATTAGCTCCAAAATATTTTCACTCTTAGCCTGTCCAATAAAGGGTGATCTAGTCATTTTGCCTCAAGGCAAGATTCACAAGTTGGAGTAGGCTCAGAGTCCAATAAGGATAGAATCCCCATTCTCTCCAATTTTGTAATCCTATCTTCTGCAACATGACATAACCTTAAGTGCCAAATATATTTTGAACTTGAGTTGTTTTGAACCACGGCATTGCTTTCATTTAGATTGCTATACTGCGCGGTGGAAACACTTTCTTACTGGTAATGGAAACACTTTCTTATTGGCAATGGAAACACTTTCCTGTTGGCAGTGGAAACACTTTCCTTTGCCTTCATCAACTTTAGTCTTCCTTTTCTGTTTAGCTATTTTCTTAGAAGGACCAGGAATCTGAGGTTTCTTTTTCTTATTGCCCTTTTTCTTGTTGGACTTTCCAGCAGAAGAAGATGCAACCAAAGCTACCTCTTTTCCTTTATTGCCTGGCATATTCTTTTGGGCAATAACCAGCCTGTTGAGTAAACCAGCTAAGGTGCATTCCTGTTGAGTCATATGGAAATTTGTCACAAAATTTCCCAAAAGACCCAGGAAGGGACTGAAGGATCAAATCCATCTGTAGTTGGAAATCCATGTTGAAGTCAAGATGTTCCAACTGCTCAATCAGCCGAATCATCTTGTGGACATGATCCCCAACATTCTGTCCCTCAGACATCCTCATGCAGAACAGCTGCCTAGATATCTCATACCTAGCATTCCTGCTGTGCTCACCATACAACTCTTGTAGGTGAAGGAGGATCTCACTCGCACTCTGCATGTTCTCATGTTGCTTCTGTAACTCATTACTCATGGAAGTAAGCATGTAACACTTAGCTCTCATATCATGCTCCTTCCACTTGTCCAAAGTTTCATGTTCCTCTTGTGTGGCCTCTGGAGGTAAGGGACCAGGAACATTTGAATCTAGAACATATCCTATATGTTCAAGGTTCAGGACAAGTTTCAAATTTCTTAGCCAATCAGACAGATTAGGTCCTGTCAACCTATTGTGATCAAGTATGCATGCAAGGATATTGGATGGTGGTGGTTGTTTTATGATCATTTTTATCAGAAAATTAACTGCAGAAAATAACCAGATTAATTAGTAAATGTATCATGTAATTAACCAAAATGATTATGGTCTTTTAATCAAATTGGTCCTCCCACTAACTTAGCGAATACTACACTTCCAAAGTAGAAAACGGAAATCCTAGTTGGATGGATTTCTAGTGGGTGATTGAATTCTTATAATTCTATTGATCATCCTCAGGTACATTCGTTATTGGAATTACAATAAACTATAAGTGAGCAACTCTTTGCCCATCACATCTCATGTGAGGTTCAATCCTTTACCTAGCCCTTAATGCTCAAAATCTCAGGTACATCCATTATTGACTTATCTTGCATTAGTTAAGTTGATCCCATTGAGTCAGTAATTATGCAAATAATTTTAATGTCCTTAGGTACATCCAATATTGGCCACTAAACCATTTACATATTTACAACATCTCATGCTTAACAATTATTCTTAAGAAAATCTCTTAAATTAATTGCATCTTATGCAACTATTTAAATTTTCTTAAAATAATTGCCCCAATGGAGGGCCTATGTTATAATTACTTTAATTATAGCATTTCCAACTTAATCATTTATTTGGAAGATTTTATGGTCATTCTAATTACTATTAAGGTCTCACTTTGCACATTATCCAATTAGCATGCATATATCATATAATAGCATACATTCCCATACATCTCATGCATTCATGGATAAGCAATAAATATGGTATGATCATGGACTTTCTAAGGGATTCAATTCTGAGCCACCAAGAATTGAATCAGGGCATTCCTAGGTGCATTTCATTCATTTTACAAGAGTTGCTGAAGGAGTACATAATCAACACTTGATCTTGAATTCCTCCCACTGGTCCCACCAATGCTCTTGACCTCCTTGAACTTCTTGCAATCCAATATTACATAGTAATCCTTGGCGTACCAAGGCGAATTTACAAGAACTTAAATAAATGAAATTACAACCCAAAAATTATTACAAACTTAATAATACATGCCCAAAATAAATTAAAATAAATTAATTAATTTACAATCCCAAAGAAACATAAAAGAAATAAATCCAATCACATTGGTCTTTTATAGTCCATGATCATCCATCATGCATATCACTATTTAACAATTAAATAAAACATACATACTTAAATTAAATTGAATATCTCATATTCAACTTAAAAATCCAGATTTGAATATGATTCAAATAAATTTAAAAATTCAGATTTGAATCTCATTCAAACAAATTTAAAAATTCATATTTGAATCACATTCAAACAACTTTAAAAATTCAGATTTGAATGACATTCAAACATTTTTTAAAAAATCAGATTTGAATCACATTCAAATATTTTTTAAAAAATCAGATCTGAATTTTATTCAATCAATTTTAAAAAATCAGATTTAAATATGATTCAAACAACTTTAAAAATTCAGATTTGAATCACATTCAAACAACTTTTAAAATTCAGATTTGAATCACATTCAAACAATTTTTAAAATTCTGATTTGAATCATAATTTAATTGTGTGATAAAAATTCTAATTAAACAATTTAATTAGACATAAAATGGATCTTAAATAATACAACAATTGCACATTCACCATCCATTTACCTTTGCACACCATTGTGATGCATCAACCATGCACACCATGGTGTTCATCATTTGTACCGCCACTTTGACTTTGCAACCAGCAATAAACTCTTGATCTCATGATCAAACACACAATTAAATCATATAAACATCAATCTAAATGGCAAATATAGTGGCTCTGATACCAATTGAAGGAACGGAAGCGTGAAAAACACAAGTTTATACCATTGAATTCAAAAATTTTCACCTAGGGTCACATGCATCATGCAAGATTTATTTTTATCTTTTTGATTTCAATGATAAACAACATATTAAAACTCTTTTAATATGTTTTTGGATCTGTATTTTCCATTTAAGATTTTAAAATTAATCAGATTAATTTTAGAACCCTAGATTAAATCAAGAACGATTACACTAACCTCTTGATGCACTACAGTGTGTCTGCGCCTTTGAGATTCATCTTCAGGACACCAGATGTTGTCCCTCTAGCTTGTCCACACCAAGAACACCTATGGCAGTCCTTGAAAAGCTTCTAAAGCCTTTTCAATTAATTAGAAATTCAAGTTCTGCCTTTTAAGAGATTAGAGATGTAAACAGGACACTAGAAACAATTCCTAGTGTTCTTAATTCAAGAGATTGATGGCTAATCTCTTTGAATTGATAAGAGATGAAGAAGAAGAGATAAAAACCCTCAAAGTGCCGTGACAAAGGAGTGTGGCTGCTGGTTGTGTTTTATTTTCTCATAACAACACTTAAATAGCTAGGTTAACACATTAAACCCTTGCCACATGTCACCCTTTGATTAGCTCTAGGTTTAAGTGACCCAATCATATTGTGCCAAGTGTCAAACCTATATTTAATCTTGATTTTAATCATCTTACATGATTTAAAAAAACATTTGGCAAGCTTATGTGTTATGCCATGTGTCACCATCTCATGGTGCCACGTGTCACACTGCAAAATGACCAAAATGCCCCTGTGTCTTAATTTTGAGTTCTCAACCCAAAATAATTATTTTTCTTCTTCTAATTAATTTATATCAAATATAAATTAATTAATTAATCTCTATTAATTAATTTCTCATTAATTAAATTCATATTTAAACACTTTAAATATAAATTTAACTTATATTATACATCCAATAATCTAGATTTGGTTTCAAGTCATGCTAGGGACTTTGCAATCTAATTGCAAACCAAACATATTTAATTAATCAATTAAACTCTTTAATTAATTAATTAAATCATATTTAATTAGGTGATAACTTGTGTATGTGTGTGACTTACTAGGCTCATCACTAATTGGCAATGAGACATGATATCAACTATTAATATCATCAGAACTCTTTCTTACCATAAATGATTTCTCTAAATCATTTTATGAACCTCATAGACCATGGTTAACACCTAGCATAGCATGCCATGGCCACCCAATTAGTAATAAGGTTTACCTTAAATGAACCTATAATCATATGTCATCATGCACTAGAATCTCTCTGTTATAAAATCCCAACTCAAGCTGGAGTCATGGTTTATGTCAGACTCCATTTGCTATGAATATTATGTTCTCTTTTAATTCCAGTTCTTGATTAAAAAGATTTTCTCATCAGAAACTCTTTTCTGAATAAATCTATCTGTCCTGGCCAGTAACTTGAAACATCAAGAACAATTAAATGAACATAGGATTTTATCTCTATTTACTTAGAGGAACAGATTCCATCTTGATCAACACCTACCTCCATATATAACTAGTAGGAGCCAACACATGCCCATATACCCATACACAGTATAAGTATGAAAGCAGTATCAAACTCAAACTACCTATATACAAGATAACTGTGCTATCTCAGGTCTAAAGATTATATGCACTGATATGATTTATGACAAAACATTGACAAGAGTAAACTCCATGTGCTTGTCATAAGTGTCACTGGTTCGGCCTACTTATCATTTATAAGTGCCTATCATGTTTGTCATATGGCATGAGAGTCACCATTCCATCTTATTTATATCTCATATAAATAACTTGGGAACAAACATGAATACAATCTTTCTGGATAAGTCATGTCCTTATTATGAAGTATCCTCGATTGTGAACCTATTTATGATACTTTGTGCTAGAAATATTGTCACTCATATTCTTAACAACTTAAGAATAATATTTCTAACAAAATATCAATGGACCTTTTCTATTACACATAAATATATTATGTAAACGGAAAAGTGGAAATGCCTTTTATTAATAAAAATATATACAAGATACATACTAAATGATATGCTCTAGGGCATACAACTAACAGGCATTCATTGCCAAATCACTTCAAGCATCATTTTATGTAATTACCAATTTTCAATTTTAGTGTGCTAGATTGGTCTAGCTTAAAGTCCTATTTCCCTTGGTTTTTAGCTTCTGGTCAAAGAAGCAGAATTGTAGCTCTATGTCTTATTGCACGCGGGGCAAAATTTCAAGTCATTCCGAGTTGTATAGACCAAGATATGGTCAATTTACTAAAGCTGGACAGATTGCAACTTTGGTGCAAAATTGGGTTAATTTCTCAATTTTTGTGTGCTAGATTTGTCTAGCTTAAAGTCCTATTTCTCTTGGTACTATTCCCTTCAGTTCATTTCATTAGTCAATCTATAATGTTGACCCTTGATGCACTCTACGTGAGTCAATTCTAATGTTACCAATATGTCACATTTTATAGCCCTTTAGTGTTGGTATATGCTACCAATTTCATTTCTAAGTGTATTGCATTTTATTGCAATTTACCGAATATCGGTGTACTATTTTTACCTAGCCGGATGACCTAGTTCTCTCGGTTTTTGGGTTTCGGTCCAAACTACAAACTTGTAGGTCTATGTCTTATGGAATGCGGGGCAAAATTTTAGGTCATTCTGAGTTATGTAGACCAAGTTATGGTCATTTTACTATTGTTGGTCAAAATGTATCAAAATTGGTTACTTTAGGTCATTTTAGGTCATTTTAGGTTCTGCCAGTTTTTGGACCCGAACTTGTGCAAGATTTTTGACTTGCTTATGGTCATTTCTGAGCTTGGGTGTCTTCATAAGACTTGTAGATATAGATCTTAACTATTCATGGTCAAAATTTCAGGTCAATTGGACCTGTTTTGAGTGAGTTATGGCCTAAACACTAACTGCTGCCCAAGTGGTCAGTTTTCAAGCCTTAAATGCACTAATCCGGATTTGGTCACTTTTTAAGGTCAGTTTCTAGGCAGAATTTTGGCAACCTTTTGACATGAAAGTTGGCCTATTTGGTGTCTAGTTTCACTCCATATTGGCCTCATACCAATTGGGTTCATAGTTTGGCACTTATGGCCTCATTTAGGTGCTGCCTTCAATACACAACCTGCACAAAGCTCATACACTCCCAATTTAATGTTCCTTCTCCTCCTCATTACTACAATATTCAATCAACAACACTTTTATACATATATTGTACACAATTTCAGCAACAATTCTGGGCAGAATGTTCAAGTGCTCAATGCACACAATTCATCATTAAGTTCAACATTCACTTCCACCAACATTCAACATACTTCAATGTTAATATTACACATATACTTTAACATATTCATACTTCAATATCACTTACACTTGCTACCCACAAATTGACATTAACATATATCATTAATAACCATATATTCACACACGAATTCATGCTATTGGGGGCTGCCAAACATGGCAGTTTTCTCAAGGTTTCAAGGTTCCATTTCACACCTTTAATCTAAACACTACATGCACATACTTATGCACAAACTTACTACAACTTCCATTTGGACAATTCAACCTTCATTTTCATTCATTAGAAGTAAAAATAACTCAAGCTCAACAAGGGTTCATGGCTGCCCAAAATGAAGCAACATCACAAATCTCCAATAATTGTTTCAAACCATAATTTAAATTTCTCAATTTCAATCAATTCAAGTCCTATCACTTCCCATATATATACCCATATCTAACATCATCTTTAAACTCATCTACATCATTTAAACACATCAAAATCCCATGAATGTCTTGTCTGCCTAAATGAAGGGCTCACCAAATACACATTAATTTACTCAATTTCTTCACAAATCAACTCACCCAAAGCTCAAAACAAGATCTAATGAAAGAAAATGGGGAGATTAAGCACTAACCTCAACTTGGGCTTGATTAAACTTCACCAAAACTCCTCTTTCTTGCTTCCTACATGCTGCCCATGATGTGTAGAACAAGTTTAATGAAGGACTCTTGAAGAAATGATGGCTTGATCATAGGTGGATGAAAGCTTGTATTTTGGGCGGCCATGGATGAAGCTTAAAGCTCCAATTCGGCCATGGGAAGGGTGAGTAGAGAAGATGATGAAAAATGGGCAGATTAGTGTCCTTATGTGCCTCAAATAGTGCCACCTAACCCCACTAACTTAGATTAACATTTTAATAATCCAAAGTTTCATAATTCAATTTAATCCCCCCATATTTTCTCTAATTTTCATAACACTTTTGATTTCCTTTTTCATGGGGTTCCTAAAATTTAATACTACTTATTTTTAATGGACATTTAGGTCAAAAGGCACCTCTAGATGTCAAATGACCAAAATACCCCACTTCGGGTTATATTCCAGATTTTTCGATAACACTGATTTTTGTCTGTTTCTCGATTTTTCGTTTTTCTTTGTACTAATTTATTAATTTTTCTTTAATAATTCTAGTGTCAATTATATTTCAATAGACCTTTACTTACGTCTCAGAATTAAATTTTGAGGGTTCCCCGCTGTCTTGGGGTCGGCAACGGCCTTCCCAGTGCGGTCACCCATCGCTGCGGTGTCAGCTCGTTTAACTTAGCTTCATTTTCTCTCTTTCATTTTTGTTTAATTTTTCTTGTATTTTCTTTTTATTTATTTCATCATTATATGTCTGTTCACTATCACCGAAGTGTAGTTCCAGACATCCTGACTTGCCTGGACTGTTATTTGGCCACTAGAGCAACAGAACGTACAGAACACGTACAGTGGGGATGTTACAAAATGTAGCACTTTTCACCATGCAAGTAATGCCTCCATATCTTCAGTGCAAAGATAATTGCTGCAAGCTCTAGATCATGGGTAGGGTAATTCTATTCATGTGGCCTTAGCTACCTGGAAGCATAAGCGATCACCTTCCCCTCTTGCATCAATACACACCCTAACCCATTATAAGAGGCATCATTCTAGACCACAAAGTCCTTTCCCGACACTGGCTGTGTTAATACTGGTGCCTCAGTCAATATAGCCTTCAACTTCTCAAAACTGGTCTGACACTTGTCATTCCAGTCAAATCTGACATTCTTGTGTAACAACTTGGTCATTGGAGCAGCTATTAAGGAAAATCCCTTCACAAATCTTCTGTAATACCCAGCTAGCCCCAAGAAACTCCTAACCTCAGTTGTATTCCTGGGAGGCTTCCATTTCATCACTGCTTCTATTTTCTTGGGATCCACTCTAATCCCATCAGCTGACACTATGTGTCCAAGGAATGCAATCTCATTCAACTAGAAGTCACACTTGGACAACTTAGCATACAGCTTCTTTTCTCTCAGGGTTTGCAGAACAATCCTCAAATGTTCATCATGTTCTTCCCTGGTCTTGGAATACACCAGAATATCATCAATAAATACCACTACAAACCGATCTAAGTATGGATGAAAGATACGGTTCATAAGGTCCATAAATGCTGCTGGTGCATTTGTTAACCCAAACGGCATCACTAGAAATTCATAGTGCCCATACCGGGTTCTGAATGCAGTTTTTGACACATCTGCATCCTTTACCCTCAACTGATGATACCCTGATCTGAGGTCAATTTTTGAAAATACACCGGCTCCCTTCAACTGATCAAATAGATTATCAATTCTGGGCAATGGATACTTATTCTTCACTATCACTTTATTCAACTGTCGGTAATCAATGCATAACCTCAAAGTTCCATCCTGTTTCTTCACAAATAGCACCGGAGCTCCCCATGGTGACACACTGGGGCGTATGAACCCATTATCAAGCAACTCCTGCAACTGAGTTTTCAACTCCCTCAATTCAGTGGGTGCCATCCTATAAGGAGCAATGGAAATGGGTGTTGTACCCGGCATTACCTCAATAGCAGACTCGACTTCCCTTTTTGGTGGTAAACCAGGCAACTCTTCAGGAAATACATCTGGGAAGTCTCTTACTGTGGGTATATCATTCAGGTTGGGCTTAGCTTGCCTAGTATCAACCACGTGTGCTAGGTAAGCTTCACAGCCTTTTCTCATCATTCTTCTTGCAACTGTAGCTGAGATAACATTGGACAGGAAATCTGTCCTTTCACCCACAACAATGATCTCATTACCCTCAGAAGTTTTCAGAGAAATTCTCTTCAATTTACAATCAACTATTGCCTGATGACGTGACAACCAGTCCATTCCCAAAATCACGTCAAACTCGTGGAAGGGCAATTCAATTAGGTCTGCTGAGAATTCATACCCCTGAATCCTCAACGGGCAACCTTTATACACCTTATTCACTATCACACTGTGGCCCAATGGATTAGTGACCAGAATGTCTTGGTCACTCTCCCCTACTAGTATCCCCCTTTCTACGGGTAGGTTGATGCAGATGTATGAATGAGTGGATCCTGGATCCACTCATGCATGCACAGATGTATTGTAGAGGGAGAACGCACTCGATGACGCCCGGCATCTTGCTCCTCCTGGGCTCTCATGGCATAGGCTCTGGCAGGTGGTCTGCTCTCAGGCCTCTCTGCTGGCTCAGATGCAGGCCTCTGTGATGGTCCCACTGCCTCAGATTTGCCAGATTTCCTACCCCTTTGTGGTGCAGGAGCAGGTCTGTCTGCTTGTGTTGGAGCAGCTGTAGTAGTTCTATGTGGACAGTTCCTCAACTGATGCTCTGTTGACCCACACCTTAAGCAGGCACCAGTCACTCTCCAACACTCCCCCTTATGCCACTTTAGGCAATATGGACATGCAGAAGTTGTTGGGGCTGGTCCCCTGAACCCCATCCCTGGAGAGCTGCCCACTGATGGTGTGGACTGACCTCTCTTAGGGGTAAACTGTGGCCTGGGCCCCTGAGACTGACCCTGACCTTGTGGTTGACCTGAACTCTATGCAGGTGGACCCTTGAACTTCTTCCCAAATGCAGGAGATGAACTAGACTGACCTGGGCCCCTCTTCTGTTGTCTCTCTCTTCTGGTCTGCTCACTTATTCTTACTTTTTCAACTTTTATTGCAGCTTCCACTAACTTGGTGAAGTCGGTGATTCCCAAGGCAGTGATCATGATCTTTATGTTGTCATTTAATCCCTCTTCAAATCTCTTACACCTTTCAGCATCATTAGGGACTATCTCCCTTCCATAGCGGCTTAATCTGACAAATTCCTTTTTCATACTCGCCATCAAGCAATGTCTCGCTCAGGTTAATGAACTCTCTTCTTCTCTCTTCCAGGTATACACTACCCACATATTTCTTCTTGAATTCGGAGAGGAAGAAGTCCCAAGCTATTACTTCTGGCTGTACTTCACTGGACACCGTATCCCACCATTCATATGCATCATCTTGCAACAGAGATACAGCAGCTTCTAGATTTTGCTCTGGAGTGCAGTGGAGTTGTTTTAAAACTCTGCCTGTTCTGTTCAACCAATTTTCGGCTGCAACAGAATCATCTTCTCTCTTGCTAAAGAAGTCCAGTGCTCCAAATTTTCTTAGTCTTTCCAGGTGTGATTTCTGCTGTGGAGGTGGTGGTGGTGGTGGTGCTGGCATTACCCCAGCCATTTGTCTGAAGAATTCGGCCATTTGCTGGAACATGGCCTGTGGAGGCTGAGCAGACTCTTCTTGAGCTGGCGGAGTAGGCTCTCCCCTCCCCCCAGTCTCAGCTGCTGCAGGTGGAGCATGACTCTCCACTTCCTCCTCAACTGCTCTCTGTGATGTAGGGTCCATATCCTATTCAAAATAACGAAGACAAACAGATCTGCATTAGTGTCACCTCGACTCTTACAATTGCAATGCATGGTATGGACTCAATCTAGGTCCAGAAATGCCTAAACCGTGCTCTGATACCAATAAATGTGACACCCCTTACCCGTCTACAGTATATCCGAGTAAGATATGTCACACGGTGTACCGGAACACTCTATTTTATCTCAATCATTTTTATTCTTCCTTAATTTATTTTTATCATAGTTTTGAATATAATTTATGAAATATAATTCATTTAAGTTATTTATTAAAATTATAATTTATTTGAGGTTCCGAAAATTTTATAAAAAATCCTACATCTGTACGCTAAAAATGGAGAAAACAGTTCTTCGGAACCTGTGAAAAACACTTCCAATAATCATATCCAATCATTCTCAAACTCCAATATCAAAATCTCAATATTTTTCAACAACATTTCCATTTCTCAATCATTCATTTCTCGTGGTACTCATATATAAGCAATAAATAAATACTCAAATTTTCCATTCATAACCACAATTTTCACTATTTACATTAACATCAAAATACATTACATAAGTCTCAATTACACAAGAGAAAATAAAGTTAGTTACAAAATACCAAAATGAAACCTAGTGTCCTACCAATGCACTGAAGATGGTGAGGTGACACGGACACTATGCAGAACTGCAGGAGGTCTCACCCAGTCTGTGGTCTACTGGGCTCTCACAAGATTCTCGGAATCTACGCGTGGCAAAAGCAACATGCTAAGCAATAATGCTTAGTGGTGCCAATAATAAAATAAAAGGAAATAACAGAAAATAAATATGTAGTGAATGTATTGATGTCTCATTGTAAATAAATTTTTGTTGAGTATTTGTAGATTTACTTATTTTGTACTTGTTATATTCATTATTTCATTAAATTTATCCACTTTCATTTTTGGTTGCCCAAGTAACCTATACTGGACGACTGGACTGGTTAAACGGGTAAATTGGCACTAGGTATCAAGTACCTCGGGCCGTCACACCATCGGTCACATATGTATCTCCTGGTGTGCAACGGAACAGCTAATAAGCTGTAATAACATCAGGCACAAGGCCAAATCTCAACACAATGTTAGAATGGCTAAAAGCCATGAAATCACAGAATGGCATAATGCCATGTGCAGTACTACTAACTGAACCCTATTGGCATGCCAAACTATCCAAACCAATCTTGTTAGGTATACTAGGGCATTTGACACTTTTGAGTTTTACAATTTTTGAATTTCAAGTTTTGGTGTTACTATTCACTTCATTAGTCAACCAAAATGTTGACTTTTGCATAGAAAATAGGTACATTGGTTTTAATACTCCCAACATACCACATTTTGCATTCAAAATTTGTTGGTATTGGTTGCCAATACCATTTCTAAGTTTTGAGTTAATGGGGCAGAATTTTCAGTTTTGATACCTTATTTTTACTGTTCCATTATTTACTGTTGCAGTGGGAATTTAGAAAAATGATAAACATGAAAGTTGTTCCTTATTTTGTCTAGTCGAATTTCTTTCTTTGAATCACTCCATTTGGAGTTTTGTAGCTCAAGTTATGGTCCAAAAACCACAACTGGCCGGATTAAAATTTTTCTAGACTGACCATATCTACAGTGCAGTGAACAGTGATTGCAACTCCCTTGTTGGATAGGTTCTGGTCATAATTTGGGGTGGGTTTCTTCATGAAAGTTGTTGGTCTATATCTTAGCTTGTTGTTGGTAAAATTTCAGGTCAATTGGGCAATTCTAAACTGAGTTATGGCCAAATGAACAATCACTGTTCATTTGGTCATTCTGCAGAAACAGGTTGCAGGACACCCGGATTGGGGCAAGTTTTTGGTTTACTTGGTTTGGTCTTATGGGCATGGTTTCTTCACCAAAGTTGTGCCATTATGTGTCTAGTTTCATGTCCAATTAGCCAAACACCAATTGAACCTCTACAATTTAAGTTATGGCAGTCCAAACAGGCTGGACTCAGATCCAAACCTGCAGGTCACCATGGGCAGCCCACCCATACACAAATGCCAAGCCTCAACTCAGCTTATTCCCTCCTCACACACATTCAAATGGTCACTAATTGACCATTACAATGTTCATACACCATTTCATGAGCAAACCCTAATTTTGTTCAAGTCTCCAAGTTCTCAAAGTTCAATTTATGCATTAAACTTACAATTTCAACTTAAATCATGTCCTTAAACATGAATTGAGTGAGAGAGAATAAATTGGGCACTAACCTTAGGAGGGCAGAATTTTCTCTTCAATTTCCTTCACTTTCTTTAGTTTTCTTGGCAGCCAAACACTTTCCCAAGAGGTAAAATCAAGTTTTTGTGAAGAAAACTAGAGGTTTTATGGTGATTTTTCAAGAGAATTTCTAGTGAGAAGTTTGGAATAACAATGGTGAAGGGAGAGGAAAGGGAGAAACGGCTGAAGAAGATGATGAATGCAGAAATTGTTTTCATTTTTTTCTCATTTTATCTCTTTTTAATTTGGCTTGTTTAGTTGTGATTGGTGGAGGCCTTCCTAATGATATCATGTGATGTCATATTTAGGTATTTCTTTCATTTTCTTTTCTTCTTTTCTCTACTCATTTTCAATTTAATTTTTAGCAATATTTATTCATATTTTAGATCATAATAATTATTTACTTAATTGGACAAGTCGGCCAAAAATCACCTCTGAAGGTGAAATGACCAAAATGCCCTCCGTTTGGCTTAACAGACAAAAATTGTCTGTACTGATTAAAAAAATTTTCTAAATTTTTTCTTAGCATTCTAATGCCATAGAACCCTCAATAACCCTTCTCTGATGTCCCAAAAATTATTTTATGAATTTTCTCACGGGTCTAGGGCTCCTAGTTGCGAGAACCGCAACTTCCCACTGGGTTACCCATCGCTTGGGCATCGGCTCATTTAACTTGGTTGTATTTTATTTCTAAAACTTTTTCTAAATTTTTTTTATTAATATTTGAGTTAATTATGGTTCCTCACTTTAGTTTAAATATTTTTCCGGATGTTCTAGCTGTTCGGACCGACACTGGTCACCGGAATAGTAGAATGTACGGAGTTGCTACCGGGAGGGTGTTACAGAGGTGACATGCGAGGGCGAGGAGATGATGAGGCGGCAGTTCCCTCAGCTCTTTACATTAGAAAAATTTCAAGGACAAAATTTTTATTTTGAGGGGAAGAATTGTAATGCCTTCACTGTAGGTAGTCCATACGTTCTACTGTTTCGACGACTAACATCTGTTTGGACAACCAGAATGTCTAAAATTGCACTTAAACTAGAGTGAGGAAGCATAAATTGATGGAATAAATATTAAGAAAATAAAAGAAAATTTAAGGGAAAATAAAGGAAATGAAATGCAACTAGTTTAAACGAGTTGAGGTTTCGGCGATAAGTGACCGTACTGGGAAGTCATTGGTATACAGTTGACAACCCTAGACCTATGAGGAATTCTAGGAAATAACTTTTGGGACTTAATTAAAGGTTTACTAAGGTACAAATGACATTAAAAATGTCAAAGAAAATTTAGTTAATCGGTACAGATGAAAATAAAAATGAAATAGACAATATAAAAATTAAAGGAACCATCGGGTCAGGGATTCAGTCGACATTACCGAAAAAGTTTGACCATAACTCAAAGAGGGGCATTTTGGTTATTTAACACCTAGAGTTGAGTTTTGACCCAAATGTCCATTAAAAATGAGTGACATTAAAATTTTGAAAATCCCATGAAAACATGAAACTATATGTAAAGTAATTAAAGGAACATAAAGGGAATTATTAGAAATGTTAAAACTTTAATTATTATAATGAATAAATAAATTTTTAGTGGGGTATAAATAGGCATAAAGTGACAAGATTTCAACCACTCAACTTCATCTTCTTCCTAAACCCTTACCATGGCCGAACCCTTTCCCCCTTTCTTCCTCCATTGATTTCCTTCTTCCAAGCTTTGAATCCCTTCCATTCTCACCATAATTTTCATAAGTCCCTTCATTAAAATTTATCCCCACACCTTGGGAAGTCTAATGGCAACCAAGAAAGAAAAGATTGGTAAAGTTTTAGCAACTTGAAGAAGTGTCCATTAAAGGTTAGTGCAAGATTTATCTTACCTCTCTTCTTTAATCATGCTAAGCATGTTGAAATGAGTTGGTATGATAAGAAAATTGAAGAAAATGATGAGTAATTTAGAACCCTAGAATTTAGTAGTCTTGGGAAACATGAGAGTTTGATACTTTCATGCATATAAATGGTGATTTGTAATGTTGATGAATAAGTAGATGTGAGTTGCATGTTGAGTGATGAAGTTACATGTACTAGAATTTAATTGCATGTGTATATTTGTGATTAACAATTTAAGTTAGGGTTTTGAACTAAATATTGGAGATTTTGTGTAATTGCTGGAATTTGACTTTGTTGAGATGAGTTGATGATGTTTAGAAGTGCCATGAATGTCAATTTGTGGTTTGGGAGTTGAAGGAAATGAAATTTAGAAGTGTACATTTATTTGCAGGTTTGGGACTTTATAATTCAGTGTATGTTTTGAGCCATGACTAAATTTTTGTTGCTCTAATTAGTATGAGGCCAATTGGAGGTGAAACTAGACCCAAAAATCTCCATTTTTCATGAAGAAATCATACCCAAATTCTGTCCATAACTTGACCTAATTTCTGTCCCAATCTAGTTGACCATACAATGAACCCATAAAAATGACCAAATGAATAGTACACATTCATTTGGCCATAACTCCCTCTAGACAGATCCAAATGACCTAAATTTTATACCATTGGAAAGCTTAGACATAGGAATACAACTTTAATGAAGGAAATAGAGCCTAGAAATGCCTCTAACCAAACCAATTTATTGGCCCAACGTAAGTCACAAAACTGTCCAGAACCATATTGCCCAAAAATTGCTAGACATAAGCTTACCTGACCAGTTTTGGTAAAAAGGCCATAACTTGCTCTACAAAAATCCAAATGCAATGAAATTAGTGGAAAAATTTCCACAATACATCAACCTACAATATTGGTATTTTGACCAAAACCCAAAAATCAAGGGAACTATATCAATTGGCTAGGTCAAGTTAGTATGCAAATTCTAGAAATTGCCTAAGTGACCACTTGACCCCATAATAGTCTTCAAGTCATAACTCCCACCAGAAAACTCCAATTGGAATGAGCCATATTTTTCTGGAAACCTAAGAAATAGGGCTCCAACTTTTTAGACACTTTCTTCAAATTATGAATGTAAGAACCCTAAAGGTTGATTCAAAATCACTAACTTGAACTGGAATCCTATTGGCACAGGGTACATGAGTCCAAGCCAGTTATTTGGCTATAAGTAATTCTAAAATACTTGAAAAGTTGTAATCCAAAATTTTGAGTGACCACAAGACATAGGGCAACAAATTCTATGAAGAACACTAAGCCCAAGAGTGGTTACAACCTATTCAATTAAATTGATAAATTGAACTCCAAAATCCACCTAGCTAAGGATCCAAAATTAGGAAATGAACTAATTATGGTTATTTGATCATAACTTGAGTTCTAGAAATCCAAATGACATGATTCAAAAAGGGAAAACAAAGACAAGATATAGAGAAACAACTTCCATGAAGGAAGCGTGGCCAAACAGTGGCCACAAATTGATCAAATTGATAGGTAAATTTAAGACATTAAAACTAAACCTAAAAAAAGGTTCATAAGACAAATTTTTTTATGGTAGGGTTTTAATCCTAACATGTTGCTAAACACTAAATTACATGAAATAGGTATGTGAGATCTACTTTCCCACTACAAATTGACATGAAATTTCTAATAAAAATTAATAATGCTTAATTACCCAAAGTAAACCTAGGCTTATGTATATAGCTTGGATTGATTGGTATACTAATTAAGGACTGCAGATAGCAGTACTGCCTACATGATTGATTCATTAATCGACAAAATATGTCTGATATGATAATTCTATAGGCTATATGCCTGCCCGTTGGCCATTGTGCCTAATTTCATTTCTGGCTTTAAAAGCCTGCCCGCTGGCCTTGTGCCTGACATGACAGTTGTATACAGGGTAGACATATGGACGTCTAACCAGTATATTCCTGTGTATCCACCTTTATAGTCTGTTATAGGTTACTTGGGCACTAATATGATTTTGAAGAGACTAAAAATGAAATAAATGCACAGATAAATCTTGATAAATAAATTGATACTAAAGTCAAATAAATCTGTAAAGACTTAGAATTTATGAAATTTGCCTAGAATTATTATTTTTAATTATTCAGTTATTTTTCTTTAAAGTTATGCACCACTAAGCAATTCGCTTAGAGCGTTGGTTTCTATCGCGTAGGTACTGGAGACCAGATACAGCCGTAGCATTAGTGCCCTAACCGAGATTGACCATATTTGCCAGTGTCTGCTAGTCACCTCAGCAGTTTATATTTTATTGGTAGGGCCCATGTATTAGATTTTGTATTTTCGTTTATTGTATATAAACATCATGTATTTACACTTTGAGATTGTAAATGAAATTGTAAATTATTGTGTATAAACCTTTATATGAATGATTATGAGTAAATTATATGAATGTTTGATGACATAACATGACATGGAAAAATATGAATGGAAATATGAGATAGATATGAATTATTTTTAACAGGTAAATATTGGAACTTGCCAGATGCTAATAAAATAGAGGAGGCTCTAACCGGGTCTCCACAGAATATAATAATATTCATTATATTGTTTATATTGATCACAATTCACGTCAATTGTTTCACATACTGTCATACTCAAAACATTCTTCCTTTCTCCAATAATGAGAACTAATGTCCCATTCATACATTTATATGATTTCAGATTAACTTAAATTTCCCTTTTTAATCATTTACTTTGAAGTAGTATAACTCTAGTTATAGTCAATTAATTAATGACCATGTAACGCCGTTACTTTTGGTAGCCAGTACATTCTACTATTTCCAATGACTAATGTCTGTTCGGACAGCTAGGATGTTTGGAGCTACAGTTAAACTAGGGTGAGGAGACATTAAATGATGGAATAAAGACTAAGAAAAATTAAGGAAAGATAAAAGAAGTGAATTGTAAATGAGTTAAACGAGCCGGGGTCACAGCAATGGGTGACCGTACAGGGAAGCGACTGCAGAGACAGTTGCCAATCCCAAACCCGTGGGGAAACCCTGTAAGACAAACCATGGGACTAAATTGAAGGCTTTAAGAGGTTTAAAAGGTAGTAAAAATGCCAAGAAAAATACAAGAAAATTTAATAAATTAGTACAGATAATTATAACTCGATAAGTACAATAAGGGGCATTTTGCTCATTTCAATCCTAGAGTTGAATTTTGACCTAAATGTCAATTAAAATGAGAGAGATTAAAAAAAATAAAATAAATTAAAATTATGAATTTTGTAAAAAGAAAATAAGAATTGAAAAGAAAAGAAAAGGCAAAAGAAAGAATTAAAACTATAATTATTTATAATGACATCATTAAAGGAGAAAGTAACCAATGGGAAATTGAAAAACAAATGGTAAGGGATAAGAAGAGGATAAAATCAGACAAAATGGACTTAATTAATTAAAAAGAATCCTCATCTTCTTCTTTAAGAGACCATGGCTGAACCTCCCTCTTAAACACCTCCCACCATTTTTGTTTTTAAAAGATTGATTTCTATGCTTTCCTTGCTCCAAAACCCTAATTTACCTTCACAATAATTCATCCTTACACCTTGGAGAGTCTACTAGTAGTAATAAGAAGTAGAGAATTGGAAGTTTTACAAGCTTGGATATCTATTGAACAAGGTTAGTGCACTAAACTATACTTTTTCCTTTCTAAGCAAGATAAACATGCTAACTTAGGTTAAATTGACATGAAATCAAAATAAAATTTGAACCTACTTGAAATCAAAATTTTAGCAACCCTAAATTGAGTTTGGTTTTTCTGATTTTTGATGAGTTAAATTGGTTTGTAAGTGTTATTGAAGTGGTTAGTAATGATAGACATCAAATTAGCTAGAAATTTCATGAGTTGAGAAATTTTGAGTTAGGGTTTAAATTAATTTTGGTACCTTGGTGTTATGACTTGAGATTGATCTTGTTGAGACTGTTTGTTGATTATTTGAAGTGTTATGAATGATAAATTGTAGTTGGGAGTAAGGAGGAATGAATATTGGGAGTGCTTCTCTTATACAGGAATTCAGACCTATGAGTCCAGTGTACTGTTTGAGTCATAACTATAATTGTGTGACTCTAATTGGTATTAGGTCAATTGGAGGTGAAACTAGACTCAAAATGCCCCTTTTTTCATGAAAAAAACCTGCCCAAATTCTATCAAAATCTTAGTCAATTTACTGTCCCAATCCGGGTATTCAAACACTAAACCCAGAAAAAAGACTAAATGATATGTTCATTTGGCAATAACTCCCCCTAGACAGGTCCAAATGACCTGAATTTTATACCATTGGAAAGATTAGACATAGGACTACAACTTTCATTGAGAACACCAAGCCCAGAAATGCCTCTAACCAAATGAAATTGTTGACTCAATTTAGGATACCAAACTGACCTGCACCATTTTAACCAGAATTTCCTGAACTAATGCTCACCCGACTAGTTTTGGCAAGATGGCCATAACTTGGTCTACAAAAACCCAAATTCACTGAAAATAGTGGCAAAATTTCTATAAGACATAGATTTACAAAATTTGTCTTTTGACAAAAATCCAGACACTAAGGGAACTAGGCCAATTTATTAGGTTAAGTTAGTATATGAATTCTGGAAATTACCTAAGTGATCATTTGACCCCAGAACACTCATTTAGCCATATCTCCCACTAGGAAGCTTTAATTAGGATAAGCCATACTGATCTAGAACCTAAGAAATAGAGCTCCAACTTTGTTTTAGACTTGGTCCTCAAATTATGAACATAAGAACCCTAAAATGGGAGTCAAAGTTTCTGAACTGAACATGAATCCTGGTAGAATAGGGTATATGAGTCCAGGCCAGTGGTTTGGCCATAATTAATTCTACAAAACTTGAAAATTTGTAATAAAATTTTCTGAGTGACTAGAAGATATAGGGTAACAACTTCTTTGATGAACCTTAGGCCTAAAAATGACTATAACATGACCAATTAATTAGACAAATATAGACTCTAGAAACTACCAAATTCTCGACCTTGAGAAAGGTTCATAAAATAACTTAGCATATGATATGAAATAAAATAGAATACTTTGTTAAGCATAAAAATGACATGAATTAATGAAACTATAGGTATGAAATAACATTATTTTGCCCAAAGTACACCTAGACTTATTTATATAGCTTGGATCAATTGGTATACCAATTAGAGACTACAAATTGCAGTACTGCCCACATGAATGATCATTGACAGACAACATATGTCTAAGGTAATTATTCTACTGGTTTTATGCCTGCCCGATGCCCATAGTGCCTATTATTATTATTACTGGCTTATGCATGCCCGCTGGCCTAGTGCTTGACATGACCGTTGTATACTAGGTAGACATACGGATGTCTAACTAGTATACTCCTGTCTATCTAGTCTTTATAGTCTGTCATAGATTACTTGGGCACATATAAAAGCAATAAGGCTTAAATATAAATAAGTACATGAGAAAATCATTAATATAAATTTTATAAGACTGAATATAAGGTATATGCACAGAAATGATCCTTATTAGCTTATTTACTTTCAAAGTTCTAGAAAACATGTAAAAGATTTTAAATACATGAAAATTGATATTTATTTATAAGGTTATATGTGAAATAATTATTTTAAATTATTTAGTTATTTTTCCTTATTTATGCACTACTTAATGTTATGCTTAACGCGTTGGTTCTTACTATGCGTAGGTACTAGAGAGTAGCAGTAGCACTAGTGCCTAAACCGGACTTGGACTAGATCTGCTATAGTGTGGGTTGTCACCTCATCAAATATTTTTAGTAGGGCTCATATACATACTAGATTTTGCATTTTGGTATTGTATGTAATTAAATGATGTAAATAATTTTGGATTGTATATGAATTGTAAATATTGTTCTTAACTTTATATGAATGAAATACAGTATTTTAATTTCTTGAAAATTTATATGAGCATGAGGAATAATATGACGAATGAATGGATGTAAAGGATATGAATTGTTTCAATAGGTAACATGAAACCCACCATGAACTAATAGAACAGAGGGGACTCTGTCTGGGTCTCCATAAGAATGAAATGGGATAAAAAAAATTTATACAAGTGAGATAATAAAATTAAATGGACATTAAATTAATATTGTAAACGATAAGACAGGATAGGGTGCTCCGGTACCGAATGTAGCACACCTTGCTCGGCTACACTGTAGATGGGTGAGGGGTGTTACAGGCTGTCCAGGATCTCTCTCGTACTTTGCCGATGTTGGATTTGCCTAAGGGACCTTTCTCCCCCCCTTTTGGGACTTAGCGTCCTCACTAAGGTTTGCCCCACCATTGCTCAAGAGGCCACACAAAGTGCTCTAATACCAATAAATGTAACACTCCTCACCCGTCTACAGTGTAGCCGAACAAGGTGTGACACCCCTTACCCAGCTACAGTGTATCCGAGTAAGTTATGTCACACGGTGTACTGGAACACCCTTTCTTATCTCAATCATTTTTATTCTTTTTAATTCATTTTCATTATAGTTTTGAATATAATAGGTGAAATATAGTTCATTTAAGTCATTTATTGAAATTATAAATTATTTGAGGTTCCGAAAATTTTTAAAGAAAATCCGGCAGAGTACCGGCTAAAAATGGAGAAAACAGTTCTTCGGAACCTGTGAAAAACACTTCCAACAAACAAATTCATTCATTCTCAACTCCAATATCATCACAAAACTCAATATCAAGATCTCAACATTTCAATTTCAATTCTCAGTCATCCATCACATGTGATGATCACATATATATCACAAATAAACATTTACTTTTCCATTTACAAAGACAATTTTCATAATTTACATGAACATCAATATACATTATACAAGTTTAATTACATATAAGAAAATCAAAATTAATTACAGAATGCCAAAATGACACCTAGTGTCCTACTAATGCACTGCAGAAGTTGAGGTGACACGGACAAGCGTAATCTGCAGGATAGACTCACCCACCGTGGTCTACCGGGCTCACGATCTGTATCTCCGCACTACGCTGCGTGGCAAAAGCAACGCGCTAAGCAATAATGCTTAGTGGTGCAATAATAAAATAAAAGAAAATAGCAAGAAAACAAATATGTAGGGAATGTGTATGATTCATTTGTTTAGTATGGGTATATACATTAATTCATTAACTTTGTTCACTTTCATTCATTAGGTTGCCCAAGTAACCTACACTAGACAACTGGACTGGATAACGGGTAAACTGGCACTGGGTACCTAGTACCTTGGGCCGTCACACCATCGGTCACATATGCATCTCCAGGTAATGTAGCAGACTAATAAGTCAGATAACATCGTGCACAAGGCCAAGTCTCAATACAAAGTCAGAATGGCTAAAAGCCATAAAATCACCGAATGGCATATTGCCATGTGCAGTACTGCTAACTGAACCCTATTGGCATGCCAAACTATCCAAACCAATCTTGTTAGGTATACTAGGGCATTCGATACTTTAAAATTCTTCAATATTTGGATTTCAAGTTTCGGTGTAACTATTCACCTCTTTGGTCAACTAATATGTTGACTTTTAGGTAGAAATTAGGTACATTGGTTTTGGCACTCCCAACATACCACATTTTGCCTTTAAAACTTGTTGGAATTGGTCACCATTACCATTTCTAACTTAAAACCAAGAGGGCAGAAAATTTCAGTTTTTGAAGCATATGTTTACTGTTCCATTTAACACTGTTGCAGTGGGAATTTGAAGAAATGACAAACATGAAAGTTGTTCTTTATTTTGTCTAGTTGAATTTCCTTTTTTGAATCACTCCATTTGGAGTCTTGTAGCTCCATATATGGCTCAAAAACCACAGCTGGCCGGATTGCCAATCTGCAGAATTGACCATATCTATAGTAACATGAATAGTGACTGTGATTGCATTTTTGAATTGGTTCTGGTCATAATTTGGGGTAGGTTTCTTCATGAAATTTGTTTGTCTATGTCTTAACTTATTGCTGTAAAAATTTCAGGTCAATTGACCAAATCTACAGTGAGTTATGGCCAAATGAACAGTTACTGTTCATTTGGTCATTTCTGCAGGTGCTATTGCAGGGTATCCGGATTGGGGCCAACTTTTGGTCCTCTTGCTTTGGTCTTTTGGGCATGGTTTCTTCAGTAAAAATGTGCCATTATAAGTCTAGTTTCATGTCCAATTGGCCAAACACCAATTGGACCAACACAGCCAAAGTTATGGCTAATTGGACTGAAATCTCAGTCACCATTCTGCTGTCTTTAGGCAGCCTACCATTCCACTTTGCCATGCCATTTTTCAGTCCAATTTATGGTCAACATACCTCAAATGGTCACTAATTGACCATTAGAGTGTTCTTTAACAGTTTCATAAGCCAAATCAATTTTTACTTCTCAAAACCCTAATGTCCAATTCAATTTACCCATAAACCTCAATTAGCACACTAGTTCAACATCCATGCATATTCATACCTTAAACATCATTTCTAGCCACTCTAAATTCATTAAAACAATTAAACTCATCCTTCCTTAGGGCTGCCAAAAATTGAAGATACTCTAACATATATGATTTACTTCAAATTCTTACAATTTCTTAACTTAAAATGATGCTCTAGCAAGGATTAAAGGAGTGAGAGTGAAAGTATAGCACTAACCTCACTTAGGAGCTTTTCAAAAGCTCAAATTCTTCACTTTCTTCTCTTCTTCTTGGCTGCCAAAAGGTTTTGCAAGGTGTAAGAACAAATTTTAGTGAAAGGTCTCTAGGGTTTTAGGGTGAAATGAAGGAGGAAATTGAGCTTTGGTTGAAGGATTAATGGAGGTTTAGGGAAATCAAAGGTTTCGGCTGCACTTGAGGAAAGAGGGATGGCTGCTGGTTTTTGGTCTTCCTTAGTCTTTATTTATCTCTTTAATTAGTTAGTCAAATGGTTGCTTAATTGTGATTGGTTGGTAATTTTAAATGACATCACCATGATGTCATAAATAGGCCTTTTTCCTCAATTTCTTTTCTTTTCTCCACTACTCATTTTCAATTTAATTTCTAGTAATGTTTATTCATATTTTATGTCATATTAATTATTTACCCAACTGGACAAGTCGGCCAAAAATCGCCTCTGAAGGCGAAATGACCAAAATGCCCTCCGTTTGGCTTAACGGGTCAAAATTGTCTGTACCGATTGAAAAATTTTTCTAAATATTTTCTTGGCATTCTAATGCCATAGGAACCTCAATAACCCTTCTCTGGAGTCTCAAAAATTATTTTATAATTTTCCCCCCGGGTCTAGGGCTCCTCGTTGCGAGAACCACAACTTCCCTCTGAGTTACCCCTCACTAGGGCACCGACTCGTTTAACTTGGTTGTACTTTATTTCTAAAATTTTTACTAAATTTTTCTTATTAATATTTGAGTTAATTATGGTTCCTGACTTTAGTTTAAATATTTTTCCAGACGTTCTAGCTGTCCGGACCGACACCGATCACCGGAACAGTAGAATGTACGGAGTTGCTACCGGGAGGGTGTTACACAAGGCATGTCACACATTGTGACGGAACACCTTATCTTATCTTATTACTATTTCTAGTTCTTATTTTATATATTAAAAAGCTTTTAATGAAGTGTATGTTATATACTGAAATTTGGGTTCATTTGGGATTTCGAAAATTTTTCAGAAAATTTGGCAGAGTGCCGACTAAAATTTGAGAAAAACAGTTCTTCAAAAAACCTGTTAAAACACTCCCAATATAATTATGATCTCCGCAAATCCAATAAGAATCAACACAAGTTCAAATCAAAATTTCATTCATACCTTCATCATATCCATTTTATCATTTCATTTGTCATATATGTATCTTAGTTCCCATATTCATTTCCATACAATTACATTCATACTCAACTCATATATCAAAATTCTCAAATTTCATTAATTTACATAATTTACAAACTAATTACATAAATTCATAATCTACATGATATACAAATTAATTTCATACGAAAGAGCTAGTTTCTTAATTTACATCATATGCATGTTAAGTTCAATTCCTTAGTTTACGTTACAACATAAGAAATATTTATAATATACAAAATACATTAACATGACTTATATGGGCCCTATCTACATGCATTGCTGAAGAGGTGACAACCTTGGACACTTCTGTAGATCCAAACTCTAAAATCCCAGTCTAATATCCACTGGGCTTTATCTTCAGTACCTGCACGAGGAAACAAATCAATCTCGCTAAGCATTGCTGCTTAGTGGTGCAATAATATAACAAGAGAATAAAATATACAAATAAAGATAAAAATGGAGTCTAATTTACATAATCAAGAATTATTTTCATTTCATCCTGAATTCCTAATATTAATTATCTTTTGTCATATTATATTGTTCTTTGGAATCACTTATTTCCTAAGTTTACTGCAGTAATACATAAAATACAAAATATATTAGTATATTAAATTTTTGTTCATGTTATTTTAGAAGATGCAATTGCAATTATTTATTTAAATGATATCTATTTTGCTAATCTTTTTATCATTTCACTCAACATTTTCTAGGTGTTTGGATCATTTCATAATAATTAAAAATTTGGAATTTATCTAGTTCATTTCAGGTCTTTCTAATAAATAAATTTTTAAAGCTAATCTAGTTTCTTTCTTATTCATTTATTTAATTCTCATTATTCTTAACAAAATTTTACTGCCCAAGTAACTTATGATAGGCTGACTAAACTGTATAAGTGGGTCTTAGCACTAGACACCGTGGTGTCTCGGGCCATCATACCATGGGACATGAAATACAGAATGTCAACCACGTGTGCAACCAATATGGCTAAAAAGCCATGATAACAAATAATCGGGCATACAAGCCATGAATGTAGGTATAAAGCCATAAATACAGGCATAAAGCCTTATGCAGTACTACTCAAACAATCCCCTATTGCTATGCCAATCTATCGAATCTGACACACGTATCTAGATAATACATGGGCACATAAGTACCATTAAGTGTTAATATGTCTTATTATTTCATTATATTTTCTATTTATATTTTAGAGCATTTAATTTTAATTATGATGGAAGCATAATTTCCAACTCACATTACTACGTAATTTATACATTCATTATATTATTTATATTGACCACAATTCACACCAATTGTTTCACGTACCATCATACTCAAAACATTCTTCCTTTCTCCAATAATGAGAACTAATGTCCCATTCATACATTTATATGATTCATTTATTCATTACAATATTTATATAAATTATAATTCATATTCTAAGTAATCCATGAATATTTCATGGATTTCAGATTAACTTAAATTTCCCTTTCAAATCATTTACTTTGAAGTAGTATAACTCTAGTTATAGTTAATTGATTAATGATTGTCCAGGGTGTTGAACCTTGTAAGTCTACTAGTTTCAAGATTTTCTATTTTCTTTGTCATACAAAGCACTTAGGCTTAGAATTGGTTCCAAGTTCCTTAAATAAAGTTCTAGGTCTTCATCTTAGTTATTCATATTATTTTGAATTATGTCAATTAAAGTGTTAGAACTCTAGTTATGGTCAAATAACCATAACTGGTTCATTGTCTCCTTTTGATTCCAGAACTAGATAGATTCTGAAATCCCAACTTTGTCCAATAATTTGGACATGTTACAGTCACATGTTAACCTAAGGTTCTTCATATGAATTACTCTCCTAAGTTTTAGGGTCACTCAAATTCAAAAATCATAAGTTACTAATCACATCCTATATTTAATATTTACAATGGTTTTTCTAGTTTATTAGACTATTTCACATAATTTAGTGGTTACTATTCACATTACTATTCATATAAAAATGTTGACTTTTTCATACATAATAGATATCCAAGTTCTAATCACACTATAATATCACATTTTGGGTTCTAAATTTGTTGGCATTGATTGCCAATTACAATTTTAAGTTCCCTAGATGTATTTCCAAAATTTCACTTTTGGTTACCTAAGTTTACTGTTCCATTGGACCTATCTACAGTGGGAATTTGGCTAAACTTTCTTCATTAAAATTGTTCTTTAATGTCTCTACTTTAATTTCCTTTTTGAATCACTCCATTTGGAGTTTTGTAGCTCAAGTTATGGTCAAATCACCATAACTGGCAGGATTGGCTCATTCCCAGATTTTCTGGCAAAATTGTTTCTGGCAATTTTAGTGTCCTAATTTTGGCTAGCAATTTGAATTTGTTATGGCCAGAATTTGGGTTTTTGTTCTTCATAAAAGTTGTTCTACATTGTCTAAGCTTTCCATGGTTTCAAGAATCAGGTCATTTGGACACCTCTACACAAAGTTACGGCCATTTGAACAAACACTGTTCATTTGGTCATTTTCCAGGTCCAGATTTTGGTTACCCGGATTTAGGCAATTTTTAGGTTACTCTAAGTTGGTTTTTTGGACAGGGTCTCTTCATAAAAAATGTGTCATTTTGTCCTAAGTTTCACCTCTGATTGGCCTCGCACCAATTGGACCTGTCTAACTCTACTTATAGCCATCCAAACCTGCTAGACTCAAGGGTCCAGATTCTGCCTCAACACACAACATCACACCCACTCAATAGTTTGGTCATCTCATCAATTCATATCAACAATTGGGTGTCAAGTTGACTTAATTTAGGCATAATTACATTATTTAAAATACAACGATTAAAATTCTCAAATTTAGCAAACCCTAAATTAATTTGGTATAACTTCAAAATCCAAGGGATTTGATAGCACTAACCTTAGTTTCTTACTTCCCTTAGCCTCCAATCACATTTTCCATCAACCAAAACTTGCTTCACCTTCTTGAATCCACCATGGCTGAAATTCTTGATAGCTCCATGCTCTAAATTTTCTTACTTTCTTGGTTATTTTCTTCAATTTAAGACTCAAGGTTAATTTTTCTCTTGTTTTCCTATAATTTTGTTGGAAGAAGCCCAGGTTATAAAGCTTGAATAAAGCTTTAATGGTGGAAGAAAATGGAAGAAAGTGTGAGAAATGGATGAGAGACGGCAGGCTGCTAGAAAAGATGAAGTTTCTTTTGATTTTTAAATCCTTTTTATGATATTTATATTATTTAATTAACTAATGGAAAAGTTGTAAATATGGGTAAGTGGCATTTTTGTAATTACCTTGAACTTTGTAATCATTTCATTTTGACTTTTGCTAATTATAATTAAATTTTTCCTAATCTCAATTAATTATGATCATTTAACTTTGTTAACTTAATAAATTCTATTTTTAGTCAATGTGGAACCGTTAAATTCCATTGACCAAATTTTTTTTTTTTACAGGGTTTTCGGTTTATCTTTTTTCTTAGCTTTTCATTTACTTATTTGAACTTATTTCTTTTCATTTTCTTGACTTATTTATGCATAAGGTTCTACAGGAACTAGAGTAACTATAAAACCCATAGTCACTTTCTAGTGAAGTCACTCATCACCGGTACTTGTGCTCATTTAACTAATTTGTATTTTACTTCTTTTATTATTTTCTTTTTCATAAATTTCATTTACTTAAATGGACAAGTTGGTCAAAAATCATATCTAAAGGTGAAATGACCAAAATGCCCTTCGTTTAGCTTATCAGGTTAAAATTATCTGTACTGATTGATTTAATTTTCTTAGCATTTTCTTGGCATTCTATTATCATCAAAACCTCAATAACCCTTCTCTTGAGTCCCATTTTATAAGGTTTCCCGTGGGTCTAGGGTTGCTAACTGTCTTCACTGTTACTTATCGTTAGGGTCACCCATCGCTGTAGCTTCGGCTCATTTAACCTTATTGCATTTCATTTCTAAAATTTTTTCTTAATTTTTCTTATTATTATTTGGGTTATTTATGACTCTTCACTCTAGTCTAAATATAGTTCCAAACATTCTACCTGTCTAGATAGACATTGGTTACCAAAATAGTAGAATGTACGGACTACCTAAAGTGGGGGCGTTACACCCATGATCTGAAGTTAGCAGCAATTATCTTTGCATTAAAGATATGGAGGCACTACTTGTATGGTGAAAAGTGCTACATATATATAGACCACAAAAGTCTGAAATACTTGCCAACCCAAAAAGAACTCAACCTGAGGCAAAGAAGATGGATTGAGTTTCTGAAAGACTAAGAATGTGTAATAAATTATCATCCTGGGAAGGCAAATGTAGTTGCTGATGCTTTGAGTTGGAAGTCTATTGTAGCTTTGAGATCCTTGAATGCCCGCTTATCTTTGGCTCAAGATGGAGCTATTTTGGAAGAAGTTGTAGAAAGCCTTGGGTACAACTCCACTATAGCACAGCTTTTCATCCTCAAACGGATAGACAGTCTGTAACACCCTCCCCGTAGCAATTCTATACATTCTACTGTTCCGGTGACCGGTGTCGGTCCGGACAGCTAGAACGTCCGGAAAAAATATTTAAACTAAAGTCAGGAATCATAATTAACTCAAATATTAACAAGAAAAATTTAGGAAAAATTTTAGAAATAAAATACAACCAAGTTAAACGAGCCAGTGCCCAAGCGATGGGTAACCAGAGGTAAGTTGCGGTTCTCGCAACGAGGAGCCCTAGACCCAGGGAAAAATTCATAAAATAATTATTGGGACTCCAGAGAAGGGTCATTGAGGTTCCTATGGCATTAGAATGCCAAGAAAATATTTAGAAAAATTTTTCAATCGGTACAGACAATTTTGACCCGTTAAGCCAAACGGAGGGCATTTCGGTCATTTCGCCTTCAGAGGTGATTTTTGGCCGACTTGTCCAGTTGAGTAAATAATTAATATGACATAAAATATGGATAAACATTACTAGAAATTAAATTGAAGATGAGTAGTGGAGGAAAGAAAAGAAAGTGAAGAAAAAGCTTATTTATGACATCATTGTGATGTCATTTAAAATTGCCAACCAATCACCATTAAGTAACCATTTGACTAACTAATAAAAGAGCTAAATAAAGACCAAGGAAGACCAAAAACCAGCTACCTTCTCTTCAGCCAAAAACGTGAGTTTCTCTTCTTCCTCCCTCCATTGATGTTCAATCAAGCAAGCTTAATTTCCTACCTTGTTTCACCATAAAACCCTAACCCCACTTCATTAAAATTTTACCCTACACCTTAAACAAGCTTTTGGCAGCCAAGAAGAGGAAAGAAAGAGAAGTTTGAGTTGAAAAACAAAACTGCCCTATTCAAGGTTAGTGCACTATATACCTAAAACTCTTTAATTTCATGAAATGGAACTTGAATTTAGTAAGAAAATGTAATTTAAATGAACAAAATTCATGTGTATGTGTACATGAGTTTTGGCTGCCCTAGTGAAGGAATAGGAAGGAGTGTTTTTGATGAGCTTGAAGTGAACTAGAATCATGTAGGAAGTTTATAAACATAAGAATAATAAGTTGGTATGCTAACTAAGGCATTTTGTAGAAAACCTAATGTGAAGCTAGGGTTTTGGGGAGTGAAAATTGACTTGGCTTAGGAAATTGTTAGAGCACATTTTAATGGTCAATTAGTGACCATCTTAGGTAAGGTGATCATAAAATGGACTGAAAAATAGGATTGCAAAGTGAAGTTGCAGGCTGCCCTATGACAGCAGTAGAGGGACTGAAAATTCAGTCCACTTGCACTGCCATAACTTGGGCTGGGTTGGTCCAATTGGTGTTTGGCCAATTGTACATGAAACTAGGCTTATAATGGCACATTTTTTCTGAAGAAACCATGCCCAAAAGACCAAAGCAAGAGGACCAAAACTTGGCCCCGATCCGGACACCCTGCAACAGCCCCTGCAGAATTGACCAAATGAACGAATCGCTCATTTGGCCATAACTCACTGAAGATTTGGTTAATTGACCTGAAATTTTTACAGCAACAAGATAAGATATAGACAAACAACTTTCATGAAGAAAACCCCAAATAATGCCATTAACCCATTCAAATGATTGGGCAAAGTTAAGTTATCAAACCTGCAACTCTGCAGATTTACATTTGAACAGTAATGTTTGGATGACTATAACTCCCTCTAGAAAACTCGGATTTAGGCGATTCTTGAACCGATGGAAACCTAAGGTATGGTAGAACATGTCATATGGAGAAAGTTAGACCAAATTATGAACTTAACTTGGTCAAATTACTGACCAAAGTTGGACCAAAATCTGTCAAAACCCAAAATTTCAGCAAGAACAGTACACATGAACAGTAAACTTATTTTGGCCATAACTTGAGCTACAAAACTCCAAATGGAGTGATTCAAAAAAATAAATTCAACTAGACAAAATAAGGAACAACTTTCATGTTTACCATTTCCTCAAATTCCCACTATAGAAATATCAAATGGAACAATAAAGATGAAGCACCAAATCTGAAAATTTTGTTCAATTAGCATTAAGCTTAGAAATGGTATTGGCAACCAATACCAACAAGTTTTAAATACAAAATGTGGTATGTTTGGGGCGTTAAAACCAATACACCTATTTTCTATCCAAAAGTCAACATTTTTGTTGATCAATGAGGTGAATAGTGACACCAAAACTTGAAATTCAAAATTTGAAATTAGAAATGCATCTAGGGGACTTTAAATTGCAATTGGCAATTAATACTAGCAAATGTAAAACTCAAAATGTGGGATCTTTGTGTAATTAGAATTAATATATCCACTAAGTATGAAAAAGTCAACATTTTGGTTGACTAGTAAGGTGAATAGTAATCAAAATGATTAGTAAATTAAGATAAAAACCTAGAACCAATTCTAAGCTTAAATGCTTAGAATTGTATGAGAAATGTAGACTATGCATCCTAGTCAAAATTGTTAAAAAGAAATTAAGGCCATAAATTAGAAATCCATGAAATATTCATGGATTACTTGAAACATGAAAAATAAGTCACCTAATTGATGTGAATAGATAGTTAGGGCTTATATGCCCATCACAAATGGAATTCATAAAATATTAATAACTCAACTTGAAATATAAAATTTGTAATTACATAAGTAGATTCTTGAATGTATAAATGAGAAAAGGGAAAATGTTCTGAATACAATGGTACGTGTGAACCATTGTTTAGAATTGTGATCAATATGAATAACATAATGAATGAATAAATGAACCATATTATTGTATGAATGAGACATTAGTTCTCATTATTGTAGAGAGGAGAAGTATTTTGAGTACAATGGTATAAAAGGATAATTGATGTGAATTGTGATCATAAAAATGATCAAATGAATGTATGAATTATAATTGAAATTTATCATGAAATAATGAAGTCATAAAACACAATATATTAATATTTAATGATATTATGTGCCCTTGTATTGCCTAGACATGTGTGTCAGATTGGATAGTTTGGCATGCCAATAGGGTATTGTTTTAGCAGTACTGCGAAAGGCTTTATGCCTGTATTCATGGCTTTATGCCCGTATTCATGGCTTTATGCCCACATTCATGGCTTTACGCCTGTATTCATGGCTTTTTAGCCATACTGACTGCATACGTGGTTGACGTTCTGCGTCCCATGGTATGACGCCCGAAACGCTGCGGTGTCGGTGCCAACGACGTTATCGATCCGATCGTCGAAGATAGGTTACTTGGGCATGGAAAAGTATAACTGTGATTGAACTGATTATTAAAGAAAATACGAAAATTAAGTATCAGGAATGATTACAAAAATACAAAGAAGCTCAATATCATGAAGAAAATAATTAACGAAATGCATGAAGAAGTTAATATCATGAAACATGATTAGCCCTCGACTACACAATAAGTTAGTAATTATTCATTTCTTATGAACACAATAGCAAGGAAATTATTATTTTTATTTGCATATTGTATTTTCTTGTATTATTGGCACCACTAAGCTTTATGCTTAGCGTCGCTTTACGCAGCGTAGGTACTGAAGATTTGGACAGAGGGCCCAGTAGACCACAGATTGGGTAAGGCCGTTCACAGTTCTACATAGTGTCCGTGTCACCTCAACTCCTGCAGTGCATTGGTAGGACACTAGGTGTCATTTTGGCATTCTGTAATAAATTTTGATTTTCTCATATGTAATGAAACTTATGTAATGTATTTTGATTTTCATGTAAATAATGCAAATTTGTGTTTGTAAATGGAAAAGTGAATATTGATATGTGATTGTTACATGACTATCAAATGAGATGAACGATTGAAAATTGAAATTGAGAAATGAATGGTTGACAAATGTTGAGATGATGATTATTGGAGTTTGAGAGTAATTGAATACGAATATATGAATATTGGAAGTGTTTTTCACAGGTTCCGAAGAACTGATTTCTCCATTTTTAGCCGGTACTCCGCCGGATTTTCTTTAAAATTTTCGGAACCTTAAATAAATTATAATTTCGATAAATGGCTTAAATAAATTATATTTCACAAGTTATATTCAAAAGGAAGAATAAAAATGAATTAAGATAAAATAGAGTGCTCGGCACACTGGGTGGCATAACTTGCTCGGCTACACTGTAGTCGGGTAAGGGGTGTCACATTTAGTGGTATCAGAGCACGGTTTAGGCGTTTCTGGGCCTAGATTGAGTCCATACCATGCATTGCATTCATATGAGTTGAGGTGACACTAATGCAGATCTATTTTCTTGGTTATTTTACGTTAAGGTATGGACTCAGAATCGCAGAGGACAGTAGAAGAAGAAGTAGTAAGTCGTATCCCGATTGGGAGTGATATTGGAAATCAGGGAGATCCTGCTCCACCAGTGCAAGAGGTGCCTGTACAACCCCAACAGGCCTTGTTTGAGCAGATGACTAAATTCTTCGGACAGATGACTGGGGTTATTCCACCACCGCTTCATCGGAAATCATCTCTAGGAAAAATTAGGAAATATGGAGCTGTAGATTTCAATGGTAGAAAGGAAGATGATTCTGTTGCAGCTGAGAATTGGTTGAACAGAACGGGCAGAGTCTTAAAACAACTCCACTGCACCTTAGAGCAAAATCTAGAAGCTGCAGTATCCTTGTTGCAAGACGATGCCTACGAATGGTGGGACACTGTGTCCAGTGAAGTACAGTAGGAAATAGTAACTTGGGATTTTTTCCTCTCTGAGTTCAAGAAGAAATATGTGGGTAGTGTATACCTGGAAGAGAGAAGAAGAGAATTCATTAACCTGAGGCAGAGACAGCTGTCAGTGGCTGAGTATGAGAAGGAATTTGTCCGATTGAGCCGCTATGGAAGGGAGATAGTCCCTAATGAGGCCGAGAGGTGTAAGAGATTTGAAGAGGGATTAAATGACAATATAAAGCTCATGATCACTGCCTTGGGAATCACTGACTTCACCAAGCTAGTGGAAGCTGCATTAAAAGTGGAGAAAGTGAGAATAAATTAACAAAATAGGAAAAATAGGCAGCGTAAGAGGGAATTTGGACCAGGACAGTCAAGTATACCAACTGATAGTAAGAAGTTTAAGGGTTCTAATTCACAAGATCAGACACAGGGCCACAGAGGCCAGATTGGAATATCTATAGCTAGTTCCCCGGGCACAATAACAAGGGGATCAACCCCAGTGCCTGAATGTATGCATTGTGGTAGAAGACACAGAGGGGAGTGTCGACTGTTAACTGGAGAGTGTTTCAAGTGTGGGGCTACGGATCATTTCATAAGAGATTGCCCTCAGAGGAGTGGTTCAACAGCTCCGGTACAAGTTGATAGACCTTCCCCTGTAGTTCAAAGGGGTAAAAGATCGGGTAGAGCAGAAACGGCTGATATTTCACAGAAGATTGTTTTTGAGACCGTTGAAAAGCCCGAAGTCAGGGTGGCACCACAAGTATATGCAATGGAAGCTCAGGAAGAGCCAAACCCAGACACTGATGAGGCAATACAAGGAAGTGAAGAAACAAGGAGGTAGTAACTCCCCGATTACTTAAGTCAGGTAAATTTCGAGGACGAAATTTAAATAAGAGGGGAAGAGTTGTAACACCCTCCCCGTAGCAATTCCGTACATTCTACTGTTCCGGTGACCGGTGTCGGTCCGGACAGCTAGAACGTCCGAAAAAAATATTTAAACTAAAGTCAGGAATCATAATTAACTCAAATATTAACAAGAAAAATTTAGGAAAAATTTTAGAAATAAAATACAACCAAGTTAAACGAGCCGGTGCCCAAGCGATGGGTAACCAGAGGTAAGTTGCGGTTCTCGCAACGAGGAGCCCTAGACCTGGGGAAAAATTCATAAAATAATTATTGGGACTCCAGAGAAGGGTCATTGAGGTTCCTATGGCATTAGAATGCCAAGAAAATATTTAGAAAAATTTTTCAATCGGTACAGACAATTTTGACCCGTTAAGCCAAACGGAGGGCATTTCGGTCATTTCGCCTTCAGAGGTGATTTTTGGCTGACTTGTCCAGTTGAGTAAATAATTAATATGACATAAAATATGGATAAACATTACTAGAAATTAAATTGAAGATGAGTAGTGGAGGAAAGAAAAGAAAGTGAAGAAAAAGCTTATTTATGACATCATTGTGATGTCATTTAAAATTGCCAACCAATCACCATTAAGTAACCATTTGACTAACTAATAAAAGAGCTAAATAAAGACCAAGGAAGACCAAAAACCAGCTGCCTTCTCTTTAGCCAAAAACGTGAGTTTCTCTTCTTCCTCCCTCCATTGATGTTCAATCAAGCAAGCTTAATTTCCTACCTTGTTTCACCATAAAACCCTAACCCCACTTCATTAAAATTTTACCCTACACCTTAAACAAGCTTTTGGCAGCCAAGAAGAGGAAAGAAAGAGAAGTTTGAGTTGGAAAAAAAAACTGCCCTATTCAAGGTTAGTGCACTATATACCTAAAACTCTTTAATTTCATGAAATGGAACTTGAATTTAGTAAGAAAATGTAATTTAAATGAACAAAATTCATGTGTATGTGTACATGAGTTTTGGCTGCCCTAGTGAAGGAATAGGAAGGAGTGTTTTTGATGAGCTTGAAGTGAACTAGAATCATGTAGGAAGTTTATAAACATAAGAATAATAAGTTGGTATGCTAACTAAGGCATTTTGTAGAAAACCTAATGTGAAGCTAGGGTTTTGGGGAGTGAAAATTGACTTGGCTTAGGAAATTGTTAGAGCACATTTTAATGGTCAATTAGTGACCATCTTAGGTAAGTTGATCATAAAATGGACTGAAAAATAGGATTGCAAAGTGAAGTTGCAGGCTGCCCTAGGACAAGAAAGAGGGACCAAAATTCAGTCCACTTGCACTGCCATAACTTGGGCTGGGTTGGTCCAATTGGTGTTTGGCCAATTGTACATGAAACTAGGCTTATAATGGGACATTTTTTCTGAAGAAACCATGCCCAAAAGACCAAAGCAAGAGGACCAAAACTTGGCCCCGATCCGGACACCGTGCAACAGCCCCTGCAGAATTGACCAAATGAATAGTAACTGTTCATTTGGCCATAACTCACTGAAGATTTGGTTAATGGACCTGAAATTTTTACAGCAACAAGATAAGATATAGACAAACAACTTTCATGAAGAAACCTACCCCAAATAATGCCATTAACCCATTCAAATGATTGGGCAAAGTTAAGTTATCAAACCTGCAACTCTGCAGATTTACATTTGAACAGTAATGTTTGGATGACTATAACTCCCTCTAGAAAACTCGGATTTAGGCGATTCTTGAACCGATGGAAACCTAAGGTATGGTAGAACATGTCATATGAAGAAAGTTAGACCAAATTATGAACTTAACTTGGTCAAATTACTGACCAAAGTTGGACCAAAATCTGTCAAAACCCAAAATTTCAGCATGAACAGTGCACATGAACAGTAAACTTATTTTGGCCATAACTTGAGCTACAAAACTCCAAATGGAGTGATTCAAAAAAATAAATTCAACTAGACAAAATAAGGAACAACTTTCATGTTTACCATTTCCTCAAATTCCCACCATAGAAATATCAAATGGAACAATAAAGATGAAGCACCAAATCTGAAAATTTTGTTCAATTAGCATTAAGCTTAGAAATGGTATTGGCAACCAATACCAACAAGTTTTAAATACAAAATGTGGTATGTTTGGGGTGTTAAAACCAATACACCTATTTTCTATCCAAAAGTCAACATTTTTGTTGACCAATGAGGTGAATAGTGACACAAAAACTTGAAATTCAAAATTTGAAATTAGAAATGCATCTAGGGGACTTTAAATTGCAATTGGCAATTAATACTAGCAAATGTAAAACTCAAAATGTGGGATCTTTGTGTAATTAGAATTAATATATCCACTAAGTATGAAAAAGTCAACATTTTGGTTGATTAGTAAGGTGAATAGTAATCAAAATGATTAGTAAATTAAGATGAAAACCTAGAACCAATTCTAAGCTTAAATGCTTAGAATTGTATGAGAAATGTAGACTATGCATCCTAGTCAAAATTGTTAAAAAGAAATTAAGGCCATAAATTAGAAATCCATGAAATATTCATGGATTACTTGAAACATGAAAAATAAGTCACCTAATTGATGTGAATAGATAGTTATGGCTTATATGCCCATCACAAATGGAATTCATAAAATATTAATAACTCAACTTGAAATATAAAATTTGTAATTACATAAGTAGATTCTTGAATGTATAAATGAGAAAAGGGAAAATGTTCTAAATACAATGGTACGTGTGAACCATTGTTTAGAATTGTGATCAATATGAATAACATAATGAATGAATAAATGAACCATATTAATGTATGAATGAGACATTAGTTCTCATTATTGTAGAGAGGAGAAGTATTTTGAGTACAATGGTATAAAAGGATAATTGATGTGAATTGTGATCATATAAATGATCAAATGAATGTATGAATTATAATTGAAATTTATCATGAAATAATGAAGTCATAAAACACAATATATTAATATTTAATGATATTATGTGCCCTTGTATTGCCTAGACATGTGTGTCAGATTGGATAGTTTGGCATGCCAATAGGGTATTGTTTTAGCGATCGCGAAGGCTTTATGCCTGTATTCATGGCTTTATGCCCGTATTCATGGCTTTATGCCCACATTCATGGCTTTATGCCTGTATTCATGGCTTTTATGCCCGATTATGTGTTATCATGGCTTTTTAGCCATACTGACTGCATACGTGGTTGACGTTTTGCGTCCCATGGTATGACGGCCCGAGGCACCGCGGTGTCCCGTGCCAACGACCCGTTTTCCAGTCCAGTCGTCCAGTATAGGTTACTTGGGCATGGAAAAGTATAACTGTGATTGAACTGATTATTAAAGAAAATACGAAAATTAAGTATCAGGAATGATTACAAAAATACAAAGAAGCTCAATATCATGAAGAAAATAATTAACGAAATGCATGAAGAAGTTAATATCATGAAACATGATTAGCCCTCAACTACACAATAAGTTAGTAATTATTCATTTCTTATGAACATAATAGCAAGGAAATTATTATTTTTATTTGCATATTGTATTTTCTTGTATTATTGGCACCACTAAGCTTTATGCTTAGCGCGTCGCTTTTGCAACGCTGTAGTGCATCAAGATTTGGACAGAGGGCCCAGTAGACCACAGATTGGGTAAGGCCGTTCACAGTTCTGCATAGTGTCCGTGTCACCTCAACTTCTGCAGTGCATTGGTAGGACACTAGGTGTCATTTTGGCATTCTGTAATAAATTTTGATTTTCTCATATGTAATGAAACTTATGTAATGTATTTTGATTTTCATGTAAATAATGCAAATTTGTGTTTGTAAATGGAAAAGTGAATATTGATATGTGATTGTTACATGACTATCAAATGAGATGAACGATTGAAAATTGAAATTGAGAAATGAATGGTTGACAAATGTTGAGATGATGATTATTGGAGTTTGAGAGTAATTGAATACGAATATATGAATATTGGAAGTGTTTTTCACAGGTTCCGAAGAACTGTTTTCTCCATTTTTAGCCGGTGCTCCGTCGGATTTTCTTTAAAATTTTTGGAACCTTAAATAAATTATAATTTCGATAAATGGCTTAAATAAATTATATTTCACAAGTTATATTCAAAAGGAAGAATAAAAATGAATTAAGATAAAATAGAGTGCTCGGCACACTGAGTGGCATAACTTGCTCGGCTACACTGTAGTCGGGTAAGGGGTGTCACACAGTCGAAACGGGTGATTTAAGTAAACCTTAAAAACTCATTGAATTAATATAAATATTAAATTGAAATGATAGTAATAATATGAAGTATGTGATAGGTGCTTGAGAATAGGCTAAGGAGTTGTGTTATAGAGTTTGAGGGAAGTTGGGATAAATACCTCCCACTGGTAAAATTTGCTTACAACAATAGCTACTAAGCTAGTATTCAAATGGCTCCATGTGAGGCATTGTATGGGAGAAAGTGCAAAAAACCACTATGTTGGACTAAATTAGGTGAAGATAAGGTTGTGGGACCAAACCTAGTGAAACAAATTGAAGAAAAGGTGACATTCATCAAAGCCAATTTGAAAACTGCCTCAAATTGACAGAAGTCATATGCTAATTTGAAGAAGAAGGATATAGAGTATCAAGTGGGAGAAAAAGTATTTCTCAAGGTGTCGCCATGGAAAAAGGTATTAAGGTTTGGGAGAAACAGTAAGTTAAGCCCTAGGTTTATTAGCCCATATAAACTCATTGATCACGTGAGTTTAGTAATGTATAGGCTAGTTTCACCATCAGAGCTGGACAAGATCCATAATGTGTTTCACGTATCTATGTTGAGAAGATACCGATCAGACCCTTCACATGTTATACTAATGGAAGAAATGAAATACAACTAGATTTGACATATGAAGAGGAACCAATAATGATCCTGGCTCGAGAAGTGAAAGAACTACAAAACAAGCAGATTCCATTAGTGAAAGAGGAAAGGGAGACACCATGTTGCCGTCCAACTTGAGAAAAAAGAGAGAGGAGTAATTTTTTCTTTATTACTTTTCTTTATAGACTTAGGTCAAACCTTCATTAACTCCCTTGCCACATATCATCACAAGATCCCATCTTGTTATTGTTTGATTTAATTCTATGAAGCCAAGTGTCAAGCTCCATTTAAATCATGACATGTGGTCTTCCATCATAGGAAGACAAGTGGCAAGATCATATGGTGCCATGTGTTACCATCTCATGGTGCAACATGTCACCATGTGAAAAGACCAATTTGCCCTTACTTTTTAATTTGAGTTCTCAATCCAAAATTATAATTTCTCCTCTTTAAATCAATTTATATCAAATATAAATTAATTAATTAATTAATCTCCATTAATTAATTTATTATAATTAAATTCACATTTAATGAAATTAAATATAAATTTAATTTATACTATACATCCAATAACCTAAATTTGGTTTCAAGTCATGCTAGGGACTTTGCAATCTTATTGCAAACCAAACCTCTTTAATTAATTAATTAAACTCTTTAATTAATCAATTAAATCACAATTTAAATAGTGATTAGCTTGTATAGATGTGTGACTTACTAGGCTCATTACTTATTGGCAATGAGAAATGATATTAACTCTTAATATCATTACAACTCTTTCTTACCGTAAATGATTTCTCTAAATCATTTCAGGCATCTCATAGACCATGGTTGACACCTAGCATAGTATGCCATAGCCACCCAATCAGTAATAAGGAATACCTTAAATGAACCTTTAATCGTATGTTACCATGCACTATAATCTCTCCGTTACAAAATCCCAATTCGAGCTGGAGTCATGGTTAATGTCAAAACCCATTTGCTATGAACATTATGTTCTCTTTTAATTCCAGTTCTTGATTAATTAGATTTTCTTGTCAGAAATTGTTTCTGAATAAATCTGTCTGTCCTGGCCAGGAACTTGAAACATCAAGAACAATTAAATGAACATAGGATTTTATCCCTATTTACTTAGTGTAACGGATTCCATCTTGATCAACACCTATCTCCATATATAACTAGTAGGAGCCAACACATGCCCATATACCCATACACAGTACAAGTATGAAAGCAGTATCAAACTCAAACCACCTATATACAAGATAACTGTGTTATCTCAGGTTTAAAGATTATATGCACTGATATGATATATGACAATACATTGATAAGAGTAAACTCCATGTGTTTGTCATAAGCATCACTGGTTCGGCCTACTTATCGTGTATAAGTGCCTATCATGCTTGTTATGTGGCATGAGTGTAACACCCTCCCGGTAACCATTCCGTACATTCTACTGTTCCGGTGACCGGTGTCGGTCCGGACAGCTAGAACGTCTGGAAAAATATTTAAACTAAAGTCAGGAACCATAATTAACTCAAACATTAATAAGAAACACTTAGTAAAAATTTTAGAAATAAAATACAACCAAGCAAAACTATCCTGTGACACAGAGATGGGTAACCGGAGGGAAGTTGCGGTTCTCGCAACGAGCAGCCCTAGACCCGGGGGAAAAATTATAAAATATTTTTTGGGACTCCAGAGAAGGGTAATTGAGGTTCCCATGGCATTAGAATGCCAAGAAAATACCTAGAAAATTTTTTCAATCGGTACAGACAATTTTGACCCGTTAAGCCAAACGGAGGGCATTTTGGTCATTTCGCCTTCCGAGGTGATTTTTGGCCGACTTGTCCAGTTGAGTAAATAATTAATATGACATAAAATATGAAGAAATATCGCTAGAAATTAAATTGAAAATGAGTAGTGGAGGAAAGAAAAGAAAATGCAATAAAATGCCCATTTATGACATAATGTGAGGTCACTTAACCAAATAAGGTTAGTGCACTTATACCCATTAAACTCTTTATTTCCATGATTTTGGACTTGAACTTAGTAAGATTTGTAGTTTAAATGAACAAAAAAAACCTATGGGTATGAACACTTGAATTTCGGCAGCCCTAATAGAGGAATGGTTTTGGATGTTTTTAATGGACTTAACATGAATTGGAGGTTATGTTTAAGCTATATACCTGTATAGATGTTGAACTAGGGTGCTAGTTGAGGTTTATGGGTAAATTGCATTGGATATTAGGGTTTTGAGGCATGAAAAATTGACTTGACTTACTAAACTGTTAAAGAACAATCTAATGGTCAATAAGTGACCATTTGAGGTATGTTGAATACAATTTGGACTGAAAAATGGTATGGCAAAGTCAAGGTATAAAGCGCCTAGGATAGCGAGATAGGACTGAAAATTCAGTCCCTTTGCACTACCATAACTTGGGCTGTGTTAGTCCAATTGGTGTTTGGCCAATTGGACATGAAACTAGGCTTATAATGGCACATTTTTGCTGAAGAAACCATGCCCAAAAGACCAAAGCAAGAGGACCAAAACTTGGCCCCAATCCGGATACCCCTGCAGATTCTGCAGAATTGACCAAATGAACAGTAACTGTTCATTTGGCCATAACTCACTGTAGATTTGGTCAATTGGCCTGAAATGTTTACAGCAACAAGTTAAGACATAGACAAAAAACTTTCATGAAGGAACCTACCCCAAATTATGGCCATAACCCATCCAACCAAGTGACTCTAGTTACTGTTCATGCACTGTAGATATGGTAATTTTCTGCAGAATGCACATTCGGCCAGCTTGGGTCTTTGGACCATATCTAGAGCTACAAAACTCCAAATGGAGTGATTCAAAAAAGGAAATTTCAACTAGACAAAATAAGGAACAACTTTCATGTTTTACATTTCTTCAAATTCCCACAGTAATAGTGTCCAATGGAACAGTGAAGTTGACTCACCAAAACTGAAAATTCTGCTTGTGTTGAGTTACACTTTGAAATGGTATTAACACTTAATGCCAACAAGTTTTAAACACTAAATGTGGTATATTGGGAGTGCCAAAGTCAATGTACATATTTGCTATCAAAAAGTCAACATTTTAGTTGACCATAGAGGTGAATAGTAACACCAAAACTTGAAATTCAAAGATTGAAGAATTTAAAAGTTTCAAATGCCCTAGTATACCTAACAAGATTGGTTTGGATAGTTTGGCATGCCAATAGGGTTCGATTAGCACATCGCACATGGCAAAAATGCCATTATGTGATTTCATGGCTTTTAGCCATTCGACTTTGCATTGAGACTTGGCCTTGTGCACGAGATTATTCTGACTTGGTAGTCGTTACATTGCCTGCCGGGTGATGCATATGCGACCGATGGTGTGACGGCCCGAGGTACTAGATACCCAGTGCCAGTTTAGCCGTTATCCAGTCCAGTCGTCTAGTGTAGGTTACTTGGGTAACCAAATGAATGAAAATGAGCAATGTAGAAGAAATAAATGAATGGATATACAAATACATGACAAACAAAACATGTACATGCAATACACATTTATATCTGTTATTTCTTGTTATTTTATTATTGCACCACTAAGCATTATTGCTTAGCGCGTTGCTTTTGCCACGCGTAGGTACTGGAGATCCTGATCGTGAGCCCAGTAGACCACAGACTGGGTGAGTTCATCCTGTAGATCTGCACAGTGTCCGTGTCACCTCACTACCTGCAGTGCATTGGTAGGGCACTAGGTGTCATTTTGTCATTTTGATGTTTTGTAGCAGATTTTTACTTTTCATATGTATTTGAACTCATGTAATATATTTTGATGTCCATGTAAATAATGAAAGTTATGACTATGAATGCAAAATTTGAGCATGTATTTATCGCTTGTATATGAGAAATGGATGTTTGTGAAATGAAAAGATTATTGAGAATTTGCTATTGAGAAATATTGTTGAGATTTTGGATATTGGAGTTTGAGATGATGGAATAAAAATATTGGAAGTGTTTTTAACAGGTTCCGAAGAACGGTTTTCTCCATTTTTAGCCAGTACTCCGCCAGACTTTCTTTAAAATTTTCGGAACCTTAAATGAATAATACTTTTGATAAATGGTTTAAATAAATTGTATTTCATAAATTATATGCAAAAGCATTGTATAAATGAATTGAGGAATATTAGAGTGTGCCGGTACACCGTGTGGCATTACTTACTCGGGTATACTGTACACGGGTAAGGGGTGTCACAATGAGACTCACCATTCTAACTTATTAATATCTCATATTAATACTTTGGGAACAAACATGATTACAATCTTTCTAGATAAGTCATATCCTTTATGAAGTATCCTCAATTGTGAACCGATTTATGATACTTTGTGCTAAAAATACTGTTACTCATATTCTTAACAACTTAAGAATAAAATTTCTAACAAAATATCAAAGGACCTTTTCAATTACATATAAATAGTTTATGTAAATAGAAAAGTCAAAATTCCTTTTTATTAATAAATTATATACAAGATAGATACAAAATGATATGCTCTAGGGCATACTACTAACAATCTCCCACTAGCACTAGAGCCATTCATTATAGTATCTCAGACCCATATTATCAAAATGTCGGTCTAACTGAGCTTGTGACATTGGCTTCATGAATGGATCAGCTGGATTTTTAGCTGATGCTATCTTCTGCATGGCTACATCGCCTTGCCCAACTATATCTTTTATAATATGATAACGCTTTTCAATGTGTTTGGATTTCTGATGAGACTGGGGTTCCTTAGCCTGTATGACTGCTCCATTATTGTCACAATAAAAAGGAATTGCTGACTCAATGGAAGGAACTACTGCAAGTTCTATCACGAATTGCTTTATCCAAACAGCCTCTTTTGTAGATCTGATGCCGCAATATACTCAGCCTCTATAGTGGAATCAGCAGTCTTATTCTATTTGGAACTCTTCCAACTAGCTGCACCTCCATTACAAATGAACACAAATCCAAATGTAGACTTTCTATCATCAATATCTGATTGAAAATTAGAATCAGTGTAACCATCCAGTTGTAGGTCGCCACCTCCAAAAATCAAGAATAAATCCTTAGTTCTTCTCAAGTACTTAAGGATATTCTTAACAGCTATCCAATGTTCCAAACATAGATTGGATTGAAACCTGCTAGTCAAACTAACAGCATATATGATATCCGGCCTAGTACACAACATTGCATACATTAAACTTCTAATAGCTGAAGTATATGGAATCCTGGCCATTTTATCTCTTTCTTTTGATGTCTTTGGAGACATCTCTTTAGAAAGGTTGATACCATGTCTTACTGGTAACAATCCTCTCTTGGAATCAAGTATGTTAAACCTCTTTAACACCTTTTCCAAGTATAGACTTTGGGATAAACCAATTATTCTTTTCGCTCTATCTCTATAGATGCAAATTCCAAGAATATAGGTTACCTCCCCTAAGTCTTTGATGGAGAAAGTATTTGACAACCATATCTTGACAGTTGTCAACATACCTATGTCATTGCCTATTAATAAAATGTCATCTATATATAAAATAAGGAAAGTGACAGCACTCTCACTAACCTTCTTATATACATGGCTCATCCATATTTTTGATAAAACCAAATGATTTAATGACTTCATTAAAATGGATTTTCCAACTCCTCGAAGCTTGTTTTAACCCATAAATGGATCTTTTTAGCTTGCATATCTTGGAACCATCTTGGTATTCAAAACCCCTAGGTTGTTCCATGAAAATGTTTTCATCAATGTTTTCATTGAGAAAAGCTGTTTTGACATCCATTTGCCAAATCTCATAATCATAGGATGCAGCTATAGCGAATAAAATCCTAATTGATTTAAGCATGGCAACAGGAGAGAAAGTCTCCTCATAGTCGATTCCTTGCCTTGGCGAAACCCTTTCGCAACTAGCCTTGCTTTATAAGTCTCTACCTTTCCATCAGAACTAATTTTCTTGTTGAAAACCCATTTATTCCCTATAGGTATAATACCTTCAGGTGGGTCAACAAGGTCCCAAACTTGGTTCTTATGCATGAAATCAATTTTGGATTTCATAGCTTCAATCCATTTTGAAGAATCTATATCTGATATAGCTTCTTTATGAAGGAGCGGAAGCATGAAAAACAAAAGTTTAGATCATTGAATTCAAAATTTTTCTTCTAGGGTGTCATGCATCATGCAAGATTCATTGTTTATCTATTTGATTTCAATGTTAATGTCACACCTTACCCCTCTGTAAGGCATAACATGATCCCGTAGAATACCTAATGAACTACCAAACTTTACCTACCGATAACTCATTAAGTACCCTACAAGGGATTTTAAAACAATTTTCTTACTTTTGTTAAGTGGTGAGCATTTTCTAATTGGTATCAAAACACCTAATTAAAGTTGAAAGCTAATTGAAATTTCTGGCCCATTTTATTTTTCCGCAAATTTTGTAAAAATTTTGGCAGAGTTCTATTTGTATTTTGAGAAAACAGTTCTTTAAATCCCTGTAAAAAGCACTTCCAATAATTTTTCTCAACAACCTCTTCAAATTCACAATCACCTCAATCAATTTCAACTCATTTATCAACTTCCAAAAAAATCAAATCCACCATTTTCAATATCCAACAATCATCAAATTCCATTAATGAATTTCATTCAATTCAAAATAAAATACTACCATTCATGTTTCATTAATGACAAACTAATTTATATATATCATTGCAAAAATTTACATTGAGAGAAATTCAAACTAAAATTTATTACAAACTTAATATAAGCTTTGTACAAGCTGCTCAAGACCGAATTTATATGTCCATACAATTACATGCAATACATTCATCAAAATGAATATTTACAGTCAGGGTATAAACTATACCTGAATACTTCAAGTAGGTAGCTCCCCTGTCCTCAGCAGCTCAATCTGCTGCTCCTCTAGTCTCTATATCTGCGACAGCAATAACAGCTATCACTGAGTTGAAGGAACGGAAGCGTGAAAAACACAAGATTATACCATTGAATTCAAAAATTTTCACCTAGGGTCACAAGCACCATGCAAGATTTATTTTTAACTATTTGATTTCAATGATAAACAACATATTAAAACTCTTTTAATATGTTTTTGGATCTGTATTTGCCATTTAAGATTTTAAAATTAATCAGATTAATTTTAGAACCCTAGATTAAATCAAGAACGATTACACTAACCTCTTGATGTGCTGCAGCGTGTCTGCGCCTTTGAGATTCATCTTCAGGACACCAGATGTTGTCCCTCTAGCTTGTCCACACCAAGAACACCTATGGCAGCCCTTGAACAGCTTCTAAAGCCTTTTCTATTAATTAGAAATTCAAGTTCTGCCTTTTAAGAGATTAGAGATGCAAACAGGACACTAGAAACAATTTCTAGTGTTCTTAATTCAAGAGATTGATGGCTAATCTCTTTGAATTGATGAGAGATGAAGAGAAATAGCTAGAGAGGCTCAAAGTGGCGTGACATATGAGAGGAGAGGCTGCTGGTTGTGTTTTCTTTTCATAACCCCACTTAAATAGCTAGGTTAACACATTAAACCCTAGCCACATGTCACCTTTTGATTAGCTCTAGGTTTAAGTGACCCAATCACATTGTGCCAAGTGTCAAACCTATATTTAATCTTGATTTTAATCATCTTACATGATTAAAAATATTTGGCAAGCTTATGTGTTATGCCATGTGTCACCATCTCATGGTGCCACGTGTCACACTGCAAAATGACCAAAATGCCCCTGTGTCTTAATTTTGAGTTCTTAACCCAAAATAATTATTTTCTTCTTCTAATTAATTTATATCAAATATAAATTAATTAAGTAATCTCTATTAATTAATTTCTCATCAATTAAATTCATATTTAAACACTTTAAATATAAATTTAATTTATACTACACATCCAATAATCTAGATTTGGTTTCAAGTCATGCTAGGGACTTTGCAATTTTATTGCAAACCAAATCTATTTAATTAACCAATTAAACTCTTTAATTAATTAATTAAATCATATTTAAATAGGTGATAACTTGTGTATGTGTGTCTACTAGGCTCATCACTAATTGGCAATGAGACATGATATCAACTCTTAATATCATCAGAACTCTTTCTTACCATAAATGATTTCTCTAAATCATTTTATGAACCTCATAGACCATGGTTAACACCTAGCATAGCATGCCATGGCCACCCAATTAGTAATAAGGTTTACCTTAAATGAACCTATAATCATATGTTACCATGCACTAGAATCTCTCTGTTACAAAATCCCAACTCAAGCTGGAGTCATGGTTTATGTCAAACTCCATTTGCTATGAATATTATGTTCTCTTTTAATTCCAGTTCTTGATTAAAAGATTTTCTCATCGAAACTCTTTTACGAATAAATCTATCTGTCCTGGCAGAACTTGAAACATCAAGAACAATTAAATGAACATAGGATTTTATCTCTATTTACTTAGAGGAACAGATTCCATCTTGATCAACACCTACCTCCATATATAACTAGTAGGAGCCAACACATGCCCATATACCCATACATAGTACAAGTATGAAAGCAGTATCAAACTCAAACTACCTATATACAAGATAACTGTGCTATCTCGGTCTAAAGATTATATGCACGATATGATTTATGACAAAACATTGATAAGAGTAAACTCCATGTGCTTGTCATAAGTGTCACCGGTTGACCTACTTATCATTTATAAGTGCCTATCATGTTTGTTATATGGCATGAGACTCACCATTCCATCTTATTTATATCTCATATAAATAACTTGGGAACAAACATGAATACAATCTTTACGGATAAGTCATGTCCTTATTATGAAGTATCCTCGATTGTGAACCTATTTATGATACTTTGTGCTAGAAATATTGTCACTCATTTTCTTAACAACTTAAGAATAATATTTCTAACAAAATATCAATGGACCTTTTCTATTACACATAAATATATTATGTAAACGGAAAAGTGGAAATGCCTTTTATTATTAAAAATATGTACAAGATACATACTAAATGATATGCTCTAGGGCATACTACTAACAATCTCCCACTAGCACTAGAGCCATTCATTACAATATCTTAGACCTATCTTCTCAAGATGTCGGTCTAATTGAGTCTGTGACATAGGCTTAGTGAATGGATCAGCTGGATTTTCAGCTGATGCTATTTTCTGCATGGCTATATTGCCTTGCCCAACTATATCTCTGATAATGTGGTAGCGCCTTTCTATGTGTTTGGATTTCTGGTGAGACCTTGGTTCTTTAGCTCAGATGATCGCTCCATTGTTGTCACGATGTAATGGAACCGCGACTCAATGGAAGGAACTCTTGTAAGTTACATCATGAACTTCTTTATCCAAACGACTTCCTTTGCGAGATCGATGCGAGAATATACTCGACCTCGATGGTGGAATCTGCAATCGTGCTCTGCTTGGAACTCTTCCAACCGATCGCACCTCCATTACAAATGAACACATATCCAGAGGTAGACTTTCTATCATCGATATCTGATTGGAAATCAGAATCAGTATAACCATCCAATTGCAAGTCTCCACCTCCATAAATCAAGAATAAATCCTTAGTTCTTCTTAAGTACTTAAGAATATTCTTGTGACTATCCGATGTTCCAAACCTGGATTGGATTGATACCTCCTAGTCAAACTAACAGACTATGCGATATCCGGCCTAGTACACAACATTGCATACATTAAACTTCCAATAGCCGAAGCATATGGAATCCTGGCCATCTTATCTCTTTCTTCAGGTGTCTTTGGAGACATCTCTTTAGAAAGGTGGATACCATGTCTCACTGGTAACAATCCTCTCTTGGAATCAAGCATGTTAAACCTCTTTAACACCTTTTCCAAGTATAGACTTTGGGATAAACCAATTATTCTTTTCGCTCTATCTCTATAGATGCGAATCCCAAGAATACTGAGTTGCCTCCCCTAAGTCTTTCATGGAGAATGTATTTGACAACCATACCTTTATAGTCGTCAACATACCTGTGCATTACCCATCAACAGTATGTCATCCACATATAAGACAAGGAAAGTGATAGCACTGTCACTAACCTTCTTATATACACATGGCTCATCCTCATTTTTGATAAAACCAAAAGATTTAATGGCTTCATCAAAACGGATGTTCCAACTCCTCGAAGCTTGTTTCAACCCATAAATGGATCGCTTTAGCTTGCATACCTTGGAACCATCTTGGGATTCAAATCCCTTAGGTTGTTCCATGAAAATGTTTTCTTCAATGTATCCATTGAGAAAAGTCATTTTGACATCCATCCGCCAAATCTCATAATCATAGTATGCACTATTGCTAATAAAATCCTAATTGATTTAAGCATGGCAACAAAGAGAAAGTCTCCTCATAGTCTATTCCTTGCCTTTGGCGAAACCCTTCGCTACTAGCCTTGCCTTATAGGTCTCTACCTTTCCATCAGAACCAATTTTCTTCTTGAAAACCCATTTGTTCCCTATAGGTACAATACCTTTAGGTGGGTCAACAAGATCCCAAACTTGATTCTTATACATGGAATCAATCTCGGATTTCATAGCATCAATCCATTTTGAAGAGTCTATATCTGATATAGCTTCTTCATAGGTAAGTGGATCATCTCCATGATCTACTTCTTCATGAGTAGACAACTCTTGTTCTTCTTCATGAAGAAAACCATATCTCACTAGTGGGTGAGATACCCTGGTTGTTCTATGAGGAACAGCTGTAGATGTTTCATCAATGGGTATAGGTTGACTAGATGGATCTATATCCATCGATGCTGGTTGGTCAGAATTCTCCAATTCTAACTCTATTTGCCTTCCTTTGCCTCCTTCTTGGACAAATTGTTGTTCAAGAAATGTGGCATCTCTACTTATCACAACCTTTTGTGAAGTAGGCAAATAAAAATAATATCCAAAACTATCTTTTGGATATCCAACAAATCGACCTTTTACGATCCGGTCTCCAATTTATCGGTGTTCACTTTTGATATAAGTGGACAACCCCAAATCTTAACATGCTTAAGACTTGGTTTTCTTCCATGCCATATCTCATAAGGTGTGGAAGAAAGCGATTTTGATGGAATCCTATTCGAATATATAAAGTGATTCTAATGCAAATCCCCAAAAGGAGATTGGCATATCAAGATAGCTCATCATACTACGTACCATATCTAATAGGGTACGATTTCTCCTTCAGATACACCATTCAATTTGTGGCGTTCTGGAGGAGTCGGTGAGAAACAATGCCATGCTCTCTCAAGTATTCATCAAATTCGATTTCAAATATTCACCTCCACGATCGATCGAAGAGCTTTAATATTCTTTCCTGTTTGATTTTCTACTTCAGATTTAAATTCTTTGAACTTTTCAAAGGATTCATGTTTGTATTTCATCAAATACAAATACCCAAACCTTGATTTATCATCAGTAAAGGTAATAAAATAATGAAAACGCCCTCTAGCCATTTCTTTAAACGGACCACATACATCACTATGTATTAGTTCCAAAATATTTTTAGCTCTTAGCCCTTGTCCAACAAAGGGTGATCTAGTCATTTTCCCTTGAAGGCAAGATTCACAAGTTGGAGTAGGCTCAGAGCCCAATGAGGATAGAATCCCCATTTTCTCCAATTTTGCAATCATATCTTCTGCAACATGACATAACCTTAAGTGCCAAATATATTTTGAACTTGAGTTGGTTTTCACCATGGCATTGCATTCATTTAGATTGCTATACTCTGGCTAGTTGAAACACTTTCTTCGCAATGGAAACACTTTCTGTTAGCAATGGAAACACTTTCTGTTGGCGGTGGAAACACTTTCCTTTGCCTTTGTCACTTTGGTCTTCCCTTTCTGCTTAGCTATTTTCTTGGAAGGACCAGAATCGAGGTTTCTTTTTCTTATTGCCCTTCTTCTTATTGGACTTTCCAGTAAGAAGATGCAACCAAAGCTACCTCTTTTCCTTTATTGCACAGCATATTCTTTTGGGCAATAACCACATGTTGAGTAATTCACTAAGGTGCATTCTGTTTAGTCATATGGAAATTTGTCACAAAATTCCCAAAAGACTCGTGAAGGGATCAAGGATCAAATCCGTTTGTAGTTGGAAATCCATGTTGAAGTCAAGATGTTCCAAGCGCTCAATCACCGAATCATCTTGTGGACATGATCCCCAACATTCATCCCTCGGACATCCTCATACGGAATAAGCATTTAGATATCTCATACCTAGCATTCTGCTGTGCTCACCATACAACTCTTGTAGGTGAAGGAGGATCTCACTAGCACTCTGCATGTTCTCATGTTGCTTCGTAACTCATTACTCATGGAAGCAAGCATGTAACACTTAGCTCTCATATCATGCTCCTTCCACTTGTCCAAAGTATCATGTTCCTCTTGTGTGGCCTCTGGAGGTAAGGGACAAGGAACATTTGAATAAAGAACATAACCTATATGTTCAAGGTTCAGACAAGTTTCAAATTTCTTAGCCAATCAGACAGTTAGGTCTGTCAACTGTTGTGATCAAGTATGCTTGCAAGGATATTGGATGGTGGTGGTTGTTTTGTGCTCATTTTTATCGTAAAATTAATCGCAGAAAATAACCAGATTAATTAGTAAATGTATCATGTAATTAACCAAAATGATTATGGTCTTTTAATCAAATTGGTCCTCCCACTAACTTAGCGAATCCTACACTTCCAAAGTAGAAAACGAAATCCTAGTTGGATGGATTTCTAGTGGGTGATTGAATTCTTATAATTCTATTGATCATCCTCAGGTACATCCATTATTGGAATTACAATAAACTATAAGTGAGCAACTCCTTGCCCATCACATCTCATGTGAGGTTCAATCCTTTTACTAGCCCCTAATGCTCAAAATCTCAGGTACATCCATTATTGACTTATCTTGCATTAGTTAAGTTGATCCCATTGAGCCAGTAATTATGCAAATAATTTTAATGTCCTCAGGTACATCCAATATTGGCCACTAAACCATTTACATATTTACAACATCTCATGCTTAACAATTATTCTTAAGAAAATCTCTTAAATAAATTGCATCTTATGCAACTATTAAAATTTCTTAAAATAATTGCCCCAATGGAGGGCCTATGTTATAATTACTTTAATTATAGCATTTCCAACTTAATCATTTGTTTGGAAGATTTTATGGCCATCCTAATTACTATTAAGGTCTCACTTTGCACATTATCCATTTAGCATGCATATATCATATAATTGCATACATTCCCATACATCTCATGCATTCATGGATAAGCGATAAATATGGTATGATCATGGACTTTCTAAGGATTCAATTCGAGCCACCAAGAATTGAATCAGGGCATTCCTAGGTGCATTTCATTCATTCATTTTACAAGAGTTGCTGAAGGAGTACATAATCAACACTTGATATTGAATTCCTCCCACTGGTCCCACCAATGCTCTTGACCTCCTTGAACTTCTTGCAATCCAATATTACATAGTAATCCTTGGCATACCAAGGCGAATTTACAAGAACTTAAATAAATGAAATTACAACCCAAAAATATTACAAACTTAATAATACATGCCCAAAAAAAATTAAAATAAATTAATTAATTTACAATCCCAAAGAAACATAAAAGAAATAAATCCAATCACATTGGTCTTTTATAGTCCATGATCATCCATCATGCATATCACTATTTAACAATTAAATAAAACATACATACTTAAATTAAATTGAATATCTCATATTCAACTTAAAAATCAGATTTGAATATGATTCAAATAAATTTAAAAATTCAGATTTGAATCTCATTCAAACAAATTTAAAAATTCAGATTTGAATCACATTCAAACAACTTCAAAAATTCAGATTTGAATCACATTCAAACATTTTTAAAAATCAGATTTGAATCACATTCAAATATTTTTAAAAATCAGATCTGAATTTTATTGAATCAATTTTAAAAATCAGATTTAAATATGATTCAAACAACTTTAAAAAATCAGATTAGAATCTCATTCAAACAACTTTTAAAATTCAGAAATGAAAAACAATCAAACATTTTTAAAAATACTGATTTTAATCATAATTTAATTGTGTGATTAAAACAAATAATTAATAACTTTAATTAGTCAATGAATAGGCCTTAGATCATACAACAATTGCAGAATTAAAAGCCAAACCTTGAATCACCCATGGAACCATTGATGCCGCAACCAATGCTGGCTTCTCCATGTTTGACGCCACATCTCATGAACCAACCAGCAATCAATCTCTTGATCTCAGGATCAAACACACAATTAAATTATATAATCAACAATCTAAATGGCAAATATAGTGGCTCGATACCAATTGAAGGAACAGGCGTGAAAAACACAAGATTATACCATTGAATTCAAAAATTTTCACCTAGGGTCACAAGCACCATGCAAGATTTATTTTTAACTATTTGATTTCAATGATAAACAACATATTAAAACTCTTTTAATATGTTTTGGATCTGTATTTGCCATTTAAGATTTTAAAATTAATCAGATTAATTTTAGAACCTAGATTAAATCAAGAACGATTACACTAACCTCTTGATGTCTTTGCGTGTCCGCCTTTGAGATCGTCTTGAGGATACAGATGTTGTCGCTCTAGCTTGTCCACACCATGAACACCTAGGGCAGCCCTTGAACAGCTTCTAAAGCCTTTTCTATTAATTAGAAATTCAAGTTCTGCCTTTTAAGAGATTAGAGATGCAAGCAGACACTAGAAACGATTTCTAGTGTTCTTAATTCAAGAGATTGATGGCTAATCTCTTTGAATTGATGAGAGATGAAGAGAAATAGCTGGAGAGGCTCAAAGTGGCGTGACATATGAGAGGAGAGGCTGCTGGTTGTGTTTTCTTTTCATAACCCCACTTAAATAGCTAGGTTAACACATTAAACCCTAGCCACATGTCACCTTTTGATTAGCTCTAGGTTTAAGTGACCCAATCACATTGTGCCAAGTGTCAAACCTATATTTAATCTTGATTTTAATCATCTTACATGATTAAAAATATTTGCAAGCTTATGTGTTATGCCATGTGTCACCATCTCATGGTGCCACGTGTCACACCGCAAAATGACCAAAATGCCCTCGTGTCTTAATTTTGAGTTCTTAACCCAAAATAATTATTTTCTTCTTCTAATTAATTTATATCAAATATAAATTAATTAATTAATCTCTATTAATTAATTTCTCATCAATTAAATTCATATTTAAACACTTTAAATATAAATTTAATTTATACTACACATCCAATAATCTAGATTTGGTTTCAAGTCATGCTAGGGACTTTGCAATTTTATTGCAAACCAAATCTATTTAATTAATCAATTAAACTCTTTAATTAATTAATTAAATCATATTTAAATAGGTGATAACTTGTGTATGTGTGTGACTTACTAGGCTCATCACTAATTGGCAATGAGACATGATATCAACTCTTAATATCATCAGAACTCTTTCTTACCATAAATGATTTCTCTAAATCATTTTATGAACCTCATAGACCATGGTTAACACCTAGCATAGCATGCCATGGCCACCCAATTAGTAATAAGGTTTACCTTAAATGAACCTATAATCATATGTTACCATGCACTAGAATCTCTCTGTTACAAAATCCCAACTCAAGCTTGAGTCATGGTTTATGTCAAACTCCATTTGCTATGAATATTATGTTCTCTTTTAATTCCAGTTCTTGATTAAAAGATTTTTCTCATCAGAAACTCTTTTCTAAATAAATCTATCTGTCCTGGCCAGGAACTTGAAACATCAAGAACAATTAAATGAACATAGGATTTTATCTCTATTTACTTAGAGGAACATATTCCATCTTGATCAACACCTACCTCCATATATAACTAGTAGGAGCCAACACATGCCCATATACCCATACATAGTACAAGTATGAAAGCAGTATCAAACTCAAACTACCTATATACAAGATAACTGTGCTATCTCAGGTCTAAAGATTATACGCACTGATATGATTTATGACAAAACATTGACAAGAGTAAACTCCATGTGCTTGTCATAAGTGTCACTGGTTCGGCCTACTTATCATTTATAAGTGCCTATCATGTTTGTTATATGGCATGAGACTCACCATTCCATCTTATTTATATCTCATATAAATAACTTGGGAACAAACATGAATACAATCTTTCTGGATAAGTCATGTCCTTATTATGAAGTATCCTCGATTGTGAACCTATTTATGATACTTTGTGCTAGAAATATTGTCACTCATATTCTTAACAACTTAAGAATAATATTTCTAACAAAATATCAATGGACCTTTTCTATTACACATAAATATATTATGTAAACGGAAAAGTGGAAATGCCTTTTATTATTAAAAATATGTACAAGATACATACTAAATGATATGTTCTAGGGCATACTACTAACATGAGTACTAGGACTCAGTGGTGCACAAGATACAAAAATAATCTTTATGCAGAATTTAAATCACATTTATTCAAAAATTGGACTAAACATGAGAATTAAATACAAAACATGAATTATGAGATTTTAATCCAAACAAGTTCATTTCGAAGTGTTAAAACACATTTCATAAAACTCACAGTTATATCATGCCATTCGAAACAAATATAATCACAATAGCCAAAGGCTAAGGAGAAGTCACATCACAAGGCTAGCTAGCTCAAATATATGGATATCCATTCAATTTCTTCTTCTACTGGCACACACCTCAATACTTCAGCCAGAGAAGGAATCAAAATTCGAAATTGATTACCCCCACTAGTCGTGCTAGTGAGGTGTTCAAATATATGGTCATGATACTGTGGTTTCAAAACTTATCTTAATAATTTACTAAACATTGTCATTTCAAAGATAGACAATAACTTTCAACAATTTAAATCAAAGAATTATAAATAATGTCACAATTCACTATTTCAAATTATTCAAAACAATATGCAGAAAATAATTTACAGAAATTATACGTTGTGCACAAACCTTAAGCGAGTCGCCTCTTGACCTTGACTCGATTCCTTGGGTTCTTTCCCGGTGTTCTTTTCCACTGAAACACACAGTTTCACAGCGTTTCAGTACCATAACTTAGCATAAATCCAAAAATAAATTTAAATTCACTTTTACCTAGCTCTAACAAGCTAAACTTGACATTCTTTAAATTTTGTGTTTTGGGGTTACTATTTACTACACTATTCAAGTCAATTTGTTGACTTTCTAAGGCTTAATAGGTATGGGAATTCCAACTTCACCCACATACCACATTTTGGTCACTAAATTTGTTGGTTTTGATTGTTTACTCAAATTCTAAGTCTTTTAGGTAAATTTGCAAATTTTCAATTTTGGTGTCCTAAGTTGCACTGTTCCATTAGTCACTTTACTGTTAGAATTTGGCAAAACTTCCTTCATAGAAAATGTTTCTTATTGTCTTAAGTTTATTCTACTTTTTGAATCACTCCAATTGGAGTTTTTTAGCTCAAGTTATAGCCATTTGAACCATGGCTGCAGGATTGGACTTAACCCAGAATTATGGGCAAATTTTGGTTCTGGCAGTTTTAGGTCACCAATTTTGGGTGGCCGAATGGCTTGGTTAATGGCATAATTTGTGTTTGTGTTCTTCATGAAAGTTTTAGGTCTATATCTTATCTGTCCACTGGTAAAATGTCAGGTCATTTAGACCTGCATAGCTCAAGTTATGGCCAAATGAACAAACACTATTCATTTGGTCAGTTTGTACAGGGCAGACTGAGATTTTTCGGATTGGGTCAATTTATTCACTAGGTTTTGGTCACTTTTTAGGCATGGTTCCTAAACAAAAATTGTGTCATTTAGTGTTTATTTTCATTCCCAATTGGTCTCATACCAATTGGACTTGTAAATTTTCATTTTTGGCCCTGAAAGGGAACTTGGTCCTGCTGCCAGCAGCATGACCACATTGAATCCGAATTTGCTTTTGATTCAAACACTTCTAACACACTTCATTGGGTCACAAATGATCATTTCTCACTTCACATTAGGTCAAAGACATCATTTACCAATTCTACACATTTTTGTCTCTAAACCCTAAGTGTCCAAACCTTAGTTCACAAACTCTTTGCATTTTGCTAATTCAAAGCCTTTAATTATAATCACTTAACTCCTAGATGTTCATATCCCCTTGTAATTCAATCAAACCATGCATTAATACCTCCACACAAATGCTGGCTGAAATTCATTCATGGTCCACACAATTGTTTTTGTTTCATTTCTTTAACTTCTAGGTTATTACAACTATATAAATCATAAAGATAAGGAGGAATGTAAGAATTAGCCACTAACCTCTTTAGATGTGTTTTTCCTCTTCTTATTTCTCCTCCTTTCTTCTTCTTTTTGTAGGCAATAGCTAAATCAAAGGTCTAGGTTAAGATTTACTTAAGGACTTTAGGGGAATTTATGGTTAATTTAGGGTGTATGAAGCTTGAATTTAGAGTTCCAATGGAGTTTTGAGAGAGAGAGCTTTGGGAGAGAGAGAGAGGCCGGCTGGTTGGGAGAGAAGACAAAATGTTCTTTTATGTATTTTGTCTTATGGAAGACCATAAAACTCAATTTAAATAAATTTATTAATTATAGGATTTATGGCATCATGCATGATGTCGTGCATGATGTCACCTCTCTTTACTTTTTCATTTTCTTTTTGTTTTAATTTATTTTTTTGTTAGTTCTTTAATTTAATTCTCGATTCCAAAATTTTCTTTTCTCAGATTTTATTTGACATTTAGGACAGGAGTCAGCTCTCGGGGTCAATTGACCAAATTGCCCCTCGCCGGTTCAACCCGGTTTGCAAATAATTCAATATTTCTTGCCCTGTCGGACTTCTTCCAATAGCTTCTGATACCTTTCATCATTCTGAGCAGCCATTCTGATCTGATCAATCAACACTGGTTGTACATGCCATGCAACTGTTGTTTGCCTATCATCATTAATCTCTAAGTTGGCATGTAATGATCTCAACTCATGTACCATAATTAAAGGAGTAACCCGTAGACTTGCCATAGTCTTGCGACTTAAGGAATCAGCCACAACATTAGCTTTCCCTAGCTGATAATCTATTAGACAATCATAGTCTTTTATCAACTCTAACCATGTCCTCTGTCTCAAATTCAACTCTTTTTGGGTGCCCAAATATTTCAAACTCTTATGATCTGTGTAGATGTAGCATTTCTCCCCATATAAATAGTGCCTCCAGATCTTAAGAGCAAACATAATAGCTGCAAGCTCCAAATCATGGGTTGGATAATTCCTCTTATGTGGTTTTAGCTGGCGTGATGCATAGGCAATGACATTTCGATCTTGCATCAGTACACAGCCTAACCCATTGTGAGAAGCATCACTATATACTGTGCATTCTTTACCCGGAGTAGGTAAAGTCAAGACTGGAGCTTCAGTCAAACATTTCTTCAATTCATCAAAACTCTGTTGGCATTTATCCGTCCATTGAAATTTCACATCTTTTCTAAGTTGCTTGGTCAATAGAGATGCTAACATGGAAAATCCCTTCACGAATCGACGGTAGTATCCAGCTAAACCCAAAAAACTGCGAATCTCTGTGACATTTCTGGGTGGCCTCCAATTAAGGACAGCTTCAATCTTACTAGGATCTACCTTAATGCCCTCTTCTGATACTACATGCCCCAAGAAAGATATTTCCTTCAGCCAAAATTCACACTTCGACAATTTGGCATATAGCTGTTTCTCCCTCAAAGTCTGCAGTACGATCCGCAGATGTCTATCATGCTCTTATGCATTCCTCGAATAGACCAATATATCATCAATAAATACCACAACAAACTGGTTGAGGTATGGCCTGAAGATAGTGTTCATCAGATCCATAAAAGTAGCCGGAGCATTAGTTAACCCGAATGGCATAACCAAGAACTCATAATGGCCATAGCGGGTTCTAAAGGCAGTTTTAGGAATACTCTGCTCTTGTACTTTCAGCTGATAATAACCTGACCTCAGGTAAATTTTGGAGAACACAGTTGCACCCCTCAACTGATCAAACAAGTCATCAATGCGGGGCAATGGGTATCTGTTCTTTATTGTTACCTTATTCAACTGCCAATAGTCAATACATAAGCGGAGAGTGCCATCCTTCTTCTTAACAAACGACACTGGCGCTCCCCAAGGTGACACACTAGGGCGGATAAAGCCCTTGTCAAGCAATTCTTGCAACTGCACTTTCAACTCTTTCAATTCTGCAAGTGCTATTCTATATGGCGTTATAGAGATTGGGTCCACACTAGGCATAATATCAATCTCAAACTGCACCTCTCTTTCTGGAGGTAATTCTGGTAACTCATCAGGAAACACATCCGGAAAGTCACATATAGTAGGGATGTCCCTCAGTGCTGGACTCCCCACTTTGGTGTCTATCACATGTGCCAAGTATGCTTCACACCCCTTTCTAATTATCCTTCTGGCTAGTGCAGCCAAAATAATGTTTGATGGCAGTAAATGCCTCTCCCCATGTATTAGCACATCAGCATGCAGGGAGACCAAAAGTGACCTATCTTGATCTGATCAATCATAGCGTAATGCCTGGCTAGCCAATCCATGCCCAAGATAATATCATAATCTCTGAAGGGCATTTCAATCAAATTTGACAGAAAAACATGTCCTTAGATCAGCAAAAGACAGTCCCTATAAATTCTGTTGATCCGGACCTCTTATCCTAACGGACTAGTTACTAGCACTTCAAAACCCATTTGAACACATGGAATAGCAAGTGAACTGACTATGCTAGCACTAACATATGAATGGGTTGAACCTAGATCAAATAGCACAAATACATCTTAATCAGAGATAGAGAATGTACCAGCTATAACATTAGAAGTCTCAGCCTCTTCTCGCTGTCTCATTGTGTAGACTCTGGCTGAAGCACTTCCTTGAGCTGACTGACCAACAGTGCCCTAACTGCCAGAAGTAGTGCCTCTACCTCTGCCTCTTCCTCTACCAACTGACTGTCAACCTCTGGGAGCAGGACTCTGAATAGATCCTTCGGCAGTAGTAGGAGCTGGACCGTATTTAGGGGCACTAGTGCAGTCTTTTGCTAAATGGCCCTTGCCTCCACAGTTAAAGAAGGCTCCAGTGGCCCAATAGCATTCTCTCCTATGAATCTTGCCACAAGTCTCACAGGGGTGGGCAGGATATGAACCCCAGCTCGACTGCTGACCAGACCTGGGGGGTCTCTATCCAGAAAATTTGCCTTTTTCCAAATCTTCCACCTCGACCCCTGCTGGGTCCACTAAATTTCTTCCTCTTTCCAGAGGTACCACCAGAACTTGGCTCTACTGACTTTTCCCCATTATCTTTTTTTGATTTCTCAGCTGTGTCTGAATCCCACTACTTGCATCCTCAAACTAGGCTTCAAACCAGTCTCAAATCTCTTACATCTTGCCTTGCTGGTAGAAAGGAGACTCCTAGCATAATGACTTAAGCGGGAGAACTCCCTCTCATACTCTGCCACTGATCGGTTCCCTTATTTCAAACTCAAAAATTCTTGCAATTTCTAATCAACATATGCATCTGGGATGTATTTCTGTCTGAATTCTCTGATGAAGTCATCCCAGGTCAGTACTGGTGGTTCAGCTAAGCTGTGGGGGACGGTCTTCCACCAATCATACGCATCCCCTTACAGTAGTGACACAGAGTATTCAAACTTCAATTCATCTTGGCAGTGCAGCTTCCTAAATACTCTATCCATCCTTTCAAGCCATTGCTCTACCTCTAAAGGGTCCACTGTACCCTTAAATTCAATAGCTCCATACTTTAATAACTTGTCATACTGTCCGGCTAGAGGCAGTGGTTGTGCTACAAGTGTCTGGGGTGGAGCTTAAGCAGGCATACCCCCAGCCATTTGTTAAAACATCGCAGCCATTTGCTGTGCAAACTGTGCAGGAAATTGCGGTATTTGTGGAGCTGGTGCTACTGACCCACTGACATTCTGTAGAGCTGGGGCTTCCCTTTGTGCCTCAGCTTCAACAGATTGCTCGACTGAGCGATCTCCTTCTTCCATTTCAATCTGAAGTTAGGGTATCTCTTGAATAAGTAACACGTGGAGATTTCCCTCCATCAGTTCATATTTATGATGTAATGCACTGTATGTAACAAATATAGACATTGAGCAGTTGTACTTAACAAGGAAAGACACAAATTCACAAGTTAAAACATACTTTAAAAAATTTGCTCTGATACCACTAAAACATGTCACACCTTACCCCTCTGTAGGGCATAACAAGATCCCGTAGAATACCTAATGAACTACCAAACTTCACCTACCGATAACTCATTAAGTACCCTACAAGGGATTTTAAAACAATTTTCTTACTTTTGTTAAGTGGTGAGCATTTTCTAATTGGTATCAAAACACCTAATTAAAGTTGAAAGCTAGTTGAAATTTCTGGCCAATTTTATTTTTCTGCAAATTTTGTAAAAATTTTGGCAGAGTTTTATTTGTATTTTTAGAAAATAGTTCTTCAAATCCCTGTAAAAAGCACTTCCAATAATTTTTCTCAATAACTTTTTCAAATTCACAATCATCTTAATCAATTTCAACTCATTTATCAACTTCCAAAAAAATCAAATCCACCATTTCAATATCCAACAATCATCAAATTCCATTAATGAATTTCATTCAATTCAAAATAAAATACTACCATTCATGTTTCATTAATGACAAAATAATTTATATACATCATTGCAAAAATTTACATTGACAGAAATTCAAACTAAAATTTATTACAAACTTAATATAAGCTTTGTACAAACTGCTAAAGACCGAATTTACATGTCCATACAATTACATGCAATACATTCATCAAAATGAATATTTACAGTCAGGGTATAAATTATATTCGAATACTTCAAGTAGGTAGCTCCCCTGTCCTCAGCAGCTCAATATGCTGCTCCTCTAGTCTCTATATCTGCCACAGTAATAGCAGCTATCGCTGAGTACAAGGACTCAGTGGTGCACAACATACGAAAATAATCTTTATGCAGAGTTTAAATCACATTTATTCAAAAATTGGACTAAACATGAGAATTAAATACAAAATGTGAATTATGAGATTTTAATCCAAATAAGTTCATTTCGAAGTGTCAAAACACATTTCATAAAACCCACAATTATATCATGCCATTCGAAACAAATATAATCTCAATAGCCAGAGGCTAAGGAGAAGTCATATCACAAGGCTAGCTAGCTCAAATATATGGATATCCATTCAATTTCTTCTTCTACTGGCACACACCTCAACACTTCAGCCAGAGAAGGAATCAAAATTCGAAACTGATTACCCCCACTAGTCGTGCTAGTGAGATGTTAAAATATATGGTCATGATACTATGGTTTCAAAACTTATCTTAACAATTTACTAAACATTGTCATTTCAAAGATAAACAATAACTTTCAACAATTTAAATCAAAGCATCATAAATAATGTCACAATTCACTATTTTAAATTATTCAAAATAATATGCAGAAAATAATTTAAAGAAATTATACGTTGTGCATAAACCTCAAGCGAGTCGCCTCTTGGCCTTGACTCGATTCCTCGGGTTCTTTTCCGATGTTCTTTTCCACTGAAACATACAGTTTCACAGTGTTTCAGTACCATAACTTAGCATAAATCCAAAAATAAATTTAAATTCACTTTTATCTAGCTCTAACGTGCTAAACTTGACGTTCTTTAAATTTTGTGTTTTGGGGTTACTATTCACTACACTATTCAAGTCAATTTGTTGACTTTCTAAGGCTTAATAGGTATGGGAATTCCAACTTCACCCACATACCACATTTTGGTCATTAAATTTGTTGGTTTTGGTTGTTTACTCAAATTTTAAGTCTTTTAGGTAAATTTGCAAATTTTCAGTTTTGGTGTCCTAAATTGCATTATTCCATTGGCCACTTTACTGTTAGAATTTGGCAAAACTTCCTTCATAGAAAATGTTTCCTATTGTCTTAAGTTTATTCTGATTTTTGAATCACTCCAATTGGAGTTTTGTAGCTCAAGTTATAGCCATTTGAACCATGGCTGCCAGATTGGACTTAACCCAGAATTTTGGGCAAATTTTGGTTCTGGCAGTTTTAGGTCACCAAATTTGGGTGGCCAAATGACTTGGTTAATGGCATAATTTGTGTTTGTGTTCTTCATGAAAGTTTTAGTTCTATATCTCATCTGTCCACTGGAAAAATTTCAGGTCATTTAGACATGCCTAGCTAAAGTTATGACCAAATGAACAAATCATTTGGTCAATTTGTACGGGGCAGACTGAGATTTTCCGAATTGGGTCAATTTATTCACTAGGTTTTGGTCACTTTTTGGGCATGGTTCCTAAATGAAAATTATGTCATTTAGTGTTTATTTTCATTCCCAATTGGTATCATACCAATTGGACTTGTAAATTTTCATTTTGGGTCCCTCAAAGGGAACTTGGTCCTGCTGCCAGTAGCATGACCACATTGAATCCGAATTTGCTTTTGATTCAAACACTTCTAACACACTTCATTAGGTCACAAATGATCATTTCTCACTTCACATTAGGTCAAAAACATCATTTACTAATTCCTCACATTTTTTTCTCTAAACCCTAAGTGTTCAAACCCTAGTTCACAAACTCTTTGCATTTAGCTAATTCAAAGCCTTTAATTATAATCACTTAACTCCTAGATGTTCATATCCCCTTCTAATTCAATCAAAACATGAATTAATACCTCCACAAAAATGTTGGCCGAAATTCATTCATGGTCCTCACAATTGTTTTTGTTTCATTTCTTTAACTTCTAAGTTATTATAACTATATAAATCATAAAGATAAGGAGGAATGTAAGAATTAGCCACTAACCTCTTTAGATGTGTTTTTCCTCTTCTTATTTCTCCTCCTTTCTTCTTCTTTTTGTAGGCAATAGCTAAATCAAAGGTCTAGGTTAAGATTTACTTAAGGACTTTAGGGGAATTTATGGTTAATTTAGGGTGTATGAAGCTTGAATTTAGAGCTCTAATGGAGTTTTGAGAGAGAGAGCTTTAGGAGAGAGAGAGAGGCCGGCTGGTTGGGAGAGAAGACAAAATGATTTTTTTTTCTTTTCTTTTCTTTTATGTATTTTGTCTTATGGAAGACCAGAAAAATTAATTTAATTGAATTTATTAATTATAGGATTTATGGCATCATGCATGATGTCATGCATGATGTCACCTCTATTTACTTTTTCATTTTCTTTTTTTTATTTATTTTTCTATTAGTTCTTTAGTTTAATTCTCGATTCTGAAATTTTCTTTTCTCAGATTTTATTTGACTGTTAGATCAGGAGTCAGCTCTCGGGGTCAATTGACCAAATTACCCCTCGCCGGCTCAACCCGGTTTGCATATAATTTAATATTTCTTCCGGCTCCCTAACCTAATTATTTGACTGGCTTAACAATTCTTTTTCATGATTTTCTCTTTTCCACTGTGTTTGTAATGGTCCAAAGGACTACGGCGTCACATTTTACGGTTCAAAATTTGAGTTTAAATCGACTTCGCAGTCGTTCCCGAGAAGGTCACCCATCGCTATGACTCTCGGCTCGTTTAACTTCTTATGTTTTGTTTTTCTTATTTATACTTACCTAATTGACAATTACTAATTATTTGTGTTTATGGCTTATCTAGTTGTCTTAAGTGTGGTTCTAATCCCCTTAATTGTTCGGACCGACTCCGGTCACCGGAACAGTAAAATATACCAGGCTATACAAATAGGGGTGTTACAATTAAACAGCATATTAAAACTCTTTTAATATGTTTTTGGATCTATATTTGCCATTTAAGATTTTAGAATTAACAGATTAATTCATTAGAACCCTATATTAAGTCAAGAACAAATGCACTAACCTTTTGATACACTATAGTTGTCTTTGGTACCTTTGGGATGCTCCTAGGACACAAGATGTTGTCCCTCTAGCTTGTCCACACCAAGATCACCAATGGCAGCCCCTTGAACAGCTTCTCAAGCTTTTCCAATCAACTAGAAATTCATGTTTTGCCTTTAAAGATGTTATAGATGCATAGAGGACACTAGAAACGATTTTTAGTATTTTTAATTCAAGAGAATGTTGGCAATTCTCTTTGAATTGATGAGAGATGAAAAAGACGAGAGGAAGAACAAGGCAAGGGTGGCGGCACAAAAGAAAGAACAACAGCTTATTATTTTTCTTTTTCATCCTTTCCCTTATATAGCTAGGTCATCACTTAAAACCCTTGCCACATGTCACCTTCTGATTGGCTCTTAGTTTAATTGACCCAATCACATTGTGCCAAGTGTCAAACTTAGACGTAATCTTGACTTTGACCATCTTACATGAATAAAAGACAATTGGCAAGCTTATGCGTAGTTCCATGTGTCATCATCTCATGATGCCACACGTCACCTTGTGAAATGATCAAAATACCCTTGTGTCTTAATTTTTCGTTCTCAACCAAAATGATTATTTTTCTTCTTCTAATCAATTTATATCAAATATAAATTAATTAATTAATCTCTATTAATTAATTTCTCATAATTAAATTCATATTTAAACACTTTAAATATAAATTTAACTTATACTATACATCCACTAGCCTAGATTTGGTTTCAAGCCATGCTAGGGACTTTGCAATCTAATTGCAAACTAAACCTATTTAATTAATCAATTAAACTCTTTAATTAATTAATTAAATCACATTTAAATTGGTGATTACTTGTGTATGTGTGTGACTCACTAGGCTCATCACTAATTGGCAATGAGATATGATATTAACTCTTAATATCATATCTCATTGCCAATTAGTGATGAGCCTAGTGAGTCACCAGAACTCTTTCTTACCATAAATGATTTCTCTAAATCATTTTAAGCAGCTCATAGACTATGGTTAACACCTAGCATAGCATGCCATAGCCACCCAATTAGTAATAAGGTTTACCTTAAATGAACCTATAATCATATGTTACCATGCACTATAATCTCTCTGCTACAAAATCCCAATTCAAGCTGGAGTCATGGTTTATGTTAAACCCCATTTGCTATGAATATTATGTTCTCTTTTAATTCCAGTTCTTGATTAAAAGGATTTTCTCATCAGAAACTCTTTTATGATTAAATCTATCTGTCCTGGCCAGGAACTTGAAACATCAAGAATAATTAAATAAACATAGAATTTTATCCCTATTTACTTAGGGTAACAGATTCTATCTTGATCAACACCTACCTCCATATATAACTAGTAGGAGCTAACACATGCCCATATACCCATACACAGTATAAGTATGAAAGCAGTATCAAACTCAAACCACCTATATACAAGATAACTGTGCTATCTCAGGTCTAAAGATTATATGCACTGATATGATTTATGACAATGCATTGACAAGAGTAAACTCCATGTGCTAATTGTAAGTGTCACTGGTTCGACCTACTTATCATGTATAAGTGCCTATCCTATTTGTTATATGGCATAAGACTCACCATTCCATCTTATTTATATCTCATATAAATACATTCGAAACAAACATGAATACAATCTTTCTGGATAAGTCATGTCTTGTGTGAAGTATCCTCGATTGTGAACCAATTTATGATACTTTGTGCTAGAAATACTGTCACTCATATTCTTAACAACTTAAGAATAGAATTTCTAACAAAATATCAATGGACCTTTTCTATTACACATAAATATATTAGTAAATAGAAAAGTGAAAATGCCTTTTATTAATAAAAACATGTACAAGATACATACTAAATGATATGCTCTAAGGCATACTACTAACAATCTCCCACTAGCACTAGAGCCATTCATTACTATATCTTAGACCCATCTTCTCAAGATGTCGGTCTAGCTGAGTCTGTGACATAGGCTTAGTGAATGGATCAGCTGGATTTTCAGCTGATGTTATTTTCTGTATGGCTACATCGCCTCGCCCAATTATCTTTCTGATAATGTGGTAGCTCCTTTCTATGTGTTTGGACTTTTGGTGAGACCAGGGTTCCTTATATCCAAACAACTTCTTTTGCAACATCTAATGTAGCAATATACTCAGCCTCTGTAGTGAAATCTATAGTCAAACTCTGTTTGGAACTCTTCCAACTGACTGCACCTCTATTACAAATGAACACATATCCAGAGGTAGACTTTCTATCATTGATATCTGATTAAAAATCAGAATCAGTATAACTATCCAATTGCAAGCCACTACCTCCATATATCAAGAATAAATCCTTAGTTTTCTCAAGTACTTAAGGATATTCTTGACAGTTATCCAGTGTTCCTAACCTAGATTGGATTGATACCTGCTAGTCAAACTAACAACATATGCTCTATCTGGCCTAGTACACAACATTGCATACATCAAACTTCTAATAGCCGAAGCATATGGAATCCTGGCCATTTTATCTCTTTCTCAGGTGTCTTTGGAGACAGCTCTTTAGAAAGGTGGATACCATGTCTCACTACTAATAATCCTCAGTTGAGCTTTTGCCAACCCGGAGTCTAATATCTCGTTATTGCAAGCTGCTACTACTTGCTATACTCTGGGCAGTTCCTTTTCCAGTGACCATCCTGCTGGCAGTGGAAACACTTTTCTTTGCCTCCATCAGCTTTAGTCTTCCCTTTCTGTTTAGCTATCTTCTTGGAAGGACCAGGAATTTGAGGTTTCTTTTTCTTATTGCCCTTCTTCTTGTTGGACTTTCCAGCAGAAGAAGATGCAATCAAAGCTACCTCTTTTCCTTTATTGCCTGACATATTCTTTTGGGCAATAACCAGCATGTTAAGTAAACCAGCCAAGGTGCATTCCTACTTAGTCATATGAAAATTTATCACAAAAATCTCAAATGAATCAGGAAGGGACTGAAGGATCAAATCCATTTGCAATTAGAAATCCATGTTAAAGTCAAGATGTTCCAACTGCTCAATCAGTCGAATCATCTTGTGGACATGATCCCCAACATTCTACCCCTCAGACATCCTCATGCGGAATAACTGTTTAGATATCTCATACCTAGCATTCCTGCTGTGCTCACCACACAACTCTTGTAGGTGAAGAAGGATCTCACTCGCACTCTGCATGTTCTCATACTGCTTTTGTAACTCATTACTCATAGAAGCAAGCATGTAACACTTGGCTCTCATATCATGCTCCTTGTTAGTAGTATGCCCTAGAGGATATCATTTAGTATGTATCTTGTACATATTTTTATTAATAAAAGGCATTTCCACTTTTCCATTTACATAATATATTTATGTGTAATAGAAAAGGTCCATTGATATTTTGTTAGAAATATTATTCTTAAGTTGTTAAGAATATGAGTGACAATATTTCTAGCACAAAGTATCATAAATAGGTTCACAATCGAGGATACTTCATAATAAGGACATGACTTATCCAGAAAGATTGTATTCATGTTTGTTCCCAAGTTATTTATATGAGATATAAATAAGATGGAATGGTGAGTCTCATGCCATATAACAAACATGATAGGCACTTATAAATGATAAGCAGGCTGAACCAGTGACACTTATGACAAGCACATGGAGTTTACTCTTGTCAATGTTTTGTCATAAATCATATCAGTGCATATGATCTTTAGACCTGAGATAGCACAGTTATCTTGTATATAGGTAGTTTGAGTTTGATACTGCTTTCATACTTGTACTGTGTATGGGTATATGGGCATGTGTTGGCTCCTACTAGTTATATATGGAGGTAGGTGTTGATCAAGATGGAATTTGTTCCTCTAAGTAAATAGAGATAAAATCCTATGTTCATTTAATTGTTCTTGATGTATCAAGTTCTGGCAGAGACATGATTTATTCAGAAAAGAGTTTTTGATGAGAAAATCTTTTTAATCAAGAACTGGAATTAAAAGAGAACATAATATTCATAGCAAATGGAGTTTGACATAAACCATGACTCCAGCTTGAGTTGGGATTTTGTAACAGAGAGATTCTAATGCATGGTAACATATGATTATAGGTTCATTTAAGGTAAACCTTATTACTAATTGGGTGGCCATGGCATGCTATGCTAGGTGTTAACCATGGTCTATGAGGTTCATAAAATGATTTAGAGAAATCATTTATGGTAAGAAAGAGTTCTGATGATATTAAGAGTTGATATCATGTCTCATTGCCAATTAGTGATGAGCCTAGTAAGTCACACACATACACAAGTTATCACCTATTTAAATATAATTTAATTAATTAATTAAAGAGTTTAATTGATTAATTAAATAGGTTTGGTTTGCAATTAAATTGCGAAGTCCCTAGCATGACTTGAAACCAAATCTAGATTATTAGATGTGTAGTATAAATTAAATTTATATTTAAAGTGTTTAAATATGAATTTAATTAATGAGAAATTAATTAATAGAGATTAATTAATTAATTTATATTTTATATAAATTAATTAGAAGAAGAAAAATAATTATTTTGGGTTAAGAACTCAAAATTAAGACACAGGGGCATTTTGGTCATTTCACAGTGTGACACGTGGCACCATGAGATGGTGACACATGGGATTACACATAAGCTTGCCAAATGTTTTTTAATCATGTAAGATGATTAAAATCAAGATTAAATATAGGTTCGACACTTGGCACAATGTGATTGGGTCACTTAAACCTAGAGCTAATCAAAGGGTGACATGTGGCAAGGGTTTAATGTGTTAACCTAGCTATTTAAATGTGGTTATGAAAAGAAAAAATAACCAGCAGCCACTCCTCTCCTTTGTCACTCCATTTTGAGGCTTTTCATCTATTCTTCTTCATCTCTCATCAATTCAAATAGATTAGCCATCAATCTCTTGAATTAAGAACACTAGAAATTGTTTCTAGTGTCCTGTTTACATCTCTAATCTCTTAAAAGGCAGAACTTGAATTTCTAATTAATAGAAAAAGCTTTAGAAGCTGTTCAAGGGCTGCCATAGGTGTTCTTGGTGTGGACAAGCTAGAGGGACAACATCTGGTGTTCTGAAGACGAATTTCAAAGGCGCAGACACGCTGCAATGCATCAAGAGGTTAGTGTAATCGTTCTTGATGTAATCTAGGGTTCTAAAATTAATCTGATTAATTTTAAAATCTTAAATGGAAAATACAGATCCAAAAACATATTAAAAGAGTTTTAATATGTTGTTTATCATTGAAATCAAATAGATAAAAATAAATCTTGCATGATGCATGTGACCCTAGGTGAAAATTTTTGAATTCAATGGTATAAACTTGTGTTTTTCACGCTTCCGTTCCTTCAATTGGTATCAGAGCCACTATATTTGCCATTTAGATTGTTGATTATATGATTTAATTGTGTGATTTGATCATGAGATGATTGATCCATTGCTGGTTGGATCAAGAGGTGTGGCAGCATGCTTAATGAACTCCAACATGGTGCGCATGGCTTGGGAAGATCATGGTGCGCATGGTTGCTATTAAATTCTGCAATTGTTGCATGATGAAAGGCTCATCATATGACTAATTAAATTGTTTAATTAGGATTTTTAATCACACAATTAAATTATGATTCAAATCAGAATTTTAAAAATTGTTTGAATGTGATTCAAATCTGAATTTCAAAAGTTATTTGAATGTGATTCAATTATGAATTTTTAAAGTTGTTTGAATCATATTTAAATATGATTTTTTAAAATTGATTGAATAAAATTCAGATCTGATTTTTTAAAAAATGTTTGAATGTGATTCAAATCTAATTTTTTAAAAAAATGTTTGAATGCGATTCAAATCTGAATTTTTAATGTTGTTTGAATGCGATTCAAATCTGAATTCTTAATGTTGTTTGAATGTGATTCAAATCTGAATTTTTAAATTTGTTTGAATGAGATTCAAATCTGAATTTTTAAATTTATTTGAATCATATTCAAATCTGGATTTTTAAGTTGAATATGAGATCTTCAATTTAATTTAAGTATGTATGTTTTATTTAATTATTAAATAGTGATATGCATGATGGATGATCACGGACTATAAAAGACCAATGTGATTGGATTTATTTCTTTTATGTTTCTTTGGGATTGTAAATTAATTAATTTATTTTAATTTATTTTGGGCATGTATTATTAAGTTTGTAATAATTTTTGGGTTGTAATTTCATTTATTTAAGTTCTTGTAAATTCGCCTTGGTATGCCAAGGATTACTATGTAATATTGGATTGCAAGAAGTTCAAGGAGGTCAAGAGCATTGGTGGGACCAGTGGGAGGAATTCAAGATCAAGTGTTGATTATGTACTCCTTCAGCAACCCTTGTAAAATGAATGAAATGCACCTAGGAATGCCCTGATTCAATTCTTGGTGGCTCAGAATTGAATCCCTTAGAAAGTCCATGATCATACCATATTTATTGCTTATCCATGAATGCATGAGATGTATGGGAATGTATGCTATTATATGATATATGCATGCTAATTGGATAATGTGCAAAGTGATACCTTAATAGTAATTAGAATGACTATAAAATCTTCCAAACAAATGATTAAGTTGGAAATGCTATAATTAAAGTAATTATAACATAGGCCCTCCATTGGGGCAATTATTTTAAGAAAATTTAAATAGTTGCATAAGATGCAATTAATTTAAGAGATTTTCTTAAGAATAATTATTAAGCATGAGATGTTGTAAATATGTAAATGGTTTAGTGGCCAAGATTGGATGTACCTGAAGACATTAAAATTATTTGCATAATTACAAGCTCAATGGGATCAACTTAACTAATGCAAGATAAGTCAATAATGGATGTACTTGAGATTTTGAGCATTAGGGGCTAGGTAAAGGATTGAACCTCACATGAGATGTGATGGGCAAGGAGTTGCTCACTTATAGTTTATTGTAATTCCAATAATGGATGTACCTGAGGATGATCAATAGAATTATAAGAATTCAATCACCCACAAGAAATCCATCCAACTAGGATTTTCGTTTTCTACTTTGGAAGTGTAGGATTCGCTAAGTTAGTGGGAGGAACAATTTGATTAAAAGACCATAATCATTTTGGTTAATTACATGATACATTTACTAATTAATCTGGTTATTTTTTGCAGTTAATTTTCTGATAAAAATGTGCACAAAACAACCACCACCATCCAATATCCTTGCAAGCATACTTGAACACAATAGGTTAGCAGGACCTAATCTGTCTGATTGGCTAAGAAATTTAAAACTTGTCCTAAACCTTGAACATATAGGATATGTTCTAGATTCAAATGTTCCTGGTCCCTTACCTCCAGAGGCCACACAAGAGGAACATGAAACTTTGGACAAGTGGAAGGAGCATGATATGAGAGCTAAGTGTTACATGCTTGCTTCCATGAGTAATGAGTTAGAAAAGCAACATGAGAACATGCAGAGTGCGAGTGAGATCCTCCTTCACCTACAAGAGTTGTATGGTGAGCACAGCAGGAATGCTAGGTATGAGATATCTAGACAGCTATTCCGTATGAGGATGTCTGAGGGACAAAATATTGGGGATCATGTCCACAAGATGATTCGGCTGATTGAGCAGTTGGAACATCTTGACTTCAACATGGATTTCAAACTACAGACGGATTTGATCCTTCAGTCCCTTCCTGAGTCTTTTGGGAATTTTGTGACAAATTTCCATGACTAAACAGGAATGCACCTTAGCTAGTTTACTCAACATGCTAGTTATTGCCCAAAAGAATATGCCAGGCAATAAAGGAAAAGAGGTAGCTTTGGTTGCATCTTCTTCTGCTGGAAAGTCCAACAAGAAGAAGGGCAATAAGAAAAAGAAACCTCAGATTCCTGGTCCTTCCAAGAAAATAGCTAAACAGAAAGGAAGACTAAAGGCGATGGAGGCAAAGGAAAGTGTTTCCCTTTGCCAAAAGGATGGGCACTAGAAAGGAACTGCCCAGAGTATCTTGCTTCTCTGAAGGACAAGAAGGATACACCTTCGGAAGGTATGTCCATATCTTGTTATTTAGATTCTGATGATACTCATAGTTCATCTGACTTGGGTTTTAGATCGGTGCGGTTCTCACATTTCTAATGATATGCAGGAACTAGCAAATAGTAGCAGCTTGCGTTCTCAAGATATTAGAGTCCGGATTGGCAATGGCTCAACTGTTGAAGCTTTAGCCATAGGATCTAAATCTTTTTACATGTTTGGACATGTTTTGTGTTTAGATAATATTTTATATGTACCTGATGCATTTAAGAACATCATTTCTATATCTAGTTTGACTAGAAATGGCTATGAATTTCAGTTCACAGATGATGTTTGCAATATTTATTTTGGAAATAAATATGTTGGTTCGGGTTATATGAATGATGGTCTTTATTATTTGGATAATAATGACAAACACAAATTGAATGCAAGTGATCTAAAAGAATGCAATGCCATGGTGAAAACCAGCTCAAGTTCAAAATATATTTGGCACTTAAGGTTATGTCATGTTGCAGAAGATAGGATTGCAAAACTGGAGAAAATGGGGATTTTATCCTCATTGGGCTCTGAGCCTACTCCAACTTGTGAATCTTACCTTCAGGGCAAAATGACTAGATCACCCTTTGTTGGACAAAGGCTAAGAGCTGAAAATATTTTGGAGCTAATACATAGTGATGTATGTGGTCCGTTTAAAGAAATGGCTAGAGCGGATTTTCATTATTTTATTACCTTTACTGATGATAAATCAAGGTTTGGGTATTTGTATTTGATGAAATACAAACATGAATCTTTTGAAAAGTTCAAAGAATTTAAATCTGAAGTAGAAAATCAAATAGGAAAGTGTATTAAAGCTCTTCGATCAGATCGTGGAGGTGAATATTTGAGTACTGAATTTGATGAATACTTGAGAGAGCATGGCATTGTTTCTCAACTGACTCCTCCAGGAACGCCATAGCTAAATGGCGTATCTGAAAGGAGATATCGTACCCTATTGGATATGGTACGTAGTATGATGAGCTATACTGATATGCCAATCTTCTTTTGGGAATTTGCATTAGAATCAGCTTTGTATATTCTGAATAGGATTCCATCAAAATTAGTTTCTTCCACACCTTATGAGATATGGCATGGAAGAAAACCAAGTCTTAAGCATGTTAAGATTTGGGGTTGTCCAGCTTATATCAAAAAGCTGAACACTGATAAATTGGAGACGGATCGAGAAAAGGTCGATTTGTTGGATATCCAAAAGATAGTTTTGGATATTATTTTTATTTGCCTACTTCACAAAAGGTTGTGATAAGTAGAGATGCCACATTTCTTGAGCAGCAGTTTGTTCAAGAAGGAGGCAAAGGAAGGCAAATAGAGTTAGAATTGGAGAATTCTGACCAACCAACAGATCAAATGGATATAGATCCATCTAGTCAACCTATACCCGTTGATGAAACATCTACAGCTGTTCCTCGTGAAACAACCAGGGTATCTCATCCACCAGTGAGATATGGTTTTCTTCATGAAGAAGAACAAGAGTTGTCTACTCATGAAGAAGTAGATCATGGAGATGATCCACTTACCTATGAAGAAGCTATATCAGATATAGACTCTTCAAAATGGATTGATGCTATGAAATCCGAAATTGATTCCATGTATAAGAATCAAGTTTGGGATCTTGTTGACCCACCTGAAGGTATTTTACCTATAGGGAACAAATGGGTTTTTAAGAAGAAAATTGGTTCTGATGGAAAGGTAGAGACCTATAAGGCAAGGCTAGTAGCGAAAGGGTTTCGCCAAAGGCAAGGAATCGACTATGAGTGTAACACCCCTATGTTCGATAGTGCGTTCTACTGTTCCGGTGGCCAGTGTTATCCGGACAGCTAGGATGACTAGAACTACACTTCGTTATGAGTGAGGAGACATAAAATAATGAAATACAAGAAGAGAAAACAGTCACACCCCGGCTTAGTGGGTCCCAGCTCAAGCCCCTCTATGGGTGGCCATCTTGCCAGCGTACCCCTCTAGAGGCCGGCGATGCAACTCAAATCGGTATTGTCCGCTTTGGTGGAGTTCAATCCCTTCGCCTTGCAGAGCTAGGATTCGAACCCATATCACCTCACAGATTGATATGGGTTCGAATCCTGCTGCAGGCGAAGGATTGAACTCACAGCGACAAGACGATATGAGTGCATCGCCGCCAGACGCAGAAGATGGCCACCATAGAGGCTTGAGCTAGGCCACTAGCGGTGTGACAATAAAAAAGGCGCCTTTTTTATTGTCACACCCCGGCTTAGTGGGCCCCAGCTCAAGCCCCTCTATGGGTGGCCATCTTGCCAGCGTACCCCTCTAGAGGCCGGCAATGCAACTCAAATCGGTACTGTCCGCTTTGGTGGAGTTCAATCCCTTCACCCTGCAGAGCTCGGATTCGAACCCATATCACCTCACGGATTTGCTTCGTCCCTTACCAATTGACCTGCAAGTTGTAACACCCTCCCGGTAACCACTCCGTACATCCTACTGTTCCGGTGACCGGTGTCGGTCCGGACAGCTAGAACGTCCAGAAAAATATTTAAACTAAAGTCAGGAACCATAATTAACTCAAATATTAATAAGAAACACTTAGTAAAAATTTTAGAAATAAAATACAACCAAGCAAAACGAGCCGGTGCCCAAGCGATGGGTAATCGGAGGGAAGTTGCGGTTCTCGCAACGAGGAGCCCTAGACCCGGGGGATTTTTGGGACTCCAGAGAAGGGTAATTGAGGTTCCCATGGCATTAGAATGCCAAGAAAATACCTAGAAAAATTTTTCAATCGGTACAGACGATTTTCACCCATTCAGCCAAACGGAGGGCATTTTGGTCATTTCGCCTTCCGAGGTGATTTTTGGTCGACTTGTCCAGTTGAGTAAATAATTAATATAACATAAAATATGAAGAAATATTACTAGAAATTAAATTGAAATTGAGTAGTGATGAAAAAATAAAGAAAATACACTAAAATGCCAAATATGACATCATTATGATGTCATGTGAAAGTCTCCACCAATTATAATTTAACAACCATTTAAATAAACAATAAAAGAGGCTAAATGAAGACTAAATTCACCAAAAATTTGCAGCAGCCACCACTCCCACAAAAACATACCCGTAGCTCTCAAAATTCCATAGCCAAACCTCCATTTTCTTCATTTTCAAGCTCTCAAACCTCTCAAACCTCACCCCAAAACCCTAAGTCATCTTCACTAAAATTAATCTACACACCCTAAGGAAGTTTTTGGCAGCCAACAAGAGGGAAGAAAGTGAAGTTTAGGGCTTTGGAAATTCTGCCCAATCAAGGTTAGTGCTACACTTTTGTTCTCACTCTTTTAATTTTAGTTAAAACATCATTTTGAGCTAAGAGATTTTAAGAAATTTAAGTAAATCACATGTGTTAAGGGTACCTTTAATTTTCGCCAGCCCTATGGGAGATTGAGTTTGATTGTTTAATAAACTTAGAGTGGTTGGAAATCATGGTTAAGGTATTAATATGCATGGAGATTGAACTGAGCATGTTAATCAAGGTTTATGAGTAATTGGTTTGGACATTAGGGTTTGGAAAGGTGAAATTGTGACTTAGCTTAGGAAATGGTTAGAGAACTTTTTAATGGTCAATTAGTGACCATTTTAGGTAGGTTGACCCTAATTAGAACTGAAAAATTGGATGGTAAAGTGAAGGTGAAATCTGCCTATGGACAGCAGCATAGGGACTGAAAATTCAGTCCCTTTGCACTGCCATAACATGGGCTGTGTTAGTCCAATTGGTGTTTGGCCAATTGGACATGAAACTAGGCTTATAATGGCACATTTTTGCTGAAGAAACCATGCCCAAAAGACCAAAGCAAGAGGACCAAAACTTGGCCCCAATCCGGATACCCTGCACTGAATTCTGCAGAATTGACCAAATGAATAGTAACTGTTCATTTGGCCATAACTCACTGTAGATTTCGTCAATTGGCCTGAAATTTTTACAGAAACAAGTTAAGACATAGACAAACAACTTTCATGAAGGAACCTACCCCAAATTATGGCCAGAACCCATCCAACCAAGTTACTCTAGTTACTGTTTATGCACTGTAGATATGGTAAATCTGCAGATTTGGCAATCCGGCCAGCTTGGGTTTTTGGGCCATATCTGGAGCTATAAAACTCCAAATGGAGTGATTCAAAAAAGGAAATTCAACTAGACAAAATAAGGAACAACTTTCATGTTTTACATTTCTTCAAATTCCAACAATAACAGTGTCCAATGGAACAGTGAAGTTGACTCACCAAAACTGAAAATTCTGCTTGTGTTGAGTTACACTTTGAAATGGTATTAACACTTAATGCCAACAAGTTTTAAACACTAAATGTGGTATATTGGGAGTGCCAAAGTCAATGTACATATTTGCTATCAAAAAGTCAATATTTTAGTTGACCATAGAGGTGAATAGTAACATCAAAACTTGAAATTCAAAGATTGAAGAATTTAAAAGTTTCAAATGCCCTAGTATACCTAACAAGATTGGTTTGGATAGTTTGGCATGCCAATAGGGTTCAGTTAGCAGTACTGCACATGGCAATATGCCATTCCGTGATTTCATGGCTTTTAGCCATTCTGACCTTGTATTGAGCTTTGGCCTTGTGCCTGAGATTATTTACAACTTGGTAGCTGTTCTGTTGCACACCGGGTGATGCATATGCGACCGATGGTGTGACGGCCCGAGGTACTAGATACCCAAAGGCCGGTTACCTGCTACTACCCAAATTGCATCAGAGGTTACTTGGGCAACCAAATGAATGAAAATGAGCAATGTAGAAGAAATAAATGAATGGATATACAAATACATGACAAACAAAACATGTACATGCAATACATATTTATATCTGTTATTTCTTGTTATTTTATTGTTGCACCACTAAGCATTATTGCTTAGCGCGTTGCTTTTGCCACGCGTAGGTACTGGAGATCCTGATCTTGAGCCCAGTAGACCACGCATCGGGTGAGTCCATCCCGCATTCTGCAGTGTCCGTGTCACCTCACTACCTGCAGTGCATTGGTAGGGCACTAGGTGTCATTTTGTCATTTTGATATTTTGTAGTAGATTTTTACTTTTTCATATGTATTTGAACTCATGTAATATATTTTGATGTCCATGTAAATAATGAAAGTTATGACTATGAATGCAAAATTTGAGCATGTATTTATCGCTTGTATATGAGAAATGGATGTTTGTGAAATGAAAAGATTATTGAGAATTGCTATTGAGAAATATTGTTGAGATTTTGGATATTGGAGTTTGAGATGATGGAATAAAAATATTGGAAGTGTTTTTAACAGGTTCCGAAGAACGGTTTTCTCCATTTTTAGCCGGTACTCCGCCGGATTTTCTTTAAAATTTTCGGAACCTTAAATGAATGATACTTTTGATAAATGTTTTAAATAAATTGTATTTCATAAATTATGTGCAAAAGCATGATATAAATTAATTGAGGAATATTAGAGTGTGCCAGTACACCGTGTGGCATTACTTACCCGGGTATACTGTACACGGGTAAGGGGTGTCACATTTAGTGGTATTAGAGCACGGTTTAGGCGTTTCTGGGCCTAGATTGAGTCCATACCATGCATTGCATTTGTAAGAGTCGAGGTGACACTAACGCAGATCTGTTTATCCTTCTTATTTTGAATAGGATATGGACCCTTCATCTCAGAGAGCCGTTGAGGAGGAAGTGGAGAGTCATGCTCCACCTGCAGCAGCTGAGACTGGGGGCATGAGAGAATCTGCTCCGCCAGCTCAAGCAGAGCCTGCTCAGCCTCCACAGGCCATGTTTCAGCAAATGGCCGACTTCTTTAGACAAATGGCCGGGGTAATGCCAGCACCACCACCACCACCACCAGCTCCACAGCAGAAATCACACTTGGAGAGGCTAAGAAAATTTGGGGCAGTGGATTTTTATGGCAAGAGAGAAGATGACTCTGTTGCAGCCGAGAATTGGTTGAACAGAACGGGCAGAATTCTAAAACAACTCCACTGCACTCCAGAGCAAAACCCGAAGTCGCTATATCCTTGCCGCAAGATGATGCATATGAGTGGTGGGACACCGTGTCCAGTGAAGTGCAGCGTAAGTCAGAATTTGGGATTTCTTTCTCTCTGAATTCAAGAAGAAGTATGTGGGTACTGTATATCTGGAAGAGAGAAGAAGAGAGTTTATTAACCTGAGGCAGAGACAGCTGTCAGTGGCTGAGTATGAGAAGAAATTTGTAAGATTGAGCCGCTATGGAAGGGAGATAGTCCCAAATGAAGCTGAAAGGTGCAAGAGATTTGAAGAGGGACTAAATGACAACATCAAGATCCAGCTCACTGCCTTGGGAATCACAGAATTTACCAAGTTAGTGGAAGCGGCAATAAAGGTTGAAAAAGTAAGAATTAGTGAGTGGACTAGAAGAGAGAGATAACAGAAGAGGGGACCGGGTCAGTCGAGTTCAGCTCCTGCATCAGGGAAGAAGTTCAAGGGTCCTCCTGCACAAAGTTCAGCTCAGCCACGGGCCTGTGGGCCCAGTGCCACGCTCACCCCTAGGAGAGGTAAGTCCACACCATCAGTGGGCAGCTCTCCAGGGATGGGGTTCAGGGGATCAGCCCCAGCATCTTCTGCGTGTCCACACTGTCAGAAATGGCACAAGGGGGAATGTTGGAGAGTAACTGGTGCCTGCTTGAGGTATGGGTCGATGAGCATCGGTTGAAGAACCGCCCACGCAGAACTACTCTGCCGCTCCAACACAAGCGCATGCACCGCTCCCGCACCACCAAGGGGTAGAAGGTCCGTAAACTGGCCGTGGGACCATCTCGAGGCCTACATCCGAGCCGCAGAGAGGCCGATAATGCACCACCTGCCAGAAATTATGCCCTGAGAGCTCAGGAGGAGCAAGATGCCCCGGACGTCATCAGGGGTACATTCTCCCTCTACAATACTCCTGTGCATGCATTGGTGGATCCAGGATCCACTCATTCCTACATTTGCATCAACCTACCCGTAGAAAGGGGGATACTAGTAGGGGAGAGTGACCAAGACATTCTGGTCACTAATCCATTGGGCCACAGTGTAGTGGTGAACAAAGTATACAAGGGTTGCCCGTTGAGGATTCAGGGGTATGAATTCTTAGCAGACCTGATTGAGTTGCCCTTCCATGAGTTTGACGTGATTTTGGGAATGAACTGGTTGTCATGTCATCAGGCAATAGTTGATTGCAAATTGAAGAGAATTTCTTTGAAAACCTCTGAGGGTAATGAGATCACAGTTGTGGGGGAAAGGACAGATTTCTTGTCCAATGTCATTTCAGCCACAGTTGCAAGAAGAATGATGAGAAAAGGCTGTGAAGCCTACCTAGCACATGTGATGGATACTAGGCAGGCTAAGCCAAATCTGAGTGACATACCCACAGTAAAAGACTTCCCAGATGTGTTCCCTGAAGAATTGCCCAGTTTGCCACCGAAAGGGAAGTTGAATTTGCTATTGAGACAACTGTACAAAGACCCATTTCCATTGCTCCTTATAGGATGGCACCCACTGAATCGAGGGAGTTGAAAACTCAGTTGCAAGAGTTGCTTGATAAGGGGTTCATACGCCCCAGTGTGTCACCATGGGGAGCTCCAGTGCTGTTTGTAAAGAAGAAGGATGGGACTTTGAGGCTATGTATTGATTACCGGCAGTTGAATAAAGTAACTGTGAAGAACAAATATTCGTTGCCTAGAATTGATGATCTGTTTGATCAGTTGAAGGGAGCAGGAGTATTTTCTAAGATTGATCTCAGATCAGGGTATCATCAGTTGAGGGTGAAGGATGCAGATGTGCCAAAGACTGCATTCAGGACCCGATATGGGCATTATGAGTTCCTAGTGATGCCCTTTGGCCTAACAAATGCACCAGCAGCATTCATGGATCTTATGAACCGTATCTTCCATCCATACTTGGATCGGTTCGTAGTGGTTTTTATTGATGATATTCTTGTGTACTCCAAGACCAGGGAAGAACATGATGAACATTTGAGGATTGTTCTGCAAACCTCATGGAAAAGAAGTTGTATGCTAAGTTGTCCAAGTGTGACTTTTGGTGAATGAGATTGCATTCCTTGGACACATAGTGTCACCGATGGGATTAGGTGGATCCCAAGAAAATAGAAGCAGTGATGGAATGGAAGCCTCCCAGGAATACAACTGAGGTCAGAAGCTTCTTGGGGCTAGCTGGGTATTACAGAAGATTTGTGAAGGGATTTTCCCTAATAGCTGCTCCAATGACCAAGTTGTTACACAAGAATGTCAGATTTGACTGGAATGACAAGTGTCAGACCAGTTTTGAGAAATTGAAGGCTATGTTGACAGAGGCACCAGTGTTAACATAGCCAGTGTCCGAAAAGGACTTTGTGGTCTATAGTGATGCCTCACATAATGGGTTAGGGTGTGTATTGATGCAAGAGGGGAAAGTAATCGCCTATGCTTCCAGACAGCTAAGGCCACATGAATAGAACTACCCTACCCATGATCTAGAGCTTGCAGCAATTATCTTCGCACTGAAGATATGGAGGCATTACTTGTATGGTGAAAAGTGCTACATTTACACAGACCACAAGAGTCTAAAATATTTGCCAACTCAGAGGGAGCTCAACCTTAGACAGAGGCGATGGATTGAGTTCCTGAAGGATTATGATTGTGTAATTGACTACCATCCTGGGAAGGCAAATGTAGTTGCTGATGCTTTGAGCAGAAAATCCATAACAGCGTTGAGATCATTGAATGCCCGTCTATCTTTGGTTCGTGATGGAGCTATCTTGGCTGAGTTGCAAGTGAGGCCAAACCTGCTACAGCAGATTTTAGATGGGCAGAGGTAGATGAGAAGCTAATGGCCATTATGAGCAAAATCCCAGAAGGAAAAGCAACTGACTTTGAGGTGAAAGCAAATGGGTGTCTGTATTATAAAGGAAGACTGTGTGTACCAGATGATGGGGAATTAAAGGCTAGTATTCTAAAAGAGGCACACACCAGTGTATATGCTATGCACCCAGGAAGTACAAAGATGTATCATGATCTGAAGCTTCAGTATTGGTGGCCTGGTATGAAGAGGGACATAGCTAACTATGTGACTAAATGCTTGACATGTCAGCAAGTTAAGGCAGAACATCAAGTTCCATCGGGTTTGCTACAGCCTATACGCATACCTGAATGGAAATGGGATCGGGTCACCATGGATTTTGTAAGTGGTCTACCTCTCACCCGGAAGAAACATGATGCAGCATGGGTGATAGTTGATAGATTGACAAAGTCAGCACACTTTCTGCCAGTTAGGACTGACTACTCACTAGAGAGGTTAGCAAAATTGTATATCAGTGAGATAGTTAGACTACATGGAATTCCACTTTCCATCATATCTGATCGAGACCCAAGATTTACATCGAGATTTTGGAAGAAGTTGCATGAATCCTTGGGTACACAACTCCATTTCAGCACAGCTTTCCATCCTCAGACGGATGGGCAATCCGAAAGAGTAATCCAGGTAAACAATTGAAACCAATGAAATTGATACAAATATTGAATTGAAATGATAACAATAACGTGAAATATATGTCAGGTCCTTGAGGATATGCTGAGGAGTTGTGTCATTGAGTTTGAGGGAAGCTGGGATAGATACCTCCCATCGCGGAATTTGCATACAACAATAGCTACCAAGCTAGTATCATAATGGCACCGTATGAAGCGCTTTTTGGGAGATAATGTAGAACTCAGCAGGCCGGACTGAATTGGGCGAAGACAAATCGGTAGGCTGACACTGTGAAACAGCCGAGGAGAAGGTGAAATCAATCAAATCCAACTTAAAGATTGCCTCGCATGCATGTAAATCTTATGCCGACCTGAAGAGGAAAGAAATAGAATATGTGGTTGGCAACAAAGTGTTCCTCAAAGTGTCACCATGGAAGAAGGTATTGAGGTTTGGAAGGAAAGGTAAGTTAAGCCCTAGGTTCATTGGCCCATATGAAGTTATTGAACGTGTGGGTCCAGTGGCCTATAGGCTAGCTTTACCACCAGAGCTGGACAAGATCCACAATGTGTTCCATGTATCCATGCTCAGAAGATACTGCTCAGATCCTTCGCATGTCATCTCCAGAGAAGAAATTCAAATACAGCCGGATTTGACATATGAAGAAGAACCTCTACGGAACCTAGCTCGGGAAGTGAAAGAGTTGAGGAACAAACAGATTCCATTGGTGAAAGTGCTTTGGAGGCACCACAACACCGAGGAGGCAACTTGGGAAAGTGAAGAAACAATGAAGCAACAGTTCCCTTAACTGTTTGCATCAGGTAAATTTCGAGGACGAAATTTAAATTAGAGGGGAAGAGTTGTAACACCCTCCCGGTAACCACTCCGTACATCCTACTGTTCCGGTGATCGGTGTCGGTCCGGACAGCTAGAACGTCCGGAAAAATATTTAAACTAAAGTCAGGAACCATAATTAACTCAAATATTAATAAGAAACACTTAGTAAAAATTTTAGAAATAAAATACAACCAAGCAAAACGAGCCGGTGCCCAAGCGATGGGTAATCGGAGGGAAGTTGCGGTTCTCGCAACGAGGAGCCCTAGACCCGGGGGAAAAATTATAAAATAATTTTTGGGACTCCAGAGAAGGGTAATTGAGGTTCTCATGGCATTAGAATGCCAAGAAAATACCTAGAAAAATTTTTCAATCAGTACAGATGATTTTGACCCGTTAAGCCAAACGGAGGGCATTTTGGTCATTTCGCCTTCCGAGGTGATTTTTGGCCGACTTGTCCAGTTGAGTAAATAATTAATATAACGTAAAATATGAAGAAATATTACTAGAAATTAAATTGAAATTGAGTAGTGATGAAAAGATAAAGAAAATACACTAAAATGCCAAATATGACATCATTATGATGTCATGTGAAAGTCTCCACCAATTATAATTTAACAACCATTTAAATAAACAATAAAAGAGGCTAAATGAAGACTAAATTCACCAAAAATTTGCAGCAGCCACCACTCCCACAAAAACATACCCGTAGCTCTCAAAATTCCATAGCCAAACCTCCATTTTCTTCATTTTCAAGCTCTCAAACCTCTCAAACCTCACCCCAAAACCCTAAGTCATCTTCACTAAAATTAATCTACACACCCTAAGGAAGTTTTTGGCAGCCAACAAGAGGGAAGAAAGTGAAGTTTAGGGCTTTGGAAATTCTGCCCAATCAAGGTTAGTGCTACACTTTTGTTCTCACTCTATTAATTTTAGTTAAAACATCATTTTGAGCTAAGAGATTTTAAGAAATTTAAGTAAATCACATGTGTTAAGGGTACCTTCAATTTTCGGCAGCCCTATGGGAGATTGAGTTTGATTGTTTAGTAAACTTAGAGTGGTTGGAAATCATGGTTAAGGTATTAATATGCATGGAGATTGAACTAAGCATGTTAATCAAGGTTTATGAGTAATTGGTTTGGACATTAGGGTTTGGAAAGGTGAAATTGTGACTTAGCTTAGGAAATGGTTAGAGAACATTTTAATGGTCAATTAGTGACCATTTTAGGTAGGTTGACCCTAATTAGAACTGAAAAATTGGATGGTAAAGTGAAGGTGAAATCTGCCTATGGACAGCAGCATAGGGACTGAAAATTCAGTCCCTTTGCACTGCCATAACTTGGGCTGTGTTAGTCCAATTGGTGTTTGGCCAATTGGACATGAAACTAGGCTTATAATGGCACATTTTTGCTGAAGAAACCATGCCCAAAAGACCAAAGAAAGAGGACCAAAACTTGGCCCCAATCCGGATACCCTGCACTGAATTCTGCAGAATTGACCAAATGAACAGTAACTGTTCATTTGGCCATAACTCACTGTAGATTTGGTCAATTGGCCTGAAATATTTACAGCAACAAGTTAAGACATAGACAAACAACTTTCATGAAGGAACCTACCCCAAATTATGGCCAGAACCCATCCAACCAAGTGACTCTAGTTACTGTTCATGCACTGTAGATATGATAAATCTGCAGATTTGGCAATCCGGCCAGCTTGGGTTTTTGGGCCATATCTGGAGCTACAAAACTCCAAATGGAGTGATTCAAAAAAGGAAATTCAACTAGACAAAATAAGGAACAACTTTCATGTTTTACATTTCTTCAAATTCCAACAATAACAGTGTCCAATGGAACAGTGAAGTTGACTCACCAAAACTGAAAATTCTGCTTGTGTTGAGTTACACTTTGAAATGGTATTAACACTTAATGCCAACAAGTTTTAAACACTAAATGTGGTATATTGGGAGTGCCAAAGTCAATGTACATATTTGCTATCAAAAAGTCAACATTTTAGTTGACCATAGAGGTGAATAGTAACATCAAAACTTGAAATTCAAAGATTGAAGAATTTAAAAGTTTCAAATGCCCTAGTATACCTAACAAGATTGGTTTGGATAGTTTGGCATGCCAATAGGGTTCAATTAGCAGTACTGCACATGGCAATATGCCATTCCGTGATTTCATGGCTTTTAGCCATTCTGACCTTGTATTGAGCTTTGGCCTTGTGCCTGAGATTATTTACAGCTTGGTAGCTGTTCTGTTGCACACCGGGTGATGCATATGCGACCGATGGTGTGACGGCCCGAGGTACTAGATACTCAGTGCCAGTTTACCCGTTATCCAGTCCAATACATCAGAGGTTACTTGGGCAACCAAATGAATGAAAATGAGCAATGTAGAAGAAATAAATGAATGGATATACAAATACATGACAAACAAAACATGTACATGCAGTACATATTTATATCTGTTATTTCTTGTTATTTTATTGTTGCACCACTAAGCATTATTGCTTAGCGCGTTGCTTTTGCCACGCGTAGGTACTGGAGATCCTGATCGTGAGCCCAGTAGACCACAGACTGGGTGAGTCCATCCTGCAGTTCTGCGCAGTGTCCGTGTCACCTCACTACCTGCAGTGCATTGGTAGGGCACTAGGTGTCATTTTGTCATTTTGATATTTTGTAGCAGATTTTTACTTTTTCATATGTATTTGAACTCATGTAATATATTTTGATGTCCATGTAAATAATGAAAGTTATGACTATGAATGCAAAATTTGAGCATGTATTTATCGCTTGTATATGAGAAATGGATGTTTGTGAAATGAAAAGATTATTGAGAATTGCTATTGAGAAATATTGTTGAGATTTTGGATATTGGAGTTTGAGATGATGGAATAAAAATATTGGAAGTGTTTTTAACAGGTTCCGAAGAACGGTTTTCTCCATTTTTAGCCGGTACTCCGCCGGATTTTCTTTAAAATTTTCGGAACCTTAAATGAATGATACTTTTGATAAATGTTTTAAATAAATTGTATTTCATAAATTATGTGCAAAAGCATGATATAAATTAATTGAGGAATATTAGAGTGTGCCGGTGCACCGTGTGGCATTACTTACTCGGGTATACTGTACACGGGTAAGGGGTGTCACAAAAACACAAGAAAAACAAAGGAAAAATAATAGCAAAGAAATGTAACCAAGTTAAGCGAGCCAAGAACCCTAGCGATGGGTGACCGCACCGGAAAGTCACGGCGTGGACCGTTGACTAGCCCTGGACTGCGGGGAACCCTGGAAAATATTTTTAGGACTTAAAGAGACATCAATTGAAGTATAAATATCATTAGAAATATCAAAGAAAAATTAATTAATTTGTACAAAGAAAAGTGAGAAATCGAAAAACGGACAAAATCCGGTGTTACCGAAAAATCAGGAATGTAACCCGAACAGGGGCATTATAGTCATTTGACATCCCGAATTGTCTTTTGACCTAAATTTCCATTAAAAATAAATAATATTACACTTGGAAAATATAATGAAAAATTAAATTGGTGGTATATAAAGTAAATAGCAAAAATTATGGGTTTAATGTGGAATAAATCAGAATTAAACATATAATATGATTAATTTGTGTAAGTGGACCACTAAGGAATAAACTAAACACTAAATGGGCAGGTGTAAACCCATTACACAATCTGCATATCTCATTTTCTCCAAATCGTCCATCCATGCCGAAATGAAGAAATGGGAATCCTCCATTGCCGTTTTGCTCCAAGCTCCATTAACTCCTTCATTTCACCTCTAAATACCTAGGTAGCTTCATTAAAAATTATCCCCACTTCACAAGGAAGAAGTAGATACCAATATTAAGAAGTTTTAGTGAAGATTAAGCAAGTTCCAACCATAGGTAAGTTTGAGTTTTTGAATATTTCTTTGTTAAAGTTTGAAAACATGTTATGGGTGTTTGCTTTGTGAAGAAATTTTTAAGTTTTGAGGAGTTATTGATATATCCAGTTTGGACAGCCATGGAGTTGTATATTTGATGATTTATTCTTACATATATTTGATGGGAATTTATGTTGAGTAGGGTGATTAATGTCCTAGTAAGTTATTTCCATGTATATGTGGTGATTGTGCAATTAGGATTGAAGTTGACGAAATTATGGACACTTTGGCAATGTGAAGCATTTCGGCAGCCTTGAGGCTTCTTGATGAGTGTTTAAATTCATGAAGATATTGGGTAAATTGTGACATTGAGGATTGATGAATATGTATGTAAATTGGTTGTGGAAATTGTATGTAACAATTAGGAGTGTTTATGTGTATTTATGGTTGTATTTGGACTTTGTGAATTAGAGTTTCATTTGGTGTATTGAAGATAGTTGTATTCTGCCCAAAGTAACTTTAAGGTGAAGTAGTAAATGGTTTTGGTAATGTACCAAATCAGAATTGGTAAGGGAAGTGGACTTGTAGCAAGGTAAATGTGTAATGGATAGATGTATAAGCAATGTAATTAAGGACAGTATGCATTTCAGCCTATAACTCTGAATATGTAACTCCAATTGGTATGAGACCAATTGGAGTTGAAACTAGGCACAAAATGTGCCAACTTTCATGAAGGAAACATACCAAAATTCTGCTTGCAAGGTAGCTTGAAAAATGACCAAATCCGGATTAAGTGCAAGTGAGGCCTGAAAATTGACCATTTGGGCAGCAGTTAGTTTTTAGGCCATAACTCACTCAAAACAGGTCCAGTTGACCTGAAATTTTAACCATGAATAGTTAAGACCAATATCTACAAGTCTTATGAAGACACCAAAGCCCAGAAATGACCATAAGCAAGTCAAACAGCTTGCACAAGTTCGGGTCCAAAAACTAGCCGAACCAAAGTTGACCAAATTTGACCTAAAATGACCTAATTTGATGCCATTTGACCAACAATAGTAAAATGACCATAACTTGGTTTACATAACTCAGAATGACCTAAAATTTTGCCCCGCGTTCCATAAGACATAGATCTACAAGTTTGTAGTTTTGACCGAAATCCGAAAACCGAGGGAACTAGGTCGTCCGGCTAGGTCAAAATAGTATCTCGGAATCCAGCAAGTTGCAATAAAATGCACCAAACAAGGAAATGAAATTGGTAACATGTACCAACCCTAAAAGACTATCGAATGTGACATATTAGTGACACTAAAACCTAATTTACCTAGAACGCATCAAGGGTTGGTATATTAGGTGATTAAGCAAATAATAGTTATCAGTGAATTACTTATCAAGCATTATTGATAGAGACAGTTTAATTTAGTACTGAAACACTTCAAATTGTGTTTCTCAGTTAGTAAAGACTCAGGGAAAGGGAAGAAAACACTGAGTCCAGACCAGGAGACAGTTATCAGAGGGTTGTGCACAACAGCTATTTCTTTTGAATTATTTTCAATTGAAATAAATTTTGACTATTTGTATATTATTGTTTTAAATTGTGAAACTGTGAAAAATTGTTTGAATGATATTTGATGGATACTTATTGATTGAAAAGCACTATAAATGGTTTGAAACCACAGCTATCATGTATATTGATTGTATTTCTCGCTAGCTTATCTAGTGGGACGAATTGAATTCCCTCTCTGGCTGAAGTGTTGAGGTGTGTGCCTGTTGAGGATGAATTGGATGAGTACTCATATTTTTGCTAGCTAGCTATGTTATTCCTCATTAGTCATCGACTTTTGGGACGAATTGAATACCTCATTAGCCATCGGCTTTTGGGACGAATTGAACTCTGGAACATGATTAAGCTATGTGTGATTTATTGATATGTATTGTGAGATTGTGAAATGAATTTAAACTCTTATTGACATATACTGTCTTTTGAATTCAACCATGATCTGACTTATTGAAATTTATTGTGATATTAAGAAATGGAGTTTAAATTCTTGTTGATAATTACTGTCTTGAAATTAACTATGGTTTTAAGTATCCACTATTTATATGATTTATGAATTGTGATTTAAATTGTATTTGGTTATTGTTGTGCACCACTGAGACATTGTCTCAGCGATAGCTTTTTATTGCTGTCGCAGGTAGACAGACAGACAGGCCAGCAGACTAGGCTGCTAGTACACCCAACGAAAGATTTTCGGGTATAATGAGTATACCAACATTTTGCATTTTGTACTGTAATGTATGACCACTGTATGTACATATTGTTTTTGATTTTGAGCAGTTGTAAATTAAAATTGTACATTGAAGTTGTAAAGTAAATTATGAGATATTTTGACTTGTAAAAACTGTATTATATTTCTTGTATCTCAATATTTGAAAAATTACTGTGAATTTGAGTTGAGAAATATGTTGTGTTGAAAAATATGTTGGAGTTGAGATTTGGAAATATATTGAAGTGCCTTTTACAGGTTTTCTGAACAACTATTTTATCCAAAATACATATGGCACTCTGCCAAAATTTTTACAGAAATCCCAAATAATTCAAATGTGTTAGTTCTATCACTTCAGTTCAAAAAGGTTTTTAACACCTGTAAATAGTGCTCACCACTGTAAAAGAAATAAGAAAAGTGTTTAAAATCCCTTGTAGTGTATTTAATGGGTTATCAGTAGACGGAGTTGGTAATTCATTAGGTATACTACGGGATCATGTTATGCCTTACAGAGGGGTAGGGTGTGACAATGAGGAGACTTTCTCGCCTATTGCCATGCTTAAATCAATTAGGATTTTATTAGCAATAGCTGCATACTATGATTATGAGATTTGGCAGATGGATGTCAAAACAGCTTTTCTCAATGGATACATTGAAGAAAACATTTTCATGGAACAACCTAGGGGTTTTGAATCCCAAGATGGTTCCAAGGTATGCAAGCTAAAGCGATCCATTTATGGGTTAAAACAAGCTTCGAGGAGTTGAAACATCCGTTTTGATGAAGCCATTAAATCCTTTGGTTTTATAAAAAATAAGGATGAGCCATGTGTATATAAGAAGGTTAGTGACAGTGCTATCACTTTCCTTATCTTATATGTGGATGACATACTGTTGATGGGTATTGACACAGGTATGTTGACGACTATAAAGGTATGGTTGTCAAATACATTCTCCATGAAAGACTTAGGGGAGGCAACCTATATTCTTGGGATTCGCATCTATAGAGATAGAGCGAAAAGAATAATTGGTTTCTCTCAAAGTCTATACTTGGAAAATGTGTTAAAGAGGTTTTACATGCTTGATTCCAAGAGAGGATTGTTACCAGTGAGACATGGTATCCACCTTTCTAAAGAGATATCTCCAAAGACACTTGAAGAAAGAGATAAGATGGCCAGGATTCCATATGCTTCGGCTATTGGAAGTTTAATGTATGCAATGTTGTGTACTAGGCCGGATATCGCATATGCTGTTAGTTTGACTAGCAGGTATCAATCCAATCCAGGTTTGGAACACTGGATAGCTGTCAAGAATATCCTTAAGTACTTGAGAAGATCTAAGGATTTATTCTTGATTTATGGAGGTGGAGACTTGCAATTGGATGGTTATACTAATTCTGATTTCCAATCAGATATCGATGATAGAAAGTCTACCTTTGGATATGTGTTCATTTGTAATGGAGGTGCAGTCAGTTGGAAGAGTTCCAAACAGAGCACGACTGCAGATTCCACTACGTAGGTGAGTATATTCTTTGCATCGAGATCTTTGCAAAGGAAGCTATTTGGATAAAGAAGTTCGTGACAAAACTTACAGCAGTTCCTTCCATTAAGTCAGTGGTTCCACTACACTGTGACAATAATGGAGCAGTCATACAGGCTAAGGAACCAAGGTCTCACCAGAAATCCAAACACATAAAAAGGCGCTACCACATTATCAGAGAAATAGTTGGGCGAGGAGATATAGCCATGCAGAAAATAGCATCAACTGAAAATCCAACTGATCCATTCACTAAGCCTGTGTCACAGACTCAGTTAGACCGACATCTTGAGAAGATAGGTCTAAGATATTGTAATGAATGGCTCTAGTGCTAGTGGGAGATTGTTAGTAGTATGCCCTATAGCATATCATTTAGTATGTATCTTGTACATATTTTTATTAATAAAAGGCATTTCCACTTTTCCGTTTACATAATATATTTATGAGTAATAGAAAAGGTCCATTGATATTTTGTTAGAAATATTATTCTTAAGTTGTTAAGAATATGAGTGACAATATTTCTAGCACAAAGTATCATAAATAGGTTCACAATCGAGGATACTTCATAATAAGGACATGACTTATCCAGAAAGATTGTATTCATGTTTGTTCCCAAGTTATTTATATGAGATATAAATAAGATGGAATGTTGAGTCTCATGCCATATAACAAACATGATAGGCACTTATAAATGATAAGTAGGCCGAACCAGTGACACTTATGACAAGCACATGGAGTTTACTCTTGTCAGTGTTTTGTCATAAATCATATCAGTGCATATAATCTTTAGACCTGAGATAGCACAGTTATCTTGTATATAGGTAGTTTGAGTTTGATACTGCTTTCATACTTATACTATGTACGGGTGTATGGGCATGTGTTGGCTCCTACTAGTTATATATGGAGGTAGGTGTTGATCAAGATGGAATCTGTTCCTCTAAGTAAATAGAGATAAAATCCTATGTTCATTTAATTGTTCTTGATGTTTCAAGTTCCTGTCCAGGACAGATAGATTTATTCAGAGAAGAGTTTCTGATGAGAAAATCTTTTAATCAAGAACTGGAATTAAAAGAGAACATAATATTCATAGCAAATGGAGTTTAACATAAACCATGACTCCAGTTTGAGTTGGGATTTTGTAACAAAGAGATTCTAATGCATGGTAACATATGATTATAGGTTCATTTAAGGTAAACCTTATTACTAATTGGGTGGCCATGGCATGCTATGCTAGGTGTTAACCATGGTCTATGAGGTTCATAAAATGATTTAGAGAAATCAGTTATGGTAAGAAAGAGTTCTGATGATATTAAGAGTTGATATCATGTCTCATTGCCAATTAGTGATGAGCCTAGTAAGTCACACACATACACAAGTTATCACCTATTTAAATATGATTTAATTAATTAATTAAAGAGTTTAATTGATTAATTAAATAGGTTTGGTTTACAATTAAATTGCGAAGTCTCTAGCATGACTTGAAACCAAATCTAGATTATTGGATGTGTAGTATAAATTAAATTTATATTTAAAGTATTTAAATATGAATTTAATTAATGAGAAATTAATTAATAGAGATTAATTAATTAATTTATATTTGATATAAATTAATTAGAAGAAGAAAAATAATTATTTTGGGTTAAGAACTCAAAATTAAGACACAGGGGCATTTTGGTCATTTCACAGTGTGACACGTGGCACCATGAGATGGTGACACATGGGATTACACATAAGCTTGCCAAATGTTTTTTAATCATGTAAGATGATTAAAATCAAGATTAAATATAGGTTTGACACTTGGCACAATGTGATTGGGTCACTTAAACCTAGAGCTAATCAAAGGGTGACATGTGGCAAGGGTTTAATGTGTTAACCTAGCTATTTAAGTGTGGTTATGAAAAGAAAAAATAACCAGCAGCCACTCCTCTCCTTTGTCACCCCATTTTGAGGCTTTTCATCTATTCTTCTTCATCTCTCATCAATTCAAAGAGATTAGCCATCAATCTCTTGAATTAAGAACACTAGAAATTGTTTCTAGTGTCCTGTTTACATCTCTAATCTCTTAAAAGGCAGAACTTGAATTTCTAATTAATAGAAAAAGCTTTAGAAGCTGTTCAAGGGCTGCCATAGGTGTTCTTGGTGTGGACAAGCTAGAGGGACAACATCTGGTGTCCTGAAGACGAATTTCAAAGGCGCAGACACGCTGCAGTGCATCAAGAGATTAGTGCAATCGTTCCTGATTTAATCTAGGGTTCTAAAATTAATCTGATTAATTTTAAAATCTTAAATGGCAAATATAGATCCAAAAACATATTAAAAGAGTTTTACTATGTTGTTTATCATTGAAATCAAATAGATAAAAATAAATCTTGGATGATGCATGTGACCCTAGGTGAAAATTTTTGAATTCAATGGTATAAACTTGTGTTTTTCATGCTTCCGTTCCTTCAATCCTTCCACTTGTCTAAAGTTTCATGTTCCTCTTGAGTGGCCTTTGGAGGTAAGGGACCAAAAACATTTAAGTCTAGAACATATCCTATATGTTCAAGGTTCAAGACAAGTTTCAAATTTCTTAGCCAATCAAATAGATTAGGTCCTATTAACCTATTGTGATCAAGTATGCTTGCAAGGATATTGGATGGTGGTGGTTGTGGTGTGCTCATTATTATCAGAAAATTAACTGCAGAAAATAACCAGATTAATTAGTAAATGTATCATGTAATTAACCAAAATGATTATGGTCTTTTAATTAAATTGCTCCTCCCACTAACTTAGCGAATCCTACACTTCCAAAGTAGAAAACGAAAATCCTAGTTGGATGAATTTCTAGTGGGTGATTGAATTCTTATAATCCTATTGATCATCCTCAGGTACATCCATTATTGGAATTACAATAAACTATAAGTGAGCAACTCCTTGCCCATCACATCTCATGTGAGGTTCAATCCTTTACCTAGCCCCTAATGCTCAAAATCTCAGGTACATCCATTATTGACTTATCTTGCATTAGTTAAGTTGATCCCATTGAGCCAGTAATGTAACACCCCTATGTTCGGTAGTGCGTTCTACTGTTCCGGTGGCCAGTGTTATCCGGACAGCTAGGATGCCTAGAACTACACTTCGTTATGAGTGAGGAGACATAAAATAATGAAATAAAATAAGAGAAAACACAAGAAAAACAAAGGAAAAATAATAGCAAAGAAAGGTAACCAAGTTAAGCGAGCCGAGAACCCTAGCGATGGGTGACCGCACTGGGAAGTCACGGCATGGACCGTTGACTGGCCCTGGACTACGGGGAACCCTGGAAAATATTTATAGGACTTAAAGAGACATCAATTGAAGTATAAATATCATTAGAAATATCAAAGAAAAGTGAGAAATCGAAAAACAGACAAAACCCGGTGTTACCGAAAAATCGGGAATGCAACCCGAACAGGGGCATTATGGTCATTTGACATCCCGAATTGTCTTTTGACCTAAATTTCCATTAAAAATAAATAATATTAAACTTAGAAAATAAAATGAAAAATTAATTTGGTGGTACCTAATGTAAATAGCCAAAAGTGGAGTGAAAATTGTGTAAATAACACATTTAACATATTATATGATTTAAATTTGGTGAGTGGACCACTAGGGATTTAATTAAACACTAAATGGGGCAGGTGTAAGTCCATTACACCATCTGCATTTCATCTTCTCCAAACCCTCTCAACCTTGCCGAAATGGAGAGCTAGGGAAACCTCCATTGCCGTTTTGCTCCAAGCTTCCTCCACTCCTTCATTTCACCTCCAATCACTTAGGTTTCTTCATTAAGTTTTATCCCCACATCACAAGGAAGAGTTTGATACTAAAATCAAGAAGTTTAGTCAAGGTTTAACAAGTCCCAACCAAAGGTAAGTTTGTATTTTTGAATATTGCTTTGTTAAAGTTTGTATACATGTTATGGGTGTTTGCTTTGTGAAGGAAATTTTAAGTTTTGAGGAGTTCTTGATATATCAATTTTGGACAGCCATGGAGTTGTATGTTTAATGAAATATTCATACATATATTTGATGAGAAATTATGTTGATTAGGGTGATTTAATGTCCTAGTAAATTATTCCACATGTATATGGTGATTGTGCACTTGGAATGGAAATTGATGAATTATAGGACACTTTGGCATTGTGGAACAATTCGGCAGCCTTGGGACTCTTTGATGAATGTATGAATTCATGAAGATATTGGCAGAATTATGACATTGAGGATTGATGGATATGTATATAAATTAGTGGTGGAAATTGTATGAAATGATGAGTAGTGCTATGTGTATTTATGGTTGTAATTGGACTTTATGAATTAGAGTTTTATTTGGTGTGTTAAGGATGTTTGTAATCTACCCAAAATGACTTTAAGGTAAGGTGGTATATGGTTTTGGTAATGTACCAAATCAGAATTGATAAGGGAAGTGGACTTAGAGTAAGGTAAATGTGTAATTGATATATGTTTATGCAATGTAATTAAGGACAGCCTACATTTTAACCTATAACTTTAAATGTGTAACTCCAATTGGTATGAGACCAATTGGAGGTGAAACTAGGCAAAAAATGTGCCAACTTTCATTGAGAAAGCATACCAAAATTCTGTTTGCAAGGTAGCATGAAAAATGACCAATTCGGATTAAGTGCAAATGAGGCCTAAAAACTGACCAATTGGGCAGCAGTTAGTGTTTAGGCCATAACCCACTCAAAATAGGTCCAATTGACCTGAAATTTTAACCATGAATAGTTAAGACCCATACCTACAAGTCTTGTGAAGACACCAAAGCCCAGAAATGACCATAAGCAAGTCAAACAGCTTGCAAAAATTCGGTTCCAAAAACTGGCCGAACCAAAGTTGACCAAATTTGACTTAAAATGACCTAATTTGATGCCATTTGACTAGCAATAGTAAAATGACTATAACTTGGTCTACATAACTCAGAATGACCTAAAATTTTGCCCCGCGTTCCATAAGACATAGATCTACAAGTTTGTAGTTTTGACCGAAAATCGAAAACCGAGGGAACTAGGTCTTCCGGCTAGGTCAAACTAGTATACTGGAATCCAGCAAGTTGCAATAAAATGCACTAAACAAGGAAATGAAATTGGTAACGTGTACCAACCCTAAAACCCTATCGAATGTGACATATTAGTGACACTAAAACCTAAATTACCTAGAACGCATCGAGGGTCGATATATTAGGTGATTAAGCAAATAATAGCTTTCAGTGAATTATTTGTCAAACATTATCGATAGAGACAGTTTAATTTAGTACTGAAACACTTCAAATTGTGTTTCTCAGTTAGTAAAGACTCAGGGAAAGGAAAGGAAACACTGAGTCTAGACTAGGAGACAATTATCAGAGGTTTGTGCACAACAACTATTTCTTTTGAATTTTTCAATTGAAATGAATTATGACTGTGTACATTATTGTTTTAAATTGTGAAAATGTGTTTGAATGGATATTTGTTGCTTGAAAAGCATTGTAAACAATTTGAAACTGTGAGAAATTGTTTGAATGATATTCATGGATACTGATTGATTGAAAAGCACTGTGAATGGTTTGAAACCACAACTATCATGTATATTGATTGTATTCCTCGCTAGCTTGTCTAGTGGGACGAATTGAATTCCCTCTCTGGCTGAAGTGTTGAGGTGTGTGCCTGTTGAGGACGAATTGGATGAGTACTCATATTTTTGCTAGCTAGCTATGTTATTCCTCATTAGTCATTGACTTTTGGGACGAATTGAATACCTCATTAGCCATCGGCTTTTGGGACGAATTGACCTTTGGAACATGGTTAAGCTGTGTGTGATTTATTGATTGTATTGTGAGATTGTGAAATGAATTTAAACTCTTATTGACATATACTGTCTTTTGAATTTAACCATGATCTGACTTATTGAAATTTATTGTGATATTGAGAAATGGAGTTTAAATTCTTGTTGACAATTACTGTCTTGAAATTAACTATGGTTTTAAGTATCCACTATTTAAATGATTTATGAACTGTGATTTAAATTGTATTTGGTTAATGTTGTGCACCACTAAGACATTGTCTCAGCGATAGCTTTTTATTGCTGTCGCAGGTAGAAAGACAGACAGGGCAGCAGACTAGGCTGCTAGTACCTCCAGCGAGAGATTTTCGGGTATAATGAGTATACCAACATTTTGCATTTTGTACTGTAATGTATGACCACTGTATGTACATATTGTTTTTGGTTTTGAGCAGTTGTAAATAAAAATTGTACATTGAAGTTGTAAAATAATTATGAGTTATTTTGGTTGGTAAAAATTGTATTATATTTCTTGTATCTCAGTCTTTGAACAACCACTGTGGATTTGAGTTGTGAAACATGTTGTGTTGAGAAAAATGTTGGAGTTGAGATTTGGAAAAATATTGAAGTGCTTTTTACAGGTTTCCTGAAGAACTGTTTTATCTAAAATACAGATGGCACTCTACCAAAATTTTTACAGAAATTCCAAATAATTCAAATGTGTTAGTTCTATAACTTCAGTTTATAAAGGTTTTTAACACCTGTAAATAGTGCTCACCACTGTAAAAGAAGTAAGAAAAGTTTTTAAAATCCCTTGTAGTGTATTTAATGGGTTATCAGTAGACGGAGTTGGTAATTCATTAGGTATACTACAGGATCATGTTATGCCTTACAGAGGGGTAGGGTGTGACATGTTTTAGTGGTATCAGAGCTAGTTTTTAAATTCTATTTTCACCTGTTACTTGAATATTCTTTCTTCATAGTACAACTGCTCAACATCATTGTTTGATACATACAGTACATTACATTATAAATATGCACTAACGGGAGGAAATCTCCTTGTGTTATTGGTTCAGGAGATCTAGAATCCTCGCAATGACTATGGAAGAGGGTGATCGTTCAGTCGATCAATCTATTGAGGCTAAGGTGCAAGGGGATGCCCCAGGCCTACAAAATGTCAGTGGTTCAAGAAGACCACCCTCTGATCAGCGATTTCTGCTCGATTCGCTCAACAGATGGTGCAATGTTCCAACAAATGGTCGGTAATGTGCCTACTTAAGTCCCAATACTGAGACACGGTGGTACAACCACAATCTCCTACTAGCGAGATGATAAATTGATGAAGTATGGGGCTACAGAGTTTAAGGGACGATAGATCCTCTAGAAGTGAACAATGGTTAGAGAGGATGGATAGGGTATTCAAGAAAGCGCATTGCAGAGGAGCTCAGATTTGAATACTCTGTATCTTTATTCTGAGGAGATGCTTATGGTAGTGGAAAACCATTCCCCACGATGCAGTAGAACCTGCGATGTTAACATGGAATGACTTTCTCGAGGAATTGAGACAAATATGTCCTCGATGCTTATGTAGACCGAAGCTACAAGAATTCCTAAGTCTCAAAGCAGAGCGGTCGGTGGCTGAGTATGAAAGAGAATTTTCCCGCCTGAGCCATTATGCAGTGAGTTTACTTTCTACCAGCAGGGAGAGATGTAAGAGGTTTGAAACTGGCTTGAAGCCCAGTATCAGATTACAAGTAGTCAGCCTCAAACACACTAACTTCTCTGAACTTATTTCTCAAGCTCTAGAGTTAGAAAGAATTGAGTCTGAAGCTGCTCCTGAGAGAAAGAAATTGGAGAAGACAGAGAAAGAGGGAAAATCTGTAGAACAGAGTTCCAGTGGTCCTACTAGAAAGAGGAAGAACTATGGGGGACATGGCAGAGGTGGCAAGAAATCTGGTAGGGGAAGATATTCAGGACAGAAGCCTCTCCTATCTGGTCAGCAGAGTACCAGAGGTTCCTACCCTCCCCGCCAATGCGAGACATGCGGAAGAAATCATGGTGGGATCTGCTACAAGGCTATTGGAGCCTGTTATAACTGTGGAGGCACCGGACACTTTGCCAAGGACTGCACCAGTAGTCGTAGAGTTAGACCCCCTCCTACTACTACAGAAGGGTCAGTTCAGAGCCCTGTCACTAGAAGTTCACAACCACCCAGCAGAGGTAGAGGTATGGGTAGAGGTAGCCCAGCAGGTAGCCAAGGCACAGTGAAACAATCAGAGCAAGACAGTGCTCCAATCAGAATGTATGCAATGAGACAGAGGGAAGAGGTCGAGACATCTGATGTTGTGGCTGGTACCTTCTCAACTTTTAACCAAGATGTGTTTGTGTTATTTGATCCGGGTTCTACCCATTCTTATGTGAGTGCTAGCATCATTGATTGCATTGCTGTTCCATGTACAAAAATGGACTTTGAGGTGCTAGTAACAAGTCCACTAGGACAGGAAGTCAGGGTTAATAAAATGTATAGAGATTGTCCTTTGGTGATCCAAGGACACACTTTCCTATCTGATTTCATTGAAATGCCCTTCAGAGATTATGATATCATCTTGGGCATGGATTGGTTAGCTAGGCATCATGCCATGATTGATTGTGTAAGTGAAAACGATCACTTTTGGCCTTCCTCGTTCTGATGATGTGGTAATACATGGGGAAAGCGATTATTACCATCAAACATCATTTCATTTGCACTAGCCGGAAAAATGATCGAGAAAGGGTGTGAAGCCTACTTGGCACATGTGGTAGACACCCAAATGGGGAGTCCGAGATTGAAGGACATCCCTACAGATATGACTTTCGGATGTGTTTCTGATGAATTGCGTGATTACCTCCGGAAGAGAAGTGCGATTTGAAATTAATGTTATGCCTGGTGTGGATCCAATCTCCATAACGCCATACAGAATGGCACCAGCAGAGTTGAAGGAGTTGAAGATACAATTGCAAGAACTACTTGAAAAGGGCTTCATCCGCCCTAGTGTGTCACCTTGGGGAGCACCAATGTTGTTTGTTAAGAAGAAGGATGGTACTCTCCGCTTATGTATAGATTATCGGCAGTTGAATAAGGTGACAATAAAGAACAGATATCCATTGCCTCGCATTGATGATCTGTTTGATCGATTGAAAGTGCATTGTATTCTCCAAAATTGATCTGTGATCTGGTTATTATCAGTTGAAGGTGCAAGAGCAGAGTATTCCAAAAACTGCTTTCAGAACTCGTTATGGCCACTATGAGTTTCTAGTAATGCCATTTGGGTTAACAAATGCTCCAGCTGCTTTTATGGATCTGATGAACAATATCTTCGGACCATATCTTGATCAATTTGTGGTGGTGTTTATTGATGACATTTTGATATATTCAAGGAATGCAGAGGAGCATGACAGACATCTGCGGATTGTACTGCAGACTTTAAGGGAGAAACAGCTATACGCCAAATTGTCGAAATGTGAATTTTGGCTGAAAGAAATCTCCTTTTTGGGACATGTTGTGTCAGCTGAAGGGATCAAGGTAGATTCCAGCAAGGTAGAAGCTATCCTTAATTGGAAGCCGCCCAGGAACATCACAGAAATTCGCAGTTTTCTGGGTTTAGCTGGATATTACCGTCGGTTTGTGAAGGGGTTTTCTATGTTATCTTCTCCACTGACCAAACTGCTTCGAAAAGATGTAAAATTTCAGTGGACTGATAAATGCCAGCAAAGCTTTGATGAGTTGAAGAGGTGTTTGACTGAAGCTCCAGTTCTCACTTTACCTACTCTTGGTAAAGAATACACAGTTTATAGTGATGCTTCTCACAATGGGTTAGGCTGTGTACTGATGCAAGATCGGAATGTCATTGCTTATGCATCACGCCAGCTGAAACCGTATGAGAGGAACTACCCAACACATGATCTGGAGCTAGCAGCTATTGTTTTTGCTCTAAAGATCTGGAGACACTATTTGTATGGAGAGAAATGCTACATTTACACAGATCACAAGAGCTTGAAGTATTTAGGCACCCAGAAGGAATTGAATTTGAGGCAGAGGAGATGGTTAGAACTCATTAAAGACTATGATTGCTTAATAGACTATCAGCCAGGGAAAGCAAATGTAGTGGCTGACGCCTTAAGTCGCAAGACTATGGCAAGTCTCAGAGTTTCTCCTTTGTCCATGGTATGTGAATTGAAAGCATAGCATGCCAGTTTAGAGATTGATGATGAGGGACAGACAGTAGTTGCTTGGCATGTACAGCCAGTGTTGATTGATCAGATCAGAATGGCTGCTCAGAGTGATGAAAAATATCAGAAGCTACTGAAAGAAGTCCAGCAGGGCAAGAAACCTGAATTCTCTGTGAGAGATGATGGTTTATTGCTACATCAGGGCAGAATGTGCGTTCCTAATGATGCTGAATTGAGACAGATCATTATGAAGGAAGCACATGAGTCTCCATTTGCTATGCACTCTGGTGGAACTAAAATGTACAAAGGGCTGAAAGAGCATTACTGGTGGATGGGCATGAAGTTGGTAATTCATTGAACAACCACTGTGGATTTGAGTTGTGAAACATGTTGTGTTGAGAAAAATGTTGGAGTTGAGATTTGGAAAAATATTGAAGTGCTTTTTACAGGTTTCCTGAAGAACTGTTTTATCCAAAATACAGATGGCACTCTGCCAAAATTTTTACAGAAATTCCAAATAATTCAAATGTGTTAGTTCTATCACTTTAGTTTAAAAAGGTTTTTAACACCTGTAAATAGTGCTCACCACTGTAAAAGAAGTAAGAAAAGTTTTTAAAATCCCTTGTAGTGTATTTAATGGGTTATCAGTAGACGGAGTTGGTAATTCATTAGGTATACTACGGGATCATGTTATGCCTTACAGAGGGGTAGGGTGTGACAAGTAAACATGCAAATAATTTTAATGTCCTCAGGTACATCCAATATTGGCCACCAAACTATTTACATATTTACAATATCTCATGCTTAACAATTATTCTTAAGAAAATCTCTTAAATTAATTGCATCATATGCAAGTATTTAAAATTTCTTAAAATAATTACCTCAATGGAGGGCCCATATTATAATTACTTTAATTATACCATTTCCAACTTAATCATTTGTCTGGAAGATTTTGTGGTAGTCCTAATTACTATTATGGTCTCACTTTGCACATTATCCAATTAGCATGCATATATCATATACTTGCATACATTCCTATACATCTCATGCATTCATGGATAATAGTAAATATGGTATGATCATGGACTTTCTAAGGGATTCAATTCTGAGTCACCAAGAATTGAATCAGGGCATTCCTAGGTGCATTTCATTTATTCATATTACAAGAGTTGCTGAATGAGTACATAATCAACACTTGATCTTGAATTCCTCCCACTGGTCCCACCAAAGCTCTTGACCTCCTTGATCATCTTGCAACAATTACACAATAATCCTTGGCATACCAAGGCAGATTTACAAGAACTAAATAAATGAAATTACAACCCAAAAAATATTACAACCTTTATAATACATGCCCAAAATAAATTAAAATAAATTAATTAATTTACAACCCAAAGAAACATAAAAGAAATAAATCCAATCACATTGGTCTTTTATTGTCCATGATCATCCATCATGCATATCACTATTTAACAATTAAATAAAATATACATAAATTAAATTGAATATCTCATATTCAACTTAAAAATCCAGATTTGAATATGATTCAAACAAATTTAAAAATTCAGATTTGAATCACATTCAAACAAATTTAAAAATTCAGATTTGAATCATATTCAAACAAATTTAATTGTGTGATTATAATTCTAATTAAACAATTTAATTAGACATAAAATGGACCTTAGATCATATAACAATTGCACATTCAACATCCATCATACCTTGCGCACCATAATGGTGCCAAAACCATGCGCACCATGGTGTTCATCAAACATACCGCCACCTTTGCTTTGCAACTAGCAATGAACCAATCATCTCATGATCAAATCACACAATTAAATCATATAATCAACAACCTAAATGGCAAATATAGTGGTTCTGATACCAATTGAAGGAGCGGAGGCATGAAAAACATAAGTTTAGATCATTGAATTCAAAATTTTTCTTCTAGGGTGTCATGCATCATGCAAGATTCATTGTTTATCTATTTGATTTCAATGTTAAACAGCATATTAAAACTCTTTTAATATGTTTTTAGATCTACATTTGCCATTTAAGATTTTAGAATTAACAGATTAATTCATTAGAACCCTAGATTAAATCAAGAACAAGTGCACTAACCTTTTGATTCACTGTAGTTGTGTTTAATACCTTTGGGATGCACCTAGGACACCAGATGTTGTCCCTCTAGCTTGTCCACACCAAGATCACTAATGGCAGCCCCTTGAACAGCTTCTCAAGCCTTTCCAATCAATTAGAAATTCAGGTTTTGCCTTTAGAGATGTTATAGATGCATACAAGACACTAGAAATGATTTCTAGTATTTTTAATTCAAGAGAATATTGGCAATTCTCTTTGAATTGATGAGAGATGAAAAAAAAGAGAGGAAGAACAAGGCAAGGGTGGCGGCACAAAAGAAAGAATAGCAGCTTATTATTTTTCTTTTTCATCCTTTCCCTTATATAGCTAGGTCAACACTTAAAACCCTTGCCACATGTCACCTTCTGATTGGCTCTTAGTTTAATTGACCCAATCACATTGTGCCAAGTGTCAAACTTAGATTTAATCTTAACTTTGATCATCTTACATAATTAAAAGACAATTAGTAAGCTTATGTGTAGTGTCATGTGCCACTATCTCATGGAGCCACATGTCACCCTATGAAATGACCAAAATACCCTTGTATCTTAATTTTGAGTTCTCAACCCAAAACAACTATTTCTCTTCTTATAATCAATTTATATCAAATATAAATTAATTAATTAATCTCTATTAATTAATTTCTCATAATTAAATTCATATTTAAATACTTTAAATATAAATTTAACTTATACTATATATCCAATAACCTAGATTTGGTTTCAAGCCATGCTAAGGACATTGCAATCTAATTTTAAACCAAACCTATTTAATTAATCAATTAAACTCTTTAATTAATTAATTAAATTACATTTAACTTGGTGATTACTTGTGTATGTGTGTGACTTACTAGGCTCATCACTAATTGGCAATGATATATGATATTAACTCTTAATATCACCAGAACTCTTTCTTACCATAAATGATTTCTCTAAATCATTTTAGATAGCTCATAGACTATGGTTAATACCTAGCATGTCCTGTGTGAAGTATCCTCGATTATGAATCAATTTATGATACTTTGTACTAGAAATACTGTCACTCATATTCTTAACAACTTAAGAATAGAATTTTTAACAAAATATCAATGGACCTTTTCTATTACACATAAATATATTATGTAAACAAAAAAGTGAAAATGCATTTTATTAATAAAAACATATACAAGATACATATTAAATGATATGCTCTAGAGCATACTACTAACACTTCATAGGTAAGAGGATCATCTCCATGATCTATTTCTTCATGAGTAAACAACTCTTGTTCATCTTCATGAAGAAAACCATATCTCTCTAGTGGGTGAGATATCCTGGTTGATCTGCGAGAAATTACTGTAGATGTTTTATCAATAGGTGTAGGTTGACTAGATGGATCTATATCCATTTGATTTGTTGGTTAGTCTAAATTCTCCAATTCTAACTCTATTTGCCTTCCTTTGCCACTTTTTTGAATAAACTGTTGTTCAAAAAATATGGCATCTCTACTTACCACAACCTTTTGTGATGTAGGCAAATAAAAATAATATCCAAAACTTTCTTTTGGATATCCAACAAATCGACCTTTTTTTTTATTTGGTTTCCAATTTATTAGTGTTCAGCCTTTATTATAAGCTGGATAACCCCAAATCTTAACATGCTTAAGACTCGGTTTTCTTCCATGCTATATCTCATAAGGTGTGAAAGAGACTGATTTTGATGGAATCCTATTCAGAATATGCAAAGCTGATTCTAATGCAAATCCCCAAAAGGAGACTGGCATATCAGTACAGCTTATCATATTGCGTACCATATCTAATAGGGTATGATTTCTCCTTTCAGATACACCATTCAATTGTGGCGTTATTGGAGGAGTCAGTTGGGGGGACAATACCATGCTTTTTCAAGTATTCATCAAATTCAGTACTTAAGTATTTACCTCCACGATCTGATCAAAGAGTTTTAATACTTTTTTCTGTTTGATTTTCTACTTCACATTTAAATTCTTTGAACTTTTCAAAGGATTCATGTTTGTATTTCATCAAATACAAATACCCAAACCTTGATTTGTCATCAATTAAGTTAATAAAGTAATGAAAACTGCGTTTAGCCATTTCCTTAAATGGACAACATACATCACTATGTATCAATTCCAAAATATTTTCAGCTTTTAACCCTTGTCCAACAAAAGGTGATCTAGTCATTTTGCCTTCAAGGCAGGATTCACAAGTTGGAATAGGTTCAGAACCCAATGAGGATAAAAACTCCATTTTCTCCAACTTTGCGATCCTATCTTCTACAACATGACCTAATCTTAAGTGCCAAATATATTTTGAACTTAAGTTAATTTTCATTATGGCATTACATTCATTTAGATTGCTTGTATTAGATTTGTATTTAACATTATTATCTAAATAATAAAGTCCGTCATGCATATAACCCAAGCCAACATATTTATTTCCAAAATAAATATTGTAAACATCATTTGTGAACTAAAATTCATAGTCATTTCTAGTCAAACTAGATATAAAAATGATGTTCTTAAAAGCATCAGGTACATACAAAATATTATTTAAATACAAAACATGTCACATACATGTATAAAGATTTAAATCCTATAGCTAAAGCTTCAACAGTTGAGCCATTGCCAACCCAGAGTCTAATATCTTGTAACTGCAAGCTGCTACTATTTGCTAGTTCATGCATATCAAAAGTAATGTGAGAACTACCACTAGTATCTAAAACCCAAGCTGTAGATAAACTATGAGTATCATCATAATCTAAATAACAAGACCCAAACATACTTTCTTAAGGTCTATCCTTCTTGTCCTTCAGAGAAATAAGATACTCTGGGCAGTTCCTCTTTCAGTGCCCATCCTTCTGGCAGTGAAAATACTTTCCCTTGCCTCTGTCAGCTTCGTTCTTGCCCTTCTGTTTGGCTATTGTAACACCCTCACTTTACCTAGTCTGTGCATTAGACTGTTCTGGTAATTAATGTCAGTCCAAACAGTCAGAATGTCTGAAACTATATGTAAACTAGAGTGAGGAGTCATAAATATACCAAATAATAGTAAGAAAAATTAAGGAAAAAAATTTAGAAATAAAATACAATGAAGTTAAATGAGCCGATGCCCCGGTGATGGGTGACTCTAATGGGAAGTAGCGGTAAAGACAACTAGTAACCCTAAACCTAAGGGAAATCCCGTGAAATAATTTTTGGGACTCTAGAGAAGAGTCATTGAGGTTTCGATGGCATTAGAATGTCAAGAAAATGCTTAGAAAAATTTTTAAATCAGTACAGACGATTTTGGCTCAATAAGTCAAACGGAAGGCATTTTGGTCATTTCGTCTTCAGATATGATTTTTGACCAACTTGTCCAGTTAAGTAAATAATTATTATGACATAAAATATGAATAAATATTGCTAAAAATTTAATTGAAAATGAGTAAAAAAGAAAATTAAAGAAAATTAGAATTTTGACATCACATGATGTCATTTAAAAAGCTCCACCCAATCACCATTTGACAAGCAAATTAAAAGGGATAAAAATGACATAAAAATGAGATAAAAATGAAACAATTCCAGCAGCCATCTCTTTCATTCAGCCGAACTAAGAGAAGAGAGAAAGAAAGAGAGAGACAGAGACCTCCATTAAAGCTTTGAGTGAGCTTGATTTCCACCCACTAAACCACCTCAAAACCCCTTCCAAGCTTCACAAAAATTTGTCCCTACCACTAGAGCAAGACTTGGATAGCAAAAAGGAAGAGAAAAAGTAGAGTTTTCAAGCCTTGGGAATTGGCTAAGTCAAGGTTAGTGCTACTTCTTCCATAAATCCATGAGTTTATCTTGTGTAGATTATAAATTGAGTGTTAGTTTTGGAAGAAAGAAAATAAATTATGTAGGTATGAAAAACCTTCAATTTTGGTAGCCTAGGGTACTTTAGAGTTTCAATGATTCAAGTGAATTATAGTTGTCAATTGATGCAATTGAACATGAAATTGATGATTAGAACATTTGATAGCATGATGTTTGAGTAAATTAGAATTTTGGAGTTAGAGTTTAGAGCAAACTTAGGGTTTTGCTCATGTGTTGGTGAATGGAAGTCCTAATGGTCAATTAGTGACCATTTGGCTATGTTTAATTAGGAATTGAAGTGAATTGTGGCTTTGGATTTAAGGTTGGGTATGCTGCCTCCTAGGACCTACAGGGCTAGATGTGAGTCCAGCAAGTTTAGGCAGTTGTAACTTGAGAGGTATAGGTTCAATTGGTGTAAGGCCAATTGGATATGAAACTAGACACATAATGGCACAACTTTGGTGAAGAAACTATGCCTAGAAAACCACAATAGAATACCTTCAAAATTGACCAAATCCAGGTAACCAACCTGCTGGTCCTGGAAATTGACCAAATAAACAGTGTTTGTTCATTTGGCCATAACTCAGTGTAGAAATATCCAAATGACCTGAGTTTTATATCCATAGAAAGATTAGACAATTTAGAACAACTTTAGTGAAGAACACAAACTCAAATTCTAAACCTAACCAATTCAAGTTGCTAGTTCAAGTTAGGACACCAAATCTGGCAGAACCAAATTTGCCCAGAAAATTTGGGTAAGGATCAATCTAGCCAGTTATGGTAAATTGACCATAACTTGAGCTACAAAACTCCAAATGGAGTGATTCAAAAAGAAAATTAAAGAAGACACATAAAGGAACAACTTTGATGGAGAGAATATTATCAAATTTCCACTGTAACAATGACCAATAGAACAGTAAACTTAAGGTATGAAATCTGAAAATTTTGAATAACATAAAATAAGCTTTGAAATGGTATTGGAAATCAGTGCCAACAAAAATATAATGCAAAATATGGTATCTTGGTGAACTTAGGCTTAACAAATCTACTATGAATTAAAAAGTCAACTTTTGTGTAGGAATGGCCAAGTGAATAGTAATAACCAAAATTAATGGAATGAAATGTACCCCACTTAAATGATTTAATGAATGTTTAAATTATGCAAATGTGCAGATGAGGGTTGTATTCTCATCACAAGTAGAACTTAGGGGATATTATTAATTTATTTTAAAATGTGATTTATAAATGACTATAAATAAAATATTAAAGGTATAAAAGATGTGCAAACAATATTTGAGACTTAGGTTTCTTTTATGAATACAAATGAAAATACTTTAATCTAGGTACATATAAATGAAAATACTTGAACCTAGGCACCTGTAAATTGGTGTAATAAATTAGCTAAATGATAAATAGATAGTGAGGTTGATATCCATGAAATGTTCATAGATTACTTGATAATTTATATATAAATACTGTAATGAATAAATGAATTATGTTAATGTATGAATGAGACATTAGTTCTTATTATTATAGAAAGGAAAAGTATTTTGAGTACAATGGTATATGAGAACCATTGTTGTGAAATGTGATCAACACAAATAATATAATAAATAAATATATAAATTATGATGAAGGTAAAATCTAAGTAGAAATATATTTTAAAAATTTATATTTCTGTTAGGAATAGAATTGAAATGTTATAAATTATAATTGGAATTTGTCATGAAATAATGAAGTCATAAAAAAATAATATATTAACATTTAATGGTATTATGTGCCCATGTATTACCTAGACACGTGTGTCAAATTGGATAGATTAGCATGCCAATAGGGTATTGTTTTAGCAGTATTGTGTAAGGCTTTATGCCTGTATTCATGGCTTTGTGCTGGTACTCATGGCTTTATGCCCACACTCATGGCTTTATACCCACACTCATGGCCTTTTTGCCCGATTATATATTATCATGGCTTTTTAGCCATACTTACTGCATACGTGGTTGACGTTCTGTGTCCCATGGTATGACGGCTCGAGGCACCGCAGTGTCTAGTGCCAACGACCCGTTATCCAGTTTAGTCAGCCTGTCATAGGTTACCTGGGCAGTGTAAATTATTGAAATTATTTAAGAACATTAGTAATTAAAAACATTAGAAAGTATTGAATGAAATGAGGAAAAAGATTAGCAATTGAAACATAACTGAATCAAGTAGTACAAATGAAATTTTCAGAATTGTAGGAACCAAAAATACAATACTTCTAGAATTAATTTGTATATCGAATATTATTACTGTATAAACTTAGTACTTTCAAAGAGAGACAAAATAGAATATAAGATAATTGATATTAGAAATATCATGCCAAATTTAATTGATACCCGAGGATCTAAATTATACTTTAGAATTATACTTCAGTCTTTCTTATTTATATATATTATTTTCTTGTTATATTATTGTACCACTAAGTAAAAATGTTGAGCGCGATGGATTTGTTTCCTTCGCGCATGTACTGATGTAACACCCTCACTGTAGCAAGTCCATACATTCTATTGTTTCAGTGACCAGTGTCTATCCAGACAACTTAAACGTCTAGAAAAATATGTAGACTAGAGTGAGGAGTCATAAATAATTCAAATACTAATTAGAAAAATTTAGGAAAAATTTTAGAAATAAAATACAATCATGTTAAATGAGCCGGTGCCCTAGTGATGGATAAACCAATGGGAAGTTGCGGTCCTTACAGCTAGGAGCCTTAAACCCGAGAGAAAATTAATGAAATAATTTTTGGGACTCCAAAGTAGAGTCATTGAGGTTTCTATGGCATTAGAATGCCAAGAAAAGGCTTAGGGAAAATTTTCGATCGGTACAGACGATTTTGGCTCAATAAGCCAAACGAAGGGCATTTTGTTCGTTTCATCTTCAGAGATGATTTTTGACCGACTTTTCTAGTTAAGTAAATAATTACTATGACATAAAATATGAATAAATTTTGCTAAAAATTGAATTGAAAATTGGTAGAAAAGAAAAGAAAAGAAATGGAAATAAAATAAAACTCACATTTATGACATCAACATGATGTCATAAATGAATGAAATTAAACCCTAAACAATGAGAATTAACCAAGCCAATTAAAAGGGATAACTATCACAAAATTAGACTAAAAAAATGAAAGAACATTATGCTCATCTCCTTCAATTTCTGGTAGCCTCTCTTTCCCTCACAACTTCCATTAAAGCTGTCTCTTTCTCTTGCTAAAACCTCACCCTTTACACCATAAAATATCATCCTCACTTCACTAAAATTTATCCTCACACCCTAAATCACCTTGAGACAGCCATTAGAGGGAGAAATCTTGAAGATTAACAAGCTCAAGTGGGAGCTTTAATAAGGTTAGTGTCCAATATCTTTCTCTCTCTTTAAATTCATGACTAGAAAGTTAATTTAATTTGAAATTTATAAGAAATTCAAATGAAAACCTTTGATGTACTCACTTTATATTTTCAGCAGCCATGGATTTATTAGAGTTTTGATGATTTCTTTGGATTAAATTAGTATATAAGCTACCCTTGATATGAACTTAACACTTAGCACATTGAATTATAAGTTAATAGAAGAGTAGAGAAATTGAGAATTTAGGGTTTTGAGCAAATTGGAGTTTTGCTCCTATAATGGTGTAGGAACATTTTAATGGTCAATTAGTGACCATTTGATAAGTTTTAAACTTAATATAAAGTGAATTGAGTCATTAAATGTTGGAAAGGATAGGCTGCCTTATGTGCTGTAGTCTAGACTCTTGGAGTCCAGTGTGTTTGGAGAGCCTTAACTGAACTTGTATAACTCCAATTGGTGCAAGGCCAATTGAAGTGAAACTAGATACATAATACCACAACTTTGGTAAAGCAACCCTGCCCAGAAAACCAACCTAAGTGGCCCTAAAAATTGACCTAGTCCGGGTGACCAATATGTTGTCCCTGGAAAATAACCAAATGAACAGTGTTTATTCATTTGGTCATAACTCAGTGTAGAAATGTCCATTTGACCTGAATTTGATATCAATGGAAAGCTTAGACAATTTAGGACAACTTTTATGAAGACCATAACTCTAAATTCTGACTAGAACTAAATGAAATTGTCCATCAAAATTAGGACATCAAAACTGCAGAATTGATTCTGCCCAGAAATTCTGGAAAAATTATAATCTGGCCAGTTATGGTATTTAAGCCATAACTTTAGCTAGAAAACTCCAAATGGGGTGATTCAAAAAGTGAAATGTAACTAGACACAATAAAGAACAACTTTGATTAAGAACACTTGGTCAAATTTTCATTGTAGAATGGCCTAATGGAACAGTGAATTCTAGCACCTAAAACTGGAATTTCTAATTTATTCTCTATTAGTTAGAAGTATGGATTGGCAACTAATGCCAACACTTTTGGGAACCAAAATGTAGTAAATCTATGTGATTAAAACTTATGTAACTATTATATATGAGAAAGTCAATATTTTGACTTAAATGACCAAATGAATAGTAACCTTACATGTTAAGTACAAATATTCAAGAAATAACTTTATAATATACCTTAGTAGGCCAATGTGATTGGTTTGGATAGGTTGGTATGCCAATAGGGTTCTAATAGCAGTACTGCGTATGATGTATGGCTTCATGCCATTCTGTGATATAATAGCTTATGGCTATACTGATTATGATGTTATAATTGGCTTTACGCCTTATTGCTTTTATGGCTTATTAGCCATTCTATCTGCACACTGGGAGACACATTGTGACTGATGGTATGATGGCCCGAGGTACCTAGTACCCAGTGCTAGTTTACCCTTTTATCCAGTTCGGTCAATTTGTATAGGTTACTTGGGCATGGAAAAGTATAATGTAATTGAATTGATTATTAAAGAAAATAAGGAAATTAAATATCAAGATAAAGAATAAGAATGATTAAAATAAAAAAAAAAGACTCAAATTCATCAAGAAAACGATTAATAAAATGCTAGAATGAGTTAATATCATAAAACATAATTAGCCTTCGACTAAATAATAAGTTAGTAATTATTTATTTCTTATAAGCACAATAACTAGGAAATTTTTACTTTTATTTGAAAATTATATTTTTCTTTTATTATTGGCACCACTAAGCTTTATGCTTAGCGCGTCACTTTTGCAATGCGTAGATTCTGGAGAGACTGACAGAGAGCCCAGCAGACCACAGATTCGGTGAGGCTTGTATATAGATCTACATAGTGTCTGTGTCACCTCACTGGCTACAGTGCATTGGTAGGACACTAGGTCCCATTTTGGTATTTTGTACTGGTTGAATTTTGTAATTAAACTTTTATTTTCTCATGTATAAATTGAAACTTATGTAATATATTTTGGTATGAATGTCAGTATTTGTAAATTTGTGCTTATAAATGAAATGTACATGATTATGATGTTAAATGAATGAATGAAAAATGGAAGAATTATTGAGAAATTGTTAAAAATTGATGTGATAATTTGGAGTTGTGGAATAGAATGACTATTGGAAGTGTTTTTCAAAGGTTTCGAAGAACTGTTTTTTTTTTTTCATTTTTAGCCGGTACTCTGCTAGATTTTTTATAAAATTTTCAGAACCTCAAATGAATTTAAAATTTTAATAAATGAGTTAAATTTCACAAATTGCACTTCATAACCATGAAGAAATAAATTAAGGAAGGATAAAAATAATTGAGATAAAATATGGTGTTTCGGTACACTGTGTGGCATATCTTGCTCGGCTACACTGTAGACGGGTAAGGGGTGTCACAACTGAAGATAAAGCCCAGTGAATATTAGATTGGGATTTTGGAGTCCGGATCTACAGAAGTGTCAGAAGTGTTCAAGTTGTCACCTCCTCAGCAATACATGTAGATAGGGCTAACAAAAGTTATTTTATGTACTTACAATTAGTTATTAATTGTAATGTAAATTGTGGTATTGTAATTAATTTATACATCATGTAAATTGTGAATTTATGAAATTAGCTTGTAAATCATGTAAATTATGAAGTTTGAGAATTTTGATACATAAATTGAGTAATGAATGGATATGTATGCAAATGAGTTGCAAGAATTGAATATGTGATGAGATGATTATGAAAATAACTAATGAGATTTTATTGTGAAAATATTATTGAAATTTCAAGCAGGTGAATAGTGAAATACGCCAAATTATAATAGAAATAGGGAAAACTCCGCTGGTTTCTCCATAGAAAAATAATTGATATTAAAATATAACGAGAACAAAATTTTTAAAGGAATAAAGTAAGATAAAATAGGGTGCTCCAGCACTGAATGTAGCGCATCTTGCTCGGCTACATTATAGACGGGTGAGGGGTGTTGCATTTATTGGTATCAGAGCACGGTTTAGGCATTCCTAGGCATCAATAGATAGAATAAGATCGTGTGCATAACATGCATTGCATTCATATGAGTCGAGGTGACACTAATGCAGATCTATTTTCTTTGGTTATTTTAGGTTAAAGTATGGACTCAGAATTGCAGAGGGCAATAGAGGAAGAAGTAGTAAGCCGTATCCCGACTGGGACTGTGTTGGAAATCGGGGAGATCCTACTCCACCAGTGCAAGAGGTGCCTGTACAACCCCAATAAACCTTGTTTGAGCAGATGAATGAATTCTTTCGACAGATGACTGGGGTTATTTCACCATCGCCTCAGCAAAAATCACCTTTTGGAAAAATTAAGAAGTATGGAGCTGTAGATTTTAATGATAGGAAGGAGGACGATTCTTCAGCTGTGGAGTATTGGTTAGAAAGGACTGAAAGAGTCCTGCAGCAGCTCCATTGCACATAAGAACAAAGTTTAGAATGTATAGTTTCACTGCTACAAGAAGCTGCATATCGGTGGTGGGATGTCGTAACCAAGGTAGTGCCATCAGTCGAGGTGACTTGGGAATTCTTTCTGATAGAGTTTAGAAAGAAATATATTAGTTGTGTTCATGAAGAGGAACAGAAGAGGAGTGGTGATCAGCAAAAGAGGAAATTTGGACAGTCTAGTAATAAGAGGCTGAGAGAACAGTTAAGTCAGACATTTGATTAAAGTAGGAGACCTAGACCCAGGCCTATACCCAGAAGAGGTCAACTAGAGATACTAGTAGTGAGTGCACCAAGACTAGCAAGAAAATGTGGCTATTGTAACAAGTGGCATAAAGGTGAATGTAAGGGATTGACTAGAGCCTGTTAAAGATGTGGGGCTATGGACCATCATCTAAAAGATTGTCTTAAGAGGAATTTACCACAGACCCAGATAGAGGTCATGGAAGGATCAGGTGCAACAGTAACACCAATTGCAAATGTCACCCAAGCCAGAGAGGAGCAAGATGCCCCAAATTTGAATTTGAGGTAAAGTATCATTCCTTTATGATATGCCTAAGTGTATAATAATAGATTCGAAAAGACTAAATAATACCATATATATAAAAGAAGTAGACAGAGGGAGCAATAGAAAGGTAAAGGAATTACCTCAGATACCTAAATCCGAAAAATTTCGAGGATGAAATTTTTGTTAGAGGGGAAGAATTGTAACACCCTCACTCTAGCTAGTTCTTGCATTCAACTGTTCCGGCGACTAATGCCAGTTCGGACAGTCAGAATGTCTAGAATTATATGTAAACTAGAGTGAGGAGTCATAAATAGACCAAATAATAGTAAGAAAAATTAAGGAAAAAACTTTAGAAATAAAATACAATGAAGTTAAATGAGTCGATGCCCTGGTGATGGGTGACTCTAACGGGAAGTAGTGGTGAAGACACCTAGTAGCCCTAAACCCGAGGGAAATCCCGTGAAATAATTTTTAGGACTCTAGAGAAGAGTCATTAAGGTTTTGATGGTATTAGAATGCCATGAAAAAGTTTAGAAAAATTTTTAGATAGGTACAGACAATTTTGGCTCAATAAGCCAAACGAAGGGCATTTTGGTCATTTCATCTTCAGATATGATTTTTGTGACACCCCTTACCCGTCTATACTGTAGCCGAGCAAGTTATGCCACTCAATGTGCCAGAGCATCAATTTATGCTTCTATTACAATTTATCCCTTTATAATTTATTTATTTTCAATTTTGATAAATCTGAATTTATCCGCAAATTTTATAGAAAATCCGGTAGAGTGCCGGCTATAAATTGGAAAAACAGTTCTTCTGAATTTGTTTAAAAAAAAACACTTCCAAAATAATTTCCAAATCCAAACTCCATTATACACATTCAATTCAATCTCAAATCACAATACTATTTTCAAAACTTTTCTGTTCACTTCATCATTTGAAATATATTCACAAATAATTTTCAACATTTCATTTATCAATATACATAATGCAGAAAACCTCAATAATATGAAATTTCATATATTTACATTAATACATAATTACAGGAGTTTATAGTTACAATCCAAACTAATACAAAATGCAAAATATGAAAGGGCCACCTATAGTCCTAATGTCCTACCATATGCAGTGCAGATGTGAGGTGACTCCGGACCCCGGATGCAGCTCTGAAGACTCACCCCATCTGATGTCTGCTGGGCTCCCCAGCTAGGTCTCCAGTACCTGCGCGTGGCAAAAGCGACGTGCTAAGCAATTCTACTTAGTGGTGACAATATAAAATAAAATAAAATAGAATAAAATAATTATGCAGAATGTATGATTTCATTTTTGGGTAGACTTAATTTCTGGTATTATTTGTAGTATTATTCACTTAAAATTTGATAAGGTTTATTATCATTGCCCGAGTAACCCATACTAGTTGACTGGACTGGATAAACGGGTAAACTGGCACTGGGTACTAAGTACCTCGGACCATCACACCATCGGTCACACTGTGTCTCCCGGTGTGCAATAGAACAGCTAATAAGCTGTAATAATTATCAGGGTTAAAACCCAAGTATATCAACTCAAATAACATAGCCAAAGGCTATTATTTCACAAAATGGCATGGAAAAGCCATGAAATACAGAATGACATGAAGCCCTATGCAGTACTACTAACAGAACCCTATTGGCAAGCCAAGCTATCCAAACCAATCTTGTTAGGTATACTAGGGCATTTTACACTTTTGAGTTTTTCAATTTTTGTATTTCAAGTTTTGGTATTACTATTCACTTCATTAGTCAACCAAAATGTTGAGTTTTGCATAGACAATAGGTACATTGGTTTTAATACTCCCAACATACCACATTTTCCATTTAAAATTTGTTGGTATTGGTTGCCAATACCATTTCTAAGCTTAATGTTAATTAAGCAGAATTTTCAGTTTTCATGCTTCATTTTTACTATTCCATTTGTCATTTTTGTAGTGGGAATTTGGCAAAAAAATCAACATGAAAGTTGTTTCTTATTTTGTCTAGTTGAATTTCCTTTTTTGAATCACTCCATTTGGAGTTTTTTAGCTCAAGTTATAGTCCAGAAACCACAACTGGCCGGATTGAAATTTTTTTTAACTGACCATATCTACAGTGCAGTGAATAGTGATTGCAACTCACTTGTTGGATAGGTTCTTGTCATAATTTAGGTTAGGTTCCTTCATGAAAGTTGTTGGTATATATCTCAGCTTGTTTCTGGTAAAATGTTAGGTCAATTGGACCATTCTACACTGAGTTATGGCCAAATGACCAAACATTGTTCATTTGGTCATTCTGTAGAAATAGACTGCAGGTCACCCGGATTAAGGCAAGCTTTTGGTCCACTTGGTTTGGTTTTATGGGCATGGTTTCTTCACCAAAGTTGTGCCATTATGTGTCTAGTTTCATGTCCAATTGGCCTTGCACCAATTGAACCTCTACAATTCAAGTTATGGCTGCCCAAACCTGCTAGACTCATGTCCAATTATGCAGGTCACCAAGGGCAGCCACACTTATCTCAATTCCCACTACACAAACCACTTCATTTCTTGTTTACACATATCCAAATGGTCACTAATTGACCATTAAAACTCACTTTAACCATTACATGATCAAAGTCTCCATTTTATACCCAAACCCTAACCCATTCCATCTCAATTCATGCATTCACTTACCTTTCACCATTCTAAACAATAGGTTAGTGTTATGGGCAGCCACAATACTACATTTATTCAAGGAAAACAATCAAAACCCTACCCTTCACATAGCTACTTAAAATGGGGGTTTACATAATTATCAATTTCATTTAAGTTTCTCTCATTTTCTAGCTCAATTTTTGTCCCTAAACATGCATTTCAAAAAGAAAGCAAGGATTGGTCACTAACCTCTTTGGAACTAAGATTGGGTCTTGCAAAACTTCAGTTGTTCTTCAAAATTTTGCTGCCCAAAGCTTCACCAAGATGAAAGAGTAAGTTTTTATATTGAAAATTAGGATTTTTGGTAAAAGAAAACTAGGGAAAACCAAGCTTAAAAAAGCTTGTTCATGGAGGGTTAGGGAAGGAGAGTTGACGTCAAAGAGAAGAAGAAGGAAGAGGTTCTAATTTTTTTTTTCATTTTCAGCTCATTTAGTCTCTTTTATAGAAAGTTATGCCATGTGTCAAGACAAGATTGGTTGGGAGATTTTTTTAATGACATCATTATGATGTCATAAGTCCATTTTCCTTCATTTACTCTTCATTTCTTGTCTATTTAATTGCAATTAAATTTTTAACAATATTTAATCATATTTTATGTTATATAAATTATTTATTTAACTGGACAAGTTGGCCAAAAATCATCTCTGAAGACGAAATGACAAAATGCCCTCCGTTTGGCTTAACGAGTCAAAATTGTCTCTACCGATTGAAAAATTTTTCTAAGTATTTTCTTGGCATTCTAATGCCATAAGAACCTCAATGACCCTTCTCTGGAGTCCCAAGAATTATTTTATAATTTTTTCCTAAATTTTTTTCTTATTAATATTTGAGTTAATTTTTGGTTCCTCACTTAAGTTTAAATATTTTTCCGAACATTCTAGCTGTCCGGACTGACACTAGTCACCGGAATAGTAGACTGCACGGACTAGCTAAAATGATGATTTTACAACTCTTCCCCTCAAATAAAAATTTCGTCCTCAAAATTTACCTGATGCAAACAGTTGAGGGAACTGTTGCCTCATTATTTCTTCACTTTCCCAAGTTGCCTCTTCAGTGTTGTGGTGCCTCCAAAGCACTTTCACCAGTGGAATTTGTTTATTTCTCATTTCCTTCAATTTCCGAGCTAGGATTTGTAGAGGTTCTTCTGTATATGTCATGTCCGGTTAGATTTCAATCTCTTCCATGGAAATGACATGTGAAGGGTCTGAGCGATACCTTCTCAGCATGGAAACATGGAATACATAATGAATTTTATCCAGTTCTGGTGGTAAAGCTAGCGATAGGCCACTGGTCCCACACGTTCAATGACTTCATATGGGCCAATGAACCTAGGGCTTAACTTACCCTTCCTTCCAAACCTCAGTACTTTCTTCCACGGTGAGACTTTAAGAAACACTTTATCGCCAACTGCATACTCTATCTCTTTTCTCTTCAAGTCAGCATACGATTTCTATCTATCTGAGGCAACCTTCAGGTTAACTTTGATTATCTTCACTTTCTCCTCAGTCTATTTCACCAGGTCCAGTCCTACCAGTTTATCTTCGCCCAATTCAGTCCAACACACTGGGGTTCTACATTTCCTCCCATACAGTGCTTCATACGGAGCCATTTGAATGCTAGCTTGATAGCTATTATTATATGTGAATTCTGCTAGTGGGAGGTATTTATCCTAGCTCCTCTCAAACTCAATGACACAACTCCTTAGCATATCCTCTAGGATCTATCACATAATTCACATTGTTATTATCATTTCAATTTATTAATTGCAAAAATTCAATTAGTTCTTGGGTTTTCCTGGATTACTCGTTCTGACTGTCCATCCGTCTAGGGATGAAAAGCTATGCTAAAATGAAGTTGTGTGCCCAAGGCTTCTTGTAACTTTTTCCAGAATCTCGATGTAAACCTTGGTCTCGGTCAGATATGATGGAAAGTGGGATTCCATGCAGTCTAACTATCTCACTGATATACAATTCTACTAGCTTCTCTAGTGAGTAGTCACTCCTAACTGGCAGAAAATGTGCTGACTTCGTCAATCTATCCACTATCACCCACACTGCATCATGCTTCCTTTAGGTGAGAGGTAGACCACTAACAAAATCCATAGTGACTTGGTCCCATTTCCATTCAGGTATGCTTATAGGCTGTAGCAATCCTGATGGAACTTGATGTTTTGCTTTAACTTGCTGACATGTCAAACATTTAGTCACATAGTCAGCTATATCCCTCTTCATACCAGGCCACCAATAATGAGGCTTCAAATCATTATACATTTTTATGCTTCCCGGGTGCATAGCATAAACACTAGTGTGTGCTTCTTTCAAAATACTAGTCTTTAGTTCCCCATCATCAGGTACACACACTCTTCCTCTGTAATACAGACACCCATCTGCTTTCACCTCATATTCAGTTTCCTTTCCCTCTGGAATTTTACCCACAATGGCCATTAATTTTTCATCTGCCCTCTGCCCATCTTGTATCTGCTGTAGCAGGGTTGGCCTCACTTGCAACTCAGCCAAAATAGCTCCATCTTGAGCTAAGGACAGACAGGCATTTAGTGATCTTAAAGTTGTGATGGACTTCTTGCTCAAAGCATCAGCAACTACATTTGCCTTCCCAAGATGATAATCTATCACACAATCATAGTCCTTTAGGAACTCAATCCATCGCCTCTGTCTAAGATTGAGCTCCTTCTAGGTTGGCAAATATTTTAGACTCTTGTGGTCTGTATAGATGTAGCATTTTTCACCATATAAATAATGCCTCCATATCTTCAGTGCGAAGATAATTCTTTGCTAACTCGTGTCATGAGTAGGGTAGTTCTGTTCATGTGGCCTTAACTGCCTGGAAGCATAGGTGACCACTTTCCCCTCTTGCATCAACACACACCTAGCCCATTATGTGAGGCATCACTGTAGACCACAAAGTCTTTTCTTGACCTTGTTTGTGTGCTGCTGGTGCTTCACAACATAGCCTTTAGCCTCTCAAAACTGGCTTGGCACTTGTCGTTACAGCCAAATTTCACATTCTTGTGCAACAACTTGGTCATTGGAGTAGCTATAAGAGAGAACCCCTTCACAAATCTTCCGTAATACCCAGCTAACCCCAAGAAACTTTTGACCTCAGTTGTATTTCTAGGAGGCTTCCACTCCATCACTGCTTCTATCTTTTTGGGATCCACTCTAATCCCTTCTGCTGATACTATGTGTCCAAGGAAGGAGATTTCACTCATCCAGAAGTCACATTTGGACAACTTAGCATACAGCTTCTTTTCTCGTAGGGTTTGCAGAACAATCCTCAAATGTTCATCATGTTCTTCCCTGGTCTTGGAATACACCAGAATATCATCAATAAAGACCACTACAAACCAATCTAAGTATGGATGGAAGATACAGTTCATAAGGTCCATAAATGCTGCTGGTGCATTTGTTAACCCAAATGGCATCACTAAAAATTCATAATGCCCATACCGGGTTTTGAATGCAGTTTTTGACACATCTGCATCCTTTACCCTTAACTGATGATACCTTAATCTGAGATCAATTTTGAAAATACACCGGCTCCCTTCAACTGATCAAACAGATCGTCAATTCTGGGCAATGGATATTTATTCTTCACAGTTACTTTGTTCAACTGCCAGTAATCAATACACAATCTCAAAGTTCCATCCTTCTTTTTCACAAACAGCACTGGAACTCCCCATGGTGACACACTGGGGCATATGAACCCCTTATCAAGCAACTCTTGCAACTGAGTTTTCAACTCTCTCAATTCAGTGGGTGCCATCCGATAAGGAGCAATAGAAATAAGTGTTGTACCCGGCATTACCTCAATAGCAAACTCGACTTCTCTTTCTAGTGGTAAACCAGGCAACTCTTCAGGAAACACATCTGGGAAATCTTTCACTATGGGTATATCACACAAGTTCGGCTTAGCCTACCTAGTATCAACTACATGTGCTAGGTAAGCTTCATAGCCTTTTCTCATCAATCTTCTTGCAACTGTGGCTGAGATAACATTGGACAAGAAATCTGTCCTTTCACCCACAACAATGATCTCATTACCCTCAGAAGTTTTCAGAGAAATCTTCTTCAATTTGCAATCAACTATTTCCTGATGACGTGACAACCAGTCTATTCCCAAAATCACGTCAAACTTGAGGAAGGGCAACTCAATTAGGTCTGCTGAGAATTCATACCCCTGAATCCTCAATGGGCAACATTTATACACCTTATTCACTACCACACTGTGGCCTAGGGGATTTGTGACCAAAATGTCTTGATCACTCTCCTCTATTGGAACTCCCCTCTCTATGGGTAGTTTGATATAAATGTAGGAATGAGTGGATCCTAGATCCACCAATGCATGTACAGAAGTGTTGTAGAGGGAAAACGTACCCCTGATGACATCCGGGGCATCTTGCTCCTCCTGAGCTCTGATGGCATAGGCCCTGGTTGGTATTCTAGTGTTTGGCCTCTCAGCTGACTAGGATGTAGGCCTCAGTGATGGACCAGCTGCCTCAAGTTTACCAAGCTTCCTGCCCCTTTATGGTGTAGGAGCAGGTCTGTCAGTTTGTGTTGGAGCAACTGTAGTAGTCCTCTTCGGATAATTCTTGATCTGATGTTCTGTCGATCCACACCATAACCATACATCAGTCACTCGCCAACATTCCCCCTTATGCCACTTTTGATAGTACTGACAAGCAGAAGATGTAGGGGCTGGTCCCCTAACACCGTCCCTGGAGAGCTGCCCATTGATGGTGTGGATTGGCCTCTCCTAGGTGTGAACTGTGGTTTGGGCCCTTGAGACTGGCCCTGACCCTGTGGTGGTCCTGAACTCTGAGCAGGAGGACCCTTACTCTTCTTGCTAGGAGCAGAAAATGTACTGGACTGACCCGGACCCCTCTTCTGCTGTCTTTCCCTTCTATTTTGTTCATTGATTCTGACCCTTTCCACTTTTGATGCTGTATCTACCAGTTTAGAAAAATCTGTGATCTCCAATGCTGTGATCATGACTTTGATGTTATCATTGAGCCCTTCTTCAAACCGTCTGCACCTCTCTGCCTCTGTAGGGACTATCTCCCTCCCATATCTGCTCAGTCTGACAAATTCATGCTCATACTCAGCCACTGACAATTGTCTCTGTCTCAGACTGATAAATTCCCTTCTTCGCTCTTCTAAATACACTTTGCTAATATATTTCTTCCTGAACTCTGTGAGGAAGAATTCCCAGGTGATCTGTTCAGGTTACACCTCACTGGTTACTGTGTCCCACCACTGATATGCATCATCCTGAAGTAGGGACACAGCACCCACCAGGTTCTGCTCGGGGGTGCAATTTAGTTGTTTCAGCACTCTGATGGTTCTATCCAACCAGTTTTCTGCGGCCATGGGATCATCCTCCCTATTCCCAAAGAAGTCCACAGCCCCATGCTTTCGTAGTTTCTCCAAATGAGATTTCTGTGGTATTGGTGGAGGTTGTGGCTGTGGTTGTGGTGGTGGAATTGCCCCCATCATTTGCCGGTAGAATTCGGTCATTTATTGGAATAGAGCAAACTGAGGTTGGGCAGGTGCCTCAACTGCTGGTGGAGCAGATTCTACCCTGCCCCTAGATTCAGTCCTTGGTGGAGAACGACTCTCCACCTCTTTCTCAACTGCTCTTTGCGAAGCAGGATCCATATCCTATTCAAAACAAGAAAACAAATAGATCTGCATCAGTGTCACCTCAACACTTACAAATGCAATACAATAGTATATACACTATCTAGGCCCAGAAACGCCTAAACCGATGCTCTGATACCACTAAATGTGACACCCCTTACCCGTCTACAGTGTAGCCGAGTAAGTTATGCCACTCAGTGTGCCGGAGCACCAATTTATGTTTCTATTACAATTTATCCCTTTATAATTCATGTATTTTCAATTTTGATAAATATGAATTTATCCGTAAATTTTATAGAAAATCCAGCAGAGTGCCAGCTGTAAATTGGAAAAACAGTTCTTCTGAACCTGTTTAAAAAAAACACTTCCAAAATAATTTCCATGTCACACCCTACCCCTCTGTAAGGCATAACATGATCCTGTAGTATACCTAATGAATTACCAACTCCGTCTACTGATAACCCATTAAGTACACTATAAGGGATTTAAAAAAAAAACTTTTCTTACTTCTTTTACAATGGTGAGCACTATTTATAGGTGTTAAAAACCTTTGTAAGCTGAAGTGAAATAGCTAACTCATTTGAATTATTTGGAATTTCTGTAAAAATTTTAGTAGAGTGCCATCTGTATTTTGGATAAAACAGTTCTTCAGAAAACCTGTAAAAAGCACTTCAATATATTTCCAAATCTCAACTCCAACATATTTCTCAACACAACATATTTCTCAACTCAAATCCACAGTGATTTTTCAAAGACTGAGATAAAAGAAATATAATACAATTTTTACAAGTCAAAATAACTCATAATTTACTTACAACTTCAATGTACACTTTTAATTTACAACTGCTCAAAACCAAAAACAATATATACATACAGTGGTTATACATTACAGTACAAAATGCAAAATGTGGTATACTCGTTATACCCGATAATCTCTCGCTGGATGTACTAGCAACCTAATCTGCCATGCATGCATGTCTACCTCTGACAATAAAAAGAAAGCTATCATTTGAGACAATGTCTCGATGGTACAACATTAACCAAATACAACTTTAAATCACAATTCATAAATCATTTAAATGATGGATACGTAAAATCATAGTTAAATTCAAGACAATGAATGTCAGAAGGAATTTAACACAATATCACAATAAATCTCAGTAATCAAAACATAGTTAAATTCAAAAGACAGTGAATGTCAATAAGAATTTAAACTCCATTTCACAATTTCACAATACATATCAATAAACCACACACAGCTTAATCATGTTCCAAAGTTCAATTCGTCCCAAAAGCCGATGGCTAATGAGGTATTCAATTCGTCCCAAAAGTCAATGACTAATGAGGAATAACATAGCTAGCTAGCAAAAATATGAGTACTCATCCAATTCGTCCTCAACAGGCACACACCTCAACACTTCAGCCAGAGAGGGAATTCAATTCATCCCACTAGATAAGCTAGCGAGGAATACAATCAATATACAGGATAGCTGTGGTTTCAAACCATTTCCAATGCTTTTCAATCAATAAGTATCCATCAATATCATTCAAACAATTTCTCACAATTTCAAACCATTTACAGTGCTTTTCAAGCGATAAATATCCATTCAAACACATTTCCACAATTTAAAACAATAATGTACAAATAGTCATAATTTATTTCAATTGAAAAAATTCAAAAGAAATAGTTATTGTGCACAAACCTCTGATAACTGTCTCCTGGTCTTGAATAAGTGTTTCCTTCCCTTTCCCTGAGTCTTTGCTAACTGAGAAATACAATTTGAAGTGTTTCAGTACTTAATTAAACTGTCTCTAACGATAATGCTTGATAATTAATTTACTGAATTCTATTATTTGCTTAGTCAACCTAATATATCGACTCTCGATGCCTACTAGTAAACTAGGTTTTAATGTTACTAATAGGTTACATTCAATAGTCTTTTAGGGTTGGTACATGTTACCAATTCATTTCTATGTATACTGCATTTTCTTGCAATTTGCTGGATTCAAGGATACTAGTTTGACCTAGCCGGACGACCTAGTTCCCTCGGTCTTTGGGTTTTGGTCTAAACTACAAACTTGTAGATCTATGTCTTATGGAACGCGGGGCAAACTTTCAGGTCATTCTGAGTTATGTAGACCAAGTTATGGTCATTTTACTATTGCTGGTCAAATTGCACCAAAATTGACCACTTTAGGTCATTTTAGGTCATTTTAGGTTCGGCCAGTTTTTGGACCCGAATTTGTGCAAGCTGTTTGACTTGCTTATGGTCATTTCTGGGCTTTGGTGTCTTCATAGGACTTGTAGATATGGATCTTAACTATTCATGGTTAAAATTTTAGGTCAATTGGACCTGTTTTGAGTGAGTTATGGCCTAAACATTAACTGCTGCCCAAATGGTCAGTTTTCAGGCCTCAATTGCACTTAATCTGGATTTGGTCATTTTTCAAGCTACCTTGCAAGCAGAATTTTGGTAAGCTTTCTTAATGACGGTTGGCACATTTTGTGCCTAGTTTCACCTCAAATTGGTCTCATACCAATTGGAGCCACACACTTAAAGTTATAGGCCTAAAACTCAAACTGCCTTATTGCATTTCTTGCATATACATCAAGCATCACTTTTAACACTCACCAAACTTAACATTCAAACTAATTCTGGTTGTACCACAACCTAAACATAATTCATAACACATTATAGGTCATTTTGGAAGCTTACAATTGCATTCAACATACACCAACAAGTGCAGAATTTTTCAATCCAATTTACAACAATTCAATCACCTTTTTATACTCATTTACATGTCCCACTTCACACCACCTTACACACACTCAAACTGCCATAACAACTAACACATTTTAACATCATTATTCCATAAACCAAGCATGAATTCCAGCATTCTTCAAGAGTTAGCAAACTACCACAATGGTACACTTACATTCCATTACTTTCCAAGCTTTAAATTTCATTTTACATTTACATATACTAAGTATACATCACCCAAACAATTTCCTACACAATATACATTTAATCAATCATTTAATTCACCATTTACAAGCACAAATAAACTGCCTTCAAGGTGTTTCCATGGCTGCCAAAAGTACACACCATCATAACTCACCAAAAACTCAAAATTTCTTCATCAATCATTTTATCTCAAGCTTCCCACAAACTTTACTTAAGAAAAAACATAATTTAAACACTTACCTATTGTTGGGGCTTGTTAAATCTTCACCAAATTTCCTCCTTTTTGTTCCCTATAATCTGCCCAAGAGGTGTGGACCAAGTTTAATGAAGAGAATTTATAGTTTTATATTGAAAATGGGAGAGAATTAAGCTTTGCATGGAAAATTTTCCATGGAGAATTGGGAGTGACAATCGGCCATTGTTGGAAGCTTGAAGAAAATGAGTTAGTTAGTGGAGAAATCTGCCCATTTAATGGTTATTATAATCCTTAGTGCTCCACTCACCAATTATAAACTATATTATATGTTTAAATGTGTTAATTAGTCAATTTACCCTTCATTTTTACTATTTACATTAGGTACCCCTAAATTAATTTTTCATTATATTTTTCAAGTGTAATATTATTTATTTTTAATGGAAATTTAGGTCAAAAGACAACTCAGGATGTCAAATGACCACAATGTCCCTGTTCGGGTTGTATTCCCGATTTTTCGGTAATACCGGGTTTTGTCTATTTTTCGATTTCTCACTTTTCTTTGTACTAATTATTTAATTTTAATTTAATATTTCTAATGATATTTATACTTCAATAGGGGTCTATTTAAGTCCTAAAAATATTTTTCAGGGTTCCCCGCGGTCCAGGGCTAGTCAACGGTCCATGCCGTGACTTCCCGGTGCGGTCACCCATCGCTAGGGTTCTCGGCTCGCTTAACTTGGTTACATTTCTTTGCTATTATTTTTCCTTTGTTTTCTTGTATTTTCTTTTCTTGTATTTCATTATTTTATGTCTCCTCACTCATATCGAAGTGTAGTTCTAGGCATCCTAGCTGTCCGGACAACACTGGTCATAGGAATAGTAGAATGCACTACCAAACATAGGGGTGTTACATTCCAATTCCAAACTCCATTATACACATTCAAGTCAATCTCAAATCACAATACTATTTTCAAAACTTTTCTGTTCAATTCATCATTTGAAGCATATTCACAAATAATTTTTAACATTTCATTTATCAATATACATAATGCAGAAAACCTTAATAATATGAAATTTCATATATTTACATTAATACATAATTACAGGAGTTTATAGTTACAATCCAAACTAATACAAAATGCAAAATACGAAAGGGCCATCTATAGTCCTAATGTCCTACCATATGCAGTGCAGATGTGAGGTGACTCTGGACCCCGGATGCAGCTCTGAAGACTTACCCCATCTGATGTCTGCTGGGCTCCCCAGCTAGGTCTCCAGTACCTGCGCGTGGCAAAAGCGACGCGCTAAGTAATTCTACTTAGTGGTGACAATATAAAAGAAAAGAAAATAAAATAAAATAATTATGTAAAATGTATGATTTCATTTTTAGGTAGACTTAATTTTTGGTATTATTTATAGTATTATTCACTTAAAATTTGATAAGGTTTATTATCATTGCCCGAGTAACTCATACTAGTTGACTGGACTGGATAAATGGGTAAACTGGCACTGGGTACTAAGTACCTCAGACCATCACACCATCGGTCACACTGTGTCTCCCGGTGTGTAACGGAATAGCTAATAAGCTATAATAATTATCAGGATTAAAACCCAAGTATATCAACACAAATAACATAGCCAAAGGCTATTATTTCACAGAATGGCATGGGAAAGTCATGAAACACAGAATGGCATGAAGCCATATGCAGTACTACTAACAGAACCCTATTGGCATGCCAAGCTTTCCAAACCAATCTTGATAGGTATACTAGAGCATTTTACACTTTTGAGTTTTACAATTTTTGCATTTCAAGTTTTGGTGTTAATATTCACTTCATTAGTCAACCAAAATGTTGAGTTTTGCATAGATAATAGGTACATTGGTTTTAATACTCCCAACATACCACATTTTGCATTTAAAATTTGTTGGTATTGGTTACCAATACCATTTCTAAGCTTAATGTTAATTAAGCAGAATTTTTAGTTTTCATTCTTCATTTTTACTGTTCTATTTGTCATTTTTGCAGTGGGAATTTGGCAAAATGATCAACATGAAAGTTGTTTCTTATTTTGTCTAGTTAAATTTCCCTTTTTCAATCACTCCATTTGGAGTTTTGTAGCTCAATTTATGGTCCAAAAACCACAACTGGCCGGATTGAAATTTTTCTGAACTGACCATATCTATAGTGCAGTGAACAGTAACTGCAACTCACTTGTTGGATAGGTTCTAGTCATCATTTAGGTTAGGTTCCTTCATGAAAGTTGTTGATCTATATCTCAGCTTGTTGCTGGTAAAATTTTAGTTTAATTGGACCATTCTACACTGAGTTATAGCCAAATGACCAAACACTATTCATTTGGTCATTCTGCAGAAACTGACTGCAGGTCATCCGGATTAAGGCAAGCTTTTGGTCCACTTGGTTTGGTTTTATGGGCATGGTTTCTTCACCAAAGTTGTGCCATTATGTGTCTAGTTTCATGTTCAATTGGCCTTGCACCAATTGAACCTCTACAATTCAAGTTATGGCTGCCCAAACCTGCTGGACTCATGTCCAATTCTGCAGGTCACCAAGGACAGCCACACTAATCTCAATTTCCACTACACAAACCACTTCATTTCTTTTTTACACATATCCAAATGGTCACTAATTGACTATTAATACTCACTTTAACCATTACATGATCAAAGTCTCCATTTTATACTAAAACCCTAACCCATTCCATCTCAATTCATGCATTCACTTACCTTTCACCATTCTAAACAATAGGTAAGTGTTATGGGCAGCCACAATACCAAATTTATTCAAGGAAAACAATCAAAACCCTACCCTTCACATAGCTACTTAAAATGGGGGTTTATATAATTATCAATTTCATTTAAGTTTCTCTCATTTTCTAGCTTAATTTTTGTCCCTAAACATGTATTTCAAAAAGAAAGCAAGGATTGGTCACTAACCTCTTTGGAACTAAGATTGGGTCTTGCAAAACTTCAGTTTTTCTTCAAAATTTTGCTACCCAAAGTTTCACCAAGATGAAAGAGCAAGTTTTTGTATTGAAATTAGGATTTTTGGTGAAAGAAAGCTAGGGAAAATCAAGCTTGAAAAAGCTTGTTCATGGAGGGTTAGGGAAGGAGAGTTGACGTCAAGGAGAAGAAGAAGGAAGAGGTTCTGATTTTTTTTTTTCATTTTCAGCTCATTTAGTCTCTTTTATAGAAAGTTATGCCATGTGTCAAGACAAGATTGGTTGGGAGATTTTTTTAATGACATCATTATGATGTCATAAGTCTATTTTCCTTCATTTACTCTTCATTTCTCGTCTATTTAATTGCAATTAAATTTTTAACAATATTTAATCATATTTTATGTTATATAAATTATTTATTTAACTGGACAAGTTGGCCCAAAAATCATCTCTGAAGACGAAATAACCAAAATGCCCTCCGTTTGGCTTAACGGGTCAAAATTGTCTCTACCGATTGAAAAATTTTTTTAAGTATTTTCTTGGCATTCTAATGCCATAAGAACCTCAATGACCCTTCTCTGGAGTCCCAAGAATTATTTTATAATTTTTTCCTAAATTTTTTTCTTATTAATATTTGAGTTAATTTTTGGTTCCTCACTTTAGTTTAAATATTTTTCCGAACGTTTTAGCTGTCTGGACCGACACTAGTCACCAGAACAGTAGACTGTATGGACTAACTAAAATGAGGATGTTACAATTTTTAGCCAACTTGTCTAGTTAAGTAAATAATTATTATGACATAAAATATGAATAAATATTGCTAAAAATTTAATTGAAAATGAGTAGAAAAAAAATAAAGAAAATTAGAATTTTGACATCACATGATGTTATTTAAAAAGCTCCACCCAATCACCATTTGAAAAGCCAATTAAAAGGGATAAAAATGACATAAAAATGAGATAAAAATGAAACAATTCCAATAGCCATCTCTTTCATTCAGCCAAACCAAGAGAAGAGAGAAAGAAAGAGAGAGAGAGACCTCCATTAAAGCTTTGAGTGAGCTTAATTTCCACCCACCAAACCACCTCAAAACCCCTTCCTAACTTCATAAGAATTTGTCCCTACCACTAGAGCAAGACTTAGAAAACAAAAAGGAAGAGAGAAAGTGGAGTTTTCAAGCCTTGGGAATTGGCTAAGTCAAGGTTAGTGCTACTTCTTCCATAAAACCATGAGTTTATCTTGTGTAGATTATGAATTGAGTGTTAGTTTTGGAAGAAAGAAAACAAATTATGTAGGTATGAAAAACCCTCAATTTTGGAAGCCTAGGGCACTTTAGAGTTTCAATGATTCAATGAATTATAGTTGTGAATTAATGCAATTGAACATGAAATTGATTATTAGAACATTTGATAGCATGATGTTTGAGTAAATTAGAATTTTGGAGTTAAGGTTTGGAGCAAACTTAGGGTTTTGCTCATGTGTTGGTGAATGGAAGTCCTAATGGTCAATTAGTGACCATTTGGCTATGTTTGATGAGAAATTGAAGTGAATTGTGGCTTTGGATTTGAGGTTGGGTATGCTGCCTCATAGGACTTACAGGGCTCGATGTGAGTCTAGCAAGTTTGGGCAGCTGTAACTTGAGAGGTGTAGGTTCAATTGGTGTAAGGACAATTGGACATGAAACTAGACACATAATGGCACAACTTTGATGAAGAAACCATTCCCAGAAAACCACAATAGAATACCCTAAAAATTAACCAAATTTGGGTAACTAACTTGCTGGTCCTGGAAATTGACTAAATGAACAGTGTTTGTTCATTTAGCCATAACTCAGTGCAAAAATATCCCAATGACCTGAATTTTATATCAATAGAAAGATTAGACAATTTAGAACAACTTTAATACAAAACACAAACTCAAATTCTGAACCTAACCTGTCACACCCTACTCCCCCATAAGATGCAACATGATCCCGTAGTATATCTAATGAATTACCGTACTTCACCTACCGATAATCCATTAGATATACTACAAGGGATTTTAAAACAATTTTCGTGAAATTTAAATCATCGATTAAAATCTGGTGTTATAAAATTTTTTTAAAATTTTGGCAAAGTGTCGGCTGTGTTTTGAGAAAACAGTTCTTCAAACCTAAAAAGAAACACACTTCCAACATGATTTCTCAAATACAACTCCAATAAACTTCATTTCATCTCATAATTCAATCCCAATAATCAAATCATTTCATTTTCAAAACAAACTCAATGATAAAAGAAGCATTTTATTGATTACAAGACTCAAAAATTAATATTACAAAACTATACAGGTAAATGAAATCTCAAATTTATATTACAATAATTTACATTTAATTACATACCAAAATATTTTACAAGAGTTTTTATACAACTGCTCAAATAATTTACATACATATTATCACATGCATACATCAAAACCTATGTACATGGAAATACCTATGATATACCTGGAGCTAATCTGAATGTGTCTTTAAAGAAGCTTACTCAACTATTCTATGCCCTTTTCACCTGCGACAGCATACAAAGCTATCGCTGAGTAGTGAACTCAGTGATGCACAACTATAACTTAAAATATAGTTTAATATACCTTAGCAAAATCACAACAAACAATTTGAAAATCAGGATACTCATCAAATTCTAAAAATCAAATTATTCATTGCCAATAACATAATCATTTGTATGAAATGACTTTGATCACGAAATTTAATTTATCAAATCACAACCAAACATTTAAGGTAATTCCAACAAAATCAATTACACATAAATCATAATTGAAATCACAATTCTTTACTATTCAAAATCATTCTTTATCTCGAAAACCATTCTTTATCTCACTAACTATGCAAGACTAATCCGAATGGGCCATTTTCGGGGTGATTCTAACTCCCTATGGTCGGGGAGGTCGAATCATCGTGCACAGTACACATCACAATAATGAATCTTCCAAAAGGGCCATAACATAAAAAAAACTTAGATCTAACCTCTAATAAGAGGAGAATCTACACCTTTGCACGTACCATGGTAATCAAAACACAACTAACTCCATTGTCTTCTCAACAAATGAGAGAGACGGGTAATAACCTAGTCAAGCATCTATAGTGAGATATAAAACAATATCACAATCCTTTTAATGAGCATAAATCACAGTATAATTCGATTCAAAGTCAATCCCAATATCCAATAATTTTTATGCTCATCACAATTCAAATCATAAATTTGCATTTTTCCATGCAAATTGCCCATCACAATTCAAAACATGTTCTATCATAATTTTTCAAAACATAATTTATTCAATTCGCAACAATGCTTAACACTTGTTGAAATGCCATTTCATAAAGATAAATTCATACATACTATAACAATTTCAATAATCATTGAATTAAATCCAATACTTGATAAACATAATTCATAAGAAAAATATGACATTTAATTATATGAAATATTTAGAACAAAATAAGTTAAAAACTAGTTGTGCACAAACTTGATTTGAGTCGCTCCTAGGCCTTGACTCAATGTTCTTTATGCATCTCAATATCCTTATCTACTGAAACACACAATTTAAAGTGTTTCAGTACTCAATGAATTTGTTTCCAACCATAAAATCCAATATCTAAATTTTCTTGGTACTATTCCCTTCAATTCATTTCATTAGTCAACCTATAATGTTAACCCTTGATGCACTCTAAGTGAGTCAATTCTAATGTCACCAATATGTCACATTTTATAGCTCTTTAGTGTTAGTATATGTTACCAATTTCATTTCCAAGTGTATTGCATTTTATTGTAATTTATCAGATTTCGGTGTACTATTTTGACCTAATCGGACGACCTAGTTCCCTCATTTTTTGGGTTTTGGTCCAAACTACAAACTTGTAGGTCTATGTCTTATTGCACGCTGGGCAAAATTTCAGGTCATTCTGAGTTGTGTAGACCAAGATATGGTCAATTTACTAAAGTTAGACAGAATACACTAAAATGGTAGGCTTAGGTCACTTTTGGTTCGGCCAGTTTTAGTACCCGAACTTGTGCAAGCTATTTGGCTTGGTTCTGGCCATTTCTGGGCTTTGGTGCCTTCATAAGAATTGTAGATATATGTCTAAAATATTCATGGTAAAAATTTCAGGTCAATTGGACCTGTTTGGGGTAAGTTATGGTCAAAAAACTAACTGCTGCCCAAATGGTCAATTTTCAGGCTTTCAAGTCACTAATCCAGATTTGGTCATTTTTCAAGTCACCTTCTAGGCAGAATTTAGGTAAGCTTCCTTCATGAAAGTTGGCACATTTTGTGCCTAGTTTCACCTCCAATTGGTCTCATACCAATTGGAGTCACACAATTCCATTTATAACCTAAAATGTATACTATTTTTACTAACCATACTTTGCATTGAAAATTGGCACTTCTAATGAACACCATTCACATTTCATTTTGGTCAATTGTCCAACCACAACTCAATTTGTCAATTTTTCCAGCAACAACTCAGTTAAATGAAATGAAATGTCCAACAATACTCAATTCACTTAAACATCCAGCAGCTATTCTATTTAAGTAAACATGCATTACACTCAATTCAATGAAATCAATATCCAACTCTTATATAAATCTTCAAACCCTAATCCATTGATCAAAACCACTAATGTACATTCCATTAACTCATAATCAACATTAATATACATGAAATTAAAGCTCTCTTACATACATCAAAACTGCTCATCGTATATATGTTTCAAATTTCCATATTCAATTCACAACCTCACTTCAAATACCTAATTCAAGCATACACATAACATTAAATTACTAATACATGTAATTGGCCTAATTAACTTCATTACCCATCAATCTAGTATAAGAAAAGCTCAACATCTTTGACTCTCATGGCTGCCAAAAATGGACAGTCCCATAACTCAACCATTTCTTCAAATTTCTTCCATAAATCAACTCACCACAACACCAACATAAACTTTAACAAAGAAATAAAGAAAAATGGGACATGTACCTCAAATGGATCTTGTCAAACCTCTTCAAATCTCTCCCTTTTTGCTCCCAAAATGCTGCCCAAGATGTGTACTCCAACTTTAATGAAGGAACTTTAACAAATGGAAGCTTGGATCATAGTGAGAGAGAGCTCAAAGGTTGATGTTAATGGTGGACTTTGGGAAGAAATTTCATTCGGCCAAATGAAGTTATTTTGAGGAAGAAGAAGATTCATGAAGTGTTAGTGGAAAAATCAGTCTTTATATAGTTTATATAATCCCACTTAGTGCTCCACTCATCCTAATTAAACATTATAATAACTAAGGTTTCCATTAATTGCAATTATGGCCTTAAATTCCCTTAAATTACATTTTATCTTTAATTTCATTTTTCATTAAATTTTCAAAATGTAATACCACATATTTTCATTAACATTTAGGTCAAAAGTGAACTCTAGATATCAATTGACCAAAATGCCCCTCCTCAAGTTGTACTCTCGATGTTTCGGTAACACCGATTTTTGTCAATTTCTCGATTTCTCGTTTTTCTTTGTACTAATTAATTTTTTTTTATATATTTCTAATGTCATTTACACTTCAATAGATGTTTATTTAAGTCTTAAAAATATTTTTCAGGGTTCCCCGCGGTCTAGGGCTAGTCAACGGTCCACGCCCCAACTTCCCAGTGCAGTCACCCATTGCTATGGTTTTCGGCTCGTTTAACTTGGTTACATTTCATTGCTATTATTTTTCCTTTGTTTCCTTGTATTTTCTTTTCTTGTATTTCATTATTTTATGTCTCCTCACTAACATTTAAATGTAGTTCTAAGCATCCTAGCTGTCTGAACAGACATTGATCACCGAAACCGTAGAACACACTACCGAGCATAGGGGTGTTACAATTCCCCCCCCCCCCCCTAAAAATAAATTTCGTGTGACACCCCTTACCCGTGTACAGTATACCCGAGTAAGTAATGCCACACGGTGTACCGGCATACTCTAATATTCCTCAATTAATTTATATCATGCTTTTGCATATAATTTATGAAATACAATTTATTTAAACCATTTATCAAAAGTATCACTCATTTAAGGTTCCGAAAATTTTAAAGAAAATCCGGCGGAGTACCGGCTAAAAATGGAGAAAACCGTTCTTCGGAACCTGTTAAAAACACTTCCAATATTTTTATTCCATCATCTCAAACTCCAATATTCAAAATCTCAACAATATTTCTCAATAGCAAATTCTCAATAATCTTTTCATTTCACAAACATCCATTTCTCATATACAAGCGATAAATACATGCTCAAATTTTGCATTCATAGTCATAACTTTCATTATTTACATGAACATCAAAATATATTACATGAGTTCAAATACATATGAGAAAGTAAAAATCTGCTACAAAATATCAAAATGACAAAATGACACCTAGTGCCCTACCAATGCACTGCAGGTAGTGAGGTGACACGGACCTTTGTGAGATCTACGGGATGAACTCACCCAGTCTGCGGTCTACTGGGCTCACGATCGGGATCTCCAGTACCTACGCGTGGCAAAAGCAACGCGCTAAGCAATAATGCTTAGTGGTGCAATAATATAATAGAAGAAAATAGCAAGAAAATGAATGTGTATAGAATGTGTATGCTTTCTTTGTTTGGTATTGGTATATCCATTATTTCGTTAACGTTGTTCACCTTTATTCATTTGGTTGCCCCAAGTAACCTACACTAGACGACTGGACTGGATAATGGGTAAACTGGCATTGGGTACCTAGTACCTCGGGCCGTCACACCATCGGTCACATATGCATCTCCCGGTGTGCAACAGAACAGCTAACAAGCTGTAAATAATATCAGGCACAAGGCCAAACCTCAATATAAAGTCAGAATGGCTAAAAGCCATGAAATCACGGAATGGCATATTGCCATGTGCAGTACTGCTAACTGAACCCTATTGGCATGCCAAACTATCCAAACCAATCTTGTTAGGTATACTAGGGCATTTGAAACTTTTAAATTCTTCAATTTGTAAATTTCAAATTTTTGGTGTCACTATTCATCATTGGTCAACAAAAATGTTGACTTTTAGAATAAAAATGTGTACATTGACTTTGGCACTCCCAACATACCACATTTGGTGTTTAAAACTTGTTGGCATTAAGTGTTAATACCATTCCAAAGTGTAACTCAACACAAGCAGAATTTTCAGTTTTGGTGAGTCAACTTCACTGTTCCATTGGACACTGTTACTGTGAAAATTTGAAGAAATGTAAAACATGAAAGTTGTTCCTTATTTTGTCTAGTTGAATTTCCTTTTTTGAATCACTCCATTTGGAGTTTTTTAGCTCCAGATATGGCCCAAAAACCCAGGCTGGCCGGATTTGCATTCTGCAGAAAATACCATATCTACAGTAGCATGAACAGTGACTGCCATAGCCATTTGGGTTAGGTTCTGGCCATAATTTGGGGTAGGTTCCTTCATGAAAGTTGTTTGTATATGTCTTAACTTGTTGCTGTAAAAATTTCAGGTCAATTGACCAAATCTACAGTGAGTTATGGCCAAATGAACAGGTCAATTCTGCAGAACCAGTTGCAGGGTATCCGGATTGGGGCCAAGTTTTGGTCCTCTTGCTTTGGTCTTTTGGGCATGGTTTCTTCAGCAAAAATGTGCCATTATAAGCCTAGTTTCATTTCCAATTGGCCAAACACCAATTGGACTAACACAGCCCAAGTTATGGTAGTGCAAAGGGACTGAATTTTCAGTCCTATCTTTGTCATCCTAGGCGATTTATACCTTGACTTTGCCATACCATTTTTCAGTCCAAATTGTGTTCAACATACCTCAAATGGTCACTTATTGACCATTAGATTGTTCTTTAACAGTTTAATAAACCAAGTCACATTTTCACCTTTCCAAACCCTAATATCCAAATCAATTTACTCATAACCTTAATTAGCATACTTAGTTTAATGTCCATGTATATTAATACCTTAACCATTATTTCTAGCCACCCTAAATTTATTAAAACAATCAACCTCATACTTTCATAGGGCTGCTGAAAATTGAAGGTACCATGACACATATAATTTACTTCAATTCCTTAAAATTTCTTAGCTCAAAATGATGTTCTAACTAAGATTTAAAAGAAGGAGAATGAAAGTGTAGCACTAACCTTGATTGGGCAGAATTTCCAAAGCCCTAAACTTCACTTTCTTCCCTCTTGTTGGCTGCCAAAGGCTTTAGCAAGGTGCTAGGGAAAATTTTAGTGAAGCTAGGTTATGATTTTATGGTGGAAACAAAGGAGAAATTAAGCTTTTGATGGCACATCAATGGAGGAAGGAGGGAAGGGATTTCGGCTGGTCTTTTGGGGAAGGATGGCTGCTGGTTTTTCTTTCTTATTTTGGTCTTTTAATAGTTAGTCAAAGGATTGCTTAAGTGTGATTGGTGGAAGTTTTTAAGTGACCTCACATTATGTCATAAATGGGCATTTTATTGCATTTTCTTTTCTTTCCTCCACTACTCATTTTCAATTTAATTTCTAGCAATATTTCTTCATATTTTATGTCATATTAATTATTTACTCGACTGGACAAGTCGGCCAAAAATCACCTCGGAAGGCGAAATGACCAAAATGCCCTCCGTTTGGCTTAACGGGTCAAAATCGTCTATACCGATTGAAAAATTTTTCTAGGTATTTTCTTGGCATTCTAATGCCATGGGAACCTCAATTACCCTTCTCTGGAGTCCCAGAAATTATTTTATAATTTTTCCCCCGGGTCTAGGGCTCCTCGTTTCGAGAACCGCAACTTCCCTCCGGTTACCCATCGCTTGGGCACCGGCTCGTTTTGCTTGGTTGTATTTTATTTCTAAAATTTTTACTAAGTATTTCTTATTAATATTTGAGTTAATTATGGTTCCTGAATTTAGTTTAAATATTTTTCCGGACGTTCTAGCTGTCCGGACCGACACCGGTCACCGGAACAGTAGGATGTACGGAATGGTTACCGGGAGGGTGTTACAACTCTTCCCCTCTAATTTAAATTTCGTCCTTGAAATTTACCTGGTGCAAACAGTTGAGGGAACTGTTGCCTCATCATTTCTTCACTTTCCCAAGTTGCCTCCTCGGTGTTGTGGTGCCTCCAAAGCACTTTCACCAATGGAATCTGTTTGTTCCTCAACTCTTTCACTTCCCGAGCTAGGATCCGTAGAGGTTCTTCTTCATATGTCAAATCCGGCTGTATTTCAATTTCTTCTCTGGAGATGACATGCGAAGGATCTGAGCGGTATCTTCTGAGCATGGACACGTGGAACACATTGTGGATCTTGTCCAGCTCTGGTGGTAAAGCTAGCCTATAGGCCACTGGACCCACACGTTCAATGACTTCATATGGGCCAATGAACCTAGGGCTTAACTTACCTTTCCTTCCAAACCTCAACACTTTCTTCCATGGTGACACCTTGAGGAACACTTTGTCGCCAACCCCATATTCTATTTCTTTTCTCTTCAGGTCGGCATAAGATTTCTGTCTGTCTGAGGCAACTTTGAGATTGGCTTTGATTGATTTTACCTTCTCCTCAGCCTGTTTCACCAGGTCTGGCCCTACCAGTTTGTCTTCGCCCAATTTAGTCCAGCACACTGGAGTTCTATATTTTCTCCCATACAGTGCTTCATACGGGGCCATTTGGATACTAGCTTGGTAGCTATTGTTGTATGCAAATTCTGCCAGTGGGAGGTATCTATCCCAACTTCCCTCAAACTCAATGACACAACTCCTCAGCATATCCTCAAGGACCTGACATATATTTCACGTTATTGTTATCATTTCAATTCAATATTTGTATCAATTTCATTGGTTTCAATTGTTTACCTGGATTACTCTTTCGGATTGCCCATCCATCTGAGGATGGAAAGCTGTGCTGAAATGGAGTTGTGTACCCAAGGATTCATGCAACTTCTTCCAAAATCTCGATGTAAATCTTGGGTCTCGATCAGATATGATGGAAAGTGGAATTCCATGTAGTCTAACTATCTCACTGATATACAATTCTGCTAACCTCTCTAGTGAGTAGTCAGTCCTAACTGGCAGAAAGTGTGCTGACTTTGTCAATCTATCAACTATCACCCATTCTGCATCATGTTTCTTCCGGGTGAGAGGTAGACCACTTACAAAATCCATGGTGACCCGATCCCATTTCCATTCAGGTATGCGTATAGGCTGTAGCAAACCTGATGGAACTTGATGTTCTGCCTTGACTTGCTGACATGTCAAGCATTTAGTCACATAGTCAGCTATGTCCTTTTTCATACCAGGCCACCAATACTGAAGCTTCAAATCATGATACATCTTTGTACTTCCTGGGTGCATAGCATATACACTGGTGTGTGCCTCTTTTAGAATACTGGCTTTCAATTCCCCATTATCTAGTACACACAGTCTTCCTTTATAATACAAACACCCATCTGCCTTCACTTCAAAGTCAGTTGCTTTTCCTTCTAGGATTTTACTCATAATGGCCGTTAACTTTTCATCTGCCTTTTGCCCATCTAAAATCTGCTGTAGCAGGTTTGGCCTCACTTGCAACTCAGCCAAAATAGCTCCATCTCGAATCAAGGTTAGACGGGCATTCAATGATCTCAAAGCTGTGATGGACTTTCTGCTCAAAGCATCAGCAACTACATTTGCCTTCCCAGGATGGTAGTCAATTACACAATCATAATCCTTCAGGAACTCAATCCATAGCCTCTGTCTAAGGTTGAGCTCCTTCTGGGTTGGCAAATATTTCAGACTTTTGTGGTCTGTATAAATGTAACACTTTTCACCATACAAGTAATGCCTCCATATCTTCAGTGCGAAGATAATTGCTGCAAGCTCTAGATCATGGGTAGGGTAGTTCTGTTCATGTGGCCTCAACTGCCTGGAGGCATAGGCGACCACCTTTCCCTCTTGCATCAATACACACCCTAACCCATTATGAGAAGCATCACTGTAGACCACGAAGTCCTTTCCTGACACTAGCTGTGTTAACACGGGTGCCTCTGTCAACATAGCCTTTAACTTCTCAAAACTGGTCTGACACTTGTCATTCCAGTCAAATCTGACATTCTTGTGTAACAACTTGGTCATTGGAGCAGCTATTAGGGAAAATCCCTTCACAAATCTTCTGTAATACCCAGCTAGCCCCAAGAAGCTTCTGACCTCAGTTGTATTCCTGGGAGGCTTCCATTCCATCACTGCTTCTATTTTCTTGGGATCCACCCTAATCCCATCAGCTGACACTATGTGTCCAAGGAATGCAATCTCATTCAGCCAAAAGTCACATTTGGACAACTTAGCATACAGCTTCTTTTCTTTCAGGGTTTGCAGAACAATCCTCAAATGCTCATCATGTTCTTCCCTGGTCTTGGAATACACCAAAATATCATCAATAAAGACCACTACGAACCGATCCAGGTATGGATGGAAGATACGGTTCATAAGGTCCATGAATGCATTGGTGCATTTGTTAGGCCAAAGGGCATCACTAGGAACTCATAATGCCCATATCGGGTCTGAATGCGATCTTGGGCACATCTACATCCTTTACCCTCGGTGATGATACCACGATGCGAGATCAATCTTAGAAAATACTCCTGCTCCCTTCAACCGATCAAACAGATCATCAATTCTAGGCAACGGATATTTGTTCTTCAGTCACTTTATTCAATCGCCAGGTAATCAATGCAAAGCCTCAAAGTCCCATCCTTCTTTTTCACAAACAGCACTAGAGCTCCCCATGGTGACACACTGGGGCGTATGAACCCCTTATCTAACAACTCTTGCAACTGAGTTTTCAACTCTCTCAATTCAGTGGGTGCCATCCTATAAGGAGCAATGGAAATGGGTGCTGTACCCGGCAGTGTCTCAATAGCAAATTCAACTTCCCTTTCTGGTGGCAAACCAGGCAACTCTTCAGGAAACACCTCTGGGAAGTCTCTCACTGTGGGTATGTCACTCAGTTTTGGCTTAGCCTGCCTAGTATCCACCACATGTGCTAGGTAGGCTTCACAGCCTTTTCTCATCATTCTTCTTGCAACTGTGGCTGAGATAACATTGGACAGGAAATCTGTCCTTTCCCCCACAACTGTGATCTCATTACCCTCAGGGGTTTTCAAAGAAATTCTCTTCAATTTGCAATCAACCATTGCCTGATGACGTGACAACCAATCCATTCCCAAAATCACGTCAAACTCGTGGAAGGGCAACTCAATCAGGTCTGCCAAGAATTCATACCCTTGAATCCTTAACGGGCAACCTTTGTATACCTTGTTCACCACTACACTGTGGCCCAATGGATTAGTGACCAGAATGTCTTGGTCACTCTCCCCTACTAGTATCCCCCTTTCTACGGGTAGGTTGATGCAAATATAGGAATGAGTGGATCCTGGATCCACCAATGCATGCACAGGAGTATTGTAGAGGGAGAACGTACCCCTGATGACGTCCGGGGCATCTTGCTCCTCCTGAGCTCTCAGGGCATAATTTCTGGCAGGTGGTATGTTATCTGGCCTCTCTGCTGGCTCGGATGCAGGCCTTTGAGATGGTCCCACAACTTCGGATTTACCAGATTTTCTACCTCTGCGTAGTGCGGAGGCAGTGCATGCGCTTGTGTTGGAGCAGCTGTAGTAGTTCTGCGTGGACAGTTTCTCAGCTGATGCTCTGGTGACCTACACCTCAAGCAAGCACCAGTCACTCTCCAACATTCCCCCTTGTGCCATTTCAGGCAATGCGGACATGCAGAAGATGTTGGGGTTGGTCCCCTGAACCCCATCCCTGGAGAGCTGCCCACTGATGGTGTGGACTGACCTCTCCTAGGGGTGAACTATGGCACAGCCCCGAGGGACCACGACCACCGTGGCTGACCCGAACTCTGTGCAGGAGGACCCTTGAACTTCTTCCCAAATCCAGGAGCGGAACTAGACTGACCTGGTCCCCTCTTCTGCTGTCTATCCCTTTTGGTCTGTTCACTGATTCTTACTTTTTCCACTTTTATTGCAGCTTCCACTAACTTGGTAAATTTTGTGATTCCCAAGGCAGTGAGCTGTATCTTGATATTGTCATTTAGTCCCTCCTTAAATCTCTTGCACCTTTTAGCTTCATTAGGGACTATCTCCCTTCCGTAGCGGCTTAATCGGACAAATTCCTTCTCGTATTTGGCCACTGACCACTGCCTCTGCCTCAGGTTAATAAACTCTCTTCTTCTCTCTTCCAGATATACAGTACCCACATATTTCTTCTTAAATTCTGAAAGAAAGAAGTCCCAAGTTACAGCTTCTGGCTGCACTTCACTGGATACAGTGTCCCTCCACTCATAAGCATCGTCTTGCAGTAAAGAGATGGCAGCTTCCAGGTTTTGCTCTGGAGTGCAGTGAAGTTGTTTTAGTACTCTGCCCGTTCTGTTCAACCAATTCTCGGCTGCAACAGAGTCATCTTCTCTCTTACCATAGAAATCCACCGCCCCAAACTTTCTTAGCCTTTCCAGGTGTGATTTTGGTTGTGGAGCTAGTGGTGATGGTGGTGGTGCTGGCATTACCCCGACCATTTGTCTAAAGAAGTCGGCCATTTGTTGGAACATGGCCTGTGGAGGCTGAGCAGGCTCTGCTTGAGCTGGCGGAGCAGATTCTCTCATGCCCCCAGTCTCAGCTGCTGCAGGTGGAGCATGACTCTCCACTTCCTCCTCAACGGCTCTCTGAGATGAAGGGTCCATATCCTATTCAAAATAAGAAGGATAAACAGATCTGCGTTAGTGTCACCTCGACTCTTACAAATGCAATGCATGGTATGGACTCAATCTAGGCCCAGAAACGCCTAAACCGTGCTCTGATACCACTAAATGTGACACCCCTTACCCGTGTACAGTATACCCGAGTAAGTAATGCCACACGGTGTACCGGCACACTCTAATATTCCTTAATTAATTTATATCATGGTTTTGCATATAATTTATGAAATACAATTTATTTAAACCATTTATCAAAAGTATCATTCATTTAAGGTTCCGAAAATTTTAAAGAAAATCCGGCGAAGTACCGGCTAAAAATGGAGAAAATCGTTCTTCGGAACCTGTTAAAAACACTTCCAATATTTTTATTCCATCATCTCAAACTCCAATATTCAAAATCTCAACAATATTTCTCAATAGCAAATTCTTAATAATCTTTTCATTTCACAAACATCCATTTCTCATATACAAGCGATAAATACATGCTCAAATTTTGCATTCATAGTCATAACTTTCATTATTTACATGAACATCAAAATATATTACATGAGTTCAAATACATATGAGAAAGTAAAAATCTGCTACAAAATATCAAAATGACAAAATGACACCTAGTGCCCTACCAATGCACTGCAGGTAGTGAGGTGACACGGACACTGTGCAGATCTACAGGATGAACTCACCCAGTCTGCGGTCTACTGGGCTCACGATCGGGATCTCCAGTACCTACGCGTGGCAAAAGCAACGCGCTAAGCAATAATGCTTAGTGGTGCAATAATATAATAGAAGAAAATAGCAAGAAAATGAATGTGTATGCTTTCTTTGTTTGGTATTGGTATATCCATTATTTCGTTAACGTTGTTCACCTTTATTCATTTGGTTGCCCCAAGTAACCTACACTAGACGACTGGACTGGATAATGGGTAAACTGGCACTGGGTACCTAGTACCTCGGGCCGTCACACCATCGGTCACATATGCATCTCCCGGTGTGCAGCGACTAACAAGTCAGAATAATATCAGGCACAAGGCCAAGTCTCAATATAAAGTCAGAATGGCTAAAAGCCATGAAATCATAGAATGGCATATTGCCATGTGCAGTACTGCTAACTGAACCCTATTGGCATGCCAAACTATCCAAACCAATCTTGTTAGGTATACTAGGGCATTTGAAACTTTTAAATTCTTCAATTTGTAAATTTCAAATTTTTGGTGTCACTATTCATCATTGGTCAACAAAAATGTTGACTTTTAGAATAAAAATGTGTACATTGACTTTGGCACTCCCAACATACCACATTTGGTGTTTAAAACTTGTTGGCATTAAGTGTTAATACCATTCCAAAGTGTAACTCAACACAAGCAGAATTTTCAGTTTTGGTGAGTCAACTTCACTGTTCCATTGGACACTGTTACTGTGGAAATTTGAAGAAATGTAAAACATGAAAGTTGTTCCTTATTTTGTCTAGTTGAATTTCCTTTTTTGAATCACTCCATTTGGAGTTTTTTAGCTCCAGATATGGCCCAAAAACCCAGGCTGGCCGGATTTGCATTCTGCAGAAAATACCATATCTACAGTAGCATGAACAGTGACTGCCATAGCCATTTGAGTTAGGTTCTGGCCATAATTTGGGGTAGGTTCCTTCATGAAAGTTGTTTTTCTATGTCTTAACTTGTTTCTGTAAAAATTTCAGGTCAATTGACCAAATCTACAGTGAGTTATGGCCAAATGAACAGTTACTGTTCATTTGGTCAATTCTGCAGAACCAGTTGCAGGGTATTCGGATTGGGGCCAAGTTTTGGTCCTCTTGCTTTGGTCTTTTGGGCATGGTTTCTTCAGCAAAAATGTGTCATTATAAGCCTAGTTTCATGTCCAATTGGCCAAATACCAATTGGACTAACACAGCCCAAGTTATGGCAGTGCAAAGGGACTGAATTTTCAGTCCCTATGCTGCTGTCCTAGGGCAGTTTATACCTTGACTTTGCCATACCATTTTTTAGTCCAAATTGTGTTCAACATACCTCAAATGGTCACTTATTGACCATTAGATTGTTCTTTAACAGTTTAATAAACCAAGTCACATTTTCACCTTTCCAAACCCTAATATCCAAATCAATTTACTCATAACCTTAATTAGCATACTTAGTTTAATGTCCATGTATATTAATACCTTAACCATTATTTCTAGCCACTCTAAATTTATTAAAACAATCAACCTCATACTTTCATAGGGCTGCTGAAAATTGAAGGTACCATGACACATATAATTTACTTCAATTCCTTAAAATTTCTTAGCTCAAAATGATGTTCTAACTAAGATTTAAAAGAAGGAGAATGAAAGTGTAGCACTAACCTTGATTGAGCAGAATTTCCAAAGCCCTAAACTTCACTTTCTTCCCTCTTGTTGGCTGCCAAAGGCTTTAGCAAGGTGCTAGGGCAAATTTTAGTGAAGCTAGGTTATGATTTTATGGTGGAAACAAAGGAGAAATTAAGTTTTTGATGGCACATCAATGGAGGAAGGAGGGAAGGGATTTCGGCTGGTCTTTTGGGGAAGGATGGCTGCTGGTTTTTCTTTCTTATTTTGGTATTATTTTATGTCTTTTAATAGTTAGTCAAAGGATTGCTTAAGTGTGATTGGTGGAAGTTTTTAAGTGACCTCACATTATGTCATAAATGGGCATTTTATTGCATTTTCTTTTCTTTCCTCCACTACTCATTTTCAATTTAATTTCTAGCAATATTTCTTCATATTTTATGTCATATTAATTATTTACTCGACTGGACAAGTCGGCCAAAAATCACCTCGGAAGGCAAAATGACCAAAATGCCCTCCGTTTGGCTTAACGGGTCAAAATCGTCTGTACCGATTGAAAAATTTTTCTAGGTATTTTCTTGGCATTCTAATGCCATGGGAACCTCAATTACCCTTCTCTGGAGTCCCAAAAATTATTTTATAATTTTTCCCAACAGTCTAGGGCTCCTCGTTGCGAACCGCAACTTCCTCCTGCTACCCATCGCTTGGGCACCGGCTCGTTTTGCTTGGTTGTATTTTATTTCTAAAATTTTTACTAAGTGTTTCTTATTAATATTTGAGTTAATTATGGTTCCTGACTTTAGTTTAAATATTTTTTCGGACGTTCTAGCTGTCCGGACTGACACCGGTCACCGGAACAGTAGGATGTACGGAATGGTTACCGGGAGGGTGTTACATTTCGTCCGCGAAATTTTACCCAATAGCCATCTTACAATATTCACATATTTATTTTCTCCTTTCTATATGATCGTACAATATTATTTCCTCTGAATTTGTGTAACATTTTTAACAATCTAATATAATATTTACTTTGTTTTTACAGCACTAATCTTTTCTTACTATCGTTCTGTCTAATATTTCGATTCATGTTCCCTTCTTGAATGACCATTATGGTCATATTAGAATTACTTACCTAATCATGGGTCCTTTGACCATTCTAGTCAACAATCTTACTCACATTCGTAACATTTCTTTGTTATATCTGAACAAATTGTTCAAATTTTTACTTCCATAACTCTTTTTATCTATTAATATTTTATAACTTACTTCCTTTTGTACTAAACTATAACCTTTCGATATTCTAACCTTTGAGTTTTAACTCCCTAAGTAGGATTTCCAAACTCATTTCCAACAATAATTAATTTCCAATGCCCAATTGCATACCAAAACACATTTTAGCATGCATTAAAATTTCATTTGCCAAGTGTCAAGCTCCATTTAAATTATGACATGTGGTCTTCCATCATAGGAAGACAAATGGCAAGATCATATGGTGCCATGTGTCACCATCTCATGGTGCCACATGTCACCATGTGAAAAGACCAATAACCCTTGCTTTTTAATTTGAGTTCTCAACCCAAAATTATAATTTCTTCACTTTAAATCAATTTATATCAAATATAAATTAATTAATTAATTAATTTCCATTAATTAATTTCTCATAACTAAATTCATATTTAATCAAATTAAATATAAATTTAATTTATACTATACATCTAATAACCTAGATTTGGTTTCAAGTCATTCTAGGGACTTTGCAATCTTATTGCAAACCAAACCTCTTTAATTAATTAATTAAACTCTTTAATTAATCAATTAAATGACATTTTAAATGGTGATTAGCTTGTGTAGATGTGTGACTTACTAGGCTCATTACTTATTGGCAATGAGAAATGATATTAACTCTTAATATCATTAGAACTCTTTCTTACCATAAATGATTTCTCTAAATCATTTCCGGCATCTCATAGACCATGGTTGACACCTAGCATAGTATGCCATGGCCACCCAATTAGTAATAAGGAATACCTTAAATGAACATTTAATCATATGGTACCATGCACTAAAATCTCTCCATTATAAAATCCCAATTCAAGCTGGAGTCATGGTTAATGTCAAACCCCATTTGCTATGAACATTATGTTCTCTTTTAATTCTAGTTCTTGATTAATTAGATTTTCTTGTTGAAAATTCTTTTCTGACTAAATCTGTCTGTCCTGGCTAGGAACTTGAAACATCAAGAACAATTAAATGAACATAGGATTTTATCCCTATTTACTTAGGGTAACGATGTTAACACCCATATATTAAGTAGTTTATGCATTCTACTGTTTCGGTGACCGGTGTCTGTTCAGACAGCTAGAATGTTGGGAACTATACTTAAATGTTATTAAGGAGACATAAAATGATAAAATACATGATAAGAAAATACAAGAAAAATAAAAGAGATAAAATGTAACTAGGTTAAACGAGCTGAAACTGCAGCGATGGGTGACCGCACCGAGAAGTTACAGCGAAGACCGTTGACTACCCCTGGACTATGGGGAACCCTGGGAAATATTTTCGAGGCCTAATTAAAGGTCTAATAAGGTGTAATTGACATTAAAAATGTCAAAGAAAAATTAATAAGTCAGTACAAACGAAAAAAAAAATTTAAGAAATCGGTGGGTCAAGGAGTTAATTAGTAGTACCAAAAAATTAAACATGCAATCCGAAGAGGGGCATTTTGGTTAATTTATACCTAGAGTTGGCTTTTGACCTAAATTTCCATGAAAATAAAGTGGTATTAAATTTTAAAAATCACATAAAAAATGAAATTAGTATATAATGTAATTAAGGAAGTTTGAGGGGGTATAATTAGAATTTTTGAAAGTGGAATCATTAACTTAATTAATTAACATTAGTGGAGGATTAGTGGACCTATAAAAGGATAAGTGGACAACCATCTCTACTAAGTCCTTCTTTGTCTTCTTTATTTTATCACCAACCGAACCAAAGCTCCCAAGAATTCTCCCATGGCCGCCCCACCTTCAACCATCATCTACCCATTATCAAGCTTGGATCTTCACAAATTCCTTCACTACAGTTGGACAACACATCTTCGGCAGCATGTTGGGAGTAAAAAGGGAAAGATTTGAAGAAGTTTTAGCAAGGTCAAGAAGAGGTAAGTGCCTATTTCCTCTCCCTTTCATTATAATCTTAGTCCTAGTGTTGAGATAAGTTGATTTATTGAAGAAATTGAAGAATTTATTGAGCAATTGGTGAACTCCATTTTCGGCAGCCATGGAAATGTAAGATGCTTGATTTATTTTTATGTGAATTTGATGGGAATTAAGGTTAATTGAAGTAAATTGATGTATTAGTGAGTTAATTTCATGTTTTTGATATGTTTGGGTATTGAACTGGGAAATTGAAGGAAGTGGTTAAAATTTAAGCAATTAGTGAATTTTTGGCAGCCTAGATGAACCAAGAAAAGTGTTGAATTTCATGAAATTGCTTGATGAATTCTGGTACCAAGGGATTAATGGAAGTGTATGTAAATTATTCTTTGGAAACTGTGTAATTGTTAGGTATTTTGTGTATATTGTGTTGATGTAATTAAGGTTGTAATTGGTCTATTGAGAAATTGTATAAACTATCCAAAATGACCATGTTGAGATATGATAAATGATGTTAGTGCCTTATAAATCCAGAAATGTGGAAAGTCAAGGTGAAGCAAGTAGGATGTGTAATGGTTGTGTATTTGATGAAGTGTATAAGGGCAGTATACAATTGAGCTTATAATCTGATTTGTATAACCCCAATTGATATGAGGCCAATTAAAGATAAAACTATACTCAATATGGACCAACTTTCATGTAGAAAGCTTACTGTGGGGGTGGGGCGTGAGGCGAAATATCATCCATTAGAATTATATAAAATGCACCAGGTAATGCCCAGGAAAGATGGTGGAGTCACAATGGTCTCACTTAAGTACCACCTCCTTAGACAGCATTTCCTAGACATGCACTTCATACAATCCTAATAGAATCAAACCACTTTGGTAAATCTGTCTTCCCATAACACTACCACGGTACTAAGGATTTATGCCACGAAGGCAAAGATAGACAGGAGTCGCCACCCGGGTAATAACCGGGACATATTCAGTGTTTCTTCCGAGGGTCATGGATGGCAACTAACTCCTTGCAGAGTTTCCACAACCGTCATTACCATAGCCCAATGTCTAGGTTCAGGATAGTGGGTACGTAAGGGGAAGGTGTTAGGCACCCCTTACGCCTGGTCTAACCTCGTTAATTCGAGTGCCAGCCCTCTACTAATGTTTCTAGAAGTCTTGTTTATTATTCCTTTATTAAACTTTATCCTAAAAATGCAATTCTAATCCTACACACGCAAGTAATTCACAAAAGGATTGTTGTTTACACACAATTTTCATGCACAAGTAATTCCTATCTATGGGGTTGCTAATTATTTAAATGATATTTACCAGATGACTAAAATTAATTTATTATTGAGAATTTAATTTACAAACAAATTCAATTTCAAATAACCCTACGTTTCTATTTAACCTAATTAATTAAGTTTCACCAAGTTACCCTAAGGATAATTAAACTAATTTATTCTAATATCACATAAGGCCCAAACAATCACAACCTAATAAAGATTTCTAACATGCAAATTTATTTTACAATTACCAAGTATTAAATTAAATTTATTTACATGCCAATGTTAGTTTAATTTACAAACAATATTGATTTTAATTTACAAACTATTTATTTAAATTAATTACAAGAAAAAGTCAGTTAAATTAAAAATAAAGTTAATTTTAATTTACCAAATAAAAGTTCTATTATTACTACAATTTCATGCCAATGGTTATTCGAGAAGTTTAGAGCTACTTACCTGTTGGTAAATGCAATTGCCATTGGGGCAAGCTACCCTTAAAAAAGGGTCTTCTCTTCTAGTATGGCAATAATATCCCTGGCTTACTCCCGTTTAGCTCCATATAAGCTCCACGCAAATGCCCTCTTTGGTACTTACCTTAGGGCTACTTACCAATTTTGTTTATAATAAAAAATAAAGAAACTAAAGAAAATAAAAGAAATAAAGAAAATATTAATAACAATTAACATTGGATTTTAACTCTAGTCTCCTAAAGGGTTAAGAATCCTAATTAGTTACAACTACCTAATAGTCTAAGTCTTCTAACATGATCCAAACACTTCATAACACTTCTTGAATTAAAAGAACACAGAAAAATAGATCAAATATCAATTAAAACCTAAGAAAATACAAGAACATGCATAAATATACAATTTCTAAATTCTGGCAGATTAACAGTAGCAAGAAATCCGATTTTTTAAAAATAGTTATACATGCCTAAAAATCATAAACAATTTACAGAAGACAGCATACATATCATAAAAGATCATAAAATTCATAAATCAAACAAAACCCTAGCTGAATGGTCTACATAAATCGTAACTTTTCTAAGTGACAGAATCGTACTATTTTTTTGTAAAATTCATAACTCATTAACCACAATAGATTTGAATGCAAAGCCAATTGGAAAAGATTCATAAGATTCTGAAGTTAATTTTAGACACTAGATTTGCACAAAAATATTAAGGAACAATGGAGACATGGGCTCCACAAGTCAGATATCCTGCAAATCAGATTTTACAGGAACCCTAACTTCAAACAGCTATAACTTACAAAATATTAAAACTTTTTTAGTGATTCTTGAGCCTAAAATTAATTGAATTTCGTGTAGAATATGAATATAATTTTTACAAATTTTTTATAGATTCAGAAAATAAAGAAAAATAATAAAAATACGAGAGACAGAAATTAAACATGTACAGAGTTGTGTATCCCCTCAAATTAAACATGATTACATGATCAATATGAACATACAAAATAAATTGAAGACAAGGAGCATAGAATTAAAATATTGTGTGGCATAGATCTTGAAAAGAAAACAATAAAAACTGACCTTCCATAAATCTTGTATGAAAATCTTCTTGAAGAAAAGAAAAAATAAGGAAGAACTCAAAGAGTCTTAAATATCTCTAAATTTCCTATAGCTCTGAATTTTCCCTTCATCTTTCCTCCCATCATCCCCCTTTTCTTCCCTTCTCTAGTAGCGTATTTATAGTGCTTTGGGAGAGAGGTGTGATAGGGTTTGGAGTCTTAGAGTGATAAAGTTTAGATGATTTAAACAACTAAGATTGCAGAATTCGAATAAGACTGGGATATGGGTGAGGTGTTTCAACCAATAGAAAGACAGGAAAAAAATGGAAAGCACCAATAGGGAGTGAGAAAGAGGTGTAGTAGGGTTTGGAGTCCTAGTGTGATAAAATTCAGATAACTTAAATGACTAGGATTGATGAATTTGAATGAGACTGGAATATGGGTGAGGTGTTCCAACCAATAGAAAGAGAGGGAAAGGGGTGACACCAATAGGGAGTGAGGAAGAGAGTGGGGCCAAGGAGGAGAGAGATATTTTGTTATTTTAATTTTTAGAAAATAACTAAATGGGTCCCATTTAAAATTCCTAACTAGGCTTTCTTAGGCCCATGGAGCCCAATCAAACTTAATTAGATCCATTTAAGAACTGCATATATTAAATTTAAATAAAATAAAATTTTATTTAAATTTAATTAAATTATTTTCCCCAAAACTTTATTATTATTTTTATTTTTTCAAGATCATGCCACAGAATCAATAATTCAGCTCCATGCCTCCAATTACATCTTACAGTCATATAATTTTTCATCATTGGGTTTCCCACGGCCTCAATGCACATACTCATCACAAAATAAGGTTCTACAGTTTGCTCCCCACTTTGGCGAAAGTTGAAATCAATGTGAAAGCGTTGTTCAAGTTTCGTCAAAGTGAAACTCAAATTTCTAATAACTATGAAACATTGGGTATGAGGATCAAGTATATCTTGCTCAGTCGACATACTCTATGTTATGAGACTAGCTACAGTCTCATAACAGTAATAACTGTGTCATGTGAAAAATGAGTGTATCTTGCTCTGTCGATACACTCTGCGTCATAAGACTAGCTACGGTCTCATAACAGTGATAACTGTGTCATGTGAAAATTGAGTGCATCTTGCTCTGTCGATACACTCTGTGTCATGAGACTAGCTACGGTCTCATGACAATGGCAACTGTGTGATTTGAAATGTTGTAGATTCGTATTTAGGACCGCAGTCCTAAACTACCTACGTATCCCCCTCGCTATCCTAAGGAAGAATCAGACCCACTCGTAGTTTGAAACTTGAAACTGTGGTGATGCATGTTCTTCTACGCCTTACACACCTACAGGTGACATGTTGATGCGTGTTCTTCTACGCCTTACGTTGCCATGTGCCCTAAACAACGTCTAAGGACTTACCAAAAAAACATTTGTCATGAAATGTTGTGGGTTCGTATTTAGGACCGCGGTCCTAAACTACCTACGTATCCCCCTCACTATCCTAAGGAAGAATCAGACCCCCTCGTAGTTCGACACTTGAAACTGTGGTGATGCATGTTATTCTACGCCTTACACACCTACAGGTGACATGTTGATGCATGTTCTTCTACGCCTTACACAACTATGCCATGTGCCCTAAATAATGTCTAAGGACTTACCAAAAAATATCTGTCATGAAATATTGTGGGTTCGTATTTAGGATCGCAGTCCTAAACTACCTACGTATCCCCCTCGCTATCTTGAGGAAGAATCAGACCCCCTCGTAGTTCGACACTTGAAACTGTGGTGATGCATGTTATTCTACGCCTTACACACCTACAGGTGACATGTTGATGCATGTTCTTTTATGCCTTACACAACTATGTCATGCGCCCTAAACAACGTCTAAGGACTTACCAAAAAATATCTGTCATGATTTGAAAAATTTAGAATGATTGGGTCTCAAAATTCTCTCTGATTTTTATGTTTCCTATATGCTACTTCCTATCATGGGCATGCTGATTTTACTAAAGATTCTAAAAAAAACTTAGTCTTCTGAGGGACCTCTTTTTGCAAAACTTTCTTATAACCTCAAAATTTTTGAGAAGAACTGTTCACCAAAAATGACTTCCTTAAGGTCACAATACAATTTCCTTCTGATTTTTCTTTTTCTTTTTCTTCTCTCCCCCATGCTTCATTATTCTACAGCTATTTCAAAACTTTTTCTGCCTTGACTCCTTTCTCTTCCATGAACTCAATTCTTTGTGCCCTAACTTTTGCCTGAAATGCTCTTTAGAGTTTTCATCTCAGCGGGCTTGCTTTAACTTTTGCCTAAGCGGCCCTTTTGGGTTTTCCACTTAGCGAGCTTTCTTTTTTCTTTTCTTTTTCTTATTCTTTTTCTCTTTTTTTTTTTCTTTTTGAAATTAGACAATCACCAGGATATTCATATCAAGCACCTATTCTATCATGCTCACAAGACAATAGGTTAAATCAATACAATGTAGTTCAATTACTTAATCTTTTGATGTATCCCTCAAGACACAAACATTCACAATCATAATTAAATAAAACCTATTCCTGGTTAATGCAATAAAAATTTCTTTATTTATTCAGGTACACCATTACTCCCTCTTACATTTAGTTTTACCAAATTTTCAACATTCCAAAGTTACAAATAAGCTTTATAACCTGCTGAATGGCCTTTTCAGGTTTTCCATCCAGATCTTCTCTCATCTCTCCTTTTGCCTAGACCACCTTTTGCAGATTTTCAATCTAGCATTTTTATTTTCTTTTCTTTTCTTTCTTTGACCCTTACTTTTGCCTAGACCGCCTTTTGCAGGTTTTCAGCCTAGCGGGCCTGTCTCACACAAAGTACCATTTAAGCCTGTCTAAATTGACTGGTTCTTGAAATTCATTCCCATCCAGGTTTGATATTCTTATAGTAGCAAGATCTTTTTGACTATGTATGGACCATCCTAGCTTGCGTTAAACTTTCCTCTTAAATCAAAAGGGACGAGCCGAGCTTATTTCAAAACCATGTCTCCCTCTTTGATCTTTTTTTGCTTCACCTTCTTATTAAAGGCTCTAGCTATCTTCCTCTGATAAGCCTGCATATGATACAAGGCTCACATCCTCTTTTCATCAATCAAAGCTTGTTCTTCATATCTCTTCTAGGCCCACTCATTTTCTAGGACCTTAGCTTCTAGCATCACTCTTAAGGACTTGACCTCTTGCTTAATGGATATCACTACTTTACTCCCATACACTAAAGAGAATGGGGTTGCCCTCGTGGATGTCCTTGTAGTACTACGATAATCTTAAAGAACATAAGGGAGTTTTTTTTCAGACCAATCCTTATATGTTTCGAACATTTTTTCCTAACTAGAACATTTCCATTCATTTGGGGACCACACATTTCCTGCATGTATTTCTTTCATTATTTGCTCAGCCTATTTTTTTATCAAAAATAAGAGTTTGTAGAATTGCCCCCCAGCTAAAGTAAGTTGAGTAGCTAATCTATGAATTGTTGCTCTATCTCTTTTGTAGGCTTATTGTGAGTATTCTCTCACTTCCAGAGACCTCCTTATGTTTTCATATCATTTTCCTTCTCCCTCTAGGTCCACATGTGCTAATACTAATCCTTCATAGCATAAAATTTTACTCCTCATTAGGATAACTAGCTAAGTCAACTTTTGATCACTCTTTTCCTATAGGGACACCAGTGTGGCTTGGGAATCGGCCATCTGATTTTAAGCTCGAGGCATGTGCTTCTTGGTACTTTGTTAACAAGGCTATAAATTTATCTCTTTCTTCTTGGGTTAAATCTTCAGCTAACTTAATGTCTTTAGGATTATTTGGTGTATCCAAATTAATAGAGATTGATTTTGATCCATTAATAGAAATAAATTCTAAATGATTATGAATGCCATGCATACACCTATTAGAATAAACATCAAACAAGTAAGTAAAAGGACTGGTTATGTTATTGATCTTTGCCTCAAAATCTTTATCAAGTACATCAGAATTGGAAACATTAGTATCACTACTGTGAGCATTACAAAAGACAACTCAAACTTAGGAGTGTAATTTTAGGTTCTTGGCTTCCATGCAGCCATTAGATCAATGGTGCTGATTTTTGCTCTAATTTTTTTCACATGTGATAACCCCTAATCATATGTCAAGGTAATTGCCCCCTCTTTCAAGAACTTAGGAGGTTTTGACTCTTTTTCCTCTTTAGTTGGCTCATAGCCCAAACCATACCTTGTGATCTACCCCTTCATCTCAAGAAAAGTCACTAGACCATCTATACTTTTTCCTAGGCCCACTTTTAGATCCATCTAGTTTTCATAGATCCCAATAACTTGAAAATCAGACACTAGTGGAACTGAACCATCTAGTTGTAATGCAACTATCTCCTCATCAGAATCAGTCCAGACATTCAAAGGACCCTCATCATAGCTAGAATTATCACAAATGTCAACAACCATTATAGACTGAGGTTTATTGGGCTTTTGGATGGGTTGGATAGGTTCACTGGGCTTTTGGATGGGTTTGATAAGTTCATTGGGCTTTTGGATGGGTTGGATAAAGTCAATAATTCTGTTAGGGTTATTTGGGGTAATGGAGATCATGTAGAGACTTGGTGTAGGTAGAAATTTTGGCTAGGCATAGGGCTTTTGGGTTAATTTTTTGGGCCAATTATCCTTTTGGCATCAATTAGGTCTTAGATATCATGCTTAAGTTGAAAGCATCAGTCAGTGTCATGACTGTGGGCTTGGTAGAACCATCAACATTGGTTGATATCATAGCTAGGTGGGAGTGGATTTGATAGTGGTCTGGGTGCTAAGAGCTACAGGAGGTTTTGCACTTTGAGACGCTCCAAAACTTCAGATAAGGGTTGGTTGAATTGGAAAAATTCTCCTTGGGGTGTGAGACACAATTTGAACCTCAATAACTTTAATGCCACTTAATTGGCCTACCTTGGGGCCTCTTTCTAAAGTTGACCATAATTGTCTCTTCTAGCTCAAACATCATGGTGTTCAATATTTCATCAAGCATGGCCATAGTTTCTTCCATCTTAAATAGTGCAGGTGAAATCCTTACTAGTCTCTTCCCTTCCCTAACCTAAGTGACCTGATTGAAAGTCTCTTTGGTGTGTTTTGAGGCTATGTTTGCTCAAAAAAATAGGATTTAAGGGTTAACCTAAGCATGCTATGTACATGAATGCAATGCATGAATGGACCATTTTTTTCTTTTTTTCTTTTTTTTTCTTTACTTTTATAAAACCAAAACCGAACCATACCAATAGAACCAAAACTGAACCAAAACCAACCATATAAACTGAACTAAAATCGGACTAAAGACTGAATCAAAACCGAAAAAAAAAATCTCCAGAACTGAATCTTCGCCCCCTTATACCTTCAACTCTCACGTTCAGGGTAAGAAAAAAATTCTATCCTAGGCTATGGTACACTGGACACACCAATAGGGGGTGGTCCAGGACGATCCTTCCCTCACAAACAAAGGATTTATATCCTTAAAGTTTAACCATAAGTAAGCATCCTCTTGCTTAACATGGGTTTTGAAATGGACTTGGGCCTATACACACATTGGGTTTATGCATAGGCCTAGGTTCATCTCAACTACCACTAGAACTTATGGTTTAAATAGTAAGGTTATAAATCTAGCACAACAAAAATCTACGGGGTACCTAGGGTTGAAATCTATGGCTCATGGACTTCATTGGGTAGGAAAAGGGTCACCCATGCGAGAGCTTGTCCATTAGGCACAACGGCCGGAGCTGTGGCTCTTTTATATACTCAAAGGTACAGGCATGAGGTGCTAGCATTCACCAATTCGTCATAGCTCGAGTAGAACCATGGTCTCCTTGGCTAGTACTAACGAGACTAAAAGGGTAAGGGTGATTCGTGTGATAGTGTAGTGCAATGCAAAAAGTTTAGCAGAGGAATAATATTAGACTAATAGAAACATGTTGGAGTAACTATCCATTTAGTCACCAGTGGAGTCGCCAAACTGTGGGGGTGGGGCGTGAGGCGAAATATCATCCATTAGAATTATATAAAATGCACCAGGTAATGCCCAGGAAAGATGGTGGAGTCACAATGGTCTCACTTAAGTACCACCTCCTTAGACAGCATTTCCTAGACGCACTTCATACAATCCTAATAGAATCAAACCACTGGTAAGTACCGTCTTCCCATAACACTACCACGGTACTAAGGATTTATGCCACGAAGACATAGATAGACAGGAGTCGCCACCCAGGTAATAACCGGGACATATTCAGTGTTTCTTCCGAGGGTCATGGATGGCAACTAACTCCTTGCAGAGTTTCCACAACCGTCATTACCATAGCCCAATGTCTAGGTTCGGGATAGTGGGTACGTAAGGGGAAGGTGTTAGGCACCCCTTACGCCTGGTCTAACCTCATTAATTCGAGTGCCAATCCTCTACTAATGTTTCTATAAGTCTTGTTTATTATTCCTTTATTAAACTTTATCCTCAAAATGCAATTCTAATCCTACACACGCAAGTAATTCACAAAAGGATTGTTGTTTACACATAATTTTTATGCACAAGTAATTCCTATCTATGGGGTTGCTAATTATTTAAATGATATTTACCAGATGACTAAAATTAATTTATTATTGAGAATTTAATTTACAAACAAATTCAATTTCAAATAACCCTACGTTTCTATTTAACCTAATTAATTAAGTTTCACCAAGTTACCCTAAGGATAATTAAACTAAGTTAATTATGTGCATGTGTAATTTATTCTAATATCACATAAGGCCCAAACAATCACAACCTAATAAAGATTTCTAACATGCAAATTTATTTTACAATTACCAAGTATTAAATTAAATTTATTTACATGCCAATGTTAGTTTAATTTACAAACAAGATTAATTTTAATTTACAAAGTATTTATTTAAATTAATTACAAGCAAAAGTCAGTTAAATTAAAAGTAAAGTTAATTTTAATTTACCAAATAAAAGTTCTATTATTACTACAATTTCATGCCAATGGTTATTCGAGAAGTTTAGAGCTACTTACCTGTTGGTAAATGCAGTTGCCATTGGGGCAAGCTACCCTTAAAAAAGGGTCTTCTCTTCTAGTATGGCAATAATATCCCTGGCTTACTCCCGTTTAGCTCCATATAAGCTCCACGCAAATGCCCTCTTTGGTACTTACCTTAGGGCTACTTACCAATTTTGTTTGTAATAAAAAATAAAGAAACTAAAGAAAATAAAAGAAATAAAGAAAATATTAATAACAATTTACATTGGATTTTAACTCTAGTCTTCTAAAGGGTTAAGAATCCTAATTAGTTACAACTACCTAATAGTCTAAGTCTTCTAACATGATCCAAACACTTCATAACACTTCTTGAATTAAAAGAACACAGAAAAATAGATCAAATATCAATTAAAACCTAAGAAAATACAAGAACATGCATAAATATACAATTTCTAAATTCTGGCAGATTAACAGTAGCAAGAAATCCGATTTTTTAAAAATAGTTATACATGCCTAAAAATCATAAAACAATTATAAAAGACAGCATACATATCATAAAAGATCATAAAATTTATAAATCAAACAACACCCTAGCTGAATGGTCTACATAAATCGTAACTTTTCTAAGTGACAGAATCGTACTATTTTTTTGTAAAATTCATAACTCATTAACCACAATAGATTTGAATGCAAAGCCAATTGGAAAAGATTCATAAGATTCTGAAGTTAATTTTAGACACTAGATTTGCACAAAAATATTAAGGAACAATGGAGATATGGGCTCCATAAGTCAGATATCTTGCAAATCAGATTTTACAGGAACCCTAACTTCAAACAGCTATAACTTATAAAATATTAAAACTTTTTTAGTGATTCTTGAGCCTAAAATTAATTGAATTTCGTGTAGAATATGAATATAATTTTTACAAATTTTTTACAGATTCAAAAAATAAAGAAAAATAATAAAAATACGAGAGACAGAAATTAAACATGTGCAGAGTTGTGTATCCCCTCAAATTAAACATGATTACATGATCAATATGAACATATAAAATAATTTGAAGACAAGGAGCATAGAATTAAAATATTGTGTGGCATAGATCTTGAAAAGAAAACAATAAAAACTGACCTTCCATAAATCTTGTATGAAAATCTTCTTGAAGAAAAGAAAAAATAAGGAAGAACTCAAAGAGTCTTAAATATCTCTAAATTTCCTACAGCTCTGAATTTTCCCTTCATCTTTCCTCCCATCATCCCCCTTTTCTTCCCTTCTCTACTAGGGTATTTATAGTGTTTTGGGAGAGAGGTGTGATAGGGTTTGGAGTCTTAGAGTGATAAAGTTTAGATGACTTAAACAACTAAGATTGCATAATTCGAATAAGACTGGGATATGGGTGAGGTGTTTCAACCAATAGGAAGACAGGAAAAAAAAATGGAAAGCACCAATAGGGAGTGAGAAAGAGGTGTGGTAGGGTTTGGAGTCCTAGTGTGATAAAATTCAGATAATTTAAATGACTAGGATTGATGAATTTGAATGAGACTGGAATATGGGTGAGGTGTTCCAACCAATAGAAAGAGAGGGAAAGGGGTGACACTAATAGGGAGTGAGGAAGAGAGTGGGGCCAAGGAGGAGAGAGATATTTTGTTATTTTAATTTTTAGAAAATAACTAAATGGGTCCCATTTAAAATTCCTAACTAGGCTTTCTTAGGCCCATGGAGCCCAATCAAACTTAATTAGATCCATTTAAGAACTACCTATATTAAATTTAAATAAAATAAAATTTTATTTAAATTTAATTAAATTATTTTCTCTAAAACTTTATTATTATTTTTATTTTTTCAAGATCATGCCACGGAATTAATAATTCAGCTCCATGCCTCCAATTACATCTTACAGTCATATAATTTTTCATCATCGGGTTTCCCACGGCCTCAATGCGCATACTCATCACAAAATAAGGGTCTACACTTACCAAAATTCTGTCCAAAAAGGACCTCAAACTTGACCTAATCCGGAATTGGTAACTTGGCAAACCCAAAATTTGACCATATGAACAGTAGCCATTCAACTGCCATAACTCACTCAAAACAGGTCCAAATGACCTGAAATTTATATCATTGGAAAGCTTAGACATAGAGCTACATCTTTTATGAAGATCACAGAACCCAAAAATGCCATTTACTAAGTCACATTGATTGCCCAAGTTGGGTTATAAAAACTGATAGAATTGAAATTTACCTAACCGCGACCCAGAATTTGTCAAATAAGTGCAACTTGACCAGCATTAGTAAAATGACCCTATCTTGGTCTATACAACTCCAAATGACATGAAATCAGTGCCAAAAATTCAATAAGACATAGACCTATAAAATTGGTAATTGGACCAAAACCCATAAACTAAGAGAAATAAGTTAATTAGCTTGATTAAGTTAATGTAAAAAATCTGGAAATGGTATAATTGACCATTAAATCTAGCATATTCATGTAAGCATATCTCCCTCTAGAAGTCTTCAATTACAGTGAGTCATACCATTCTGGAAAGCTAAGAAATAGAACTAAAACATTGGTTTAGACACTCTCCTCAAATTATGAATGCAAGAAGTCTGAATTATAGGTCAAAGTTTCTGACCTAATTGAGGACCATGCCAATATAAAACCTTTGAGTCCAACCTAATAAGTTGATCATAAGTAATTTTACAAGACTTGAAAAATTACAACTAAAATTTTTTAGTGAACTTAAGACATAGGACAACAAATCCTATGAAGAATATTTAGCCTAAATGTTACTACAAGTTGTCTAAATAAATTAGATAAATTCCATACCAAAATTGCCTAGTAAGGAAACTAAAATTCAGATTTGACCTAGCTATGGTTAATTGACCATAACTTGAGTTATACAACTCTAAATGGAGTGATTCAAAATGGAAATTAAAGAAGACACAATAAAAAGCAATTTTATGAAGAGAATTTTGTTAAATTCTCACTGTAACATTGGTCCAATGGATAGTAAACATTGGCCATGAATATGAAAAGTTAAAATAACATACACTAAGCTTTGAAATATGATTTGCAATTGAGGCCAACATGAGTTAAACTCAAATTGAGGGATCATAGTACGACTAGAAATAATATATCTATTAAGTGTGGAAAGTCAACATTTATGTTTGACTAGTATCTCTATAACCCTAAATACAAGAATTCAACTTATAAGACCTAATAAGTAAATCTTGTATGCAAAAATAAAATTATTAGAATTAATTATTAGAAATGGTTCGAATGGATACTAAAACACTTTAAAATTTTTGTGTTTCAGTTGGAAAGGGATCTTCGAAGAAAGAACGAAAGTTGGATTAAATCAAGTCAACAAAAGATGTTTGTGCACAATATATAAACTTTCTTTGAATTTTCTTTTGCAATTTGTATTGAATGAATTGTGAAAATTAAATTGTGACTTTATTTGTATTGAAAATTTTGATTGAGAAGAAAAATGTGTTATTGACCCAAACTATTGAGAAAGTAAAATTGTATGTGCATGGTTGGCATTTTAATGTTTAGAAAATTGTTAAAATAGTTTGAAACCACAGTATCATGACTAAATGTTTAAATTCCTCACTAGCTCAACTAGTGGGAGGAAATAGTTTTGTATTCCCTCTCTAGCTGAAGTGTTGAGGTGAGTGCCAGTAAAAGAAGAAATTTGATTGGGTACCCATAGATTTGTGCTAGCTAGCCTTGGTGTGCCTTATTAGCCTTTGGCTATTAGGAGGAATTAGCTTTGTCGTGGTGTACAACCCGACATTATTTTAGTGTCATGCTCTAAGCTGTGTGAATTTTTTAACATTATTTAACTTATGAAAATTTGATAAATTGTGATCAAAATAAATATTTGTCAGTGTTTGAACAATATTATATTGTTTTATGATTTAAGAGAATTGTGAATAAATTGTTACTATTTGATCAAAAGATTATTCAAATTAATAATTTGCATCATTGAAAATATTGGTTTTTGGGTGTCATGAATTTTGAAGAATTTAGAAATGTTCAAATTTTATTTGCTATGGTTTGGCAAAGCATAGCTTGTATTGAGTTTTAAATTATTAGTTGTGCACCACTGAGTTCACCGATCAACGATAGCTCTGTATGTTGTCGCAGGTGAAAGAATGGATAGAGCAATCAAGTGAGATCACTTGAAGCTGCAACTTGAAGACAAGCTGGGATAAATTTTGAGTATATTGTATGTATACCCGTATGCATTAGTTTGTGATGTAATCATGTAATTATATGTATGTAAGCACGTTTTAGCAGTGTACAAAAACTATTGTAATATTATTTTGGTATGTAATCAAACACAGATTATTGTAATATTATCTGAAAATTTTATTTACTTGTATATGTTTGTGAAATAAATTTTATTACCATAATGAATGCAATACTTAAATTTCTTTCTAAATTTTGTAACTAATGAATTATTTCCTTTATAATGAGTTTTGTTTGAAAATGAATTAAGTCGATTACTGGAAATGATTTATCAATTGATGAGATTGGATGGGAAGATTTTATAAACTGCTCTTGAAGGTAAATTGAAGAACTATTTTTACCCATTTTTAGCTGTAATCACGCAAATTTTCCGTAAAAATTTTTTAAATGCCTAATTATTACTAAATAAGTTTTATGATACATCCTTGAGTTGAAAACACTTAAGATAAATTTTTATCACCACACTAAATTTTAAAAATACATTTGTTTTGTCAAAATCCCTTGTAGTATACTTAATAGATTATCGGTAGGCGAAGATCGGTAATTTATTAGATATACTATGGGATCACGTCATACCTTACGGAGGGAGTAGGGTGTGACATGTTTAAGTGGTATCAGAGCGAGTTTTTAAAGTAAATTCTGAATTGTGAATTTGAATTATTTTTTGGTAAATATAACTGCTCAAATGTTTGATACATATAGTACATTTACATCATAAATATGAACTAATGGAGAGAAATCTCCTTGTGTTAGTTGTACAGGAAATAGAAAATCCTGTGAAAAGATATGAAAGAGAATGATGAGACAATAAAATAATTTGTGACAGCGGAAGTACAAGGTGAGGCCCTAGCTCCTCAGAGTGTCAGAGGCCCGACTGTACCAGCCCCATTTATACAAATTACCGCCCAAATGGCCCAGTAAATGGCCACTTTCTTTTAGCAAATGGCTGATAATCTATCAGTCCAAGCCCAAGTACAGACCCAACCCCCACAAGGGCAACATGAAATAGAAAAGAGTGAGAAACCTATAGGTCAGAGTTCGAGTAGTAATTTGGGAAAGAGAAAAGATTTTGAGGGACCTCGAGCTCCTAAGTATGAAAGAGGCAGATCTTCAGGGCAGAAGCAATCAAGAACCATTCGTCAAAGAACTAGAAGTTCCTACCCTATCTGTATCTATGACGTTTGTGGAAAATTACATGGGGGCAATTGTCGTAATGCCACTGAAGCTTGCTACAATTGTGGCGAGCTTGGACATTTCACTAGAGATTGTACTAGAGCACATTGATTTGCTCTCCAAAGTTCACAGACAGTTGGTCAGGGCCGAGATATAAATAGAGTTGTTATTCCTCACAACCATAACACAGTGAATCAATCTGAATATAGTAGCGCACCAGTCAGAGCGTCCACTATGCGCCAAGGAGAAAGAACAGAACTTTGGATATAGCTGCTGGTAAGTTTTTAATTTTTAGAGGAAACAATTAGTTATTATTTGATCCCAGCACTACTTATTTGTACGTTAGTCTTAGAATTATATGTTCTATTGCTATTCCTTTACATGGGAATAAATTTTGATGCTTTAGTGAATAGTTTTTTAGGATAAAAACTATGATAATAAGTGAAATTAGTTTTGGAACAGTTTATCAGCAAAAAATATTTGCTAGCATATAATAAATTATAAAGCTAATTAGTGATCCTACTTAATATAAGGCAAAAGGACCTAAAAGTAAATTATAGTAATAAAATTTCTCTAGATGGAGGCAAAGATGTTACTGTTAGTAATTGTCAATGGATATTGTAATCAGAATAAGTTTCGGATATTTGTGAATTTGAAAAGTATAAAATATAGGAAAGTATGATCTATTGGAATGTATCGTAGTAACTATGCAATGTTTTTGATGTTTGTACTGTAAGCTGCAGATTACAGTACTGACTTGAGATTATTGTGTAGAGCTATATACTACCCGATAGTGCACTAGGATAAGGATGGTTGCAAATGGCATCTGTTTTGATAGAGTAATGCTAGGACAGAATTTTATTATTGGAAATGAGTTTGAAAATCCTACTTTGGCATTTAAAACTCTATAATTAGAATATTCAAAGATCATGGTTGGAAGGTAGCAAGAGTCAACGACTCAGTTACCCTAGCACAAGTTAAAATGCATTAGGAATTGCTATAAGACTAGAGATTTCAGTATAGTCATAAATTAAAGATAACATTGATAGGGAAAGGTCATCCGGTCTCTGATATGGGGTTTATAATTGTTTTGGTATTGCAATAGATCATTTGCCTAAAGTCTAGTGAAAAACAGTATTCTATTTGTGTCGCAGTAAGACACAAAATATGATTTTGTTCCCTTGAAGGAGACAGGATGCTATGGATGATAATTATAACTTATAAAATGATTAAGAAATGATGTTTTAATGAGAATAGTAGTGTGATAGAAAATCGTTATCTCAGATATTCCTTAGGAAGAGCACAACTCCCATTGTATGGATTATAATTGATTATATCATAATCGTGCAGAACTTTTGAATGGCAAGAGAAAAAGGACAATTCGGTAGACTCCCTTCTTAAGATATTAAAGGATAGTTTATAGTTAAGCAAAAGAGAAAGTATCGATTATAAAATGGTGAAAAATAAGCTATAAGATAGCAATAGATAAAAGAAATATATATAAGTGAAAATTTGAATAGGAGATTTAAACATGATAAAGAAATATCACGAATATTGGAAGTATTGGCTAGAGTGGTTAGAGGACCAATCAAGCGTAATATTGCAGTGTAGATAATTTACTGGGAATGGTAACAAGGTATAAACTTTTAATATGACAATTGGGCTAAGGAATAAGCATATACCATTAGTTAAAGTGCTGTGGAACCATCACTCAGGCCAGGAAGCTACTTGGGAGCGTAAGGAGGACATGAGGAGACAACACCCATAACTATTCAAAAACAAAAATCAAGTAAAATTTTAGGATGAAATTTCTTTTAAGGGGGGGAAAATTGTAACACCCCTATATTAAGTAGTCTATGCATTCTACTGTTCCGGTGACCGGTGTCTGTCCAGATAGCTAGGATGTCGGGAACTATACTTAAATGTTATTAAGGAGACATAAAATGATGAAATACATGATAAGAAAATATAAGAAAAATAAAAGAGATAAAATATAACTAAGTTAAACGAGTTGGAACCGCAGCGATGGGTGACCACACCAGGAAGTTACAGCGAAGACCGTTGACTATCCCTGGACTGCAGGGAACCCTGGGAAATATTTTTGGAGCCAAATTAAAGGTCTACTGAGGTGTAATTGACATTAAAAATGTCAAAGAAAACTTAGTAAGTTAATACAAACGAAAACAAAAATTTAAGAAATCGGCGGGTCAAGGAGTTAATCGGTAGTACCAAAAAATCAAACATGCAACTCGAAGAGGGGCATTTTGGTCAATTGATACCTAGAGTTGGCTTTTGACCTAAATGTCCATGAAAATAAAGTGGTATTAAATTTTGAAAATCACATGAAAAATGAAATTAGTGTATAATGTAATTAAGGAAGTTTAAGGGGGCATAATTAGAATTTTTAAAAGTGGAATCATTAACTTTGTAACACCCCTATTTGCATAGCCTGGTACATTTCACTGTTCTGGTGATCGATGTCGGTTCGAACAATTAAGAGAAGTAGAACCACATCTAAGACACCTAGATAAGCCCTGAATACAAATAATTAGTAATTGCTAAATGGTTAAGTATAAAGAAGAAAAACAAAGCATAAGAAGTTAAATAAGCCAAGAGTCATAGCGATGGGTGACCTTCTCGGGAAATGACTACGAGGTCAGTCTAAACTCAAATTTCGAACCGAAAAATATGACGCAGCGGTCCTTAGGACTATTGCAAACACAGTGGAAAAGAGAAAATCACAGAAAAGAATTGTTAAGCAGGTCAAATAATTAGGTCAAGCATCTAGAAGAAATATTGAATTACTTGCAAATCGAATTGAACCGGCGGGGGGCAATTTGGTCAATTCACCCTTAGAGCTGACTCCTGACTTAACTGTCTAATAAAATTTGAGAAATGAAAATTTTGAAATGTAGAATTAAATTAAAGAACCATGGAAAAATAAGAGAAAAATAAAAAGAAAAAAAAAGAATTGAATTATGACATCACTTAAGTGAAGTAAGCATGATGCACTAAATCTCAATATTTAAAAAATTGAAATTTTGGGGATAAATCCTAATACTTAAAAGACAAAAATAAAAAGAAAAAAAATTCACTTCTTCTTCCTCATATCAGCCACCTCATCTCTCTCTCATTTCTCTCTCTCAAACTCCATTGAAGCCCCACTTTGAGCTTGAGAAACCCTAAATCCAATCACTAAATCCATAAATTCCTCCATTAAATCTTATCTTTGGACCTTGCTAAGCAACTTAGGAGCAAAAAAGAAGAAAGGAATTAAAGATTTGAGAAGAGGAAATTTTGTTTAAACAAGGTTAGTAATCTAAACTTGGAAATTGTAGTTAAATGTTTATGTTCTAGTTTAATTAACTTAAAATCAAAACAAAACAATTATTGGGGAAGTAATATGGAATTCGGCCAGCAGTAGGTGGGGTTGGGATTGAATGAATTTGGTGGATTTGAATGGTTATTTGAGGTGAATTAGGTGTATAGATCATGAATGTGCACTTTGAATGCATTAGATTGAACTTTATGTAATTAGGGTTTTGAGCATGTGAAAAATTGGAAAAAAAATTTGAGAATTGGTCAAATGATGTAGTTGACCTTACTTGAGTTGAGAAATAGTCAATTGTGACCATTTGTGGTGTGTATGAATTATTGGAACCAAGTTTTAATTTGGATAGGTTAGGGTCAGTATGCAGGCAGCTTGACCTAGGTCCATTTCAGGGACCAAAACTAAAAATTTACCAATCCAATTGGTGTGAGGCCTATTGGGAATGAAATTAGACACAAAATGGACTATTTTTCATCCAGGAATCATGCCTAGAAAGTGACCATAACTTAGTGAACAATTAGGCTAAATCCAGAATTGGGCACACTGCCCTATACAAAAATGACCAAATAAATAGTAGTTACGTAAATGACCATAACTTGGTCTAGGAAGGTCCAAATGGCCTGAATTTTATACTGATAGAAAGCTGAGACATAGCCCTACAAATTTCATGAAGAAAACAAACCTAAATTTTGACCATAACCTATCTAAAAAACCACCTGCAGTCAACACACCAAAAATTATCAATGTCCAGAAATGCCCAGAATTCTGGGTAACACCAAATCTGGCCAGCCATGTTCAAATGGCCATAACTTAGGCTATAAAACTCTAAATAGAGTGATTCAAAAAGGGAAATAAATTTAAGATAATAAGAAACAACTTCTATGAAGAAAACTTAGCCAAATTACCACAGAAACTTGACCAATGGAATAGTGCAAAACAAGGCACCAAATCTGAAATTTGGAAATTTCACCAAAGAGACTTAAAATTTGAGAAAACAACCAAAAATAACAAATTAGGTAACCAAAATGTGGTATGTGGATGAAATTGAAATCCCTATACCTATTAAGCATGAGAAAGTCAATAATTTAACTTGAATAGTGTCGTGAATAGTAACCCCAAAATACAAATTTTAAAGAACGTCAGGTTAAGCATATTAAAGCTAGATATAAATAGATTTGAATTTATTTTTGGACTTATGATAAATTATGATACTGAAAAACTATAAAATTATGTGTTTCAATTGAAAAGAATACCGGGAAAGAACCCAAGGCATCGAGTCAAGGCCAAGAGGCGACTCGCATAAGGTTTGTGCACAATATAAATATCCTTTAAAATTCCTTTGCAAAGTGCATGAAATGATTTGTGGCTTACTTATATTTCAAAATGATGATTGAAATGTACACTATGCTTTTGATCTAAATTGTTGGAAATTTGATGATATGTGATTTAATTGTCAGTAAATGTTTGATAAATTATTAAGATAGTTTTGAAACCACAGTGTCGTGACCATATATTTGAATGCCTTATTAGCATGACTAATGGGAGGAATTAGTTTTGAATTTTGATTCCCTCTCTGGCTGAAATGTTGAGGTGTGTGCCAGTAGTGGAAGAAATTTGAATGGGTACCCATAATTTGAGCTAGCTAGCCTTGTGATTTCTCATAAGCCTCTGGCTATTGGGATGAATATTGTTCTGAATGGCATGATATAACTGTGTGTTTTTATGAAATTCGTTTTCAGACTTCCTAAATAAAATTGTTTGGACTAAAAATTTATAAATCATGTTTTGTATCTGTTTTTCACGTTCAGTACCATATTTGAATAAATGTGATTTGAACTATGCATAAAATATTATTTTAGTATGTTATGCACCACTGAGTCATAGTACTCAGCGATGGCTGTTATTGCTATCGCAGATATAGAGACTAGAGGAGCAGCAGAGCGAGCTGCTGAGGATCTTGGAGCTACATCCCTGAGGTTTTATCGGGTATAATTTTATACCCTGATTGTAATATTTACATTTGTGTATGTAACTGTATTTACATGTCGAAACTGTTCATGAGCAGTTGTATAGAGTTTGTAATAATATTATTTTGGATTTTCTAATGTAAATTTTGGGATGATGAATGTAAATTGTGTAACACCCTTATGTTCGGTAGTGCGTTCTACTGTTTCTGTGGCCAGTGTTGTCTGGACAGCTAGGATGCCTAGAACTACACTTAGTTATGGGTGAGGAGACATAAAATAATAAAATACACGAAAAGAAAATACAAGAAAAACAAAGGAAAAATAATAGCAATGAAATGTAACTAAGTTAAACGAGCCGAGAACCCTAGCGATGGGTGACCTCACCGGGAAGTTGCGGCGTTGACCGTTGACTAGCCCTAGACTGCGGGGAACCCTGGAAAATACTTTTAAGACATAATTAAAGACCTATTGAAGTATAAATATCATTAGAAATATCAAAGAAAAATTAATTAATTAGTACAAAGAAAAATAGAAAATCGAGAAAACGACAGAACTCGGTGTTACCGAAAAATCGGGAATGAAACCCGAACAGGGGCATTGTGATCATTTGACATCCCGAGTTGTCTTTTGACCTAAATGTCCATTAAAAATAAATAATGTTACACTTAGAAAATGTCATGAAAAATTAAATTGGTGGTACATATTTTAAATAGCAAAAGATAGGAGTTAAATGTGGAATTTGGAAACTTTAGAATAAACAAATATTAAATCTTTACATGGTGCTCCACTAACTCCATTAAGTAGACCATTAAGCATCATATTGTAGCAGAAACTTCATCTTCTTCAACCTCCCAAAATCCAGCCTAAATGCTCTTGAAAGGAAACCTCCATGGCCGTCCATGGCCAAGCTCCATTCTCCCATGATCCAAGCCAATTTCCTTACACTTTCCTTCACTAAAATTGTTCTACACAACTTGGGCAGTAGATAGGCAGCAAGAAAATCAAGTTTTGGCAAGGTTTTGAAGAATTTCAAAAGTGGCAAGTATGTTTTTTTTATTATTGTTTCATTAAACCTTGCATGGATGTTATGGGTAGTTAAATTGTGGAAGGATTTTTGAAGTTTGATGAGTTAAGGGAGAGGTACATTTTTGGTAGCCATGGAACTTCAATGAGAGCAGTTTATCCTTGCATGTAAATGGTAGATTAAAGTGTTGATGTAAGTATTTATGTGTGTAGGAATAAATTGGATAATGTATACTAGATGTATGTGATAGTACACTTGATTTTGGAAGCTTGGAAACTAATGGAAGGAAATGTACAATTCGGCAAACTTGAAGTGTAGACCAAAATATGTTATTTCATGGTTTGGTTTATGGAATTATATTGTTGAATTATGGTGCTTGTTATGGCAGCTTGTATATGTGTATAAATGTTTGAGTTTGAACATGTAAATGAGCTTGTCATGTGATTAAATTGTTTGTAATTTGAACTTGGAAAATTCTGGACTATAATGTGCATATTGAGTGTGGTTATAAGCTGCCAAAATGACCAAAAATGAGTTGCTAAATGTGTTTATGTTATGGTACAAAACAGAAATGGCATGAAGGAAATAACTTGGTAAGTGTTGAATGTGTCCTTTGGTATGTGATGAAGAGTGTGTATAGGGCAGTGTATGTTTTGGCTAGAAACCTTAAGTGTGTGACTCCAATTGGTATGAGACCAATTGCAGGTGAAACTAGGCACAAAATATGCCAACTTTCATGAAGGAAGCTTAACAAAATTCTGCTTGGAAGGTAACTTGAAAAATGACCAAATCCGGATTAGTGCTTTGAAAGCCTGAAAATTGACCATTTGGGCAACAGTTAGTGTTTTGGCCATTACTCACTCAAAACAGATCCAATTGACTTGAAATTTTTACCATGAATAATTTAGACATATATCTACAATTCTTATGAAGACACCAAAGCCCAGAAATGGCAAGAACTAAGCTAAATAGCTTGCACAATTTCAGGTCCAAAAACTTACCGAACCAAAAGTGACCTAAAAATGACCTAAAGTGACCATTTTGATACATTCTGTCCAACATTGACTATAACTTGGTCTATACAACTCACAATGACCTGAAATTTTGCCTTGCGTGTACTAAGACATAGACCTACAAGTTTGTAGTTTTGACCGAAACCAGAAAACTAAGGGAACTAGGTCATTCGGCTAGGTCCAATTAGTATACCGGAATCTGACAAATTGCAATAAAATGCAATATGCATGAAAATGAATTGGGTAACATGTACCAACACTAAAAGGCTATTAAATATGATACATTGGTAACATTAAAACCTAATTCACCTAGACTGCATTGAGGGTCAACATTTTAGGTTGACTAAGGAAATAATAGAAATCAATAAATTAATTATTAAGCCTTATTGTTAGAGACAGTTTAAATGAGTACTGAGACACTTGAAATTGTGTTTCTCAGTTAGCAAAGACTCAGGGAAAGGGAAGGAAATACTAAATCAGGGCCAAGAGACAGTTATCAGAGATTTGTGCACAACAGTTATTTCTTTTGAATTTTTCAATTGAAATAAATTATGACTATTTGTATATTATTATTTTAAATTGTGAAAAGTTGTTTGATTGATATTTGATGGATACTTATTGATTGAAAAGCATTGTAAATGGTTTGAAACCACAACTATCATGTATATTGATTGAATTCATTGCTAGCTTGTCTAGTGGGATGAATTAAATTCCCTCTCTGGCTGAAGTGTTGAGGTGTGTGCCTGTTGAGGACGAATAGAATGAGTACTCATATTATTGCTAGCTAGCTATGTTATTCCTTATTAGCCATCGGCTTTTGGGACGAATTGAATTCCTCACTAGCCATCGACTTTTGGGACGAATTGAACTTTGGAACATGATTAAGCTGTGTGTATGATTTATTGATATTTATTATGATATTGTGAAATTGAGTTTAAATTCTTATTGACATTCACTGTCTTTGAATTTAACTATGGTTTTAAGTATCCTCTATTTATATGACTTATGATTTGTGATTTAAAGTTGTATTTGGTTAATGTTGTGCACCACTGAGACATTTTCTCAGCGATAGCTTTTCATTGCTGTCGCATGTAGACAGACTAACGGGGCAGCAGACTAGGCTGCTAGTACTACACTGAGAGATCATCGGGTATATTGAGTATACCATATTTTGCAATTTGTATTGTAATGTATGTTCACTGTATGTATATAGTGTTCTTGGTTTTGAGCAGCTGTAAATTAAAATTGTACATTGAAGTTGTAAAATAAATTGTAAATTATTTTGGTTTGTAAATATTGTGATATATTTCTTTTATCTCAGCATTTGAAAACACTGAAAAATTATTGTGGATTTGAGTTAACAAATGTTGAGAAACATATTGTGTTGATTAAATGTTGGAGTTTGAGATTGAGAAATATATTTGAAGTGCTTTTTACAGTTTGAAGAAGTGTTTTATTCAAAATACAGATGGCACTCTGCCAAAATTTTTATAGAAATTACTAATAATTCAAATGTGTTAGCTGTTTCACTTTAGTTCAAAAATGTTTTTAACACCTGTAAATATTGCTCACCACTGTAAAAAGAAGTAAGAAAAGTTTTAAAATCTCTTCTAGTGTATTTAATGGGTTATCAGTAAACAAAGTTGGTAATTCATTAGGTATACTACGAGATCATGTTATGCCTTACAGAAGGGTAGGGTGTGACAAATTGATTTTACTTTAATGAAAAATGAATGAAGTTATTTAGTGTTATATTTTGAAGACAATTAAATTAATAATTGTTTTGAATTTTGGAGTTTGGAAAAAATTGTGTTGATTGTGTTGTAGTAGTGATGGATTTTGATGAAAAGAATTATAGGAAGTGTTTTTACAGGTGTTTGAAGAACTATTTTTCCCAAATATAGATGGCACTCTGCCGAAATTTTTCCAAAATTTGCGGACAAATAAAAATGGACAAAAATTTTAACTAGCTTTTAAGCTTCTATTAAAAGTAAGAAAATGGTTTTAAAATCCCTTGTAGGGTACTTAATGAGTTATCGAAAGGTGAAGTTCGGTAGTTCATTAGGTATTCTACGGGATAATGTTATGCCTTATAGAGGGGTAAGGTGTGATAAACTTAATTAATTAACATTAGTGGAGGATTAGTGGACCTATAAAAGGATAAGTGGACAGCTATCTTCACTAAGTTCTTCTTCTTCTTCTTCATTTTGTCACCAACCGAACTAAAGCTCCCAAGAATTCTCCCATGGCCGCCCCACCTTCAACCATCATCTACCCATGATCAAGCTTGGATCTTCACAAATTCCTTCACTAAAGTTGGACTACACATCTTAGGCAGCATATTGGAAGTAAAAGGGAAAGATTTGAAGAAGTTTTAGCAAGCTCCAAAAGATGTAAGTGCCTATTTCCTCACCCTTTCTTCATAAATCTTAGTCCTAGTGTTGAGATAAGTTGATTTGTTGAAGAAATTGAAGAATTTATTGAGTAATTGGTGAACACCATTTTTGACAGCCATGGAAGTGTAAGGTGCTTGATTTATTTTTATGTGAATTTGATAGGAATTAAGGTTAATTGAAGTAAATTGATGTATTAGTGAGTTAATTTCATGTTTTTTATGTGTTTGGGTATTGAATTGGGGAATTGAAGAAAGTGGTAAAAATTTGAGCAATTAGTGAATTTTTGGCAGCCTAGATGAACCAAGAAAAGTGTTGGATTTCATGAAATTGCTTGATGAATTCTGGTACTAAGGGATTAATGGAAGTGTATGTAAATTATTCTTTGAAAACTATATGAAATTGTTAGGTATTTTGTGTATATTGTATTGATGTATGGGAAATTATATAAACTATCCAAAATGACCATGTTGAGATGTGATAAATGATGTTAGTGCCTTATTGTAACACCCCTATGTTCGGTAGTGCGTTCTACTGTTCCTGTGACCAGTGTTGTCCGGACAGCTAGGATGCCTAGAACTACACTTCGATATGAGTGAGGAGACATAAAATAATGAAATACAAGAAGAGAAAATACAAGAAAAACAAAGAAAAAATAATAGCAAAGAAATGTAACCAAGTTAAGCGAGCCGAGAACCTTAGCGATGGGTGACCGCACCGGGAAGTCACGGCGTGGACCGTTGACTAGCCCTGGACTGCGGGGAACCCTGGAAAATATTTTTAGGACTTAAATAGACCCCTATTGAAGTATAAATATCATTAGAAATATCAAAGAAAAATTAAATAATTAGTACAAAGAAAAGTGAGAAATCGAAAAACGGACAAAACCCGGTGTTACCGAAAAATCAGGAATGCAACCCGAACAGGGGCATTGTGGTCATTTGACACCCCGAGTTGTCTTTTGACCTAAATGTCCATTGAAAATAAATAATATTACACTTGGAAAATATAATAAAAAATTAAATTAGGGGTACTTAATATAAATAGCAAAAATAGGGTTCAAATTAGGTAATTAACATATTTAAACATAAAATATGATTGATTTTATGTGAGTGGACCACTAAGGATTATAATATGTATTAAGTGGGCAGATTGCTCCACTAAAACTTCATCTTCAACTTTAGAAATCACCATTGTCGTAGATAAAGAGCTCCCAAAACCTCTATTGCCGCATGTAATTCAAGCTTCATCATCCTCTTCATTTCACCTCCAAACACCTAGGTTGCTTCATTAAAGTTTATCCCCACATCACAAGGAAGAGTTTGATAGCAATTTCAAGAAGTTTTGGTGAAGATTTGAGAAGTCTCATCCATAGGTAAGTTTGAGTTTTTGATTTTTGCTTTGTTAAAGTTTGTAAGGATATTATGGGTGTTTGATTTATGGAGAAATTTTTGAGTTTTGATGTTGAATGGGAATGTGCACTTTTGGCAGCCATGGAAGCACCTTGAAGGCAGTTTAATTGTGCTTGTAAATGGTGAATTAAATGATTGATTAAATGTATATTGTGTAGGAAATTGTTTGGGTAATGTATACTTAGTATATGTAAATGTAAAATGAGATTTAAAGCTTGGAAAGTAATGGAATGTAAGTGTACCATTGTGGCAGTTTGCTAACTCTTGAGGAATGCTGGAATTCATGCTTGGTTTATGGAATAATGATGTTAAAATGTGTTGGTTGTTATGGCAGTTTGAGTGTATGTATGGTGGTGTGAAGTGGGACATGTAAATGAGCATGAATTGGTGATTGAATTATTGTAAATTGAATTGGACAAATTCTGCACTTATTGGTGCACATTGAATGTAATTGTAAGCTGCCAAAATGACCTATAAAATGTTTTAAATTATGTTTAGGTTGTGGTACAACTAGAATTGATTTGAATGTTGAGTTTGGTAAGTTTTAAAAGTGATCCTTGATGTGTATGCAAGAAATGCAATAAGGCAGTTTGTGTTTTAGGCCTATAACTTTAAGTGTGTGGCTCCAATTGGTATGAGACCAATTGGAGGTGAAACTAGGAACAAAATGTGCCAACTTTCATGAAGAAAGCTTGCCAAAATTCTGCTTGCAAGGTAGCTTGAAAAATGACCAAATCCGGATTAAGTGCAATAAAGGCCTGAAAATTTACCAATTGGGCAGCAGTTAGTGTTTAGGCTATAACTCACTCAAAACAGGTCCAATTGACCTGAAATTTTAACCATGAACAGTTAAGACCCATATCTACAAGTCTTATGAAGACACCAAAGCCCAGAAATGACAATAATCAAGTCAAATAGCTTGCACAAGTTCGGGCTCAAAAACTGGCCGAACCTAAAATGACCTAAAGTGACCAATTTTGATGCATTTTGACCAGCAATAGTAAAATGACCATAACTTGGTCTACATAACTCAGAATGACCTGAAATTTTGCCCCGCGTGCAATAAGACATAGATCTACAAGTTTTTAGTTTTGATCGAAACCCGAAAACCGAGGGAACTAGGTCGTCCGGCTAGGTCAAACTAGTATCCCGGAATCCAGCTAATTGCAAGAAAATGCAATATACAAGGAAATGAATTTGGTAACATGTACCAACCCTAAAAGACTATTAAATGTGATATATTAGTAACATTAAAACCTAATTTACCTAGAATGCATTGAGGGTCAACATATTAGGTTGACTAAGCAAATAATAGAATTCAGTGAATTAATTATCGAGCATTATCGTTAGAGACAGTTTAAATGAATACTAAAACACTTCAAATTGTGTTTCTCAGTTAGCAAAGACTCAGGGAAGGGAAGGAAACACTGAGTCAAGACCAGGAGATAGTTATCAGAGGTTTGTGCACAACAGCTAATTCTTTTGAATTTTTCAATTGAAATGAATTATGACTATTTGTACATTATTGTTTTAAATTGTGGAAATGTGTTTGAATGAATATTTATTGCTTGAAAAGCATTGTAAATGGTTTGAAACTGTGAAAAATTGTTTGAATGATATTGATGGATGCTTATTGATTGAAAAGCATTGGAAATGATTTGAAACCACAACTATCATGTATATTGATTGTATTCCTCGCTAGCTTGTCTAGTGGGACGAATTGAATTCCCTCTCTGGCTGAAGTGTTGAGGTGTGTGCTTGTTGAGGATGAATCGAATGAGTACTCATATTTTTGCTAGCTAGCTATCTTATTCCTCATTAGTCATCGACTTTTGGGATGAATTGAATACCTCATTAGCCATCGGCTTTGGGGACGAATTGAACCTTAGAACATGATTAAGCTGTGTGTGATTTATTGATATGTATTGTGAGATTGTGAAATGAATTTAAACTCTTATTGACATTCATTGTCTTTTGAAATTAACTATGTTTTGATCTCTGAGATTTATTGTGTTATTGTGTTAAATTCCTTATGACATTAATTATCTTGAATTTAACTATGATTTTACGTACCCATCATTTATATGATTTATGAACTGTGATTTAAAGTTGTATTTGGTTAATGTTGTGCACCACTGAGACATTGTCTCAGCGATAGCTTTTCATTGCTGTCGCAGGTAGACAGACGGACAGGGCAGCAGATTAGGCTGCTAGTACATCCAGCGAGAGATTATCGGGTATAACAAGTATACTAAATTTTGCATTTTATACTGTAATATATGACCACTGTATGTACATATTGTTCTTGGTTTTGAGCAGTTGTAAATTAAAATTGTACATTGAAGTTGTAAAGTAAATTATGAGATATTTTGGCTTATAAAATTTGTACTGTATTTCTTTATCTCAGCCTTTGAAAAATTATTGTGGATTGAGTAGAAAAACATATTGTGTTGAATTTTGTTGGAGTTTGAGAATGAGGAAAATATTGAAGTGTTTTTTTTACAGGTTTCCTGAAGAACTGTTTTATCCAAAATACAGATGGCACTTTGCCTTTTTACAGAAATTCCTAATAATTCATATGTGTTAGTTCTATCACTTCAGTTCAAAAATTTTTTAACACCTGTAAACAGTGCTCACCACTGTAAAAAAAAAAAAAAGAAGTAAGAAAAGTTTTAAAATTCCTTGTATTATATTTAATGGGTTATCAGTAGACGAAGGTAATTCATTAGCTTTACTATGGGATCATGTTATGCCTTACAAAGGGTAGGGTGTGACACTTATAAATCCAGAATTTTGGTAAGGAAAGTTAAGGTGAAGCAAGTAGGATGTGTAATGGTTGTGCATTTGATGAAGTGTATAAGGGCAGTATACAATTGAGCTTATAATCTGATTTGTGTGAACCCAATTGGTATAAAGCCAATTGGAGGTAAAATTAGACTCAATATGGACCAACTTTCATGTAGAAAGCTTGCTAAAATTCTATCCAGAAAAGACCTCAAACTTGACCTAATCCGGAATTAGTAACTTGGCAAACCCAAAATTTGACCACATAAATAGTAGCCATTCAATTGGCCATAACTCACTCAAAACAGGTCCAAATGACTTAAAGTTTATATCATTAGAAAGCTTAGACATAGGGATACATCTTTTGTGAAGATCACAGAACCCAAAAATTCCATTTACTAAGTCAAATTGATTGCCTAAGTTGGGTTACAAAAACTACCAGAATTGAGATTTACCTAATAGTGACCCAGAATTTGTCAAATAAGTGCAACTTGACCAGCATTAGTAACATGACCATATCTTGGTCTATACAACTCCAAATGACATGAAATCAGTGCCAAAAATTCAATAAGACAAAGAACTATAAAATTGGTAATTGGACCAAAACCCAAAAACCAAGAGAAATAGGTCAATTAGCTTGATCAAATTAATGTACAAAATCTGGAAATGGTATAATTGACCATTAAATCCAGCATATTCATGTAAGCATATCTCCCTCTAGAAGTCTTCAATTATAATGAGCCATACCATTATGGAAAGCTAAGAAATAGAACTAAACATTGCTTTAGACATTCTCCTCAATATTTATAAAAGAAATAAGAAAAGAAAAATAAAAATAAATGAAATTAAATTGTAATTATGACATGTGTATGATGTCATAATGATGCAATTAAATTTCTCCATCCAATTAAAACTTGACAAACACAATTAAAAAGAATAAAAGGGAATTAAAAGAGAAAAAACTAGTCATCTTCTACCTCTGATAAGTGCATAAATTATTAATTTTACTTCCATCACATTTAATGTTTCTAGCGTATCTTTGTGCCTAGTTCAGTTGATTAAAGTATAATTATCTATTGAGCATATGTTTAGAGAGTTGTTGAAATAATTGTGTTAAATAGAGAAATTTTTAGCATTTGCATTAATTTGACTCTTGCTGTATTTTTCAGGGTTTTGGTGAAATCCCATAACATATAAGTGTGGAAGGAAACTTAGAAAGGTTGAAGGATTGAGAAGCATTGTTGATAAAAAGTAGATGGGTCGTGTAAGCACAACCACAGACCCGTGTAACATTCTGCCAGAAGAAATCCAAATAACCGAGGAAGAAACAAAGTACACGGGCCGGTAACTTGACCCATGTAAATCCTAGAGACCCGTGTAACTTTCTGTGCTAATGTAAGACATGCCCATTTAACTCCAGTAAGTTACACAGCCCTGGGCCGTGTAGTGATACACGGGCCGTGTATCCATCGACAATCAGTTTCCTGATTTTGCTCCAGTTGCAGTTTTTAACAGAAAACCTAACCCTAGACCAGTTATTATAATTAGAAGAGGCAACAGCCGACACAAGAACACATAATTTTCGGCAGCCTCTCCATTCGTCTTTGAGAATTCTTCTTTTTCTTCTTCAATTTTCTGTAAGCCATGAACATGAGTGGCTAAGTTTTTAATTCAGTTCAAGGAATTCAACTTTCTATGTGTGATTTGTGAGACCAGGTTCTTAATTTAATTTATGTCTTTTTGAATATCTATTGTTTTCTGATTTAATTGTTTTTGATCTGTTGAATGATTTGCTAAAAAGGCCTATTAGTTAATTGTTTGATTTGATCAATTGTTAGTTCATCTTCATAATCCGTAATTGTTTTGTAAGATTGAACATGAGTAGCAATTAGGTTTTATTAATTATAATCCAAGTTTTCGATAATAACCTAAGGAAACAATAGGGTGGATTAAATGATTTATGCTTCATAAATTGTTATTCAGCTTAACTACTTCCTTTTCTTAAAGCAGTTATTAATTTGATGAGGATTGCTTAATACCAACTCAGTTAATAATTAGAGTCAATAAGAGTGTTGGGCTTGAATTGATGAGTATAGAGAAGTTGGGGGTTTACCTCGCTGTTTGGTAAATCTACGTTAAGTATTCAATAAGATATAATTGTATTTCTTTTTTCTATGATCAAATCAATGCATTGGAATGCGAATTACCTTGGACTGAAGTTTGTTTAATTGGAAAGTTTCTTATTTTTAGATCTTAATTTTGGATTTTTTATTTCTTCTTTGGATTGTGAATTAACACCCCCCCCCCCTCCCAACCTTTGTTTCTTTTTCCATTATACAAGTGCATGAAATTTAATAATTCAATCTCTAGGGTTCGACCTGGATTTACCACTTACTGCAGAAAATATTTCATAATTGGTGATTTCAGTTAATTTAATTTCTGGTGGATTCGACAACCATCAAGAATTTTGGCGCCATTGTCAGGGACTGAAATTTATTGGAATTCGTGTTTTTTGGTGTTAGGATATTTTGTTATTAATTATGTTTCTGAAGTGTTGCTATTTTCAAGTTTTTGAAAAAAAAAATTACGGTGTTACTGTTCATTAAGATTTTTGGTTGAATTTGGAGGGCGGCCCATACCTATCTTGAAGGAAATGACGCTCTGATCAAGACCAATCAATCCATAGGATTCCTTGGCCCCACCCTCTTGAGGCCAAATTCGATTGTTTTCTAGGGTTTTGAGGCATTTTTCTGTTTTTACTTTGATCTCTTTTTGTTTATGATCAGAACTTCTCAATCTAGTGAGTTGATATTTGATCTAGAAGTAGAAAAAAACAGCTAAACAGTTGAGAAAATTAGCTAAGCAAGCTAGACAGATTCCGAGTACATCTGAAGGAGTCTAATCTCCAAAGGAGCTAAGTTCGTATTCGAATTCAAAGTCAAGTTTCAAAAACGATACCATGGCTGGTAGGACTTTAAAAGAGTTGGCTGCTCCTAATCTAAACCAACAGCCTTTGTGTATTCAATACCCTGCTTTAAATGCTGCTTTTGAGTTGAAATCTAGACTAATCCATTTGTTGCCTAAGTTTCATGGTCTTGTAGGTGAGGATCCATATAAGCATCTAAAGGAATTTTATGTCGTGTGTTCCAGCATGAAACCTCAAGGAGTTTTAAAGGATCAAATCAAGCTTCAAGCTTCCCCTTTCTCACTGGAGAGCACAGCTAAGGATTGGTTGTATTACCTTCCTTCTGGATCTGTCAACTCATGGAATGGGATGAAGCAGATATTTCTGGAGAAGTATTTTCCTGCTTCCCATGCTGCCAATATAAGAAAAGAAATTTATGGCATTCGGCAGTACAATGGAGAGAGCTTGTATGAGTATTGGGAGAGATTTAAGAAGCTGTGTGCAAACTGTCCCCATCATCAAATAAGTGAGCAGTTTTTGATTCAGTATTTCTATGAGGGACTTCTACCAATGGACCATAGTATGATAGATGCTGCTAGTGGAGGAACTTTGGTTGACAAGACACCAGATGAAGCAAGGAGACTGATTGCTAACATGGCAGTAAATTCTCAATAGTTTGGAATGAGAATAAATCACACACCTATGAAGGTTAATGAGGTAAGTACATCTAACCTTGAGAAATAGATTTCTTATTTAACTTCTTTGGTTAGGCAGTTGGCTGTAGGGAACATGCAGACTGTTAAGGTATGTGGAATTTGTTCGGGTTCTGGTCATGCTACTGACATGTGTCCTGTGTTACAAGAGGATGAATCAATGTAACATGCTAATGCAGTAGGACATTATGGACAGCCACAACGCAGGTATGATCCCTTTTCTAGTACCTATAATCCAAGATGGCGAGATCATCCCAATCTGAGTTATGGGAATCAACCGGTGCAAAACCGATACCAACAGCAAAGACCACAAGTGAATCAACCACAATTGTCTCCACCTCTGCCTCCCTCAAATCAAGGTATGTCACTTGATGAAATTGTTAAGGCTTTGGCTAACAATACACAACAGTTTCAATAGGAGACCAGAAATAGCATTCAAAACATAGAGAGGCAAATTGGTCAGTTAGCCTCATCTGTGAGTAAGCTTGAAGCTCAAGGTTCTGGAAAGCTTCCATCACAAACAGTCATGAACCCTACAGAAAATGCAAGTGCGATACTATTGCAGAGTGGGAAAGAAGTTGATAATCATACTCCACATAAGTCAATAAAAAAGAAGAAGCAAGGAGAAAAAGAGTCTAAAGTTCCTAAAGTTGAGGTAAATACTGAACATAAACTGAATAAGGTTAATAATTCTATTCTTCTTCCATTCCCCTGCAGGTTGGCCAAGACGAAGAAAGAAGAACAAGAGAAAGAAATTTTGGAGACTTTCAGGAAGGTAGAGGTCAATATACCTTTGCTGGATGCAATCAAAAAAGTTCCTAGGTATGTTAAATTCCTTAAGGAATTATGCACTACAAAGCGCAAGTTGAGGAATAATGAGAAGTTCAATGTGGGGGAAAATGTATCGGCATTAATTCAGTAAAAATTACCCCTTAAGTGTAAGGATCCAGGTTCGTTTTCTATTCCCTGCAAAATAGGTGATTCTAGATTTGAACATGTAATGGCAGATTTAGGAGCATCTATTAATGTTATGTCAAATTCAGTTTTTCAAACTTTAAATTTGGGTCCTTTGAAAGAAACCAGTGTCATTATTCAGTTAGCTGATCATTCTAATGCTTACCCATTAGGAGTAGTTGAGGATGTGTTGGTGCAAGTTGGAGAATTGATTTTTCCTGCAGATTTTTACATTCTGGATATGGAGGATGATAGTGTTCCCACATCAAAGTCAACTTTGATTTTCTTTGGAAGACCTTTCCTAAAAACTGCCAAGATAAAAATTGATGTGGATGAGGGTACCTTAACTATGGAGTTTGATGGAGATACTGTCAAATTTAATATCTTTGATGCCATGAAGTATCCCGCTGATGATCATTCTGTCTTTTCTATTAATGTTGTTGATACAATTGTGCAGGATGTTTTCGAGGATGAGTTAGAAAGAAAATTACAATTGCATGGATTAGAGGGAATTCGCCTTAAGGCTTATGAGAAATCTAGGATCTATAAAGAAAAAACAAATGCATTCCATGAAAAACTAAGGAAGCAATTTGTGATTGAACAAAAAGTTTTGTTGTATAATTTCATATTGAAGCTGATGCCTGGTAAGTTGCGTTCTTGTTGGATTGGACCCTTTGTTGTTACTAATGTGTTTCCTTATGGTATAGTTGAAATTCAAAATTTAGGAACTAACAAAGTGTTCAAGGTCAACGGTCATGAACTCAAGCCATTTTATGAGGGGTTTTAGGAGCATTCAATTGATTAACGAGCTTTGCCATGTCGAGCTAACGATGGTAAACAAAGGCGCTACTTGGGAGGCAACCCATGGGTGGCTTGTTAGCCACAATCAGATTTGTTTTCTTTCCCTTATTTTATTTTGTAGCATTTTTTTTTCTTTTCTTTTGCATTTGGACTTTACATTGGGGACAATGTAAGTTTTAAGTGTGGGGGAGGAGAAATTTGTCTTACTGCAATTTTTTTTTAATTATTAAAAAAATAATAAAATAAAATAAAATTTGTTCTCATAAGCTTGATTCATGATTCTATATTAACTCTCGGAGAGAAGTGCTTTATCCATGAAATGACTTTTCTATTTTAGATTGAATTTTCGATATTTTAAACAAGGTAATAGTAACTTTAATGATGGATTTTCTCTCTTCTCTATACCATATAGTAATTTTTTTTCCTGCATAAATCATTTAGGCTTGATTTAATAGTGAAATGATTGGTTATGTGTGCTTTAAACTAGTGTCATACATATTTCAGAACTTAGTTTAATCTATCAGGGCACTTTATAATATGTAGATGCATAAATTGGGGGAAATAAAAGTTTGAACTTAAAAATTGCTCCGCTATTTTAGTTAAGCAAACTAACCAGGGGTCTTCATGAACCCCATGTCGATTCTCAGGCCAAAAGCTAGCTAGAATATGAGCAAGGTACTTTTCTGAAGGTGATGGTTAAAAATAATAATAATAATAATAATAATAATAATAATAATAAATAAAAAGTAACTGTGACAAGAGAGAAATACCAATTTCAAAATAAAAATAAATAAAAATAAATAAATAAAATATCTCCCCTAAGATTTGCAAAGAGCTATAATTATTGTGCCTTGATAAATTAACCGTGTGTTTTGGTATGTATTGATTTAAAATTTTATGGAACTTTAATTGTGTGAGCTTAATTGATTTCAAGCCTTTTGTTTTGTGTTGGAAAATTGTTGATATATTAGTATGGTGTTAATGAAATTTATTATGATGGTTATTACCTTACTTGTCTCTTCTTTCAAAGTTTTAATTTGTTGTTAGAGAATGAAATTTGTTCTTTCAAAGAGCTTAAGGTGTATAAGTGCACTAACCTCTTGTAGGGCAGAATTTTTCACGCTCAAACTTCACTTTCCTTCCTTTTCTAGGCTGCGAAACACTTCCCCAAGAGGTATGGACAAGTTTTAATGAAAGGTGTCTAGGGTTTTATAGTGGAAATTCATGGGAAAATGGAAGTGATGCAAGAAATTTTTATGGAGGGCTATGGAAGAGAGGTCACGTTTTGAGGAAGAAGAAGAAGAAGATGACCAGAATTTTTGGTCCATTTTGTATCTTTTAAATGTTTTAAGAATGCTTGTTAACTTGTTATTGGTTGGAAGTAAGTGAGTGACATCATGTGATGTCATTATCTTTAATTTTCTTTATTTTCTTTTCTTTTCTTTTCTACTAACTTCAAATTAATTTTTCATCAACATTAATTCATATTTTATGTCATAATAATTATTTACTCAACTGGACAAGTCGGCCAAAAATCGTCTCTGAAGGCGAAATGACCAAAATGCCCTCCATTTGGCTTAACGGGTCAAAATTGTCTGTACCGATTGAAAAATTTTTTTAAATATTTTCTTGGCATTCTAATGCCATAGGAACCTCAATGACCCTTCTCTGGAGTCCTAAAAATTATTTTATGAATTTTTCCCCGGGTCTAGGGCTCCTCGTTGCGAGAACCGCAACTTCACTCTGGTTACCCATCGCTTGGGCACCGACTCGTTTAACTTGGTTGTATTTTATTTCAAAAATTTTTCCTAAATTTTTCTTATTAATATTTGAGTTAATTATGGTTCCTAACTTTAGTTTAAATATTTTTCCGGACGTTCTAGCTCTCCGGACCGACACCGTCCAAGTAGAATGTACTGAGTTGCTAAGGGTGTTACAACTCTTCCCCTCTAATTTAAATTTCGTCCTCGAAATTTACTGGGTGTTTTGGGTTCTGAGATAATTCTTTTACCCTTCTATTACTCCATCTGTCTACTTCTTTTGTATATATGGTACTATTTAGTTTTTTCGAATCTATCATTATACACTTAGGCATATCATAAAGGAAATACTTTACCTCAAATTCACATCTGGGGCTTCTTGTTCCTCTCGACTTGTGTATCATTTGGAAGTGGTGTTACTGTTGTACTTAGTCCTTCCATGACCTCTGTTTGGGTTCGTGGTAAATTCCTCTTAGGACAATCTTTCAAACGATGGTCTATGGCCCCACATCTATAACAGGCTCCAGTCAATCCCCTACATTCACCTTTATACCACTTGTTACAATGGCCACATTTTCTTGCTTGTCCTGGCGCACTCACTACTAGTGTTTCTGGTTGATCTCTTCTAGGTATAGGCACAGGTTTGGATCTCCTACTTTGATCGGATGTCCGGCTTAAACTGTTCTCTTGGTCTCTTATTACTAGACTGCCCAAATTTCCTCTTTTCGATCACCACTCCTCTTTCCTCTTCATGAACATAGCTAATATATTTCTTTCTGAACTCTATCAGAAAGAATTCCCAAGTTACGTTAGCTGGTGGCACTACCTTGGTTACGACATCCCACCATCGATATGCAGCTTCTTGTAACAATGAAACTGCACACTCCAAACTCTGTTCTGGTGTGCAATAGAGCTGCTGCAAGACTCTTTTAGTCCTTTCTAACCAATACTCAGCTGCTACAGAATCGTCTTCCTTTCTACCATTGAAATCTACTGCTCCATATTTCCTAATTTTTCCTAGAGGTGATTTCCGCTGAAGCGGTGGTGGAATAACTTGATCATCTGTCCAAGAATTCATCATCTTCTCAAACAAGGCCTGTTGGGGTTGTACAGGCACCTCTTGCACTGGTGGAGCTGGATCTCCCTGATTTCCAATATCACTCCCAGTCGGGATACGACTTACTACTTCTTCTTCTACTGCCCTCTGTGATTCTGAGTCCATACCTTAACCTAAAATAACCAAGAAAACAGATATGCATTAGTGTCACCTCAACTCATATAAATGCAATGCATGTTATGCACACAATCTTATTCTATCTATCTATGCCTAGGAACACCTACACCGTGCTCTGATACCAATAAATGTAACACCCCTCACCCGACTACAGTGTAGCCGAGCAAAGTGTGCTACATTCGGTGCCGGAGCACCCTATCTTATCTTACTTTATTCCTTTCATATTTTGATCTCGATATATTTTAATATTAATAAATTTTTCGACGGAGAAACCAACGGAGTTTCCCCTATTTTATTACCAGTTGACGTATTTTACTATTTACCTGTTTGAAAGTTTCAATAATATTTTACAAATAAAATCTCATCAATTATTTTCATAACCATCTCATAATTCACATCTCATTCATATATCTCAATTTCATATTCATTTCCATGCATTATCTATATATTTCAAATCTGTCTTCGAATCCATACAATCTCATTCATGCTCAAATCACATAAGTAAAATTTTCAAATTTCTTTAATTTACATAATTTCATAATTTACATGATATATAAATTAATTACATATGAAAAAGCTAATTTATTAAATTACATTACATTTCTATTAATTACCTGCTCATAATCTACATTATAATACAATATCTAGCATTTTATACTAAATACAAAATATGATCTATATGGGCCCTATCTACATGCATTGCTGAGGAGGTGACAACCTTGAATACTCCAGCCACTTCTGCAGATCTGGACTCCAAAAATCTTAGTCAAAGTACCTGTGCGAGGAAACAAATCCATCGCGCTAAGCATTGCTGCTTAGTGGTGCAATAATAGAACAAGAAAATAAAATATACAAATAAAGAAAGAACGAAGCATAATTTGAATATTTAAGAATCAATTTAATTTAATACAATGTGTCTAATATTAATTATCTTTTGTTCTCATTTGTTTCGCTTTGAAAGCGTTTAATTCCGAAATTCACAGGGATAATGTACAACATACAGAATTAATAAAAATACTCAGTTTATATTTATATGGCAATAGAAGGTACATTTAAAATATTTAGTTAAGTTATACCTATTTTTGCAACTCTTTTATCATTTTACTTTACAATTTTTATGTGGTTTGGATCATTTCATAATCGTAACTAATTCTTTTGAAGTCTTGTTAACTCATTTATTTGATTTCGAATATTTTTAATTACTAATAATCTTAATTTATTTTGATAAATTACACTGCCCAAGTAACCTACGACAGGCTGACTAAACTGGATAACGGGTCGTTGGCTCTGGACACCGCGGTGCCTCGGGCCGTCATACCATGGGACGCAGAACGTCAACCATGTATGCAGTCAGTATGGCTAAAAAGCCATGATGTCACATAACCGGGCATAAAAGCCATGAATACTGGCATAAGAGCCATGAATACGGGCATAGAGCTATGAATATAGGCATAAAGCCTTTTGCAGTACTGCTAAAACAATACCCTATTGGCATGCCAAACAATCCAATCTGATACACATGTCTAGGCAATACAAGGGCACATAATATCATTAAATATTAATATATTGTATTTTATGACTTCATTATTTCATGATAAATTTCGATTATAATTCATACATTCATTTGATCATTTATATGATCACAATTCACATCAATTATCCTTTTATACCATTGTACTCAAAACATTTTTCTTTTTTCATTTATACATTCAAGAATCTACTCATGTAATTACAATTTTTATATTTCAAGTTGAGTTATTAATATGTTATGAATTCCATTTGTGATGGGCATATAAGCCCTAACTAATTATTCACATCAATTTGGTGACTTATTTTTCATGTTTCAAGTAATCCATAAATATTTCATGGATTTCAAATTTATGACCTTAATTTCTTTTTAACAATTTTGACTAGGATGCATAGTCCACATTTGTCATACAATTCTAAGCATTTAAGCTTAGAATTGGTTCTAGGTCTTCATCTTAATTTACTAATCATTTTGATTACTATTCACCTTACTAGTCAACCCAAAATGTTGACCTTTTTATACTTAATGGATATATTAATTCTAATTACACCAAGATCCCACATTTTTAGTTTTACATTTGCTAGTATTAATTGCCAATTGTAATTTAAAGTCTCCTAGATGCATTTCTAATTTCAAATTTTGAATTTTCAAGTTTTGGTGTCACTATTCACCTTATTGGTCAATAAAAATGTTGACTTTTGGATAGAAAATAGGTACATTGGTTTTAACACACCCAACATACCACATTTTGCATTGAAAACTTGTTGGCATTAAGCATCAATACCATTTCTAAACTTAAACCAAGGGAAGCAGAATTTTCAGTTTTTGAAGCCTAACTTTACTGTTCCATTAAGCACTGTTGCAGTGGGAATTTGAGGAATTGGTAAACATAAAAGTTGTTTCTTATTTTGTCTAGTTGAATTTATTTTTTTGAATCACTCCATTTGGAGTTTTTTAGCTCCAGATATGGTCCAAAAACCACAGCTGGCCGGATTGGAAAAACTGCAGAATTACCAAATCTACAGTACCATGAACAGTGACTGTGACTGCCATTTGGGTTAGGTTCTGGTCATAATTTGGGGTAGGTTTCTTCATGAAAGTTGTTTATCTATGTCTTAACTTGTTGCTGTAAAACGTTCAGGTCAATTGACCATATCTACAGTGAGTTATGGCCAAATGAATAGTTACTGTTCATTTCGTCATTTCTGCAGGTACTGTTGCAGGGTATCCAGATTGGGGCCAACTTTTGGTCCACTTGCTTTGGTCTTTTGGGCATGGTTTCTTCAGAAAAATTGTGCCATTATAAGTCTAGTTTCACGTCCAATTGGCCAAACACAAATTGGACCTACACAGCCAAAGTTATGGTTGTCTAAATGGGCTGGAATCACAGCCTCATTGCTACTGTCTCTAGGCAGCCTTCTCATTTCAATTTGCCATACATTAGCTCACTTTAAATTATGATTAACTTGCCTCAAATGGTCACTAATTGACCATTAGAATGTCCATTAATCATTTCATAAGCCAAGTCCAATTTTTCACTCCCAAAACCCTAATTTTCCCTTTCAATTCACCCATACACCTAGTTAAGCACTTTCATTCATTCTTTATGTGTATATACACCTTAAACATAATCTCTAATTCATTTTAAGTCCATTAAAACCATCAAAAACACTCCATCATTGTTCCTTCCTTAGGGCTATCAAAATTCATGGTGGACACACACATATATTTGGTTCATTTAATTCACAAATTCTTACTCAATTCAAGTCACTAACATGGAAATAAAGAGCTTAAGGTGTATAAGTGCACTAACCTCTTGTAGGGCAGAATTTTTCAAGCTCAAACTTCACTTTCCTTCCTTTTCTAGGCTGCGAAACACTTCCCCAAGAGGTATGGACAAGTTTTAATGAAAGGTGTCTAGGGTTTTATAGTGGAAATTCATGGGAAAATGGAAGTGATGCAAGAAATTTTTATGGAGGGCTATGGAAGAGAGGTCACGTTTTGAGGAAGAAGAAGAAGAAGATGACCAGAATTTTTGGTCCATTTTGTATCTTTTAAATGTTTTAAGAATGCTTGTTAACTTGTTATTGGTTGGAAGTAAGTGAGTGACATCATGTGATGTCATTATCTTTAATTTTCTTTATTTTCTTTTCTTTTCTTTTCTACTAACTTCAAATTAATTTTTCATCAACATTAATTCATATTTTATGTCATAATAATTATTTACTCAACTGGACAAGTCGGCCAAAAATCGTCTCTGAAGGCGAAATGACCAAAATGCCCTCCATTTGGCTTAAATATTTTCTTGGCATTCTAATGCCATAGGAACCTCAATGACCCTTCTCTGGTGTCCCAAAAATTATTTTATGAATTTTTCTCCGGGTCTAGGGCTCCTCGTTGCGAGAACGCAACTTCACTGCGTTACCCATCGCTTGGGCACCGACTCGTTTAACTTGGTTGTATTTTATTTCAAAAATTTTTCCTAAATTTTTCTTATTAATATTTGAGTTAATTATGGTTCCTAACTTTAGTTTAAATATTTTTCCGGACGTTCTAGCTCTCCGGACCGACACCGGTCACCGGAACAGTAGAATGTACGGAGTTGCTACCGAGAGGGTGTTACAACTCTTCCCCTCTAATTTAAATTTCGTCCTCGAAATTTACTGGGTGTTTTGGGTTCTGAGATAATTCTTTTACCCTTCTATTACTCCATCTGTCTACTTCTTTTGTATATATGGTACTATTTAGTTTTTTCGAATCTATCATTATACACTTAGGCATATCATAAAGGAAATACTTTACCTCAAATTCACATCTGGGGCTTCTTGTTCCTCTCTGACTTGGGTAACATTTGGAAGTGGTGTTACTGTTGTACTTAGTCCTTCCATGACCTCTGTTTGGGTTCGTGGTAAATTCCTCTTAGGACAATCTTTCAAACGATGGTCTATGGCCCCACATCTATAACAGGCTCCAGTCAATCCCCTACATTCACCTTTATACCACTTGTTACAATGGCCACATTTTCTTGCTTGTCCTGGCGCACTCACTACTAGTGTTTCTGGTTGATCTCTTCTAGGTATAGGCCTGGGTTTGGATCTCCTACTTTGATCAGATGTCTGGCTTAACTGTTCTCTTGGTCTCTTATTACTAGACTGTCCAAATTTCCTCTTTTGCTGATCACCACTCCTCTTCTGTTCCTCTTCATGAACATAGCTAATATATTTCTTTCTGAACTCTATCAGAAAGAATTCCCAAGTTACGTTAGCTGGTGGCACTACCTTGGTTACGACATCCCACCATCGATATGCAGCTTCTTGTAACAATGAAACTGCACACTCCAAACTCTGTTCTGGTGTGCAATAGAAATTTGCAAGACTCTTTTAGTCCTTTCTAACCAATACTCACTGAATCGTCTTCCTTTCTACCATTGAAATCTACTGCTCCATATTTCCTAATTTTTCCTAGAGGTGATTTCATTGAAGCGGTGGTGGAATAACTTGATCATCTGTCCGAAGAATTCAGTCATCTGCTCAAACAAGGCCTGTTGGGGTTGTACAGGCACCTCTTGCACTGGTGGAGCTGGATCTCCCTGATTTCCAATATCACTCCCAGTCGGGATACGACTTACTACTTCTTCTTCTACTGCCCTCTGTGATTCTGAGTCCATACCTTAACCTAAAATAACCAAGAAAACAGATATGCATTAGTGTCACCTCAACTCATATAAATGCAATGCATGTTATGCACACAATCTTATTCTATCTATCTATGCCTAGGAACACCTACACCGTGCTCTGATACCAATAAATGTAACACCCCTCACCCGACTACAGTGTAGTCGAGCAAAGTGTGCTACATTCGGTGCTGGAGCACCCTATCTTATCTTACTTTATTCCTTTCATATTTTGATCTCGATATATTTTAATATTAATAAATTTTTCTACGAAGAAACCAAAGTAGTTTACACTATTTTATTACCAGTTGACGTATTTTACTATTTACATTTTTGAAAGTTTCAATAATATTTTACAAATAAAATCTCATCAATTATTTTCATAACCATCTCATAATTCACATCTCATTCATATATCTCAATTTCATATTCATTTCCATGCATTATCTATATATTTCAAATCTGTCTTCGAATCCATACAATCTCATTCATGCTCAAATCACATAAGTAAAATTTTCAAATTTCTTTAATTTACATAATTTCATAATTTACATGATATATAAATTAATTACATATGAAAAAGCTAATTTATTAAATTACATTACATTTCTCTTAATTACATTCTCATAATCTACATTATAATACAATATCTAGCATTTTATACTAAATACAAAATATGATCTATATGGGCCCTATCTACATGCATTGCTGAGGAAGTGACAACCTTGAATACTCCAGCCACTTCTGCAGATCTGGACTCCAAAAATCTTAGTCAAAGTACCTGTGCGAGGAAACAAATCCATCGCGCTAAGCATTACTGCTTAGTGGTGCAATAATAGAACAAGAAAATAAAATATACAAATAAAGAAAGAACGAAGCATAATTTGAATATTTAAGAATCAATTTAATTTAATACAATGTGTCTAATATTAATTATCTTTTGTTCTCATTTGTTTCGCTTTGAAAGCGTTTAATTCCGAAATTCACAGGGATAATGTACAACATACAGAATTAATAAAAATACTCAGTTTATATTTATATGGCAATAGAAGGTACATTTAAAATATTTAGTTAAGTTATACCTATTTTTGCAACTCTTTTATCATTTTACTTAACAATTTTTATGTGGTTTGGATCATTTCATAATCGTAACTAATTCTTTTGAAGTCTTGTTAACTCATTTATTTGATTTCGAATATTTTTAATTACTAATAGTCTTAATTTATTTTAATAAATTACACTGCCCAAGTAACCTACGACAGGCTGACTAAACTGGATAACGGGTCGTTGGCTTTGGACACCGCGGTGCCTCGGACCGTCATACCATGGGACGCAGAACGTCAACCACGTATGCAGTCAGTATGGCTAAAAAGCCATGATATCACATAATCGGGCACAAAAGCCATGAATACGAGCATAAGAGCCATGAATACGGGCGTAGAGCTATGAATATAGGCATAAAGCCTTTTGCAGTACTGCTAAAACAATACCCTATTGGCATGCCAAACTATCCAATCTGATACACATGTCTAGGCAATACAAGGGCACATAATATCATTAAATATTAATATATTGTATTTTATGACTTCATTATTTCATGATAAATTTCGATTATAATTCATACATTCATTTGATCATTTATATGATCACAATTCACATCAATTATCCTTTTATACCATTGTACTCAAAACATTTTTCTTTTCTCATTTATACATTCAAGAATCTACTCATGTAATTACAATTTTTATATTTCAAGTTGAGTTATTAATATGTTATGAATTCCATTTGTGATGGGCATATAAGCCCTAACTAATTATTCACATCAATTTGGTGACTTATTTTTCATGTTTCAAGTAATCCATAAATATTTCATGGATTTCAAATTTATGGCCTTAATTTCTTTTTAACAATTTTGACTAGGATGCATAGTCCACATTTGTCATACAATTCTAAGCATTTAAGCTTAGAATTGGTTCTAGGTCTTCATCTTAATTTACTAATCATTTTGATTACTATTCACCTTACTAGTCAACCCAAAATGTTGACCTTTTTATACTTAATGGATATATTAATTCTAATTACACCAAGATCCCACATTTTTAGTTTTACATTTGCTAGTATTAATTGTCAATTGCAATTTAAAGTCCCCTAGATGCATTTCTAATTTCAAATTTTGAATTTTCAAGTTTTGGTGTCACTATTCACCTTATTGGTCAATAAAAATGTTGACTTTTGGATAGAAAATAGGTACATTGGTTTTAACACACCCAACATACCACATTTTGCATTGAAAACTTGTTGGCATTAAGCATTAATACCATTTCTAAACTTAAACCAAGGGAAGCATAATTTTCAGTTTTTGAAGCCTAACTTTACTGTTCCATTAAGCACTGTTGCAGTGGGAATTTGAGGAATTGGTAAACATAAAAGTTGTTTCTTATTTTGTCTAGTTGAATTTCTTGTTTTGAATCACTCCATTTGGAGTTTTGTAACTCCAGATATGGTCCAAAAACCACAGTTGGCCGGATTGGAAAAACTGCAGAATTACCAAATCTATAGTACCATGAACAGTGATTGTGACTACCATTTGGGTTTGGTTCTGATCATAATTTGGGATAGGTTTCTTCATGAAAGTTGTTTATCTATGTCTTAACTTGTTGCTTTAAAAATTTCAGGTCAATTGACCATATCTACAGTGAGTTATGGCCAAATGAACAGTTACTGTTCATTTGGTCATTTCTGCAGGTACTGTTGCAGGGTATCCGGATTGGGGCCAACTTTTGGTCCACTTGCTTTGGTCTTTTGGGCATGGTTTCTTCAGAAAAATTGTGCCATTATAAGTCTAGTTTCATGTCCAATTGGCCAAACACAAATTGGACCTACACAGCCAAAGTTATGGTTGTCTAAATGGGCTGGAATCACAGCCTCATTGCTGCTGTCTCTAGGCAGCCTTCCCATTTCAATTTGCCATACATTAGCTCACATCAAATAATGATTAACTTGCCTCAAATGGTCACTAATTGACCATTAGAATGTCTATTAATTATTTCATAAGCCAAGTCCAATTTTTCACTCCCAAAACCCTAATTTTCCCTTTCAATTCACCCATACACCTAGTTAAGCACTTTCATTCATTCTATATGTGTATATACACCTTAAACATAATCTCTAATTCATTTTAAGTCCATTAAAACCATCAAAAACACTCCATCATTGTTCCTTCCTTAGGGCTGCCGAAATTCATGGTGGACACACACATATATTTGGTTCATTTAATTCACAAATTCTTACTCAATTCAAGTCACTAACATGGAAATAAAGAGTTTAAGGTGTATAAGTGCACTAACCTCTTGTAGGGCAGAATTTTCCAAGCTCAAAATTAACTTTCCTTCCTTTTCTAGGCTGCGAAACACTTCCCCAAGAGGTATGGACAAGTTTTAATGAAAGGTGTCTAGGGTTTTATAGTTGAAATTCATGGGAAAATGGAAGTGATGCAAGAAATTTTTATGGAGGGCTATGGAAGAGAGGTCACATTTTGACGAAGAAGAAGAAGAAGATGACCAGAATTTTTGGTCCATTTTGTATCTTTTAAATGTTTTAAGAATGCTTGTTAACTTGTGATTGGTTGGGAGTAAGTGAGTGACATCATGTGATGTCATTATCTTTAATTTTCTTTATTTTCTTTTCTTTTCTTTTCTACTAACTTCAAATTAATTTTTCATCAACATTAATTCATATTTTATGTCATAATAATTATTTACTCAACTGGACAAGTCGGCCAAAAATCATCTCTGAAGGCGAAATGACCAAAATGCCCTCCGTTTGGCTTAACGAGTCAAAATTGTCTGTACCGATTGAAAAATTTTTCTAAATATTTTCTTCGCATTCTAATGCCATAGGAACCTCAATGACCCTTCTCTGGAGTCCCAAAAATTATTTTATGAATTTTTCCCCGGGTCTAGGGCTCCTCGTTGCGAGAACCGCAACTTCACTCTGGTTACCCATCGCTTGGGCACCGGCTCGTTTAACTTGGTTGTATTTTACTTCAAAAATTTTTCCTAAATTTTTCTTATTAATATTTGAGTTAATTATGGTTCCTGACTTTAGTTTAAATATTTTTCCGGATGTTCTAGCTGTCCGGACCGACACCGGTCACCGGAACAGTAGAATGTACGGAGTTGCTACTGAGAGGGTGTTACACCTGGAGACCCATGTAACTTTCTATGCCAATGCAAAACATGCCCATTTGGCTCCAGAAAGTTACACGGCCCTGGGCATTGTAGTGATACACGAGCTATGTATCCGTCAACAATCAGTTTCTTGATTTTGCTCTAGTTACAGTTTTTAACAGAAAAAATAACCCTAGACCATTTATTATAAATAGAAGAGGCAGCAGCCAACACAAGAACACACAATTTTCAGCAGCCTCTCCATTCGTCTTTGAGAATTCTTCTTTTTCTTCTTTAATTTTTTGTATGCCATGAACATGAGTGGCTAAGTTTTTAATTTAGTTCAAGGGATTCAAGTTCCTATGTGTGATTTGTGAGACCAGGTTCTTAATTTAATTTATGTCTTTTTAAATATCTATTATTTTTTTGAATATCTATTGTTTTCTGATTTAATTGTTTTTGATATGTTGAATAATTTGCTAAAAAGGCCTATTAGTTAATTATATGATTTGATCAATTGCTAGTTCATCTTCATAATCCGTAATTGTTGTGTAAGATTGAACATGAGTAGCAATTAGGTTTTATTGATTAGGATCTAAGTTTTCGATAATAACCTAAGGAAACAATAGGGTGGATTAATTGATTTATGCTTCGTAAATTGTTGTTCAGCTTTGTTGTTCAGCTTAACTACTTCCTTTTCTTAAAGCAGTTATTAATTTGATGAGGATCGCTTAATACCAACTCAGTTAATAATTAGAGTCAATAAGAGTGCTGGGCCTGAATTGATGAGTATAGGGAAGTCAGGGGTTTACCTCGCTGTTTGGTAAATCTATGTTAAGTATTCAATAAGATATAATTGTATTTATTTTGTCTATGATCAAATCAATGCAATGGAATACGAATTACCTTGGATTGAAGTTTGTTTAATTGGAGAGTTTCTTATTTTTAGATCTTAATTTTGGATTTTTGATTTCTTCTTTGGATTATGAATTAACACCCCCCCCCCCCGGTAACCTTTGTTTCTTTTTCCATTACACAAGTGCACGAAATTTAATAATTCAGTCTCTAGGGTTCGACCTGGATTTACCACTTACTATAGAAAATATTTCATAACTGGTGATTTCAGTTAATTTAATTTCTGGTGGATTCGACAGCCATTAACCTCCCTTCAACCTTGGCTGAAACTCCATTAGAGAGAGAGCTCTTCCATTTTCTTCATGTAGCCTTTTCTTTAATAGCTACTCTAATGACCAAGTTGTTACACAAGAATGTCAGATTTGACTGGAACAATAAGTGTCAGGCTAGTTTTGAGAAGTTGAAGGCTATGTTGACAGAAGCACCAGCGTTAACACAGCCAGTGTTGGGAAAGGATTTTGTGGTCTACAGTGATGCCTCACATAATGGGCTAGGGTGTGTATTGATGCAAAAGGGGAAGGTGGTCGCTTATGCTTCCAGGTAGCTAAGGCTACTGTTAGTAGTATGCCCTAGAGCATATCATTTAGTATGTATCTTGTATATATCTTATTAATAAAAGGCATTTCCACTTTTCCGTTTACATAATATATTTATGTGTAATAGAAAAGGTCCATTGATATTTTGTTAGAAATATTATTCTTAAGTTGTTAAGAATATGAGTGACAATATTTCTAGCACAAAGTATCATAAATAGGTTCACAATCGAGGATACTTCATAATAAGGACATGACTTATCCAGAAAGATTGTATTCGTGTTTGTTCCCAAGTTATTTATATGAGATATAAATAAGATGGAATGGTGAGTCTCATGCCATATAACAAACATGATAGGCACTTATAAATGATAAGTAGGTCAACAGTGACACTTATGACAAGCACATGGAGTTTACTCTTGTCAATGTTTTGTCATAAATCATATCAGTGCATATAATCTTTAGACCTGAGATAGCACAGTTATCTTGTATATAGGTAGTTTGAGTTTGATACTGCTTTCATACTTATACTATGTATGGGTATATGGGCATGTGTTGGCTCCTGCTAGTTATATATGGAGGTAGGTGTTGATCAAGAAGGAATTTGTTCCTCTAAGTAAATAGAGATAAAATCCTATGTTCATTTAATTGTTCTTGATGTTTCAAGTTCCTGGCCAGGACAGATAGATTTATTCAGAAAAGAGTTTCTGATGAGAAAAATCTTTTAATCAAGAACTGGAATTAAAAGAGAACATAATATTCATAGCAAATGGAGTTTGACATAAACCATGACTCCAGCTTGAGTTGGGATTTTGTAACAGAGAGATTCTAGTACATGGTAACATATGATTATAGGTTCATTTAAGGTAAATCTTATTACTAATTGGGTGGCCATGGCATGCTATGCTAGGTGTTAACCATGGTCTATGAGGTTCATAAAATGATTTAGAGAAATCATTTATGGTAAGAAAGAGTTCTGATGATATTAAGAGTTGATATCATGTCTCACTGCCAATTAGTGATGAGCCTAGTAAGTCACACACATACACAAGTTATCACCTATTTAAATATGATTTAATTAATTAATTAAAGAGTTTAATTGATTAATTAAATAGATTTGGTTTGCAATTAAATTGCAAAGTCCCTAGCATGACTTGAAACCAAATCTAGATTATTGGATGTGTAGTATAAATTAAATTTATATTTAAAGTGTTTAAATATGAATTTAATTGATGAGAAATTAATTAATAGAGATTAATTAATTAATTTATATTTGATATAAATTAATTAGAAGAAGAAAATAATTATTTTGGGTTAAGAACTCAAAATTAAGACACGGGGGCATTTTGGTCATTTCATTGTGACACGTGGCACCATGAGATGGTGACACATGGGATTACACATAAGCTTGCCAAATGTTTTTTAATCATGTAAGATGATTAAAATCAAGATTAAATATAGGTTTGACACTTGGCACAATGTGATTGGGTCATTTAAACCTAGAGCTAATCAAAAGGTGACATGTGGCTAGGGTTTAATGTGTTAACCTAGCTATTTAAGTGTGGTTATGAAAAGAAAACATAACCAGCAGCCTCTCCTCTCATTTTTCACGCCACTTTGAGCCTCTCCAGCTATTTCTCTTCATCTCTCATCAATTCAAAGAGATTAGCCATCAATCTCTTGAATTAAGAACACTAGAAATTGTTTCTAGTGTCCTGTTTACATCTCTAATCTCTTAAAAGGCAGAACTTGAATTTCTAATTAATAGAAAAGGCTTTAGAAGCTGTTCAAGGGCTGCCATAGGTGTTCTTGGTGTGGACAAGCTAGAGGGACAACATTTGGTATCCTGAAGACGAATCTCAAAGGCGCAGACACACTGCAGCACATCAAGAGGTTAGTGTAATCGTTCTTGATTTAATCTAGGGTTCTAAAATTAATCTGATTAATTTTAAAATCTTAAATGGCAAATACAAATCCAAAAACATATTAAAAGAGTTTTAATATGTTGTTTATCATTGAAATCAAATAGATAAAAATAAATCTTGCATAGTGCATGTGACCCTAGGTGAAAATTTTTGAATTCAATGGTATAAACTTGTGTTTTTCACGCTTCCGTTCCTTCAATTGGTATCAAAGCCACTATATTTGCCATTTAGATTGTTGATTATATATTTTAATTGTGTGTTTGATCATGAGATCAAGAGCTTCATTGCTGGTTGGATAATGAGGTGTGGCGTCACACATGGTGAAGCCACCATTGGTGGCGGCAACAATGGTTCCATGGGTGGTTCAAGGTTTGGCGTTTAATTCTGCAATTGTTGTATGATCTAAGGCCTATTCTTTGACTAATTAAAGTGTTTAATTAGTTGTTTTAATCACACAATTAAATTATAATTCAAATCAGAATTTTAAAAATTGTTTGAATGTGATTCAAATCTGAATTTTTAAAGTTGTTTGAATGTGATTCAAATCTGAATTTTTAAAGTTGTTTGAATCATATTTAAATCTGATTTTTTAAAATTGATTCAATAAAATTCAGATCTGATTTTTAAAAAAATATTTGAATGTGATTCAAATCTGAATTTTTGAAGTTGTTTGAATGTGATTCAAATCTGAATTTTTAAATTTGTTTGAATGAGATTCAAATCTGAATTTTTAAATTTATTTGAATCATATTCAAATCTGGATTTTTAAGTTGAATATGAGATATTCAATTTAATTTAAGTATGTATGTTTTATTTAATTGTTAAATAGTGATATGCATGATGGATGATCATGGACTATAAAAGACCAATGTGATTGGATTTATTTCTTTTATGTTTCTTTGGGTTTGTAAATTAATTAATTTATTTTAATTTATTTTGGGCATGTATTATTAAGTTTGTAATATTTTGGGTTGTAATTTCATTTATTTAAGTTCTTGTAAATTCGCCTTGGTATGCCAAGGATTACTATGTAATATTGGATTGCAAGAAGTTCAAGGAGGTCAAGAGCATTGGTGGGACCAGTGGGAGGAATTCAATATCAAGTGTTGATTATGTACTCCTTCAGCAACTCTTGTAAAATGAATGAATGAAATGCACCTAGGAATGCCCTGATTCAATTCTTGGTGGCTCAGAATTGAATCCCTTAGAAAGTCCATGATCATACCATATTTACTGCTTATCCATGAATGCATGAGATGTATGGGAATGTATGCAATTATATGATATATGCATGCTAAATGGATAATGTGCAAAGTGAGACCTTAATAGTAATTAGGATGGCTATAAAATCTTCCAAACAAATGATTAAGTTGGAAATGCTATAATTAAAGTAATTATAACATAAGCCCTCCATTGGGGCAATTATTTTAAGAAATTTTAAATAGTTGCATGAGATACAATTAATTTAAGAGATTTTCTTAAGAATAATTGTTAAGCATGAGATGTTGTAAATATGTAAATGGTTTGGTGGCCAATATTGGATGTACCTGAGGACATTAAAATTATTTGCATAATTATTGGCTCAATGGGATCAACTTAACTAATGCAAGATAAGTCAATAATGGATGTACCTGAGATTTTGAGCATTAGGGGCTAGGTAAAGGATTGAACCTCACATGAGATGTGATGGGCAAGGAGTTGCTCACTTATAGTTTATTGTAATTCCAATAATGGATGTACCTGAGGATGATCAATAGAATTATAAGAATTCAATCACCCACTAGAAATCCATCCAACTAGGATTTCCGTTTTCTACTTTGGAAGTGTAGGATTCGCTAAGTTAGTGGGAGGACCAATTTGATTAAAAGACCATAATCATTTTGGTTAATTACTTGATACATTTACTAATTAATCTGGTTATTTTCTCAGCTTAATTTTCTCGATAAAAATGAGCACAAAACAACCACCACCATCCAATATCCTTGCAAGCATACTTGATCACAACAGTTGACAGACCTAATCATGCGATTGGCTAAGAAATTTGAAACTTGTCCTGAACCTTGAACATATAGGATATGTTCTAGATTCAAATGTTCCTGGTCCCTTACCTCCAGAGGCCACACAAGAGGAACATGAAACTTTGGACAAGTGGAAGGAGCATGATATGAGAGCAAAGTGTTACATGCTTGCTTCTATGAGTAATGAGTTACAGAAGCAACATGAGAACATGCAGAGTGCGAGTGAGATCCTCCTTCACCTACAAGAGTTGTATGGTGAGCACACAGAATGCTAGGTATGAGATATCTAGATAGTTATTCCGTATGAGGATGTCTGAGGGATAGAATGTTGGGGATCATGTCCACAAGATGATTCGGCTGATTGAGCAGTTGGAACATCTTGACTTCAACATGGATTTCCAACTACAAACGGATTTGATCCTTCAGTCCCTTCCTGAGTCTTTTGGGAATTTTATGACAAATTTCCATATGACTAAACAGGAATGCACCTTAGCTGAATTACTCAACATGCTGGTTATTGCCCAAAAGAATATGCCAGGCAATAAAAGAAAAATGGTAGCTTTGGTTGCATCTTCTTCTGCTGGAAAGTCCAACAAGAAGAAGGGCAATAAGACAAAGAAACCTCAGATTCCTGGTCCTTCCAAGAAAATAGCTAAACAGAAAAAGAAAACCAAAGCTGATGTAGGCAAAGGAAAGTGTTTCCATTGTCAACAGGAAAGTGTTTCCATTGCCAGTAAGAAAATGTTTCCACTGGCCAGAGTATAACAATCTAAAAGAATGCAATGCCATGGTGAAAACTAACTCAAGTTCAAAAATATATTTGGCACTTAAGGTTATGTCATGTTGCAGAAGATAGGATTGCAAAATTGGAGAAAATGGGGATTCTATCCTCATTGGGTTCTGAGCCTACTCCAACTTGTGAATCTTGCCTTCAAGGCAAAATGACTAGATCACCCTTTGTTGGACAAGGGCTAAGAGCTGAAAATATTTTGGAACTAATATATAGTGATGTATGTGGTCCGTTTAAAGAAATGGCTAGAGGGGGCTTTCATTATTTTATTACCTTTACTAATGATAAATCAAGGTTTGGGTATTTGTATTTGATGAAATACAAACATGAATCCTTTGAAAAGTTCAAGGAATTTAAATCTGAAGTAGGAAATCAAACAGGAAAAAGTATTAAAGCTCTTCGATCAGATCGTGGAGGTGAATATTTGAGTACTGAATTTGATGAATACTTGAGAGAGCATGGCATTGTTTCTCAGCTGACTCCTCCAGGAACGCCATAGCTGAATGGTGTATCTGAAAGGAGAAATCGTACCTTATTGGATATGGTACGTAGTATGATGAGTTATACTGATATGCCAATCTTCTTTTGGGGATTTGCATTAGAATCAGCTTTATATATTCTGAATAGGATTCCATCAAAATCAGTTTCTTCCACACCTTATGAGATATGGCATGGAAGAAAACCAAGTCTTAAGCATGTTAAGATTTGGGGTTGTCCAGCTTATATCAAAAGTCAACACTGATAAATTGGAGACCAGATCAGAAAAAGGTCGATTTATTGGATATCCAAAAGATAGTTTTGGATATTATTTTTATTTGCCTACTTCACAAAAGGTTGTGATAAGTAGAGATGCCACATTTCTTGAACAACAGTTTGTTCAAGAAGGAGGCAAAGGAAGGCCAATAGAGTTAGAATTGGAGAATTCGACCAACCAATGCATCGATGGATATAGATCCATCTAGTCAACCTATACCCATTGATGAAACATCTACAAATGCTCCTCGTAGAACAACCAGGTATCTCACCCACCGGTGAGATATGGTTTTCTTCATGAAGAAGAACAAGAGTTGTCTACTCATGAAGAAGTAGATCATGGAGATGATCCACTTACCTATGAAGAAGCTATATCGATATAGACACTTCAAAATGGATTGATGCTATGAAATCCGAGATTGATTCCATGTATAAGAATCAAGTTTGGGATCTTGTTGACCCACCTGAAGGTATTGTACCTATAGGGAACAAATGGGTTTTCAAGAAGAAAATTGGTTCTGATGGAAAGGTAGAGACCTATAAGGCAAGGCTAGTAGCGAAAGGGTTTCGCCAAAGGCAAGGAATAGACTATGAGGAGACTTTCTGCTTTGTTGCCATGCTTAAATCAATTAGGATTTTATTAGCAATAGCTGCATACTATGATTATGATATTTGGCAGATGGATGTCAAAACAGCTTTTCTCAATGGATACATTGAAGAAAACATTTTCATGGAACAACCTAGGGGATTTGGATCCCAAGATGGTTCCAAGGTATGCAAGCTAAAGCGATCCATTTATGGGTTGAAACAAGCTTCGAGGAGTTGGAACATCCGTTTTGATGAAGCCATTAAATCTTTTGGTTTTATCAAAAATGAGGATGAACCATGTGTATATAAGAAGGTTAGTGACAGTGCTATCACTTTCCTTGTCTTATATGTGGATGACATACTGTTGATAGGTAATGATACAGGTATGTTGACGACTATAAAGGTATGGTTGTCAAATACATTCTCCATGAAAGACTTAGGGGAGGCAACCTATATTCTTGGGATTCGCATCTATAGAGATAGAGCGAAAAGAATAATTGGTTTATCCCAAAGTCTATACTTGGAAAAGGTGTTAAAGAGGTTTAACATGCTTGATTCCAAGAGAGGATTGTTACCAGTGAGACATGGTATCCACCTTTCTAAAGAGATGTCTCCAAAGACACCTGAAGAAAGAGATAAGATGGCCAAGATTCCATATGCTTCGGCTATTGGAAGTTTAATGTATGCAATGTTGTGTACTAGGCCGGATATCACATATGCTGTTAGTTTGACTAGCAGGTATCAATCCAATCCAGGTTTGGAACATCGATAGTCACAAGAATATCCTTAAGTACTTGAGAAGAACTAATGATTTATTCTTGATTTATGGAGGTGGAGACTTGCAATTGGATGGTTATACGATTCGATTTCCAATCGATATCGATGATAGAAAGTCTACCTCTAGATATGTGTTCATTTGTAATGGAGGTGCGATCGGTTGGAAGAGTTCCAAACAGAGCACGATCGCAGATTCCACTCACGAGGCCGAGTATATTGGTGCATCGATGTCGCAAAGGAAGTCGCTTTTGGATAAAAAGTTCGTGTGAGAACTTACAGTAGTTCCTTCCATTGAGTCAGCGGTTCCATTACCTTCGTGACAACAATGGAGCAGTCATGCAGGCTAAGGAACTAAGGTCTCACCAAAATCCAAACACATAGAAAGGCACAACCACATTATCAGAGATATAGTTGGGCAAGGCGATATAGCCATGCAGAAAAATAACATCAGTTGAAAAATCCAGCTGATCCATTCACTAAGCTTTTGTCACAAGCTCAGTTAGACCGACATCTTGAGAAGATGGGTCTAAGGTATTGTAATGAATGGCTCTAGTGATAGTGGGAGATTGTTAGTAGTATGCCCTAGAGCATATCATTTAGTATGTATCTTGTATATATCTTATTAATAAAAGGCATTTCCACTTTTCCGTTTACATAATATATTTATGTGTAATAGAAAAGGTCCATTGATATTTTGTTAGAAATATTATTCTTAAGTTGTTAAGAATATGAGTGACAATATTTCTAGCACAAAGTATCATAAATAGGTTCACAATCGAGGATACTTCATAATAAGGACATGACTTATCCAGAAAGATTGTATTCGTGTTTGTTCCCAAGTTATTTATATGAGATATAAATAAGATGGAATGGTGAGTCTCATGCCATATAACAAACATGATAGGCACTTATAAATGATAAGTAGGCCGAACCAGTGACACTTATGACAAGCACATGGAGTTTACTCTTGTCAATGTTTTGTCATAAATCATATCAGTGCATATAATCTTTAGACCTGAGATAGCACAGTTATCTTGTATATAGGTAGTTTGAGTTTGATACTGCTTTCATACTTATACTATGTATGGGTATATGGGCATGTGTTGGCTCCTGCTAGTTATATATGGAGGTAGGTGTTGATCAAGAAGAAATCTGTTCCTCTAAGTAAATAAAGATAAAATCCTATGTTCATTTAATTGTTCTTGATGTTTCAAGTTCCTGGCCAGGACAGATAGATTTATTCAAAAAAGAGTTTCTGATGAGAAAAATCTTTTAATTAAGAACTGGAATTAAAAGAGAACATAATATTCATAGCAAATGGAGTTTGACATAAACCATGACTCCAGCTTGAGTTGGGATTTTGTAACAGAGAGATTCTAGTACATGGTAACATATGATTATAGGTTCATTTAAGGTAAATCTTATTACTAATTGGGTGGCCATGGCATGCTATGCTAGGTGTTAACCATAGTCTATGAGGTTCATAAAATGATTTAGAGAAATCATTTATGGTAAGAAAGAGTTCTGATGATATTAAGAGTTGATATCATGTCTCATTGCCAATTAGTGATGAGCCTAGTAAGTCACACACATACACAAGTTATCACCTATTTAAATATGATTTAATTAATTAATTAAAGAGTTTAATTGATTAATTAAATAGATTTGGTTTGCAATTAAATTGCAAAGTCCCTAGCATGACTTGAAACCAAATCTAGATTATTGGATGTGTAGTATAAATTAAATTTATATTTAAAGTGTTTAAATATGAATTTAATTGATGAGAAATTAATTAATAGAGATTAATTAATTAATTTATATTTGATATAAATTAATTAGAAGAAGAAAATAATTATTTTGGGTTAAGAACTCAAAATTAAGACACAGGGGCATTTTGGTCATTTCACAGTGTGACACGTGGCACCATGAGATGGTGACACATGGGATTACACATAAGCTTGCCAAATGCTTTTTAATCATGTAAGATGATTAAAATCAAGATTAAATATAGGTTTGACACTTGGCACAATGTGATTGGGTCACTTAAACCTAGAGCTAATCAAAAGGTGACATGTGGCTAGGGTTTAATGTGTTAACCTAGCTATTTAAGTGTGGTTATGAAAAGAAAACATAACCAGCAGCCTCTCGTCTCATTTGCCACGCCACTTTGAGGCTCTCCAGCTATTTCTCTTCATCTCTCATCAATTCAAAGAGATTAGCCATCAATCTCTTGAATTAAGAACACTAGAAATTGTTTCTAGTGTCCTGTTTACATCTCTAATCTCTTAAAAGGCAGAACTTGAATTTCTAATTAATAGAAAAGGCTTTAGAAGCTGTTCAAGGGCTGCCATAGGTGTTCTTGGTGTGGACAAGCTAGAGGGACAACATTTGGTGTCTTGAAGACGAATCTCAAAGGCGCAGACACACTGCAGCAAATCAAGAGGTTAGTGTAATCGTTCTTGATTTAATCTAGGGTTCTAAAATTAATCTGATTAATTTTAAAATCTTAAATGGCAAATATAGATCCAAAAACATATTAAAAGAGTTTTAATATGTTGTTTATCATTGAAATCAAATAGATAAAAATAAATCTTGCATGGTGCATGTGACCCTAGGTGAAAATTTTTGAATTCAATGGTATAAACTTGTGTTTTTCACGCTTCCGTTCCTTCAGCTACATGAATAGAACTACCCTACTCATGATCTAAAACTTGCAGCAATTATCTTTGTAATGAAGATAAGGAGGCACTACTTGTATGGGGAAAAGTGTTATATTTACACAGACCACGAAAGTCTGAAATATTTTCCAACCCAGAAGGAGCTCAACCTTAGACAGAGGTGATGGATTGAGTTCCTGAAGGATTATGACTGTGTGATTGACTACCATCCTGGGAAGGCAAATGTAGTTGCTGATGCTTTGAGCCGAAAATCCATCATAGCTTTGAGATCATTGAATGCCCTTCTATCCTTGGCTCGAGATGGAGCTATTTTAGCTGAGTTGCAATTGAGGTAAAACCTGCTACAGCAGATTTCATATGAGCAGAAGGTAGATAAGAAGTTAATGGCTACTATGAGCAAAATCTCAAAAGGGAAGGCAACTGACTATGAGGTGAAAGCAGACGGGTGTCTGTACTACAAAGGAAGAGTGTATGTACCAGATGATGGGGAATTGAAAGCTAGTATTCTAAAAGTGGTACACACCAGTGTTTATGCTATGCACCCAGGAAGTACAAAAATGTATCATGACCTGAAGCTTCAGTATTGGTGGCCTGGTATGAAGAAGGATATAGTTGACTATGTGACTAAATGCCTAACATGTCTGCAAGTCAAGGTAGAACATCAAGTTCCATTAGGTTTGTTACAGCCTATACCTATACCTAAATGGAAATGGGATCGGGTCACCATGGATTTTGTAAGTGGTCTACCTCTCACCCAGAAGAAGCATGATGCAGTATGGGTGATAATAGATAGATTGATGAAGTCAGCACACTTTCTGCCAGTTAGAACTGACTACTCACTGTAGAAGTTAGCAGAATTGTATATCAGTGAGATAGTTAGACTGCATGGAATTCCACTTTCCATCATATCTGATCGAGACCCAAGGTTAACATCTAGATTTTGGAAGAAGTTGCATGAATCCTTGGGTACACAACTCCACTTTAGCATAGCTTTCCATCCTCAGACGGACAGGCAATCAGAAAGAGTAATCCAGGTAAACATTGAAACCAATTGAATTAATATAAATATTGAACTGAAATGATAATAATAACATGAAATATATGTTAGGTCCTTGAGGATATGCTGAGGAGTTGTGTCATCGAGTTTGAGGGAAGTTGGGATAGATACCTTCCACTGGCAGAATTTGCATACAACAATAGCTACCAAGCTAGCATCCAAATGGCCCCATATGAAGCATTGTATGGGACGAAATGTAGAACCCTAGTGTGTTGGACTGAATTGGGCAAAGATAAACTAGTAGGACCAGACCTGGTGAAACAGACTGAGGAGAAAGTAAAGTTAATCAAGGCTAATTTGAAGGTTGCCTCTGACAGACAAAAATCCTATGCCGACCTGAAGAGAAAAGAAATAGAATATGCAGTTGGCGACAAAGTGTTCCGCAAGGTGTCACTGTGGAAGAAAGTACTAAGGTTTGGAAGAAAAGGTAAGTTAAGCCCTAGGTTCATTGGCCCATATGAAGTCATTGAACGTATGGGTCTAGTGGCCTACAGGCTAGCTTTACCACCAAAGATGGACAAGATCCACAATGTGTTCCACATATCTATGCTAAGAAGATACTGCTCAGATCCTTCACATGTCATCTCCATGGAAGAAATTGAAGTACAACTAGATTTGACATATGAAGAAAAACCCATACGGATCCTGGCTTAGGAAGTGAAAGAGTTGAGGAACAAGCAGATTCCACTAGTGAAAGTACTTTGGAGGCACCACAACACCGAGGAGGCAACTTGGGAAAGTGAAGAGATGATGAGGCAACAGTTCCCTCAACTGTTTACATCAGGTAAATTTCGAGGACGAAATTTAAATTAGAGGGGAAGAGTTGTAACACCCTCACTGTAGCAATTTCGTACATTCCACTGTTCAGGTGACCAGTGTTGGTCCGGATAGCTAGAATGTCTAGAAAAATATTTAGACTAAAGTGAGGAACCATAATTAACTCAAATAATAATAAGAAAAATTTAGAAAAAATTTTGGAAATAAAATACAACTAAGTTAAATGAGCCGGTGCCCTAGCGATGGGTAACCCAGTGAGAAGTTGTGGTCCTCACAGCTAGGAGCTCTAAACCCGGGAGAAAATTCATAAAATAATTTTAGAGACTCCAGAGAAGAGTCATTGAGGTTTCTCTGGCATTAGAATTCCAAGAAAAGGCTTAGAAAAATTTTAGATCGGTACAGACGATTTTGGCTCAATAAGCCAAACGGAGGGCATTTTGGTCATTTCATCTTCAGAGATGATTTTTGGCCGACTTGTCCAGTTAAGTAAATAATTATTATGACATAAAATGTGAATAAATATTGCTAAAAATTTAATTAAAAATGAGTAAAAAAAAAAAGAAAAGAAAAGAAAAATGAAATAAAAGTCATATTTATGACATAAGCATGATGTAACTAAAATCTCCACCCAATCACAATTTAATAAATTAACTAAAGGGATAAAAATGAAATAAAAAAATGAAATAAAAACAAAAAAAAAGTCATCATCCTCATCTTCTTCCAAACAGCCGTACCAAAGAGAGAGAGAAAGTGAGAGAGAAACCACCATTGATGCTCTTCTATGAGCTTATCAAACCTTGATTTTCTACCGTAAAATCACCTACTCTCTTCACTAAACTTGATTCTTACACCTTAAATCACCACTAGGCAGCAAAAAGAAGAAGGAAAAGGAAGTTTTTGCAAGCTTGGGAGTTAGCTCCAACAAGGTTAGTTCCAATCCTTTCTAGAAATGTTGTGTATACCTTATTTGGAGTAGGAATTGAGTGAGAAAATTAAGTGGAATTAAACAAAATTTGCATGTTGAATTTTTACAAATTTTAGCAGCCATGCACTTATTAGGGTCTTGATTTTTTTTTTTTTTGGATTAAATGAATATATAAGCTGCCCTTGATATGAACATAACACTTAGCACTTTGAATTGTAAGTTAATGGAAAAGTAGAGAAATTGAGAACTTAGGGTTTTAAGAAAATTGAGGTTTTGCTCCTATAATGGTGTAGGAACATTTTAATGGTCAATTAGTGACCATTTGGTAAGTTTTAAACTTGATATGAAGTGAATTGAGTCATTGAATGTTGGAAAGGGTAGGTTGCCTTGTGTGCTGCATTCTGGACTCTTGTAGTTCAGTGTGTTTGGAAAGCCTTAACTGAACTTATGTAGCTCCAATTGGTGCAAGGCCAATTGGAGGTGAAACTAGATACATAATGCCACAATTTTGGTGAAGGAACCCTACCCAGAAAACCAAGTTAAGTGGCTTTAAAAAATGACCTAATTCGGATGACCAATATGCTGTCCCTGGAAAATCACCAAATGAACAGTGTTCATTCATTTGGTCATAACTCTGTGTAGAAAGATCCAATTGACCTGAATTTTATACCAATAGAAAGCTGAGACATAGCTCTACAACTTTCATGGAGAAAAAAAGCCCAAATTTTGACCATAACCTGTCCAAAAACTCACCTGCAGTCAGTGTACAAAATTGCTAATATCCAAAAATTGCCCAGAAATTTTGGGTAAAGGAAATCCGACCAGTTATGGTGAAATAGCCATAACTTGAGCTAGAGAACTCCAAATGGGGTGATTCAAAAAGTGAAATGTAACTAGACACAATACAGAACAGCTTTGATGAAGAACATTTGGCCAAATTCTCACTGCAGAATGGCCTAATGGAACAGTGAACTCTAGCACCTAAAAACTGAAATTTTGATTTATTCTCTATTAGTTAGAAGTATGGATTGGCAACTAATGCCAACACTTTTGGGAACCAAAATGTAGTAAATTTATGTGATTAGAACTCATGTAACTATTATGCATTGGAAAGTCAATAATTTGACCTAAATAGTAAAATGAATAGTAACCTTACATGTAAAACATGAAAATTCAATCAATAACTTTGTAATGTACCCTAGTACACCTAGTAAGATTGGTTTGGATAGGTTGGCATGCCAATAGCGTTCAGTTAGTAGTACTGCACTTGGCATTATGCCATTCTGTGATTTTATGGCTTTTAGCCATTCTGATATTATGGTGATACTTGGCTTTGTGCCTAATAATTAATGTAGCTCATTAGCTGCTCTATTGCACACCGAGAGATACATACATGACCGATAGTGTGACGGCTCGAGGTACTTGGTACCCAGTGCCAGTTTACTCGTTTTTCCAGTCCAGTCATCCAGTATAGGTTACTTGGCCAATCAAAAATGCAAGTTGATAAATTTAATAAAATAATTGATATAACAAGTGCCAAATAAATAGAGTACAAATAATTACCAAAAATTTATCTACATGAGACATCAATATATACATTGCATATTTATTTTCTTTTAGTTCTTTTTATTTTATTATTAGCACCACTAAGTATTATTGCTTAGAGCGTTGCTTTTTGCCACGCGTAGGTTCTGGAAAGACTGACAGAGAACCCAGTAGACCACAGACTGGGTGAGGCCACTCATAGTTCTGCATAGTGTCCGTGTCACCTCACAGACTTCAATGCATTGGTAGGACACTACGTCCCATTTTGGTATTTTGTACTATTTGTATTTTATAATTAAACTTTTATTTTCTCATGTACAGTTGAAACTCATGTATTATATTTTGGTATTAATGCAAATATTTGTAATTTGTGTTTGTAAATGAAAATTTAGTATTTATTTATGATTTGTACATGATTTTCATGTGAAATGAATGAATGATAAATAGAAGAAATTATTAAGAAATGGTTGAGAAATATTGAGATTATATTGATATAATGGAGTTTGAGAATGATGGGAAATGTATTGGAAGTGTTTTTTACAGGTTTTGACGAACTGTTTTCTCTATTTTTAGCCGGTACTCTGCCGGATTTTCTATAAAATTTTCAGAACCTCAAATGAATTTATAATTTCAATAAATGACTTAAATGAGTCAAATTTCACAAATTGCACTTCATAACCATAAAGAAATAAATTAAGGATAAAAATAATTGAAAAAAAAATATAGTGTTCTGATACACTGTGTGGCATATCTTACTTGGCTACACTGTAGACGGGTAAGGGGTGTCACATACCCTGCCTAGAAACCCAACGCAAAGTGACTTAAAATTGGTTTGAATCCGGGTGACCATAAGCTAGACCTGGAAAAATGACCATATGAACAGTGATTGTTCAAATGGGCATAACTCATTGTAGAGAGGTCCAAATGACCTGATTCTTAAACCCATGGAAAGCTTAGACATAGTAGAACATTTATCACAAACCCTAATTCTGATCTTAACCCTAATTCTGAACATTTATCACAAAAATTTATCTACATGAGACATCAATATATACATTGCATATTTATTTTCTTTTAGTTCTTTTTTATTTTATTATTAGCACCACTAAGTATTATTGCTTAGAGCGTTGCTTTTTGCCACGCGTAGGTTCTGGAAAGACTGACAGAGAACCCAGTAGACCACAGACTGGGTGAGGCCACTCATAGTTCTGCATAGTGTCCGTGTCACCTCACAGACTTCAATGCATTGGTAGGACACTATGTCCCATTTTGGTATTTTGTACTGTTTGTATTTTATAATTAAACTTTTATTTTCTCATGTACAGTTGAAACTCATGTATTATATTTTGGTATTAATGCAAATATTTGTAATTTGTGTTTGTAAATGAAAATTTAGTATTTATTTATGATTTGTACATGATTTTCATGTGAAATGAATGAATGATAAATAGAAGAAATTATTGAGAAATGGTTGAGAAATATTGAGATTATATTGATATAATGGAGTTTGAGAATGATGGGAAATGTATTGGAAGTGTTTTTCACAGGTTTTGACGAACTGTTTTCTCTATTTTTAGCCGGTACTCTGCCGGATTTTCTATAAAAATTTCAGAACCTCAAATGAATTTATAATTTCAATAAATGACTTAAATGAGTCAAATTTCACAAATTGCACTTCATAACCATAAAGAAATAAATTAAGGATAAAAATAATTGAAAAAAAAATATAGTGTTCTGATACACTGTGTGGCATATCTTACTTGGCTACACTGTAGACGGGTAAGGGGTGTCACATACCCTGCCTAGAAACCCAACGCAAAGTGACTTAAAATTGGTTTGAATCCGGGTGACCATAAGCTAGACCTGGAAAAATGACCATATGAACAGTGATTGTTCAAATGGGCATAACTCATTGTAGAGAGGTCCAAATGACCTGATTCTTAAACCCATGGAAAGCTTAGACATAGTAGAACATTTATCACAAACCCTAATTCTGATCTTAACCTTGTCAAATTTCTAATCAAAGTTGGCTAAAAAAAACTGCCAGAACCAAAACTACCCAGAAAATCCTGGACATTGACCAATCCGACCAGTTATGGTAAAAATGCCATAACTTGAGATACAAAACTCCAAATGGAGTGATTCAAAAAGGGAATTAAAGTTAAGACATTAAGGAATAACTTTGATGAAAAAAGGTTGGCCAAAATTCTACTGTAGATTGGCCTAATGGAATGGAACAGTGAACTTAGGTTACAAAAACTAAAATTTTTGAAATGCTTCTAGGAGGACTTGAATTGTGATTGGCAAATAATGCCAACAACTTTATAAACTAAAATGTGGTATGAACATGAATTTGGAACTTTTGTTCCTATTATTTATGGAATAATCAAAATTTAGTATGAATAGTATTATAAATAGTAACTACAAAGACACAAAATGCAAAGGACCAATATCTAAGATGCTAATATGCCCGTGTATGCCTTGTTATGATTGGTTTGGATAGGTTGGTATGCCAATAGGGTTCTGACTTGCAGTACTACTTATGTCTTCATGCCATTTTATGATATATGGCTCTTATTGCCATTTTGTGATTTATGGCTTTTAGCCATTTCGTTACTCTTTGATACATGAGGCTTTATGCCCAATTGATACTATGGCCCTTTAGCCATTCTATTGTATACCTGGCAGACACTATGTGACCGACGGTGTGATGGCCTGAGGTACTTGATACTCAGTGCTAGTTTACCCATTTATCCAGTCCAGTCAATTTGCATAGGCCACTTTGGCAATTAAAATAATTCCTAAAAATTTACAACTAAATAATGAATATAAAAACCATTAAATTAAATATATTATAAATAGTTATTAAAAATGCAATCTGTGTGGAATAATAACATAATTTCTTTACTTTTAATTATTTAGTTTATCTTTATATTATATTTGCACCACTATGAAGGAGCGGAAGCATGAAAAACATAAGTTTAGATCATTGAAATCAAAAATTTTCATCTAGGGTCACATGCGTCATGCAAGATTCATTTTAATTTATTTGATTACAATGATAAACAGCATATTAAAACTCTTTTAATATGTCTTTGGATCTATATTTGCTATTTAAGATTTTAGAATTAATCAGATTAATTTTAGAACCCTAGATTAGATCAAGAACAAGTGCACTAACCTCTTGATGCACTGTAATGTATTTAGCACCTTTGGGATGCATCTTTAGGACACTAGATGTTGTCCCTCTAGCTTGTCCACACCAAGATCACCTATGGCAGCCCTTGAACAGCTTTTAAAGATTTTTTTATGAATTAGAAAATCAAGTTTTGCCTTTTGAGAGATTAGAGATGTAAACAAAATACTAGAAACGATTTCTAATATTTTTAATTCAATAGATTGTTGGGAAATCTCTTTTAATTGATGTGACATTAAGAAGATGAAAGGGAGAGGTGCTTTGGGGCGGCACCAATGAAATAAGTAGCAGCTAGGTACTTTTCTTTTCATCCTTTCCCTTATATAGCTAGGTCACCACTTAAAACCATTAGCACATGTCACCTTCTGATTGGCTCTAGGTTTAATTGACCCAATCACATTGTGCCAAGTGTTAAACCTATATTTAATCTTGACTTTAATCATCTTACATGATTAAAAGACATATGGCAAGCTTATGTATAGTGCCATGTGTCACCATCTCATGGTGCCACATGTTACCCTGTGAAATGACCAAAATACCCCTGTGTCTTAATTTTGAGTTCTCAACCCAAAATAATTATGTCTCTTCTTTTAATCAATTTATATCAAATATAAATTAATTAATTAATCTCTATTAATTAATTTCTCATTACTTAAATTCATATTTAAACACTTTAAATATAAATTTAACTTATACTTATACATCCAATAACCTAGATTTGGTTTCAAACCATGCTAGGAACTTTGGAATCTAATTGTAAACCAAACCTATTTAATTAATCAATTAAACTCTTTAATTAATTAATTAATTAATATTTAATTTGATGATTACTTGTGTATGTGTGTGACTTACTAGACTCATCACTAATTAGCAATGAGAAATGATATCAACTCTTAATATCATCAGAACTCTTTCTTACCATTATTGATTTCTCTAAATCATTTTATGCACCTCACAGACCATGGTTAACACCTAGCATAGCATGCCACGGCCACCCAATTAGTAATAAGGTTTACCTTAAATGAACCTATAATTATATGTTACCATGCACTAGATGTAACACCCCTATGTTCGGTAGTGCGTTCTACTGTTCCAATGACTAGTGTTGCCCGGACAGCTAGAATGCCTAGAACTGCACTTCGATATGAGTGAGGAGACATAAAATAATGAAATACAAGAAAAGAAAATACAAGAAAAACAAAGGAAAAATAATAGCAAAGAAATGTAACCAAGTTAAGCGAGCCGAGAACCCTAGCGATGGGTGACCGCACTGGGAAGTCACGGCGTGGACCGTTGACTAGCCTTGGACTGCGAGGAACCCTAAAAAATATTTTTAGGACTTAAAGATACATCAATTGAAGTAAAAATATCATTAGAAATATCAAAGAAAAATTAATTAATTAGTACAAAGAAAAGTGAGAAATCGAAAAACGGACAAAACCCGGTGTTACTAAAAAATTGGGAATGCAACCCGAACAGGGGCATTGTGGTCATTTGACACCCCGAGTTGCCTTTTGATCTAAATGTCCAATAAAAATAAATAATATTACACTTGGAAAATATAATGAAAAATTAAATTAGGGGTACCTAATGTAAATAACAAAAATGGGATTCAAATTGAGTAATTAACACATTTAACTTATAATGTAATTAAATATTGGTGAGTGGAGCACTATGAGGTTAAAATAATCAATATGTGGGCAGGTGTAAACCCCACTAACACCTTCATCTTCTTCATTCACTCACTATTGCCGAAATAAAAAGCTTGAAAATCCTCCATGGCCGTTTTGCTTAAAGCTTCATAATCTCCATCATTTCCACCTCCAAACACCAAAGTTTCTTCACTAATTTTGATCCCCACCTCACAAGGAAGAAGTAGATACTAAATTCAAGGGAGTTTGGTGAAGATTTAACAAGCCCCAACAATAGGTAAGTGTTTAAATTGATTTATTTCTTAAGTAAAGTTTATGGGAAGTTTGAGATGAACAAATTGATGAAGAAAATTTGAGGTTTTGGTGAGTTGTTATTATGCACTAGTTAGGCAGCCATGGTACCTAAATATTTTGAATTATTTTCACATGCAATTGATGGGTATTGATGTTGATAAAAGTGAATAAAAGTTTTAGTAGGTTAATTCTTGGTGTATGTTAAAGTTGAGCACTTGAGTTGGAAATTTTATTGAATTTAAAATTCTATGCGTGAGTGCCTAAATGGATAGCCATGAAATTTTACACTAAATGAAATATTATTACATGTATTGTGAAGAATTAATGTTGACTAATGTGATTTAAAGTGTTGGTAAGTTAACTTCATGCATATGTAATTGTGGACCAAGTGGAAATTCAGTTTGAAGGCAATTATGGAGACTTGACAAATATGGCAGCTTGTTAACTTTTTAAAGGATGCTGGAATTCATGAAGTTGTTTAATGAATTGTGGTCCTAAAGTTTGCCAAATATGTATGTAAATTAGTAGTGAAGATATATGTTATGATAGTGGACATGTAAATGAGCAAGATTAAGTGATTAAATTGTGGTAATTGAGTTTGACAAATTCTGCACTTTATGGTGTATGTTGAAAGTAATTGTAAGCTGCCAAAAATGATCAATAATATGTTGTGAAATATGTTTAGGTTAGGGTACAAACCAGAATTGGCATGAAGGTGAAGTTTGGTAAGTGTTAAAGGTGATTTTTGATGAGTATAAACAAAATGCAATAGGGCAGTTTGTGTTTTGGGCTTAGAACCTTAAGTGTGTGGCTCCAATTGGTATGAAACCAATTGGAGGTGAAAACAGGCACAAAATGTGCCAACTTTCATGAAGGAAGCATGCCAAAATTCTGCTTGTAAGGTAACTTGAAAAATGACCAAGTCCGGATTAGTGCAATTAAGGCCTAAAAATTTACCATTTGGGCAGCAGTTAGTGTTTAGGCCATAACTCACTCAAAACAGGTCCAATTGACCTGAAATTTTGACCATGAATAGTTAAGACCCATATCTACTAGCCTTATGTAGACACCAAAACCCAGAATGACCATAAGCAAGTCAAACAGCTTGCACAAGTTCGGGTCCAAAAACTGGCCGAACCAAAATTGACCTAAAATGACCTAAAGTGACCAATTTTGATGCATTTTGACCAGCAATAGTAAAATGACCATAACTTGGTCTACATAACTCAGAATGACCTAAAATTTTTCCCCGCGTCCAATAAGACATAAATCTACAAGTTTTTAGTTTTGACCGAAACCCAAAAACCGAGGGAACTAGGTCGTCCGGCTAGGTCAAACTAGTATCCCGGAATTCAGCAAATTGTAAGAAAATGCAATATACAAGGAAATGAATTTGGTAACATGTACCAACCCTAAAAGACTATTGAATATGACATATTAGTAACATTAAAACCTAATTTACCTAGAACGCATTGAGGGTCAATATATTATGTTGACTATGCAAATAATAGAATTCAGTGAATTAATTATCAAGCATTATCATTAGAGACAGTTTAAATGAATACTGAAACACTTCAAATTGTGTTTCTCAGTTAGCAAAAACTCAAGGAAAGGGAAGGAAACACTGAGTCAAGGCCAAGAGACAGTTATCAGAGGTTTGTGCACAACAACTAATTCTTTTGAATTTTTCAATTGAAATGAATTATGACTATTTGTACATTATTGTTTTAAATTGTGGAAATGTGTTTGAATGAATATTTATTGCTTGAAAAGCATTGTAAATGGTTTGAAACTGTGAAAAATTGTTTGAATGATATTGATGAATACTTATTGATTGAAAAGCATTGGAAATGATTTGAAACCACAGCTATCATGTATATTGATTGTATTCCTCGCTAGCTTGTCTAGTGGGACGAATTGAATTCCCTCTCTGGCTGAAGTGTTGAGGTGTGTGCCTGTTGAGGAAGAATAGAATGAGTACTTATATTTTTGCTAGCTAGCTATGTTATTCCTCATTAGCCATCGACTTCTGGGACGAATTGAATACCTCATTAGCCATCAGCTTTTAGGACGAATTGAACTTTGGAACATGATTAAGCTGTGTGTGATTTATTGATATGTATTGTAAAATTGCGAAATGGAGTTTAAATTCTTATTGACATTCACTATCTTTTGAATTTAACTATGTTTTGATTTCTGAGATTTATTGTGATATTGTAAAATAGAGTTTAAATTCCTTATGACATTTATTTTGAATCTAACTATGGTTTTACGTATCCACTATTTATATGATTTATGAATTGTGATTTAAAGTTGTATTTGGTAAATGTTGTGCACCACTGAGACATTGTCTCAGCGATAGCTTTTCATTGCTGTCGCAGGTAGATAGACGGACAAGGCAGCAGACTAGACTACTAGAGCATTCAGCGAGAGAGCATCTGGTATATTGAGTATACTCCATTTTGCATTTTGTATTGTAATATATATTCACTGTATGTATATTTTGTTCTTGGTTTGAGCAGTTGTAAAATAAAATTGTACCTTGAAGTTGTAAAATAAATTATGAGTTATTTTGACTTTTAAAATTTGTACTGTATCTCTTTAATCTCAGTCTTTGAAAAATTATTGTGGAATTGAGTTGAGGAAAATATTGTGTTGTTTAACTGTTGGAGTTGAGATTGAGAAATATATTGAAGTGTTTTTTACAGGTTTCCTGAAGAACTGTTTTATCCAAAATACAGATGGCACTCTGCCAAAATTTTTATAGAAATTCCTAATAATTCAAATGTGTTAGTTCTATCACTTCAGTTCAAAAAGTTTTTAACACCTGTAAATAGTGCTCACCACTGTAAAAAGAAGTAAGAAAAGTTTTAAAATCCCTTGTAGTGTATTTAATGGGTCATCAGTAGACGAAGTTGGTAATTCATTAGGCATACTACAGGATCATGTTATGCCTTACAGAAGGGTAGGGTGTGACATGTTTTAGTAGTATCAGAGCTAGTTTTTAAATTCTATTTTCACCTGTTACTTGAATATTCTTTATTCATAGTACAACTGCTCAATATCATTGTTTGATACATGCAGTACATTACATTATAAATATGCACTAACGGGAGGAAATCTCCTTGTGTTAATTGTTCAGGAGATCTAAGATCCTCGCATTAACTATGGAAGAGGGTGATCGTTCAGTCGATCAATCTATAGAGCCTGAGGTGCAAGGGGATGCCCCAGTCCTACACAATGTCAGTGGTTCAAAGAAGACCACACCACCACAAGCACTACGCTTTCTCGCTCGCCAAAGAGATGGCTGCAATGTTCCAACAAATGGCTGGTAATGTGCCTATTCAAGTCCCAATACAGACACCAGTGATACAACCACAGTCTCCTGCTAGGCAGTATGACAAATTGATGAAATATGGGGCTACAAAGTTCAAGGGGACAGTAGATCCTCTAGAGGCTGAACAGTGGTTAGAGAGGATGGATAGGGTATTCAAGAAACTGCATTGCACGGAGGAACTCAGATTTGAATACTCAGTATCTTTGCTACAGGGGGATGCTTATGATTGGTGAAAAACCATTCCCCACAGTCTGGTAGAACCTGCAGTGCTAACATGGAATGACTTTCTCAGGGAATTCAGATAAAAATATGTCCCTGATGCTTATGTAGACCAGAAGCTGCAAGAGTTCCTAAGTCTGAAATAAGGAAGCAGATCAGTGGCTGAATATGAAAGGAAATTTTCCTGCCTGAGCCATTATGCAGTAAGTCTACTTGCTACCAGCAGGGAGAGATGCAAGAGGTTTGAAACCGACTTGAAACCCAGTATCATATTACAAGTAGTCGGATTCAAACACACTAACTTCTCTGAACTTGTTTCTCAAGCCCTAGAGTTGGAAAGAATTGAGTCTGAAGCTGCTCCTAAGAAAAAGAAATTAGAGAAGACAGAGAAAGAGGGAAAATCAGTAGAACAGAGTTCCAGTGGTCCTACTGGATAGAGAAAGAGCCATGGGGGACACAGCAGAGGTGGCAAGAAGTCTGGTAGGGGAAGATATTCAGGACAGAAGCCTCTTCTATCTGGTCAGCAGAGTACCAGAGGTTCCTACCCTCCCCGCCAATGTGAAACTTGTGGAAGAAATCATGGTGGGATATGCTATAAGGCTATTGGAGCCTATTATAACTGTGGAGGCACAGGACACTTTACCAAGGACTGCACCAGTAGTCGCAGAGTTAGACCACCTCCTACTACTGCAGAAGGGTCAGTTCAGAGCCCTGTCACCAGAAGTTCACAACCACCTAGCAGAGGTAGAGGCAGGGGTAGAGGTAGCCCAGCAGGCAGCCAAGGCACAGTGAAACATTCAGAGTAAGATAGTGCTCCAGTCAGAATCTATGCAATGAAACAGAGCGAAAAGGCCGAGACATCTGATGTTGTGGCTGGTACCTTCTCAACTTTTAATCAAGATGTGTTTGTGTTATTTGATCCGGGTTTTACCCATTCTTATGTGAGTGCTAGCATCATTGATTGCATTGCTGTTCCATGTACAAAAATGGACTTTGAGGTGCTAGTAACAAGTCCGCTAGGGCAGGAGGTCAGGGTTAATAGAATGTATAGGGATTGTCCTTTGGTGATCCAAGGACACACTTTTCTAGTTGATTTCATTAAAATGCCCTTCAGAGATTATGATATCATCTTGGACATGGATTGGTTAGCTAGGCATCATGATATGATTGACTGTAAGCTGAAGACAGTCACTTTTGGCCTCCCTCAGTACAGTGATGTGGTAATACATGGGGAGAGGCAATTATTTCCATCAAACATCATTTCAGCTGCACTAGCCAGAAAAATGATCAGAAAGGGGTGTGAAGCATACTTGGCACATGTGGTAGACACCCAAGTGGGGAGTCCAGCATTGAAGGACATCCCTACAGTATATGACTTTCCAGATGTGTTTCCTGATGAATTTCCAGGATTACCTCCGGAAAAAGAAGTGCAGTTTGAAATTAATGTTATGCCTGGTATGGATCCAATCTCCATAACACCATATAGAATGGCACCAGCAGAGTTGAAGGAGTTGAAGATACAGTTGCAAGAATTACTTGAAAAGGGCTTCATCCGCCCTAGTGTGTCACCTTGGGGAGCACCAGTGTTGTTTGTTAAGAAGAAGGATGGTACTCTCCGCTTATGTATAGATTACCGGCAGTTGAATAAGGTGACAATAAAGAACAGATATCCATTACCTCGCATTGATGATCTATTTGATCAGTTGAAGGGTGCAGCTGTATTCTCCAAAATTGATTTGCGATCTGGTTATTATCAGTTGAAGGTGCAAGAGCAGAGTATTCCAAAAACTGCTTTCAGAACTCGGTATGGCCACTATGAGTTTCTAGTAATGCCATTCGGGTTAACAAATGCTCCAGCTACTTTTATGGATCTGATGAACACTATCTTCAGACCATATCTCGACCAATTTGTGGTGGTGTTTATTGATGACATTTTGATATACTCGAGGAATGCAGAGGAGCATGATAGACACCTGCGGATTGTACTGCAGACTTTAAGGGAGAAACAGCTATACGCCAAATTGTCGAAATGTGAATTTTGGCTGAAAGAAATCTCCTTTTTGGGGCATGTTGTGTCGGCTGAAGGAATCAAGGTAGATTCCAGCAAAGTAGAAGCTATCCTTAATTGGAAGCCGCCCAGGAACATCTCAGAAATTCACAGTTTTTTGGGTTTAGCTGGATATTACGGTCGGTTTGTGAAAGGGTTTTCTATGTTATCTTCTCCACTGACCAAGCTGCTTCGGAAAGATGTAAAATTTCAGTGGACAGATAAATGTTAGCAGAGTTTTAATGAGTTGAAGAGGTGTTTGACTGAAGCTCCAGTCCTCACTTTACCTACTCCGGGTAAAGAATACACAATTTATAGTGATGCTTCTCACAATGGGCTAGGCTGTGTACTGATGCAAGATCAGAATGTCATTGCTTATGCGTCACGCCAGCTAAAACCGCATGAGAAGAACTACCCAACACATGATTTGGAGCTAGCAGCTATTGTTTTTGCTCTGAAGATCCGGAGACACTATTTGTATGGGGAGAAATGCTACATTTACACAGATCATAAGAGCTTGAAGTATTTGGGCACCCAGAAGGAATTAAATTTGAGGCAGAGGAGATGGTTAGAACTGATTAAAGACTATGATTACTTAATAGACTATCAGCCAGGGAAAGCAAATGTGGTGGCTGACACCTTAAGTCGCAAGACTATGGCAAGCCTCAGAGTTTCTCCTTTGTCCATGGTATATGAATTGAAAGCACAGCATGCCAGTTTAGAGATTGATGATGAGGGACAGACAATAGTTGCATGGCATGTACAGCCAGTGTTGATTGATCAGATCAGAATGGCTGCTCAAAGTGATGATAAATATCAGAAGCTACTGAAAGAAGTCCAGCAAGGCAAGAAACCCGAATTCTCTATGAGAGATGATGGTTTATTACTACATCAGGGCAGAATGTGCGTTCCTAGTGATGTGGAATTGAGACAAATCTTTATGAAGGAAGCACATGAGTCTCCTTTTGCTATGCACCTTGGTGGAACTAAAATGTACAGAGGGCTGAAAGAGCATTACTGGTGGATGGGTATGAAGAGGGATATAGCTGAGTTTGTTTCCAAATGCCTAACTTGTCAGCAAGTAAAGGCAGAACATCAAGTTCCAGCTGGTTTGTTACATCCTTTGTCAGTACCAGAGTGGAAATGGGAACGAATAACTATGGATTTTGTTACAGGACTTCCAAGGACATAGAATGGTCATGATGCATTATGGGTTATAGTTGACAGATTGACCAAGTCTGCTCACTTTTTGCCAGTTCGGATGGACTATAGCCTGGAAAGATTGGCTAGATTGTACATATATGAGATTGTAAAACTGCATGGAGTGCCAGTATCAATTGTGTCTGACAGAGATTCTAGGTTCGCTTCTAGATTCTGGGGTAGTCTTCAGAGAGCCCTAGGAACTAGATTGAACTTCAAAGACAAGATTCCACCCACGCATGCATGGCAAGTCTGAAAGGGTAATTCAGATATTGGAGGATATGCTACAGGCTTGTGTGATTGAGTTTGAAGGTAGTTGGGTTACACACTTGCCTTTGATTGAGTTTGCTTATAACAACAACTACCAATCAAGCATTGGGATGCCTCCATATGAAGCTTTGTATGGCAGAAAGTGCAGAACTCTCTTATGTTGGGATGAAGTAGGTGAAAGGAAGATGATTGGGCCAGAAATTGTTTAGCAGACAGAGGAAAAGGTCAGATTGATCAGAGATAGACTCAAGGCTACATCAGACCGTCAGAAGTCCTATGTTGATCTGAAGAGAAGAGATATTGAATATGCAGTGGGTGATAAAGTATTCCTCAAAGTTTCTCCTTGGAAGAGGATTATGAGATTTGGCAGAAAGGGGAAACTGAGTCCTCGCTTCATCGTACCATATGAGGTTCTGGAAAGAGTGGGTCCTTTGGTATATCGGTTGGCATTACCTCCAGAGCTAGCAAGGATACATAGTATCTTCCATGTGTCCATGTTAAAGAGGTACAGATCTGACCCATCTCATGTACTATCAGTTGAAGAGATTGAGGTAAATCCAGACCTCTCATATGAGGAAGAACCCATAGAAATTCTGGCATATGAGGTGAAGCAGTTGAGGAATAAACAGATACACCTGGTTAAAGTGCTGTGGAACCATCATTCAGGCCAGGAAGCTACTTGGGAATGTGAAGAGGATATGAGGAGACAACACCCACAGCTATTCAGAGACTAATGCAAGGTAAAATTTCGAGACGAAATTTATTTTAAGGAGGGGAGAATTGTAACACCCCTATGTTCGGTAGTGCGTTCTACTGTTCCAATGACCAATGTTGTCCGGACAGCTAGAATGCCTAGAACTACACTTCGATATGAGTGAGGAGACATAAAATAATGAAATACAAGAAAAGAAAATACAAGAAAAACAAAGGAAAAATAATAGCAAATAAATGTAACCAAGTTAAGCGAGCCGAGAACCCTAGCGATGGGTGACCGCACCGGGAAGTCACGGCGTGGACCGTTGACTAGCCTTGGATGCGGGGAACCCAGAAAAATATTTTTAGGACTTAAAGAGACATCAATGGAAGTATAAATATCATTAAAAATATCAAAGAAAAATTAATTAATTAGTACAAAGAAAAGTGAGAAATCGAAAAACGGACAAAACCCGGTGTTACCGAAAATTCGGGAATGCAACCCGAACAGGGGCATTATGATCATTTGACACCCCGAGTTGCCTTTTGACCTAAATATCCATTAAAAATAAATAATATTACACTTGGAAAATATAATGAAAAATTAAATTAGGGGTACCTAATGTAAATAACAAAAATGGGATTCAAATTGAGTAATTAACACATTTAACTTATAATGTAATTAAATATTGGTGAGTGGAGCACCATGGGGTTAAAATAATCAATATGTAGGCAGGTTTAAACCCACTAACACCTTCATCTTCTTCATTCACTCACCATTGCCGAAATGAAAAGCTTGAAAATCCTCCATGGCCGTTTTGCTTAAAGCTTCATAATCTCCATCATTTCCACCTCCAAACACCAAAGTTTCTTCACTAATTTTGATCCCCACCTCACAAGGAAGAAGTAGATACTAAATTCAAGGGAGTTTGGTGAAGATTTAACAAGCTCCAACAATAGGTAAGTGTTTAAATTGATTTATTTCTTAAGTAAAGTTTATGGGAAGTTTGAGATGAACAAATTGATGAAGAAAATTTGAGGTTTTGGTGAGTTGTTATTATGCACTAGTTAGGCAGCCATGGTACTTAAATATTTTGAATTATTTTCACATGCAATTGATGGGTATTGATGTTGATAAAAGTGAATAAAAGTTTTAGTAGGTTAATTCTTGGTGTATGTTAAAGTTGAGCACTTGAGTTGGAAATTTTGTTGAATTTAAAATTCTATGCATGAGTGCCTAAATGGACAGCCATGAAATTGTACACTAAATGAAATATTATTACATGTATTGTGAAGAATTAATGTTGACTAATGTGATTTAAAGTGTTGGTAAGTTAACTTCATGCATATATAATGGTGGACCAAGTGGAAATTGAGTTTGAAGGCAATTATGGAGACTTGACAAATATGGCAACTTGTTAACTCTTTAAAGGATGCTGGAATTCATGAAGTTGTTTAATGAATTGTGGTCCTAAAGTTTTCCAAATATGTATGTAAATTAGTAGTGAAGATATATGTTATGATAGTGGACATGTAAATGAGCATGATTAAGTGATTAAATTGTGGTAATTGAGTTTGACAAATTCTGCACTTTATGATGTATGTGGAAAGTGATTGTAAGCTGCCAAAATGATCAATAATATATTGTGAAATATGTTTAGGTTAGGTACAAACCAGAATTGGCATGAAGGTGAAGTTTGGTAAGTGTTAAAGGTGATTTTTGATGAGTATAAACAAAATGCAATAGGGCAGTTTGTGTTTTGGGCTTAGAACCTTAAGTGTGTGGCTCCAATTGGTATGAAAGCAATTGGAGGTGAAACTAGGCACAAAATGTGCCAACTTTCATGAAGGAAGCATGCCAAAATTCTGCTTGTAAGGTAACTTGAAAAATGACCAAATCCGGATTAGTGCAATTAAGGCCTGAAAATTTACCATTTGGGCAGCAGTTAGTGTTTAGGTCATAACTCACTCAAAACAGGTCCAATTGACCTCAACTTTTGACCATGAATAGTTAAGACCCATATCTACAAGTCTTTTGAAGACACCAAAACCCAGAAATGACCATAAGCAAGTCAAACAGCTTGCACAAGTTCGGGTCCAAAAACTGGCCGAACCAAAATTGACCTAAAATGACCTAAAGTGACCAATTTGGATGCATTTTGACCAGCAATAGTAAAATGACCATAACTTGGTCTACATAAATCAGAATGACCTGAAATTTTGCCTCGCGTGCAATAAGACATAGATCTACAAGTTTGTAGTTTTGACCGAAACCCGAAAACCGAGGGAACTATGTCGTCCGGCTAGGTCAAACTAGTATCCCGGAATTCAGCAAATTGTAAGAAAATGCAATATACAAGGAAATGAATTTGGTAACATGTACCAACCCTAAAAGACTATTGAATGTGACAAATTAGTAACATTAAAACCTAATTTACCTAGAACGCATTGAGGGTCAACATATTAGGTTGACTAAGCAAATAATAGAATTCAGTGAATTAATTATCAAGCATTATCGTTAGAGACAGTTTAAATGAATACTGAAACACTTCAAATTGTGTTTCTCAGTTAGCAAAAACTCAGGGAAAGGGAAGGAAACACTGAGTCAAGGCCAGGAGACAGTTATCAGAGGTTTGTGCACAACAGCTAATTCTTTTGAATTTTTCAATTGAAATGAATTATGACTATTTGTACATTATTATTTTAAATTATGGAAATGTGTTTGAACGAATATTTATTGCTTGAAAAGCATTGTAAATGGTTTGAAACTGTGAAAAATTGTTTGAATGATATTGATGGATACTTATTGATTGAAAAGCATTGAAAATGATTTGAAACCACAGCTATCATGTATATTGATTGTATTCCTCGCTAGCTTGTCTAGTGGGACGAATTGAATTCCCTCTCTGGCTGAAGTGTTGAGGTGTGTGCCTGTTGAGGATGAATAGAATGAGTACTCATATTTTTGCTAGCTACCTATGTTATTCCTCATTAGCCATCGGCTTCTGGGACGAATTGAATACCTCATTAGCCATCAGCTTTTGGGACGAATTGAACTTTGGAACATGATTAAGCTGTGTGTGATTAATTGATATGTATTGTAAAATTGTGAAATGGAGTTTAAATTCTTATTGACATTCACTGTCTTTTGAATTTAACTATGTTTTGCTTTCTGAGATTTATTTTGATATTGTAAAATAGAGTTTAAATTCCTTATGACATTTATTGTCTTGAATCTAACTATGGTTTTACGTATCCACTATTTATATGATTTATGAATTGTGATTTAAAATTGTATTTGGTAAATGTTATGCACCACTGAGACATTGTCTCAGCGATAGCTTTTCATTGCTGTCGCAGGTAGACAGACGGACAGGGCAGCAGACTAGGCTGCTAGAGCATTCAGCGAGAGAGCATCGGGTATATTGAGTATACTCCATTTTGCATTTTGTACTGTAATGTATATTCACTGTATGTATATTTTGTTCTTGGTTTAAGCAGTTGTAAAATAAAATTGTACCTTGAAGTTGTAAAATAAATTATGAAATATTTTGACTTTTAAAATTTGTACTGTATCGCTTTAATCTCAGTCTTTGAAAATTTATTGTGGAATTGAGTTGAGGAAAATATTGTGTTGTTTAACTGTTGGAGTTGAGATTGAGAAATATATTGAAGTGTTTTTTACAGGTTTCCTGAAGAACTGTTTTATCCAAAATACAGATGGCACTCTGCCAAAATTTTTATAGAAATTCCTAATAATTCAAATATGTTAGTTCTATCACTTCAGTTCAAAAAGTTTTTAACACCTGTAAATAGTGCTCACCACTGTAAAAAGAAGTAAGAAAAGTTTTAAAATCCCTTGTAGTGTATTTAATGGGTTATCAGTAGACGAAGTTGGTAATTCATTAGGTATACTACGGGATCATGTTATGCCTTACAGAAGGGTAGGGTGTGACACTAGAATCTCTCTGTTACAAAATCCCAACTCAAGCTGGAGTCATGGTTTATGTCAAACCCCATTCGCTATGAATATTATATTCTCTTTTAATTCCAGCTCTTGATTAAAAAGATCTTCTCATCAGAAACTCTTTTCTGAATAAATCTTTCTGTCCTGGCCAGGAACTTGAAACATCAAGAATAATTAAATGAACATAGGATTTTATCCCTATTTACTTAGAGGAACAGATTCCATCTTGATCAACACCTACCTCCATATATAACTAGTAGGAGCTAACACATGCCTATATACCCATACACAGTACAAGTATGAAAGCAGTATCAAACTCAAACCACCTATATACAAGATAACTGTGCTATCTTCGGTCTAAAGATTATATGCACTGGTATGATTTATGACAATGCATTAACAAGAGTAAACTCCATGTGCTTGTCATAAGTGTCACTGGTTCAGCCTACTTATCATGTATAAGTACCTATCATGTTTGTTATATGGCATTAGACTCACCATTCCATCTTATTTATATCTCATATAAATAACTTAGGAACAGACATGAATACAATCTTTCTGGATAAGTCATGTCCTTATTGTGAAGTATCCTCAATTGTGAACCTATTTATGATACTTTATGCTAGAAATACTGTCACTCATATTCTTAACAACTTAAGAATAGAATTTCTAACAAAATATCAATGGACCTTTTCTATTACACATAAATATATTATGTAAACGAAAAAGTGAAAATGCCTTTTATTAATAAAATATGTACAAGATACATACTAAATGATATGCTCTAGGGCATACTACTAACACACTAAGCATTATGCTTAGTGCATCGCTTTTTGCCACACTTAGGTATTGGAGACCAGGAGAGAGAGCCCAGTAGACCATAGACTAGGATTTTTGGGAGTTTAGATCTGCACTTGAGTCCAGTGTCACTATCCTCTCTAGTGCATTTTGGTAGGACCCGCTAGGCTCCATTAGTAATTTTGTATTTTGTATTCAGACATTAAAATTTGTTATGTAGATTATGAACTCATGTAATTATTTGTAAATTATGTAAATTAATGAAATTTGAGTGTTTTATTTATGAATGTGAGCATGATATTATTTATGTATGGAATGAATGAATTTGTGAGTTTTAGATTATTGAGATAAAGTATTGAAATTGTAAAGAATTTATATCATTGAGATTTTAAACAGGTGGAAATTCATCAGAATGTAAATAAATTAGGGGAAACTCTGTCGGTTTCTCCGATTGAATAAGTGAACCTAAATTAACAAAAATTATAATTAAATCAAAGGAAATGTAATAAGATAAGAAAAGTTACTCTGGCACAGGGTGTGACATGCCTTGCTCGGCTTCACTGTAGATGGGTAAAGGGTGTTACAAATATCAAGTTTTAATTCAAAGGGCTATAGGTTTTATGGTGGAAATTCAAGGTTTTTATAAGCTTTGGAAGACAACAATGGTGGAATGAATAGGGAGAGGTAATTCAGCTAAGAAGGAAGAGAAGAGGAAGAAGATAAGATGGAATTAATAAAATTTGTCTTCTTGTTATAATATTTATCTAATTTTTTAATTAAATTTTTAATTATATTTATTATAATTTTAACAATTGCCTTAATTCCCTTCATATCCTTTTTTAATTTCCATTAACTCTTCATATTTTAATTCATTTTCAATAATTTATTCTCACTCATTTTAATGGACATTTAAGTCAAAAGTCAACTCTGAGAGTGAATTGACCAAAATGCCCTTCATCGAGTTATAGTCAGTCTTTTTCGATAATGACATTTAACTCCATAACTCGATGGTCACTTTGATTTATTTTTCTAATACTACTTATTTCAATTTATTTTCATTTCATTTTTAGTCCTTAAACTGGCTTTAAATAGTACTATTCATGGACTGAAAATATTACTGTTCAGAGCTCAGAAGTTCAGAACGTTACAATCTTCCCCTTTAAGGAAAATTTCGTCCTCGAAATTTACCTGACGTAAATAACCGAGGAAACTGCTACCTCCTCATTTCTTCACTTTTCTGTGTTGCTTCTTCAGTATCTGAATCCAGCTCCTCCCAAGCCTCCATGGCATATACCCGTGGTGCTACCCTGGCTTCGAGCCTCTTAACTGTCTCAGAAGCAGCTTTCTGTGAAATATCTACTGCTTCTATCCTAGTAAATCTTTTACCCCTCTGGGCTGATGGGGCAGACCTCTCTGTCTATGGTGGAGTAGTGGGAATACTCCTCTATGGGCAATCCCGTAGATAATGATTTGCAGCTCCACATCGGAAACATCCCCCAGTCAACAGTCGACACTCCCCTTTATGTCTCCTACCACAGTGCGTACATTCTGGCACTGGGGTTAATCCCTGCTATCGTGCTCGAGGAATCGCCACAGATACCCTGCATCGCCTCTCGCCTCAGATTGCAGTCCTGTGAACCCTTGGGCTTTTTACTAGCAGTCGGCATACTAGACTGCCCTGGTCCAGATTCTCTCTTACGTATCCTGTCTCCATGGCTCTGCTCACTAATTCTAACCCTCTCAACATTTAGATCTGCAGCTACTAACTAGGAAAAATCTATGATCCTCAGAGCTGTAATGTGCAACTTGATGTTATCATTCAGTCCTTCTTCAAATCTCCTGCACTTATCCCCCTCTGTAGGCACAATCTCACAGCCATAACGGCTTAACTGCACAAATTCTCATTCATACTCTGACACTGTGAGCTACATCTGCATCAAATTATTGAATTCTCTCATTCTAGCTTCCAAGTATATATGACTGATATACTTCTTCCTAAACTCAGCCAAAAAATACTCCCAGGTTACTACTATAGGCTGTATTGCCTTGGATACCGTATCCCACCTTTGATACGCATCCTCTTATAGAAGGGAGACTGCACACTCTTCTGGAGTACAGTGCAACTGTTGAAAAATTCTTTCTGTTCTCTCTAACCAATGTTCAGCAGCAGTAGGATCATCCTCTTTTGTTCCTTTGAAATCCACTGCCCCATACTTACAGAGCTTCTCCGTAGGGGATTTTTATGCAGACTGTGTTTGAGTCCCCATCACAAGCCTAAGTAGATCAGCCATCTGCTGAAAAAAACTGCTGCTGAGGCTATGCAGGCTCTCCTGATGCCTATGCAACTGGCTCTCCCCTCTCTCTATCACCATCTCAAGCAGGGGCATGACTTTTGACCTCTTCCTCAATGGCCCTTTGTGATTCAGGGTCCATGAGTTCGCCTAAAATAAACAAAAAAACATATTTGCATTAGTGTCACCTCGACTCTTATTGGATGCAATGCATGACTTATACTCTATGTCTTTCTATTTATTTAGGTCTAGGAACACCTAAACCATAGCTCTGATACCACAAAATGTAACACTCCTGTAACACCCCTATGTTCGGTAGTGCATTCTACTGTTCTGGTGACCAGTGTCTGTCCGGACAGCTAGAATGCCTGGAATTATACTTAAATATTAGTGAGGAGACATAAAATAATGAAATACAAGAAAGGAAAATACACGAAAAATAAAGGAAAAATAATAGCAATGAAATGTAACCAAGTTAAACGAGCCGAGAATCGTAGTGATGGGTGACTGCACCGGGAAGTTGCGGCGTGGACCGTTGACTAGCCCTGGACCACAAGAAACCCTAGGAAATATTTTTAAGACTTAAATAAACATCTATTGAAGTATAAATGTCATTAGAAATATCAAAGAAAAATTAATTAATTAATTAGTACAGAGAAAATTGAGAAATCGAGAAACTGACAAAAATCGGTGCTACCGAAAAATCAGAAACACAACCCGAATAGGGGCATTATGGTCAATTGACATCCCGAGTTGCCTTTTGACCTAAATTTCCATTAAAAATAAATGATATTAAACCTTGAAAATATCATGAAAATTAAAATAGTGGTATATAAATTAAATAGTAAAAGAAATGAGGTAAAATGTGAGAATTTAGAAACTTTGGAATAAATAAGTATTATATTACATTAGTGCTCCACTAACCTTAACCTTTGGACACCTAAAGGGACACTTGGAATATCAAGAATTCATCTTCAACCTCACATGGAAAACCAGCCGAACCTAAGCTTCTCCCAAGCTCTCCCATGGCCACCCCATGTCCAAGCTTCCATCTCCCTCTTCAAACCATGGTTTGCATAAGTGGTCTTCATTAAAGTTAACCTCACCTTGTAAGGAAGAAGTTGATAGCAAATTTAAGAGGTTTTAGTGCAGTTTGGTCAAGCTTTAAAAGAGGTAAGTGGTTATTTTTATTTCTTATTTCATTAAAAGTGTAACTAAGGTTGTGGGGAGTGGAATTATGGAAGAAAAGTTGAAATTTTGATGAGTTGGGTTGAGCTCCATTTTGGCAGCCATGGTAGTTCATCATGTATAGCTTGTCTTTGCATGTAAATGGTTGTTTGAGATGTTAAATTAAGTGCTTATATGTATTGAAGTTGATTCCCATGTATAAAGTTTGAATGGTGAGCTTGAAAAGTGAAAATGGAAGTTTGATGTGAATGTGTTACTTGGGCAGCCTCATAATGGAAATTGGTAATGTTTAAGTTCATGAAATATTGTTGAAGTATTGTACAAAAAAATGGCAGCACATGTGTGTGGAATAGTAGTGATAAGGTATGTAAATTGATAATGGAAGTATGTGTAATAATTAGAAAGTTTATGTGTATATATTGTTGGGTTTGAACCTTGTGAATTATGAGTGCAATTTGTGCATTGTGAAATTGTTATATTCTGTCCAAGTTGACCTATAATGTAAAGAATTGAATGGTTATGGTTAGTGCCAAATGCAGAATAGTATGGAGAAGTGAGGAGATAGTTGGTGAATGTGTGTTGGTTTGGTGTTTGAAAGGCATGTAGAGGGCAGTGTGCAAATGGGCCTATAACCCTAAGTGTGTGACTCCAATTGGTATAAGTACAATTAGAGATGAAACTAGGCACAAAATGTGCCAACTTTCATGAAGAAAGCCTACCTAAATTCTATCCAGAAAGTGACTTGAGAAATGACCAAATCCGGATTAGTGACTTGAAAACCTGAAAATTGACCATTTAGGCAGCAGTTAGTTTTTTGGCCATAACTCACTCAAAACGGGTCCAAATGATCTGAAATTTTTACCATGGATAGATTAGACATAGAGCTACAACTCTTATGAAGACACCAAAACCCAGAAATCACCATAAGCAAGTCAAAATGCTTGCAAAAATTCGGGTATAAAAACTGCCAGAATCGAAAATGACCTAAAAATGACCTAAGTTTGCCATTTTAGTGCAATCTGACCAGCAATAGTAAAATGACCATAACTTGGTCTAGTAAACTCCAAATGACCTAAAATTTGTGGTAAAAGTTCACTAAGACATAGACCTACAAGTTTGTAAGTCGAACCAGAAATCGAAAACCGAGGGAACTAGGTCGTCCGGCTAGGTCAAAATAGCATACCGAAATTCGATAAATTGCAATAAAATGCAATACACTTGAAAATGAATTTGGTAACATATATCAACACTAAAGGACTATAAAATGTGACATATTGGTAACATTAAATCTAATTCACCTAGAGTGCATCAAAGGTCAACATTATAGGTTGACTAAGGAAAGTAATAGTATTAAATAAATTAATTATTGAACCTTATTATCAGAGACAGTTTAAATAAGTACTGAAACACTTTAAATTGTGTGTTTCAGTTAGCAAAGACACAGGGAAGGAGAAGAAAACACTGAGTCAGGGCCAAGAGGCTACACTTCAGAGGTTTGTGTACAACAGTTATTTCTTTTGAATTTTCAATTGAAATAAATTATGACAATTTGTATGTTATTGTTTAAATTGTGGAAAATTGTTTGAATGAAATTTGATGGATACTTATTGCTTGAAAAATATTGCAAATGGTTTGAAACCACAGCTATCATGTATATTTGATTGAATTCCTCACTAGCTTGTCTAGTGGGACGAATTGGCTTTGAATTCCCTCTCTGACTAAAGTGTTGAGGTGTGTGTCAGTTGAGGATGAATAGGATGAGTACTCATTTATTTGCTTGCTAGCTATGTTATTCCTTACTAGCCATCAGCTTTTGGGACGAATTGGACTATGAAATCATGATAAACCTGTGTGTGTGATTTATTGATATTTATTGTGATATTGTGAAATTGAGTTTAATTCTTTATGACATTCACTGTCTTTTGAATTCAACTATGATTTTAAGTATCCACAGTTCATATGAATTATGGTTTATGATTTTAAATTATATTTTCTTAATGTTGTGCACCACTAAGACATTGGCTCAGCGATAGCTTTTTCATTACTGTCGCAGGTAGACAGACGAACAGAGCAGCAGAGTAGGTTGCTTGTGTTACATTTTGAAATTTCGCCAGGTATATCGAGTATACCATATTTTTGTAATTTTTGTTGTAATGTATGTGCACTGTATGTATATATTATACTTGGTCTTGAGCAGTTGTAAACTAAAATTGTAAATTATTTTGGCTTGTAAAAATATTGTGATATATTTATCTTATCTTAGCTTTTGGAAACACTGAAAAATTGATGTTGAACTGAGTTGATAAACTTTGTCACACATTACCCCTCTGTAAGGCATAACATGATCCCATAGAATACCTAATTAACTACCGAACTTCGCCTACCGATAACTCATTAAGTACCCTACAAGGGATTTTAAAATCATTTTCTTACTTTTTATAAGTGGTGAGCATTTTCTAATAGGTATTAAAATATTTAATTAGAGTTTGAAAACTAGTTAAGATTTTTATCCCATTTTATTTTCCGCAAATTTTATAAAAATATCGGCAGCGTGCCGTCTATATTTTGAGAAAACAGTTCTTCAAATACCTGTAAAAAAAAAAAAGCACTTTCAATAATTTATCTCAACAACTTCATCAATTCCACATTCACCCCAACCAATTTCAACATCATTTCTCAAATTTCAAAATTCAACATCATCAAAATACTACTAATTAATTTCATTCAAATTAAACAAAATATTTCCATTCATATTTCAATAAAGATAAAGCAATTTAGATACATCATTCTAAAACTTTACATTAGGAAAAATCCAAACCAAAATTTATTACAAGCTTTATACAACTCTATACAACTGCTCATGACCATTTTCTACATTTACATACATTACATACATCAAAATAATTTTTATAATCAGGGTATAAAATATACCTGAGACACCCCTTACCCGTGTATAGTATACCTGAGTAAGTAATGCCACACGGTGTACTGGCACACTCTAATATACCTTACTTTATTTGTGTCATGCTTTTGAAGCTAATTTATGAAATATGATTTATTTAAGCCATTTATCAAAATTATTATTTATTTGGGGTTCCGAAAATTTTAAAGGAAATCCAGCGGAGTACCGGCTAAAAATGGAGAAAACAGTTCTTCGGAACCTGTTTAAAAACACTTCCAAATAATTTCCAAACAATCCCAACCTCAATTTATCAACAAATTCTCAACATTAAGATCTCAACAACATTTCAATTCCAATTCTCAATCATCCATCACATGTGATGATCACATATAAATCACAAGTAAACATTTACATTTCCATTCACAAGCACAATTTTCATAATTTACATAAACATCAATATACATTACACAAGTTTAATTACATATGAGAAAACAAAATTAAGTTACAAAATGTCAAAATGACACCTAGTGTCCTACCAATGCACAGCAGAAGTTGAGGTGACACGGACACTGAGCAGAACTGTCGGATGGACTCACCCAGTCTGTGGTCTACTGGGCTCACGATCGGTATCTCCAGTACCTACGCGTGGCAAAAGCAACGCGCTAAGCAATAATGCTTAGTGGTGCAATAATATAATAGAAGAAAATAGCAAGAAAATGAATGTGTATAGAATGTGTATGCTTTCTTTGTTTGGTATTGGTATATCCATTATTTCATTAACGTTGTTCACTTTTATTCATTTGGTTTCCCCAAGTAACCTACACTAGACGACTGGATTGGATAACGGGTAAACTGGCACTGGGTACCTAGTACCTCGGGCCGTCACACCATCGGTCACATATGCATCTCCCGGTGTGCAAATGTAATAGCTAACAAGTCAGAATAATATCGTGCACAAGGCCAAGTCTCAATATAAAGTCGAATGGCTAAAAGCCATGAAATCACGAATGGCATATTGCCATGTGCGATGACTAATCGAACCCTATTGGCATGCCAAACTATCCAAACCAATCTTGTTAGGTATACTAGGGCATTTGAAACTTTTAAATTCTTCAATTTGTGAATTTCAAATTTTTGGTGTCACTATTCATCATTGGTCAACAAAAATGTTGACTTTTAGAATAAAAATGTGTACATTGACTTTGGCACTCCCAACATACCACATTTGGTGTTTAAAACTTGTTGGCATTAAGTGTTAATACCATTTCAAAGTGTAACTCAACACAAGCAGAATTTTCAGTTTTGGTGAGTCAACTTCACTGTTCCATTGGACACTGTTACTGTGGGAATTTGAAGAAATGTAAAACATAAAATTTGTTCCTTATTTTGTCTAGTTGAATTTACTTTTTTGAATCACTCCATTTGGAGTTTTGTAGCTCCAGATATGACCCAAAAACCCAGGCTGGCCGGATTTGCATTCTGCAGAAAATACCATATCTACAGTAGCATGAACAGTGAATGCCATAGCCATTTGGGTTAGGTTCTGGCCATAATTTGGGGTAGATTCCTTCATGAAAGTTGTTTGTCTATGTCTTAACTTGTTGCTGTAAAAATTTCAGGTCAATTGACCAAATCTACAGTGAGTTATGGCCAAATGAACAATTACTGTTCATTTAGTCAATTCTGCAGAACCAGCTGCAGGGTATCCGGATTGGGGCCAAGTTTTGGTCCTCTTGCTTTGGTCTTTTTGAAGGAACGGAAGCGTGAAAAACACAAGATTATACCATTGAATTCAAAAATTTTCACCTAGGGTAACATGCACCATACAAGATTTATTTTTATCTATTTGATTTCAATGATAAACAACATATTAAAACTCTTTTAATATGTTTTTGGATCTGTATTTGCCATTTAAGATTTTAAAATTAATCAGATTAATTTTAGAACCCTAGATTAAATCAAGAACGATTACACTAACCTCTTGATGTGCTTTGCGTGTCTGCGCCTTTGAAATTCGTCTTCAGGACACCAGATGTTGTCCCTCTAGCTTGTCCACACCAAGAACACCTATGGCAGCCCTTGAACAGCTTCTAAAGCCTTTTCTATTAATTAGAAATTCAAGTTCCGCCTTTTAAGAGATTAGAGATGTAAACAGGACACTAGAAACAATTTATAGTGTTCTTAATTCAAGAGATTGATGGCTAATCTCTTTGAATTGATGAGAGATGAAGAAGAATGGCTGGAAAGGCTCAAAGTGGCGTGACAATTGAGAGGAGAGGCTGCTGGTTATGTTTTCCATTCATAACCACACTTAAATAGCTAGGTTAACACATTAAACCCTAGCCACATGTCACCTTTTGATTAGCTCTAGGTTTAAGTGACCCAATCACATTGTGCCAAGTGTCAAACCTATATTTAATCTTGATTTTAATCATCTTACATGATTAAAAATATTTGCAAGCTTATGTGTTAAGCCATGTGTCACCATCTCATGGTGCCACGTGTCACACTGTGAAATGACCAAAATGCCCCTGTGTCTTAATTTTGAGTTCTTAACCCAAAATAATTATTTTCTTCTTCTAATTAATTATATCAAATATAAATTAATTAATTAATCTCTATTAATTAATTTCTCATCAATTAAATTCATATTTAAACACTTTAAATATAAATTTAATTTATACTACACATCCAATAATCTAGATTTGGTTTCAAGTCATGCTAGGGACTTTGCAATTTAATTGCAAACCAAATCTATTTAATTAATCAATTAAACTCTTTAATTAATTAATTAAATCATATTTAAATAGGTGATAACTTGTGTATGTGTGTGACTTACTAGGCTCATCACTAATTGGCAATGAGACATGATATCAACTCTTAATATCATCAAAACTCTTTCTTACCATAAATGATTTCTCTAAATCATTTTATGAACCTCATAGACCATGGTTAACACCTAGCATAGTATGCCATGGCCACCCAATTAGTAATAAGGTTTACCTTAAATGAACCTATAATCATATGTTACCATGCATTAGAATCTCTCTTTACAAAATCCCAACTCAAAGTGGAGTCATGGTTTATGTCAAACTCCATTTGCTATGAATATTATGTTCTCTTTTAATTCCAGTTCTTGATTAAAAGATTTTCTCATCGAAACTCTTTTCGAATAAATCTATCTGTCTGGCCAGAACTTGAAACATCAAGAACAATTAAATGAACATAGGATTTTATCTCTATTTACTTAGAGGAACAGATTCCATCTTGATCAACACCTACCTCCATATATAACTAGTAGGAGCCAACACATGCCCATATACCCATACATAGTACAAGTATGAAAGCGATCAAACTCAAACTACCTATATACAAGATAACTGTATATCTCGTGTCTAAAGATTATATGCAGATATGATTTATGACAAAACATTGACAAGAGTAAACTCCATGTGCTTGTCATAAGCGCCACTGTTCGACCTACTTATCATTTATAAGTGCCTATCATGTTTGTTATATGGCATGAGACTCACCATTCAATCTTATTTATATCTCATATAAAAAAATTGGGAACAAACATGAATACAATCTTTATGGATAATTAATGTCCTTATTATGAATTATCCTCGATTGTGAACCTATTTATGATACTTTGTGCTAGAAATATTGTCACTCATATTCTTAACAACTTAAGAATAATATTTCTAACAAAATATCAATGGACCTTTTCTATTACACATAAATATATTATGTAAACGGAAAAGTGGAAATGCCTTTTATTATTAAAAATATGTACAAGATACATACTAAATGATATGCTCTAGGGCAAACTACTAACAATCTCCCACTAGCAATAGAGCCATTCATTACAATATATTAGACCAATCTTCTCAAGATCTCGGACTAACTGAGTCTGTGACATCGGCTTACTGAATGGATCAGCTGGATTTTCAGTTGATGCTATTTTCTGCATGGCTACATTGCCTCGCCCAACTATTTCTCCGATAATGTGGTAGCGCCTTTCTATGTGTTTGGATTTACGGTGAGACCTTGGTTCCTTAGCTCAGATGATCGCTCCATTGTTGTCACAAAGGTAATGGAACTGGCGACTCAATGGAAGGAACTACTGTAAGTTCTCATCACGAACTTCTTTATCCAAACGACTTCCTTTGCAAGATCTCGATGCGAGAATATACTCGACCTCGATGAGTGGAATCTGCAATGCGTGCTCTGTTTGGAACTCTTCCAACCGATCGCACCTCCATTACAAATGAACACATATCCAGAGGTAGACTTTCTATCATCGATATCTGATTGGAAATCAGAATCAGTATAACCATCCAATTGCAAGTCTCCACCTCCATAAATCAAGAATAAATCCTTAGTTCTTCTTAAGTACTTAAGAATATTCTTGACAGCTATCCAGTGTTCCAAACCTGGATTGGATTGATACACCGCTAGTCAAACTAACGAGATATGCGATATCCGGCCTAGTACACAACATTGCATACATTAAACTTCCAATAGCCGAAGCATATGGAATCCTGGCCATCTTATCTCTTTCTTCAGATGTCTTTGGAGACATCTCTTTAGAAAGGTGGATACCATGTCTCACTGGTAACAATCCTCTCTTGGAATCAAGCATGTTAAACCTCTTTAACACCTTTTCCAAGTATAGACTTTGGGATAAACCAATTATTCTTTTCGCTCTATCTCTATAGATGCGAATCCCAAGAATATAGGTTGCCTCCCCTAAGTCTTTCACGGAGAATGTATTTGACAACCATACCTTTATAGTCGTCAACATACCTGTATCATTACCCATCAACAGTATGTCATCCACATATAAGACAAGGAAAGTGATAGCACTGTCACTAACCTTCTTATATACACATGGCTCATCCTCATTTTTGATAAAACTAAAGGATTTAATGGCTTCATCAAAACGGATGTTCCAACTCCTCGAAGCTTGTTTCAACCCATAAATGGATCGCTTTAGCTTGCATACCTTGGAACCATCTTGGGATTCAAATCCCTTAGGTTGTTCCATGAAAATGTTTTCTTCAATGTATCCATTGAGAAAAGCCTTTTGACATCCATCCGCCAAATCTCATAATCATAGTATGCACTATTGCTAATAAAATCCTAATTGATTTAAGCATGGCAACAGGTGAAAAAGTCTCCTCATAGTCGATTCCTTGCCTTTGGCGAAACCCTTTCACTACTAGCCTTGCCCTATAGGTCTCTACCTTTCCATCAGAACTAATTTTCTTCTTGAAAACCCATTTGTTCCCTAAAGGTACAATACCTTCAGGTGGGTCAACAAGATCCCAAACTTGATTCTTATACATGGAATCAATCTCGGATTTCATAGCATCAATCCATTTTGAAGAGTCTATATCTGATATAGCTTCTTCATATGTAAGTGGATCATCTCCATGATTTACTTCTTCATGAGTAGACAACTCTTGTTCTTCTTTATGAAGGAAACCATATCTCACTGATGGGTGAGGTACCCTGGTTGTTCTACAAGGAACAGGTGTAGATGTTTCATCAATGGGTATAGGTTGACTAGATGGATCTATATCCATCTGATCTGTTGGTTGGTCAGAATTCTCCAATTCTAACTGTATTTGCCTTCCTTTGCCTCCTTCTTGAACAAACTTTTGTTCAAGAAATGCGGCATCTCTACTTATCACAACCTTTTGTGAAGTAGGCAAATAAAAATAATATCCAAAACTATCTTTTGGATATCCAACAAATCGACCTTTTTCTGATCTGGTCTCCAATTTATCAGTGTTCAGCTTTTTGATATAAGCTGGACAACCCCAAATCTTAACATGCTTAAGACTTGGTTTTCTTCCATGCCATATCTCATAAGGTGTGGAAGAAAATGATTTTGATGGAATCCTATTCAGAATATATAAAGCTGATTCTAATGCAAATCCCCAAAAGGAGATTGGCATATCAGTATAGCTCATCATACTACGTACCATATCCAATAGGGTACGATTTCTCCTTTCAGATACACCATTCATCTGTGGTGTTCCTGGAGGAGTCACCGAGAAACAATGCCATGCTCTCTCAAGTATTCATCAAATTCAGTACTCAAATATTCACCTCCACGATCTGATCGAATAGCTTTAATATTTTTTCCTGTTTGATTTTCTACTTCAGATTTAAATTCCTTAAACTTTTCAAAGGATTCATGTTTGTATTTCATCAAATACAAATACCCAAACCTTGATTTATCATCAGTAAAGGTAATAAAATAATGAAAGCCCCCTCTAACCATTTCTTTAAACGGACCACATACATCACTATGTATTAGTTCCAAAATATTTTCAGCTCTTAGCCCTTGTCCAACAAAGGGTGATCTAGTCATTTTGCCTTGAAGGCAAGATTCACAAGTTGGAGTAGGCTCAGAGCCCAATGAGGATAGAATCCCCATTTTCTCCAATTTTGTAATCCTATCTTCTGCAACATGACATAACCTTAAGTGCCAAATATATTTTGAACTTGAGTTGGTTTTCACCATGGCATTGCATTCATTTAGATTACTATACTCTGGCCAGTGGAAACACTTTCTTACTAACAATGGAAACACTTTCCTGTTGGCAATGGAAACACTTTCCTGTTAAGTGGAGACACTTTCCTTTGCCTTTATCGACTTTAATCTTCCTTTTCTGCTTAGCTATTTTCTTGGAAGGACCAGGAATCGGAGATTTCTTTTTCTTATTGCGCTTCTTCTTGTTGGACATTCCAGTAGTATAAGATGCAATCAAAGCTACCTCTTTTCCTTTATTGCCCGGCATATTATTTTGGCAATATCAAGCATGTTGAGTAATTCACTAAGGTGCATTCTGTTTAGTCATATGGAAATTTGTCACAAAATTCCCAAAAGACTCGTGAAGGGATCAAGGATCAAATTCGTTTGTAGTTGGAAATCCATGTTGAAGTCAAGATGTTCCAACCGCTCAATCACCAATCATCTTGTGGACATGATCCCCAACATTCTGTACCTCAGACATCCTCATAAGGAATAACTGTTTAGATATATCATACCTAGCATTCCTGCTGTGCTCACCATACAACTCTTGTAGGTGAAGGAGGATCTCACACGCACTCTGCATGTTCTCATGTTGCTTCAGAACTCATTACTCATAGAAGCAAGCATGTAACACTTAGCTCTCATATCATGCTCCTTCCACTTATCCAAAGTTTCATGTTCCTCTTGTGTGGCCTCTGGAGGTAAGGGACCAGAACATTTGAATCTAGAACATATCCTATATGTTCAAGGTTCAGGACAAGTTACAAATTTCTTAGCCAATCGCATGATTAGGTCCTGTCAACTGTTGTGATCAAGTATGCTTGCAAGGATATTGGATGGTGGTGGTTGTTTTGTGCTCATTATTATCGTAAAATTAATTGCAGAAAATAACCAGATTAATTAGTAAATGTATCATGTAATTAACCAAAATGATTATGGTCTTTTAATCAAATTGGTCCTCCCACTAACTTAGCGAATCCTACACTTCCAAAGTAGAAAACGGAAATCCTAGTTGGATGGATTTCTAGTGGGTGATTGAATTCTTATAATTCTATTGATCATCCTCGTACATCCATTATTGGAATTACAATAAACTATAAGTGAGCAACTCCTTGCCCATCACATCTCATGTGAGGTTCAATCCTTTACCTAGCCCCTAATGCTCAAAATCTCGTACATCCATTATTGACTTATCTTGCATTAGTTAAGTTGATCCCATTGAGTCAGTAATTATGCAAATAATTTTAATGTCCTCAGGTACATCCAATATTGGCCACTAAACCATTTACATATTTACAACATCTCATGCTTAACAATTATTCTTAAGAAAATCTCTTAAATAAATTGCATCTTATGCAACTATTTAAAATTTCTTAAAATAATTGCCCCAATGGAGGGCTTATGTTATAATTACTTTAATTATATCATTTCCAACTTAATCATTTGTTTGGAAGATTTTATAGCCATCCTAATTACTATTAAGGTCTCACTTTGCACATTATCCATTTAGCATGCATATATCATATAATTGCATACATTCCCATACATCTCATGCATTCATGGATAAGCAGTAAATATGGTATGATCATGGACTTTCTCAGGGATTCAATTCGAGCCACCAAGAATTGAATCGTGGCATTCCTAGGTGCATTTCATTCATTCATTTTACAAGAGTTGCTGAAGGAGTACATAATCAACACTTGATCTTGAATTCCTCCCACCGTCCCACCAATGCTCTTGACCTCCTTGAACTTCTTGCAATCCAATATTACATAGTAATCCTTGGCATACCAAGGCGAATTTACAAGAACTTAAATAAATGAAATTACAACCCAAAAATTATTACAAACTTAATAATACATGCCCAAAATAAATTAAAATAAATTAATTAATTTACAATCCCAAAGAAACATAAAAGAAATAAATCCAATCACATTGGTCTTTTATAGTCCATGATCATCCATCATGCATATCACTATTTAACAATTAAATAAAACATACATACTTAAATTAAATTGAATATCTCATATTCAACTTAAAAATCCAGATTTGAATATGATTCAAATAAATTTAAAAATTCAGATTTGAATCTCATTCAAACAAATTTAAAAATTCAGATTTGAATCACATTCAAACAACTTCAAAAATTCAGATTTGAATCACATTCAAACATTTTTTAAAAAATCAGATTTGAATCACATTCAAATATTTCTTAAAAAATTAGATCTGAATTTTATTGAATCAATTTTAAAAAATCAGATTTAAATATGATTCAAACAACTTTAAAAATTCAGATTTGAATCACATTCAAACAACTTTTAAAATTCAGATTTGAATCACATTCAAACAATTTTTAAAATTCTGATTTGAATCATAATTTAATTGTGTGATTAAAACAACTAATTAAACACTTTAATTAGTCAAAGAATAGGCCTTAGATCATACAACAATTGCAGAATTAAAAGCCAAACCTTGAACCACCCAAGGAACCATTGTTGCCGCCACCATTGGTGGCTTCACCATATGTGACGCCACACCTCTTAATCCAACCAGCAATGAATCAATCATCTTATGATCAAATCACACAGTTAAATCATATAATCAACAATCTAAATGGCAAATATAGTGGCTCTGATACCAATTAAAGGAACGGAAGCGTGAAAAACACAAGATTATACCATTGAATTCAAAAATTTTCACCTAGGGTCACATGCACCATACAAGATTTATTTTTATCTATTTGATTTCAATGATAAACAACATATTAAAACTCTTTTAATATGTTTTTGGATCTGTATTTGCCATTTAAGATTTTAAAATTAATCAGATTAATTTTAGAACCCTAGATTAAATCAAGAACGATTACACTAACCTCTTGATGTGCCGCAGTGTCTCGCGCTTTGAAATTGTCTTCGTGACACCAGATGTTGTCCCTCTAGCTTGTCCACACCAAGAACACCTATGGCAGCCCTTGAACAGCTTCTAAAGCCTTTTCTATTAATTAGAAATTCAAGTTCTGCCTTTTAAGAGATTAGAGATGTAAACAGGACACTAGAAACAATTTATAGTGTTCTTAATTCAAGAGATTGATGGCTAATCTCTTTGAATTGATGAGAGATGAAGAAGAATGGCTGGAAAGGCTCAAAGTGGCGTGACAATTGAGAGGAGAGGCTGCTGGTTATGTTTTCCATTCATAACCACACTTAAATAGCTAGGTTAACACATTAAACCCTAGCCACATGTCACCTTTTGATTAGCTCTAGGTTTAAGTGACCCAATCACATTGTGCCAAGTGTCAAACCTATATTTAATCTTGATTTTAATCATCTTACATGATTAAAAAATATTTGGCAAGCTTATGTGTTAAGCCATGTGTCACCATCTCATGGTGCCACGTGTCACACTGTGAAATGACCAAAATGCCCCTGTGTCTTAATTTTGAGTTCTTAACCCAAAATAATTATTTTCTTCTTCTAATTAATTATATCAAATATAAATTAATTAATTTCTCATCAATTAAATTCATATTTAAACACTTTAAATATAAATTTAATTTATACTACACATCCAATAATCTAGATTTGGTTTCAAGTCATGCTAGGGACTTTGCAATTTAATTGCAAACCAAATCTATTTAATTAATCAATTAAACTCTTTAATTAATTAATTAAATCATATTTAAATAGGTGATAACTTGTGTATGTGTGTGACTTACTAGGCTCATCACTAATTGGCAATGAGACATGATATCAACTCTTAATATCATCAGAACTCTTTCTTACCATAAATGATTTTTCTAAATCATTTTATGAACCTCATAGACCATGGTTAACACCTAGCATAGTATGCCATGGCCACCCAATTAGTAATAAGGTTTACCTTAAATGAACCTATAATCATATGTTACCATGCACTAGAATCTCTCTGTTACAAAATCCCAACTCAAGCTGGAGTCATGGTTTATGTCAAACTCCATTTGCTATGAATATTATGTTCTCTTTTAATTCCAGTTCTTGATTAAAAGATTTTTCTCATCGTAAACTCTTTTACGAATAAATCTATCTGTCTCCGCCAGAATTTGAAACATCAAGAATAATTAAATGAACATAGGATTTTATCTCTATTTACTTAGAGGAACAGATTCCATCTTGATCAACACCTACCTCCATATATAACTAGTAGGAGCCAACACATGCCCATATACCCATACATAGTACAAGTATGAAAGCAGTATCAAACTCAAACTACCTATATACAAGATAAGCTGTGCTATCTCGTGTCTAAAGATTATATGCACTGATATGATTTATGACAAAACATTGACAAGAGTAAACTCCATGTGCTTGTCATAAGCGCCAACAGTTCGCCTACTTATCATTTATAAGTGCCTATCATGTTTGTTATATGGCATGAGACTCACCATTCCATCTTATTTATATCTCATATAAATAACTTGGGAACAAACATGAATACAATCTTTCTGGATAAGTCATGTCCTTATTATGAAGTATCCTCGATTGTGAACCTATTTATGATACTTTGTGCTAGAAATATTGTCACTCATATTCTTAACAACTTAAGAATAATATTTCTAACAAAATATCAATGGACCTTTTCTATTACACATAAATATATTATGTAAACGGAAAAGTGGAAATGCCTTTTATTATTAAAAATATGTACAAGATACATACTAAATGATATGCTCTAGGGCATACTACTAACACTTTTGGGCATGGTTTCTTCAGCAAAAATGTACCATTATAAGCCTAGTTTCATGTCCAATTGGCCAAACTTCAATTGGACTAACACAGCCCAAGTTATGGCAGTGCAAAGGGACTGAATTTTCAGTCCCTATCTTTCTTGTCTAGGCGCTTTATACCTTGACTTTGCCATACCATTTTTCAGTCCAAATTGTGTTCAACATACCTCAAATGGTCACTTATTGACCATTAGATTGTTCTTTAACAGTTTAATAAGCCAAGTCATATTTTCACCTTTCCAAACCCTAATATCCAAATCAATTTACTTATAACCTTAATTAGCATACTTAGTTTAATGTCCATGTATATTAATACCTTAACCATTATTTCTAGCCACTCTAAATTTATTAAAACAATCAACCTCATACTTTCATAGGGCTGCTGAAAATTGAAGGTACCATGACACATATAATTTACTTCAATTTCTTAAAATTTCTTAGCTCAAAATGATGTTCTAACTAAGATTTAAAAGAAGGAGAATGAAAGTGTAGCACTAACCTTGAATGGGTAGAATTTCCAAAGCCCCAACTTCACTTTCTTTCTTTTCCTTGGCTGTCAAAAGCTTTGTCTAGGTGTGGGATTAATTTTTGATGAAGGGACTTATGGGTTTTAGAGTGAAATAAAGGAGGGAATTGAGCTTTGATTAAGTTGTCAATGGTGGTTTGGGTACACTAGGGTTTCGGCTGGTAAGAGAATGAGGAGGGGCTGCTGAAATTTTTTAGTTATTTAGTCTTCATTTAGTCTTTTTATTTGTTGGTCAAAGGATGGCTTAATTGTGATTGGTCCAAATTTCCTTAATGACATCACCATGATGCCATAATTAAGCTTTTTTCCTCATTTTCTTTCCTTTCCTCCACTACTCATTTTCAATTTGATTTCTAGTAATGTTTATTCATATTTTATGTCATATTAATTATTTACTCAACTGGACAAGTCGGCCAAAAATCACCTCTGAAGGCGAAATGACCAAAATACCCTCTGTTTGGCTTAACGGGTCAAAATTGTCTGTACCGATTGAAAATTTTTTCTAGGAATTTTCTTGGCATTCTAATGCCATGGGAACCTCAATAACCCTTCTCTGGAGTCCCAAAAATTATTTTATAATTTTTCTCCCGGGTCTAGGGCTCCTCGTTGCGAGAACCGCAACTTCCCTCTGGTTACCCATCGCTTGGGCACCGGCTCGTTTAACTCGATTGTATTTTATTCCTAAAATTTTTACTAAATTTTTCTTATTAATATTTGAGTTAATTATGGTTCCTGACTTTAGTTTAAATATTTTTCCGGACATTCTAGCTGTCCGGACCGACACCGGTCACCGGAACAGTAGGATGTACGGAGTGGTTATCGGGAGGGTGTTACAACTCTTCCCCTCTAATTTAAATTTCGTCCTCGAAATTTACCTGATGCAAACAGTTGAGGGAACTGTTGCCTCATCGTCTCTTCACTTTCCCAAGTTGCCTCCTCGGTGTTGTGGTGCCTCCAAAGCACTTTCACCAATGGAATTTGCTTGTTTCTCAACTCTTTCACTTCCCGAGCCAAGATCCGTAGAGGTTCTTCTTCGTATGTCAAATCCGGCTGTATTTCAATTTCTTCTCTGGAGATGACATGTGAAGGATCTGAGCGGTATCTTCTGAGCATGGACACATGGATCTCATTGTGGATCTTGTCCAGCTGTGGTGGTAAAGCTAGCCTATAGGCCTCTGGACCCACACGTTCAATGACTTCATATGGGCCAATGAACCTAGGGCTTAACTTACCTTTCCTTCCAAACCTCAATACTTTCGTCCTTGGTGAGAACTTGAGGAACACTTTGTCATGACCCATATTCTATTTCTTTTCTCTTGGTCGGCATAAGATTTACATGCATGCGAGGCAACTTTGAGATTGGCTTTGATTGATTTTAGCTTCTCCTCACTGTTTCACTGTGTCAGCCCTACCGATTTGTCTTCGCCCAATTCAGTCCAAAGACTGCTGAGTTCTACATTTTCTCCCATACAGCGCTTCATACGGGGCCATTTGGATACTAGCTTGGTAGTTATTGTTGTATGCAAATTCTGCCAGTGGGAGGTATCTATCCCAACTTCCCTCAAACTCAATGACACAACTCCTCAGCATATCCTCAAGGACCTGACATATATTTCACGTTATTGTTATCATTTCTATTCAATATTTGTATCAATTTCATTGGTTTCAATTGTTTACCTGGATTACTCTTTCTGATTGCCCATCCGTCTAAGGATGGAAAGCTGTGCTGAAATGGAGTTGTGTACCCAAGGACTCATGCAACTTCTTCCAGAATCTCGATGTAAACCTTGGGTCTCGATCAGATATGATGGAAAGTGGGATTCCATGCAGTCTAACTATCTCACTGATATACAATTCTGCTAACTTCTCCAGTGAGTAGTCAGTCCTAACTGGCAGAAAATGTGCTGACTTTGTCAATCTATCAACTATCACCCATGCTGCATCATGTTTCTTCCGGGTGAGAGGTAGACCACTTACAAAATCCATGGTGACCCGATCCCATTTCCATTCAGGTATGCGTATAGGCTGTAGCAAACCCAATGGAACTTGATGTTCTGCCTTGACTTGTTGACATGTCAAGCATTTTGTCACATAGTCACCTATATCCCTCTTTATACCAGGCCACCAATACTGAAGCTTTAGATCATGATACATCTTGGTACTTCCTGGGTGCATAGCATATACACTGGTGTGTGCCTCTTTTAGAATACTAGCTTTCAATTCCCCATCATTTGGTACACACAGTCTTCCTTTGTAGTACAGACACCCATCTGCTTTCACCCCATAGTCAGTTGCTTTTCCCTCTGAGATCTTGCTCATAATAGCCATTAACTTTTCATCTGCCTTTTGCCCATCTAAAATCTGCTGTAGCAGGTTTGGCCTCACTTGTAACTCAGCCAAAATAGCTCCATCTCGAACTAAAGAATGACGGGCATTCAATGATCTCAAAGCTGTCATGGATTTTCTGCTCAAAGCATCAGCAACTACATTTGCCTTCCCAGGATGGTAGTCAATTACACAGTCATAATCCTTTAGGAACTCAATCCATCGCCTCTGTCTAAGGTTGAGCTCCTTCTGGGTTGGCAAATATTTCAGGCTCTTGTGGTCTGTGTAAATGTAGCACTTTTCACCATACAAGTAATGCCTCCATATCTTGATCACGAAGATAATTGCCGCAAGCTCTAGATCATGGGTAGGGTAGTTCTGCTCATGTGGCCTTAGGTATGCGGAAGCATAGGCGATCACTTTCCCCTCTTGCATCAATACACACCCTAACCCATTATGTGAGGCATCACTATAGACCACAAAGTCCTTTCCGGACACTGGCTGTGTTAACACTGGTGCCTCTGTCAACATAGCCTTCAATTTCTCAAAACTAGTCTGACACTTGTCATTCCAGTCAAATCTGACATTCTTGTGTAACAACTTGGTCATTGGAGCAGCTATTAGGGAAAATCCCTTCACAAATCTTCTGTAATACCCAGCTAGCCCCAAGAAGCTTCTGACCTCAGTTGTATTCCTGGGAGGCTTCCATTCCATCAGTGCTTCTATTTTCTTGGGATCCACCCTAATCCCATCAGCTGACACTATGTGTCCAAGGAATGCAATCTCATTCAGCCAAAAGTCACACTTGGACAACTTAGCATACAGCTTCTTTTCCCGCAGGTTTGCGAACAATCCTCAAATGTTCATCATGTTCTTCCTCGGTCTTGGAGTACACGAGAATATCATCAATAAAAACCACTACGAACCGATCCGGTATGGATGGAAGATACGGTTCATAAGGTCCATGAATGCATTGGTGCATTTGTTAGGCCAAAGGGCATCACCAGAACTCATAATGCCCATACCGGGTCCTGAATGCGATCTTGGGCACATCTACATCCTTCACCCTCAATCGATGATACCACGATGCGAGATCAATCTTAGAAAATACTCCTGCTCCCTTCAACCGATCAAACAGATCATCAATTCTAGGCAACGGATATTTATTCTTCACGATCACTTTATTCAACCGCCAGGTAATCAATACATAGCCTCAAAGTCCCATCCTTCTTTTTCACAAAGCAAGACCTGGAGCTCCCCATGGTGACACCTTTGGGCGTATGAACCCCTTATCTAACAACTCTTGCAATCGAAGTTTTCAACTCTCTCAACTCGATGGGTGCCATCCTATAAGGAGCAATGGAAATGGGTCTTTGTAGCGGTGTCTCAATAGCAAATTCGACTTCCCTTTACGGTGGCAAACCAGGCAACTCTTCAGAAATACCTGCAGGAAGTCTCTTCGTGGGTATGTCACTCAAGTTTGGCTTAGCACGCCTAGTATCCACCACATGTGCTAGGTAGGCTTCACGACCTTTTCTCATCATTCTTCTTACAACCGTGGTCGAGACGACATTAGGCAGAAAATCATCCTTTCACCCACAAGTAATTTCATTACCCTCGGGGTTTTCAAAGAAATTCTCTTCAATTTGCAATCAACTATTGCTCGATGACGTGACAACGTCCATTCCCAAAATCACGTCAAACTCATGGAAAGGCAACTCAATCAAGTCGCCAAGAATTCATACCCTGAATCCTTAAAGGGCAACCCTTGTATACCTTGTTCACTACCACATCGTGACCCAATGGATTAGTGACCGAATGTCTTGGTCACTCTCCCTACCAAGATCCCCCTTTCTACGGGTAGATTGATGTAGATGTATGAATGAGTGGATCCTGGATCCACCAATGCATGCACAGTGTAGTGTAGAGGAGAACGCACTCGATGACGTCAGGGCATCTTGCTCCTCCGAGCTCTCAAGGCATAATTTCGCGGGTGGTGCATTATCGGCCTCTCTGGCGGCTCGGATGCAGCCTCGAGATGGTCCCACGGCCAGTTTACGGACCTTCTACCCCTTGGTGGTGCAAGAGCGGTGCATGCGCTGTGTTGGAGCAAATGTAGTAGTTCTGCGTGGACAATTTCTCAGCTGATGCTCTGTGACCCACACCTCAAGCAAGCACCGGTCACTCTCCAACACTCCCTTATGCCATTTCGGCGGTGTGGACACGCAGAAGATCTTGCTGGTCCCCTGAACCCCATCCTGGAGAGCGCCACCGATGGTGTGGGTGACCTCTCCTAGGGGTGAATCGTGGCTTGGGCCCCGAGGCGACCACGACCACGTGGCTGACCCGAACTCTGTGCAGGAGGACCCTTAAACTTCTTCCCAAATCCAGGAGCGGAACTAGACTGACCTGGTCCCCTCTTCTGCTGTCTATCCCTTCTGGTTCTGCTCACTTTTTCTTACTTTTTCCACCTTTATTGCAGCTTCCACTAACTTGGTAAATTCTGTGATTCCCAAGGCAGTGAGCTGGATCTTGATGTTATATTTAGTCCCTCTTCAAATCTCTTGCATCTTTCAGCTTCATTAGGGACTATCTCCCTTCCATAACGGCTTAATCGAACGAATTCTTTCTCATACTCAGCCACTGACAATTGTCTCTGCCTCAGGTTAATAATTCTCTTCTTCTCTCTTCCAGGTATACAGTACCCACATATTTCTTCTTGAACTCAGAGAGAAAGAAGTCCCAAATTCTGACTTACTGCACTTCACTGACACGGTGTCCCACCACTCATATGCATCATCTTGCAAGAAAGAGATGGCGACTTCGTGTTTTGCTCGAGTGCGGTGGAGTTGTTTTAGTACTCTGCTGCATTGCTCAACCAATTCTCTGCAATAGAGTCATCTTCTCTCTTGCCATAGAAGTCCACGACTCCAAACTTCCTTAGCCTTTCCAGTGTGATTTACTGTGGAGTGGTGGTGGTGGTGGTGGTCTTGGCATTACCCGGCCATTTGTCTAAAGAAGTCGGCCATTTGTTGGAACATGGCTTGTGGAGGTGGCGAGGCTCGCTTGAGTGGCGGAGCATTCTCTCATGCCCCAGCCTCACCGCTGCAGTGGAGCATGACTCTCCACTTCCTCCTCAACGGCTCTCTGAGATGAAGGATCCATATCCTATTCAACATAAGAAAGATAAACAGATCTGCGTTAGTGTCACCTCGACTCTTACAAATGCAATGCATGGTATGGACTCAATCTAGGCCCAGAAACGCCTAAACCGTGCTCTGATACCACTAAATGAGACACCCCTTACCCGTGTATAGTATACCCGAGTAAGTAATGCCACACGGTGTACTGGCACACTCTAATATACCTAACTTAATTTGTGTCATGCTTTTGAAGCTAATTTATGAAATATGATTTATTTAAGTCATTTATCAAAATTATTATTTATTTGGGGTTCCGAAAATTTTAAAGGAAATCCGGCGGAGTACCGGCTAAAAATGGAGAAAACAGTTCTTCGGAACCTGTTTAAAAACACTTCCAAATAATTTCCAAACAATCCCAACCTCAATTTATCAACAAATTCTCAACATTAAGATCTCAACAACATTTCAATTCCAATTCTCAATCATCCATCACATGTGATGATCACATATAAATCACAAGTAAACATTTACATTTCCATTCACAAGCACAATTTTCATAATTTACATAAACATCAATATACATTACACAAGTTTAATTACATATGAGAAAACAAAATTAAGTTACAAAATGTCAAAATGACACCTAGTGTCCTACCAATGCACAGCAGAAGTTGAGGTGACACGGACCGAGCGAATCGCTGGATGGACTCACCCAGTCTGTGGTCTACTGGGCTCACGATCGATATCTCCAGTACCTACGCGTGGCAAAAGCAACGCGCTAAGCAATAATGCTTAGTGGTGCAATAATATAATAGAAGAAAATAGCAAGAAAATGAATGTGTATAGAATGTGTATGCTTTCTTTGTTTGGTATTGGTATATCCATTATTTCGTTAACGTTGTTCACTTTTATTCATTTGGTTGCCCCAAGTAACCTACACTAGACGATCGATGGATAACGGGTAACCGCACTGGGTACCTAGTACCTCGGTCGTCACACCATCGGTCACATATGCATCTCGGTGTGCAGCAAGCGGCTAACAAGTCAGAATAATATCGAGCACAAGGCCAAGTCTCAATATAAAGTCGAATGGCTAAAAGCCATGAAATCACGGAATGGCATATTGCCATGTGCGATCGCTAATCGAACCCTATTGGCATGCCAAACTATCCAAACCAATCTTGTTAGGTATACTAGGGCATTTGAAACTTTTAAATTCTTCAATTTGTGAATTTCAAATTTTTGGTGTCACTATTCATCATTGGTCAACAAAAATGTTGACTTTTAGAATAAAAATGTGTACATTGACTTTGGCACTCCCAACATACCACATTTGGTGTTTAAAACTTGTTGGCATTAAGTGTTAATACCATTTCAAAGTGTAACTCAACACAAGCAGAATTTTCAGTTTTGTTGAGTCAATTCACTGTTCCATTGGACACTGTTACTGTGGGAATTTGAAGAAATGTAAAACATAAAATTTGTTCCTTATTTTGTCTAGTTGAATTTACTTTTTTGAATCACTCCATTTGGAGTTTTGTAGCTTCAGATATGACCCAAAAACCCAGGCTGGCCGGATTTGCATTCTGCAGAAAATACCATATCTACAGTAGCATGAACAGTGACTGCCATAGCCATTTGGGTTAGGTTTTGGCCATAATTTGGGGTAGGTTCCTTCATGAAAGTTGTTTGTCTATGTCTTAACTTGTTGTTGTAAAATTTCAGGTCAATTGACCAAATCTACAGTGAGTTATGGCCAAATGAACGATTCTCGCTCATTTGGTCAATTCTGAGAACCAGTGCAGGTATCGGATTGGGGCCAAGTTTTGGTCCTCTTGCTTTGGTCTTTTGGGCATGGTTTCTTCAGCAAAAATGTGTCATTATAAGCCTAGTTTCATGTCCAATTGGCCAAACTTCAATTGGACTAACACAGCCCAAGTTATGGCAGTGCAAAGGGACTGAATTTTCAGTCCTATCTTTCTTGTCTAGGCGCTTTATACCTTGACTTTGCCATACCATTTTTCAGTCCAAATTGTGTTCAACATACCTCAAATGGTCACTTATTGACCATTAGATTTTTCTTTAATAGTTTAATAAACCAAGTCACATTTTCACCTTTCCAAACCCTAATATCCAAATCAATTTACTTATAACCTTAATTAGCATACTTAGTTTAATGTCCATGTATATTAATACCTTAACCATTATTTCTAGCCACTCTAAATTTATTAAAACAATCAACCTCATACTTTCATAGGGCTGCTGAAAATTGAAGGTACCATGACACATATAATTTACTTCAATTTCTTAAAATTTCTTAGCTCAAAATGATGTTCTAACTAAGATTTAAAAGAAGAGAATGAAAGTGTAGCACTAACCTTGAATGGGTAGAATTTCCAAAGCCCCAACTTCACTTTCTTTCTTTTCCTTGGCTGCCAAAAGCTTTGTCTAGGTGTGGGATTAATTTTTGATGAAGGGACTTATGGGTTTTAGAGTGAAATAAAGGAGGGAATTGAGCTTTGATTAGGTTGTCAATGGTGGTTTGGGTACACTAGGGTTTCGGCTGGTAAGAGAATGAGGAGGGGCTGCTGAAATTTTTTAGTTATTTAGTCTTCATTTAGTCTTTTTATTTGTTGGTCAAAGGATGGCTTAATTGTGATTGGTCCAAATTTCCTTAATGACATCACCATGATGCCATAATTAAGCTTTTTTCCTCATTTTCTTTCCTTTCCTCCACTACTCATTTTCAATTTGATTTCTAGTAATGTTTATTCATATTTTATGTCATATTAATTATTTACTCAACTGGACAAGTCGGCCAAAAATCACCTCTGAAGGCGAAATGACCAAAATGCCCTCCGTTTGGCTTAACGGGTCAAAATTGTCTGTACCGATTGAAAAATTTTTCTAGGTATTTTCTTGGCATTCTAATGCCATGGGAACCTCAATAACCCTTCTCTGGAGTCCCAAAAATTATTTTATAATTTTTCTCCTGGGTCTAGGGCTCCTCGTTGCGAGAACCGCAACTTCCCTCTGGTTACCCATCGCTTGGGCACCGGCTCGTTTAACTCGGTTGTATTTTATTCCTAAAATTTTTACTAAATTTTTCTTATTAATATTTGAGTTAATTATGGTTCCTGAATTTAGTTTAAATATTTTTCCGGACATTCTAGCTGTCCGGGCCGACACCGGTCACCGGAATAGTAGGATGTACGGAGTGGTTATCGGGAGGGTGTTACAATACCCGATAAACTTCAGAGTATGTAGCTCCTCAATCCTCAACAGCTCACTCTACTGCTCCTCTAGTCTCTATATCTGCGACAGCAATAACAGCCATCGCTGAGTACTGGGACTCAGTGGTGCACAACATACTAAAAATAATCTTTATGCAGAATTTAAATCATATTTATTCGAAAATTAAACTGAGCATGAAATAAAAATTCAAAACATAATTTATAAGATTTTAATCCAAACAATTTCATTGCAAAAGTCTAAAAACAAATTTCATAAAAACACACAGTTATATCATGCCATTCGAAACAAATATAATCTCAATAGCCAGAGGCTAAGGAGAAGTCACATCACAAGGCTAGCTAGCTCAAATATATGGGAACTCATTCTTTTTCTTCTTCTACTGGCACACACCTCAACACTTCAGCCAGAGAAGGAATCAAAATTCGAAACTGATTTCCCCCACTAGTCATGCTGGTGAGGTATTCAAATATATGGTCATGACACTGCGGTTTCAAAACTATCTTAACAATTTACTAAACATTTGATGCCATTTCAAATAAATATAATTAAACTTTCAACAATTTAAATTAAAAGCATAATAAATATTTCAAGACAATGATATCACAATTCAATATTTCAATTCATTCAAAACAATGTGTAGAAGAAAATTTACAGAAATTCTATACTGTGCACAAACCTTATACGAGTCGCCACTTGGCCTTGACTTGACACCTCGGGTTCTTTCCGGGTATTCTTTTCCACTGAAACACATAGTTTCACAGTGTTTCAGTATCATAACTTATCATAAATCCAAAAATAAATTCGAATTTACTTATACCTAGCTTTAATATGCTAAACTTGACGTTCTCTAAAATTTGTATTTTGGGGTTACTATTTACGATACTATTCAAGTCAATTTGTTGACTTTCTAAGGCTTAATAGGTATAGCAATTCTAATTTCACCCACATACCACATTTTGGTTACCTAATTTGTTGATTTTGGTTGTTTTCTCAAAACTCAAGTCTTTTAGGCAAAATTTCAAATTTTCAATTTTGGTGTCCTATGTTGTACTGTTTCATTGGTCATGTTGCTGTTAGAATTTGGCTAAGTTTTCTTCATAGAAATTGTTCCTTATTGTCTTAACTTTATTCTCGTTTTTGAATCACTCCAATTGGAGTTTTGTAGCTCAAATTATAGCCATTTGAATCATGACTACCGGATTGGACTTACCCAGATTTATGGGCAAATTTCTGGGTTCTAGCAGTTTTAGGTCACCAACTTTGGGTGGCTAACTGACTTGGTTAAGGGCATTATTTGGGTTTGTGTTCTTCATAAAAGTTTTAGGTCTATATCTCAGCTTTCTACTGGTAAAATTTCAGGTCATTTAGACCTGCCTAGCCCAAGTTATGGCCAATTCATTTTGTCATTTTTGTATAGGGCAGCATACCTAATTCCGGAATTGGTCAATTTGCTCCCTATGCTATGGTCACTTTCTGGGCATGATTCCTGAATGAAAAATGTGTCATTTTGTGTCTAGTTTCATTCCCAATTGGCCTTACACCAATTGGGTTTGTAAATTTTCAATTTTGATCTCTGAAAGAGACCTTGGTCATGCTGCCTGCAGAATGAACATATCCAATCTGAATTCAAACTTAATTTCAACACTTCCTACACACCACAATTGGTCCTGAAATGGACCATTTTTCAGCTCAAACTAGGTCAAGCACACCATTTGACCAATTCTCCAAGTTTTATCTCTCAAACCCTAGGTCCAAAATCCTAACTCACTTGATTTGTTACATTTAATTAGTTCCAAGCATACAAACACCATTTCTCAACTCATTCAAGCTTTCTAACATATTTAATTCAATCAAATTCATGCATTCTCAACTTAAACCCTAGCTGGCTGAATTCACACCCAGTCCTCCAAAGTTGTTTTCATTTCATTTTTAGTATTTTTCTAGGTTTATTCAACTATAAACACAATTAATTCAACTAAAAATTCCAGGTTAGCTTACTAACCTTGATATAGCTTTTCAATCTTCACTTCCTTCAACTTTTTCTTCTTTCTTTCTCCTTTAATCTTCTTTTCTAGTTGCCCAAACAAAGTTTAATCATGGTAAGTGAATTTTCTATGGTGGAATTTTGGTTTCTTCAAGCTCACAAATGAGCTTTCATGGAGGTTTTGGAGAGGGAGAGGTTGAGAGAAAGGTTACAGCAAGAAGATGAAGACCACTATTTTTTTTTCTTTTTTTTTCTATAAATTTTTAACCTTTAGTAAGACCAAAAATTATCCTAACTTTAAATTTTTAATCATAAGGTTTATTGCATTATGGGATGTCATGCATGATGTAATCACTTTTTCACTTTTTCTTTTTCCTCTTTTTTTTATTTATTTTTCTTTAGTTCTTTAATTTAATTCCCAATTCAGAAATTTTCTTTTCTCCGATTTTATTTGACAGTTAAGTCAGGAGTCAGCTCCATGGGCCAATTGACTAAATTGCCTCTCGCCGGTTCGACCCGGTTTGCAAATAATTCAATATTTCTTCTGGATCCCTGACCTAATTATTTGACAGGCTTAATAATTTTTTTTCGTGGTTTTCTCTTTTCCACTGTGTTCGCAATAGTCCTAAGGACTGCGGCGTCACATTTTACGGTTCGAAATTTGAGTTTAAATTGACTTCGCAGTCCTTCCCGAGAAGGTCACCCATCGCTGTGACTCTCGGCTCATTTAACTTCTTGTGTTCTGTTTTTCTTATTTATACTTAATTATTTGACAATTACTAATTATTTGTTTTCAAAGCTTATCTAGTTGTCTTAGATGTGGTTCTAATCCCCTTAATTATCTGGACTGACACCGGTCACCGGAACAGTGAAATATACCAGGCTATGCAAATAGGGGTGTTACAAACTTATTGTGTTGAACTACTATTGGAGTTGGGATTAAACAAATTATTGGAAGTGCTTTTTACAGGTTTTTTAATAACTGCTTTATTAAAAATATAGATGGAACTCTGCCAAAAATTTTATAGCAATCACTGATACTCATATTTGTTATTTGTTTTTACTTCAGTTAAAAATATTTTAACACCTGTCAATAGTGCTCACCACTGTAAAAAGAAATAAGAAAAGGTTTAAAATCTCTTGTAGTGTATTTAATGGGTTATCAGTAGACGAAGTTTGATAATTCATTAGGTATACTACTGTAACACCCTCCCGGTAACCACTCTGTACATCCTACTGTTCCGGTGACCGGTGTCGGTCCGGACAGCTAGAACGTCCGGAAAAATATTTAAACTAAAGTCAGGAACCAAAATTAACTCAAATATTAATAAGAAAAATTTAGTAAAAATTTTAGAAATAAAATACAACCAAGTCAAACGAGCCGGTGCCCAAGCGAGGGGTAACCGGAGGGAAGTTGCGGTTCTCGCAACGAGGAGCCCTAGACCTGGGGGAAAAATTATAAAATAATTTTTGGGACTCCAGAGAAGGGTTATTAAGGTTTCCATGGCATTAGAATGCCAAGAAAATACCTAGAAAAATTTTTCAATCGGTACAGACAATTTTGACCCGTTAAGCCAAACGGAGGGCATTTTGGTCATTTCGCCTTCAGAGGTGATTTTTGGCCGACTTGTCCAGTTAAGTAAATAATTATTATGACCCAAAATATGAATAAATATTGCTAAAAATTAAATTGAAATGTGGTAGAAAAGAAAAGGAAAGAAAAATGAAATAAAAAGCCAATTTTGACATAATGTGATGTCATTAACATACCCCCAACCAATCAAAATTTGACAAGCCTTCTTAAACCACTTAAAAGAGTCAAAATGAAGACCAAAATCACTAAAATTTCCAGCAGCCCTCACCTTCACAAATGCTCACCCGTAGCTCTCAAATCCCATAGCCAAACTTCCATTGATTTTCAACCAAAGCTCACTTTCTCTCTTCTTTTCACCATAAACCCTAAACCCCTTTCATTAAAAGTTGTCCACTCATCTTAGGGAAGTGTTTGGCAGCCTAGAAAGTGAAGGAAAGTGAAGTTTTGAGTGGGGAAAAATCTGCCCTAATCAAGGTTAGTGCATATATGAAGTTTAAAACTCATTAGTTCCATGATCTATGCTTGTAATGAATGAAAAATTGTGAAATAATGAAACAAATCCATGTGTAGCTCTACCAAAGAATTTAGGCAGCCGTATGGGAGATTGAGGTTGATTGTTTGATAAGCTTAGAATGGTTGGAAATCATGGTTATGATATTAATATGCATAGAGACTTAAGTAAGTATGTTAATCAAAGTGTATGAGTAATGAGTTTGGACATTAGGGTTTGTGTAGGTGAAATTGTGACTTAGCTTAGGAAATAGTTAGGGAACTTTTTAATGGTCAATTAATGACCATTTTAGGTAGGTTGACCCTAATTAGAACTGAAAAATTGGATGGCAAACTCAAGGTGAAAACTGCCCTATGGACAGCAGCATAGGGACTGAAATTTCTGTCCCTTTGCACTGCCATAACTTGGGCAGTGGTAGTCCAATTGGTGTTTGGCCATTTGGACATGAAACTAGGCTTATAATGGCACATTTTTGCTGAAGAAAGCATGCCCAAAAGACCAAAGCAAAAGGGTCAAAACCCAGCCACAATCCGGAACCCTGAAACTGAATTCTGCAGAATTTGCCAAATGAACAGTAACTGTTCATTTGGCCATAAGTCACTGTAGATTTGGTCAATTGGTCTGAAATTTTTACAGCAACAAGTTAAGACATAGACAAACAACTTTCATGAAGGAACCTACCCCAAATTATGGCCAGAACCCATTCAACCAAGTGACTCAAGTCACTGTTTATGCACTGTAGATATGGTAAAATTCTGCAGACTGCATATCCGGGCAGCTTGGGTTTTTGAGCCATATCTGGAGCTACAAAACTCCAAATGGAGTGATTCAAAAAAGGAAATTCAACTAGACAAAATAAGGAACAACTTTCATGCTTTACATTTCTTCAAATTCCAACAGTAACAGTGTCCAATGGAACAGTGAAATTAGGGCACCAAAACTGAAATTTTCTGCTAGTGTGGGTTACACTTTGAAATTGCAAAAACACTTAATGCCAACAAGTTTTAAACACCAAATGTGGTATGTTGGGAGTGCCAAAGTTGATGTACACATTTTTATGCTAAAAGTCAACATTTTTGTTGACCAATGATGAATAGTAACACAAAAAAAAGTTGAAATTCACAAATTGACGAAGTTAAGAGTTTCAAATACCCTAGTATACCTAACAAGATTGGTTTGGATAGTTTGGCATGCCAATAGGGTTCAGTTAGCAGTACTGCACATGGAAAAAATGCCATTCTGTGATTTCATGGCTTTTAGCCATTCTGACTTTGCATTGAGACTTGGCCTTGTGCCTGATATCATTTACAGCTTGTTAGCTGCTCATTGCACACCGGAGATGCATATGTGACCGATGGTGTGACGCCCGAGGTACTAGGTACCCAAAGCGCTACGTTATCCAGTCCCAATGCCTAGTGTAGGTTACTTGGGGCAACCAAATGAATAAAAGTGAACAAAGTTAATGAATTAATGAATATACCAAGATCAAACAAAGAAAGCATACACATTGTATACACATTTATTTTCTTGCTATTTTCTTCTATTATATTATTGCACCACTAAGCATTATTGCTTAGCGCATTGCTTTTGCCACGCGTAGGTACTGGAGACCCCGATCGTGAGCCCAGTAGACCACAGACTGGGTGAGGCCATCCGGCGCTTCGCTCGCTGTCCGTGTCACCTCACCACTACCTGCAGTGCATAGGTATGGCACTAGATGCCATTTTTTCATCTTGTAATTAACTTTTTATTTTCTCATATGTATTTAGGATTTATGTAATGTATTTTGAGGTTCATGTAAATAATAAAGATTTATGGTTATGTATGGTATTAATTTGAGTATTTAATGGTTGTTTATATATGAGAACCCTGAGAAAGGGATGTTTTGAAAAATGAAAAGGTTGTTGAGACCTGAAATTGACAAATTACCGAGATATTGATATTGAGTTTTATTGATGATATTGGAGTTTGAGATGATGAAATAAAAATATTGGAAGTGTTTTTAACAGGTTCCGAAGAACGGTTTTCTCCATTTTTAGCCGGTACTCCGCCGGATTTTCTTAAAAATTTTCTAACCTCAAATGAAATAATACTTTTGATAAATGGTTAAAATAAATCATATTTCATAAATTAATTTCAAAAGCATGACACAAATTAAGTAAGGTATATTAGAGTGTGCCAAGACACCGTGTGGCATTACTTATTCTGTATACTGTATACGAGTAAGGGTGTCACATTTAGTGGTATCGAGCACGGTTTAGGCGCTTCGGGCCTAGATTGAGTCCATACCATGCATTGCATTTGTAAGAGTCGAGGTGACACTAACGCAGATCTGTTTATCTTTCTTATTTTGAATAGGATATGGATCCTTCCTCTCGAGAGCCGTTGAGGAGGAAGTGGAGAGTCATGCTCCACTGCAGCACTGAGACCGGGGCATGAGAGAATCTGCTCCACGGCTCAGCAGAGCTGCTCGGCCTCCACAGTGCCATGTTCCAACAAATGGCCGACTTCTTTAGGCGGATGGTCGGGTAATGCCGCACCACCACCACCACCACCACCACTCCATAGCGTAAATCACACCGGAAATGTTAAGGAAGTTTGGAGTCGTGGATTTCTATGGCAAGAGAGAAGATGACTCTGTTGCAGCCGAGAATTGGTTGAACAGAACGAGCAGAGTACTAAAACAACTTCACTGCACTCCAGAGCAAAACCTGGAAGCTGCCATCTCTTTACTGCAAGACGATGCTTATGAGTGGTGGGACACCGTGTCGATGAAGTGCAATGGAAAGCAGAATTTGGGATTTCTTTCTCTGAATTCAAGAAGAAATATGTGGGTACTGTATACCTAGAAGAGAGAAGAAGGGAATTTATTAACCTGAGGCAGAGACAGTTGTCAGTGGCCGAATATGAGAAGGAATTCGTCCGATTAAGCCGCTATGGAAGGGAGATAGTCCCTAATGAAGTCGAAAGATGCAAGAGATTTGAAGAGGGACTATCTGACAATATTAAGATCAAGCTCTCTGCCTTGGGAATCTCAGAATTTACCAAGTTAGTGGATGCTGCATTATAGGTGGTAATAGTAAGAATTAGTGTGTGGACTTGAAGGGAGAGACAGCTGAAGAGGGACCGGTCGCCTAGTTCAGCTCCCGTGATCGTGGAAGAAGTTCAAGGGTCCTCCGCACAGAGTTCTGGCCCACAGGCCGTGGTCACCCTCGGGGCCCAGTGCCACGCTCACCCCTAGGAGAGGTCACCCACACCATCGGTGGGCGCTCTCCGAGGATGGGGTTCAGGGACCAGCCGGCATCTTCTCGCATGTCCACACCGCCGAAATGGCATAAGGGGAGTGTTGGAGAATGACTGGTGCTTGCTTGAGGTGTGGGTCAACAGAGCATCGCTTGAGAAACCGCCCACGCAGAACCATTACATGCTCCAACACAAGCGCATGCACTGCTCCCGCACCACCAAGGGGTAGAAGGTCCGTAAATCTGGTTGTGGGACCATCTCAGAGGCCTGCATCTGAGCCAGCAGAGAGGCCAGATAACAGACCACCTGCCAGAAATTATGCCTTGAGAGCTCAGGAGGAGCAAGATGCCCCGGACGTCATCAGGGGTACGTTCTTCCTCTACACTACACCTGTGCATGCATTGGTGGATCCAGGATCCACTCATTCATACATCTGCATCAATCTACCCGTAGAAAGGGGGATACTGGTAGGGGAAAGTGACCAAGACATTCTGGTCACTAATCCATTGGGTCACAGTGTGGTAGTGAACAAGGTATACAAGGGTTGCCCGTTAAGGATTCAGGGGTATGAATTCTTGGCAGACCTGATTGAGTTACCCTTCCATGAGTTTGACGTGATTTTGGGAATGGACTGGTTGTCACGTCATCAGGCAATAGTTGATTGCAAATTGAAGAGGATTTCTCTAAAAACTTCAGAGGGTAATGAGATCACAGTTGTGGGGGAAAGGATGATTTCTTGTCCAATGTCATCTCACCATTGCAAGAAGAATGATGAGAAAAGGCTGTGAAGCCTACCTAGCACATGTGGTGGATACTAGGCAGGCTAAGCCAAACCTGAGTGACATACCCACAGTGAGAGACTTCCCAGAGGTATTTCCTGAAGAGTTACCTGGTTTGCCACCAGAAAGGGAAGTCGAATTTGCTATTGAGACACTGCCGGCACAAAGACCCATTTCCATTGCTCCTTATAGGATGGCACCCATCGAATTGAGGGAGTTGAAAACTCGGTTGCAAGAGTTGCTTGATAAGGGGTTCATACGCCCAAAGGTGTCACCATGGGGAGCTCGGTCGTTTGTAAAGAAGAAGGATGGGACTTTGAGGCTATGTATTGATTACTGCAGTTGAATAAAGTGACCGTGAAGAACAAGTATCCGTTGCCTAGAATTGATGATCTGCTTGATCGATTGAAGGGAGCAGGAGTATTTTCTAAGATTGATCTCGATCGTGGTATCATCGCTGAGGGTGAAGGATGTAGATGTGCCCAAGACTGCATTCAGGACCCGATACGGGCATTATGAGTTTATAGTGATGCCCTTTGGCCTAACAAATGCACTAGCAGCATTCATGGACCTTATGAACCGTATCTTTCATCCACACTTAGATCGGTTCGTAGTGGTCTTTATTGATGATATTTTGGTGTATTCCAAGACTAGGGAAGAACATGATGAGCATTTGAGGATTGTTCTGCAAACCCTGAAAGAAAAGGAGTCAGTATGCTAAGTTGTCCAAGTGTGACTTTTGGTGAGTGAAATTGCATTCCTTGGACACATAGTGTCACCGATGGGATTAGGTGGATCCCAAGAAAATAGAAGCGATGATGGAATGGAAGCCTCCCGTAAATACAACCGAGGTCGAAGCTTCTTGGGGCTAGCTGGTTATTACAGTTGATTTGTGAAGGGATTTTCCTAATAGCCGCTCCAATGACCAAGTTGTTACACAAGAATGTCGATTTGACCGGAATGACAAGTGTCGCACAGCTTTGAGAAATTGAAGGCTATGTTGACAGAGGCACCAGTTAACACACCAAAGGTCGTGGAAGGACTTTGTGGTCTATAGTGATGCCTCACATAATGGGTTAGGTGTGTATTAATGCAAGAGGGGAAGGTGGTCGCCTATGCCTCCGTGCGATTGAGGCCACACGAATGTAACTACCCTACCCATGATCTAGAGCTTGCAGCAATTATCTTCGTGATCAAGATATGGAGGCATTACTTGTATGGTGAAAAGTGCTACATTTACACGCACCACAAGAGCACAAATATTTGCCAACCCAGAAGGAGCTCAACCTTAGACAGAGGCGATGGATTGAGTTCCTGAAGGACTATGACTGTGTAATTGATTACCATCCTGGGAAGGCAAATGTAGTTGCTGATGCTTTGAGCAGGAAATCCATGACAGCCTTGAGATCATTGAATGCCCGTCTATCTTTGGTTCGTGATGGAGCTATCTTGGCTGAGTTGCAAGTGAGGCCAAACCTGCTACAGCAGATTATATATAGGCAAAAGGCAGAAGAAAAGTTAATGGCTATTATGAGCAAGATCCTGTGGGGAAAAGCGATTGACTATGGGGTGAAAGGATGGGTGTCTCAGATACAAAGGAAGACTGTGTGTACGGATGATGGGGAATTGAAGACCAGTATTCTAAAAGAGGCACACACCAGTGTATATGCTATGCACCCAGGAAGTACAAAGATGTATCATGATCTGAAACTCCAGTATTGGTGGCCTGGTATGAAGAGAGATATCGGTGACTATGTGACTAAATGCTTGACATGTCAGCAAGTCAAGGCAGAACATCAAGTTCCATCGGGTTTGCTACAGCCTATACGCATACCTGAATGGAAATGGGATCGGGTCACCATGGATTTTGTAAGTGGTCTGCCTCTCACCCAGAGGAAACATGATGCAGCATGGGTAATAGTGGATAGATTGACAAAGTCAGCACACTTTCTCGCCGATTAGACCGACTACTCACTAGAGAGGTTAGCGTAATTGTATATCGGTGAGATAGTTAGATCGCATGGAATCCCACTTTCCATCATATTCGATCGAGACCCATGGTTTAGATCGAGATTTTGGAAGAAATTGCATGAATCCTTGGGTACACAACTCCATTTCAAGATGACTTTCCATCCTCGACGGATGGGCAATCTGAAAGAGTAATCCAGTAAACAATTGAAACCCATGAAATTGATACAAATATTGAACTGAAATGATAACAATAACGTGAAATACTTATCAGGTCCTTGAGGATATGCTGAGGAGTTGTGTCATTGAGTTTGAGGGAAGTTGGGATAGATACCTCCCACTGGCAGAATTTGCATACAACAATAGCTACCAAGCTCGTATTCAAATGGCCCCGTATGAAGCAATCGTATGGGAGAAAATGTAGAACTCAGCAGTCTTGGACTGAATTGGGCGAAGACAACCGGTAGGGCTGCACTGGTGAAACCGGCCGAGGAGAAGGTGAAATCAATCAAAGCCAACTTAAAGATTGCCTCGCATGCATGTAAATCTTATGCCGACCAAGAGAAAAGAAATAGAATATGTGGTTGGCGATAAAGTGTTCCTCAAGGTGTCACCGTGGAAAAAGGTATTGAGGTTTGGAAGAAAAGGTAAGTTGAGCCCTAGGTTCATTGGCCCATATGAAGTCATTGCACGTGTGGGTCCAAAGTGGCCTATAGGCTAGCTTTACCACCGTAGTGGACAAGATCCACAATGTGTTCCATGTATCCATGCTCAGAAGATACCGCTCAGACCCGTCATATGTAATCTCCAGAGAAGATATTTAAATACAACCAGATTTGACTTTTGAAGAAGTACCTCTACGAATGTTGGCTCGGGAAGTTAAAGTGTTGAGGAAATAACAGATTCCTCTGGTGATAGTGCTTTGGTGGCAGGACAACACCGAGGAGGCAACTTGGGAAAGTGAAGAACGATGAGGCAACAGTTCCCTCAACTGTTTAGATCGGTAAATTTCGAGGACGAAATTTAAATTAGAGGAAGAGTTGTAACACCCTCCCAGAACCACTCGTACATCCTACTGCTCCTGATCGGTCGGTCGGACAGCTAGAACGTCCAAAAATATTTAAACTAAAGTCAGAACCAAAATTAACTCAAATATTAATAAGAAAAATTTAGTAAAAATTTTAGAAATAAAATACAACCAAGTCAAACGAGTAGGTGCCAAGCGAGGGTAACTTGAGGGAAGTTGCGGTTCGCAACGAGGAGCCCTAGACCTGGGGGAAAAATTATAAAATAATTTTTGGGACTCCAGAGAAGGGTTATTAAGGTTTCCATGGCATTAGAATGCCAAGAAAATACCTGGAAAAATTTTTCAATCGGTACAGACAATTTTGACCCGTTAAGCCAAACGGAGGGCATTTTGGTCATTTCGCCTTCAGAGGTGATTTTTGGCCGACTTGTCCAGTTAAGTAAATAATTATTATGACCCAAAATATGAATAAATATTGCTAAAAATTAAATTGAAATGTGGTAGAAAAGAAAAGGAAAGAAAAATGAAATAAAAAGCCAATTTTGACATAATGTGATGTCATTAACATACCCCCAACCAATCAAAATTTAACAAGCCTTCTTAAACCACTTAAAAGAGTCAAAATGAAGACCAAAATCACTAAAATTTCCAGCAGCCCTCACATTCACAAATGCTCACCCGTAGCTCTCAAATCCCATAGCCAAACTTCCATTGATTTTCAACCAAAGCTCACTTTCTCTCTTCTTTTCACCATAAACCCTAAACCCCTTTCATTAAAAGTTGTCCACTCATCTTAGGGAAGTGTTTGGCAGCCTAGAAAGTGAAGGAAAGTGAAGTTTTGAGTGGGGAAAAATCTGCCCTAATCAAGGTTAGTGCATATATGAAGTTTAAAACTCATTAGTTCCATGATCTATGCTTGTAATGAATGAAAAATTGTGAAATAATGAAACAAATCCATGTGTAGCTCTACCAAAGAATTTAGGCAGCCCTATGGGAGATTGAGGTTGATTGTTTGATAAGCTTAGAATGGTTGGAAATCATGGTTATGATATTAATATGCATAGAGACTTAAGTAAGTATGTTAATCAAAGTGTATGAGTAATGAGTTTGGACATTAGGGTTTGTGTAGGTGAAATTGTGACTTAGCTTAGGAAATAGTTAGGGAACTTTTTAATGGTCAATTAATAACCATTTTAGGTAGGTTGACCCTAATTAGAACTGAAAAATTGGATGGCAAACTCAAGGTGAAAACTGCCCTATGGACAGCAGCATAGGGACTGAAATTTCAGTCCATTTGCACTGCCATAACTTGGGCAGTGATAGTCCAATTGGTGTTTGGCCATTTGGACATGAAACTAGGCTTATAATGGCACATTTTTGCTGAAGAAAGCATGCCCAAAAGACCAAAGCAAAAGGGTCAAAACCCAGCCACAATCCGGAACCCTGAAACTGAATTCTGCAGAATTTGCCAAATGAACAGTAACTGTTCATTTGGCCATAAGTCACTGTAGATTTGGTCAATTGGTCTGAAATTTTTACAGCAACAAGTTAAGACATAGACAAACAACTTTCATGAAGGAACCTACCCCAAATTATGGCCAGAACCCATTCAACCAAGTGACTCAAGTCACTGTTTATGCACTGTAGATATGGTAAAATTCTGCAGACTGCATATCCGGGCAGCTTGGGTTTTTGAGCCATATCTGGAGCTACAAAACTCCAAATGGAGTGATTCAAAAAAGGAAATTCAACTAGACAAAATAAGGAACAACTTTCATGTTTTACATTTCTTCAAATTCCAACAGTAACAGTGTCCAATGGAACAGTGAAATTAGGGCACCAAAACTGAAATTTTCTGCTAGTGTGGGTTACACTTTGAAATTGCAAAAACACTTAATGCCAACAAGTTTTAAACACCAAATGTGGTATGTTGGGAGTGCCAAAGTTGATGTACACATTTTTATGCTAAAAGTCAACATTTTTGTTGACCAATGATGAATAGTAACACAAAAAAAGTTGAAATTCACAAATTGACGAAGTTAAGAGTTTCAAATACCCTAGTATACCTAACAAGATTGGTTTGGATAGTTTGGCATGCCAATAGGGTTCAGTTAGCAGTACTGCACATGGCAAAAATGCCATTCTGTGATTTCATGGCTTTTAGCCATTCTGACTTTGCATTGAGACTTGGCCTTGTGCCTGATATCATTTACAGCTTGTTAGCCGCTCATGCACACCGGAGATGCATATGTGACCGATGGTGTGACTGCCCGAGGTACTAGGTACCCAGTGAGAGTTTACCCGTTATCCAGTCCAGTCGTCTAGTGTAGGTTACTTGGGGCAACCAAATGAATAAAAGTGAACAAAGTTAATGAATTAATGAATATACCAAGATCAAACAAAGAAAGCATACACATTGTATACACATTTATTTTCTTGCTATTTTCTTCTATTATATTATTGCACCACTAAGCATTATTGCTTAGCGCGTTGCTTTTGCCACGCGTAGGTACTGGAGACCCCGATCGTGAGCCCAGTAGACCACAGACTGGGTGAGGCCATCCGACAGTTCTGCTCAGTGTCCGTGTCACCTCACTACCTGCAGTGCATCGGTAGGGCACTAGATGCCATTTTGTCATCTTGTAATTAACTTTTTATTTTCTCATATGTATTTAGGATTTATGTAATGTATTTTGAGGTTCATGTAAATAATAAAGATTTATGGTTATGTATGGTATTAATTTGAGTATTTAATGGTTGTTTATATATGAGAACCCTGAGAAAGGGATGTTTTGAAAACTGAAAAGGTTGTTGAGACCTGAAATTGACAAATTACCGAGATATTGATATTGAGTTTTATTGATGATATTGGAGTTTGAGATGATGAAATAAAAATATTGGAAGTGTTTTTAACAGGTTCCGAAGAACGGTTTTCTCCATTTTTAGCCGGTACTTCGCCGGATTTTCTTAAAAATTTTCGGAACCTCAAATGAAATAATACTTTTGATAAATGGTTAAAATAAATCATATTTCATAAATTAATTTCAAAAGCATGACACAAATTAAGTAAGGTATATTAGAGTGTGCCAGTACACCGTGTGGCATTACTTATTCGGGTATACTGTACACGAGTAAGGGGTGTCACAACTACGGGATCATGTTATGCCTTATAGAGGGGTAGGGTGTGACAATCCCTTACCCGATCTACAATGTAGCCAAGCAAAGGATGCTACATTCTGTGCCTAAGCACCTTAACTTATCTTACTTTATTCATTATTAATTTTAATTCCATTCTAATTTAAAACTCATTTTATTTTCAGTGGAGAAACGAGCAGAGTTTCCCCTGTCTATTTAGCATTTGCCCAATTTTATTAGTCACCTGTTTAAAATAATTTCCTATCAAATCCAATATTTCCATCATCATCTCAATATTTCAAAATTTTAATATCATTTATATCAAAATTTTCCAAACATTTATCATTTGATCCATATAAAATTCAAACTCATTTATCTATGGAATTTATCAAATCCATTAATTTATATCAAGTACAAATTAATTATAGAATTCTCATAATTTACATTACAACTTATGAGTATTTACAATGTACAAAAATAAACTCATATGGCTTGGCAAACCCTACCAAAATACACTACAGGAGTGAGGTGACACAATAGGACACTATACAGATCCTATCTCCCAAATCCCAGTTTGTCGTCTACTGGGCTTTATCTCCCGTACCTACGTGTGGAAAAACTAACATGCTAAGTATAACGCTTAGTGGTGCAATAATAATATAAAAATAAACTAAATAGATTAAAATAATAAATTTAAGGTTGTATGATCATAAGAGATGCATTTCTAATAATATTTGAGTCATGTTTATTTTGGTGTTCTTCAGGAATAATTGGTTCATTTATTTATCATCAAATTTTCTTCAACTCATTTCAATGCCCAAGTAACCTATAACAGACTGACTGGACTGGATAAGTAGGTATCACTAGCATTAGACACTCTTGTGCCTCGGGCCGTCATACCATGTGATACATAATGTCAATCAGGTATGCAACAGAATGGCTAAAAAGCCATAATAGCAATCGGGCATAAAACCATGCAAAACAGAATGCAACAGAAATGCTAGAAGCCATGATCAACAGAATGGCATAAAAGCCATGATAACAGAATGGCACCAAGCCATAGGCAGTACTGTAAAACATAACCCTTCTTGGCATGCCAATCTATCCAACCCATACACACATATTTAGGCATACATGGGCAATTAATATTCTTAAGTATTCATGATTCACATAATTTCATCACATGTTATATTCATGCTTCATAGTAATTTTGTTATAATCATGTTGGGAACATGAGTCCCAAACACATATTCCCATCACATTCATGTTTATTAAGTCATTGGTATTAATTTCCAATCATATTTCAAGTCATTTTAGGGATACTTCATAAATTCCAGAATTTGTATCTTGATTTTTCTCTTATATTAGGCTAAGCTACAGTAGTAATTTGACTCAACTTTCTTCATAAAAGTTATTTCTTAATGTCTTAGCTTTAATTCTCTTTTTGAATCAGTCAATTTGAAGTTGTGTAGCTCTAGTTATGGTCAATTTACCAAGTACTGGTCTAGTCACCAATACTATTCCAAAACAGGGTAGATTCTGGAACTCAAATTTGTCAAGCTAATTTGACAAGTTATAGTTATAATTTGGCTTGGTATTCTTCATATGAGTTATTCTCCTATTTCTCATAGTTACATAGGTTCAAGAATCACTAAATTTGAAGCTATGTAGAGTAAGTTATGGCTAATTAACCAACCTGGATTCCTGAATCTTGTAATTCTAGGATTTTAGGTTTTAGGTCTGTCTGACAATTTATATTTAAGGGTCTTACACCCAAAATTTGAGTAAGGTTTCTAAACCAAAGTTGTAGCCTTAATTCTTAAGTTTTTAGATCATTTTGATTCATCCCAATTGAGATTTTCTAGTGAAAGTTATGGTCTAATTACTATCCCGAGGTCAAATAGCAAAATGTTTTCAGTGCAGGAATTCTAAGTTGGGAATTCCTGATTTCTCCTAATAATTTCACTAAGTTGCTTTAGGATCTGGATTCTGGTTAAAACATAAAAATTGTAGTTCTATGTGTTATGAGCACTTTGGATCACTACATTTTCAGTTTTGTAGCTCAAGTTATTGCATTTTTTCCACAACTGGTCAGATACCCCTAAAGTTTAAAATTTTCAGGTTCAGGTTTAGTCTAGGGCAGGTTTGCTAGGCTAATTTTGCCTAGCAATTTGGTTGAGTTAGGGTCAAAACTAGGTTTCCTAATCTTCATGAGAAATGTTCTCCTATGTCTAAGAATTCCATAAGTTCAAGAATCAGGTCAATTGGAGTTTCCTAGAGTGAGTTATGCTTAAATTACTAAACACTGTTCACATAGTCATTTCTACAGGTCCAGAATATGTCATTCCAGATTCAAGCCTAATTTAGGGCAACTTGTAGTCATTTTCTAAGCAACCTATCTTCTTAACATTTCTAACATTATGTCTTAAGTTTCATCTTCAATTGGTTTTACACCAATTAGAGTTATGTAGCTCTACTTATAGCCATTCAAACCTACTAGACTCAACAGTTCAGATTTCCTGCACATGTACCACACTTCCAATTCATTAATTCATCTCAACTACCAACATCATTTCATACTCAATACACATCAATTGGTCAATATTTGGCTTCAACAACATCAATTGTACATCATAGCACCACCCTAATTCCCCAATCTCCTCCATCATGCAAACTCATGCAATTTAATATACCATTCATGTGTATCACCTTATTTAAGCTAGAAGTCAAGTTTAATTTTAATTAAACACATCAAACCCTCACCCCAATAAGGCTGGCCGAAATTTAACTTCTTCATACACACTTCATTTTCATCAATTCTCATACAATTCCACCACAAATCAACTTAATTTCAATAATAGAAGAAGGGAGAAAGCAAGATTAAGCACTAACCTTAATTGACAAATTTTCTAGCTTGTCAAACTTCAAGATTTCCACTTCTTTTTGCTCCCAATCTTCAGAATGAGGTCTAATATCAAGTTTTAATTTAAGGGCCTATAGGTTTTATGGTGGAAATTCAAGGTTTCTATAAGCTTTGGAAGGCAACAATGGTGGAATGAATAGGGAGAGGTAATTCAGCCAAGAAGGAAGAGAAGAGGAAGAAGATAAGATGGAATTAATAAAATTTGTCTTCTTGTTATAATATTTATCCATCTTTTTAATTAAATTTTTAATTATATGTATTATAATTTTAACAATTGCCTTAATTCTCTTCATGTTCTTTTTTAATTTCCATTAACTCTTTATATTTTAATTCATTTTCAATAATTCATTCTCACTCATTTTAATAGACATTTAGGTCAAAAATCAACTCTGATAGTGAATTGAGCAAAATGCCCCTCATCGGGTTATAGTCAATTTTTTTCGATAATGACATTTAACTCCATAACCCGATAGTCTCTTTATTTTTTTTTTATACTGCTTATTTCAATTTATTTTCATTTCATTTTTAGTCCTTAAATTGACTTTGAATAGTATTATTTATAGACTGAAAATAGTATTGTTCAGAGTTTCGAAGTTCTAGACGCTACAATTTAGAAACAATAAAAATGAGCAGTGAATTAGGGAGGGTGAAATTTATTAGCATATTAATGGATATAAATTATTATTTATGTAGGAGAACAAGTTTTTGAAGTTCCTCAGTTTTATGTGCAATTCCTTATCATGGTAAATTCTTGAAAAATGAGTTGTTTCCCTTCCTTCTCTTGTCTCTAATTTCTCTATTTTATTGTTATTTTTTATGGTGCTTCTCTTACTCAAGTTTCTATATATTTTTTTTCTAATTATAGTGCTTCTATGCTTAATTTGATCTCATATTCAATTTTTCTTCATTAATTAAAACCTTTGGAAATTGAATTAATTTCTCGAGATTTTTATTAAAATAAATTTCTTTTGTAGCATCTGCTTTACCCAAAAACTAGCTGTTTTGCCTGCACAACGCATAAATTATTTATTTTTATATTAATCATAATTTAATATGTATTTTTTTATATTTTATATTTTCATAATCATAATATTAATAAAATATTTAATTAATTATAATTTTATTTCAAGTGTGAATTGTAACACCCTCCCGGTAGCAATTCCGTACATTCTACTGTTCCGGTGACCAGTGTCGGTCCGGATAGCTAGAACATCCGGAAAAATATTTAAACTAAAGTGAGGAACCATAATTAACTCAAATATTAAGAAGAAAAATTTAGAAAAAATTTTAGAAATAAAATACAACCAAGTTAAACGAGCCGGTGCCCTAGCGATGGGTAACCCAGAGGGAAGTTGCGGTTCTCGCAACTAGGAGCCCTAGACCCGGGGGAAAAATCATAAAATAAATTTTGAGACTCCGGAGAAGGGTCATTGAGGTCCTTATGGCATTAGAATGCCAAGAAAATATTTAGAAAAATTTTTCAATAGGTACAGACAATTTTGACCCGTTAAGCCAAATGGAGGGCATTTTGGTCATTTCGCCTTCAGAGGTGATTTTTGGCCGACTTGTCCAGTTAAGTAAATAATTATTATGACATAAAATATGAATAAACATTACTTAAAATTAAATTGAAAATGAGTAGTGATGAAAAGAAAAAAAAAAGCTCATTTATGACATATGATGATGTCATTTAAAGGCTACCACCAATCAAATTTAAACAACCAATTAACTAACTAATAAAAGAGATAAATAAAGACAAAAAAATTAAAAAGCAACAGCAGCCATCCTCTTCCTCCCTAACCAGCCGAAATCCAAGCTTGCCCAAACCTCCATTAACACCTTCAAAAAAGCTTCATTTCTCTCTTTGTTTCACTACTAAACCCTAAACACCTTTCATTAAAATTTGTCCATACCTCTTGGGGAAGTGTTTGGCAGACAAGAAAAGGAAAGAAAGTGAAGTTAAGCTTGGGAAAATTCTGCCCTACAAGAGGTTAGTGCACATATGTATCTAAAACTCATTAATTCCATGTTAGAGACTTGAAATAGGTAAGAATTTGTAACTTAAATGAATGAAATTTATGTTTATGTTTACCATGAATTTCGGCAGCCCTAAGGAAGGGATAAGAGTGATTGTTTTGATGGATTTAAAGTGGACTAAAGATCATGATTAAAGAATATATACATGTGGATAATGAGTTAGTGAGTCAAACTAAGGTACCTTGTGTAAATTCTTAAAGGAAATTAGGGTTTAGGGAGTGAAAATTTGACTTGGCTTATGAAGTGATTAGTGAACATTCTAATGGTCAATTAGTGACCATTTGAGGCAAGTTAATCATAATTTGAAGTGAACTAAAGTGTTACAAACCCAATTGGTAGGCTGCCTAGGGACAGTAGCAAGGAGGCTGTGAATCCAGCCTGTTTGGACTGCCATATCTTTGGCTGTGTAGGTTCAATTGGTGTTTGGCCAATTGGACATGAAACTAGACTTATAATGACACAATTTTTCTGAAGAAACCATGTCCAAAAGACCAAAGCAAGTGGACCAAAAATCGGCCCCAATCCGGATACCCTGCAATTAAATTCTACAGAATGACCAAATGAACAGTAACTGTTCATTTGGCCATAACTCACTGTAGAATGGTCCATTTGACCTGAAATTTTTACAGAAACAAGATGAGATATAGACAAACAACTTTCATGAAGAAACCTACCCCAAATTATGACCAGAACCTATTCCACAAGGCAGTGGTATTTACTGTTCATTGTACTGTAGATTTGATAAATTCTGCAGATTGGAAATCCGGCCAGTTGTGGTTTTTGGACCATATCTGGAGCTAAAAAACTCCAAATGGAGTGATTCAAAAAAAGAAATTTAACTAGACAAAATAAGGAACAACTTTCATGTTTACCATTTCCTCAAATTTCCAATGTAACAGTCCCTAATTGAATAGTAAACTTATGGTACAAAAACTGAAAATTCTGCCCCTTAGTGCTAAGCTTGGAAATGGATTTGGTGATTAATTCCAACAAGTTTTAAATGCAAAATGTGGTACATTTGGAGTGTTAAAACCAATGCACCTATTTTCTATCCAAAAGTCAACATTTTTGTTGACTAATGAAGTGAATAGTGACACCAAAACTTGAAATTCACAAATTGAAGAATTTTAAAGTATCAAATGCCCTAGTATACCTAACAAGATTGGTTTGGATAGTTTGGCATACCAATAGGGTTCAGTTAGCAGTACTGCACATGGCATTATGCCATTCTGTGATTTTATGGCTTTTAGCCATTTTGATATTGTGTTGAGACTTGGCCTCGTGCCTAATATTATTTACAGCTTGTTAGCTCATTACATTGCACACCGGGAGATACATATGTGACCGATGGTGTGACGGCCCGAGGTACTTGATACCCAGTGCCAGTTTACCCGTTTATCCAGTCCAGCCGTCCAGTATAGGTTACTTGGGCAACCAAATGAATGAAAGTGGATGAAGTTAACGAAATGAATGGATATACAAATACAAAACAAATAAGACATGTACATTCAATACATATTTATTTTCTGCTATTTTCTTTTATTTTATTATTGCACCACTAAGCATCATTGCTTAGCGCGTTGCTTTTGCCACGCGTAGGTTCCGAAGATACTGATCGTGAGCCCAGTAGACCGCAGACTGGGTGAGTCCATCCTGCAGCTCTGCATAGTGTCTGTGTCACCTCACCATCTACAGTGCATTGGTAGGGGACACCAGGCTTCATTTTGGTATTTTGTAATTGATTTTTATTTTCCCTTGTGTAAATGAAACTTATGTAATGTATTTTGATTTTCATATAAATAATGAGAACTGTGTTTGTGAATGGAAAAGTGAATGTTTATCTGTGTTTTATACATGATTACCACTTGAGATGAATGATTGAGAAATGAAATTGAAAAAGGTTGAGATTTTGATATTGGAGTTTGAGAATGATTGAACATGGCTATTGGAAGTGTTTTTCACAGGTTCCGAAGAACTGTTTTCTCCATTTTTAGCCGGTACTCTGTCGGATTTTCTATAAAATTTTCGGAACCTCAAATAAATTGTAATTTCAATAAATGGCTTAAATGAACTATATTTCACAAGTTATATTCAAAACTATGATAAAAATTAATTAAGGTAAAATAGAGTGTGCCGGTACACCGTGTGACATTGCTTACTCGGATATACTGTACACGGGTAAGAGGTGTCACGTGAATAAATAAATAAGTTAATTAATAAATTATTTTTTATTTTTAAAATTAAATGACATATACAATAAAATGATAAAAAAAAAAACACATGATTTTGTGAAGGTTTCTGAAGTATCATTATTAAAATTCTTAAACTTTAAATATAAGAAATGTTTTTAAATTTTTTTATTTTTTTATAATTGTTTATATATATATATATATATATATTAAAATAATTTACCTTTTTTATAATATGATAAAAAATTTAATTGATAAATATTGATTTTTTAGAGATATGTAATATGACGAGCATAGTTTATAACATTTGAAATTGTAAACTTAAGAATTTTAATATTGTCAAGAAATGTAGTAAAAAATTAATTATTATTTTTTATTATATAAGATATTAATAGTTTAAATTTGAAAATATTTAAATAAAATATTATATTTAATATGTAAGCTAATTTTTTTTTATATAAAAAACTACCTTAAAAATTTTTTTTTTTTTTTTGAGAATACTTCCTTAAAATCTTTTACTAAACTAGGTTTTTTAGATTTTTAGAGTTTTTATGCTACATTTTTTGTGGGAATATTATGGACGAGGTAGAAGAAATTAACAGGGAAGCCATGGAGAATTGCTATACACTTGTGAGTTCGTTGTCCCAACCCCAATATCAGGTCCAGTGTAGGAATTTAATGGTGGAAACTGGAGAGGCTATGTTTTGCGTCTTAGAATAAATTTAGTAATCCATGGGATTCAACTAGATTGTGGAAGTTAAATTTATTCTTTTGTTGCAGGCTCTGCGTTATTTCTGTCATTGAATTAGCAGTTTTGCTGGGTTATTTTTGTGGAGCCAACATGAGTTCCACTGGTCCTTCCATGGGTTCTGATTAGTTTATTTCCTCTTGCATCATTTTCCATTACCTAATAGAAGAAGCTTCTTGGTTTATATGTGTGGATATGCAAAAGTTCGGCAAATTTACAAGTATAATGCATTCCAAAATAATGTATGTGCATAAATATAAAAATGTGCTCACACTCCTCCCTCATTAAATTCTACTTTAACATCATTTCAGTTGCTAAAACTGCTAGAATGGCATTTGAATTTGGAAGCACCTATGCAAGGTAAACACGTTGTATGGCTGCATGGTTTAGGTGATAATGGATCAAGGTAAAATCACTTTCCTATTGCTTTCTTCATGTCTGACATATTTGCGACTTGTGCTGCTAATCATTCATATCTCGTGTTCCTCTCTTTGAGTTTTATATTAGGTTAATAGAGTGTAGTGGATAAAGAGCTGACAACTAAGTAGAATGCCCCCTCCCCCTTTCATCTTTCTTCTCTTTCTCTCCTTCTCTAACTTTTAATCTTTTGGACTTAGTCAATGTTGGCATCAGTTATTTGATTAAGACATCTGGGATGATCTTTCGTTGAATAAGAAATAGGAATTTGTACTTGCATTGAAAGTCCAAACTGCATCTTTTATACTTGCTTTCATGTAATGTTCTATTGCACTTTGGAAATTGAATGATCCATGTTGTTGTTTATATGATATTTAAAAGATTTCAATATTTCCATTTCTTATAATTCTCATTCAGAATAATAGCATTTTATGATTCAAATAAAGTCTGATTTCAAGTGCCAAAATTACAGCCAATCATTGTTATCCTTCCATTTTATTGCTGATTGCAACATTAAGGTTCATGGAAACTGATACTGTGGGCATTGTTGGTCCTCGGTTCTCCGTGACAGCCCATGCAGTAACCTTTATTGCAATTGAGCTTCGAGTGCCTCTATTATCATATTCAGCTACAGACCCAATTCTTTCTTCACTTCAGTTCTCATTCCTTGTTAGAACATCTTAGAATGACGCCAAATATAGCCACTTCTAGCTCTCTCAACGGCCTGCAACTTGCTTTAAATGGGCATACTACATTTTTCAGGCAATTCACCTTTTTGTGCTCAACAGTTCTGTCCATCTTTTATCTTTTATGGGTCTCGATAAGTTCAATTTATTGGGCACAAATTAACTGGTGTATATATATATGTATATCTGTTTTTTGCCTGGATTTAATTAGTTTAGATCTAAATGCTTGCAATTATACCTTCACTTCGTAACTCATAGTCCATTGTTTAATTTATCTGTCCGCTGGAATATTGCTTATCACTCAGCTTTTTTGTTATTTTACACTGATTATTTGCTTTTTGCTTTCTTTTATTGCAAAAATTTAATCCACTCCGTCCAAAGAATGAATTCTAGCATATTCCCTGGAATCTTTCGGTGTCCAAAGAATGAATTCTAGCATATTCTCTGGAATCTTTGGGTCTTAATATAAAATTTCCTACTAATTAGTTTCTATTTATTTTATGAAAAATAATTTATATATAAAAAATATTTTTTAAAAATAATATTTTTCATGAAAGTATTTTTTTATTGTTATATATTTATATTATATATGTATAAATATTTTTACATTGTGATAACATTATCAAAGTTCAAAAAATTAAAAATTATTTTTTTAAAAAATTAATTTAATTTGTTTTTAATCAGAAAAATATTTTATGCTAATTTATTTTTTTAAATATTTCAAACGCTAAAAATTACAAAAAAATATATATTTTTCATAAAATAAATGAAGCGATAATTTTTTTTTTGTTATAATAAATAGGTGTTCACTTTGCGGTTTTGTGTTAATTTAAGAAATGGTGTATTTATCAGGCAAAATCAGGATAAATTTTAATAATCGTCCTTGAACTTATATAGTTATAACACTACAGTCTTTCAATTTAAAAATGTAACATAAAACTCCCTCAACTTTCAAATTTTGCACAATAAAATTTTTCTAACCTCCAATCATCAGTTTTCCAGTTAGACGTTGACTTGGACAATTCCAGCATAACACTTAGTGATCATTTCTCTTTCCTCTCTCAAGTTATGTTTTAAATTGAATCATTCTACTCTTTATAGAAAAAATAAATTTTCATGTGTAGAGAGAATTTTACATTTTACATAATAAAGAAAAGAAAAATGCTAACTAAGCGTCACGCTGGATCTGTTCACATCAGCATATAACTGAAAAATCAGTAATTAAAAGTTAAAAAGATTTTACTATGCAAATTTTGAAAGTTTAGGGGGTTTTATGTTACATTTTAAAGTTGAAGAACGATAATATTACAACCATATAAGTTTAGAGATAGTTGTTAAAATTTATCCAGTAAAGTCGCCGTGAGAGTATTTTGAATTCTGGTGTTGATGATGTTTACTAATGGAGTTGGTGTGAGCAAGGCTAATAAAAGACCAGAATTGGCATTGGAGCTACTTTAGCATTCAGTTCTACTCGATGGATCAATTATATTATCCAGTACAATTCATTAAAAGGCATGGCAAGGAATTGACTAAATTATTTGTCTTTATGCTTTCATATGATGAATAATTTACTCAATCAGAAGAGAAAAAAGAAATCAACTTATTCATGCTTGATATATATTATACATGATTATGTAAACCTCAATACATTAGTTTAAAGAGCAAAAATATTTATATTTCGCATCAACGCATGAATAATTAATTTGTGAAATCTTATAATTTTGACATTTTTATTAATATAAAAGTATAATTTTTTTTTATATAAGAATGAATTTATTGATAAAATTAAAATATAAAAATGAATTACGTTTATTTAAATATTAGAGTTAATTAGTTAATGGTATTCAATTTTAAAGGCTAAACAATAATTTATTCATTTTAATAAACCGATTATTGTGGATCTCATTAACATTGAAAAAACAAAAAAAGAAATTACAACGCACACGAGCTTGAGCATTCTTGAGACTTGTGGCTCACTAGTTCCATCCATAAACTAGTATTCTTGTAGTATTATCATAATCATTAGCTACCGCCTATTTTGTACTTCCCTAAAGCTCACATTTGCTGCCTCTGGACCAAGTAGCTGCTTGACCATTGGCATTCAAGATGTAATTACTGTCTTGCCATCAGTTCATCATCCATGCATCATAGAAAACTAGTCCAATTATGACATAAAAACATGTTTGCCTTGCTTGTATTAACCAATGAAATATATATATTTATATATATATTATATATAGAATATCTGTCCCACATTCAAGAGACTCTCGTGAGGAATATTAAAAATCACACTGTTCTCTCTGCATATCTTCCTAAGAAATGCATAAATATAATCAACAGCTATCTTTTTGTAGAACCTTGAATCCCTCCTTGCTCTCACCACTGTATTCCCTAGTATGTGCACCACCCCGGCATCCCTGCAATTATTCAAAAATTGTAACTCCTCAACCTCCATTTGGCTGCTTGTTTGACCTGATGACCTAATTGTGTAATTTGCATTTACAGGTGATTTAACTGGCACGATCGAGTCAACAGATGAAATTATGGAATCTACTGCAGCAGATGTTGTATTTCCATTATTCAACAGGGCATCTCTTGATTGCTCAATTCGCTGACTGTATAAACTATACTCATCGGAGTCTGAACACCCTTCCATCATAGACTCGAGCCGGACAAACAAGAGGAGGTTATCAAAGAGTTTCTTCTCAAAATCCTCATCTTTCTTATGTAGGTCTTTATAGCCATACCTTGAAACACAACGGAACATGTGAAAATTCTTTGGTCCAATACGCTTGACCAGGAATCTCTCTTCTTCAGGAACTGTGTAGACAGGAAGATACTTTACGCATACAAATACGACAACAGAATGGATAGCAGGTAGATTTGTGATGAAGTGAGAAAAGATGTGGGGAACCCCGCTAGCTAATTCAGTGTACACAAGTCCAATTCCAGGAACTCTCACCAGTCCTAGGCTGGGGCCAAGCCCAACGATCCATGCCATTGACACCTTACTATGCATCTCAAATTCATACCTTTTCACTGTACCATAATGCCAAACATACATGATTACAAGAAAGGCCGCAGCAATCACCAGGGGAACCCACCCACCTTGATCAACTTTGAAGAGTACAGCAGAAAAGTAAATACATTCCACAACCAGTGATAAGCCTGTGAAAAGCAGGACAAGAATCCAATGGCAGCGCCACACTAGTATCATGATCAGAGACATGAGGAATGTTGTTACTAGCATCACAATCACCACAGCTGTCCCTGTTTATGCACAAAATTTTTTTCAATTTAGTGCATGTATCAAATACAAATATGAACACTGTTTGGAAAAGCAAACAAGAGAGGAAAAATTGCGGAGGTAAAGAAAAAGGAAAAAAGTTTTAGAAGGCAAAGTCATGTTTCTCCCTTTTGTGTGGATGGGAGGAAACTAGAAGGGGGGAAAAATGTAGTTATCTCTTGTTAAATTTAAGGAACTAGCGGGAAAGAAAATCAAAATTCTCCTTTTTTAGCACTAACATTATTCCACTCATGAAGTTAACATTGCAAGAACAATTAAGGAATTTACATCAAAAGAAGCCCTTTCCTCTCTCATAAACTCCAAATTAATGAGATCTAAAAACTGTGGAACCAAGGGGAAATTTATGGTTATTTTCTCTCTTCCTATTTATACTTTTTTTCCCAAAAGGGGAAAATGTTATTTCCAGTGATTTTCTTTCCTCCTTTTTCTATTCTTCCAAACTGCTTGGAAAGGCCCCATAACTACGAAAGAAAAGTATTATAAAAGGAAACACCATAAATTATCAGAATTTCCTATGCGAAATTTGACTTAAAGCTACTTCATACGAATTACCGCTTCAGTTATGCAAGAGAATGCTATTACTCAACAGGCTAAAGAAGCACATTCACACATAGAAGAGTCACTTGAAATGTTGCCTGCCACAATGGTGTCAGACCTTGATGGTGTGATTGCCACATGGACAAAAACAGGTACAAATATATAGGCCAATGTTGCTAAACAACTAAGTTGGACTATCACTCGTGTGAACAGTCTCACATCGGCAGTGTATAGGAAAATGAAATGGCAAACCAAGCCAGAAGCCATTTTAGTGATAGGAAGCCCAATTCAGCATGTAGCCTGTCAATTTGATATTCACACTCTTAGGTCCATTATTCTCAACATCATATCAAAGCAGGTCAGCACCCAGTTTCAATTTCAGTTCAATTTCCTGGTGTTATCGCTGCATTTCAATTTCAGGTTTTAGGGGGAATAATTTCAAGTTTTGTGTCAACTGCATGTCCTTGTTACCACTTGAGGGGGAGTGTTGGAATATCACTTGTGAGAACAAGTCCTACATCAACAGTGTATAAGAAAATTAAAAGGCATAATTAGCAAACCAATTTAGCATGTAGCCTGCCAATTTGATATTCACACTCTTGCGTCCATAATTCTCAACAAACTATAATTTCGTAAGTGTGTTGACCTAATGGAATGAAAATGTAGTGATTTACAAATTTTTAGCGGACAGGAGGGAGGACCGGTGAACAAACCCATTTTGATCCTCTAACGGTAAACCCTTTCGTCCAAGTGTGACTGGTAATCTAGGATTCAATCTCAATTGTTAGGTCTGTATCCCATGAGACTTTCTCTGCCAAGATAATGAGCAAATGAACCTTCGAAGACTATTTCATGTCATTTAAATGCGGTGTCCCATTAATATTACAGGTTCAATGGAAATGGTATCCTCTCAATATCTAATTATGCAATGATGCTTTAATCAAAACTCAAATCCACTGCACCACCCCAACAACCCAAAAAAAAAAAGGAAAAAAAAAAAGAAGAAGAAGAAGAAGAAATAAAAAGAAAATTAAGATGAAGAAACTGCAAAACTACGCATGCACTGATGACAATGTTATTTTAATAATCAAGAGACCAAAGCACCTCATGGTCCTCTCCTGTAAATTAATCCTAAACAGAAGCAATAATTTTTAGATATATCATTTAGTATATTTCCATTGAAATTTGAGATTCAGGTTAAAGAAAATCCACAGATTTTTATATTCCAGCTTCAGTTAAGCATATGTTCATTCCCATAAAATCAAATGAAGTAGTTAGTGGGACCTGTAACACCCTCACATTGTACAGTTCCATACATTCTACTATTTCGGTGACTAGTATCTATCCGGACAGTCAGGATGTTTAGAAACATATTTAAGCCATATAGAAAAGCCATAAATAAAAATTAATAGAAATTATATAAAGGTGAAATGAAAATAAGAAAAATAAAGCATAATCAGTTAAATGAGCCGAGGTCCTAGCGATGAGTGACCGAAACGGGAAGTGACTGCAAGCTCAGTTGCTACACTAATTTCGTGTGGGACCCTATACCACCCCAGGCCTAGGAATAATTGCGAAATTAATGGTAATGTGAAAACCACATAAAAGAATAGAGAACCAGCTAAAATAATTGAATCAGAGTTCAGGAAGCAATCTAGTACTGTTGGAAAAACTGATCAGACCGATAAGGGGCAATCTGGTCAGTTCACTGATAATGTGGCCTAAATGTCCATTAAAATGTGAGAAATTAAAATTATGAAAAAGAATTAAAAATATAAATAGTTGTATGAAAGAAAAGAAAAAAGGAGATGAAAAATTCAAATTTAAAAAGTTTTACGACATCATGATGATGTATGCATGACTTAATTAAAAATTTATATTTTTAAATTATGAAAATTTTTGGATAAATATCATAAAAATAAGAAAAGAATTAAAAAGTAAAAGTTTATCTTCTTCTCTACCCCTTGCCATCCCACTCTCTCTCAAACTCTCTCTCTCTAAATTCCTCCACTTTTAAGCTTATAAAAGCTTTTGAAACCCTACTTTTTCCCATAATTTCTCTACAAAAGTTATGGAAAATCTTTAATTGAGCTTCAAAGAGAAGTTTAGAAAAAGGAATTCAAGGAAAACTAAGAAGAAATGGGAGTTAGAAAAATCATCAATTTAAGGTAAGTCTCTTCCAAACTTGAATTTCCTTTTCAATTAATTGAGTTGAGATTTAAAAGAAGGATGATATTGCATAAAAATTAAAGAATCATGTGGGCATGGAAGACCACAAAATTCGGCTACTATAGAGGGGTTTAGGGTTTGATGGGTTTGAATGAAATTAAGGGTGCAATTAAGCTTAAATGAATATGTAAAAGTGATTAGTATGTTTGAATCGACATAAATTATGCAATTGGGAAATTAAGGTTCTTGGTGATTAAGGTTTTCGTAGAATTTAGGGATTTTTGAGGAATGATGACAAATGGGTATTGTTGATACTTAAATTGGTCAATTGGTATGCTTATAAGTGCAATTGAATGCATGGGATTGAAATGGAAATGAATGTGATAAGAATGAATTCTGAACAGCTTGACCCCTGTTCACTTAAAAGGCTATAAGTTGAAATCTGTTACTCTAATTGATGTGAGGTCAATTGGAGATAAAAATAGGGTCATAATGCAACAATTTCCATACAGAAACCTTGCTCTAAAATTGACCACAAGTGGACCTAAAATCTACTTGAATCAGGAATTGGTACCCTGTTACTAGGTAGAATTGACCAAATGAACAATACATGTTCAAATGGTCATAACTTTCTGTAGCGAGGTCCAAATGACCTAATTTTTAAACCATTGGAAAGATTAGAAATAGTAGAACAACTTTCATGAAGAACATAAACCTAAATTCTGACCATAACCTAGTCAAATTGCTAACCAAAGTTAAATCACCAAAACTGCCAGAACCAAAATTTGCCCAGAAAATCTGGAAATAACCAATCCGGCCAGTTATGCTATAAATGTCATAACTTAAGGTACAAAACTTCAAATTGAGTTATTCAAAAAGGGAATTAAACTAGACACATTAAGGAACAGCTTTGATGAAGAAAGTTTAGCCAAATTTCCACTGTAGATTTGTCCAATGGAACAGTAAACATCGGTGATCAAATCTGAAATTTTGGAATTAATCTTAATAGGCCTTGAATTTTAATTGGCAATCAATGCCAACAAATTTGTGACCCAAAATGTGGTATGATCATGTGTTTAGAAATTTTATACCTACTAATTATGAAAAATTCAACATTTTGAATGGATAGTAATGTGAATAGTAACCATAAACATACCAAATACAAAGAACTTAACTCTTAGGAGAATTTATGAGTAAATTAAGTATGCAAAAAATTTAATGGTTGGATTAATTAGTAGAAATGATTTGGATTGGTATTGAAACACTTTAATTATGTGTTTCAGTTAGAAAGGAGCCTCCTAAGGAAGGGAAGGATTAAGTCAAGAATAGAGAAGTCAAATAAGGTTTGTGCACAACTATTCTCTTTTCTACGTTTTAAAATTGGATTTGATTTGAATGAACTTTAGATGAATGAATTTTGCTTTTCTTTGCAATTATGGACTTTAAAAATGTAGAATTGACTTTGTATGATTTAAAAACAAATACATTTGTGTACATAAGAATTTATAGTATTGTTTGAAAATTGTGAATTGTACACTTGATGTGTTGCCAACCTTGTGCATGAATTTACTACAATTGAATATGTTTATTCATTTTATAAATGTATTTTGCGAATGAAATTTCTTTAAATATGTTTTGAAATCACAGTTGACATGGCAATATGCTTTGTGTTCTCATTAGCATGTCTAGTGAGATATTTCCGCCACTTGTTGGGATTGAGTTCCTTCCTCTCTGGCTTGCCAGTTGAGGAAGAGTTTGGATGAGTACTCATATATATTAGCTAGTCTTTATTCCTCCCTTTAACCTCGGTTATGAGGAGAGTTTGCTTTGTCGTGATGTACAACGCGGCATTGCCAGTTGAGGAAAAGTTTGGATGAGTACTCATATATACTAGCTAGTCTTTGTTCCTCCCTTTAGCCTCGGTTATTGGGAGAGTTTGTTTTATAGTGGTGTACAACGCGGCATTGATCGTGAAATTTTGTGTCATGGGTCCAACTGTGAAAATTGTTGACAACACCCTTAAACTGTGATTATATAATAAATGTTTTGTCAATTATTGTAATTTATTATGATGATTTCCTGGAAATAGATGGCTTTAAATTACATGTGATTAGAAATAAAGGATTTGTTTTGATTGATAAATATTGTATTATTTTTATGGATCAATAAAATATGATTTGATATGTTTTGATAAATTATGCTTTATATTGAGTTTTAATTTATTTGTTATGCACCACTGAGTTCACCGCTCAGCGATAGCTTTGTATGCTATTGCAGGTGAAAGAGAAAATATAGCAACTAAGTGAGGACACTTGAAGCTATGAATTGAAGTTGTCTAAGGGTATAGCATAGGTATACCCTTGCATATTAAGTTTTGATGTACTCATGTAGTTATATGTATGAAATTACATTCAAGCAGTTGTACAGAAACAGTTGTAATATTATTTTGAGACTTTAATCAAATGTACATTATGGTAATATTATTTCTTTTGAGTTTAATAATTAGAAAATTTTTTTTGTAATCATTAATTTTATTACTTCAATGAGTGTAAACATTTAAATTTTTTTTTTAAGTCTCGTAAAAAGGGAATTATTTCCTTTATAATGAAATTTGCTGAAAATGAAATGAAATGATTTGATGTCCATTGAATTTGATCGTGTTGAATTGTGGAAGACATATTTTTATGAATTGATTTTCACAGGTTAAAAGAACTGTTTAATGATATTTTTAGCCGTCACCACGCGGATTTTCCGCAAAATTTTAAAAATGCTCAATTAATTCTAAATAAGTTTTATGAAATATACCTGAATTGAAAACACTGAATTGAAATTTTTTTTTACAACACGCCTAACTTAAAAATGAATTGTTTTGTCAAAATCCCTTTTAGTATATTTAATAGATTATCGATAGGTGAAGGTCGGTAATTTATTAGGTATACTACGTGTTATGGAAAGTCAATCATTATATTATTTCTGTGTATATTCTGTATTCTGTATTCCTATTTAGAATTTCTTATTTAGGATTTCTTCCTAATTAGTATAACACAATTATAGGAATCAATTGTATATAAATACCCATGTACAGATTAATTGAAATCAATGAGAATCATCTCTTTCTACATGGTATCAGAGCAGGTCATCTAGGGTGACTATTTGTTCTCACCACCCAGCTCAGGAGAGACCTTGGCCGCCGATCGGCCGTTTCGACTCCGATCAACATTGCCAGCGTCGCCTCAATCCCCTCATTCCACCACTGTGTCTTTGTTGCACGATCCGATTACACCATTAAAGGACTTCGAGGTTTGGCTCTCGGATCCTATTTCGGTATTTGCTTGATTTGTGATTTTGGATTATTTTGTTCTTTATCGGCACTTTGGATTAGCGTTTCGGTTAGTTTTCTTTGTCTCAACAAATGGCAGACAATAAGAATGTTATTTCTGATGTGATTAAGATGATGACTAAGATCACGGAACACAAAATTAATGGTTCGAATTACAGGTGGAGTAAGACTGTTAGGGTCTATTTGCGTAGCATTGATAAGGATGATCACCTTACTAAAGATCCACCTACTGATGATACACAACAAACTTGGCTAAGGGAGGATGCTCGGTTGTTTTTGCAGCTTCGGAACTCGATTCACAGTGAGGTAATTAGTTTAATTAATCACTGTGAATTTGTTAAGGAATTGATGGATTACTTAGATTTTTTGTATTCTGGTAAAGGGAATATCTCCCGTATTTATGATATTTGTAAGGCATTCTACTGTGCTGAGAAAGAGAATAAGTCTCTCACGGCTTATTTTATGGATTTTAAACGGGTATATGAGAAACTTAATGTATTTTTGCCTTTTAGTTCTGATGTGAAAGTTCAGCAAGCCCAACGGGAGCAACTGGCTGTTATGAGTTTTCTTGCAGGCCTTCCTTCAGAGTATGAGACTGCTAAATCTCAGATTCTTTCCAGTTCTGAGATTTCCTCTTTGCATGAAACATTCACACGGGTCCTTCGTACAGAGAGTACCAAATCTTCACAACCTGCCAGTAGTGCTCTTATTAGCCGTAATCCAAATGGACAACAGGGTAATAGAAGAGGAAGTAGAGGAGGAATTACAGGCAACAGAAGTAATCAGCGTAATGGAGAGGCTAGTTCTAATCAGGACTCAAGAGGAGTCATTTGTTATTATTGTCATGAGCCTGGCCATACAAAATATAATTGTCCGCAACTTCAGAGGAAAAATCAGCGATCACAGATGGCAAATATGGCAGCAGAGGATTCTACAGTATCTTCCTCTGAGAAAACTGTTTTGGTATATGCAGAGGATTTTGCACAGTTTTCCCAATATCAGGCATCTCTAAAGCCTACCAGTTCCCCTATCACTGCGATCGCTGAGTCAGGTAAATCCACTACATGCCTTGTGTCTTCCTCATCCAAATGGGTTATTGATTCTGGTGCAACAGATCACATGACAGGTAATTCTAGTCTTCTATCTGCTTTTCAGTCTAATCCCACTTCCTCTACTGTTACTTTAGCTGATGGTTCTACTTCTTGTGTCATGGGTTCTGGAACTGCGAATCCGACTTCGTCAATTTCTTTGTATCTGTTTTGTGTCTACCAAATTTCTCTTTTAATCTACTTTCTATTAGTAAACTTACTCGTACCTTAAATTGTTCTATTTCTTTTTTTCCTGATCAGTGTTTGTTTCAGAATCTTACGACGAGGCATATTATTGGTAGAGGACGTGAGTCAGGTGGTCTCTACATTCTGGAAAATCATGTACCGCGGTCGCTTGTTTGCTCCAGTACCGTAACACCTCTTGAAGCTCATTGTAGATTGGGTCATCCTTCTTTGTCTACCATGAAGAAGTTGTGTCCTCGATTTGATCTTTATCAGTACTAGAATGTGAGTCGTGTCAGTTTGCAAAACATCATCGTTTGCCTTCTGTGTCTAGAGTCAATAAACGGGATTCATCCCCTTTTGAGTTAGTTAATTATGATGTTTGGGGTGCTTGTTACATACTTCTAAAACTGGATTTCGTTATTTTGTTACTTTTGTTGATGATTACTCTCGTGTTACCTGGTTATATTTAATGAAGAATCGTTCTGAGTTATTTTCTATCTTTTGTGCCTTTTGTAATGAAATCAAAACTCAATTTAATATTTCTGTGCGCATATTAAGAAGTGACAATGCTAAAGAATATTTTTCAGCACAATTTCAGTCTTATATGACACAAAATGGCATTCTTCATCAGTCTTCCTGTGTGGATACCCCATCCCAAAATGGCGTGGCCGAAAGAAAAAATCGGCATCTTCTTGAGGTAACTCGTGCTCTTCTTTTTCAGATGAAAGTTCCTAAACACTTTTGGGCGGATGCAGTTTCTACGGCATGTTTTTTGATCAATCGTATGCCATCTTCTGTCCTTAATGGGGATATTCCTTATACTGCTTTGTTCCCTACAAAATCTTTGTTTCCTGTTGAACCCCGTATTTTTTGTTGTACTTGTTTTGTACGTGATATTCGTCTACAGGTTACTAAATTGGATCCAAAGTCTCTCAAATGTGTCTTCCTTTGGTACTCCCGGATTCAAAAAGGGTACCGTTGTTTCTCTCCTACTCTTAATCGTTATCTTGTTTCTGCAGATGTCACATTTTTTGAGTCCACTCCATTTTTTTCTCAATCAACTGTATATGAAAGTCTGGGGGAGGAGGATGATATATTAATATATACTGTCCAACCAATGTCTAGTCCTCTTTCACAGCCTGTTTCTTCTGTCTCTAGACCTACTCGGCCTCCCGTTGTTCATGTTTATTCCAGGAGATTGGAGATTACTGACTCAGATCCTCCACCAGCTACTTCGTTGGAAAATCCTGTACCTCATACTGATCATGATTCTGATCTAAACTTACCTATTGCTCTTCGTAAAGGTAAACGTTCATGTACTTACCCTATCTCTTCTTTTATTTCTTATAATCAATTGTCTTCTTGTTCTTGGTGTTTTGTTACTTCTTTAGACTCTGTTCCTATCCCTAATCTGTTGGTGAGGCCTTTGTCTCATCACAGCTGGTGTCTTTGCTATGAAAGAGGAAAAGGAGGCTTTAGATGCTAATGGTACATGGGAATCATTGCCTTTGCCCACCGGTAAGAAAGCTATTGGTTGCAAATGGGTATTCTGATGAGTAAATCCTGATGGTTACGTGGCTAGGTTAAAAGCACGCCTTGTAGCAAAGGAAATGCTCGGACATATGGGGTTGATTACTCGACACTTTTTCTCCGTAGCTAAACTTACTGCTCGCTTGTTTATCTCTTTAGCAGCTACATATGATTGGCCCCTGCACCAATTGGATATCAAGAATACTTTCCTTCATGTGATTTTCAGGAGGAGGTGTATATGGAGCAACCACCTTGGTTTGTTGCTCAGGGGGAGTTGGGTAAAGTTTGTAGGCTTAAGAAGTCTATTTATGGCTTGAAACAAAGTCCTAAGGCCTGGTTTCGGAGATTTAGTGAAGCTGTATAGGAGTTTGGTATGCAAAAGAGTAAGTTCGATCACTCAGTATTTTATAGGCAATCTGAGGCTGGTCTAATTCTCCTGGTAGTCTATGTGGATAACATTGTCATCACTGGGAGTGACTCTGCAGGTATTTCATCTCTTAAAACCATCTTCCAAACCCAGTTTCAGACCAAAGACTTGGGATTGTTAAAGTATTTCTTGGGTATTGAAGTTATGAGAAGTAAGAAGGGTATTTTCTTGTCTCAAAGAAAATATGTCCTCGATCTATTGACAGAGACATGAAAATTAGGTGCTAAGTCTTGCAGTGCACTAATGACTCCAAATTTACAACTGTTAGCAGGGAATAGTGAGTTGTTTGAAGATCCAGAGAGATACAGGAGATTGGTGGGAAAATTGAACTACCTTACAGTCACTCGTCCTAACATTGCTTATGCCGTTAGTGTGATAAGTCAGTTTATGTCTTCCCCAACTGTTGCTCATTGGGAAGCCTTGGGACAAATCTTGTGCTATCTCAAGGAGCTCCAGAAGAGGTTTGTTATATGGTAATCATGGGCATTTGAATGTTGAATGTTTTTCGATGCCGAACTGGCTGGATCTAAGGTTGATAGGAGGTCAACTCTGGATATTGCGTTTTGTTGGAGGAAATTTGGTGTCTTGGAAAAGCAAGAAGCGAGTGTAGTTTCTCGATCTAGTGCTGAATCGAATCTGAGCCATGGCACAATCAGTATGTGAGGTAATGTGGATATTTCAATTACTAGATGAGACAGGTTTTAAGATCCCCCTGCCTGCGAAATTGTGGTGTGATAATCAAGCTGCTCTCCATATTGCTTCTAATCCGGTATTTCATAAGCGGACCAAACATATTGAGATTGATTGTCACTTTGTTCGTGAAAAGATTCAACAACAGATCATCTCAACAGGACATATCAAAACTGGAGAGCAGTTAGGAGATATTTTCACAAAAGCTCTGAATGGAGCTAGGATTGACTACATTTGTAACAAGTTGGGCATGATTAACATATATGCTCCAACTTGAGGGGGAGTGTTATGGAAAGTCAATCATTATATTATTTCTGTGTATATTCTGTATTCTGTATTCCTATTTAGAATTTCTTATTTAGGATTTCTTCCTAATTAGTATAACACAATTATAGGAATCAATTGTATATAAATACCCATGTACAGATTAATTGAAATCAATGAGAATCATCTCTTTCTACACTACGGAATCATGTCACATCTCACGGAGGGGTAAGGTGTGACATGTTTTAGTGGTATCAGAGCAATGTTTTAGAATTGCGGAGATGAGATATATGGTAGTGAGTGTTAGGCACTGAAGGACTCGTATGTGTCTAAGATAAGAGTTGCTGAGATGAGAATATTAAGGTAGATGAGTGATCATACTAGACTAGATAAAGTCCTTAATGAGAGTATTAGAGAAAAGGCTAGAGTGGTGCCAATTGAGGATAAGTTGAGAGAAGGAAGATTGAGGTGGTTTGGTTATGTGAAGCGTAGACATACGGAGACTCCAGTTAGACAAGTAGAGCACATTAGGTTAGAAGATAGAAAGAAAAGAAGGGGTAGACCTAAACTGACTTGGAGAAGAGTAATACAAGATGGCCTAGAAGCATTACACATTTCTGAGGATTTAACTCAAAATCATTTAAAATGGAGAAAGAGAATCCATATAGCCGATTCCAAATTCTTGGGATAAAGGCTTAGTTGAGTTGAGTTGAGTTGAAAACAATGTTTTAAAATGAGTTTTGAACTATGAATTTAAATTAAATTTTGATTAGTACAACTGCTCAAATGTTTGATGCATATATTATATTTATATTATGAATATGAATTGACAGGAAGAAATCTCCTTGTGTTGGTTGTCCAGGAGTAGAAAATATTTCGTGAATAGATATGGAAGAGGGGGATAAGATAGTAGAACAGACTGTGACAGCTGAAGTACAAGGTGAGGCCCCAGCTCTTCAGAGTGTTAGAGGTCCGGTGACACCAATCCCACCCATACAAATTACCGCACAAATGGCCCAGCAAATGGCCACGTTCTTTCAGCAAATGGCTGATAATCTGTCGGCCCAAGCCTAAGTACAAACCCAACCCCCATAAAGGTAGCATGAACAGGGAAAGGGTGTGAAGCCTGCTGGACAAAGTTCAGGCAATAGTTTGGGGCAGAGAAAAGATTTTGAGGGACCCCAAACTCATAAATATGTCAGAGGCGGATTTGCAGGACAGATGCTACCAAGATTTAGTCGGCAGACAACTAGGAGTTCTTTTCCTATCCGCACCTGTGATGTATGTAGCAAGCTACATGGAGGTATTTGCTATAAGGTCACTGGAGCCTGTTATAATTATGGTGAAATTGGGCATTTCGCTAGAGATTGTACTAGAGTACGTCAACCTATTCCACATACTACACCAGAAGGATCAGTCCAAGGTTCTGCTTCTGAATCAACTCGAACAGAGGGGTGCACCAATCAGAGTGTACACCATGCGCCAAGTAGAAGAAGCAGAGACTTCAGATGTAGTTGCCGGTACGTTCTTAAATTTTTAAAAGGAATGATTGTGTTATTTATTTCCGGCTCTACTCATTCGCATGCTAGTACTAAAATTATATGTTTTACCACTATCCCCTAGCATGGGAATAAATTTTGATTTGTTAGAGACGAATCCTTTAGGATAAGAGCTATGACACTAAGTGTGATTGTAATCAATTTTGGAAAAGTTTGCTAGTGAGATACATCTTATAGAATACGATAAATTATAAAGTTAATTAGTGAGCCTATTTAGTACAAGGCAAGAGGACCTAAAAGTGAGTTATAGTAATAAGGGCAAGGGTATTACTGCTGATAGATATCAGTGGATACCATAATCAAAGTAAGCTAAGATATCAGTGGATTTGAGAGACATAAGATATAGGAAAGTTGATCTATTGGAATGTATCGTAGTGACTATGCCATGTTCTTGATATTTGTGCTGTAAGCTACAAATTACAGTACCAACTTGGGATTATTGTGTAGAGCTACGTCCTGCCCGATAGTGCACCAAGATAAGAATAGCGAATAGCTTCTGCTTTGGTACAGTTATGCCAGAACGGAATTCTATTACTGGAAATGAGTTTGAAAATCCTAATCCGGGATTTAAAACTCTAGAATTAGAATATTGAAGTGTCACAGTTGTAAAGTAGCTAAAGTCAGCGACTCAGTTACCCTAGCATGAGCGACAGTATGTCAGGAATTGCTATAAGACTAGAGATCTTAGTACAGTCGTAAATTAAAGGTAGCACCTATATGGTGAGGTCATCCAGTCTCTGATATGGGGTCTTTACAGTTGATTTAGTATAGCAATGGACCTTTTGCCTAAAGTTTAGTAAAAAAAAAAGAGTATCTTATTAGTGTAGCAACAAGGCACAAGGTATGATTTTGTTTCCCTGATAAAGACAGGATGCTATGGATGATAATTATAACTTATGAAATGATTGAGAAATGATGTTCTAATGGGAACAGTAGTGTGATAGGAAATAGTTAAATCGGGTATTCCTTAGGAAGAGCACAATTCCCATTGCAAGGATCATAATGAATTAGATCATGATAGTGCAAAACTTTTGAATGGCAAGAGAAAAATGACAGTTCTGTAGACTCCCTTCTTAAGGTATTAGAGGATAGTTTATAGTTCAATAGAAGAGGAAGTAATGATTACAAATTAGTAAAAAACAAGTTATAGGACATCGATAAATAAAAGAAAATATAGAAGTAAAAATTTGAATAGTTAGTTTAAACGTAATAAAGAGATATCACGAATATTAGAAGTATTGGTCAGAGTAGTCAGAGGACCAATCCAAAGTAATATTGCAATATAGATAATTTATTGAGAATGGTAAAAAGGACAAACTTTTGACATAACAGTTGGGCCAAGGAAACACTTGGGGGAAGCAATTATTATGATATAGAACCCAGAAATGTGAAATTCGGAGTAAGTCAAAATTGGGACAGTGTGAGAAACCAAATCATGGAATTTAAAATTGTAAGATATGGATTAAACTCTGTTTATTCCTATTTCCAAGATGAAGTAGGTAACACAGAGATGAAATCTATTTAAGTTTATAACAATAGAAGAAAAGTTAGTTGAGGAATTAAAACCAGAGCAAGCAAAAAATTTTAAGATGTAAAAGAGTATTTTGAACTATTCTATTAGGCAAAGGAATAAATTTATAAGTAATAAGTTAAATAAAAGTAAACAAGAGAGTGCCTAATGGCACATTGGCTAAGTCATGGATAAAGATAGTAAGATAACAATTATGGAAACTGCAGTCAAGGATTTAACTAAAGTATTTTGAATAAGACCATTAAGGTCCCGTTATAAGGAAACATAAATGAAAATAATTGACAGAATAACAGTAAGAGAGATATTGAAGATAATACGAATAATAAAGTGTTTTTGAAGGTTTCCCCCAAAAGAAGATCACGAGATTATGAAAAAAGGAGAAAACTAAGTTATTGCTTCATAGGACCACATGAGGTTCTAGAAAGAGTGGGTCCATTAGCACATAGACTTGCTTTACCTCTAAAATTGAAATAAACTCAAACTTAACTTATGATGGGGAGCTTATAAAGATCTTAGCACACGAAGTGAAACAGCGGAGAAATAAATATACATTTGGTTAAAGTGCTGTGAAACTATCATCCAAGCCAGGAAGCCGCATAGAAATATGAAAAGAACATAAGAAGACAACACCCATGATTATTTAGAGACTAACATTAGGCAAATTTCAAGGACGAATTCCATTAAGGAGAGGAGAATTGTAACATCCTCACATTGGACAATTCCATACATTCTACTGTTCCGGTGACTAGTATCTGTCCGGATAGTGAGTATGTTTAGAACCATATTTAAGCCATCTAGAAAAGCCACAAATAAAAATTAATAGAAATTATATGAAGGTGAAATAGAAATAAGAAAAATAAAGCATAATCAGTTAAATGAGCCGAGGTCCCAGTGATGGATAACCGAAACGGGAAGTGACTGCGAGCTAAGTTGCTACCCTAATTTTGTGTGAGACCCTGTGACACCCCAGGCCTAGGGATAATTGCGAAGTTAATGGCAATGTGAAAACCACAGAAAAGAATAGAGAACCAGCTCAAATAATTGAATCAGAGTTCAAAAAGCAATCTAGTGTTGTTGGAAAAACTGATCAGACTGATAAGGGGCAATCTGGTCAGTTAACCCTTAAAGGCGACTCGTGGCCTAAATGTCCATTAAAATGTAAGAAATTAAAATTATGAAAAAGAATAAAAAATATAAATAGTTGTATGAAAGAAAAGAAAAAAGGAAATGAAAATTTGAAATTTAAAAAGCTTTATGACATCATGATGATTTGTGCATGACTTAATTAAAAATTTATATTTTTAAATTATGAAAATTTTTGGATAAATATCATAAAAATAAGACAAGAATTAAAAAGTAAAAATTGGTCTTCTTCTCTACCCCTTGCCGTCCCACTCTCTCTCAAACTCTCTCTCTCTCTCTCTAAATTCCTCCATTGTTAAGCTTATACAAGCTTTTAAAACCCTACTTTTTCTCATTATTTCCCTACAAAAGTTATGAAAACTCTTTAATTGAGCTTCAAAGAGAAGTTTAGAAGAAGGAATTCAAGGAAAACTAAGAAGAAATGGGAGTTAGGAAAATCATCAATTTAAGGTAAGTCCCTTCCAAACTTGAATTTCCTTTTCAATTCATTGAGTTGAGATTTAAAAGAAGGATGATATTGCATAAAAATTTGAAAGAATCATGTGAGCATGGAAGACCACAAATTTCGGCTACTATAAAGGGGTTTAGGGTTTGATGGGTTTTAATAAAATTAAAGGTGTAATTAAGCTTAAATGAATATGTAAAAGTGATTAGTATGTTTGAATTGACATAAATTAAGCAATTGGGAAATAAGGGTTCTTGGTGATTAGGATTTTGGTAGAATTTAGGGATTTTTGAGGATTGATGACAAATGGGTATTGTTGATGCTTAAATTGGTCAATTGGTATGCTTATAAGTGCAATTGAATTCATGGAATTGAAATGGAAATGAATGTGGTAAGAATGAATTCTAGACAGCTTGACCCATGTTCATTTAAAAGGCTATAAGTTGAAATCTGTTACTCCAATTGGTGTGAGACCAATTGGAGATGAAAATAGGGTCATAATGTAACAATTTCCATGTAGAAACCTTACTCTAAAACTAACCACAATTGGACCTAAAATCTGCTTGAATCAGGAATTGGTACCCTGTTACTGGACAGAATTGACCAAATAAACCATACATGTTCAAATGGTCATAACTTTATGTAGAGAAGTCCAAATGACCTGATTTTTAAACCATTGGAAAGATTAGACAAAATAGAACAACTTTCATGAAGAACAGAAACCCAAATTTTGACCATAACGTAGTCAAATTGCTAATCAAAGTTAGGCCACCAAAACTGCCAAAATCAAAATTTGCCTAGAAAATCTGAAAACGATCAATCCGACCAGTTATAGTAAAAATGTCATAACTTGAGCTACAAAACTTCAAATTGAGTGATTCAAAAAGGAGATTAAACTAGACACATTAAGGAACAACTTTGATGAAGAAAGTTTAGCCAAATTTCCACTGTAGATTTGTCCAATGGAACAGTAAATTGGTGATCAAATCTGAAATTTTGGGATTAATCTTAATAGGCCTTGAATTTCAATTGGCAATCAATGCCAATAAATTTGCGACCCAAAATGTGGTATGATCATGTGTTTAGAAATTTTATACCTACTAATTATGAAAAAGTCAATATTTTGAATGGATAGTAATGTGAATAATAACCATAAACATACCAAATACAAAGAACTTAACTCTAAGGAGAATTTATGAGTAAATTAAGTATGCAAAAATTTAATGGTTGGATTAATTAGCAGAAATGATTTGGATGGGTATTGAAACACTTTAATTATGTGTTACAGTTAGAAAGGAGCCTCCCAAGGAAGGGAAGGATTAAGTCAAGAATAGGGAAGTCAAATAAGATTTGTGCACAACTATTCTCTTTTCTACTTTTTAAAATTGGATTTGATTTGAATGAACTTTAGATGAATGAATTTTGTTTTTCTCTGCAATTATGGACTTTAAAAATGTAGAATTGACTTTGTATGACTTAAATACAAATATATTTGTGTACTTAAGAATTTATTGTATTGTTTGAAAATTGTGAATTGTACACTTGATGTGTTGCCAACCTTGTGCATGAATTTACTATAATTGAATGTGTTTATTCATTTTATAAATGTATTTTGCGAATGAAATTTCTTTAAATAAGTTTTGAAATCACAGTTGACATGGCAATATGCTTTGTGTTCTCATTAGCTTGTCCAGTGAGATATCTCCTCCACTTGTTAGGGTTGAGTTCCTTCCTCTCTGGCTTGTCAGTTAAGGAAGAGTTTGGATGAGTACTCATATATACTAGCTAGTCTTTGTTCGTCTCTTTAGCCTCGGTTATTGGGAGAGTTTGCTTTGTCGTGATGTACAACGCGGCATTAATCGTGAAATTTTGTGTCATGGGTCCAACTGTGAGAATTGTTAGCAACACCCTTAAACTATGATTATATAATAAATGTTTTGTCAATAATTGTAATTTATTATAATGATTTCCTGGAAATAGAAGGATTTAAATTACATGTGATTAGAAATAAAGGATTTGTTTTGATTGATAAATATTGGATTATTTTTATGGATCAATAAAATGTGATTTGATATGTTTTGATAAATTATGTTTTATATTGAATTTAAATTTTTTTGTTGTGCACCACTGAGTTCACCGCTCAGCGATAGCTTTGTATGCTGTCGCAGGTGAAAGAGAAGATATAGCAACTGAGTGAGGACACTTGAAGCTGTGAATTGAAGTTGTCTACGGGTATAGCATAGGTATACCCTTGTATATTAAGTTTTGATGTACTCATGTACTCATGTAGTTATATGTATGAAATTACATTTCAGTAGTTGTACAGAAACAGTTGTAATATTATTTTAGGACTTTAATCAAATGAACATTATGGTAATATTATTTCTTTTGAGTTTAATAGTTCAAAAATTTTTTTTGTAATCATTAATTTTATTACTTCAATGAGTGTAAACATTTAAATTTTTTTTTAGTCTTGTAAAAAGGGAATTATTTCCTTTATAATGAAATTTGCCGAAAACGAAATAAGATGATTTGATGTTGATTGAGTTTGTTCGTGTTGAATTGTAGAAGACATATTTTTATAAATTAATTTTCACAGGTTAGAAGAACTGTTTAATGGTATTTTCAGCCATTACCACGCAGATTTTTCACAAAATTTTAAAAATGCCCATTTAATTCTAAATAAGTTTTATGAAATATACCTAAATTGACAACACTGAATTGAACTTTTTTTTACACCACACCTAACTTAAGAATGAATTGTTTAGTCAAAATTCCTTATAGTATATTTAATAAATTATCGATAGGTGAAGTTCGGTAATTTATTAGGTATACTACAGGATCATGTCACATCTTACGGAGAGGTAAAATGTGACAGGACCTATAAGTGTGCATCTCAGTTGAATGTTCTCACAGACCTAAATTTTTAGAGCTGCCTCCAGTGAAAGCCATAATACAAGTTAGAATAAGTTACATTAAAAAAAAATTTGAGAAAAAGCATAAGGTGACTACGCAGGTAACCACTTCGTGACAAATATCACTAGAAGAGAAAGACCAGTAATCTCAGCTTCCTAAGCCTTAAATATAGTTTGAGATAAGTTGATTGATCTTACATTTACCGTTTCGTCTGAATTATTTAAAATTTTAAAACAAGAGCTAACCAATTTTTTTTTTTTCTTGACCTACTGAAAAAGAAAAGAATTACTCAAAATAGCACTTTTACATGCCTGTGTATAAAAGACAATTCTTTAAATTCTTAACATGTATGCCTTAGTATCAAGACAGCTAGTCCGTTGTAATCTTCCTGACTTGGATACAAAGTGTTAGCACAAGAAATAAAGATTGAAAACAAATTTTATATCATCCAGTCGAAGACATACTTACCATAGGCATTTCCAATTTGGCTTTGGTTCTTGAACCCAGCAGTCACACAAATGCAAAGAATCATAAGAATCCAATTTATATCAGGAACATATATCTGACCAAGGAACTTCTTTGATGTATGTACAACTTTGACCCTAGGGAAACAACCATGCGCATGAGCCTGCTTGATTATTGAAAAAGTTGCAGATATTGTAGCTTGACTTGCAACTATAGCAGCTGCAGTTGCAACAATAAACACTGGCCAATATATGCTATCTACATAAAGAAAATAGTAGGTTATAAATTAGCATCTATAGCATCTGCTTTAAAAATATGGGTCCATATTTTCATTCAATCTCACACAAAGAAGTTGGAGATATTATAAAATAGCATAAAATATTGCACATGCTAAAATTATACAAAAACTGGCATTTGGTAGACCTGTCACAGGCTGGAGAGACACCTGGCCCACAAAATTGCCAATCATGTGCTAAGGTTTTGCACTTGGGCCCTACTGGTCCCAACTTCACTAAGGCCCACAATAAAGCAGGCTAGGCATTGGATTGATAATCCCTCAAGAACCAACCTGACCGGAAACAAGCAAGCTGTAAAATACACACGCTTTTATTTGCTTGGGCAAGATTTGGTTAAAGAGCACGGACCGAAACTTCAAGCAGACCAGGCTTGCATGGAACCAGGAAAAGGGATTCAAACACAAATTTGGCCCAGCCCATTAAATGGTCTCGACATTTGAATACACATTTGATACACTAAGCTCAACAAGGTTATCCTGTACAGTAGAAATGTCAAGGTTAGACCACAGGGCTCTCCTCACACTATGGGAGCACTTCCTCTCTCAATGTTCTTTCTGTAATCTTATTTTAACATTTTATAGCAATTATTTAATATTAGCTGCATAGTTCATAGCAGTCCATCAAAGACAAGGTATTTGGAGTGCACCCTTATTATTAATATTTATGGTCATTGAATCTACAAAATTTGCCATCTCTCTGCTACACCACCAGACCACTGTTTTAAAGCAACAAAATTGGCTTTAGGATAGAAGTTGGCACACTTCAACAAAACCAATATTGAAAAAGTTTCTGTATCTTTAAGATCACAACTCTATTGAGCACACACTAAAGCTTAACATTTCAGGAGATTAATCAGTTCCCATATTTAACACATGAAGTGTTGACATGTAGTCAAAACTGACCCAACTAAAATCAAGTTTCTGCATCACCAAAAACGGATCACATTGTAATTACAAATTTGAAGGGGGAAAAAACTCCACTAACACCATAAGCTATTTTCATTGAGTTTTTCATGAAACCTCTGTTGGTGGAATTATTCAGGGATTATGAATATTTGTTTAAAAGTAAATTCTGTATTTTTATACCATAGAAAAAAATTTTGAGAAACCATGCAGCCCCACAACACTGAAACTCTTAATAACGTTTTATCCTTGAATATTAAACCGTTGTTCTTTTTTCGGACAGTGACCTGAAGTTCCTACAAATCACCACTTCTACATGAATATCTCCTTTCTTCAATTCTTCAACCAAACTCTGCAAAATTCTAATTCCAAACTAGTTGAGGTTAGTTGAAATACTGATTATTTGATGTGCATCATGGGAATGACAATGAAGAGAATGTAGGCCTTGATTCAAGTCGTGTATGTTGGGCCCATGACCACGTCAAGGGCAAAATTGTCAACTCTAATCAAATGGGAAGAAGGTTCCAATACATGAAGGACCACCATAAGTGGCATGTGGGAGGAGTGTGGGACCAAGGTGGCGTGTAGCATTCTTATGCAAGTTGGAGAGTCAAAGCTAAAGAGAGAAATTTATCCAAGCTGCGTAAGGAGTTGATTTTTCAACCTAAGGTGGCACCAAATCAAGAAGAATCTGATCAAGATTATATTCTCCTATTTACTTTATGTCTTTTAATTAGCTTATGATTTCCTATTTACTTTTTGACTTCCTATTTTAATTAGTTTTCCTATTAGGAGTTGGTTTTCTTGTAATGCCTATAAATAGGCCACTTTATATAAACATTGTAGATTTTTTGAGATCACTAAAATCTGCACTTTAAACTTGTTTTCTTCTACATCTTATCTCTTCACAGAATGGTGTATGATCAAGTCTTATCACTTTCTAGTGTAGCGATTTGCATGGTTCTTCTTTCTTTGTGGAGCTTTGCTTATCAAAAATTGGAGATCAAGATTCTTGTGTTCTTGGTGGCATGCATACATTTCCAAGGAGACTTCAAGTTTTTTTCTTTTTTTTTCCTAATTATTCTAACTTTCTTTCCATCAGATTTTATAATTCTTTCTTAACCATTCCATTTGACTTAGTCTGAAAACACCAAACTTTTCCATTTTACCTAGATCTTTTTCTAATCATTATTTTCATGAAAACTAAACTTAAAACACTCAAAATGGCTTGTTTTAGCTTCTGGAAACATGACCTTCAGAGTCCAAACCCTACTTTTCCTTAAATTGTATTTATGTGTTGTTTTAGTGAACCCCTATCAAATCTGCCCAGAATTTGTTCTAACTTTAGAATCACCTTAGATACATCCCAAATAGACCCATATTAAATTTCAAATCGAAATTCCACCATTTGTCTAGTAATCTAAAATCCTACCTCAAACTGCTCCAATTCAACTGCTAGCTCCAAATCTGTTGGAACCTTTCCAAATCTGATTTTTTTTTTATTGTATTGAGTTGTTTAGAGTTGTTGGAGTTGCTAGGGTGTTGGGTGCACATTAAAGGTCCTTAAGGAGTGCTTAATTTGTTACAATTGTGTGCAAATTTGGCTTGTTTCAATAATTGGCTGAATTGCATCATTGTTATTATTCTGATTGTTATTTCTTTGTTGATTGTAACTCTTTAAGGCACATCATTATTTTATTTAACCAAAGTCTTCATTGAATCATGGCCTCTCCTTTTCTTTGCTACTACTACCTAAATCAGGTTCACCCTTCTGCACCAATAGACTAATACAAAAAGAAGTGATGATAGAGAAGAGAAACATGTAGGGTACATAGAAGGAATCACTTCCCATAAATTTTCACATCATTGGTTTATGAAACTTATTTCATTTTCTTTATGCCAGTCAACAAGGGCAGAGCCAGAAAATTAGGTTAGTGGAGTCAAAAAAATTTTATTTTACTCGATTCAAAAGAAAAATATTATGTATAATAATAAACTATCTACTAAAAGAGAAAAAAGACATAATGCATGCAAATTTTCAATATATAATAATTATAGAGTAAAAAAGAAAAATAATTTCATAAAATAATAAATTCTCACTATAATTTTAAATTTATCCTCAAAATAAAAATATTATTGCAAATAATTTCAAAGAATAATAAATTCTTCCTTAATCTTACCATTTGCCTCCCAAAGTATAACATAGAGTCGATATGACTATTAGTGTCGCCATTACCTACCAACATTATTTTAAATAATTACAGCTTATATTATAAAATGGATTATTGGCTTCCCACTAATTTTAAAATTTTGTAGAGTTTTATCTATGAAAACAATTTTAAAAACATAATTAGAAGAAACAAAACAAACAAACAAACAACAACAACAGCAACACCACCACCAAAACAACAACAACAACAATAATAACAACAATAATAATAATGATAATAAGGTTTTAAAATAATATATACCATAGTATATTAAATTTTTAATCACAAAAATTTAAAATAAATTAATCAATTATAAATTAAAAATTAATATCAAAAAATAAATTTTAATAAACAAGACATTTTATAATTATTATAGTACATCAAAATATTAAAATGATGATTGCACATTAAGAGTAGTTTTCTCTTTATCCATGCTACCTAATAGAATTTAAATATAAAATATTTTTATGTATAAATTTTTATATATCATTTAAAAGATTAAAATAAAATTTAGTAAATGAATTATATATATATATATTAAAGTATAAAATTGACCTCAATTTATATTTTTTATTAATTTCAATGAACTTAATTTGTTAAAAATTATTAACAGTATCATATCTATTACTTATATATTATTTAAATTTTTTACAAAGCTAATTGGGTTTAATTGACCCCACTCGACATGAAGTGGCTCCATCCATGCCAATCAATCTCCTAGGATTTTTACAACTCCATTACAGAGATGATGAAACCATCTCTCAGTCACAAATGCTAAATACCAAAACCCCATTCTGACAATTATAGGAAACTTTAAATATGAAGAAAGTGGAACCATGATTATATATTTGTAAGATAGGAAAGTGAAATTAAATGTTCATATTGTTCTAAATTTTTGGCCTAGTAAATGGAGGTAAGGCTCGGAAAGGAAAGTAAGGCGCCTTTAGAAGGTAAAGGGAAGATAAGTAAGATGTGAAAATTAATACATGACTGTAGTGGCAGAGCCTGAGATTTTCTTTCAACTTCCATAAAGCAATTCACAATTATAACTAGCAAATGTACAAAATAATAATAATAATAATAATAATAATAATTATAAGGAATCTCATTATTTAGTGATATATTATCATTATTATTATTATTGTTATTATTATTTGCAAGTTAATCACATAATAATGAGATTAACTATGAATGAGAGAACAGGTAAACAAAAAAGAAACTTAAAAAAAAAAAATCAAATAGCCTACTTTTTAAACAACTTAGGATTTCATAAAATTAAGGCAAAATTACTATTTAATCCCTAAATTTTAAAGAAATTAACTATTAGTCCCTTTATTTTGAAAAATACAATATTTAGTCCCCCTATTGTTATTCTTAAATTGTTTAGTCCCTCCCGTTAACTTTTCTGTTAGTAAAATTACTTTAAAGAAAATTTTTTTTCCTTACTTAACTATTCAGTCCCTATAATTTAAATAATATAACTATTTAATCCTTGTAATTTTAAATCAATCAACTATTCAGTCCATCTAATTTGAATAATACAACTATTGTCTCTCCTTTTACTAACTTGACTAACAGAAAAGTTAATATGAGAGACGAAATAGTTTATTGACTAAAAATATGTTGACTAAATCGTATATTTTTCAAAATAGTAGGACTAAATTGTTAGTTTCGTCAAAATGCAGAACTAAATAGTAATTTTTCCTAAAATTAAATAACATTTAAGCGATCTAAAATGACAAAAAAAAAATGTATAGATTTTCTTAAAGTTTAAGCAAGCAATGAAAGGCTACGAAGTTTACAAAATTTCAATATGTTTTTACTTATTCTAAGTCAAATGTAAAGCATTTTACTTATATTCTCTTTTTTTTTTTTTTTTTGCCCCAAAACTTGAAAGAGGTCAATCTACTATATTCAAATGCAAAAAGCTCTAACTCTGTATGACTATAATATCCCTCACTCTATAAAAACAATAGGCTTAAAATTAGTAAAACAAGAAAGAATTGTTAAACTGCCATTTACTTTTAGGTGCTTAGAAGATTAAGGGTGCTAACATGATAGACTTGGTTACCTTTCACCACTTCTCGAAGTGAGGGGTTCAAGTTCATTACTTACCCTCTCTTTTTCTCTATTTAACCTCTCACAAACAAGTCATTAGGTATTGCTCAATTATAGTCCAACCAAAGAAGGATCCAATTCCTCAAAGAAATTTCAATCTTAAGGCAAAATTTAGCAATATTACGAAATGACTCAGTAAGACCCACTTTATAATATGAACACATTAATAAAGGTGCATCAATGTAATTGATAAAAACAAGGGGAAATTACAATTTAGTACCATGTGGCTTGGCACATTTGTCAGGTAAGGTCCTAAGGTTAAGTTTGTGACAAAAATGTACTCTGAACTCTAGCTCTATCAGTAAAGAGAGGAAATTGCCTAGACACCATCAAAAAAGTTAGGGTAAATTATAATTTAGTCTCTGAAATTTAATAAAACCTACAGATTAGCCCCTATATTTTTTAACCCATCTCTTTAGCTCTTGACATTTAAATTAACCTACAAATTACTTCCTCCATCCAATTATCCGCCAAATTCATCATTAATTATACCAAAAATACCAAAATAATATTATGAATTTATGATATAAATGTCATTATAAAATACTCCCAATATTTAATAATATTTATTATTTTAATTATAATATTGTTATTTATTTTATCAATATTCTAGGTACATTACATATCTGAACTAAAAGAATTTAATTGGAAATTTTATTTTTATATTATATTATTTTATAATCTATCTATATATAAAACATGCAGATATTCCCATGGTACTGCCACGTAACACTTTTCTTTAAGAGTTTGCCACATGTCATCCTCCATAAATAATGAGTATATAACTCTCTTTTATGCTAGTTATTTGATTCTTTTTTATTTTTCTTTTAATTATCATTATTAATGATATTACTACCTTAATTTTTTATTTGAATTATTATTTTCTTTAAATTTTATTTTTAAAAATTAAGGCATTTGTGATTAAATGCATTATTTATAAATTTTTTACATTGCTTTTTTTATAAATTTATTTATTTTTAAAAATTATTTGATTCTTTTTTATTTTTCATTTAATTATCATCATTATTTATATTACTACTTTAATTTTTATAACTTAAATTATTAACATTTTTTAAATTTTATTTTTAAAAATTAAGGCTTTTGTGATTAAATGCATTATCCAAAAAATTTTTATATTGCTTTTTTTTATAAATTCATTTATACAAAAACATTATTTGCCACATGTCTCCCTCCATAATGAATGAGTGTATAACTCTCTTTTATGCTAATTATTTAAGTCTTTTTTATTTTTCTTTAAATTATCATTATTATTGATATTATTATCTTAATTTTTATAATTTAAATTATTATTTTCTTTAAATTTTGATTTTTAAAAATTAAGGTCTTTGCAATTAAATGCATTATTAAAAAAATTTTTATATTGCTTTTTTAATAAATTCATTTATGCATAAACTTTATATGTTAATTTATACTTTACTTTTGTATTTTATTTTTAATTAATGAAATATCTTTCCTTTTTATAAAAAAATAAGTTGTTATAATTTATATATTATTTCCTTGTCAATCTTGACAAATCTTATAGAGTTATAGATTCTGAAGCAAACAAACATATAACAAGCTCTTCAAATAAATTATCTGCCTATGCTCCATGCTCAGGAAAAGAAAAGTTCCATAAAGCAGACGATTCCTTAACCACAATTTCTTATATAAGTTTTGTTACGTGCACTGCCAATATAAATATCACTTCAGTTCTTAATGATACCAACTTTTTTATTAATCTTTTATCTATAAATTCTATTACCCAAGCCCTTAATTGCAAAATTGAATTTTTTCCTACTTATTCCATATTTCAGCATTTAAAAACAAGGAAATTGATTGGTAGTGATAGATTGCGAGATAGTCTGTATTTTCTAGATAACGGTTGTAGTTCCTCAAATCTCGAAGCAAGCTAGGCTTTGTTAGGATAGTCTATGAGTACTAATGAGGAGATTATTTAATGGCATAGGAGATTAGGACATTCATCTTTTCCTGCTTTAAAAAGATTATATCCTAATTTGTTTAGAAGTTGCAACTCAGATTTACTAGTTTGTGATGCTTGTGAATTTGCTAAATATACAAGACAGTCTTATCCTTCAACAAATAATAGAAGTTTGATCCCTTTTAAGAATACTCATTCTGATATATGAGACCTAATCAAATTACTTCTTTGTCTGAGTATTGATGATTTATCACTTTTATTAACTGTTACACCAGGTTGACATGGGTTTATTTAATGAGAGCAAAAAATGAAGTGTTTTCTTGCTTTCAGCAATTTCACAAAATGATTTGCGCATAGCTTGCTACTAAGGTTAAAATCTTAAAAACTGATAACAGCATGGAATATGTTAACAGTGTTTTTCATGCTTATTTGAATTCAAATAGCATAATGCATCAATACTAGCAAACAAAATAGGGTGTCTAAAAGAAAAAATAGACATTAATTAGAGGTGACTCGATCTGTTATGTTTAGTATGAATATTTCTATACCTTATTGGGGGGATGCAATTCTTGCTGCAACATATCTTATCAATAGAATGCCTCTAAGAACACTAAACTTTAAGAGCCCTTTAGAGATTTTACAAGGCCATAATTCTTATACTGTTCCTCCAAAAATTTTTGGATATATCGGTTTTGTCAACAAAACAAATGTTAAAAAGTTAAAACCTAGAGCATGGTTTGATAAATTCAGTAAGGCCAAGATATCTTTTGGATACTATCAAAGCAACACAAGTCATACTCTATTTATGAAACATTGTAGAGATATGATCACCTTGCTTATTGTTTATGTTTATGACATGTTTGTAATAGGAGAGGATAAGGAGAAAATTACTCATCTAAAAAAGCTCTTGGCTCAAGAGTTTGGGATTAAAGATTTGTATAAATTAAGATATTTCCTTGGGATAGAGGTTGCTAGATCAGATAAAGGAATCTTCATTTCTAAAAGGAAGTATATTTTAAACCTCCTAGAAGAAAAAGGAATATTAAGCTGTAAACCTGCAAAATCACCTATTGAAATTAATCACAGATTACAAGCAAGAATTGGAAAATTAGTTGACTTAGGGAGATATCAGAGGTTGGTTGGGAAATTGATTTATCTCTCACATACTAGACCTGACATAGCTTTTATGGTAAGTCTAATAAGCCAGTATATGCATGATCCTAGAGAACTCACTTAGAAATTGTTTTCCGTATTTTGAGATATTTGAAATCTGCACCTGGAAAATGACCTCTTTTTTTAAAGCATGCCCATCTCCAGATAAAAGGCTTCACAGATGCAGATTAGGATGGATCTCTTGATGGTAGGAGATCTAAACAGGTTATTGTACCTTTGTTGGTGGTAACCTAATTACTTGGAGAAGTAAAAAGCAAAATGTGACTGTTAGATCCAGTACAAAAGCAGAATATAGGGCCATAGCATAGGGCATTTGTGAGCTATTATGGTTACAGAAATTGATGGAAGAAATGAAGCTATCAGAGATCAACAGTTTATCCTTACTGTGTGATAGCAAGGCTACCATCAACATCGCACACAATCCAGTCCAACATAATCAGATCAAGCATATAGAGATCGATCAACACTTCATAAAGGATAAAATAGTAGATGGAATTTTGAGTCTCTCATGTATCTTTGTTATGGAAAGTCAATCATTATATTATTTCTGTGTATATTCTGTATTCTGTATTCCTATTTAGGATTTCTTATTTAGGATTTCTTCCTAATTAGTATAACACAATTATAGGAATCAATTGTATATAAATACCCATGTACAGATTAATTGAAATTAATGAGAATCATCTCTTTCTACATGGTATCGAGCACAGTTATCTAGGGTGACTATTTGTTCTCACCACCCATTTCGGGAGAGACCTTGGCACGGCCATTTGCTTCGACTCCGATCAACATTGCCAACGTCGCCTCAATCCCCTCATTCCACCACTGTGTGCTGTTGCCTGATCCAGTACACCATTAAAGGACTTCTGAGGTTTAGCTCTCAGATTCTATTTCGGTATTTGCTTGATTTGTGATTTTGGATTATTTTGTTGCTGTCAGCACTTTGGATTAGCGTTTCGGTTAGTTTTCTTTGTCTCAACAAATGGCAGACAATAAGAATGTTATTTCTGATGTGATTCCGATGATGACTAAGATCACGGAACACAAACTTAATGGTTCGAATTACCAGGTGGAGTAAGGCTGTTAGGGTCTATTTGCGTAGCATTGATAAGGATGATCACCTTACTAAAGATCCACCTACCGATGATACACAACAAACTTGGCTAAGGGAGGATGCTCGGTTGTTTTTGCGGCTTGAACTCGATTCACGGTGAGGTAATTAGTTTAATTAATCACCGTGAATTTGTTAAGGAATTGATGGATTACTTAGATTTTACGTATTACGTAAAGGGAATATCTCCGTATTTATGATGTTTGTAAGGCATTCTACCGTCTTGAGAAAGAGAATAAGTCTCTCACGGCTTATTTTATGGATTTTAAGCGGGTATATGAGGAACTTAATGTATTGTTGCCTTTTAGTTACGATGTGAAAGTTCAAAGAGCCCAACGAGCAAGCGGTCGTTATGAGTTTTCTTGCGTGCCTTCCTTCGAATATGAGATCGCTAAATCTCGATTCTTTCCGATTGAGATTTCCTCTTTGCATGAAACATTCACACGGGTCCTTCAGTGCAGAGTACCCAATCTTCACACTGCCCGGTAGTGCTCTTATTAGCCAGTAATCCAAATGGACAACAGGTAATAGAAGAGGAAGTAGAGGAGGAATTACAGCAAATGTAGTAATCGTAATGGAGAGGCTAGTTCTAATCGAACTCAAGAGGAGTCATTTGTTATTATTGTCATGAGCACAGCCATACAAAATATAATTGTCCGCAACTTCAGAAAAAATCAGCGATCACGGATGGCAAATATGGCGTGAGGATTCTACGATATCTTCCCTCGAGAAAAGCTGTTTTGGTATCTTCCTCTGGAAAAACTGTTTTGGTATCTGCAGAGGATTTTGCACGATTTTCCCGATGACGTGCATCTCTAAAGCCTACCGGTTCCCTATCACTGCGATCGTGAGTCAGTAAATCCACTACATGCCTTGTGTCTTCCTCATCCAAATGGGTTATTGATTACGGTGCAATGATCACATGACAGTAATTCTAGTCTTCTATCCGCTTTTCATCTAATCCCACTTCCTCTCATTACTTTAGCCGATGGTTCTACTTCTTGTGTCATGGGTTGCAGGCTGCGAATCCGACCCGTCAATTTCTTTGTCATCTGTTTTGTGTCTACCAAATTTCTCTTTTAATCTACTTTACATTAGTAAACTTACTCGTACCTTAAATTGTTCTATTTCATTTTTCTGATCGGTGTTTGTTTGAGGATCTTACGACGGCAGTTATTGGTAGAGGGCGTGAGTCGTGGTCTCTACATTCGAAAATCATGTACCGCGTCGCTTGTTTGCTCGATCAGTAACACCTCTTGAAGCTCATTGTAGATTGGGTCATCCTTCTTTGTCTACCATGAAGAAGATTTGTCCTCGATTTTAATCTTTATCAGTACTAGAATGTGAGTCGTGTCAGTTTGCAAAACATCATCGTTTGCCTTCTGTGTCTAGAGTTAATAAACGGGCTTCATCCCCTTTTGAGTTAGTTCATTCTGATGTTTGGGGTCCTTGTTCTGTTACTTCTAAAACTGGATTTCGTTATTTTGTTACTTTTGTTGATGATTACTCTCGTGTTACCTGGTTATATTTAATGAAGAATCGTTCTGAGTTGTTTTCTATCTTTTGTGCCTTTTGTAATGAAATCAAAACTCAATTTAATATTTCTGTGCGCATATTAAGAAGTGACAATGCTAAAGAATATTTTTCAGCACAATTTCAGTCTTATATGACACAAAATGGCATTCTTCATCAGTCTTCCTGTGTGGATACCCCATCCCAAAATGGCGTGGCCGAAAGAAAAAATCGACATCTTCTTGAGGTAACTCGTGCTCTTCTTTTTCAGATGAAAGTTCCTAAACACTTTTGGGCGGATGCAGTTTCTACGGCATGTTTTTTGATCAATCGTATGCCGTCTTCTGTCCTTAATGGGGATATTCCTTATACTACTTTGTTCCCTACAAAATCTTTGTTTCCTGTTGAACCCCGTATTTTTTGTTGTACTTGTTTTGTACGTGATGTTCGTCCGCAGGTTACTAAATTGGATCCAAAGTCTCTCAAATGTGTCTTCCTTGGGTACTCCCGGATCCAAAAAGGGTACCGCTGTTTCTCTCCTACTCTTAATCGTTATCTTGTTTCTGCAGATGTCACATTTTTTGAGTCCACTCCATTTTTTTCTCAATCATCTGTGTATGAGAGTCAAGGGGAGGAGGATGATATCTTAATATATACTATCCAACCAATGTCTAGTCCTCTCTCACAGCCTGTTTCTTCTGTCTCTAGACCTACTCGGCCTCCCGTTGTTCATGTTTATTCCAGGAGATTGGAGATTACTGACTCAGATCCTCCACCAGCTACTTCGTTGGGAGATCCTGTACCTCATACTGATCATGATTCTGATCTAGATTTACCCATTGCTCTTCGTAAAGGTAAACGTTCATGTACTTACCCTATCTCTTCTTTTGTTTCTTATAATCAATTGTCTTCTTGTTCTCGGTGTTTTGTTACTTCTTTAGACTCTGTTCCTATCCCTAATACTGTTGGTGAGGCACTGTCTCATCCTGGCTGGTGTGCTGCTATGAAAGAGGAAATGGTGGCTTTAGATGCTAATGGTACATGGGTGTTAGTAGTATGCCCTAGAGCATATCATTTAGTATGTATCTTGTACATATTTTTAATAATAAAAGGCATTTCCACTTTTCCGTTTACATAATATATTTATGTGTAATAGAAAAGGTCCATTGATATTTTGTTAGAAATATTATTCTTAAGTTGTTAAGAATATGAGTGACAATATTTCTAGCACAAAGTATCATAAATAGGTTCACAATCGAGGATACTTCATAATAAGGACATGACTTATCCAGAAAGATTGTATTCATGTTTGTTCCCAAGTTATTTATATGAGATATAAATAAGATGGAATGGTGAGTCTCATGCCATATAACAAACATGATAGGCACTTATAAATGATAAGTAGGCCGAACGGTGACACTTATGACAAGCACATGGAGTTTACTCTTGTCAATGTTTTGTCATAAATCATATCGAGGCATATAATCTTTAGACTGAGATAGCAGTTATCTTGTATATAGGTAGTTTGAGTTTGATACTGCTTTCATACTTGTACTATGTATGGGTATATGGGCATGTGTTGGCTCCTACTAGTTATATATGGAGGTAGGTGTTGATCAAGATGGAATCTGTTCCTCTAAGTAAATAGAGTTAAAATCCTATGTTCATTTAATTGTTCTTGATGTTTCAAGTTCTGGCAGACAGATAGATTTATTGAGAAAAGAGTTTACGATGAGAAAAATCTTTTAATCAAGAACTGGAATTAAAAGAGAACATAATATTCATAGCAAATGGAGTTTGACATAAACCATGACTCACTTGAGTTGGGATTTTGTAACAGAGAGATTCTAGTGCATGGTAACATATGATTATAGGTTCATTTAAGGTAAATCTTATTACTAATTGGGTGGCCATGGCATGCTATGCTAGGTGTTAACCATGGTCTATGAGGTTCATAAAATGATTTAGAGAAATCATTTATGGTAAGAAAGAGTTCGATGATATTAAGAGTTGATATCATGTCTCATTGCCAATTAGTGATGAGCCTAGTAAGTCACACACATACACAAGTTATCACCTATTTAAATATGATTTAATTAATTAATTAAAGAGTTTAATTGATTAATTAAATAGATTTGGTTTGCAATAAAATTGCAAAGTCCCTAGCATGACTTGAAACCAAATCTAGATTATTGGATGTGTAGTATAAATTAAATTTATATTTAAAGTGTTTAAATATGAATTTAATTGATGAGAAATTAATTAATAGAGATTAATTAATTAATTTATATTTGATATAAATTAATTAGAAGAAGAAAATAATTATTTTGGGTTAAGAACTCAAAATTAAGACACAGGGGCATTTTGGTCATTTCACAGTGTGACACGTGGCACCATGAGATGGTGACACATGGCATAACACATAAGCTTGCCAAATATTTTTAATCATGTAAGATGATTAAAATCAAGATTAAATATAGGTTTGACACTTGGCACAATGTGATTGGGTCACTTAAACCTAGAGCTAATCAAAAGGTGACATGTGGCTAGGGTTTAATGTGTTAACCTAGCTATTTAAGTGTGGTTATGAATGGAAAACATAACCAGCAGCCTCTCCTCTCATATGTCACGCCACTTTGAGCCTCTCCAGCCATTCTTCTTCATCTCTCATCAATTCAAAGAGATTAGCCATCAATCTCTTGAATTAAGAACACTAGAAATTGTTTCTAGTGTCCTGTTTACATCTTTAATCTCTTAAAAGGCAGAACTTGATTTTCTAATTAATAGAAAAAGCTTTAGAAGCTATTCAAGGGCTGCCATAGGTGTTCTTGGTGTGGACAAGCTAGAGGGACAACATCTGGTGTCCTGAAGACGAATCTCAAAGGCGCAGACACGCTGCAGCACATCAAGAGGTTAGTGTAATCGTTCTTGATTTAATCTAGGGTTCTAAAATTAATCTGATTAATTTTAAAATCTTAAATGGCAAATACAGATCCAAAAACATATTAAAAGAGTTTTAATATGTTGTTTATCATTGAAATCAAATAGATAAAAATAAATCTTGCATGGTGCATGTGACCCTAGGTGAAAATTTTTGAATTCAATGGTATAATCTTGTGTTTTTCACGCTTCCGTTCCTTCAATTGGTATCAGAGCCACTATATTTGCCATTTAGATTGTTGATTATATAATTTAATTGTGTGTTTGATCATGAGATCAAGAGATTCATTGCTGGTTGGATCATGAGATGTGGCGTCACACATGGAGAAGCCACCATTGGTGGCGGCAACAATGGTTCCATGGGTGATTCAAGGTTTGGCTTTTAATTCTGCAATTGTTGTATGATCTAAGGCCTATTCTTTGACTAATTAAAGTGTTTAATTAGTTGTTTTAATCACACAATTAAATTATGATTCAAATCAGAATTTTAAAAAATGTTTGAATGTGATTCAAATCTGAATTTTTAAAAGTTGTTTGAATGAGATTCAAATCTGAATTTTTAAAGTTGTTTGAATCATATTTAAATCTGATTTTTTAAAATTGATTCAATAAAATTCAGATATGATTTTTTAAAAAATATTTGAATGTGATTCAAATCTGATTTTTAAAAAATGTTTGAATGTGAGTCAAATCTGAATTTTTGAAGTTGATTGCAGGTGATGCAAATCTGAATTTTTAAATTTGTTGGAATGAGATTCAAATCTGAATTTTAAATTTATTTGAATCATATTCAAATCTGATTTTTAAGTTGAATATGAGATATTCAATTTAATTTAAGAATATATGTTTTATTTAATTGTTAAATAGTGATATGCATGATGGATGATCATGGACTATAAAAGACCAATGTGATTGGATTTATTTCTTTTATGTTTCTTTGGGATTGTAAATTAATTAATTTATTTTAATTTATTTTGGGCATGTATTATTAAGTTTGTAATAATTTTTGGGTTGTAATTTCATTTATTTAAGTTCTTGTAAATTCGCCTTGGTATGCCAAGGATTACTATGTAATATTGGATTGCAAGAAGTTCAAGGAGGTCAAGAGCATTGGTGGGACCAGTGGGAGAATTCAATATCAAGTGTTGATTATGTACTCCTTCAGCAACTCTTGTAAAATGAATGAATGAAATGCACCTAGGAATGCCCTGATTCAATTCTTGGTGGCTCAATTGAATCCGTTAGAAAGTCCATGATCATACCATATTTACTGCTTATCCATGAATGCATGAGATGTATGGGAATGTATGCAATTATATGATATATGCATGCTAAATGGATAATGTGCAAAGTGAGACCTTAATAGTAATTAGGATGGCTATAAAATCTTCCAAACAAATGATTAAGTTGGAAATGCTATAATTAAAGTAATTATAACATAAGCCCTCCATTGGGCAATTATTTTAAGAAATTTTAAATAGTTGCATGAGATGCAATTAATTTAAGAGATTTTCTTAAGAATAATTGTTAAGCATGAGATGTTGTAAATATGTAAATGGTTTGGTGGCCAATATTGGATGTACCTGAGGACATTAAAATTATTTGCATAATTACTGGCTCAATGGGATCAACTTAACTAATGCAAGATAAGTCAATAATGGATGTACCTGAGATTTTGAGCATTAGGGGCTAGGTAAAGGATTGAACCTCACATGAGATGTGATGGGCAAAGAGTTGCTCACTTATAGTTTATTGTAATTCCAATAATGGATGTACCTGAGGATGATCAATAGAATTATAAGAATTCAATCACCCTCTAGAAATCCATCCAACTAGGATTTCCGTTTTCTACTTTGGAAGTGTAGGATTCGCTAAGTTAGTGGGAGAACCAATTTGATTAAAAGACCATAATCATATTTGGTTAATTACATGATACATTTACTAATTAATCTGGTTATTTCTGCAATTAATTTTCTGATAATAATGAGCACAGAACAACTACCACCATCCAATATCCTTGCAAGCATACTTGATCGCAATAGGTTGACAGGACCTAATCTGTCTGATTGGCTAAGAAATTTGAAACTTGTCTTAAACCTTGAACATATAGGATATGTTCTAGATTCAAATGTTCCTGGTCCCTTACCTCCAGAGGCCACACAAGAGGAACATGAAACTTTGGACAAGTGGAAGGAGCATGTTATGAGACCTAAGTGTTACATGTTTGCTTCTATGAGTAATGAGTTACAGAAGCAACATGAGAACATGCAGAGTGCGAGTGAGATCCTCCTTCACCTACAAGAGTTGTATGGTGAGCACAGCAGGAATGCTAGGTATGAGATATCTAAACAGTTATTCCGTATGAGGATGTCTGAGGGACAGAATGTTGGGGATCATGTCCACAAGATGATTCGGCTGATTGAGCAGTTGGAACATCTTGACTTCAACATGGATTTCCAACTACAAACGGATTTGATCCTTCAGTCCCTTCCTGAGTCTTTTGGGAATTTTGTGACAAATTTCCATATGACTAAACAGGAATGCACCTTAGCTGAATTACTCAACATGCTGGTTATTGCCCAAAAGAATATGCCAGGCAATAAAGGAAAAGAGGTAGCTTTGGTTGCATCTTCTTCTGCTGGAAAGTCCAACAAGAAGAAGGGCAATAAGAAAAAGAAACCTCAGATTCCTGGTCCTTCCAAGAAAATAGCTAAACAGAAAAGAAAGACTAAAGCTGATAAAGGAAAAGGAAAGTGTCTCCACTGCCAACAGGAAAGTGTTTCCATTGCCAACAGGAAAGTGTTTCCATTGTCAGTAAGAAAGTGTTTCCACTGGCCAGAGTATAGTAATCTAAATGAATGCAATGCCATGGTGAAAACCAACTCAAGTTCAAAATATATTTGGCACTTAAGGTTATGTCATGTTGCAGAAGATAGGATTGCAAAATTGGAGAAAATGGGGATTCTATCCTCATTGGGCTCTGAGCCTACTCCAACTTGTGAATCTTGCCTTCAAGGCAAAATGACTAGATCACCCTTTGTTGGACAAGGGCTAAGAGCTGAAAATATTTTGGAACTAATACATAGTGATGTATGTGGTCCGTTTAAAGAAATGGCTAGAGGGGGCTTTCATTATTTTATTACCTTTCGATGATAAATCAAGGTTTGGGTATTTGTATTTGATGAAATACAAACATGAATCCTTTGAAAAGTTCAAAGAATTTAAATCTGAAGTAGAAAATCAAACAAGAAAAAATATTAAAGCTCTTCGATCAGATCGTGGAGGTGAATATTTGAGTACTGAATTTGATGAATACTTGAGAGAGCATGGCATTGTTTCTCAGCTGACTCCTCCAGGAACGCCACAGCTGAATGGTGTATCTGAAAGGAGAAATCGTACCCTATTGGATATGGTACGTAGTATGATGAGCTATACTGATATGCCAATCTCCTTTTGGGGATTTGCATTAGAATCAGCTTTATATATTCTGAATAGGATTCCATCAAAATCAGTTTCTTCCACACCTTATGAGATATGGCATGGAAGAAAACCAAGTCTTAAGCATGTTAAGATTTGGGGTTGTCCAGCTTATATCAAAAGTGAACAACGATAAATTGGAGACCGGATCGAGAAAAGGTCGATTTGTTGGATATCCAAAAGATAGTTTTGGATATTATTTTTATTTGCCTACTTCACAAAAGGTTGTGATAAGTAGAGATGCCACATTTCTTGAACATCTGTTTGTTCAAGAATGAGACAAAAGAAGTCAAATAGAGTTAGAATTGGAGAATTCGACCAACCAATGCATCAGATGGATATAGATCCATCTAGTCAACCTATACCCGTTGATGAAACATCTACACTGTTCCTCGTCGAACAACCGGGGTATCTCACCCACAGTGAGATATGGTTTTCTTCATAAAGAAGAACAAGAGTTGTCTACTCATGAAGAAGTAGATCATGGAGATGATCCACTTACCTATGAAGAAGCTATATCAGATATAGACTCTTCAAAATGGATTGATGCTATGAAATCCGAGATTGATTCCATGTATAAGAATCAAGTTTGGGATCTTGTTGACCCACCTGAAGGTATTGTACCTATTGGGAACAAATGGGTTTTCAAGAAGAAAATTGGTTCTGATGGAAAGGTAGAGACCTATAAGGCAAGGCTAGTAGCGAAAGGGTTTCGCCAAAGGCAAGGAATAGACTATGAGGAGACTTTCCGCTTTGTTGCCATGCTTAAATCAATTAGGATTTTACTAGCAATAACTGCATACTATGATTATGAGATTTGGCAGATGGATGTCAAAACGGCTTTTCTCAATGGATACATTGAAGAAAACATTTTCATGGAACAACCTAAGGGATTTGAATCCCAAGATGGTTCCAAGGTATACAAGCTAAAGCGATCCATTTATGGGTTGAAACAAGCTTCGAGGAGTTGGAACATTCGTTTTGATGAAGCCATTAAATCCTTTGGTTTTATCAAAAATGAGGATGAGCCATGTGTATATAAGAAGGTTAGTGACAGTGCTATCACTTTCCTTGTCTTATATGTGGATGACATACTATTGATGGGTAATGACACAGGTATGTTGACGACTATAAAGGTATGATTGTCAAATACATTCTCCATGAAAGACTTAGGGGAGGCAACCTATATTCTTGGGATTCGCATCTATAGAGATAGAGCGAAAGAATAATTGGTTTATCCCAAAGTCTATACTTGGAAAAGGTGTTAAAGAGGTTTAACATGCTTGATTCCAAGAGAGGATTGTTACCTGAGACATGGTATCCACCTTTCTAAAGAGATGTCTCCAAAGACACCAAGAAAGAGATAAGATGGCAGGATTCCATATGCTTGGCTATTGGAAGTTTAATGTATGCAATGTTGTGTACTAGGCGAATATCGCATATCTTTGTTAGTTTGACTAGCAGGTATCAATCCAATCCAGGTTTGGAACACTGGATAGCTGTCAAGAATATTCTTAAGTACTTAAGAAGAACTAAGGATTTATTCTTGATTTATGGAGGTGGAGACTTGCAATTGGATGGTTATCACGATTCGATTTCCAATCGGATATCGATGATAGAAAGTCTACCTCTGGATATGTGTTCATTTGTAATGGAGGTGCGATCGGTTGGAAGAGTTCCAAGCGAGCACATTGCAGATTCCACTCGAGGTGAGTATATTCTTTGCATCGAATCTTTGCAAAAGAAGCTGTTTGGATAAAGAAGTTCGTGATGAACTTACAGTAGTTCCTTCCATTGAGTCAGCGGTTCCACTACTGCGTGACAATAATGGAGCGATCATCTGAGCTAAGGAACCAAGGTCACACCCAAAATACAAACACATATAAAGTCACTACCACATTATCATACATATATTTTGGCAAATGCGATATAGCAATTCAGAAAAATAACAACATCTGAAAAATTCATCTGATCCATTCACTAAGCCTTTGTCACAAGCTCAGTTAGACCGACATCTTGAGAAGATGGGTTTAAGGTATTGTAATGAATGGCTCTAGTGCTAGTGGGAGATTGTTAGTAGTATGCCCTAGATCATATCATATAGTATGTATATTGTACATATTTTTAATAATAAAGGCGTTTCCAATTTTCCGTTTACATAATATATTTATGTGTAATAGAAAAGGTCCATTGATATTTTGTTAGAAATATTATTCTTAAGTTGTTAAGAATATGAGTGACAATATTTCTAGCACAAAGTATCATAAATAGGTTCACAATCGAGGATACTTCATAATAAGGACATGACTTATCCTGAAAGATTGTATTCATGTTTGTTCCCAAGTTATTTATATGAGATATAAATAAGATGGAATGGTGAGTCTCATGCCATATAACAAACATGATAGGCACTTATAAATGATAAGTAGGCCGAACCAGTGACACTTATGACAAGCACATGGAGTTTACTCTTATCAATGTTTTGTCATTAATCATATCGATGCATATAATCTTTAGACTGAGATAGCACGATTATCTTGTATATAGGTAGTTTGAGTTTGATATCGCTTTCATACTTGTACTATGTATGGGTATATGGGCATGTGTTGGCTCCTACTAGTTATATATGGAGGTAGGTGTTGATCAAGATGGAATCTGTTCCTCTAAGTAAATAGAGTTAAAATCCTATGTTCATTTAATTGTTCTTGATGTTTCAAGTTCTGGCAGACAGATAGATTTATTGAGAAAGAGTTTACGATGAGAAAAATCTTTTAATCAAGAACTGGAATTAAAAGAGAACATAATATTCATAGCAAATGGAGTTTGACATAAACCATGACTCCGGCTTGAGTTGGGATTTTGTATGAGAGAGATTCTAGTGCATGGTAACATATGATTATAGGTTCATTTAAGGTAAATCTTATTACTAATTGGGTGGCCATGGCATGCTATGCTAGGTGTTAACCATGGTCTATGAGGTTCATAAAATGATTTAGAGAAATCATTTATGGTAAGAAAGAGTTCGATGATATTAAGAGTTGATATCATGTCTCATTGCCAATTAGTGATGAGCCTAGTAAGTCACACACATACACAAGTTATCACCTATTTAAATATGATTTAATTAATTAATTAAAGAGTTTAATTGATTAATTAAATAGATTTGGTTTGCAATAAAATTGCAAAGTCCCTAGCATGACTTGAAACCAAATCTAGATTATTGGATGTGTAGTATAAATTAAATTTATATTTAAAGTGTTTAAATATGAATTTAATTGATGAGAAATTAATTAATAGAGATTAATTAATTAATTTATATTTGATATAAATTAATTAGAAGAAGAAAATAATTATTTTGGGTTAAGAACTCAAAATTAAGACACAGGGGCATTTTGGTCATTTCACGATGTGACACGTGGCACCATGAGTTGGTGACACATGGCTTTACACATTAGCTTGCCAAATATTTTTAATCATGTAAGATGATTAAAATCAAGATTAAATATAGGTTTGACACTTGGCACAATGTGATTGGGTCACTTAAACCTAGAGCTAATCAAAAGGTGACATGTGGCTAGGGTTTAATGTGTTAACCTAGCTATTTAAGTGTGGTTATGAATGGAAAACATAACCAGCAGCCTCTCCTCTCATATGTCACGCCACTTTGAGCCTCTCCAGCCATTCTTCTTCATCTCTCATCAATTCAAAGAGATTAGCCATCAATCTCTTGAATTAAGAACACTAGAAATTGTTTCTAGTGTCCTGTTTACATCTTTAATCTCTTAAAAGGCAGAACTTGATTTTCTAATTAATAGAAAAAGCTTTAGAAGCCATTCAAGGGCTGCCATAGGTGTTCTTGGTGTGGACAAGCTAGAGGACAACATCCGTGTCCTGAAGACGAATCTCAAAGGCGCAGACACGCTGCAGCACATCAAGAGGTTAGTGTAATCGTTCTTGATTTAATCTAGGGTTCTAAAATTAATCTGATTAATTTTAAAATCTTAAATGGCAAATACAGATCCAAAAACATATTAAAAGAGTTTTAATATGTTGTTTATCATTGAAATCAAATAGATAAAAATAAATCTTGCATGGTGCATGTGACCCTAGGTGAAAATTTTTGAATTCAATGGTATAATCTTGTGTTTTTCACGCTTCCGTTCCTTCAATGGGAACTGTTACCTTTGCCCACTGGTAAGAAAGCTATTGGTTGCAAATGGGTATTTACAGTAAAGGTAAATCCTGATGGTTCTGTGGCTAGGTTAAAAGCACGCCTTGTAGCAAAAGGATATGCTCAGACATATGGGGTTGATTACTCTGACACTTTTTCTCCTGTAGCTAAACTTACTTCTGTTCGCTTGTTTATCTCTTTAGCAGCTACATATGATTGGCCCCTGTACCAATTGGATATCAAGAATGCTTTCCTTCATGGTGATCTTCAGGAAGAGGTGTATATGGAGCAACCACCTGGGTTTGTTGCTCAGGGGGAGTTGGGTAAAGTTTGTAGACTTCGGAAGTCTCTTTATGGCTTGAAACAAAGTCCTAGGGCCTGATTTGGGAGATTCAGTGAAGCAGTACAGGAATTTGGTATGCAAAAGAGTAAGTGTGATCACTCAGTATTTTATAAGCAATCTGAGGCTGGTCTAATTCTCCTGGTAGTCTATGTGGATGACATTATCATCACTGGGAGTGACTCTGCAGGTATTTCATCTCTTAAAACCTTCCTCCAAACCCAGTTTCAGACCAAAGACTTGGGATTATTAAAGTATTTTTTGGGTATTGAAGTTATGAGAAGTAAGAAGGGTATTTTCTTGTCTCAAAGAAAATATGTCCTCGATCTATTAATGAGACAGAAAATTAGGTGCTAAGCCTTGTAGTGCACCAATGACTCCAAATTTACAAGCATTGTTAGCAGGGGATAGTGAGTTGTTTGAAGATCCGAGAGAATCAGAGATTGGTAGGAAAATTGAACTACCTTCTGTCACTCGTCGACATTGCTTATGCCGTTAGTGTGGTAAGTCGGTTTATGTCTTCCCCAACTGTTGCTCATTGGGAAGCCTTGGGACAAATCTTGTGCTATCTGAAGGAGCTCAGAAGAGGTTTGTTATATGGTAATCATGGGCATTTGAATGTTGAATGTTTTTCGATGCCGATGGCTGGATCTAAGGTTGATAGGAGGTCAACTACTGGATATTGCGTTTTTGTTGGAGGAAATTTGGTGTCTTGGAAAAGCAAGAAGCAGAGTGTAGTTTCTCGATCTAGTGCTGAATCCGAATACAGAGCCATGGCACAATCAGTATGTGAGGTAATGTGGATATTTCAATTACTAGATGAGACAGGTTTTAAGATCCCCCTGCCTGCGAAATTGTGGTGTGATAATCAAGCTGCTCTCCATATTGCTTCTAATCCGGTATTTCATGAGCGGACCAAACATATTGAGATTGATTGTCACTTTGTTCGTGAAAAGATTCAACAACAGATCATCTCAACAGACATATCAAAGCGAGAGCGATTAGGAGATATTTTCACAAAAGCTCTGAATGGAGCTAGGATTGACTACATTTGTAACAAGTTGGGCATGATTAACATCTATGCTCCAACTTGAGGGGGAGTGTTATGGAAAGTCAATCATTATATTATTTCTGTGTATATTCTGTATTCTGTATTCCTATTTAGGATTTCTTATTTAGGATTTCTTCCTAATTAGTATAACACAATTATAGGAATCAATTGTATATAAATACCCATGTACAGATTAATTGAAATTAATGAGAATCATCTCTTTCTACAATCTTCAAAAGAACAGTTGGCCAATGTGTTTACTAAGGGTTTAAGCAGTAATTTGTTTCATACTCTATTTTGCAAGTTGGGCATATTTGATATACATGAGAATTTAAGGGAAAGTGTTGGAATCCCTAATTTCTTGTAGTAGCAGATTATTAGGATCTTATTTGATTATTCTTTCCTATTGCATTATTATTTCCTATTTATCTTAGTTTCCTTGTTAGGGTAAATCGCCTGTATATAAATAGGAGCATATACAAAGAATTTTATATATGAAAAACACATAAATTTCTCTCAAGTACATTAGTTTCAACAATATTAGATCAAACCTGGTATAGAACGATAAAATACATCAATCACATGATCCGAGTTTTGCATGAGATAAGCAGCTTGTCCAGAATATGCTAAAAGAAGACATGGAAATACAACTACTGTAAAAGCAAGCTGTATGGCTGAAACTGGAAAATGGGCTAAGTCCGCAAAAAGGGCCTCTGTACCTGTAATTATTGATCAATGGTAGTCAGAAGTTAGAAATACACTCAGCGTAATCATGATGAATGTTAAAAACAAGAGCAGAATATGAGTATCGTAACAAGATGTTCAAATAAATTTGAAAGGACTGGACCATGAACAATTACCTGTTATGCTAAGCATAATACCTCCAAGGGAGGTCCAGCCATCTTTACCTTCCCTTCTTAAATATCGATAAATATATGCAGGTGAAAAAGCTTTCACAACACTGCTATCATACTTCCAGACATTGAATATGCCAATACCCCCAATTAACAGAAACCAAAGTAGCACAATAGGAGCAAAGAGCCAGCCAACTCTATCTGTTCCATAGTGTTGCATGCAAAACAAACCCACTAATATTACAACTGCAACAACTACAACTATATCTGCACCAAGAAGAAGCAGAACAACTATCAAAGATTCATAATTTAAATTGGTGGTCAATTAAGGTCAGGAACAAGAGAATTGGGAGTAATCAGAGGGAAGCGAAACCAAAGATATGTTCATTTCAGGAGAAAAAAGGTACCATTACTGATATTGGGGTGGTCTACCTTGATCCCACCAGCAGCTGAAAGAACTGTTAGAAAGAGAATGGTTATATAAGTAATACAAATTAAAAAAGAATGAAAAAGAAAGTGTATCAAGGATAGTATAAGCTCAATAATTCTTTAAATTTTTTCCATAAAACCACAAATATGTTTTCGGCACATTCCATATGCTGGACACAAGAATCAAATCTTATGAATTTTGCTTTTCTAAGTCACTCTGAAAAATAAATTTTATCCATTCTGTTAGCTAGTGTCACTATGTCAAGTGGAAAACTTCAATTCCTGCAATTCTTTAGCCAGTGTTCCAGAACTAATTGTCAAATATTCAAACACTTTTTCATGAAACTCAATTAAAAAAATTTATGGACTAAATATACAAAAATATCAATCACTTATTTAAAAAAGTGGGGCTTATGATACAATTCTTTTTCATGTTCCACAAATGCAAGTCTTTAAAAGTCTAGAGCACTTTATATTTCAAAAAGCTTTTATTCTCGAAGATAAGCATGATTCACATGTCATTTTCCCCAGAGGAGAGAGCCATAAACCATTAGAAAGATTATTGAAATATCAAAGAATATTCAGAATATACCTAGGGTACCCAGAAAATATATCCATGTGATTTTTCTACAAAACACTGAAAAGAGATATGTTAAGTTTAGACTTCAAAACATATTGTGCAATATTTGAAAATGAAAGACCAATAGTTTCTTTCAATTTAGATGAGATATATTAGAATTTATCTTTCCAATTGTGAGAAGCCTACAAACATTTTCACATCTTAGCGTTGTGCTCAATTGGCTATTTTTGGCTATTTCTTTCGTTGATTTGCCTTAAAACAAACAAATGCACACGCACAACATCTTTGAAAGCATTATGAGTGCATCTTATAAGCTTGAACTCATATAAGAACAAGTTTTATAACCATTAGATTTATATATTTATAATGAGATTTGTGAAAATTTAATTAAAGTGTATATAATGAATGCATGAATCTAGATGCACATATTCAATCTAACAAACGTTAAGATTATTCTCATATGAGGTCGAGTTTATAGTAGCTGCACCCAAGCATTATTTATGGATGAAAAGATAAACACACAAAAACGCTCTCTGAGTCAAGCATGAAGGTACCAGATATAGCGGGAGTGAGAATCCCATCCCCAATCACCATACAAGTGCCAACAAGAACAAGAATAAGAAGTGCATTCTTTCTGGAATGGTGTCTTTCCAACCATCGCTTAGTTTTAGCAGCAAATGAATGTTCATGGAAGGTAGAACGACTATATGTTGTTAGCTCCTCATCTGTCCGGTGTTGATTTGGAATAATTTTTACTTTTGCATGCCGGCAAAGCAAAGAATAAAGAGCAAATGTACCACCTGTTCATAAGTAGGGATAAGCTCAGTTTCTCAGGAACAGGGACCTCATTAATAAAACCAACAGGAAGAAAATATGATATCTTCCATACTAGGAATATGTTTGTAATCATATAGTAAATAATAAATAGTAAAAAAATACATAGTCTAATGTCTAAATCAAAAAGGCAAAATGAAACTGTAATAAAATCCTTTAATACCTTTCACGTTATGTTCTAAGTCAAATAGCATAAAACAAATGTTCCATGAAATATAACTTTAAATTAATTAGAGTTTTTGCAAAAAGAACAATAAAACAGGATAACAAGAAGGTACAGGTAGCAGTAGCATCCTTTAGCTAAAAAAAAAAAAAGAAGAAAAAAAGAAGAAGAATTAGCACATAGCATCAATTTTCAACTATTAGTTTCTTATCAGTTCTGAAGCATTAATATCCTACTTACTAGAATTTTTAATTATATATTCATTTCTCCATAAGCACATAAATGTTAACAGGTTTTGTTTTATACATAAGCTGCTATGCAATTACATATAGAAGGTGATCTTTACCATAGGATTCTTTCTATTTACACAACTGCAACTAGAAAACTTCCTAAAAATTGAAAAGACAATTATAAAAGTAAAATTTCATTACCTAAACATCAATAATGATTAGATATTTAAATCTTAGGCCATAAAAGAAGAACTAATAAAATGATTTTTCACACAACATACAAGAAAACATAGACTAATGACATCCATGTTTCTTCAGATAATATTGTCAAGTTATTTTTAAAATTGATTGTAGATGGAAAAGAATATCCTAGCAAATGGTTAGCATGAGATACTACTATACACTCCCTTATTGAAATCACAAGGTCATAAAATCAAAGCAAATGTAGAGAGGCCACATATCAATATTGACTTACCTTGACCATTGTCATTAGCTCTGCACACAATGAAGACGTACTTGAGGAGTGGGATGAGAGTAAGAGAGTATATAATCAAAGAAAGAGCTCCAATTACATCCTCCGGATCTTTTATTCCTCGAGGAAATGTATTGTAGAACACATATAATGGAGAAGTACCCAAGTCCCCATAAACCACACCAAGACTCTGAAATGCAAGCCGAAGAAGCAAAAGCAGCGAGAATTTCTGGAGGAATAAAAATTGTGTAAGCTAAGAAAACTAAATGAGTAAAACAGTAACACGCTTACAATCCAGTAATTTAATAGTTTAATATTCAGAATATCTTGACATTACAAATCTCAAATATACAATACTTCATGTGGTCCAAATGCAACACCTTTTATAGACAAATTTCACATAATGATGTTCAGCAATCTTCTTGTTAAAAATGAGATCAACCATATGTACTTAAATGCTCAAAAGACTTTCCAACTCAAAATTCAAGCTGTGTACAAGAAATTGGAATTTAAAGCAGTTTCAACAAGAAAGATTTTATAAATATATGTATGGCCTATGACTCTTCCAGTAAAGATATATGCCACCAACAAAGAGCAGGGGTACTTAACTTGGACAACATACAAACTGAGCTCTGCTTATTAATAAAATGCTAATTCAAATAAAATGAACTGTAATAAAACCTTTTCTCTGTACATATTTCTAAGCCTTCCAGCTTCCTCATCCATAGGCTGATCAAGTTTCTGATCCAAATCCCACATACTGCCTCTATTGTTGTCACCGTCCTCATCAATCTCAGTTCTCGAATTCACATCCATAGTCGATGCTGATTGAATTCCCTGGCTTTTAACAAATAATTATCGCTCTCTCTATTAAACCCCAAAAAATTTGCAAATCCCCACCAGGACTAGGTCCGAAAAACAAAACCAACATGAAATAACACTAAATGATCGAAACCCAAGATTAAAACTATAGTTTTCACTTGAAATTTATCCTTCAAAACCAAGAAATAGTTGAAACCCATCACCCCAAGTCAAGAAGTAAAAAAACCAAGAATCAAATCAACAGTTAGTACTTCCCTAATCTCTTCTAACACAATATTGAACTTGAAAATTGAAAGCAATAAGAAGTTGAATTTGGGAACAAAACAAATAGGCTTAAAAAGAAAAAAAAAAAAAAAAAGCTGATAATTAAGCAAATATGAAGTTTCATTGCACGTGAATTGAATGCCAAAAAGAACACAATTACAGAACAAAAACAGAGACCCGGTTAAAGATGAAGCAGCTCAACAAACATCTCCTATACAAAAATTCCAATGAAAGAAAAGACAACGATATTTACATTAATTACTTTTGCGGGGTCACCTGAAACTCCTGAGTGGTGTCACTTCAACCTCAGCCACAAGACTAGAAACCAATTCTTAAAAATAAAAAATAAAACCTATAAGCAAAAGAAAGAGATAAAGCAAAACCAAGGTTGAATTTTCGAAGCAGCTAAATAGAGAAACAGCAAAACAGAGAAGCTGCCTTGTGTTTGGGTGTTTCAACTTATTTTAATATACAGAGAGAAACACAGCTTTCAGCAAGGAGTTAACCGACGAAAGTGTTGCCAGTTTTGAGAGAGAGAGAGAGAAAGAGACTACGTTTATTACATCATCAGTGAGATTTTCTTTTCTTTTCTCTGTTTTGCCTTTGATAGAACAAAAATTCAATTTTTCTTTTTCCTCCAGGCATTAGGGAAAATGATTGTACTTAAAACACATTTTCTTTTTCTTTTTTTTCTTTTTTTACTATTATTATTATTATTAAATTCAACTTTTCTTTTTGCTCCAATCACAGGGGAAAATCATTGTACTTAAATCATCTTATTATTATTTTTATTATCATTTTTCATTATATCAAGAATGATAACAATGGTAATTTCACCCCGTTTAAACTTTTAAGAGAAACGCAATAAATTTGAGTCCCTTTCTTTAATTATATTATAATTTTATAAATATAAATTTATTTATTTATTTATTTTTAAAAATATATCTTTTATTTAATAATAATAATAATAATAATAACAATGGTGGTGAATCTCGCTCCAATGTCATTCTTGCAAACTTTTTTAGATATTATGTAAAGAAAAATATTATCATATATAATAAAATGGACAGCAACTGTACAAACAATTGCCAAACATTTTGCTCAATTCACATTTGTGTGTAAAATAGTTAGATATTTAAAATTTGTTATAATTATATTGATTGAAATTAAATTTGAAAAAGTTAATCTTAAATTATAATATAATAGCTAAAATTTTATTTAATTAATAAATAAAAATTTTAAATAAAATTATAATTTAAGGTAAATGTTTGATATTTTTAGTTAAATGATTAAATATTATATTTAAAAAGAAAAATATTTTATATTTATTTTTAATTAAAATTTTATATTAAAAAATATTTTTATTAATTGAAATTAATGTAATTATCTTTTAAATTGAGCCAAACAAATCTATATATCCAAATATAAAATGTAACAATAAATTCATACCTTTCTATAAAGTGTTTGTATCATAATTTTATTAAAAAAACTATATTTAAACTCAATTTATTATCAATTATAGCTTTTATTAAATAAAATACATATATTAATTTGAATAAATTATATATCAAGTACACATTTTATTTAATGTATACTTGTAACACCTCAATTTGTATAGTCTAGTATATTTCATTGTTCCAGTGACCGGTGTCGGTTCAGATAATTAAGGGGATTAGAATCACATATAAGACAACTAGATAAGCCCTAAAAATAAATAATTAGTAATTGTCAAATAGTTAAGTATAAATAAGAAAAATAAAACACAAGAAGTTAAATGAGCCGAGAGTCACAGCGTTGGGTGACCTTCTATGGAAGGACTGCGAGGTCGATTTAAACTCGAATTTTGAACCATAAAATGTGACGCTGCCGTCCTTAGGACTATTGCGAATACAGTGGAAAAGAGAAAATCACAGAAAAAAAATTGTTAAGTAGATTAAATAATTAGATCAGGGATCCGGAAGAAATATCGAATAACTTGCAAACCAGATCGAACCGGCGAGGGGAAGTTTGGTCAATTCACCCCTAGAGCTGACTCCTGACCTAACTGTCCAATAAAATCGGAGAAAAGAAAATTTCGGGATCAAGAATTAAATTAAAGAACTAATGAAAAAATAAATACAAAAGAAAAAGGGAAAAAAGTTTATTTACATCATGCATGACATAAGCATGATGCAATAAATTTAATATTTAAAAATTTGAAAATTTGGGATAATTATGTATTGATAAAGTAAAAAAATTCAAAAGAAATTCATTTTTCTTCTTTCCTTCTCCTTCTTGCCGATTTCATCTCTTTCTCTCATCTCTCTCATTTTCTTCCTCCACCATGAAAGCTTGTGTTAAGCTCTCATAACCCTAAAAACCTCCATTAATTTCACAACTCCTTTAAGAAAAAATTTCCCTTGAGCTTTGATTTGAAGATTGAAAAAAAAAAAGATAAGGAAAATTGAAGGATTGGAGAAGTGGAAATTCACAAATATAGGTAAGTCCATTTTCTTTTTTAAATTAAGTATTATGAATGGATATGAGGTTGAATAAGTGTGAATTGCATAGAAAATATGAAAAATCATGCTTGTTAGGAGTCATAAAAAAATTCAGCAGCCATGAGATTGAGTGGAGATGATATATTTTAGTTTAATAAATTATATACATAAGTTCAATGGAGGTAGTTGTTGTGCTTAGAATGTTTCAATTTCATGAATTGTGTAAATTAAAAAAATTTAGGGTTCTTGGTGCCATTGAAATTGGGAAAAAATTTTGAGAATTAGCCAAATGATGTAGTTAACCTTATTTGAGTTAAGTAATGGTCAAGTGTGACCATTTGAGGTGTGTATGAAGTATTGGAACTAAGTTTAAATTCGGATTGGTTATGGTCATTCTGCAGGCAGCATGACTTAGGTCCCTTTCAGGGACCAAAACTAAAAATTTACCAGCCCAATTGGTGTGAGGCCAGTTGGGAATGAAACTAGACACAAAATAGCACATTTTTCATTCATGAATCATGCCTAGAAAGTGACCATAACTTAGTAAACAAATTGTCCAAATCCGGATTAGACAAACTGACCTGTACAAAAATGACCAAATGAATAGTATTTGTTCATTTGGCCATAACTTGGGCTAGGCAGGTCCAAATGACTTGAAATTTTACTAGTAGAAAGATAAGACATAGCCCTACAACTTTCATGAAGAACACAAACTTAAATTATGCCCTTAACCAATTCATTTAGCCACCCAAAATTATTGACATAAAACTGCCAGAACTCAGAATTTGCCCAGAAATCTGGGTTAGACCAATCCGGCCAGCCATGTTCAAATGGCTATAACTTGAGCTACAAAACTCCAAATGGAGTGATTCAAAAAGGGAAATAAATTTAAGACAATAAAGAATAACTTATATGAAGAAAACTTAGCCAAATTCTAATAGCAACATAACCAATGAAACAGTACAATACAGGATATCAAAACTGAAAATTTGAAATTTTGCCTAAAAGACTTAAGTTTTGAGAAAAGAACCAAAACTAACAAATTAGGTAACTAAAATGTGGTATGTGGGTGAAATTAGAATTCTCATACCTATTAAGTATTAGAAAGTCAATAAATTGACTTGAATAGTGTCATAAATAGTAACCCCGAAATACAAATTTTAAAGAACGTCACGTTTAGCATATTAAAGCTAGGTATAAGTAGATTTGAATTAATTTTTGGACTTATGATAAATTGTAATACTGAAACACTGTGAAATTATGTGTTTCAGTTGAAAAGAATACCGAAAAAGAACTCGAGGCATCAAGTCAAGGCCAAGAGACGACTCGCTTAAGGTTTGTGCACAACATAGAATTTTCTGTAAATTTTCTTCTACAAATTGTTTTGAGTGAATTGTGACTTAAATTGTTGAAAGTTTATTTGTATGTGTTTGAAATGGCAATAAATATTTGATTAATTGTTAAGATAATTTTGAAACCACAGTGTCATGACCATATATTTGAATGCCTCACTAGCATGACTAGTGGGGAAAATTAGTTTCAAATTTTGATTTCTTCTCTGGCTGAAGTGTTAAGGTGTGTGCCAGTATAAGAAGAAATTGAATGGATATCCATATATTTGAGCTAGCTAGCCTTGTGATGTGACTTCTCATAAGTCTCTGGCTATTGAGATGATTATTGTTTCGAATGGCATGATATAACTGTGTGTTTTTATGAAATTTGTTTTGAGACTTTCGAAATGAAATTGTTTGGATTAAATGCATATAAATCATGTTTTGTCTTTATTTCTCATATTCAGTTCAAATTTTGAATAAGTATGATTTAAATTATGCATAAATGTTATTTTAGTATGTTGTGCACCACTGAGTCATAGTACTTAGCGATGGCTATTATTGCTGTCACAGATATTGAGACTAGAGGAGCAACAGAGTGAGCTGCTAAGGATTGTAGAGCCACCTTTCCTGAAGTTCACCCTGATTGTAATAATTATTTTGATGTATGTAAATGTATGTACATGTAAAACTGATCATAAGCAGTTACATAAAGTTTGTAATAATATTAGTTTGGATTTTTCTAATGTAAATTCTGGATTGCTGAATGTAAATTATTTTAACTTTAATAAAATTGGGAATGAAATTATTTTGTTTTAATTTGAATAAAATTACTTAGTATTATTTTGGATGTTATTTGAATTGGAAATTACTGATTTAAAGTTTTGGAATTTGAGAAATGATGTTGAAATTGGTTGTGATGGATGCTAATTTGATGATGTTGATGAGATAAATCATTAGAAGTGCTTTTTACAGGTATTTGAAGAACTGTTTTATCAAAATACAGACGGCACTCTGCTGAAATTTTTCTAAAATTTGTGGAAAAATAAAAACAGACAAAATTTAACTAGTTTTCAAACTCTAATAAAATGTTTTAATACCTATTAGAAAATGCTCACCACTTCTAAAAAGTAAGAAAATGATTTTAAAATCTCTTGTAGGGTACTTAATGAATTATCGGTAGGTGAAGTTCGGTAGTTCATTAGGTATTCTACGGAATCATGTTATGCCTTACAGAGGGGTAAGGTGTGACAATACTACAATTCATTTAGGATACATTCTTTTTAATTATATATTTTTTAATAAAATTACTTTGTAAAACGATACAAACTTATTTTATATTTTATATTTGGATATATAATTTTGTTAGGTTTGATTCAAAAGATAATTAATTTAATTTCAATGAATAAAAATATTTTATAATATAAAATTTTAATTAAAAATAAAAATAAAATATGTTTTTTTTAAATATAAAGTTTAATCAATTAACTAAAAATGTCAAACGTTTATGTTAAATTATGATTGTCACATCTTACCCCTCTGTAAGACATAACATGATCCCGTAGTATACCTAATAAATTATCGAATTTCATCTACCGATAACCTATTAAATACACTACAAGTGATTTTAAACAAATTCAATTCATTTTAAGATGTAAAGTGATGTTAAATCATTATTAAAAAGCCATCAATTGGAGTTTAGGTTATGAGTTAAATTTTTAATTAATTCATTATTTTCGCAAATTTTACAAAAATTTTGGCTGAGTGCCTATCACACCCTACCCCTCCGTAAGGTATAACATGATCTCGTAGTATACCTAATGAATTACCAACTTCGTCTACTGATAACCCATTAAATACACTATAAGGGATTTTAAAACTTTTCTTACTTCTTTTTACAGTGGTGAGCACTATTGACAGGTGTTAGAAAATTTTTTAACTGAAGTGAAACCAAATAACATATTTGAAGTATTAATAATTTCTGTAAAAATTTTGGCAGAGTACCATCTATATTTTGAATAAAATAGTTCTTAAAAAACCTGTAAAAAGCACTTCAAATATATAATTTCTCAATCCCAAACTCCAATAATTTGTTCAACACAATAAATTTCTCAACATTATTAACTCAGTTCAACAATCAATTCTCCAGTGTTTCCAAAAGCTGAGATAAGATAAATTTATCACAATACTTTTACAAGCCAAAATAATTTACAATTTTTGTTTACAACTGCTCAAGACCAAGTACAATATATACATACAGTACACATACATTACAACAAAAACTACATAATATGGTATACTCAATATACCCGGTGAAATCTCAAAATGTAGCACAAGCAGCCTACTCTGCTGCCCTGTCAATTTGTCTACCTGAGACAGCAATGAAAAGCTATCGCTGAGTAAAATTTACTCAGTGGTGCACAATAATAATTTAAAATGCGGTATGTAAAACTTTTATTAACAATTTACAATCCAAACAATTCACAATTTTTCAAAGCTCATATAACACAAATTTGATCAAACAATTGAATAACACAATGTTGCCAATCAATAACACAATTTGATCAAATAACTGAATAACATAGTTTTGCCAATCAATAACTCAATTTGATCAAATAACTGAATAATACAGTTTTGCCAATCAATAACACAATTTGATCAAATAACTGAATAACACAGTTTTGCCAATCAATAATACAATTTAGGCTATGACACAAATTTTTCCCAACATGCCGTGTGTATATCATGACAAGGCACACTCACCCCAATAATCGAAATCAACGAGGGAGGAAGCTAGCTAGATAATGAGTACTCATACACACTCACCTCAGACTGACAAGTCAAAAAGGGAGGAACATAATCACACTCATGCCATAAATAGAGGAGGAACATAGTAATATTGTCATGCCAAGTATGAATCAAAACAATTCCAAATCACCATATTTAAATATTTCATACAACTCAAAAATCATATTTTATCTCAAAATTTCCATTTGCAAAGTAGGCAACACAATAGTTTCCAAATAAAATTCCCAAAGTTAAAACAATAAAAAATTATTCATAACTCAATTCTCTAAATAAATTTTCTGGTAAAAGTAATGAATATAAAAAGTATTGTGCACAGACACAATTTAAAACTATAATGTTCAATTAAATTTTTAAGTAGAAAATGAGAAATCAAAATTATTGTGCACAAACCTCTGATAAATGCCTCTTAGCTTTGACTCAGTGTTCCTTATGCTTCTCAATACCCTTTTCCACTGAAACACACAATTTAAAGTGTTTCAGTACTCAATGAATTTGTTTCTAACAATAAAATCCAATATTTAAATTTTCTTGTTACTATTCCCTTCAATTCATTTCATTAGTCAACTTATAATGTTGACCATTGATGCACTCTAAGTGAGTCAATTCTAATGTTACCAATATGTCACATTTTATAGCCCTTTGGTGTTGGTATATGTTACCAATTTCATTTCCAAGTGTATTGCATTTTATTGCAATTTACCGGATTTCGATATACTATTTTGACCTAGCCGGAAAACCTAGTTCCCTTGGTTTTCGAGTTCCGGCCCAAACTACAAACTTGTAGGTCTATGCCTTATTGCACGTGGGGCAAAATTTCAGGTCATTCTGAGTTGTGTAGACCAAGATATGGTCAATTTACCAATGCTGGATAGAACGCACTAAAATGGTAGGCTTAGGTCACTTTTAGGTCACTTTTAGTTCGGCCAGTTTTGGTACTTGAACTCGTGTAAGCTATTTGGCTTGGTTCTGGCCATTTCTGGGCTTTGGTGTCTTCATAAGAATTGTAGATCTATGTCTAAACTATTCATGGTAAAAATTTCAGGTCATTTGGACCTGTTTTGAGTAAGTTATGGTCAAAACACTAACTGCTACTCCAATGGTCAATTTTCAGGCTTTCGAGTCACTAATCCGAATTTGGTCATTTTTCAAGTCACCTTTTAGGCAGAATTTAGGTAACATTTCTACATGAAAGTTGGCCTATTTGGTGTCTAGTTTCACTCTCGATTGGCCTCATACCAATTGGGTTCACAGTTTGGCACTTATGAACTAATTTAAGTACTGCCATCAATACACAACCTGCATAAAACACTTACACTTCCAATTTGATATTTCTTCTCCTCCTCATTACTTCAATATTCAATCAATGGCACTTATATATATATATATATATATATATATATATATATATATATATATATATATATATATATATATATATATATATATATATATATATATATATTGTACACAATTCCAGCAAGCATATTGGGCAGAAAACTCAAGTGCTCAATGCACACAATTCACCATTCAAGCCCAACATTCACTTCCACCAAAATTCAACATATCTAAATATCAATATTACATATACACTTCAATATACTCATACTTCAATATCACTTACACATGTTGCCCACAATTTAACACTATCATATTTCATTAATAAACTTCATGTTCACACACAAATTCATGATATTATAGGCTGCCAAACATGGCAGTTTGCCAAAGCATCAAGGTCCCATTTTAAACCCTTAATTCAAGCACTAATATGCACATACTTGGACATTAACCTACTACAACTTTTATTTGAGTTAATCAACCTTAATTCCCATCCAGTACATATAAGAATAAGTTACTAACCCTGCATTTCCATGGCTACCAAAATTAAGGTTCACCAATACTCATAATTTTCTCAATTTTTCTTAGCAATTCAACTTACCCAAAGCTCAACAAAAGGATTATTGAAAGAAAATGGAAAGATTAAGCACTAACCTCAACTTGAGCTTGACAAATCCTTGAAATTTCCTCTCCTTTTTGCTGCCTATAGGTTGCCCATGGTGTAAGGATCATTTTTCATGAAGGAAGCTTGAAGAAATAATGGCTTGATCATGGAGAACTTGAGCTCATGCATGAAACGGCCATGGTGAATTTGGGAGGATTTCATTTCGGCCGTGGATGAAAGCTTGAAGAAAATGAGATGGTTTAGTGGAACAGTCTGTCCCAATTACTTATATAGGTGGCTCAAGATGAGAGTTAGTGGAGCACTTAGGAATAATTTAATGGTTATTTATTTAAAGTTTCCAATTTTTGCAATTTGGCCACCACACTTTCACTATTTACATAATGTATCTCCTTTTAATTTTTCATGACATTTTCAAAGTGTAATATAATTTATTTTTAATGGACATTTAGGTCAAAAGGTTACTCGAGATGTCAAATGACCACAATGCCCCTATTCGGGTTGCATTCCCAATTTTTCGGTAACACCGAGTTTTGTCGTTTTCTCAATTTCTCGTTTTTCTTTGTTCTAATTAATTAATTTTTCTTTGATATTTCTAATGACATTTATACTTCAATAAGTATTTAATTATGTCTCAAAACTAAATTCCAAGGGTTTCCTGCAGTCCTGGGGTCGGCTATTGCCTGTGCCGTAACTTTCCCGTGTGGTCACCCATTGCTACGGTTTTTGGCTCGTTTAACTTGGTTACATTTCATTGCTATTATTTTTCCTTTATTTTTTTTGTATTTTCCTTTCTTTTATTTCATTATTTTATGTCTCCTCACTAATATTTAAATATAATTCTAAGCATCCTAGCTGTCCGGACAGACACTAGTCACCGGAACAGTAGAACGCACTACCGAACATAGGGATGTTACAGTGCCAGCTATAGTTTGAGAAAATAATTCTTCAAAAACTTGTTAAAAACACTTCCAGTAAAGTTCTCAACCACAACTCCAATTAATCTCAACAATCCAACTCATTTCAATCAACACAATGCAACACATTTTCAATAAATCTTATCATCATTAATTTTAATTCAATTTACATATACAAGTCTCAATTGACAGAAAGGAAAACCAAAAATATTATTAATACAAATTTTAAGGTATAACTGCTCGACTAATTCAATAGATATATATGAATAAAAATATTTTCATCAAAAGAAATTACAAAAGTATAAAATATTATACCTGTAAAAAAATCCTTAAAAGGTGCTTCTTTGCCACTATAGCAGTCACTCTGCTGCTTTATCATTTCCCCTATGTGCGACGGCAATAAAAAGCTATTGCTGAGTAATTTTACTTTGTGGTGCACAATAAAAATTTTAAAGTTGTTGAAAGTAAAAGCATCCATCGATAAACAGAAATTTAAAACCTTTCACAGTCACATTTTCACAAAATTGATGTCAACATTTATAATACCATTTTATCAAAATAATTTATAAATCATAGTGTTGCCAATCAATAACACAACTTAGGTCATGACACAAAATTTTCAATCAATGCTGTGTTGTACACCACGACAAAGCAATCTCAGCCCCACTAATCGAAATCAATGAGGGAGGTAGCTAGATATGAGTACTCATCCAATCTCAACATCAAACTAGAAAGCCAGAGAGGGAGGAATATAATCAATCTTAACCCCATAAATGGAGGAGGAATATAGTGATATTACTATACCAAGTGTGAATCCAAAACGAAATTCAAAATCATATTATTCAAACATTTCATGTAAAACACTAAGCAATTTTTATTATAAATTTCCATTTATAAAATAGGCAACACAACATTTCTCAAGGCATTAATAAGCACAAATTATTTCCAAAACGTATTTAAATAAATTTTCCAATAGCAAACAAGAAGTAGAAAAATTATTGCGCACAAACCTCGTATAGTAGCTTTTCCTTAATTCACTCCCATCTATTTCCTTCTTCGGAAGGCTCCTTTTTCACTAAAATACAAAATTAAGGTGTTTCAAGATTTATCCAAATTATTTCTAACAATAAGTCCAACAATTGAATTTTTGTACACTAATTTCACTTATAAGGTTTCATAAGTCAAGTTCTTTGTGTTTTTTATTATGGTGATTACTATTTATTTGGCTAATAAGGTAAAATATTGACTTTTTCATACTTAAGAGTTATACTAGTTCTAATTGCACCACATACCACATTTTGGGTTACAATTGTGTTGCCATTGTTTGCCAATTGAAATTCAAAACTCTCTAAGAGAAATTCCAAAATTTTAGTTTTGGTCACTTGGGTTTACTGTTCTATTGGACCTATCTACAGTGGAAATTTGGCTAAACTTTCCTCATCAAAATTGTTTCTTAATGTCTTAGCTTTAATTCTCTTTTGAATCACTCCACTTGGAGTTTTGTAGCTCAAGTTATGCCACTTTTACTAAGACTTGCCGGATTAGTCAAAACTCAGAAATTCTAGGCACATTAGATTTATTTGAGCCAATTTGGTTGGCAATTTAACTAGGTTATGGTCAGAATTTGGGTTTGTGTTCTTCATGAAAGTTATTCTACTATGTCTGAGCTTTCCATTGGTATAAAAATCAGATCATTTGGACCTTTTTAAACCAAGTTATGACCATTTGAATAAGTACTGTTCATATAGTCAATTTTGTTCAGTGGCAGGGCATGTAATCCGGATTCAACCTAATTTTATGCTAACTTATGGTTAGTTTTAGGGCAAGATTTCCGCATGAAAATTATTGCTTTGGGTCTTAATTTTCATCTCCAATTGACGTCACACCAATTGGAGAAATAGAATTTCAGTTATAGCCATATGAGTGAGCAAGGGTCAAGCTGTCCAGATTTGGGCATTACCTCATTCAATTCCATTTCAATTCCATGCATTCACATGCACTTATAAGCACACCAATTGATCAATTTAAGCATCAATAATGTCAATTAGTCATCAATTTACCAAAATCCCGAATTTCCATAAACCCTAATTTGGCATCTTCTCCATCTCTTTCAATTCATACAATTTAAGTCATTCAAAACATACAACCCTAGAAAATGATGCATCTAGGCTCAATTACATGTTCAATTTCATTCAATTCCATCAAATCCTAATTCCCTCATGTTGGTTGAATTTCCTAGGTTCCCTAACTTGCATGATTTTCATGGTTCTTTATATAATTTCATTAATTTCAACTATATTTCATGCATAGACTATGAACATGGTGAGAGAGTTAGCTTACCTTATTTAAGCAAAATTTCCTCTTCTTTAATGTTCAATTTCCTTCTTTCTTTTTGCTCCCAAGTGATATATCTAGGTCTAAGGGTGAGATTTTGTGTTGGGGTTTAGGAAATTTATGGGAAGAAACTAGGGAAATTCAAGCTTTCTAAGTTCAAAAATAGTGGAACATGAGAGAGAGAAGAGAGAGAGAGAGGATGGCAAAGGGGTAGAGAAGAAGACTAATTTTTTTTTAATTTGTCTTTTTATAATAATAATTATCCACAATTCATGATTTAAAAATTATAATTATTATTGTGTCATGCTTACACACTAATGATGTCATAATTCCCTTTATTTACATTTTGTTTTCTTTTCTTTTTTCTTTCACACACCTCTTTACTTTTAATCAATCTTTCATAATTTTAATTTTCTACATTTTAATGGATATTTAGGCCAAAAGTCACCTCTAAAGGTGAATTGACCATTTTGCCCCTTACCGGTCTGATCCGTTTTTCTAATAACACTAAGTTACTTCCTGAACCCTGATTTAATTATTTGAGTTGGTTCTCTATTCTTTTCTATGATTTTCACAATATCATTAACTTCACAATAATCCTTAGGCCTGAGGTGCCATAGGTCCCACTCAAAAATAGGACAGCGACTGAGCTCGCAGTCACTTCCCGGTTCGGTCACCCATCGCTGTGGCCTCAGCTCATTTAACCCATTATGCCTTGTTTTCTTCATTTACATTTAACCTTCATGTAATTGTTATTAATTTTTGTTCATGGCTTTTTTAGGTGACTTAAATATGGTTTTACATATTCCAACTGTCTAGGTAGACACTGGTCACCAGAATAGTGAAATGTACGAAACTACTGAACATAGGGGTGTTACAATGATTATATTCAAAACTTTTATTTGCTAATCAAACAAAATTTTAGGTATTATGTTGTAAGTTTTCGTTAATTTTTCAAATTCAATTTCACCAATTATGATAAATTTTAAAGATTTGGCTATTTGACAGATAAATTGAAGTTATGAATATAAATATGAATTGATCCAAACATTTGAACTTTTTTTGTACAATTAGCCTTTTTCAAATTGTAATATCTCGAATTTAAATTTCAACTTGTTATCTTACCCACGTGTTATATGAATTATTTATTAATTTTACTTTTAAAATTTAATTTATTAAGTATTTTTATAATTTTCTTTAGTTTCATAATCATATTACCAAATTTTGTTATGATAAAATTTTTAATTAATTATAATTTTATTTAAAGTGTTGGTAACACCCCCTACCTGATCTATAGTAAAACCGAGCAAAGAAATGTCATATTCTATGCACGGAGCACTTAAACTTGTATTAGAATAATTTTCTTTCTTAATGTTTACTTTTTAATTTTTTTTTAATAAATTTTAAATGGAAAAACTGCAAGAGTTTCTCCTAAATATTTAACATCCACCTGTTACTAATAATATTTATAATTTTCAATTACAACAATATTGACAATCAATTCTCATCATATTTGTATTCAACTTTATTCCTTCATCATATGCAAATATTAACATAATATATATTCAGACATCTTTTAGTTAAATATATAAGTTTATAAACCTGTAAATGTAACAAAATATATTTATATTTAAATTTACAGTCATCCAAAATAAATTTACATCATGTGTTTTTAGTACATGACAAATGGGCAAACAAAAAAGAGTGACAAAATGCATCTAGTGTTAGTAGTGCATCTACCACAAAGTTCAAGTATGAGGTGACTTCGGACTTTCCTGCAAATCCACTCTCTCCTCTCATGTCTGACTATCTACTTCATACCTTCTTTACCTATGCGAGGAAAAACCTACATGCTAAGGTTTACAGCTTAGTGGTGCACTCTTAATTTAAAAAAAATAAAAGCAAAACTTGAGTACGTACTGTAAGAGATTTAAAAAATAATGTTCAAAAATAAAGAAACTCAAAACATAAAATCTATCACTATTTCCAAATACAAACATACTGAATCGATTAAATGATATAATGATTATATGAAATCTTTAAAGTTCAAGGTTTAACATAATTCTCATTATATTTATGTATATTTTCTCAATTAAATCATATTTGAAGATTTGTTATGTGCCCACAGTAACCTATGACAGAACTATATGGATCGGATATGGGACTCTTGGTACTGAACACTTGGTATCTCTGATTGGTTTAACAATGGGCACTCGGTGCCTCTATATAACTATCAACATAGACTCCCGGTACTGAACACTCGGTGTCTCTGATCCGTTCAACAATGGGCACTCGGTGCCTCTATATAACTATCAACTTGAACTATAATAAAATTTGACACCAAAAGCCATGGATAAAGAATCACTAACTGGGCACTCAGTGTCTCTAATAGATATTCATCAATCCAGTAACATAATTAATGCAGTACTGCTAATAATGTTTCCTATTGGCATGCCAATCTATCAAAACTTATGATTTACTGTCTAGGTGTACTTGGGCTTAATAAGGTAATTATTAATTTTTATTTATTTTTACATGATGTAATCAATAATACTTGTATGCACAAAAACTTTTGCCATTATCATATTTTCATATCGCGTGCATTTAAATTTCATACAAAATTCTTACAAATTTTCTTAAGTTATCAAAGGCCATTCCATATTTTAAAAATAAGAAATTAAGAGTGCACTAACCTGCTAATCTCCAACCTAAGTTGATTTGGCTCCTAAACCAATATTTTCACCTTCCTCCCTAAGAATTGCTATAATACAAAAGAATATGGACAGTTCATAATAAATTCCTTAACTATTTCTGTGACACCCTTCAACAGTCTACAGTGTAGCTGAGCAAGGCATATCACACTTGGTGCCGGAGCGTCTTAACTTAACTTATTACATTTCTTATTATACACATTTATTTTATTAATTTGGGTCAATTTATTTACTGGAGAAACTGATGGAGTTTCCCCTAATTTATTAATATTTGATGATTCCCCACCTGTGTGAAACAATTATTTCCATATATATTCTCATTTTCATTTTCTCATTCAGAACATCAATAAATTTCACTCAACAGAATCCATATGGAATTTCCATCACATTCCATTCATACACAATTTATATATATAATTACAAACTTTATTAATTTACAAAAATGTACATGTACAAATTTTGATAATATACATTACTTGTCAATAATTTAATTACAAAAATAAAAAATAAAATACAAGCTAGTGGACTATACCAAAATATGTACTGCTGAGGAGTTGACACTTGGGACCCTAATGTAGATCAAAAACTTCTAACTCCCAGTCTATGATCTACTGGGCTCTCTGTCCAAATCTCCAGTGCCTACGCATAGAAAATAGCGACGCGCTAAGCATAAAGCTTAGTGGTGCTAATATAAAATAAAAATAAACTAAATAAATAAATACAAGAAATTATATTGTTAATTTATCCAGACTGAAATTTTTTTATAATTATTTGTAATATTCTTAATTTTGTGACTTTTATTTCATTATTACAATTCTTCAAGACTTATTTTCATTGCCCAAGTAACCTATACCAGTTAACTGGACTGGATAAATGGGTAAACTGACACTGGGTACTAAAAACCTCAGGCCATCACACCATCGATCATAAAGTGTCTCCAGGTGTGCAACAGAACGGCTAACAAGCTATAGAAATCATCTGGCGTAAAGCCAAATATGTCAAAAGTATCAAAATGGCCAAAAGCCATAACATCACTAAATGGCACTAAAGCCATGAATCACGAAATGGCATAAAGCCATATGAAGTACAGCTATCGAAACCCTATTGACATGTCAACCTATCTAAACCAATCATTCTAGGCATACTAGGGCATATTAACAAAGTTGATTGTTTAGTTCTTTGCACTTAGTGTTTGGGGTTACAATTCATCTTACTATTCATACATAAATGTTGACTTTTTCATAAATAATAGATATGAAAGTTCTAATTACACTATAATACCACATTTTGGATGTTACATTTATTGGCATTAGTTGCCAAACTCAATTCAAGGCTCATTAGAAGTTATTTCAAATTTTCAGATTTCATTGCTTATGTTTACTATTCCATTGGACTAATCTACAGTGAGAATTTGGCTAAACTTTCTTCATGAAAGTTGTTCCTTAATGTGTCTTCTTTAATTCATTTTTTGAATCACTCCATTTATAGTTTTGTAGCTCAAGTTATAGCATTTTAACCATAACTGGCTAGATTAGTTTATTTCCAGATTTTCTGGGCAAAATTATTTCTGATAGTTTTAGTGTCCTAAATTTGGCTAGCAATTTGATTTAGTTTTGGTCAGAATTTGGGTTTCTGTTCCTCATAAAAGTTGTTCTACATTGTCTAAGCTTTCCATGGGTTCAAAAATCAGGTCATTTGGAGCTCTCTACACAAAGTTATGGCTAATTAAACAAACACTATTTATTTGATCATTTTCCAAGTCAAGAATTGAGATACCCAGATTTAGGCAAATTTTAGGTCAACTTAAGCTGGTTTTCTGGGCAGTATCTCTTCATCAAAATTGTGGCATTGTATCTCTAGTTTTACCTAATGCCTTGCACTAATTAAAGCTACACAAGTCAAGTTATGGTTGCCCAAACCCACTAGAGTCAAAGTCCAAAATTTCCAGAAATTGGGCAGCACATCCAATGCATCAATCAATGCCACAATTCATTCCAAATTAAGGTCAATTCACCTCAAATGGTCACTAATTGACCATTAGAACACTAATTTACCATCAATTTAGCAAAACCCTAATTTGTATTCAAAACCCTAACTTTCACTTCCTACTCATGTATAACACATGGAATTCAACCTCTAATCCATACACATACCTCAACCACCATCACTAAACCAATTTAATTCAATTTGAATCATCAAAATCATCACTCCCTTAAAGTTGCCGAATTTCATGGGTGGTTATACATACATGTTTTCTTTTATTCTTCAACAAATTGAACTCAATTTATGTAATACCCTCACTGTAGCAATTCTGTACATTCTACTGTTTCGGTGACCGGTGTCGGTCCAGATAGCTAGAACGTCTGGAAAAATTTTTAGACTAGAGAGAGGAGTCATAAATAACTCAAATATTAATAAGAAAAATTTAGAAAAAATTTTAGAAATAAAATACAACCAAGTTAAATGAGTCGGTGCCCTAGCGATGGGTAACCCAGTGGGAAGTTGCAGTCTTCACAGCTAGGAGCCCTAAACCCGAGAGAAAATTCATAAAATAATTTTTGGGACTCCAGGGAAGAGTCATTGAGGTTTCTATGGCATTAGAATGCCAAGAAAATGTTTAGAAAAATTTTTAGATCAGTACAGACGATTTTGGCTCAATAAGCCAAACGGAGGGCATTTTTGGTCATTTCGTCTTCAGAGATGATTTTTGGCCTACTTGTCCAGTTAAGTAAATAATTATTATGACATAAAATATGAATAAATATTGCTAAAAATTTAATTGAAAATGAGTAGAAAAGAAAAGAAAAGAAAATGAAGGAAATTTTGAATTATGACATCACATGATGTCACTAAAGCACTCCCACCCAATTACATTGTGACACATGTCCATAAACCACTTAAAATGAGTAAAATGGGCAGAAAAATTAAAGAAACAATCTGCTTCTTCTTCACAAATGAACCAGCTCCCTCTCTTCCACCATTGAAGCTTCACCAAGCTTCCAAACCTCTACCAAACCACCCACAAAACCACCTCAAAACCTCATATTCCCTTTACAAAAATTTGTCCCTACCACTAGAGCTAGACTTGGGCAGCCATTAGAAGAGGAGAAAGTGAAGGATAGAAATTCATCCAAGAGGTTAGTGCTAATTTTCTTGCTTCCACTCTTTTCTAAGCATGAATTTAAGTTGAGTTAAGTTGAAAATTTGATGAAAAATGAATTAAAGATGCATGAACTTGCCCCATGAAATTTTGGTAGCCTTAGGGTACCTAGGGTTTCATCAATTTGATTGCATAATAGTTATGTATGGCTGCTATTGAACATGATTTTTGTATTTTAATTCATGGATTGTATGTATATAGAGAATTGAAATTATTGGAGTTAGGGTTTGGGCACCAAAATTTGGATTTTGTTTATGTATTAGTGAAAAGAGGTTGTAATGGTCAATTAGTGACCATTTGGTCATGTTTGAGTAGGGAATTAAGTGAATTATGCTAATGGAATTGAGGATTGGTCTACTATCCAGTGTGCACTGCAGGTCTGGATGTGAGTCCAACAAGTTTGGATAGCTATAACTTGGGTTGTGTAGGTTCAATTGGTGCAAGCCTAATTGAACATGAAATTAGACACATAATGGCATAACTTTGATGGAGGAATCTTGTCCAGAAACTAAACTTAGGATGCCCTAAAAATTGACCAAATCCGGGTAGCACCAATTCTGTCTGGGCAAAATGACCAAATGAACAATGTTCATTCATTTGGTCATAACTCACTGTAGAAAGATCCAATTGACCTGAGATTTATATCAATGGAAAGCTGAGGCAATTTAGAACAACTTTCATGCAGAACACAAACTCAAATTCTGGACTTAACTAAATGAAATTGTTGGCCAAAGTTGAACTACCAAATCTGGCAGAATGGTATTCTGCCCAGAATTTCTGGGTAGATACCAATCCGGCCAGCCTTGCTCAAAATGGCATATCTTGAGCTAGAAAACTCCAAATTGAGTGATTCAAAAAGAGAATTAAAGAAGACACATAAAAGAACAACTTTTATGAAGATAATATTGCCAAATTCTTACTGTAAAATTGACCAATAAAACAGTAAACCAAGTACTTAAAATCTGAAAATTTTAAATAACCAACCCTAAGCTTTGAAATGGAATTAGCAACCAATGCCAACAACTTTAGAATGCAAAATGTGATATGTTGGTGATATTATAACCAATATACCTATTGTCTATGAAAAAGTCAACATTTTAGTTGACTAATGAAATGAATAGTAGCCATAAAATTTCAATTTCAAAGAATTACATAAATTAAAAATGTTAAATGCCCTAGTAGGCCTAGTGTGATTGATTTGGATAGGTTGGCATACCATTAGGGTTCTAATAGCAGTACTGCGTATGATGTATGGCTTCATGCCATTCTGTGATATGATAGCCTATGGCTATACTGATTATGATGTTATACTTGACTTTATGCCTTATTGTTTTTATGGCTTATTATCCATTCTGTCTGCACACCGGGAGACATATTGTGACCGATGGTGTGACGGCCCGAGATACCTGGTGCCCAGTGCTAGTTTACTCGTTTATCCAGTCTGGTCAATTTATATAGGTTACTTGGGCATGGAAAAGTATAAATGTAATTGAATTGATTATTAAAGGAAGTAAAGAAATTAAATATCAAGATAAAGAACAAGAATGATTACAATAAAAAGAGGTTCAAAATTATCAAGAAAACGATTAATAAAATGCTAGAAAGAGTTAATATCATAAGAATATTAGCAACTGAAAATATTAGCAATTAAATAAATGAGTAAGAATAATTAAAATAAATTAGATTAGTTATTTAGCAGAAAAAAAAATGAAATGAATTGGAATAATATTAATATTTAATTATTATGAAAGAATTGAGCGCTTTTGAAGAGGAACAAATTAGAACAAATGATAGTTAATACTAGAAGTATTATATGAAATTAGATTAAATTCCAGAGTATCCAAATTTTAATTCATTTTTTTATTGTATATTATTTTCTTATTATATTATTGCACCACTAAGCAGCAATGCTTAGCGCGATGGATTTGCTTCATTACGCAGGTACTGAAGGTAAAGCCCAGCGAATACTAAACAGAGATTTTGGAGTTCTGATCTGCAGAAGTGTCAGAAGTATTCAAGGTTGTCACCTCCTCAGCAATGCACGTAGATAGGGCCCATATAGGTCATAATTTGTATGTTGTATAAAATGCTTAGTTATAGTATTGTAATGTAAATTATGAAAATGTAATTAATAGGTATGTGATGTAAATTAATAAATCGGTTAATTCATATATGATTAAATTGTACATCATGTAAATTAATGAAGATTAAAATTTTCATATATGAGTTGAGCATGAATGGGAATGTATGGAAATGGTTATGAATGAAATTGTATAGATTTGAATATAGAATTGAAATATATAGATGATGTATGAAATGATGAGATTTTTATTTTAAAATATTATTGAAATTTTCGAATAGGTGAATAGTGAAACACGTCAATCGTTAATAAAATAGGAGAAACTCTGTTAGTTTCTCCATCGAAAATTAATTGACATTAAAAGATAATAACTTGAAAATAATTAAAGGAATAACGTAAGATAAGATAGGGTGCTCCGGCACCGAATATAGCACACCTTGCTTGGCTACACTGTAGACGGGTAAGGGGTGTCACAATTTAGCTTCCTAAACAAAAGAAAGGAAAGAAGGGAGTATATGCACTAACCTCTTGTAGCTTAAGTCCAAGCTAACCAAACTTCAATTTCTTCTCAAATTTTTGCTGCCTTAAGCTTCCTTAAGGTGTAGGAATAATTTTTTGTGAAAACAACTATGGGTTTTATGGTGAAAAGCTTGGGAAAATCAAGTTGGAAGAGAAGAAAATGGTGGAGAGGGAAGCTCATGGGTTTCGATCATGGAGAGTGAATGAAGAAGAAGACCCTTTTTTTTTTCTTTTAATTATCTTTTTGTTGCTTTTATAAGTGTTTGTCTCATTATTATTGGTTAAAAATTTTAATTAGGTCACCTTTGCATCATGCTTAGGTCATAAAGATTTATTTAAATTATATTTTTTTCATTTTCTTTTCTTATTTTCTTTTCTCATTTATAATTAAATTTTTATAAATATTAATTCATATTTTATGGCATAAATCTCACCTACTTAAATGGAAAAGTTGGTAAAAAATTATCTATGAAGTTGAAATAACCAAAATGCCCTTCGTTTTGCTTAATGAGCTAAAACTGTTTGTACTGATTTAGAAAATTTTCTTAGCATTTTCTTGGCATTCTATTGTCATCTAAGCCTCAATAATTCTTCTCTGGAGTTTCAAAAATTATTTCACAGGATTCCCCTTAGGTCTAGGGTTGCTAACTGTTTTCACAGTCGCTTCCCATTAGGGTTACCCATCGCTGTAGCCCCGGCTCGTTTAACCTTGTTGCATTTCATTGCTTAAATTTTTCCTTAATTTTTCTTATCATTATTTGGATTATTTATGACTCCTCACTCTAGTTTAAATATATTTTTAAATATTCTAGTTGTCTGGACAGACATTAGTCACCGGAATAGTAGAATGTACAGACTATCTAAAGTGAGGGCGTTACAATTCTTCCCCTCTAAATAAAATTTCATCTTCGAAATTTACCTGATGTAAATAGTCGAAGAATCTGCTACTTCCTTACTTCTCCATTTCCTTATGTTGTCTCATCAATATCTAGGCATGGTTCCTCCCGAGCTTCCATGGTATATACCCGTGGTGCCACTTTAGCTTCGGGCCTTTTGACCGTTTTAGAAACAGCCTTCTGTGAAATCTCAGCCGTCTATGCTCTACCAAGTCTTCTACCCCTTTGCATTGTGGGGGCATGTCTATCAGCTTGTGCTAGAACTGTTAAACCACTCCTCTAGGGGCAATCTTTTGTGAAATGATCCATAGCCCCACACTTGAATCAGCCTCCAGTTAACAGTCAACACTCCCCTCTATGTCTCTTACCACAATGCGTACATTCTGGCACTAGGGCTGATCCCCTTATTACTATGCCCGGGGAGCTAGCTACAGATATCCCAGACTGGCCTTTTGGCCCAGTGTCTGATCCTGTGAACCCTTGAGCTTCTTATTTATAGTCGGCATACTCGACTGTCCTGGTCTAGATTCTCTCTTATGTTGTCTATCTCTCCTACTCTGTTCACTATTTCTAGCCCTTTCCACTTTCAGTGCAGCTTCAACCAATTTTACGAAGTCTGTAATCCCCAAAGTTGTTATCATAAGTTTAATATTATCATTTAACCTTCCTCAAATCTCCTGCACCTCTTAGCTTCTGTGGGAACTATCTCCCTTCCATATCTACTCAACCTCACAAAGTCCCACTCATATTCTGATACCAACAGTTGCCTCTGCCTCAGGCTGATGAATTCCCTTCTTCTCTCTTCCAAGTACACACTACCAATATACTTCTTTCTGAATTCTGTAAGGAAGAAGTCCTATGTTATCTGATCTGGCTGTACCTCCCTAGATACTGTGTCCCACCACTGATATGCATCATTTTGAAGCAACGACATAGCACCCTCCAGATTCTGGTATGGGGTGCAGTGGAGTTGTTTCAGTACCCTTCCTGTTCTGTCTAGCTAATTTTCGGCTGTTACAGGATCATCTTCCTTCTTTCCCAGGAAATCCACAGTCCCATATTTTCTTAACTTCTCCAAATGGGACTTCTGTGGTGGTAGTGGAGGTTGTGGCTGTGGCTGTGATGGTGGGATTGTCTCCATCATCTGTCTGTATAATTCAGTCATTTGTTGAAATAAGGCAAACTAAGGCTGTGGAGGTCCTTCTTCCACTGGTGGAGCAGGTTCTTCCTACGTCCAGCTTTAACCATAGGCGGAGCATGACTCTCTACCTCTTCCTCAACTGCTCTCTACGATGTCGAGTCCATATCCTAACCAAAATAAGCAAAAACAAATAGATCTACATTAGTGTCACCTCAACTCTTACAAATGCAATTCATGATATATACTCTGTCTAAGCCCAAAAACGACTAAACTGTGCTCTGATACCACTAGATGTGACACCCCTCACCCGTCTACAGTGTAGCTGAGCAAGGCATATCACACTCGGTGCCAGAGCGTCTTAACTTAACTTATTATATTTCTTATTATTCACATTTATTTTATTAATTTGGATTAATTTATTTACCGGAGAAACTGATGGCTTTTTCCCTAATTTATTAATACTTGACGATTCCTCACCTGTGTGAAACAATTATTTCCATATATATTCTCATTTTCATTTTTTCATTCACAACATCAATAAATTTCACTCACCATAATCCATATGGAATTTCCATCACATTTCCATTCATACACAATTTATATATATAATTACAAACTTCATTAATTTACAATAATGTACATGTATAAATTTTGATAATATACATTACATGTCCAAAATTTAATTACAAAATCAAAAATAAAGTACAAGCTGGTGGACTCTACCAAAATATGCACTGCTGAGGAGGTGACACTCGGGGCCCAAATGTAGATAAAAAACTTCTAACTCCTAGTCTATGGTCTACTAAGCTCTCTGTCCAAATCTCTAGTACCTATGCGTGACAAACAGCGACGCGCTAAGCATAAAACTTAGTGGTGCCAATATAAAATAAAAATAAACTAAATAAATAAATACAAGAAATTATACTGTTAATTTATGTAAACTGAAATTTTTTTATAATTATTTGTAATATCCTTAATTTTGTGACTTTTATGTTCATTTCATTATTACAATTCTTCAAAACTTATTTTCATTGCCCAAGTAACCTATACCAGTTGACTGGACTAGATAAAAGGGTAAACTGGTACTGGGTACTAAGTACCTCGGGCCGTCACACTATCGGTCACAAAGTGTTTCTAGGTGTACAACAGAATAGCTAACAAGCCATAGAAATCATCTGGCGTAAAGCCAAATATGTCAAAAGTATCAAAATGGCCGAAAGCCATAACATCACTAAATGGCACTAAAGCCATGAATCACGAAATGACATAAAGCCAAATGCAGTACTGCTATCGAAACTCTATTGGCATGCCAACCTATCCAAACTAATTATTCTAGGCATACTAGGGCATATTAACAAAGTTGGTTGTTTAGTTCTTTGCACTTAGTGTTTGGGGTTACTATTCACCTTACTATTCATACATAAATGTTGACTTTTTCATAAATAATAGATATGCAATGTCACACCCTACTCCTCCGTAAGATGTAACATGATCCCGTAGTACATCTAATGAATTACCGTACTTCGCCTATCGATAACCAATTAGATATACTACAAGGGATTTTAAAACAATTTTCGTGAAATTTAAATCACCGATTAAAATCTGGTGTTATAAATTTTTTTTTCAAAATTTCGGCAAAGTGCCGGCTATATTTTGAGAAAACAGTTTTTCAATCCTGCGAAAGAAAATACTCTCAATATGTTTTCTCAAATACAACTCCAATAACTTCATTTTAATTCTCAATTCAAATCTCAATGATCAAATCAATTCATTTTCAAACCAATCTCATCATAAAGAACATTTCATTAATTACAAAACTCAAAAATTAATATTACAAAACTATACAGGTAAATGAAATCTCAATTTTATATTACAATGATTTGCATTTAATTACATACCAAAATATTTTACAAGAGTTTTCATACAACTGCTCAAATAATTTACATATTATTATATGCATACATCAAAATCTGTGTACATGGGTAAACCTGGAGCTGATCTGAATGTCTCTTCAAAGAAGCTTACTCAATTGCTCTATGCTCTTTTCACCTGCGACATCATACAAAGCTATCACTGAGTGGTGAACTTAGTGGTGCACAACTATAATTTAAAACAAAGTACAATATACCTTAACAAAAATTACAGCAAATAATTTAAAAATCTGGATACTCATCAAATTCAAAAACTCAAAATATTCATTGCCAATAATATAAATCATTTGTATAAAATGACTTTGATCACGAAATTCAATTTATCAAATCATAACTAACCATTTAAGGTAATTCCAACAAAATCAATTATACATAAATCACAATTAAAATCATAATTCTTTACTATTCAAAAACCATTCTTTATCTCACTAACTTTGCAAGACTAATCTGAAAGGGCCATCTTCGGGGTGATTCTAACTCCCTATGGTCGGGGAGGTCAAATCATCGTGCACAGTACACATCACAATAATGAAACTTCCGAAAGGGCCATAACATAAAAAAACTTAGATCTAACCTCTAATAAGAGGAGAATCTAAGCCTGTGCATGTACCATGGTAATCAAAACACAACTAACTCCATTGTCTTCTAAACAAATGAGAGAGATGGGTAATAACCAAGTCAAGCATCTATAGTGAGATATAAAACAATATCACAATCCTTTTAGTGAGCATAAATCACAATACAATTCGATTCAAAGTTAATTCCAATATCCAATAATTTTTATGCTCATTACAATTCAAATCATAAATTTGCATTTTTCCATACAAATTGCCCATCACAATTCAAAATATGTTCTATCACAATTTTCCAAAACATAATTTATTCAATTCACAACAATGCTTAATACTTGTGGAAATACCATTTCACAAAGCTAAATTCATATATACTATAACAATTTCAATAATCATTGAATTAAATCCAATGCTTGTTAAACATAATACATAAGGAAAATATGTCATTTAATCATATGAAATATTCAGAACAAAATCAGTTAAAAACTAGTTGTGCACAAACCTCTGATAAATGCCTCTTGGCTCTGACTCAGTGTTTCCTTCTCCTTCCCTGAGTCTTTGCTAACTGAAACACACAATTTGAAGTGTTTCAGTACTCATTTAAACTGTCTCTAATAATAAGGCTTAATAATTAATTTATTGAATTCTATTATTTTCTTAGTCAACCTAAGATGTTGACCCTCGATGCATTCTAGGTGAATTAGGTTTAATGTTACTAATATATCATATTTAATAGCCTTTTAGTGTCACACCCTACTCTCCCGTAAGATGTAACATGATCCTGTAGTACACCTAATGAATTACCGTACTTCGCTTACCGATAACCCATTAGATATACTACAAGGGATTTTAAAATAATTTTCATGAAATTTACATCATCAATTAAAATCTGGTGTTATAAAATTTTTTCAAAATTTCGAAAAGGTGCCGGCTGTGTTTTGAGAAAACAGTTCTTCAAACCTGAAAAGGAAAACACTCCCAATATGTCTTCTCAAATACAACTCCAATAAACTTCATTTCATCTCAATAATCAAATCATTTCATTTTCTAACCAACCTCATTATAAAAGAAACATTTCTTTGATTACAAGACTCAAAACTTAATATTACAAAACTATTCAGGTAAATGAAATCTCAAATTTACATTTACAATAATTTAAATTTAATTACATACCAAAATATTTTACAAGAGTTTTTATACAACTGCTCAAATAATTTACGTACATATTATTACATGCATACATCAAAACCTGTGTACATGGTTATACTTGGAGCTGCTCTGAATGTCTATTTAAAGAAGTTTACTCAATTGCTCTATGCTCTTTTCACCTGCGACAGCATACAAAGCTATCGCTGAGTGGTGAACTCAGTGGTGCACAACTATAATTTAAAACATAGTACAATATACCTTAACAAAAATTACAGCAAATAATTTGGAAATCTGGATATTCATTAAATTCCAAAACTCAAAGTATTTATTGCCAATAATATGAATCATTTGTATAAAATGACTTTGATCACAAAGGTCAACTTATCAAATCATAAATAACCATTTAAAGTAATTCCAACAAAATCAATTATACATAAATCATAATTGAAATCACAATTCTTTACTATTCAAAAATATTCTGTATCTCAAAAACCATTCTGTATCTCAAAAACCATTATGTATCTCACTAACTATGTAAGACTAATCCGAAAGGGCCATCTTCGGGGTGATTCTAACTCCCTATGGTCGGGGAGGTCGAATCAGATTCTAACTCCCTATGGTTGGGGAGGTCAAATCATCGTGCATAGTACACATCACAATAATGAATCTTTCGCAAGGGCCATAACATAAAACTTAGATCTAACATCTAATAAGAGGAGAATCTAAGCCTGTGCACGTACCATGGTAATCAAAACACAACTAACTCCACAAATGAGAGAGACGGGTAATAAGCTAGTTAAACATTTATAGTGAGATATAAAATAATATCACAATCCTTTAGTGAGCATAAATCACAATACAATTCTATTTAAAGTCAATTCCAATATCCAATAATTTTTATGCTCATCACAATTCAAATAATAAATTTGCATTTTTCCATGCAAATTGCCCATCACAATTCAAAACATGTTCTATCACAATTTTCCAAAACATAATTTATTCAATTCACAATAATGCTTAATACTTGTGGAAATACCATTTCACAAAACTAAATTCATACATACTATAAAAATTTCAATAATCATTGAATTAAATCCAATGCTTGTTAAACATAATACATAAGAAAAATATGTCATTTAATCATATGAAATATTCATAACAAAATCAGTTAAAAACTAGTTATGCACAAACCTCTGATAACTGTCTCTTGGCTCTGATTCAGTGTTTCCTTCCCCTTCCCTGAGTCTTTGCTAACTGAAACACACAATTTGAAGTGTTTCAGTACTCATTTAAACTGTCTCTAACGATAAAACTTAATACTTAATTTATTGAATCCTATTATTTCCTTAGTCAACCTAAGATGTTGACCCTCGATGCAGTCTAGGTGAATTAGGTTTCAATGTTACCAGTATGTCACATTTTACAGCCTTTTAGTGTTGGCACATGTTGCCCAATTCATTTCCATGTATAGTGCATTTTATTGCAATTTATCGGATTCCGGTATACTAATTTGACCTAACCGGATGACCTAATTCCCTCGGTTTTTGGGTTTCGGTCAAAACTACAAACTTGTAGATCTATGTCTTATTGCACGCGGAGCAAAATTTCAGGTCATTCTGAGTTATGTAGACCAAGTTATGGTCATTTTACTATTGCTAGTTAGAATGTACCAAAATTGGTCACTTTAGGTCATTTTAGGTCACTTTTGGTTCGGCCAGTTTTTGGACCCGAAATTGTGCAAGCTATTTGACTTGCTTATGGTCATTTCTGGGTATTGGTGTCTTCATAAGACTTGTAGATATATGTCTTAACTATTCATGGTAAAAATTTTAGGTCAATTGGACCTGTTTTGAGTGAGTTATGGCCAAAACACTAACTGCTGCCCAAATGGTCAATTTTCAGGCCTTAAATGCACTAATCCGGATTTGGTCATTTTTCAAGTTACCTTCCAAGCAGAATTTTGGTAAGCTTCCTTCATGAAAGTTGGCACTTTTTGTGCCTAGTTTCACCTCCAATTGGTCTCATACCAATTGGAGCCACACACTTAAGGTTCTAAGCCAAAATACACACTGCCCTATTGCACATTGTCCATCACTCATCAAATGATACATTTAACACTTACCAAATTACACATTCATGCTAATTCTGGTTTGTACCATAACCTAAACACATTTTACTTCACATTGTTGGTCATTTTGGCAGCTTGTAATCACACTCAATATGCACCTTATAGTACAGAATTTACCAAGTTTAAATTACAACAATTTAACTACATAACCTAGCTCATTTACATGTCCAAACTCAAACCCTTATACACATACACAAGCTGCCATAACAAGCACCATAATTCAAAAATAATATTCCATAAACCAAACCATGAAATAACACATTTAGGTCCACACTTCACATTGCCGAATTGTACCTCTCTTTGAATTAATTTCCAAGCTTCCAAAATCAAGTGCACACTCACATATGCATTTAGTATACATCACCTAATTTATTCCTACACACATAAACACTTCATCAACACTTTAATCTACCATTTACATGTAAAGATAAACTGCACTTAAGGAGTTTCCATGGCTGCCAAGAATATATATCTCCCTTAAAATATGAAACTCCAAAAATCCTTTCACAATTCAACTACCCATAACACCCACACAAACTTTAATGAAGCAAGCATAAAAAATACCTACTTACCACTTTGGAAACTCTTCAAAACAGTGACTAAACTTGATCTTCTTGCTGCCTATCTACTGCCCAAGGTGTATGGACAACTTTTAATGAAGGAAAGTGTAAGGAAAGAGGTTTGGATCATTCATGCATGAAGCTTCAAAACCATGTGGCCATGGAGGTTCTTTCTTGGGAGCAATTCGGCTGGTTCTTTGAGAGGTGAGAAAGATGACAATCTGCTGTCCAAAATGAAGATTAAGTGGTCCACTTTAAGTGTGAGTGGAGGTTAGATTAAATCTTTGTTTATTCTTAAATTTCTAATTTCTTACATTAAGTTCCTATCTTTTGCTATTTACATTAGGTACCACCAATTTAATTTTTCATGACATTTTTCAAGTGTAATATCATGTATTTTTAATGGATATTTAGGTCAAAAGACAACTCGGGGTATCAAATGATCACAATGCCCCTGTTCGAGTTGCATTCCCGATTTTTCGGTAATACCGAGTTTCGTCGTTTTCTCGATTTCTCACTTTTCTTTGTATTAATTAATTAATTTTTCTTTGATATTTCTAATGATATTTATGCCTTAATAGACATTTATTTAAGTCCTAAAAATATTTTCTAGGGTTTCCCGCGGTCTAGGGCTAGTCAACGGTCCATGCCGCAATTTCCCGGTGTGGTCACCCATCGCTAGGGTTCTCGGCTCGTTTAACTTGGTTACATTTCATTGCTATTATTTTTCCTTTATTTTTCTTGCATTTTATTTTCTTGTATTTCATTATTTTATGTCTCCTCACCCATATCTAAGTGTAGTTCTAGGCATCCGAGCTGTCTGGACAGACACTATCACCGGAATAGTGGAACGCACTACCGAACATAGGGGTGTTACAATTAGTGTTGGTATATGTTACCAAATTCATTTTCATGTATATTGCATTTTATTGTAATTTGCTGAATTTCGGTATACTAAATTGACCAAACCAAATGACCTAGTTCCCTCGGTTTTTGAGTTTCGGTCCAAACTACAAACTTATAGGTCTATATCTTATTGCACGCGGGGTAAAATTTCAGGTCATTCTAAGTTGTGTAGACCAAGTTATGGTCAATTTACCAATGCTGGATAGAATGCACTAAATTGGTAGGCTTAGGTCATTTTTAGGTCACTTTTGGTTCGGCCAGTTTTGGTACTTGAACTTGTGCAAGCTATTTGGCTTGGTTCTAGCCATTTTTGGGCTTTGGTGTATTCATAAGAGTTGTAGATATATGTCTCAACTATTCATGGTAAAAATTTTAGGTCAATTGGACCTGTTTTGAGTGAGTTATAGCCAAAACACTAACTGCTGCCCAAATGGTAAATTTTCAGGCTTTCAAGTCACTAATCCGGATTTGGTTATTTTTCAAGTCACCTTCTAGGCATAATTTTGGTAAGCTTCCTTCATGAAAGTTAGCACATTTTGTGCTTAGTTTCACCTCCAATTGGTCTCATACCAATTGGAGTCACACACTTAAGGTTCTAAACTAAAATATGCACTGCCCTATTACACATTGTTTATCCTTACCAATTACGCATCCAACACTTACCAAATTAATTCTTCCATGCCAATTCTGGTTTGTACCATAATATTAACACACTTTACTTTACATTTTTGGTCATTTTGGTAGCTTGTAACATGTGACACCCCTTACCCGTGTATAGTATACCCGAGTAAGTAATGCCACACGGTGTACCGGCACACTCTAATATTCCTCAATTAATTTATATCCTGCTTTTGCATATAATTTATGAAATACAATTTATTTAAGCCATTTATCAAAAGTATTATTTATTTAAGGTTCCGAAAATTTTAAAGAAAATCCGGCGGAGTACCGGCTAAAAATGGAGAAAACCGTTCTTCGGAACCTGCGAAAACACTTCCAAATAATTTTCAAACAAACCCAACTTCAATTCATCAACAGAGTCTCAATATCAAAAACTCAACAATATTTCTCAATTTCAGTTCTCAATAGCCTTTCATTTCTCAAACATCCATTTCTCAGGGTTCTCATATATATAAATAACAATTAAAAGCTCAAATTACTTCCATACATAACCATAAATCTTTATTATTTACATGAACCTCAAAATACATTACATAATCCCAAATACATATGAGAAAATAAAAATCTAATTACAAAATGACAAAATGACACCTAGTGCCCTACCAATGCACTGCAGGTGACGAGGTGACGAGGACACAGTGCAGAACTGAAACAGACTCACCCGATGCGTGGTTTACTGGGCTCATGATCAGGATCTCCAGTACCTACGCGTGGCAAAAGCAACGCGCTAAACAATAATGCTTAGTGGTGCAATAATATAATAAAAGAAAATAGCAAGAAAATAAATGTGTATAGAATGTGTAGGCTTTCTTTGTTTGGTATTGGTATATTCATTATTTCATTAACTTTGTTCACCTTTATTCATTTGGTTGCCCCAAGTAACCTACACTAGACGACTGGACTGGATAACGGGTAAACTGGCACTGGGTATCTAATACCTTGGGCCGTCACACCATCGGTCGCATATGCATCACCCGGTGTGCAATGAGCGACTACCAAGCTGTAAATAATGTCAGGCACAAGGCCAAGTCTCAATGCAAAGTCAGAATGGCTAAAAGCCATGAAATCACAGAATGGCATTTTTGCCATGTGCAGTACTGCTAACTGAACCCTATTGGCATGCCAAACTATCCAAACCAATCTTGTTAGGTATACTAGGGCATTTGAAACTTTTAAATTCTTCAATTTGTAAATTTCATGTTTTGGTGTTACTATTCACCTCATTGGTCAACAAAAATGTTGACTTTTGGATAGAAAATATGTTCATTGACTTTGGCACTCCCAACATACCACATTTGGTGTTTAAAACTTGTTGGCATTAAGTGTTAATACCATTTCAAAGTGTAACCCAACACAAACAGAATTTTCAGTTTTGGTGAGTCAACTTCACTGTTCCATTGGACACTGTTACTGTGGGAATTTGAAGAAATGTAAAACATGAAAGTTGTTCCTTATTTTGTCTAGTTGAATTTCCTTTTTTGAATCACTCCATTTGGAGTTTTGTAGCTCCAGATATGGTCCAAAAACCACAGCTGGCCGGATTCCCATTCTGCAGAAAATACCATATCTACAGTAACAGGAACAGTAACTTCCACTACCATTTGGGTTAGGTTCTGGCCATAATTTGGGGTAGGTTCCTTCATGAAAGTTGTTTGTCTATGTCTTAAATTGTTGCTGTAAAAAGTTCAGGTCAATTGACCATATCTACAGTGAGTTATTGCTAAATGAACAGTTACTGTTCATTTGGTCAATTCTGCAGAACCAGTTGCAGGGTATCCGCATTGGGGCCTAGTTTTGGTCCTCTTGCTTTGGTCTTTTGGGCATGGTTTCTTCAGCAAAAATGTGCCATTATAAGCCTAGTTTCATGTCCAATTGGCCAAACACCAATTGGACTAACACAGCCCAAGTTATGGCAGTGCAGATGGACTGAATTTTCAGTCCTATCTTTTGTCCTAGGGCAGCCTGCAACCTCATTTTGGAATCCTATTTTTCAGTCCATTTGTTGGTCAAATTACCTAAAATGGTCACTAATTGACCATTAAAATGTTCTCTAACAATTTCCTAAGCCAAGTCACATTTTCACCTTTTCAAACCCTAATGTCCAACTAAATTTACTCATAACCTTAATTAACATACTTAGTTTAATGTCCATGTATATTAATACCTTAACCATCATTTCTAGCCACTCTAATTTTATTAAAACAATCAACCTCATACTTCCATAGGGTTGCCGAAAATTTAAGGTACCATAACACATGTAATTTACTTCAATTCCTTAAAATTTCTTAGCTCAAAATGATGTTCTAACTAGGATTTAAAAGAAGGAGAATGAAATTGTAGCACTAACCTTGAGTGGCAGAATTTTCCAAGTTAAATCTTCACTTTCCTTCACTTTCTAGGCAGCCAAACACTTTCCCAAGAGATGTGGTTAGGTTTTAATGAAAGGGTTTAGAGTTTAGTGGAGTAAAATCAATGAGAATTGAAGAAAGAGATGAAAAAAAAATTTTTCATGGGAGAGGGAGACTTGATTTCGGCCATGGAGAAGTGAAATGAAGAAGATGGCTGTTTTTATTTTGTTTTTTTATCTCATTTTAGTTCATTTTTATCTCTTTTATTAATTTGTCAAATTGTGATTGGTGGAGCTTTTTAAATTGCATCACCATATGTCATAAATGGGCATTTTTATGGATTTTTCTTTTCTTTTCATCACTACTCAATTTCAATTTAATTTCTAGTAATGTTTATTCATATTTTATGTTATATTAATTATTTACTCAACTGGACAAGTCGGCCAAAAATCACCTCGGAGGCGAAATGACCAAAATGCCCTCCGCTTGGCTTAACGGGTCAAAATTATGCATCTGATTGAAAAATTTTTCTAGGAATTTTCTTGGCATTCTAATGCCATAGGAACCTCAATGACCCTTCTCTGGAGTCCCAAAAATTATTTTACAAATTTTCCCCCGGGTCTAGGGCTCCTCGTTGCGAGAACCGCAACTTTCCTCTGGTTACCCATCGCTAGGGCACCGGCTCGTTTAACTTGATTGTATTTTATTTCTAAAATTTTTACTAAATTTTTCTTATTAATATTTGAGTTAATTATGGTTCCTGACTTAAGTTTAATTATTTTTCCGGACGTTCTAGCTGTCCGGACCGACACCGGTCACCGGAACAGTAGAATGTACGGAATGATTACCGGGAGGGTGTTACAACCCTTCCCCTCTAATTTAAATTTCGTCCTCGAAATTTACCTGATGCAAATAGTTGAGGGAACTATTGCCTCATCGTCTCTTCACTTTCCCAAGTTGCCTCCTCGGTGTTGTGGTGCCTCCAAAGCACTTTCACCAGTGGAATCTTTTTGTTCCTCAACTCTTTCACTTCCCGAGCCAAGATCCGTAGAGGTTCTTCTTCATATGTCAAATCCGATTGTATTTCAATTTCTTCTCTGGAGATGACATGTGAAGGATCTGAGCGTATCTTCTGAGCATGGATACGTGAAACACATTGTGAATCTTGTCCAGCTCTGGTGGTAAAGCTAGCCTATAGGCCACTGGACCCACACGTTCAATGACTTCATATGGGCCAATGAACCTAGGGCTCAACTTACCTTTTCTTCCAAACCTCAATACTTTCTTCCATGGTGACACCTTGAGGAACACTTTGTCGCCAACCACATATTCTATTTCTTTCCTCTTCAGGTCGGCATAAGATTTCTGTTTGTCCGAGGCAACCTTCAAGTTGGCTTTGATTGATTTTACCTTCTCCTCAGCCTGTTTCTCCAGGTCTGGCCCTACCAGTTTGTCTTCACCCAATTTAGTCCAGCACACTGGAGTTCTACATTTTCTTCCATACAGTGCTTCATATGGGGCCATTTGAATGCTAGCTTGGTAGCTATTGTTGTATGCAAATTCTGCCAGTGGGAGGTATCTATCCCAACTTCCCTCAAACTCAATAACACAACTCCTCAGCATATCCTCAAGGACCTGACATGTATTTCATGTTATTGTTATCATTTTAGTTCAATATTTGTACTAATTCAATTGGTTCAATTGTTTACCTGGATTACTCTTTCTGATTGCCCATCCGCTCGAGGATGGAAAGTCATCTTTGAAATGGAGTTGTGTACCCAAGGATTCATGCAACTTTTTCCAAAATCTCGATGTAAACCTTGGGTCTCGATCAGATATGATGGAAAGTGGAATTCCATGCAGTCTAACTATCTCACTGATATACAATTCTGCTAACCTCTCTAGTGAGTAGTCGGTCTAATCGGCGAGAAAGTGTCTTGACTTCGTCAATCTATCAACTATCACCCATGCTGCATCATGTTTCTTCCGGGTGAGAGGTAGACAACTTACAAAATCCATGGTGACTCGATCCCATTTCCATTCAGGTATGCGTATAGGCTGTAGCAAACCCGATGGAACTTGATGTTCTGCCTTGACTTGCTGACATGTCAAGCATTTAGTCACATAGTCAGCTCTGTCTTTCTTCATACCGTGCCACCAATCTGAAGCTTGGTCATGATACATCTTTGTACTTCACAGGTGCATAGCATATACAACTGGTGTGTGCCTCTTTTAGAATCACGGCCTTCAATTCCCCATCATCTGGTACACACAGTCTTCCCTTGTAATACAGACACCCATCTGACTTCACCTCATAATCAGTTGCTTTTCCTTCTGGGATTTTGCTCATAATGGCTATTAATTTTCCATCTGCCATTTGCCCATCCAAAATCTGCTGTAGCAGGTTTGGCCTCACTTGCAACTCAGCCAAAATAGCTCCATCTCGAATCAAAGTTGGACGGGCATTCAATGATCTCAAAGCTGTGATGGACTTTCTGCTCAAAGCATCAGCAACTACATTTGCCTTCCCAGGATGGTAGTCAATTACACAATCATAGTCCTTCAGGAACTCAATCCATCGCCTCTGTCTAAGGTTGAGCTCCCTCTGAGTTGGCAAATATTTTAGACTCTTGTGGTCTGTGTAAATGTAGCACTTTTCACCATACAAGTAATGCCTCCATATCTTCAGTGCGAAGATAATTGCTGCAAGCTCTAGGTCATGGGTAGGGTAATTCTGTTCATGTGGCCTTAGCTGTCTGGAAGCATAAGCGACCACTTTCCCCTCTTGCATTAATACACACCCTAACCCATTATGAGAGGCATCACTGTAGACCACGAAGTCTTTTCCTGACACTGGCTGTGTTAACACGGGTGCCTCTGTCAACATAGCCTTTAACTTCTCAAAACTGGTCTGACATTTGTCATTCCAGTCAAATCTGACATTCTTGTGTAACAACTTGGTCATTGGAGCAGCTATTAGGGAAAATCCCTTCACAAATCTTCTATAATACCCAGCTAGCCCCAAGAAGCTTCTTACCTCAGTTGTATTCCTGGGAGGCTTCCATTCCATCACTGCTTCTATTTTCTTGGGGTCCACCCTAATCCCATCAGCTGACACTATGTGTCCAAGGAATGCTATCTCATTCAGCCAAAAGTCACACTTGGACAACTTAGCATACAGCTTCTTTTCCATGAGTTTGCAGAACAATCCTCAAATGTTCATCATGTTCTTTCCTGGTCTTGGAATACACCAGAATATCATCAATAAAGACCACTACGAACCGATCCAGGTATGAATGGAAGATACGGTTCATAAGGTCCATGAATGCCACTGGTGCATTTGTTAGGCCAAAGGGCATCACCAGAAACTCATAATGCCCATACCGGGTCCTGAATGCAGTCTTGGGCACATCTACATCCTTCACTCTCAGCGATGATACCACGATGCGAGATCAATCTTAGAAAATACTCGTTGTCCCTTCAAGTGATCATACAGATCTTCAATTCTTGGCAACGGATATTTGTTCTTAATCGTCACTTTATTCAAGCTAGGTAATCAATACATAGCCTCAAAGTCCCATCCTTCTTTTTCACAAACAGCACTGGAGCTCCCCATGGTGACACACTGGGGCGTATGAACCCCTTATCAAGCAACTCTTGCAACTGAGTTTTCAACTCCCTCAATTCAGTGGGTGCCATCCTATAAGGAGCAATGGAAATGGGTCTTTGTGCAGCAGTGTCTCAATAGCAAACTCGACTTCCCTTTTACGGTGGCAAACCGGGCAACTCTTCAGAAATACCTGCAGGAAGTCTCTCACTGTGGGTATATCAATCAGGTTTGGCTTAGCCTGCCTAGTATCCACCACATGTGCTAGGTAGGCTTCACAGCCTTTTCTCATCATTCTTCTTGCAACTGTGGCTGAGATGACATTGGACAGAAAATATGACTTTCCCCCACAACTATAATCTCATTACCCTCTGGAGTTTTCAGAGAAATCCTCTTCAATTTGCAATCAACTATTGCCTGATGACGTGACAATTAATCCATTCCCAAAATCACGTCAAACTGGTGGAAGGGCAACTCAATCAGGTCTGCCAAGAATTCATACCCTTGAATCCTTAACGGGAAACCTTTGTATATCTTGTTCACCACTACACTGTGGCCCAATGGATTAGTGACCAGAATGTCTTGGTCACTCTCCCCTACTAGTATCCCCCTTTCTACGGGTAGGTTGATGCAAATATAGGAATGAGTGGATCCTGGATCCACCAATTCATGCACAGGAGTATTGTAGAGGAGAAGCATTGCCACGATGACGTCAGGGCATCTTGCTCCTCTGAGCTCTCGGGGCATAATTTACGCGGGTGGTGCATTATCGGCCTCTCTGCGGCTCGAGATCTTGGCCTCTGTGATGGTCAACGGCTTCGACTTGCGATTTTCTACCTCTACGTAGTGCGGGAGGCGGTGCATGCGCTTGTGTTGGAGCGATTGTAGTAGTTCTGCGTGGAAAGTTTCTCAGCTGATGCTCTGTCGACCCACATCTCAAGCAGGCACCAGTTACTCTCCAACACTCCCCCTTGTGCCATTTAAGGCAGTGTGGACATGCAGAAGATGTTGGGGCTGGTCACCTGAACCCCATCCACGGAGCGCCCATTGATGGTGTGGGTGACCTCTCCTAGGGGTGAGCGTGGCACAGGCCCCTGAGGCCCGACCTTGGCCTTGTAGTTGAGCTGAACTGCGTGCGGGAGGACCCTTGAACTTCTTCCCAAATGCAGGAGCTGAGCTAAACTGACCGGGTCCCCTCTTCTGCTGTCTCTCCCTTCTGGTCTGCTCACTGATTCTCACTTTTTCAACCCTTATTGCCGCTTCCACTAGCTTGCTAAATTCTGTGATTCCCAAGGCAGTGAGCTGTATCTTGATATTGTCATTCAGTCCCTCTTCAAATCTCTTGCACCTTTCAGCTTCATTAGGGACTATCTCCCTTCCGTAGCGGCTTAATCGGACAAATTCCTTCTCGTATTCGGCCACTGACCACTGCCTCTGCCTCAGATTAATGAACTCTCTCCTTCTCTCTTCCAGGTATACAGTACCCACATACTTCTTCTTGAATTCGGAGAGGAAAAAGTCCCAAGTTACAGCTTCTGGCTGCACTTCACTGGACACAGTGTCCCACCATTCGTAGGCATCGTCTTGTAACAAGGATACAACAGCTTCTAAGTTACGCTGCAGTGCGGTGAAGTTGTTTTAAGACTCTGCCTGTTCTGTTCAACCAATTCTCGGCTGCCACCGAGTCATCTTCTCTCTTGCCATAGAAATCCACCGCCCCAAACTTTCTTAGCCTTTCCCGGTGTGATTTTGGTTGTGGAGCTGGTGGTGGTGATGGTGCTGGCATTCCTCCGGCCATTTGTCTAAAGAAGTCGGCCATTTGTTAAAACATGGCCTGTGGAGGCTGAGCAGGCCCTGCTTGAGCTGGCGGAGTAGGTTCTCCCCTACCCCCAGTCTCAGCTGCTGCAGGTGGAGCATGACTCTCCACTTCCTCCTCAACGGCCCTCTGAGATGAAGGGTCCATATCCTATTCAAAATAAGAAAAACAAACAGATCTGCATTAGTGTCACCTCGACTCTTACAAATGCAATGCATGGTATGGACTCGATCTAGGACCGAAAGCGCCTAAACCGTGCTCGATACCACTAAATGTGACACCCCTTACAGTGTACGATATGCAGAGCAAGTAATGCCACACGGTGTACCGCACACTCTAATATTCCTCAATTAATTTATATCACCTTTTGCATATAATTTATGAAATACAATTTATTTAAGCCATTTATCAAAAGTATTATTCATTTAAGGTTCGAAAATTTTAAAGAAAATCCGTGAGTCTGGCTAAAAATGGAGAAAACCGTTCTTGAACTCTGAAAACACTTCCAAATAATTTTCAAACAAACCCAACTTCAATTCATCAACAGAGTCTCAATATCAAAAACTCAACAATATTTCTCAATTTGATTCTCAATAGCCTTTTCATTTCTCATACATCCATTTCTCAGGGTTCTCATATATATAAATAACAATTAAAAGCTCAAATTACTTCCATACATGACCATAAATCTTTATTATTTACATGAACCTCAAAATACATTACATAATCCCAAATACATATGAGAAAATAAAAATCTAATTACAAAATGACAAAATGACACCTAGTGCCCTACCAATGCACTGCAGGTGACGAGGTGACGAGGACACAGTGCAGAACTGCAGAACAGACTCACCCAGTCTGTGGTCTACTGGGCTCACGATCAGGATCTCCAGTACCTACGCGTGGAAAAAGCAACGCGCTAAGCAATAATGCTTAGTGGTGCAATAATATAATAAAAGAAAATAGCAAGAAAATAAATGTGTATAGAATGTGTAGGCTTTCTTTGTTTGGTATTGGTATATTCATTATTTCATTAACTTTGTTCACCTTTATTCATTTGGTTGCCCCAAGTAACCTACACTAGACGATCGGATGGATAACGTAAACCGCACGGGTATCTAATACCTCGGGCCGTCACACCATCGATCGCATATGCATCACCCGGTGTGCAATGAGCGACTACCAAGCTGTAAATAATCTCAGGCACAAGGCCAAGTCTCAATGCAAAGTCAGAATGGCTAAAAGCCATGAAATCACAGAATGGCATTTTTGCCATGTGCAGTACTGCTAACTGAACCCTATTGACATGCCAAACTATCCAAACCAATCTTGTTAGGTATACTAGGGCATTTGAAACTTTTAAATTCTTCAATTTGTAAATTTCATATTTTGGTGTTACTATTCACCTCATTGGTCAACAAAAATGTTGACTTTTGGATAGAAAATATGTTCATTGACTTTGGCACTCCCAACATACCACATTTGGTGTTTAAAACTTGTTGGCATTAAGTGTTAATACCATTTCAAAGTGTAACCCAACACAAACAGAATTTTCAGTTTTGGTGAGTCAAATTCACTGTTCCATTGGACACTGTTACTGTGAGAATTTGAAGAAATGTAAAACATGAAAGTTGTTCCTTATTTTGTCTAGTTGAATTTCCTTTTTTGAATCACTCCATTTGGAGTTTTGTAGCTCCAGATATGGTCCAAAAACCACAGCTGGCCGGATTCCCATTCTGCAGAAAATACCATATCTATAGTAACAGGAACAGTAACTTCCACTACCATTTGGGTTAGGTTCTGGCCATAATTTGGGGTAGCTTCCTTCATGAAAGTTGTTTGTCTATGTCTTAACTTGTTGCTGTAAAAATTTCAGGTCAATTGACCATATCTACAGTGAGTTATGGCCAAATGAACAGTTACTGTTCATTTGGTCAATTCTGCAGAACCAGTTGCAGGGTATCCGCATTGGGGCCTAGTTTTGGTCCTCTTGCTTTGGTCTTTTGGGCATGATTTCTTCAGCAAAAATGTGCCATTATAAGCCTAGTTTCATTTCCAATTTGCCAAACACCAATTGGACTAACACAGCCCAAGTTATGGCAGTGCAAATGGACTGAATTTTCAGTCCCTATGCTGCTGTCCTAGGGCAGCCTGCAACCTCATTTTGGAATCCTATTTTTCAGTCCATTTGTTGGTCAAATTACCTAAAATGGTCACTAATTGACCATTAAAATGTTCTCTAACAATTTCCTAAGCCAAGTCACATTTTCACCTTTCCAAACCCTAATGTCCAACTAAATTTACTCATAACCTTAATTAACATACTTAGTTTAATGTCCATGTATATTAATACCTTAACCATCATTTCTAGCCACTCTAATTTTATTAAAACAATCAACCTCATACTTCCATAGGGCTGCCGAAAATTTAAGGTACCATAACACATGTAATTTACTTCAATTCCTTAAAATTTCTTAGCTCAAAATGATGTTCTAACTAGGATTTAAAAGAAGGAGAATGAAATTGTAGCACTAACCTTAAGTGGCAGAATTTTCCAAGTTAAATCTTCACTTTCCTTCACTTTCTAGGCAGCCAAACACTTTCCCAAGAGATGTGGTTAGGTTTTAATGAAAGGGTTTAGAGTTTAGTGGAGTAAAATCAATGAGAATTGAAGAAAGAGATGAAAAAAAAAAAAAATTTCATGGGAGAGGGAGACTTGATTTCGGCCATGGAGAAGTGGAATGAAGAAGATGGCTGTTTTTATTTTGTTTTTTTATCTCATTTTAGTTCATTTTTATCTCTTTTATTAATTTGTCAAATTGTGATTGGTGGAGCTTTTTAAATTGCATCACCATATGTCATAAATGGGCATTTTTATGGATTTTTCTTTTCTTTTCATCACTACTCAATTTCAATTTAATTTCTAGTAATGTTTATTCATATTTTATGTTATATTAATTATTTACTCAACTGGACAAGTAGGCCAAAAATCACCTCGGAAGGCGAAATGACCAAAATGCCCTCCGTTTGGCTTAACGGGTCAAAATTGTCTGTACCGATTGAAAAATTTTTCTAGGTATTTTCTTGGCATTCTAATGCCATAGGAACCTCAATGACCCTTCTCTGGAGTCCCAAAAATTATTTTACAATTTTTCCCCCGGGTCTAGGGCTCCTCGTTGCGAGAACCGCAACTTTCCTTTGGTTACCCATCGCTAGGGCACCGGCTCGTTTAACTTGATTGTATTTTATTTCTAAAATTTTTACTAAATTTTTCTTATTAATATTTGAGTTAATTATGGTTCCTGACTTAAGTTTAATTATTTTTCCGGACGTTCTAGCTGTCCGGACCGACACCGGTCACCGGAACAGTAGAATGTACGGAATGATTACCGGGAGGGTGTTACATAACAACTCTCAACAAACACATTATAACTCAGAATTTTTCCAAGTCCAATTACAATAATTAACCACATGACATACCTCATTTACATGTCCAAATTCAAACCATTATACACATATCCATGCTGCCATCAATAACAACATCTTAGATAACCATAAACAAGTAAAAACAAGCTACATATACAGAATTTCGATGGCTGCCAAAATGTACATCTCCATTAAAACATCAAACTTTAAAAATTCTTCCACAAATCAACTACCCACAACTTTGGTTACACTTTCAATGAAACAAGAATTGAAAACACTCACTTACCACTTTTGAAGCTTGACCAAAACCTCACCAAAATTCCTTAAAATTACTACCAATATGCTACCCAATGTGTGTAGGCAAGGATTAATAAAAAAATTTGGGTGGAAATTGGTTTGATGATGATTGCATGAAGCTTCCTTCCATGGCTGGCTATGGAGTTTTTGTGACACCCCTTACCCGTCTACAGTATATCCGAGTAAGATATGTCACACGGTGTACTGGAACACTCTATTTTATCTTAATCATTTTTATTCTTCCTTAATTAATTTTTATCATAGTTTTGAATATAACTTGTGAAATATAATTCATTTAAGCCATTTATTGAAATTATAATTTATTTGAGGTTCCGAAAATTTTATAGAAAATCCGTGATCTTGGCTAAAAATGGAGAAAACAGTTCTTCGGAACCTGTGAAAAACACTTCCAATAATCATTTCCAGCAATCCCAACTCCATTTCATCATCAAAATCTCAATATGATTTTCAACAACATTTCCATTTCTCAATCATTCATCTCATATTATAATCATGTAAAAGTCACAAATAAATATTCACTTTTTCATTCACAAACACAATATCTACTATTTACATTAATACCAAAATACATTACATAAGTTTCAATTACATATGAGGAAGTAAAAGTTAATCACAAAATATCAAAATAAAACCTAGTGTCCTACCAATGCACTGATGATGGTGAGCTGACACGGACACTATGCGTAGTCACAGGAGGTCTCACCCGATGCGTGGTCTCACGGGCTCTCGGTCAGTATCTCCAGAACCTACGAGTGGCAAAAGCAACGCGCTAAGCGATAATGCTTAGTGGTGCCAATAATAAAATAAAAAGAAATAACATAAAATTAAATATGCAGTGAATGTATTGATGTCTTATTGCAATTAAATTTTCAATGAGTATTTGTAGTCTTACTTATTTTGTACTTGTTATATTCATTATTTCGTAAAATTTATCCACTTTCATTTTTGGTTGCCCAAGTAACCTATACTGGACGACTGGACTGGATAAACGGGTAAACTGGCACTGGGTATCAAGTACCTCGGGCCGTCACACCATCGGTCACATATGTATCTCCCGGTGTGCAACAGAACAGCTAATAAGCTGTAATGACATCAAGCACAAGGCCAAATCTCAATACAAGGTCAGAATGGCTAAAAGCCATGAAATCACAGAATGGCATAATGCCATGTGCAGTACTGCTAACTGAACCCTATTGGCATGCCAAACTATCCAAACCAATCTTGTTAGGTATACTAGGGCATTTGACACTTTTGAATCTTTCAATTTTTGAATTTCAAGTTTTGGTGTTACTATTCCCTTCATTAGTCAACAAAAATATTGAATTTTGCATAGAAAATAGGTACATTGGTTTTAACACTCCCAACATACTACATTTTATATTCAAAATTTGTTGGTATTGGTTAACAATATCATTTCTAAGCTTAAAATTTATGGAGCAGAATTTTCAGTTTTTATACCCAAACTTTACTAATCCATTAGTTGCTGTTGCAGTGGGAATTTGGGAAAATGATAAACATGAAAGTTGTTCCTTATTTTGTCTAGTTGAATTTATTTTTTTGAATCACTTCATTTGGAGTTTTGTAGCTCAAGTTATGGTCCAAAAACCACAACTGGCCGGATTGAAAAATTTCAGAACTGACCATATCTACAGTGCAGTAAACAGTAATTTCCACTCTCTTGTTGAATAGGTTCTGGTCATAATTTGGGTAGGTTCCTTCATGAAAGTTGTTGGTCTATATCTCCGTCTGTTGCTGTAAAAATTTCAGGTCAATTGGGCTGTTCTACAATGAGTTATGGCCAAATGAACAATCACTGTTCATTTGGTCATTCTGTAGAAACTGGTTGCAGGACACCCGGATTGGGGCAAGTTTTTGATACACTTGGTTTGGTCTTATGGGCATGGTTTCTTCACCAAAGTTGTGCCATTATGTGTCTAGTTTCATGTCTAATTGGCCAAACACCAATTGAACCTACACAGCCAAAGTTATAGCTGTCCAAACAGGCTGGACTCACAGCCACACCTGTTGCTCTCACTAGGCAGCATACCAAATCAGTTTGTCATGCTATAATTCACTCCAAATTATGGTCAACTTACCTCAAATGGTCACTAATTGACCATTAGAATATTCATTCACCATTACATAAGCAAAGTCCAAGTTTCTCTCTAAAACCCTAATTCCCCATTTCAAATTCACACAACATACCTTAGTTAAACACACTAATTCATTATCCATATATATATATACTTTAAACATCATCTCTAGTCCATTCTAAGCCCATGAAAACAATCAACCTTATCCCTTCCTTAGGGCTGCCGAATTCCATGGTGTACATACACATAAGTTTTATTTCATTTAATTTACACTTTCATACTCATTTTAAGTCCCTAACATGGAATAAGAGAGATATATGCATAAATAAGCACTAACCTTTTTGAGCAGAATTTTCCCAAGCTTGAACTTCACTTTCTTTCTTTTTCTAGGCTTCCAAACACTTTCCCAAGAGGTATAGACAAGTTTTAATAAAAGATGTCTAGGGTTTAGTAGTGAGAATTCATGGGAAATGGAAGTGATGAAAGAAAATTTTTATGGAGGGAGATGGAAGAGAGGGTCACGGCTAGATGAAGAAGAAGAAACCAGAAATTGGTTTCTTAATTTGTCATTTTTCCCTTTTTAAAGAATTTTAATTGTGTTGTTGAATGGTGATTAGTGGAGGGTATTTAAATGACATCATAATGATGTCATAATTAGGGATTTAAGTCATTTTCTTTTTCTTTCTTTTCTATTCATTTTTAATTTAATTTTTAGCAATATTTATTCATATTTTAGATCATAATAATTATTTACTTAACTGGACAAGTCGGCCAAAAATCGCCTCTGAAGGCGAAATGACCAAAATGCCCTCCGTTTGGCTTAACGGGTCAAAATTGTCTGTACAGATTGAAAAATTTTTCTATGTATTTTCCTGGAATTCTAATGCTATAGGAACCTCAATGACCCTTCTCTGGAGTCCCAAAAATTATTTTATGATTTTTCCCCTGGGTCTAGGGCTCCTAGTTGCGAGAACCGCAACTTCCCAGTAGGTTGCCCATCGCTTGGGCACCGGCTCATTTAACTTAGTTGTATTTTGTTTCTAAATTTTTTCCTAAATTTTTCTTATTAATATTTGAGTTAATTATGGTTCCTCACTTTAGTTTAAATATTTTTCCGGACATTCTAGCTGTCTGGACCAACACTGGTCACTGGGACAGTAGAATGTACGGAGTTGCTACAGGGAGGGTGTTACAACTCTTCCCCTCTAATTTAAATTTCGTCCTCGAAATTTACATGATGCAAACAGTTGAGGGAACTGTTGCCTCATCGTCTCTTCACTTTCCCAAGTTGCCTCCTCGGTGTTGTGGTGCCTCCAAAGCACTTTCACCAATGGAATCTGCTTATTTCTCAACTCTTTCACTTCCCGAGCCAGAATCCATATGGGTCCTTCTTCATATGCCAAATCTGGTTGTACTTCAATTTCTTCCCTGGAGATGACATGTGAAGGATCTGAGCGGTATCTTCTTAGCATAGACACGTGGAACACATTATGGATCTTGTCCAGCTCTGGTGGTAAAGCTAGCCTATAGGCCACTGGACCCACACGTTCAATGACTTCATATGGGCCAATGAACCTAGGGCTTAACTTACCTTTTCTTCCAAACCTCAGTACCTTCTTCCACGGTGACACCTTGAGGAACACTTTGTCGCCAACCGCGTATTCTATTTCTTTTCTCTTCAAGTCGGCATAGGATTTACTGCATGCGAGGCAACCTTCAGATTGGCTTTGATTAGTTTTACCTTATCTTCAGTCTGTTTCACCAAGTCTGGGCCTACCAGTTTGTCTTCGCCCAATTCAGTCTAGCACACTGGAGTTCTACATTTTCTCCCATACAGTGCTTCATACGGGGCCATTTGGATACTAGCTTGGTAGCTATTGTTGTATGCAAATTCTGCTAGTGGGAGGTATCTATCCCAACTTCCCTCGAACTCAATGACACAACTCCTCAGCATATCCTCAAGGACCTGACATACATTTCATGTTATTATTATCATTTTAGTTCAATATTTGTATTAATTCAATTGGTTCAATTATTTACCTGGATTACTCTTTCTGATTGCCCATCCGTCTAAGGATGGAAAGCTGTGCTGAAGTGGAGTTGTGTACCCAAGGACTCATGCAACTTCTTCCAAAATCTCGATATAAACCTTGGGTCTCGATCATATATGATGGAAAGTGGAATTCCATGCAGTCTAACTATTTCACTAATATACAATTCTGTTAACTTCTCCAGTGAGTAGTCAGTCCTAACTGGCAGAAAGTGTGCTGACTTTGTCAATCTATCCACTATCACCCATACTGCATCATGTTTCTTCTAGGTGAGAGGTAGACCACTTACAAAATCCATGGTGACCCGATCCCATTTCCATTCAGGTATGCGTATAGGCTGTAGCAAACCTGATGGAACTTGATGTTCTGCCTTGACTTGCTGACATGTCAAGCATTTAGTTACATAGTCAGCTATGTCCTTCTTCATACCAAGCCACCAATACTGAGGCTTTAGATCATGATACATCTTTGTACTTCCTGGGTGCATAGCATAAACACTGGCATATGCCTCTTTCAGAATACTGGCTTTCAATTCCTCCTTATCTGGTACACATACTCTTCCCTTGTAGTAGAGACACCCATCTGCTTTCACCTCATAGTCAGTTTCTTTCCCTTCTAGGATTTTTCTCATAATAGCCCTTAGCTTCTCATCTACCTTCTGCCCATCTAAAATCTGGCCAGAAAGGTGTTTGGCCTCACTTGTAACTCAGCCAAAATAGCTCCATCTCGAGCCAAGGATAGACGGGCATTCAATGATCTCAAAGCTGTGATGGATTTTCTACTCAAAGCATCTGCAACTACATTTGCTTTCCCAGGACGGTAGTCAATTACACAATCATAGTCCTTCAGGAACTCAATCCATCGTCTCTGTCTAAGGTTGAGCTCCTTCTAGGTTGGCAAGTATTTTAGGCTTTTGTGGTCTGTGTAAATGTAGCACTTTTCACCATATAAGTAATGCCTCTATATCTTCAGTGCGAAGATAATTGCTGCAAGCTCTAGATCATAGGTAGGGTAATTCTATTCATGTGGCCTTAGCTGCCTGGAAGCATAAGCGATCACCTTCCCCTCTTGCATCAATACACACCCTAACCCATTATGAGAGGCATCACTGTAGACCACAAAGTCCTTTCCCGACACTAGCTGTGTTATCATCGTGCCTCGACCAACATAGCCTTCAACTTCTCAAAATCGGTCCGACACTTGTCGCTCCAACCAAATCGACATTTTTGTGTAACAACTTGGTCATTGGAGCAGCTATTAAGGAAAATCCCTTCACAAATCTTCTGTAATACCCAGCCAGCCCCAAAAAGCTTCTGACCTCAGTTGTATTTCTGGGAGGCTTCCATTCCATCACTGCTTCTATTTTCTTAGGATCCACTCTAATCCCATCAGCTGACACTATGTGTCCAAGGAATGCAATCTCATTCAACCAGAAGTCACACTTGGACAACTTAGCATACAGCTTCTTTTCTCTCAGGGTTTGCAGAACAATCCTCAAATGCTCATCATGTTCTTCCCTGGTCTTGGAATACACCAAAATATCATTAATAAAGACCACTACGAACCGATCTAGGTATGGATAGAAGATACGGTTCATAAGGTCCATAAATGCCGCAGGTGCATTTGTTAGACCAAAGGGCATCACTAGGAACTCATAATGCCCATATCGGGTCCTGAATGCAGCCTTTGGCACATCTACATCCTTCACCCTTAACTGATGATACCCTGATCTGAGATCAATTTTAGAAAATACTCCTGCTCCTTTCAACTGATCAAGCAGATCATCAATTCTAGGCAACGGATATTTGTTCTTCACAGTCACTTTATTCAACTGCCGGTAATCGATGCATAACCTCAAAGTCCCATCCTTCTTTTTCACAAACAGCACTGGAGCTCCCCATGGTGACACATCGGCGTATAAACCCCTTATCAAGCAACTCTTGCAACTGAGTTTTCAACTCCCTCAATTCAGTGGGTGCCATCCTATAAGGAGCAATGGAAATGGGTGCTGTACCCGGCAGTGTCTCAATAGCAAACTCGACTTCCCTTTCTGGTGGTAAACCAGGCAACTCTTCAGGAAATACATCTGGGAAGTTCCTTACTATGGGTATATCACACAGGTTTGGCTTAACTTGCCTAGTATCAACCACGTGTGTTAGGTAGGCTTCACAGCCTTTTCTCTTAAGTTTTCTTGCAACTGTGGCTGAGATAACATTGGACAAGAAATCTGTCCTTTCACCCACAACAGTGATCTCATTACCCTCAGGGGTTTTCAAAGAAATCCTCTTCAATTTACAATCAACCATTACCTGATGATGTGACAACCAATCCATTCCCAAAATCACGTCAAACTCATGGAAAGGCAACTCAATCAAGTCTGCCAAGAATTCATACCCCTGAATCCTTAACAGGCAACCCTTGTACACTTTGTTCACTATCACACTGTGGCCCAATGGATTAGTGACCAGAATGTCTTGGTCACTCTCCCCTACTAGTATCCCTCTTTCTATAGGTAAGTTGATGCAGATGTATGAATGAGTGGATCCTGGTTCCACCAATGCATGCACAGATGTAGTGTAGAGGGAGAACGTACCCCTGATGACGTCCGAGGCATCTTGCTCCTCCTAAGCTCTAATGGCATAAGCTCTTGCAGGTGGTCTGCCCTCAGGCCTCTCTGCTGGCTCAGATGCAGGCCTCTGTGATGATGCCACTGCGTCAAATTTGCCAGATTTCCTACCCCTTTGTGGTGCAGGAGCAGGTCTGTCTGCTTGTGTTGGAGCAGCTGTAGTAGTTATGCGTGGACAATTCCTCAGCTGATGCTCTGTTGACCCACACCTTAAGCAGGCACCAGTCACTCTCCAACACTCCCCCTTATGCCATTTCAGACAATGTGGAAATGCAGAAGATGCTGGGGCTAGTCCCCTAAACCCCCTGGAGAGCTGCCCACTGATGGTGTGGACTGACCTCTCCTAGGGGTAAACTATGGCCTGGGCCCCTGAGACTGACCCTGACCTTGTGATTGACCTGAACTCTGTGCAGGTGGACCCTTGAACTTCTTCCCAGATGCATGAGATGAACTAGACTGACTTGGGCCCCTCTTCTGCTGTCTCTCTCTTCTGGTCTGCTCACTTATTCTTACTTTTTCAACTTTTATTGTAGCTTCCACTAACTTGGTGAAGTCGGTGATTCCCAAAGCAGTGATCATGATCTTTATGTTATCATTTAATCCCTCTTCAAATCTCTTACACCTTTCAGCTTCATTAGGGACTATCTCCCTTCCATAGCGGCTTAATCTGACAAATTCCTTTTCATACTCTACACACCGTCTCGCCTCGGTGTTAATGAACTCTCTTCTTCTCTCTTCCAGGTATACACTACCCACATATTTCTTCTTGAATTCAGAGAGGAAGAAGTCCCAAGTTATTACTTCGGTCAGACTTCATCGACACCGTATCCCACCATTCATACGCATCATCTTGCAACAGAGATACAACAGCTTCTAGATTTTGCTCTGGAGTGCAGTGGAGTTGTTTTAAAACCCTGCCTGTTCTATTCAACCGATTTTCGGCTGCAACAGAATCATCTTCTCTCTTGCCAAAGAAGTCCACTACTCCAAATTTTCTTAGTCTTTCCAGGTGTGATTTCTGCTGTGGGGGTGGTGGTGGTGGTGCTGGCATTACCCTAGCCATTTGTTTGAAGAATTCGGCCATTTGCTGGAACATGGCCTGTGGAGGCTGAGCAGGCTCTGCTTGAGCTGGCGGAGTAGGTTCTCCCCTACCCCGCCTCAGCCGCAGTGGAGCATGACTCTCCACTTCCTCCTCAACTGCCCTCTGAGATGTAGGGTCCATATCCTATTCAAAATAACAAAGACAAACAGATCTGCATTAGTGTCACCTCAACTCTTACAAATGCAATGCATGGTATGGACTCAATCTAGGCCCAGAAACACCTAAACCGTGCTCTGATACCACTAAATGTGACACCCCTTACCCGTCTACAGTATATCCGAGTAAGATATGTCACACGGTGTACCGGAACACTCTATTTTATCTTAATCATTTTTATTCTTCCTTAATTAATTTTTATCATAGTTTTGAATATAACTTGTGAAATATAATTCATTTAAGCCATTTATTGAAATTATAATTTATTTGAGGTTCCGAAAATTTTATAGAAAATCTGGCAGAGTACCGGCTAAAAATGGAGAAAACAGTTCTTCGGAACCTGTGAAAAACACTTCCAATAATCATTTCCAGCAATCCCAACTCCATTTCATCATCAAAATCTCAATATGATTTTCAACAACATTTCCATTTCTCAATCATTCATCTCATATTATAATCATGTAAAAGTCACAAATAAATATTCACTTTTTCATTCACAAACACAATATCTACTATTTACATTAATACCAAAATACATTACATAAGTTTCAATTACATATGAGGAAGTAAAAGTTAATCACAAAATATCAAAATAAAACCTAGTGTCCTACCAATGCACTAATGATGGTGAGGTGACACGGACACTATACAGAGCTGCAGGAGGTCTCACTCAGTCTGTGGTCTACTGGGCTCTAGGTCAGTATCTCCAGAACCTATGCGTGGCAAAAGCAACGCTCTAAGCAATAATGCTTAGTGGTGCCAATAATAAAATAAAAAGAAATAACATAAAATTAAATATGCAGTGAATGTATTGATGTCTTATTGCAATTAAATTTTCAATGAGTATTTGTAGTCTTACTTATTTTGTACTTGTTATATTCATTATTTCATAAAATTTATTCACTTTCATTTTTGGTTGCCCAAGTAACCTATACTGGACGATCGATCGATAAACGGGTAACCGCACTGGGTATCAAGTACTCGCCGTCACACCATCGGTCACATATGTATCTCCCGTGCAATGTAGCGGCTAATAAGTCAGAATGACATCAGGCACAAGGCCAAATCTCAATACAAGGTCAGAATGGCTAAAAGATGAAATCACAGAATGGCATAATACCATGTGCAGTACTTGTGACACCCCTTACCCGACTACAGTGTAGCCGAGCAAGTTATGCCACTCAGTGTGCCGGAGCACTCTATTTTATTTGATTTCATTACAGTCCTTGATTTATTTATTCAAAAACTTTATTGAAGATTTAGGCTATTTTTACTTTTATCAAAATCTAACTAAGTTGGAAATTTCAAAAATTTTAATGATAATCCGACAAAGTGTCGGCTGTAATTTGGACTAACATTTCTTCCGAACTCGCAAAGACAATTTCAATATATACTCAATTTCTCAAACTTAATAGTCTCAAAAATTTTCAAACATAATGTATCTCAATACAGTATTCAGATTTCTCAGAAATCTCATTAGATTTTCAATATCTCAATATTCACAAGTATAATCTCATTATAACTCAAATTCAATTCACATACTAAAATACTTACTTTGAATAGCTTCCATAATTCATAGGTTAATTACATGAGTTTATTTTGTACAAGATATACAAATAATTTACAATGTGCTAGGAATGAACAATATACATAACATGTATAAAATGAGCCCTATCTACATGCATTGCTGAGGAGGTGACAATCTTGAACTCTTCTGACACTTCTGCAGATCTGGACTCCAAAAATCTCAGTCGACAGTCTACTGGTTTTACCTTCAGTACCTGCACGAGGAAGCAATTCCATCGCGCTAAGCATTTCTGCTTAGTGGTGCAATAATATAACCAGAAATAATATATACAAGTAAAGAAAGAAATAAATGATAATTCAGATACTCAAGAATTAATTTAATTTGGTATGGTATTTCTAGTATCAACGATCTTATATACTAGTTTGTTCCTCTTTGGAAGTGCTTAGTTTATAACTTTTCAGTAATACTAGCAGGTATATAATTTATTCTATCTGTATTGTATTTCAAGTCTGCATTTGCTCGCAATTTATATTTTTGTTATGTTTCTTTTGCTAATCTCTTTTGCTTATTCATTCAATACTTAATTTAATTGTACTGGATCTTAACTTAACTTAGCTGCCTGAATTGAATAATACTTTAATTGACTGCCCAAGTAACCTATACTAGACGACTGGACTGGATAATGGGTCGTTGGCACTGGACACCGCGGTGCCTCGGGCCGTCATACCATGGGACGCAGAACGTCAATCACGTATGCAGTCAGTATGGTTAAAAAGCCATGATATCACATAATTGGCATAAAAGCCATGAATACGGGCATAAAAGCCATGAATACAGGCATAAAGCCTTTCGCAGTACTGCTAACACAATACCCTATTGGCATGCCAAACTATCCAAACCAATCTTGTTAGGTATACTAGGGCATTTGATATTTTAAAATGTTAATATATTGTGCTTTATGACTTCATTTTTTTCATGATAAATTTCAATCATAATTCATACATACATTTGATCATTTATATGATCACAATTCACATTAATTATTCTTTTATACCATTGTACTCAAAATACTTCTCCTCTTTACAATAATGAGAACTAATGTCTCATTCATACATTAATATGGTTTATTTATCCATTCATTATGTTATTCATATTGATCACAATTCTAAACAATGGTTCACATGTACCATTGTATTCAAAACATTTTTCCTTTCTCATTTATACATTCAAGAATCTACTTATGTAATTACAAATTTTATATTTCAAGTTGAGTTACTAATATTTTATGAATTCCATTTGTGATGGGCATATATGCCCTAACTATCTATTCACATCAATTAGGTGACTTATTTTTCATGTTTCAAGTAATCCATGAATATTTCATGGATTTCAAATTTATGGCCTAAATTTCTTTTTAACAATTTTGACTAGGATGCATAGTCCATATTTGTCATACAATTCTAAGCATTTAAGCTTAGAATTGGTTCTAGGTCTTCATCTTAATTCACTAATCATTTTGATTACTATTCACCATACTAGTCAACCAAAATGTTGACCTTTTTATACTTAATGGATATATTAATTCTAATTACACCAAGATCCCACATTTTGAGTTTTACATTTACTAGTATTAATTGCCAATTGCAATTTAAAGTCCCCTGGATGCATTTCTAATTTCAAATTTTGAATTTCAAGTTTTGGTGTCACTATTCACCTCATTGGTCAACAAAAATGTTGACTTTTGCATAGACAATAGGTACATTGGTTTTAACACTCCCGATGTACCACATTTTGCATTTAAAACTTGTTGGAATCAATTACCAAATCCATTTCCAAGCTTATTTCAAGTTTTCATGTCACTATTCACTTCATTAGTCAACTAAAATGTTGACTTTTGCATAGAAAATATGTACATTGACTTTGGCACTTCAAACATACTACATTTTTCATTTAAAACTTGTTGGTTTTGGTCACTTTCTCAAAGCTTAGGTCATTTTGGCAAAATTGCCAATTTTTGGTTTTGGTGCTCCGAAGTTGCACTGTTTCATTGGTCGATTTACTGTTGGAATTTGACAAAACTTCCTTCATAGAAAATGTTCCGTAATTTGTCTAGTTGAATTTCTTTTTTTGAATCACTCCATTTGGAGTTTTGTAGCTCAAGTTATGGCCAAAATAAGTTTACTGTTCACGTGTACTGTTCCTGCTGAAATTTTGGGTTTTGGCAGATTTTGGTCCAACTTTGGTCAGTAATTTGACCAAGTTAAGTTCATAATTTGATCTAACTTTCTTCATATGAAATGTTCTACCATGCCTTAGGTTTCCATCGGTTCAAGAATCGCCTAAATCCGAGTTTTCTAGAGAGAGTTATAGCCATCCAAACATTGCTGCTCAAATGAAAATTCTGGAAATCTCAGTACAGTAAACTTCACTTTGCTCAATGATTTGATTTGGTTCTGGTCATAATTTGGGGTAGGTTTCTTCATGAAAGTTGTTTGTCTATATCATATCTTGTTGCTGTAAAAATTTCAGGTCAATTGACTAAATCTACAGTGAGTTATGGCCAAATGAACAGTTACTATTCATTTAGTCAATTCTGCAGGGGCTGTTGCAGTGTGTCCGGATTGGGGCCAAGTTTTGGTCCTCTTGCTTTGGTCTTTTGGGCATGGTTTCTTCAGCAAAAATGTGCCATTATAAGCCTAGTTTCATGTCCAATTGGCCAAACATCAATTGGACCTACACAGCCAAAGTTATGGCATTACAAGTGGACTGAATTTTCAGTCCCTCTGCTGCTGTCCTAGGGCAGCCTACAACTTCACTTTGCAATCCTATTTTTCAGTCCATAATATGGTCAAATTACCTAAAATGGTCACTAATTGACCATTAAAATGTGCTCTAACAATTTCATAAGCCAAATCAATTTTTCACTTCTCAAAACCCTAATGTCCAATTCAATTTGCCCATAAACCTCAATTAGCACACTAGTTCAACATCCATGCATATTTATACCTTAAACATCATTTCTATCCACTCTAAATTCATTAAAACAATCAAACTCATCCTTCCTTAGGGCTGCCAAAAATTCAAGGGATGCATACACTTAACTTTTATTCATCTAATTTACAATTTCTCACTTATTTCAAGCTTCTAACATGGAATCAAAGAAGTATATATATAAGTAGGCACTAACCTCACTTTAACCTCTTGTAGGGCAGATTTCTCCAAGTTAAATCTTCATTTTCTTGTACTCTCTTGGCTGCCAAACACTTCCTCTAGGTCCAAGGATTCATTTTAGTGTTGGGGTCTTGAGGAAATATGGTGAGGAAGCATGAGAAATGAAGCTTTTGTTTGAAAATCAATGGAGGAGAAGAGGAGAGATTCACGTTTTGGTTGAAGAAGAAGAAGGAAACAGCAGAATTTTGAGTCCATTTGTCTCTTTTAATTGTTTAAAAAAAGACTTATTGAATGGTGATTGGTGGAGGGTATGTAAATGACATCATGTGATGTCATTATCCCTAATTTCCTTCATTTTTCTTTTCTTTTCTTTTCTACCACATTTCAATTTAATTTTTAGCAATATTTCTTCATATTTTATGTCATATTAATTATTTACTTAACTGGACAAGTTGGCCAAAAATCACCTCTGAAGGCGAAATGACCAAAATACCCTCCGTTTGGCTTAACGGGTCAAAATTGTCTGTACCGATTGAAAAATTTTTCTAAATATTTTCTTGGCATTCTAATGCCATAGGAACCTCAATGACCCTTCTTTGGAGTCCCAAAAATCCCCCGGGTCTAGGGCTCCTCGTTGCGAGAACCGCAACTTACTTCTAGTTACCCATCGCTTGGGCACCGGCTCTTTTGACTTAACTGTATTTTATTTCTAAAATTTTTACTAAATTTTTCTCATTAATATTTGAGTTAATTATGGTCCCTCACTTTGATTTGAATATTTTTCCGGATGTTCTAGCTGTCCGGACCGACATCGGTCACCGGAACAGTAGACTGTGCGGAATTGCTACCAGGAGGATGTTACAGTACTGCTAACTGAACCCTATTGGCATGCCAAACTATCCAAACCAATCTTGTTAGGTATACTAGGGCATTTGACACTTTTAAATCTTTCAATTTTTGAATTTCAAGTTTTGGTGTTACTATTCCCTTCATTAGTCAACAAAAATATTGACTTTTGCATAGAAAATAGGTACATTGGTTTTAACACTCCCAACATACTACATTTTGTATTCAAAATTTGTTGGTATTGGTTAACAATATCATTTCTAAGCTTAAAATTTATGGAGTAGAATTTTTAGTTTTTATACCCAAACTTTACTATTCCATTAGTTGCTGTTGCAATGGGAATTTGGGAAAATGATAAACATTAAAGTTGTTCCTTATTTTGTCTAGTTGAATTTCGTTTTTTGAATCACTCCATTTGGAGTTTTGTAGCTCAAGTTATGGTCCAAAAACCACAATGCTGGATTAAAAATTTCAGAATCGACCATATCTACAAGTATGCAAGTAACTTCCACTCTCTTGTTGAATAGGTTTTGGTCATAATTTGGGATAGGTTCCTTCATGAAAGTTGTTGGTCTATATCTCAGCTTGTTGCTGTAAAACTTTCAGGTCAATTGGGCCTTTCTACAATGAGTTATGGCCAAATGAACAATCACTGTTCATTTAGTCATTCTGCAGAAATTGGTTGCAGGACACCCGGATTGGGGCAAGTTTTTGGTACACTTGGTTTGGCCTTATGGGCATGGTTTCTTCACCAAAGTTGTGAGATTATGTGTCTAGTTTCATGTCCAATTGGCCAAACACCAATTGAACCTACACAGCCAAAGTTATAGCTGTCCAAACAGGCTGGACTCATAGCCACACCTGCTGCTCTCACTAGGCAGCATACCAAATCAGTTTGTCATGCTATAATTCACTCCAAATTATGGTCAACTTACCTCAAATGGTCACTAATTGACCATTAGAATATTCATTCACCATTACATAAGCAAAGTCCAAGTTTCTCTCCAAAACCCTAATTCCCCATTTCAAATTCACACAACATACCTTAGTTAAACACACTAATTCATTATCCATATATATATATATAATTTAAATATCATCTCTAGTCCATTCTAAGCCCATGAAAACAATCAACCTTATCCCTTCCTTAGGGCTGCCGAATTCCATGGTGTACATGTAACACCCTCCCGGTAACCACTCCGTACATCCTACTGTTCCGGTGACCGGTGTCGGTCCGGACAGCTAGAACGTCCGGAAAAATATTTAAACTAAAGTCAAGAACCAAAATTAACTCAAATATTAATAAGAAAAATTTAGTAAAAATTTTAGAAATAAAATACAACCAAGTCAAGCAGTAGGTGCCCAGCGAGGGTAACAGGAGGAAGTTGCGGTTCTCGCAACGAGGAGCCCTAGACCTGGGGGAAAAATTATAAAATAATTTTTGGGACTCCAGAGAAGGGTTATTAAGGTTTCCATGGCACTAGAATGCTAAGAAAATACCTAGAAAAATTTTTCAATCGGTACAGACAATTTTGACCCGTTAAGCCAAACGGAGGGCATTTTAGTCATTTCGCCTTCAGAGGTGATTTTTGGCCGACTTGTCCAGTTAAGTAAATAATTATTATGACCCAAAATATGAATAAATATTGCTAAAAATTAAATTGAAATGTGGTAGAAAAGAAAAGGAAAGAAAAATGAAATAAAAAGCCAATTTTGACATAATGTGATGTCATTAACATACCCCCAACCAATCAAAATTTGACAAGCCTTCTTAAACCACTTAAAAGAGTCAAAATGAAGACCAAAATCACTAAAATTTCCAGCAGCCCTCACCTTCACAAATGCTCACCCGTAGCTCTCAAATCCCATAGCCAAACTTCCATTGATTTTCAACCAAAGCTCACTTTCTCTCTTCTTTTCACCATAAACCCTAAACCCCTTTCATTAAAAGTTGTCCACTCATCTTAGGGAAGTGTTTGGCAGCCTAGAAAGTGAAGGAAAGTGAAGTTTTGAGTGGGGAAAAATCTGCCCTAATCAAGGTTAGTGCATATATGAAGTTTAAAACTCATTAGTTACATGATCTATGCTTGTAATGAATGAAAAATTGTGAAATAATGAAACAAATCCATGTGTAGCTCTACCAAAGAATTTAGGCAGCCCTATGGGAGATTGAGGTTGATTGTTTGATAAGCTTAGAATGGTTGGAAATCATGGTTATGATATTAATATGCATGGAGACTTAAGTAAGTATGTTAATCAAAGTGTATGAGTAATGAGTTTGGACATTAGGGTTTGTGTAGGTGAAATTGTGACTTAGCTTAGGAAATGGTTAGGGAACTTTTTAATGGTCAATTAATGACCATTTTAGGTAGGTTGACCCTAATTAGAACTGAAAAATTGGATGGCAAACTCAAGGTGAAAACTGCCCTATGGACAGCAGCATAGGGACTGAAATTTCAGTCCCTTTGCACTGCCATAACTTGGGCAGTGGTAGTCCAATTGGTATTTGGCCATTTGGACATGAAACTAGGCTTATAATGGCACATTTTTGCTGAAGAAAGCATGCCCAAAAGACCAAAGCAAAAGGGTCAAAACCCAGCCACAATCCGGAACCCTGAAACTGAATTCTGCAGAATTTGCCAAATGAACAGTAACTGTTCATTTGGCCATAAGTCACTGTAGATTTGGTCAATTGGTCTGAAATTTTTACAGCAACAAGTTAAGACATAGACAAACAACTTTCATGAAGGAACCTACCCCAAATTATGGCCAGAACCCATTCAACCAAGTGACTCAAGTCACTGTTCATGCACTGTAGATATGGTAAAATTCTGCAGACTGCATATCCGGGCAGCTTGGGTTTTTGAGCCATATCTGGAGCTACAAAACTCCAAATGGAGTGATTCAAAAAAGGAAATTCAACTAAACAAAATAAGGAACAACTTTCATGTTTTACATTTCTTCAAATTCCAACAGTAACAGTATCCAATGGAACAGTGAAGTTAGGGCACCAAAACTGAAATTTTCTGCTAGTGTGGGTTACACTTTGAAATTGCAAAAACACTTAATGCCAACAAGTTTTAAACACCAAATGTGGTATGTTGGGAGTGCCAAAGTTGATGTACACATTTTTATGCTAAAAGTCAACATTTTTGTTGACCAATGATGAATAGTAACACAAAAAAAGTTGAAATTCACAAATTGAAGATTTTAAGAGTTTCAAATGCCATAGTTTAACTAACAATTTTGGTTTGGATAGTTTGGTATGCCATTAGGGTTCGATTAGCAAGATCGCACATGGCGTAAATGCCATTCTGTGATTTCATGGCTTTTAGCCATTCGACTTTGCATTGAGACTTGGCCTTGTGCACGATATCATTTACTGACTTGTTAGGTACATTGCCTGCCGGGAGATGCATATGTGACCGATGGTGTGACGGCCGAGGTACTAGGTACCCAGTGCGATTTACCCGTTATCCGATCCGATCGTCTAGTGTAGGTTACTTGGGGCAACCAAATGAATAAAAGTGAACAAAGTTAATGAATTAATGAATATACCAAGATCAAACAAAGAAAGCATACACATTGTATACACATTTATTTTCTTGCTATTTTCTTCTATTATATTATTGCACCACTAAGCATTATTGCTTAGCGCGTTGCTTTGCCACGCGTAGGTACTGAGACCCGATCGTGAGCCGAGTAGACCACAACCGGGTGAGGCCATCCGGCGATTCTGCTCGATGTCCGTGTCACCTCACTACCTGCATTGCATCGGTAGGTCACTAGATGCCATTATGTCATCTTGTAATTAACTTTTTATTTTCTCATAAGTATTTATGATTTATGTAATGTATTTTGAGGTTAATGTAAATAATAAAGTTTTATTGTTATGTATTGTATTAATTTGAGTATTTAATGGTTGTTTATATATGAGAACCACGAGAAAGGGATGTTTTGAAAATCAAAAGGTTGTTGAGACACAGAAATTGACAAATTACCGAGATATTGATATTGAGTTTTATTGATGATATTGGAGTTTGAGATGATGAAATAAAAATATTGGAAGTGTTTTTAACAGTTCAAGAAACGGTTTTCTCCATTTTTAGCCAGTACTCACGGATTTTCTTAAAAATTTTCTAACCTCAAATGAAATAATACTTTTGATAAATGGTTAAAATAAATCATATTTCATAAATTAATTTCAAAAGCATGACACAAATTAAGTAAGGTATATTAGAGTGTGCGAAGACACGTGTGGCATTACTTATTCGGGTATCTTGTACCGAGTAAGGGTGTCACATTTAGTGGTATCGAGCACGGTTTAGGCGTTTACGGGCCTAGATTGAGTCCATACCATGCATTGCATTTGTAAGAGTCGAGGTGACACTAACGCAGATCTATTTATCTTTCTTATTTTGAATAGGATATGGATCCTTCCTCTCAGAGAGCCGTTGAGGAGGCAGTGGAGAGTCATGCTCCACCTGCAGCAGCTGAGACTGGGGGCATGAGAGAATCTGCTCCACCAGCTCGAGCGAGCTGCTCGGCCTCCACGAGCCATGTTCCAACAAATGGCCGACTTCTTTAGGCGGATGGTGGGGTAATGCCGGCACCACCACCACCACCACCGGCTCCACAGTAAATCACACACCGGAAAGGTTAAGGAAGTTTGGAGTGTGGACTTCTATGGCAAGAGAGAAGATGACTGCATTGCGGTAGAATTGGTTGAGCAGAGCAGCGAGTACTAAAACAACTTCACCGCACTCCGAGCAAAACCCGAAGTCGCCATCTCTTTCTTGCAAGACGATGCTTATGAGTGGTGGGACAACGTGTCGATGAAGTGCAGAAGTCGTAACTTGGGATTTCTTTCTCTCGAATTCAAGAAGAAGTATGTGGAGTCGTATACCTAGAAGAGAGAAGAAGGGAATTTATTAACTGAGGCAGAGACAGTTGTCAGTGGCTGAATATGAGAAGGAATTCGTCCGATTAAGCCACTACGGAAGGAGATAGTCCCAAATGAAGCTGAAAGATGCAAGAGATTTGAAGAGGGACTAAATGACAATATTAAGATCCAGCTCACTGCCTTGGGAATCACAGAATTTACCAAGTTAGTGGAAGCTGCAATAAAGGTGGAAAAAGTAAGAATTAGTGAGTGGACTAGAAGGGAGAGACAGCATAAGAGGGGCCGGTCGGTCTAGTTCGGCTCTGCATCGTGGAAGAAGTTCAAGGGTCCTCCCGCACGAGTTGGGTCAGCCACGGGGCCGGTCTCGGGGCCCAGCCACGATTCACCCCTAGGAGAGGTCGGTCCACACCATCGGTGGGCAGCTCTCCGAGGATGGGGTTCAGGGACCAGCCGGCATCTTACGCATGTCCACACCGCCGAAATGGCATAAGGGGAGTGTTGGAGAATGACGGTGCTTGCTTGAGGTGTGGGTCAACAGAGCATCGGTTGAGAAACCATCCACGCAGAACCATTATAGCTGCTCCAACACAAGCGCATGCACTGCTCTGCACCACCAAGGGGTAGAAGGTCCGTAAATCTGGTTGTGGGACCATCTCGAGAGGCTGCATCTCGAGCCAGAGAGGCCGGATAATGGACCACCGCCGAAATTATGCCTTGAGAGCTCGGGAGGAGCAAGATGCCGGGCGTCATCGAGTGCGTTCTTCCTCTACACTACACTGTGCATGCATTGGTGGATCCAGATCCACTCATTCATACATCTGCATCAATCTACCCGTAGAAAGGGGATCTTGGTAGGGAAAGTGACCAAGACATTCGGTCACTAATCCATTGGGTCACGATGTGGTAGTGAACAAGGTATACAAGGGTTGCCGTTAAGGATTCAGGGTATGAATTCTTGGCGGAACTGATTGAGTTACCCTTCCATGAGTTTGACGTGATTTTGGGAATGGACTGGTTGTCATGTCATCGTGCAATAGTTGATTGCAAATTGAAGAGGATTTCTCTAAAAACTTGAGAGGGTAATGAGATCACGGTTGTGGGGAAAGGATGATTTCTTGTCCAATGTCATCTCACCATGTTGCAAGAAGAATGATGAGAAAAGGTCGTGAAGCCTACCTAGCACGTGTGGTGGATACTAGGCGAGATAAGCCAAACCCGAGGACATACCCACGTGAGAGACTTCCCAGGTATTTCTGAAGAGTTACAGTTTGCCACGAGAAAGGGAAGTCGAATTTGCTATTGAGACAACTGCCGGATCAGCACCCATTTCCATTGCTCCTTATAGGATGGCACCCATCGAATTGAGGAGTTGAAAACTCGGTTGCAAGAGTTGCTTGATAAGGGGTTCATACGCCCGATGTGTCACCATGGGGAGCTCCAGGTCTTTGTTTGTAAAGAAGAAGGATGGGACTTTGAGGCTAAGTATTGATTACCGGAAGTAGAATAAATTGACTGTGAATAACAAGTATCCGTTGCCTAGAATTGATGATCTGTTTGATTAGTTGAAGGGAGCAGGAGTATTTTCTAAGATTGATCTCAGATCAGGGTATCATCAGTTGAGGGTGAAGGATGTAGATGTGCCCAAGACTGCATTCAGGACCCGATACGGGCATTATGAGTTTATAGTGATGCCCTTTGGCCTAACAAATGCACCAGCAGCATTCATGGACCTTATGAACCGTATCTTTCATCCACACTTAGATCGGTTCGTAGTGGTCTTTATTGATGATATTTTGGTGTATTCCAAGACTAGGGAAGAACATGATGAGCATTTGAGGATTGTTCTGCAAACCCTGAAAGAAAAGGAGCTGTATGCTAAGTTGTCCAAGTGTGACTTTTGGCTGAGTGAAATTGCATTCCTTGGACACATAGTGTCAGCTGATGGGATTAGGGTGGATCCCAAGAAAATAGAAGCAGTGATGGAATGGAAGCCTCCCAGAAATACAACTGAGGTCAGAAGCTTCTTGGGGCTAGCTGGGTATTACAGAAGATTTGTGAAGGGATTTTCCCTAATAGCTGCTCCAATGACCAAGTTGTTACACAAGAATGTCAGATTTGACTGGAATGACAAGTGTCAGACCAGTTTTGAGAAATTGAAGGCTATGTTGACAGAGGCACCAGTGTTAACACAGCCAGTGTCAGGGAAGGACTTTGTGGTCTATAGTGATGCCTCACATAATGGGTTAGGGTGTGTATTAATGCAAGAGGGGAAGGTGGTCGCCTATGCCTCCAGGCAGTTGAGGCCACACGAACAGAACTACCCTACCCATGATTTAGAGCTTGCAGCAATTATCTTCGCACTGAAGATATGGAGGCATTACTTGTATGGTGAAAAGTGCTACATTTACACAGACCACAAGAGCACGAAATATTTGCCAACCCGGAAGGAGCTCAACCTTAGACAGAGGCGATGGATTGAGTTCTGAAGGACTATGATGTAATTGATTACCATCACAGGAAGGCAAATGTAGTTCTTGATGCTTTGAGCAGAAATCCATGACACCTTGAGATCATTGAATGCCCGTCTATCTTTGGTTCGTAATGGAGCTATCTTGGTGAGTTGCAAGTGAGGCCAAACTGCTCTGATTTTAGATAGGCAAAGCGGATGAAAAGTTAATGGCTATTATGAGCAAGATCCTAGGGGAAAAGCGATTGACTATGGGGTGAAAGCGGATGGGTGTCTGATACAAAGGAAGACTGTGTGTACCAGATGATGGGGAATTGAAGACCAGTATTCTAAAAGAGGCACACACCAGTGTATATGCTATGCACCCAGGAAGTACAAAGATGTATCATGATCTGAAACTCCAGTATTGGTGGCCTGGTATGAAGAGAGATATCGGTGACTATGTGACTAAATGCTTGACATGTCAGCAAGTCAAGGCAGAACATCAAGTTCCATCGGGTTTGCTACAGCCTATACGCATACCTGAATGGAAATGGGATCGGGTCACCATGGATTTTGTAAGTGGTCTGCCTCTCACCCAGAGGAAACATGATGCAGCATGGGTAATAGTGGATAGATTGACTAAGTCAGCACACTTTCTCGCCGATTAGACCGACTACTCACTAGAGAGGTTAGCGAATTGTATATCGCTGAGATAGTTAGACGCATGGAATCCCACTTTCCATCATATCGATCGAGACCCAAGGTTTACATCGAGATTTTGGAAGAAATTGCATGAATCCTTGGGTACACAACTCCATTTCAAGATGCTTTCCATCCTCGAGACGGATGGGCAATGCGAAAGAGTAATCCGTAAACAATTGAAACCCATGAAATTGATACAAATATTGAACTGAAATGATAACAATAACGTGAAATACTTGTCAGGTCCTTGAGGATATGCTGAGGAGTTGTGTCATTGAGTTTGAGGGAAGTTGGGATAGATACCTCCCACTGGCAGAATTTGCATACAACAATAGCTACCAAGCTAGTATTCAAATGGCCCGGTATGAAGAAATGTATGGGAGAAAATGTAGAACTCAGGTGTCTTTGGACTGAATTGGGAGAAGACAAGCTGGTAGGGCGGACACAGTGAAAGCAGTGAGGAGAAGGTGAAATCAATCAAAGCCAACTTAAAGATTGCCTCAGACAGACAGAAATCTTATGCCGACCTGAAGAGAAAAGAAATAGAATATGTGGTTGGCGATAAAGTGTTCCTCAAGGTGTCACCGTGGAAAAAGGTATTGAGGTTTGGAAGAAAAGGTAAGTTGAGCCCTAGGTTCATTGGCCCATATGAAGTCATTGAACGTGTGGGTCCAGTGGCCTATAGGCTAGCTTTACCACCAGAGCTGGACAAGATCCACAATGTGTTCCATGTATCCATGCTCAGAAGATACCGCTCAGACCCTTCACATGTCATCTCCAGAGAAGAAATTGAAATACAACCGGATTTGACATATGAAGAAGAACCTCTACGAATCTTGGCTCGGGAAGTGAAAGAGTTGAGGAACAAACAGATTCCATCGTGAAAGTGCTTTGGAGGCACCACAACACCGAGGAGGCAACTTGGGAAAGTGAAGAAAGCGATGAGGCAACAGTTCCCTCAACTGTTTGCATCAGTAAATTCGAGGACGAAATTTAAATTAGAGGAAGAGTTGTAACACCCTCCGGTAACCACTCAGTACATCCTCTTTATTCGGTGATCGGTGTCGGTCGGACAGCTAGAACGTCGGAAAAATATTTAAACTAAAGTCAAGAACCAAAATTAACTCAAATATTAATAAGAAAAATTTAGTAAAAATTTTAGAAATAAAATACAACCAAGTCAAACGAGCCGGTGCCCAAGCGAGGGGTAACCGGAGGGAAGTTGCGGTTCTCGCAACGAGGAGCCCTAGACCTGGGGGAAAAATTATAAAATAATTTTTGGGACTCCAGAGAAGGGTTATTAAGGTTTCCATGGCACTAGAATGCTAAGAAAATACATAGAAAAATTTTTCAATCGGTACAGACAATTTTGACCCGTTAAGCCAAACGGAGGGCATTTTGGTCATTTCGCCTTCAGAGGTGATTTTTGGCCGACTTGTCCAGTTAAGTAAATAATTATTATGACCCAAAATATGAATAAATATTGCTAAAAATTAAATTGAAATGTGGTAGAAAAGAAAAGGAAAGAAAAATGAAATAAAAAGCCAATTTTGACATAATGTGATGTCATTAACATACCCCCAACCAATCAAAATTTGACAAGCCTTCTTAAACCACTTAAAAGAGTCAAAATGAAGACCAAAATCACTAAAATTTCCAGCAGCCCTCACCTTCACAAATGCTCACCCGTAGCTCTCAAATCCCATAGCCAAACTTCCATTGATTTTCAACCAAAGCTCACTTTCTCTCTTCTTTTCACCATAAACCCTAAACCCCTTTCATTAAAAGTTGTCCACTCATCTTAGGGAAGTGTTTGGCAGCCTAGAAAGTGAAGGAAAGTGAAGTTTTGAGTGGGGAAAAATCTGCCCTAATCAAGGTTAGTGCATATATGAAGTTTAAAACTCATTAGTTACATGATCTATGCTTGTAATGAATGAAAAATTGTGAAATAATGAAACAAATCCATGTGTAGCTCTACCAAAGAATTTAGGCAGCCCTATGGGAGATTGAGGTTGATTGTTTGATAAGCTTAGAATGGTTGGAAATCATGGTTATGATATTAATATGCATGGAGACTTAAGTAAGTATGTTAATCAAAGTGTATGAGTAATGAGTTTGGACATTAGGGTTTGTGTAGGTGAAATTGTGACTTAGCTTAGGAAATGGTTAGGGAACTTTTTAATGGTCAATTAATGATCATTTTAGGTAGGTTGACCCTAATTAGAACTGAAAAATTGGATGGCAAACTCAAGGTGAAAACTGCCCTATGGACAGCAGCATAGGGACTGAAATTTCAGTCCCTTTGCACTGCCATAACTTGGGCAGTGGTAGTCCAATTAGTGTTTGGCCATTTGGACATGAAACTAGGCTTATAATGGCACATTTTTGCTGAAGAAAGCATGCCCAAAAGACCAAAGCAAAAGGGTCAAAACCCAGCCACAATCCGGAACCCTGAAACTGAATTCTGCAGAATTTGCCAAATGAACAGTAACTGTTCATTTGGCCATAAGTCACTGTAGATTTGGTCAATTGGTCTGAAATTTTTACAGCAATAAGTTAAGACATAGACAAACAACTTTCATGAAGGAACCTACCCCAAATTATGGCCAAAACCCATTCAACCAAGTGACTCAAGTCACTGTTCATGCACTGTAGATATGGTAAAATTCTGCAGACTGCATATCCGGGCAGCTTGGGTTTTTGAGCCATATCTGGAGCTACAAAACTCCAAATAGAGTGATTCAAAAAAGGAAATTCAACTAGACAAAATAAGGAACAACTTTCATGTTTTACATTTCTTCAAATTCCAACAGTAACAGTGTCCAATGGAACAGTGAAGTTAGGGCACCAAAACTGAAATTTTCTGCTAGTGTGGGTTACACTTTGAAATTGCAAAAACACTTAATGCCAACAAGTTTTAAACACCAAATGTGGTATGTTGGGAGTGCCAAAGTTGATGTACACATTTTTATGCTAAAAGTCAACATTTTTGTTGACCAATGATGAATAGTAACACAAAAAAAGTTGAAATTCACAAATTGACGAAGTTAAGAGTTTCAAATGCCCTAGTATACCTAACAAGATTGGTTTGGATAGTTTGGCATGCCAATAGGGTTCGATTAGCGATCGCACATGGCGTAAATGCCATTCTGTGATTTCATGGCTTTTAGCCATTCGACTTTGCATTGAGACTTGGCCTTGTGCACGATATCATTCTGACTTGTTAGCTGCACATTACTGCCGGAGATGCATATGTGACCGATGGTGTGACTGCCCGAGGTACTAGGTACCCAGTGCCAGTTTACCCGTTATCCAGTCCAGTCGTCTAGTGTAGGTTACTTGGGGCAACCAAATGAATAAAAGTGAACAAAGTTAATGAATTAATGAATATACCAAGATCAAACAAAGAAAGCATACACATTGTATACACATTTATTTTCTTGCTATTTTCTTCTATTATATTATTGCACCACTAAGCATTATTGCTTAGCGCGTTGCTTTTGCCACGCGTAGGTACTGGAGACCCCGATCGTGAGCCCAGTAGACCACAGACTGGGTGAGGCCATCCGACAGTTCTGCTCAGTGTCCGTGTCACCTCACTACCTGCAGTGCATCGGTAGGGCACTAGATGCCATTTTGTCATCTTGTAATTAACTTTTTATTTTCTCATATGTATTTAGGATTTATGTAATGTATTTTGAGGTTCATGTAAATAATAAAGATTTATGGTTATGTATGGTATTAATTTGAGTATTTAATGGTTGTTTATATATGAGAACCCTGAGAAAGGGATGTTTTGAAAACTGAAAAGGTTGTTGAGACCTGAAATTGACAAATTACCGAGATATTGATATTGAGTTTTATTGATGATATTGGAGTTTGAGATGATGAAATAAAAATATTGGAAGTGTTTTTAACAGGTTCCGAAGAACGGTTTTCTCCATTTTTAGCCGGTACTCCGCCGGATTTTCTTAAAAATTTTCGGAACCTCAAATGAAATAATACTTTTGATAAATGGTTAAAATAAATCATATTTCATAAATTAATTTCAAAAGCATGACACAAATTAAGTAAGGTATATTAGAGTGTGCCAGTACACCGTGTGGCATTACTTATTCGGGTATACTGTACACGAGTAAGGGGTGTCACAGTACATACACATAAGTTTTATTTCATTTAATTTACACTTTCATACTCATTTTAAGTCCCTAACATGGAATAAGAGAGATATATGCATAAATAAGCACTAACCCTTTTGAGCAGAATTTTTCCAAGCTTGAACTTCACTTTCTTTCTTTTTCTAGGCTTCCAAACACTTTCCCAAGAGGTATAGACAAGTTTTAATGAAAGATGTCTAGGGTTTAGTAGTGAGAATTCATGGGAAATGGAAGTGATGAAAGAAAATTTTTATGGAGGGATATGGAAGAGAGGGTCACGGATAGATGAAGAAGAAGAAACCAAAAATTGGTTTCTTAATTTGTCATTTTTCCCTTTATAAAGAATTTTAATTGTGTTATTGAATGGTGATCAGTGGAGGGTATTTAAATGACATCATAATGATGTCATAATTAGGGATTTAAGTCATTTTCTTTTTCTTTATTTTCTATTTATTTTTAATTTAATTTTTAGCAATATTTATTCATATTTTAGATCATAATAATTATTTACTTAACTGGACAAGTCGGCCAAAAATCGCTTCTGAAGGCGAAATGACCAAAATGCCCTCCGTTTGACTTAACGGGTCAAAATTTTCTGTACTGATTGAAAAAATTTTCTACGTATTTTCTTGGCATTCTAATGCCATAGGAACCTCAATGACCCTTCTCTGGAGTCCCAAAAATTATTTTATGATTTTTCCCCTGGGTCTAGGGCTCCTAGTTGCGAGAACCGCAACTTCCCAGTAGGTTGCCCATCGCTTGGGCACCGGCTCATTTAACTTAGTTGTATTTTATTTCTAAAATTTTTCCTAAATTTTTCTTATTAATATTTGAGTTAATTATGGTTCCTCACTTTAGTTTAAATATTTTTCCGGACGTTCTAGCTGTCCGGACCGACACTGGTCACCGGGACAGTAGAATATACGGAGTTGCTACAGGGAGGGTGTTACAACTTTTATGGAGAAGAAAAATGAATTCGGCAAAGTGAAATTAAAAGGATGAAGATGATGAAATATGGCTGTCCACTTTGTCTCATATGCTTATATATGTCCCACTAAGGTCCACTAATTTTAAAATAATAATAATTTAATTAAACTTTTAATTATCCCAAACTTTATCCCTTTAATTTCCCTTAATTACATTTCATTCCAATTTCATTTTTCATGAAATTTTCAAATTTTAATACCACTTTATTTTCATAGACATTTAGGTCAAAAGCTAACTCTAGGTGTCAAATGATCAAAATGCCCCTCTTCGGGTTATATTTCCGATTTTTCGGTAACACCGAGTTTTGTCGTTTTCTCGATTTCTCGTTTTTCTTTGTACTAATTATTTAATTTTTCTTTGATATTTCTAATGATATTTATACTTCAATAGATTTTCATTTAAGTCTTAAAAATATTTTTCTGGATTTCTTGCGGTCCAGAGCTAGTCAACGGTCCACGCCGCAACTTCCCGATGAGGTCACCCATCGATATGATTCTTGGCTCGTTTAACTTGGTTATATTTCATTGCTATTATTTTTCATTTGTTTTTCTTGTATTTTCTTTTCTTTTATTTCATTATTTTATGTCTCCTCACCCATAACCAAGTGTAGTTCTAGGCATTCTAGCTGTCTGGACAGACATTATCACTGGAATAGTAGAACGCACTACCGAACATAGGGATGTTACATGCAAGTTCTAATTACACTATAATACCACATTTTGGATATTACATTTGTTGGCATTAGTTGCCAAACTCAATTCAAGGCTCATTAGAAGTTACTTCAAATTTTTAAATTTCATTGCTTATGTTTACTGTTTTATTGGACCAATCTACAGTGAGAATTTGGCTAAACTTTCTTCATGAAAGTTGTTCCTTAATGTGTCTTCTTTAATTCCCTTTTTGAATTAATCCATTTATAGTTTTGTTGCTCAAGTTATTGCATTTTTACCATAACTGGCTGGATTAGTTTATTCCCAGATTTTCTGGGCAAAATTGGTTCTGGCAGTTTTGGTGTCCTAAAGTTGGCTAGTAAATTTGAATTGGTTCTGGTCAGAATTTGGGTTTCTGTTTTTCATAAAAGTTATTCTACATTATCTCAGCTTTCCATGGGTTCAAAAATCAGGTCATTTGGTCCTCTCTACACAAAGTTATGGCCAATTGAACAAACACTGTTTATTTGATCATTTTTCAGGTTCAGAATTGGGATACCCCAATTTCGGCAAATTTTAGGTCAACTTAAGTTGGTTTTTCTAGGCAGAGCCTCTTTATCAAAATTGTGGTATCATGTCCCTAGTTTTATCTTCAATTGGCTTTGCACCAATTGAAGCTACACAAGTCAAATTATGGCTGCCCAAACCCACTAGACTCAAAGTCCAAAATTTCCAGAAATTGGGCAGCACATCCAATCCACCAATCAATGCCACAATTCATTCCTAGTTAAGGTCAATTCATCTCAAATGGTCACTAATTGACCATTAGAACACTAATTTACCATCAATTTAGCAAAACCCTAACTTCCACTTCCTACTCATTCATAACACATGGAATTCAACCTCTAATCCATACACATACCTCAACCACCATCACTAAAACAATTTAATTCAATTTGAATCATCAAAATCATCACTCCGTTAAAGCTACCGAATTTCATGGGTGGTTATACATACATGTTTTCTTTTATTCTTCAATAAATTGAACTCAATTTAGCTTCTTAAACAAAAGAAAGAAAAGAGGGGAGTATATGCACTAACCTCTTGTAGCTCAAGTCCAAGCTAACCAAACTTTAAATTCTTCTCAAATTTTTGCTACCTTAAGCTTCCTCAAGGTGTAGGGATAATTTTTTGTGAAGACAACTATGGGTTTTATAGTGAAAAGCTTGGGGAAATCAAGTTGGAAGAGAAGAAAATGGTGGAGAGGGAAGCTCATGAGTTTCGGCCATGGAGAGTGAATGAAGAAGAAGACCCTTTTTTTTTCTTTTAATTATCTTTTTGTTTCTTTTATAAATGTTTGTCTCATTATTATTGGTTAAAAATTTTAATTAGGTCACCTTTGCATCATGCATAGATCATAAAGATTTATTTAAATTACATTTCTTTCTTTTTTTTTTCTTATTTTCTTTTTTCATTTCTAATTAAATTTTTATAAATATTAATTCATATTTTATGACATAAACCTCACCTACTTAAATTGACAAGTTGGTTAAAAATCATCTATGAAGGTGAAATGACCAAAATGCCCTTCGTTTTGCTTAATAAGCTAAAACTGTCTGTACCGATTTAGAAAATTTTCTTAGCATTTTCTTAACATTCTATTATTATTTAAACCTCAATAATTCTTCTCTAGAGTCCTAAAAATTATTTCATAAGGTTTTCCTCAGGTCTAGGGTCGCTAACTGTCTTCACAGCTGCTTCCTATTAGGGTTACCCATCGTTGTAGCCCGGCTCGTTTAACCTTGTTGCATTTCATTGCTTAAATTTTTCCTTAATTTTTCTTATCATTATTTGGGTTATTTATCACTCCTTACTCTAGTTTAAATATATTTCTAAATATTCTAGCTGTCCAGACAAACATTAGTTACCGGAACAATAGAATGTACAAACTATTTAAAGTGAGGGCGTTACAATTTCTAACAAACATTGTAACACCCTCCCGGTAGCACTCCGTACATTCTACTGTTCCGGTGACCGGTGTCGGTCCGGACAGCTAGAACGTCCGGAAAAATATTTAAACTAAAGTGAGGGACCATAATCAACTCAAATATTAATAAGAAAAATTTAGTAAAAATTTTAGAAATAAAAGACAACCAAGTCAAATGAGCCGGTGCCCAGGCGATGGGTAACCAGAGGGAAGTTGCAGTTCTCGCAACGAGGAGCCCTAGACTCAGGGAAAAATTCATAAAATAATTTTTGGGACTTCAGAGAAGGGTCATTGAGGTTCCTATGGCATTAGAATGCCAAGAAAATATTTAGAAAAATTTTTCAATCGGTACAGACAATTTTGACCCGTTAAGCCAAACGGAGGGCATTTCGGTCATTTCGCCTTCAGAGATAATTTTTGACCGACTTGTCCAGTTAAGTAAATAATTATTATGATCTAAAATATGAATAAATATTACTAAAAATTAAAGTGAAAATGAGTAGAGAAAAGAAGAAAAGAAAATGAAAGAAAAACCTAAATATGACATCACATGATGTCATTTGGAAGGCTTCCACCAATCACAACCCAACAAGCCAAATTAAAAGAGATAAAAACTAATTAAAAAGAGACAAAATGAAAGACCAAATCTGCACTCCCATCTTCATCCTTGGGCAGCCAAAATGTAGAGAAAGAGAGGAGAGGGTTTCCACCATAGTTCAAGCTTCCAAGCTTGGAAACCTTGCTTATCTTGCACCAAAAACCCTAGATCCCTTCAATAAAAATTACCCCCACACCTTGTAGGAGTGTTTGGCAGCCAAGAAAAGCCAAGAAAGTGAAGGAATTGCTTGGGAAAATTCTGCTAAAAAAAAAAGGTTAGTGCTAACTCTTACATTTTTCTTTTTATTCCATGTTAGGAAGTTCAAGTGAATAAGAAATTGTTAAGAAATTGAATAAAACACTTATGTAGGAGTATGTATGAATGGTGGCAGCCAAGAGAGGGTTAGGGTATTGATGGTTTAATTGCAATTAAGTTGGTATATTAATGTCAATTAATGCATATATATGAATTGGAGTTTAATGGAGTTGAATTTTTTGAGTTTGTATGAGAATGAGATTTGATCAATTAGGGTTAGTATGAAAATTGGAGATATTGTGTTTAAATGATTAATGGACATTCTAGTGGTCAATTAGTGACCATTTAAGGCAAGTTAATCATAAATTTGAAGTGAGTTAATGCATGGCAAAACTAAAATGGAAGGCTGCCCAATGAGTGCAGCAGGGTGACTGAAATTTCAGTCCACTTGGACTGCCATATCTTTGGCTGTGTTGGTCCAATTGGTGTTTGGCCAATTGGACATGAAACTAGGCTTATAATGTCACATTTTTTCTGAAGAAACCATGCCCAAAAGACCAAAGCAAGAGGACCAAAAGTTGGCCCCAATCCGAATACCCTGCAACAGCACCTGCAGAAATGACCAAATGAACAGTAACTGTTCATTTGGCCATAACTCACTGTAGATATGGTCAATTGACCTGAAATTTTTACAGCAACAAGTTAAGACATATACAAACAACTTTCATGAAGAAACCTACCCCAAATTATGACCAGAACCAAATCAAATCATTGAGCAAAGTGAAGTTTACTGTACTGAGATTTCCAGAATTTTCATTTGAGCAATAATGTTTGGATGGCTATAACTCTCTCTAGAAAACTCAGATTTAGGCGATTCTTGAACCGATGGAAACCTAAGGCATAGTAGAACATTTCATATGAAGAAAGTTAGACCAAATTATGAACTTAACTTGGTCAAATTACTGACCAAAGTTGGACCAAAATCTATCAAAACCCAAAATTTCAGCAGGAACAGTACACGTGAACAATAAATTTATTTTGGCCATAACTTGAGCTACAAAACTCCAAATGGAGTGATTCAAAAAAAGAAATTCAACTATACAAAATAAGGAACATTTTCTATGAAGGAAGTTTTGTCAAATTCCAACAGTAAATCGACCAATGAAACAGTGCAACTTCGGAGCACCAAAACCGAAAATTGGCAATTTTGCCAAAATGACCTAAGCTTTGAGAAAGTGACCAAAACCAATAAGTTTTAAATGAAAAATGTAGTATGTTTGAAGTGCCAAAGTCAATGTACATATTTTCTATGCAAAAGTCAATATTTTAGTTGACTAATGAAGTGAATAGTGACATGAAAACTTGAAATAAGCTTGGAAATGGATTTGGTAATTGATTCCAACAAGTTTTAAATGCAAAATGTGGTACATCGGGAGTGTTAAAACCAATGTACCTATTGTCTATGCAAAAGTCAACATTTTTGTTGACCAATGAGGTGAATAGTGACACCAAAACTTGAAATTCAAAATTTGAAATTAGAAATGCATCTAGGGGACTTTAAATTGCAATTGGCAATTAATACTAGTAAATGTAAAACTCAAAATGTGGGATCTTGGTGTAATTAGAATTAATATATCCATTAAGTATAAAAAGGTCAACATTTTGGTTGACTAGTATGGTGAATAGTAATCAAAATGATTAGTGAATTAAGATGAAGACCTAGAACCAATTCTAAGCTTAAATGCTTAGAATTGTATGACAAATATGGACTATGCATCCTAGTCAAAATTGTTAAAAAGAAATTTAGGCCATAAATTTGAAATCCATGAAATATTCATGGATTACTTGAAACATGAAAAATAAGTCACCTAATTGATGTGAATAGATAGTTAGGCCATATATGCCCATCACAAATGGAATTCATAAAATATTAGTAACTCAACTTGAAATATAAAATTTGTAATTACATAAGTAGACTCTTGAATGTATAAATGAGAAAGGAAAAATGTTTTGAATACAATGGTACATGTGAACCATTGTTTAGAATTGGGATCAATATGAATAACATAATGAATGGATAAATAAACCATATTAATGTATGAATGAGACATTAGTTCTCATTATGGTACATGTGGCCATAATCAGTTCTTTATCCAATTGGTCACTTTCCTCACATAATAACAAGTTCATTTAGGCATTTTATCAAACACTTGGCGTGCGAAATTCGCATGCCAAAATGAACTAGTTTCCTTTGTTTTTCAAGCCCCCGAAAAATACCTTTGTGTTTTTCATCAAAAGCACTTTAATCTTGAAATAGGAACCAACCAACAAATATTCATCCAATACCAATCTAATTTACCAAAGTGGCTGCCCCAAAAGTATAAACACTCACACAATTAAAATTTCTAGTCAGTTCAAGTAAACAGGGCAGCAAGGTTAAAATTTCACCAAAAATTCTAGCAATAAGGGTTTCATGACATCTTTTTCAGAATTGAACTTTCATATGTCCATTTCAATCTCCAATTTGAATCATATCAAAATCAGGTCTACATCTCAAGTTATGAATAAAAATGTGTAAATTGTTCCAGACTCCAGTCACAGTCAGAGCAGTAATATGATATGAAAGAATTTCATCATGCAGCCAACAAAATTAGTTTTCGGTCATAACTACAAAGTTTTAGGGCATTCATTTAGCTTTCCAATAGTTTAAGAATCACTCTATTTCAAGTTATGGAGCACAAGTTATAAATTATCAAAGTTGGGTGTCCTGCTTTTAGAAACCATCAAGTCAGTTTTTCAGATTTAAACAACAAAAAGTTTTGCCCTCAAACACCATCTTAGCAAGGGAATTAGGTTTAGCACAACACTATAAAGTTTTAGAGCATTCATTAAGGTTTTCATAGACATAAAGATCACAGAAATTCAACTTTCCTAACTCAAGTTATGAATTTTTAAAATTGACTGATCCTGTAACCTTGCTAGCAAATTTTCAGATTTCCAGCACAATTATAAGTCCTTAATTACTTTTAGTTTATCATATTCAAGAAATCTCTATCTAAACATGGTGAAAGAGGGATATTATAGCACTAACCTTAAAGGAAAACTAGCTGCTATCCCTTTCCTTCCAAGCCTCCACCAAATCCCTCAAGGAAAGTAGACTCCTTCAAGCTTGAATCACTAGTTCTTCTTGCTTCCTTACTTTGGTTTCAAAGGTGATATGGATGAAAAAATTTAGAGCTATGATGCTAGGGTTTTTTCTTGGTCTTTCTTCTTTCAATGAGAGTAATTTTGGTTGTTGAAAAACAAAAGAACAGAGAGAAAATGGATGAGTGCTAGCCGGCGGGATGGGAGAGAAAAGATAAGGCAGAATTTTATCTCTCCTTTACTCATTGGTCCTTCATCCCTTTACCCATTGGTCTATAAGGTATTTTTTATTATTTCTAAATTTTCCTCTAAACTTTATAATATATTCAAGCTAGTCCTTCAGCTTTTTATTTACCCCTTAACTTATTAATAAATTCACTTTAGTCCTCTAACTTTTAATGGCCAACTTCCTAAGTATGAAAGGAAACAAGTGCACACCCACTTAGTTTACCACTTATGTGAATACTTTTACTTCTTTGTATTTATTTGACTTATTAATTTATAATTATACCTTAATTAAGCCTTAATTAAGAGTTTTACAAGATTCTATATGAATTAAAGTAGTAAACAGACCCAAAATACCGATTTTTAGCCACTTCCCAGGAGAGTTACGTATCGCTGGGACTTGTGCATATTTAACTGATTTCTAATCCATTTCTTTTATTTTCCTTCAACATTCTTTATTAAATTAACTTATGACTCCTTACTTTAATTTAAGGGTGGTTCTAGACATTCCAACTGTTCGAACAGACGTTAGTTGTCGGAATAGTAGACTGTACGAAACTATCTAAAGTGAGGGTATTACAGTGTTAATAAATAAATAACTTATTATTTTTTAAATTAATTATATATATAAAATAATAAATAAAATAGGAAAAAAAAAGTCATGCCATCACGATTTTTAAATATCATTATTAAAATTTTTATTTTTAAAATTAATTTTTTTAAATTATATGAATAAATTTTTATTGAATAATTAATATATATATATATATATATATTATTTTTAAAAAATAATTTTTCATTTTTAATCTAACCAAGTATATTATTTTTATAGATATATAATATTTTTTTAATGTATATATAATATAATAATTGTAAACTTAAGAATTTTTAAATTTTTTAAAAAATTAAAATATGCCACATGTCAATTTTTTAAGTATTTCCATTAAATTATATATATATATATATATATATATATATATATATATATATATATTATTTTCTATTATTTTTTAAATTAATTGACATATATTAATAAAAAGATAAATAAAGTTAAAAAAAATACATATATCACACAATAACAAATTTTAAAGTATCTTTATTAAATTTTTTATACTTTAAATATAAGCAAATATTTTGAAGTTGATATTTAATATGGTAAGATAATTTTTATGTAAAAAAATATAAAAAATTTTAAAAAGGAGGCTTTGCCATATAGTATTTTTTTAAGCTTCTTTATTAATATAGGTAGCAAACTATAGTGAAACCATTTTAGAAACTCAGTTTTAATACAGATATATAAATTAGAATCAATTACACTTAAAAAAAAATTATCTTGAGAGAAACTCAGTCTCTTTCCCTCTTTTTAATCTTGAATCGAAAAAGAATTAACGATTTGACCAAATGATTCAATTAGCTTAGTAAATATAAGTAAAATATTAAAAAAAATATTTAAAATGAAATTATATCTTGCGCTGAATCCAACTAAAATTCAACCAGAACTAATATAGGATAAGAATAATCAAGTTTGATCTTAAAGAAAAAATCATTAAGACAAAAATTTAAGCCTTAGTATTTTTTGAAAAAAATATTTTTTTAAAAAATACAGTTTTAAAAAATTTACATTTTAAAAATCTGATATAAATGGGTTTATATATAAATTAAATTTTCAAAAAAAAACTTACCCCTTATTTAAAAAAAAACAATAATATTTACATTATAATTAAATTGTAATAAATTGAAAATTATATTGCCCTTAATTAGGGATAATGCAACTTACTAAATTCTTCTAAAGTTTTTTTTTATTTTTATTCAATAAAATCCCATAAACCTAGTAATAACAAATGAATTACACAAGAGAAAATAGTGATCTCTCTTTTTTATCATAAAAATACAGATAAAAAAAATAAAAAAACTCAAATTCGAAATATTTCTATTTTTTTTATTTTTAAAATAAAGAAAAACTAACTAAATTATTCTTAATTGATTTATTTAAATAAATTTTTTCCCTTACACAATAAAAATAGAATTATCTACTTCTTGTACTTCTAACTTTTTCTAATTTACCCGAATCAAACAATGCCCTGAAGTTATCCCATTGGACCATGACCAGATTAAGTTGATACTGGGTCATATTTAATTGTTGAATAATGCGATTTTCCATTTTTTAAGTGATGTAGTGGGCCATGGTGCTGGTTAGGTATGTAAGCTGGCAGCCGCTTATCTTCCTTCCAGAGCAAAAACCTTGTAGTCATAACATACATCATTATCACGGTTTTCACTTGAGAGAAAATTAAATCTCAGAATGAAATGTAAACATTCTTACAAGAGTTAGAAAGGAACACGCATTTGATCCATCGATTTTATTTGAAATCTTGCTTAATTTCAAAAAAAAAAAAAAAAATTCCTTAGTCAACTTTTAAATTATGGGTGACTTTGTATGATCGTAAACTTATTTTACTTATAATTTATAAGTATTAAATTTGAGTCACGAAATAAGAATATGTACATCGAACATGCACTGAATTATTCTTTTAGCCAGCTTTTAGATTCTATATATATATATATATATATATATATATATATATATATATATATATTTGCAATTGTATAATAAAGAAAGCTTCCTATTAAATTATTTATATTTTTATTGGCTGCTGAAAAAAGTAAGAGGTATCTCCCAGCCTATTAAAATTTTAATTGTCATTTTGAATCGATAATGATAATAATTATAATATCTAAAAGAAATAAATTGATAAGGGAGAGATTAAAACTTAAAATAGTCAATTTATTTATTTATGGTTGCTTTGTTAAGCATATAATTATCATGGATCTAGAAATTTTTTTTTTGAGGTCAATATATAAATAAATTATATAATATATTTAGTGCACTAAAATATATTGCACTTAATTCTCATATAAAAGCAACTGAGTTTTTAAATTTAGGATGATAAGATTCAAACCTTTTGAAGGTGAAGATGTACTTATATCATAAGCACAGAATAATTTGTTCAATATATAAGAGTCAATTAATTTTCTATTAGTAAAAATATATTTTTTTATTAAAAAAAGAGAATTAAATTCTTAAATTTATGAAGACCAATTTAAATAAATATATAAACATATAAGATTATTTTATTAAAAAAAAGTCAATTGACCATCTTTTCTTGCACGGTCCACCATTGACTACACAAATAGAATATTTTTTTTTTTTTTAGAAAAGGAGAACCCAAGGCTCAAACAACACTAAAGAGAGCTAGACCTCAAATAAGAAACACCACATTGGTCATGGAACAACCAATCCTTCAATCTAGGGGGAGGCTGTATCAACTCATGCACACTCATGGAAAAATCTTAAGTACAATTAGGTAAGCAATCAGTAGAAAAATTAGCCTCTCTCCAAATATGCTCAATCATGTAACTGCTTTCTTGAGCCAATAGCAACTTGATAGACCTAACCAAAGGAACAACAGATTGAAGAGGGACTTTATCACCGTTTACTATCTACACAACAAACATATTATCACATTCAATAAACAATCTAACAATACCCTTCCTCTTAGCAAAAGGTACCCCTTAGTAGAGAGGCCAAAGCTCAGCAAATAAAACCAAGCAACAACCCCAACTAGCCAAAAAACCTGCAACCCAAATGCCACAGCTGTTCGGAATAAGACCCCCACTATAAGCTAGACGACCATCCCTCTTTACAGCACCATCACAGTTTATTTTCAACCAATTATCTCTTCAATAAAACCTCAGCGCCATTACCCACCCATGCAAGAAGGGAGCTCAACCATAAGTAGAATAAACAATTTCATGCAAAAGAGAGTTTCCATCAATTATTTCATCGGCAAAGAGAAATTTATTCCTATGATTCCAAATCTTCCAAACAGCCACACCAAAAAGAAAAAGCCAATTAATTCCCCTGCTACTCACATCATACAACACAAGATTCTTAAAACAGTCCTTCACCATAATAGAATCATGAAAAAAATTGGGCATCAAATCTGGGGGAACCAAACATTGCCACACCATAGTAGCATAGCTATAAATCTCTTAATGAATGCAAGGTAGTTTCCTCTACACCCAAGCACAACTGGCAATCACCAACAACACATAATTGTTGTCAGGCTCGTTCCATATTAGTCAATAAGTGGTCATGAGAAGCTAACCAAAGAAAGGAGAGAATCCTTTGAGGGCCTTGCTAGCTCCAAACTCTCCTCCGACAACTATTTACAGGTTAAACCATGCCAGCAATAAAATTATAAGTGGATTTGACAGAAAATGACCCTAAAGAAGTGAATCTCCAATAAAATTCATCTTCACCCCTATCATCCGAGGGAGGAAGCAGTGTTGCTATAACAAGAATGACTCGATGAGGAAGGAGATGATTAAATTTAACCCAATCCCAACCTCCATCTTTAACTGTGTAACCCGTAACAACATCATTTAATAACTGACTTGGCACCACCTCCACTACCAAATCTATCGGCCAGCCTTCCCTCGAGACCCAAAAATCCCTCCAGAACCGAATGCTTCTCTTATTACTCACTGACCAACCCAAACCTAAGAGAACTTCATCCCAATTCTCCTAGATACCACACCACAAAATAGAGCAACCCTTACGTCTAATAAAATTCTTACAAGTTGAATCAATATTATGGCAAACATGAATAGGCAACTTCTTAGTTTGCATGGCATAATAAGGGATAGTTAACAGCACTGAATGGGCCAGAGTGATTCTACTAGCAAAGGATAATTGTTGAGCATTCCAAATAGAAAGACGCTTCTCAACCTTGCTAATAATATAAGCATAAGTATCTCTTTTAACCTTCGAATGCAAGAGAGGAAGATACCGACCCAAATCATCAGTTTCAGCAAAACCAAACCTCTTAGATAAAATTCTCTTGCAGCCCTAACATTCTTAGAAAAATAAATTTGAGATTTCTAGAAATTAACTTTTTGACCTGAACACATACAGAAATTGTCTAAAAACTCTAGAAATAATTTTTATTTGATTAGCCGAAGTTTCAACAAACAAAAGCAGATCATCTGCAAAAAAAAGATGTGAAAGAGTTGGACCACCCCTATTGAGCTTAATTGGCCTCCAAAGTTTTCTCTCAATACTGTTAGAAATAGCATGCAAGAGTCTCTCCATGCACAAAACAAAAAAGGTAAGGAGACAAAGGATCACCTTGTCTTAACCCCCTAGAAAGAGAAAAAGAAGTGGTGAGACTGCCATTTCACTGGACTTGCATCGAGTTAGAAGAGATACATCGCATCTGTCACACCTTACTCCTCTGTAAGATGTGGCATGATCCCGTAGTATACCTAATAAATTATCGAACTTTGCCTACCGATAATCTATTAAATATACTACAAGGGATTTTGGCAAAATAATTTCGTTTTAAAGTTTAGCGTGGTGATAAAAATTAATTTAAGTGTTTTCAATTCTGGTAAGTGTCATAAAATTTATTTAAAAATAAATAGGCATTTTTTTTAAAATTTTGCAGAAAATTCGCGTGATTACGGCTAAAACTATATAAAAACAGTTCTTCAAAATCTGTCGGTAAACAATTTACAAATGTATTATATTCAATTGAACTCAATCGATTCAAATTGTCTCATTTCATATTAACAAACCTCATCATAATAAAAATAAATGATCATTCACAAGACTCAGAAAGAAATTTAGATGTTTACATTCATTGAAGTCATGACATTAATATTACAAAAATATACAAGTAAATAAAATCTCAAAAGAATATTACAAATGTTTCTGTACAACTACTCAAATGTAATTACATGCATATAACTACATGATTACATCAAAACCTAATGTATAAGGGTATACCTATAATATACTCGAAGATAGTTCCAACACGTCTTCAAGTCACAGCTTTAAGTGATGGCACTCAGCTGCTTTATATTTTCTTTCACCTGCGACAGCGTACAAAGCTACCACTAAGCAGTGAACTCAGTGGTGCACAACTAATAATTTAAAATGTAATACAAAATATACTTTGATAAATCATAACAAGAGATTGGAAATATTCAAATTCTTCATAATTCATAAAATCAAGTTTGTATTTTCAATAATGTAAATCATTTATTTAAATGACATTTGACCAAACAATCAAAATTTACCAAATCATAAATATACATTTGAAATATTCATAACAATTTATGGGAATAAATATTTAACTTCACTTAAAAGGAAACACAAAAGTACGAATCAATTGTTGTAACCAATTTCTTTTAGTTTATTTATGCATAAAATTTCCTCTTTAAAACACAATTGCTCACTTCAAAATCCATTCTTATTCTCACCAATCTAATGCAAGACTAATCCGTAAGGGCCATATCCAAAAATTCATCTCACCTCTCACTAGAGGGAGATCGTATCAAATCATTGTCCACATGCCATCCATAACACCATAATTAAATATATTCGGAAAGGGCCATCTTCAGCTTTTATCTTGCCTCATACATAAGGGAGATCAAATTCATATCAATGTACACATACCATGGTATCCAAAACAAAAGAAAGCAAACACCAGTGTCACCTCAACAAGTGAGGGACGGGTAATAACCATGTCAAGCATTAGTTGTGAGATATGAAAATAATATCATAAAACTCATTTCCATTTTTGTGAGCATATAATCACAATATAAAATCATGTCCTACAAATCTTAGCAATCAATACTTTCCATGTAAAACACAACTTAAATCACAATTTCCAAAATAAAATTCATTAAAACCATAACAATACTCAATAATTGTTGAAATAAAATCATAACTTGATGACTATAACACATGTAACAATAAAACCATTTAATCAATAGGAATATGCAAACCATTTATTAAATTAGTACTAGTTGTGGACAAACCTCAATTGGATCTCTTTATTTGTCCTAAGCCTTCCCTTCCTTGAAAGTCTCTTTGTCCATTGAAATCGCATGATTATCAAACTTTAATACTCATTCTAAGTCCCATTTATAGTTAACTAAAAAAAATTCTAATGAATTCCCAAGTTCTAGTTGATCTTGGGTTCTGGATAGTTTTGAACTTTGATTTTAGAACCCAAATTCAACCTACTTCCAGTCCTCATTTAATGACATGATCTTAATGAAAGTTGTTCCTCTATGTCTTAGTTTTATTTTCCAATTTGAATCATTCCATTTGGAGTTGTAACTCTAGTTATAGTCAATTAATCAAGTACTGGTCCAGTGACCAATACTGTTCCAGAACCTAGCAAATTCTGGAACCTCATTTTGCCTAGCCAATCGGACTAGCTACAATATTATTTTGGCCTAATGTTCTTCATATGAGTTGTTCCGCTATGTGTCCTGATCACACAAGTTCAAAATCACAAATTTTCAAATTATGTATGGTGAGTTATGGCAATTTAACTGACCTAGACTCATAAACCCTGTGTATCAGGATTTCAGGTTCAGATCAGTATTTTGCATTTCACATTTGAGGTCTTTATCCTCAGAATTTGGGTAAGGTTTCTGAATCAAAGTTGTAGCCCTAAGTATTAGCTTTTCAAATCATTTTGGCTCATCCTATTTAGAATTTTCTAGTGAAAGGTATGGTCTAATTACTCTCCTGGGGTCAAATGGCTATTTAATTCAATTTCAGGAATTCCAGGATTTGGAATGCTGACTTGTCCTAGTAAATTGGCAAAGTTTTATTAGGTTTTGGATTTTGGTCAAAACACCAAAATTGTAATTCTAGGTCTTATGGAGATTTTGGCTTTGGATTAACTGCATTTTTAGTTTTGTGGACCAAGTTATGACATTTTTATCAAAACTAGTCAGATGGCCATTTATCCAGAATTTCAGATCAGTTTTTGTTCTGATCAGAATTGTTGACCTAACTTGTTCTAGCAAATTGGTTGGGTTGAGTCAGAATTTGGGCTCATGATCTTTATAAGAAATGTTATACTATGTCTAAGCTTTCCACAGGTTCAAAAATCAGGTCATTTAGAGCTTTCTACAATGAGTTATGCCTAATTGACCAAATACTGTTCATTTGATCATTTCTACCTAGGTCCAAGACACCAATTCTGGATTCAAGTAAATTTTAGACCAAGTTATGGTCAGTTTTTAGGTAAGGTTTCTTCATAAGAAATGTGGCTTTAGGTCTTGAATTTCATTTTCAATTGATCTCACACTAATTGGAGCTATGCAGCTCAAATTATACTCAATCAAAGCTGCTGGACTCAAGGGTCCAGAATTCAGCACACAAGCAATACTTCCAATTCCTTATTTCATATCAACTAACAACTTCAATTCATCATCAAAACTCATAAATTGGTCATTATTTAGCATCAACAACATCAATTATGCCTCATAGCACCAAAATCCCCAATTATCTTAAACCATAACTTCCACAATCCAAAATTTCATACCACACATGCAATTTAACATATAAACTTTATATTTCATCTTACCTAAGTTAGGATTCAAATTTAAGTTCAATTAAACACCTCAACTTCTCTTTCTACCATGGCTGGCCAAAATTCCACTTTCCCATACACACTTCTTTTTCATCACTTCTCACATAATTTCACCTCAATTCATCTTAAATTTAAGAATTAAAGAAGAGAAAAGACAAGATTAAGCACTAACCTCTTTTGTGAGATTTCCAAGCTAACCAATTCTTCACTTTCTTCTCTTCTTCTTGGTACCAAACTCTTAATCAAGGTCTATAATCAAATTTTTGTGTTGGGAGCTAGGGATTTTATGGTAAGAATGCTTGAAAATCAAGCTTGAAAACTCAAAAATAGAGGAAGGCTAGGTGAGGAGTGGTTCGGCCATGTATGTGGGAAGGAGAAGATAATTTTTGCTTTTAATTTTTTTGTCTTCATTTACCCATATTTATCCCTAAATTTAACTAATTAATAATTAAGATTTTAATTGTGTCATGCTTACTTCATGATGATGTCATAATTCAAATTTAAAATGTAAAGTTTCATTCTTTTCTTTTACTTTCCTACACATTTCTTCATATTTTAAATTATTCTTCAATATTTTAATCTCTTATATTTAATGGATATTTAAGTCAAAAGTCATCTCTCGGGGTGAATTGATCAGAATGCCCCTCATCGGTTGCCATCCGTTTTTTAATTAATACCCGATGAGTACTTAAGCTCTGATTCACTTATTTATACTTGTTCCCTTTATATTTCTATGATTTTCCAGTTCCTAGTAGTTTCGCAATTATCCCCTAATCAAGGGTATCCTAGGGTCCCACACGAATTTAGGGCAACAACTGAGCTCGCAGTCACTTCTCGAGTCGGTCACCCATCGTCGGGACCTTCGGCTCATTTAATCAATTTGTGCTTTATTTCTATTATTTTTATCCAACTTCTTTTAATCTTTATCAATTTAGTTTATGACTTCTCTTTGTAATTTAATTATGGTTCTCGACATTCTAGCTGTCTGGACAGACCTTAGTCATCAGAATAGTAGAATGTATGGACTGTCCAATGTGAGGGTGTTGCAATTCTCCCCTCCTTAAAAAAAATTTTGTCCTCGAAATTTGCCTAATGTCAGTCTTTGAATAGTTATGTGTGTTGTCTTTTTGTGTCTTTCTCACATTTCTTTATGGCTTCATAGTCTGAATGATGGTTCCATAACACTTTAGCCAGTGGTATTTATTTATTTCTTAACTACTTTACCTCATGTGCCAAGATCCTTATGAGCTCCTCATCATAAGTTAAGTTTGAATTTACTTCAATTCTAGAGGTAAGCAAGTCTATGTGCTAATGTATCCACTCTTCCTAGATTCTCGTATGGTTCTATGAAGCGAGAACTTAGTTTTCCCCTTTTTCCCTAATCTTATGGTCTTCTTTCAGGGAAACCTTCAAAAACACTTTATTATTCATATTATCTTCAATATCTCTCTTCTTTGAGTCTATATAAGACTTCTGATAATTTGATGCAAAATTCTAGTTCATTTTAAATAATTCAAATTTTCTCTTACTGTTGTTTTATCAACTATTTCCATTCATTTTTCCTTATAAAGTGACCCCATCGGTAATATGAGAAATGCTTATCTCATTATTGGCCATAGGTCCATAACTGTTATCTCACTATCTCCATTCATGACCTTGGCCTATGAGCCATTTCGTACTGTCTTGTTCATTTATTTAACTTACTCCTCAATAATTTGCTTCTTGCCTGGTAGAACAATTTAGAATATCATTACACATCTTAAAATCTTTGCTTACTCTGCTTGCATTCCTCAACTAATTTTTCTCTTCTTGTTATAAACTTAACTGGATCTTATCCACATGCTACCTATTTCATCTTGGAAATAGGAATAAACAAAGTTTGACCCATATCCCAAAATTTTAAGTTCTATGGTGTGGCTCCTAACACTATCCCAATTTGGTCTGCTTGAGTTTCACACTTTTGGGTTCTATACCACAATAAATATTTTCCCTAGGGTCATTGCTTTTTATATTCTTCATCCTTACTTTTTAATTTATCTCATTTATTCTTTCCAAGACTGCATTTGCTTCCTTTAATTCCTGACTCTATTTTCCTCAATCTTGTATGGGCTTCTCAATTTATTCCTTTATTAACTTCTTTATCTTTCCCATAACTCAACTTGATTACATTATCCTTCAATCTCATTCTCTTTCTTGACCTGATTGTCATGTCAAAAACTTGTACCTTTTTATCATTTCTAATAAATCACTTACATTTCAATATTGCTTTGAATTGGTCCTCTGACCATTCTGGCTAGTACTTCCACTAATTTTCGTAGCATCTCATTATTACATTTAAATCAACTGTTTAAATTTTTACTTCTATATTTTCTTTTATCTATCAATATTCAATGACTTATTTTTCTCTAAACTTTAGGCAAAAGGTCCATTATAATACCAAAATAACTGTAATACCCCATATCAGAGACCGGATGACCTCACCCTATAGGTGTTATCTTTAAGTTATGATTATACTGAAATCTCTAATCTCATAGCAATTCCTGATATACTGTAGCTCATGCTAGGTAACTGAGTCAGTGACTTTAGCTATCTTATAACTGTAACCTTTTGATATTCTAACTCTAGAGTTTTAAATCCCGAATTAGGATTTTCAAACTCATTTTCAGTAATAAGACTCTGCTCTAGTATAACTGTACCAAAGCAGAAGCCATTTGCAATTACCCTCCTCTTGGTATATTACCGGGTAGTACGTAGCTATATACAATAATCCCAAGTCCGTACTGTAATCTGTAGCTTATAGTACAAACATCAAGAATATTGCATAGTCATTACGATACATCCCAATAGACCAAACTTTTCTGTATCTTATCTTTCTCGAATCCCCTAATATCTTAAACTTATTCTGATTATAGTATCCAATGACATTTATTAGCAGTAATACCTTTGCCCTCATCTAGGGCAATTATATTACTATAACTCACTTTTAGATCCTCTTACCTTGCACTAAATAGATAAGCTAATTAGCTCAAAAATTTTATTGTATTCCAGGAGATATCTCTCACTAACAAACTCTTCCAAAACTGATTCTAGTCACACTTATTACCATAGCTTTTATCCCTAAGGACTAGTCACTAACACATCAAAATTTATTTCCATGCAAGGGAATAATAGCAGAACATATAATTCTAATACCAGCATATAAATAAGTAAAGCCGAAAATCAAATAGTGCATAATCATTCCTTTCAAAAACTGAGAACGTATCGGCAACTACGTCTGAAGTCTCTGCTTCTTCCCTTTAGCGTATGGTATACACCCTGGTTGGTGTACTACTCTGCTCAGGTTGGTTTACTATCCCTTGGTTGTCAGTAACATCGCCTCTACCTCTATCTCTGCTCGTACTGACCATCTATGAACTTCTGAGGGCGGAACCTTAGACTGATCCCCTTAGCGTAGTATGTGGCATAGATCGATGTACTCTAGTACAATCTCTAGCAAAATGTCCAAGTTCACCACAATTGTAACAGGCTCCAGTCGCCTTATAGCAAATGCCCCTATGAAGCTTGCAACAAACGTCACAGATACGGGTAGGGTAGGTGTAACACCCTTATATTCATTAGTTCAGTACATCTCACTGTCCTGGTGACTAGTGTCTGTCCTGATAGTCAGAATGTCTAGAACTAAGTCTGTGCCATTTAGGAAAGTCCTAAATAAAAATTAATAACAATTATATGAAGGTAAAATAGAAATGAAGAAAACAAAGCATAATGGGTTAAATGAGTCGAGGTCACAGCGATGGGTGACTGTACCGGGAAGTGGTTGTGAGCTCAGTCGCTACCCTGATTTTGTGTGGGACCTATGACACCCCAGGCCTAGGGATAATTGCGAAGTTAATGGTATAGTGAAAACCACAGAAAAGAATAGAGAACAAGCTCAAATAATTGAATTAGAGTTTAAGAAGCATTCTAGTGCGATTAGAAAAAATCGATCAGACCGATAAAGGGAAATATGGTCTGTAACACCCTCACTGAAGTAATTCCACACATTCTACTGTTCCAATGATCGGTGTTGGTCTGAATAGCTAGAACGTCTGGAAAAATATTTAGACTAGAGTGAGGAGTGTGACACCCCTTACCCGTGTACAGTATACCCGAGTAAGTAATGCCACCTGGTGTACCGGCACACTCTAATATTCCTCAATTAATTTAGACAATTCTTTTGCATATAATTTATGAAATACAATTTATTTAAACCATTTATCAAAAGTATCATTCATTTAAGGTTCCGAAAATTTTTAAGAAAATCCGGCGGAGTACCGGCTAAAAATGGAGAAAACCGTTCTTCGGAACCTGTTAAAAACACTTCCAATATTTTTATTCCATCATCTCAAACTCCAATATCAACACCAAACTCAATATCAATATCTCAATAATTTGTCAATTTCAGGTCTCAACAACCTTCTCATTTCTCAAAACATCCCTTTTTCAGGGTTCTCATATATAAACAACCATTAAATACTCAAATTAATACCATACATGACCATAAATCTTTATTATTTACAATAAGCTCAAAATACATTCCATAAATCCCAAATACATATGAGAAATAAAAATTTAATTACAAAATGACAAAATGACATCTAGTGTCCTACCAATGCACTGCAGGTGACGAGGTGACACGGACACTGAGCAGAACTGCCGGATGGACTCACCCGATCTGTGGTTCTACTGGGCTCGCGATCGGGATCTCCGCATCACGCTGGCGTGGCAAAGCAACGCGCTAAGCAATAATGCTTAGTGGTGCAATAATATAATAAAAGAAAATAGCAAGAAAATAAATGTGTAGAGAATGTGTATGCTTTCTTTGTTTGGTATTGATATATTCATTGTTTCATTAACGTTGTTCACTTTTATTCATTTGGTTGCCCCAAGTAACCTACACTAGACGATCGGATCGATAACGGTAACCGCACTGGGTACCTAGTACTCGGCCGTCACACCATCGGTCACATATGTATCTCCAGGCAAATGTAATGTACTAACAAGTCAGAATAATATCAGGCACAAGGCCAAGTCTCAATACAAAGTCAGAATGGCTAAAAGCCATGAAATCACAGAATGGCATTTTTTCCATGTGCAGTACTGCTAACTGAACCCTATTGGCATGCCAAACTATCCAAACCAATCTTGTTAGGTATACTAGGGCATTTGAAACTCTTAAATTTATCAATTTGTGAATTTCAACTTTTTTGGTGTCACTATTCATCATTGGTCAACAAAAATGTTGACTTTTAGAATAAAAATGTGTACATCAACTTTGGCACTCCCAACATACCACATTTGGTGTTTAAAACTTGTTGGCATTAAGTGTTTTTGCCATTCCAAAGTGTAACTCAACTCAAACAGATTTTTCAATTTTGGTGAGTCAACTTCACTGTTCTATTGGACACTGTTACTGTTGGAATTTGAGGAAATGTAAAACATGAAAGTTGTTCCTTATTTTGTCTAGTTGAATTTCCTTTTTTGAATCACTCCATTTGGAGTTTTGTAGCTCCAGATATGGCTCAAAAACCCAAGCTGTCCGGATATGCATTCTGCAGAAATTTACCATATCTACAGTGCATGAACAGTAACTTGAGTCACTTGGTTGAATGGGTTCTGGCCATAATTTGGGGTAAGTTCCTTCATGAAAGTTGTTTGTCTATGTCTTAACTTGTTGCTGTAAAAATTTCAGGCCAATTGACCAAATCTACAGTGAGTTATGGCCAAATGAACAGTTACTGTTCATTTGGCAAATTCTGCAGAATTCAGTGCAGGGCATCCGGATTGTGGCTGAGTTTTGACCCTTTTGCTTTGGTCTTTTGGGCATGGTTTCTTCAGCAAAAATGTGCCATTATAAGCCTAGTTTCATGTCCAATTGGCCAAACACCAATTGGACTACCACTTCCCAAGTTATGGCAGTGCAAAGGGACTGAATTTTCAGTCCCTATGCTGCTGTCCTAGGCAGCCTGCAATCCTCACTTTGCAATCTCATTTTTCTGTCCCATTTATGGTCAACACATCTAAAATGGTCACTAATTGACCATTACAATGTGCCCTAACAATTTCCTAAGCCAAGTCACACTTTCACCTTTCCAAACCCTAATTTCCATATGAATTTTTACAACATGCTTTAATTAACTATCTCATTCCATAATCACATGCATACATGGTTTAATCTTGATCTCTAGTCCACTTTAAGTCCATCAAAACACTCATTCCTTTTTATTCAATAGGGCTTCCGAAACTTAGGGCATGGATAGACATAGATTTCATTCATTTTAGTTACAAATTCCTACTTATTCCAAGTCTCTAACATAGAATTTAAAAGGCTTTAGATGTATATATGCACTAACCTTGTTTGGGCAGAATTTCCAAAGCCCTAAACTCCAATTTCCTTCCTCTTGTTGGCTGCCAAGAGCTTGTTTAAGGTGTGGGGTAAAGTTTTAATGAAGAGGGGTTAGGGAAATATGGTGGAATGATGGAGATCTAAAGCTTGAAAAAAAAAACTTGAATGGAGGTGGCTATGGAGGTGAATTTCGGCTGGTCTCTTGGGGAGGGTGGCTGCTGTTCTTTCTTATTTTGGTCTTCATTTTGTCTTTTTATTTGTTAGTCAATTGATAGCTTAATTTTGATTGGTTGGTGAGTAAGTGAGTGACCTCATATGATGTCATTTTTGCATTATTTTGCATTTTCTTTTCTTTTCTTTCACTACTCATTTCAAATTTCATTTCTAGTAATGTTTATTCATATTTAATGTTATATTAATTATTTACTCAACTGGACAAGTCGGCCAAAAATCACCTCGGAAGGCGAAATGACCAAAATGCCCTCCGTTTGGCTTAACGGGTCAAAATCGTCTGTACCGATTGAAAAATTTTTCTAGGTATTTTCTTGGCATTCTAATGCCATGGGAACCTCAATTACCCTTCTCTCGAGACCCAACAATTATAAAAAAATTTTTTCCCTGGGTCTAGGGCTCCTCGTTGCGAGAACCGCAACTTCCCTCCGGTTACCCATCGCTTGGGCACCGGCTCGTTTTGCTTGGTTGTATTTTATTTCTAAAATTTTTACTAAGTGTTTCTTATTAATATTTGAGTTAATTTTGGTCCCTCACTTTAGTTTAAATATTTTTCCGGACGTTCTAGCTGTCCGGACCGACACCGGTCACCGGAACAGTAGAATGTACGGAGTTGCTACCAGGAGGATGTTACAAGGAGTCATAAATAGCTCAAATAAGTGTAAGAAAAATTAAGGAAAAATTTTAGAAAAAAAATACAACCAAGTTAAATGAGCCGGTGCCCTAGCGATGGGTAACCCAGTGGGAAGTTGCGGTCTTTGCAACTAGAAGCCATAAACCAAGGAGAAAAATTATAAAATAATTTTTGAGACTCCAGAGAAGAGTCATTGAGGTTTCTATTGCATTAGAATGCCAAGAAAAGGTTTAGAAAAATTTTTCAATTGGTATAGACAATTTTAGTCTGTTAAGCCAAACGGAGGTCATTTTGATCATTTCGTCTTCAGAGATGATTTTTGTCACGACCCAACCTATGGGCTGGACCCGCACTAGGACCTGGGCCAGCTTAAAGCCCCCGAGGCCCGTAGTAAGCCTAACTATTCCTCAAATCCATAACCAGGCCCACAATTTAGACCCAATATGCATATAAGATAATTTAAATTAAACTGTTATAATTTCATTTCGGGCCAACTTAGCCCTGAAATTTTCAGAAAACTAAAATCAGGGGAGCCCAGCTCAACCCTGTTACCTCATTTACAAACTGTTTAAATACCATACAAATCTTCATTTATAAATCTCAAAAATTTAAATTAACACAATTTCTAACAAGGTCCACACTATTACTAACACATGCGGAGTTCTAGATTTTAAATTTAGAAAAGATAGGAAAACAATTAAATAATCGACGTTAAACCTGCGAGGAAGAAAACAGGTTACTCTGTAAAATAATTCCTCCTGTGGCCTGGAAAAAAAAATATTGAACAGGAGTGAGCGTTCGACTCAGAGAGTAAAATATCAATTTTAACCATAATCTCTATAACTATTTAAAGCTAATGCACCTTGTAGAGTGAAATGCAACATCAACATCAATTGCACATCATAACATCAAAAAGGTAATTTTGAGCACTCACACACCCAGTAATATCAATCATAATATATGGGAGCTGATCTCCTATACAGCTCTCTTAAATCCAACCTGGTGCTAGCGAAGAACTAGAGCCGGACTTTCGCTTAATAAACCAAATCGGGGTCCCAGCGAAGAACTCAAGCCGTGACTACCCTCGAAGGATCGGGTCCCAGCGAAGATCTCAAGCCGTGTCTATCCGTCCTATCCATAGTCCACACCACATCACACGCATGCTAACGCATGCACACTGCTCCAAATTACCACAACAACATCCATGGCACTTTAACAGTTGTGAATGCAACATAAAACGTGCCTAGAGTTTAACAACATAGATACATACATATAAGTGATGCATGGGCATGCTTAAACATATAATAATATCGAAATTACAATTAAAATTAATATTTTACTCACAGTACACCGATGACTATTGTGGCTGCTGGATGCCAAAAAATAGCTGACCTCGATCACCTAATAATTAAATTATAAATTTATTAGTACTAAGTTAAGATAAAACTCTAAAGAGGCAATAGACAGCCTAATTCATGCCGGAAATCCGGCAGAGTTTTCCCTATACCTGGGACCTACTCAACCTGCAAAAAGGCTCAAATAACACTTCTAAATTCTCAATTTCTACAACCACATCTCATCAATATCACATGGCCCCTCCTGGGCCCTCCAAATCAGACAATACTCAAAATCTTAAAAATTACGTTTTAGTCCCTATAATTGACATTTTTCAAAAATCCACTCAAACAAGCTCTAAAAATTCTAAAATTTTGCCCCTCAGTCCTTAATAATATTATAAGGCTATTGCAAAATGAATTGTAATTTTCTAATCACCCATGAATATTTTATTCAAGAAATTTACTCAATTCCATAAGTTTTCTACAGCTAACATATTTTTAATTCAACCCAATTCAATATTCACATATTTAAACCTCCATCCTCAAGCTTCAACTAATAATATAAAATTTAAATATCTTAATTTCAAATAATCTTATATACCCATAGGCTAAAAATCTAACTAAAATCCATCTATATTTTTTTTCAAAAATATTCTACAATTACTAAAAAAATTCAACTAACACCATAGAATATCTCCAAATAATTTTACTTTCATCATATATTTTTCTTAGAATTTTCTCCAATTTTTTCTGTTTAAGAAACACTGTATTTATGCTACACAGACAGAGAAATAATAAAAATAGTCTTACCCAAAGTTTATCTATGTCTCAAAAATTCCAAAAATTTATGAGGAAGCCTCTGGAAGTTGAATCATCTCCATAGCCCACCAGAGCCACCGCCGGAACCACCACGCACGGTGGCTGGCCGCCGGCGACATTTGCCGGATTTGATCATACCACCATGTTCCTCTCCTCTTCCTCAGTCCATAGGTGGTCTCGGATTGTCGATCCAACGGTCGGATCGTCGTAGATCTGACGAAAAAGCTTGAAAAATCCGAAACTTCTCTCCTCCATATCTCACTCATCCGACCTCCATTTGCTGCAATATTGGTATCAAAAGAAAGCTCTCGGAACAAGCTTTCCAACGCCACCTGAATCGCCTCGATCGGATGTCGGATGAAGTCGAATCGCCGAAAGCCACGCCCATCAGGCGCTGCTTTCTCTATCTTCTCCCTCTCTTGCCGCCGTGGTTATGGCCGCCATGGAGGGTCGCCGGGTGGAGAGCTGCTTGGGAGTCACCGGCCGGTCACCGGAGAAGGAAGAAGAAGAAGAGAGGGGAGGAGAGGAGAGAAGGGAAAAATTGGGGGGGGGGGGGTCCTCCCGTTTCTGAAATAATTTTTTTTTTCTTTTTTTTTTTTTTTTTTAAAAACTTTAGCAGTGACAGTGGAAATCCACTGTCACACGCCAAAGTCTCATCATTTCATTTTTTTTTTCTTCTAGATGTTACATTCTTCCCCCCTTAAGAACAATTCGTCCTCGAATTTTCGAATAAACAAAGAAATAAGGAAAAGAAGATTATTAGAACAAGTGCAATCATTACTCCTCCAGCTATGCAGAGATTGGTAAAACATTTATTCTTCAAACTTTTCATATATTATATATGACATTCTACCGCTCTCTGATTCTACTATAGTGTCCTATTTGTGATCATCTCTATCTAGTGATGCTCTTATCTCTTGGCTATTCATTGACCATTGTTCTGTCATCTCAGGTATTCATTATAACTCCATTACTCTCGACTTGATATCTGATAACTTTAATTAACTTTGGCGCTTACCTCACTTTTATTACGCCCTAACGTGTCTCTTGATGATTTCAGTCCTCATCCCTTTATTTCAATAATCTCTGTTTTCCCCAATGACATAACTTATGTTCCTTGTTCCATGGTATCTTATGAGTGGCTTTCCTGTAGCACCTAATCTAGGCATCCTGTTCGAGATCTTCACTTTTCTTATGACCTCAGTGGTCAATACCTATAAATCTTCTCACTCCCATGATATTTCAAATTTTTAATCTCCTTTTGTGTCATTACTAAGGTACTTAGACCAACCTCTGTCCATTTTATGTAACCAGTCAGGTAGAGTCTCCTCCAAGGGCCAAGTGTATCATTTATCAATATTGGAAAGTGAACTGGGTCTCTCCTTCTAGGTAACAAAAGTGTTTATATTCCCTGACAACTCAATCCATGCAACTTTATCAATTCTCACTCCTTCTCTGGAATGGAAATATCTAGACTTATTCCTTTAGCTTCTTAGTATGTGGCCTACTTCTGACACATTAGCACTCAGATCGAGGCTCTACTACTCCTTTAATCTATCATCTCATAATAACTTATTTTAAACATCCCTTAGTGTGTTCCTAGCATACCTATTCCTCCTTATTCTCATTATTATAACTGGCTCTATCGAGCTTTCTTCCTGTCCTTTGCATCTTATCCACTTCCCTTTTTCCTATTTTTGGTATTGTTGATATCTTTTCAACCTGCTGTACTTATTCCTTAATTTTAGTCATATCTCATCCTTACACCCTTTTTCTTCAAAGATGTCTATCCCATTATCAACTTTAACTTTCTTTTTATTTCTTAGTCTTATCTTGATTACTAGTTTCATTACTTTGAGAATTCTAACCCTATGATTTACTCCTACCAGCACATTCTTCACCTTATGTAACACTTATAATTACCCATAGAAAATTTTTCTTGTATCCCCTTTTTCCAACTTAACTATCAGAACATTATCATTCCCTACTAGCCTTAGTAGGAAATTGCTTATCCTGGATGAATATGAGCCCCATAAACTATAAGTTCCATCTGAACTAACACGGCTATGGAAAATGTGTGCCATGCCTTAATTCTAAACAAGATACTTCACATGTTCATTCTCCTTAATATAATCACATATACTGCCCATAGCTTTCCAAACTTTAGTCTCAACTTTTCCCATTAGCAACAATGCTATTCACTGTAACTCATTAGCAATTAGCACTTCCTCCAGCTTATAGTTCAAAAGGGTTGTAAGCCTTAGTAACTAGCTCGATTTAACTCCTGTTATTACTCTGATCGTCCTTTCATACTTAACACTAAGTATGCACTTACTGTCATTCTCATATCAGGAAATTGTGTATGGATCGGTGCCTACCAAACTCTTAAATAATTAGGTCTCCTTGACTCAGTCTCTGTTCCTTATATAATGCTCTAGAATCAAAAATACAAGCTAAACTTGAAAAGAAAGAAAAATATTCTCTTATATTCAACTACGCCCGATTGTCCATATAATAACGTTTAACCTATGTTTCTCGGTTTTTCTCTCTAAATTTCATCATCTCCTAGCACAATTGTGCTCTACCTATAAGGTATCATTTGCATGAATCCTTTACCATACCATTGTCCTTCCTGACATAATACTTTATAATTTATTAACTTTACTTATACTTAACCTATGATTCATATCTATCATCGTTTATATTATGCCCTTAACTTTTGTTGATTCCTGAAAGATTTCTCTCGCTAATAGATTCTTCCAACACTAATTCCACCCTTATCTATGGTCATTAATTTGATGCTTGAACTTTCTAGTGATTTATAACCACCCATACTTGTCACTTTTCATTTTACCCCTACTGTTGTTCTGTCGTTACTGCTTCACTGCAAAGTGATTCTGTTGATCACACTAAAAATGTTTGCCTAACATTCATAATGAACCTCTAACTACCTTCTCACTATCTCAAAGGTCTAACCTAAAGCCTATGTGTCATTGTCTATCATTCTTTCCACTCATCATACCTATTTAATCCCTTAGATTAACTTTTATTCAACTTACTACTTACTAACTTCTTTTTCTCTGCCTAATTAAATAGTCCGCAATACCATCGCACCCCTTCTAGCTTTTGTTCATTATTATTGTATTCCTCGCTTAATCTTCTTGATACTGTTAACAAGTTCAAAGAATCTTATCCCATTGCTATTCACTTCACCTTAGGAATAGGGAATAGATAAAATATGATCCAATCATGTAACTCCAAGCTCTATATTTTAGCCCCTGTCACAATCTCAACTACATCATGCTATGAGTATCACATTACCAGATTCTATACCTCCATCACTATTCTCACTAATATGGTCCCATTTCAGTTTCTTCATCCTTGTCATTCACCTTGCCAATAATAACACTTAGCCTACCCTATAGCTTAACTTTGTTCCTTTTGTTACACGCCCTTTAGGTTGTCCTTTTATTTATTTCCTTTGTCTTACCCAAAATAGAACTTGACTATTCTATCACTGATTCCATTCTTCTTCCTAACATGACAGCTGTACTTGCTGACTATATCTTTCAGAGTCTCTACCGCGTTATCACATATCTGTGCCACTCAGATTTGGTCCTTTGACCACTCTAGCTAGTACTTCCACTGGCATTTAGATTATATTGCATATGCAATCAATTGTCCAAACTTTCATTCTGTACTTTCTCTATCCATTAGCCTTCTCTGATTTATCTTATTTAATTTATTACTCTTAATACTGTTATAATTAGATTATACTATTGTTTTGAACAATATGAAGTTAGAAAAGAAATCAGGAAATTACAGTCATACTTTTATTGTATGATCTCTATTCTTATCCTTTAGCTTACATAATATCCTTACTACCTCGAGAACTGATTTTGCAGTAATTTTATTTATTTGTTATTATTATTATTTTCCATGTTTACTCAATTAGCCAAAACTTAAGATTCCGGGCACCCAAACACGTCATCCAATTCAAAGGATTTACATCCCTCGTGATCTGATTATATATAATTCCTATAATGGAACTTGTATCCTCTGCAGGATACCCGAGCCAACTACTCTCTACCACACTCTATAGTCCCATCTGGGACACTATTCCATAAGTCATCATTATCAGCAATAACCTTCGATCCCTTCTGAAAAGATAGGACTATACCCTAACTTGCTGCAACAAAGGTACTGCATTTACCACCTTGCCCAAAACCATGTCAAATTAATGTCTCCTTTATCATATCATAGCTTTGTAAATCATCAATTCATAATTTCGACCTTCTCTAGGTAGTAGGGTTGTACTTTATTCCATACTGATACACATAAGGTATACTATTCTCACTAAGCTCTAAGCAAAATGTTTGTCATACTACAAAAACGATCCAAAATTCCATACTGAAGACTAGATGATCTCACTCTATAAGTGTCACCTTTACTTTGCAACTAGTCCGAAACCTCTGGTCTGATGGCAACTCTTACTGTAACTCTAGCTCATGCTAGGGTAACTAAGTCACTGACTCTAGTTATCACCCAGCTGTGACCTTTCAATATTCTAACTCTAGACCCCTAACTAGGAGTTCCCAACTCCTCTGCAGATATAGAACTCTGTTCTGGCATAACTGTACCAAAACAGAAGCCATCCGTAAACACCCTCATTATGGAGCACCACGGGGATGCACGCAGCTCTACACAATAATCTCATGTCGGTACTGTAATCTGCAGCTTACAGAGCAGACATTGAGAACATTGTATAGTTAAACGATACGTCCCGACAGACTAGGTCTCCCAATTTCTTATCTCTTTTGAATCTTCTATTATCAAAAACTTATTCTAACTGGGTCATTTACTGATGATTGCCAGCAGTGGTATCCTCATCCTTATCTAGGCTAACTATACTTTCAAGACTCACTTTTATGTACTCGTGCCTTGCACGAAATGGGCACACCATTTAAACCCATACTGACAAAAATATAGTATTTATTGGAGTACATATCCTCATGATAGACCTCAACATGTCTGCTAACTCTATTTCACCTTTCTATGTACTCCACGAAAATCGAAACACTAACTGAGGCACTTTTATAGTTCCCGAGGTATAACGCAGAATCTAGAAATAAGGAATTACAAAAAAAGACGAAACAGAATCCTATACTCCGCATGAACATCCTAACAAGACTCCTTTTACACTCCCAATTATATTATTTCCCATGAATCTAGAGCCTAAGCTCTGATACCAACTTTTTCACGACCCAACCTATGGGCTGGACCGGCACTAGGACCTGGGCCAGCTTAAAGCCCCCGAGGCCCGTAGTAAGCCTAACTATTCCTCAAATCCATAACCAGGCCCACAATTTAGACCCAATATGCATATAAGATAATTTAAATTAAACTGTTATAATTTCATTTCGGGCCAACTTAGCCCTGAAATTTTCAGAAAACTAAAATCAGGGGATCCCAGCTAACCCTGTTACCTCATTTACAAACTGTTTAATACCATACAAATCTTCATTTATAAATCTCAAAAATTTAAATTAACACAATTTCTAACAAGGTCCACACTATTACTAACACATGTGGAGTTCTAGATTTTAAAATTAGAAAAGATAGTAAAACAATTAAATAATCAACGTTAAACCTGCGAGGAAGAAAAGCAGTTACTCAGAAATAACTCCTCCCGTGGCACGGAAAAAATATTGAACAGGAGTGAGCGTTCGACTCAGAGAGTAAAATATCAATTTTAACCATAATCTCTATAACTATTTAAAGCTAATGTACCCTGTAGAGTGAAATGCAACATCAACATCAATTGCACATCATAACATCAAAAAGGTAATTTGGAGCACTCACACACCCAGTAATATCAATCATAATATATGGGAGCTGATCCCCTATACAGCTCTCTTAAATCTAACCTGGTGCCAGCGAAGAACTCAAGCCGGACTTTCGCTTAATAAACCAAATCGGGGTCCCAGCGAAGAACTCAAGCCGTGATTACCCTCGAAGGATCGGGTCCCAGCGAAGATCTCAAGCCGTGTCTACCCGTCCTATCCATAGTCCACACCACATCACACGCACGCTAACGCATGCACATTGCTCCAAATTACCACAACAACATCCATGGCACTTTAACAGTTGTGAATGCAACATAAAACGTGCCTAGAGTTTAACTACATAGATACATACATATAAGTGATGCATGGGCATGCTTAAACATATAATAATATCGAAATTACAATTAAAATTAATATTTTACTCACAGTACACCGATAACTATTGTGGCTGCTGGATGCCAAAAAATAGCTGACCTCGATCACCTAATAATTAAATTATAAATTTATTAGTACTAAATTAAGATAAAACTCTAAAGAGGCAATAGACAGCCTAATTCATGCCGGAAATCCGGCAGAGTTTTCCCTATACCTGGGACCTACTCAACCTGCAAAAAGGCTCAAATAACACTTCTAAATTCTCAATTCCTACAACCACATCTCATCAATATCACATGGCTCCTCCTGGGCCCTCCAAATCAGACAATACTCAAAATCTTAAAAATTACGTTTTAGTCCCTATAATTGACATTTTTCAAAAATCCACTCAAACAAGCTTTAAAAATTCTAAAATTTTGCCCCGCAGTCCTTAATAATATTATAAGGCTATTGCAAAATGAATTGTAATTTTCTAATCACCCATGAATATTTTATTCAAGAAATTTACTCAATTCCATAAGTTTTCAACAGCTAACATATTCTTAAGTCAACCCAATTCAATATTCACATATTTAAACCTCCATCCTCAAGCTTCAACCAATAATATAAAATTTAAATATCTTAATTTCAAATAATCTTATATGCCCATAGGCTAAAAATCTAACTAAAATCCATCTATATTTTTTTTCAAAAATATTCTACAATTACTCAAAAATTCAACTAACACCATAGAATATCTCCAAATAATTTTACTTTCATCATATATTTTTCTTAGAATTTTTCTCCAATTTTTTCTGTTTAAGAAACACTGTATTTATGTTACACAGATAGAGAAATAATAAAAATAGTCTTATCCAAAGTTTATCTGTGTCTCAAAAATTCCAAAAATTTATGAGGAAGCCTCTGGAAGTTGAATAATCTCCATAGCCCACCGGAGCCACCGCCAGAACCACCACGCACGGTGGCCGGCCTCCGGTCGTCGGCGACATTTGCCGGATCTGATCATACCACCATATTCCTCTCCTCTTCCTCAGTCCATAGGTGGTCTCGGATCGTCGATCCAACGGTCGGATCGTCGTAGATCTGACGAAAAGCTTGAAAAATCAGAAACTTCTCACCTCCATATCTCACTCATCCGACCTCCATTTGCTGCAAAATTGGTATCAAAAGAAAGCTCTCGGAACAAGCTTTCCAACGCCACCTGAATCGCCTCGATCGGACGTCGGATGAAGCCGGAATCGCGCCGGAAAGCCGCTGCCCACTGTGCGCGCGTTTTCTCTCTCTTCTCCCTCTCTTGCCGCCGTTTTTGGTGGTTATGGCCGTCGCCGAAGAGTCGCCGGCCGGGTGGAGAGCTGCTTGGGAGTCACCGGCCGGTCACCGGAGAAGGAAGAAGAAGAAGAGAGGGGAGGAGAGGAGAGAAGGGAAAAATTGGGGGGGGGGGGGGTCCTCCCGTTTTTGAAATAATATATATGTATTTTTTAAAACTTTGGCAGTGACAGTGGAAATCCACTGTCACACGCCAAAGTCTCATCATTTCATTTTTTTTTTCTCCTAGATGTTACATTTTGGCCGACTTGTCCAGTTAAATAAATAATTATTATGATCTAAAATATGAATAAATATTGTTAAAAATTAAATTAAAAATGAGTAGAAAAGAAAAGAAAAAGAAAAAGAAAATGAAAATGAAAGAAAATACCTAATTATGACATCATATGATGTCATTAAAAACCTATCCACTAATCACAACTTGACAAGCCTCTTAAAAGGGATAAAAACTAAATAAAAATGAGACAAAATGAAAAACAATTCTGCACTCATCTTCCCCATTCAGCCGACACACTTTTCTCTAAACCTCCATGAGTGTTGTTTCATCTCTTTCTTCCATTTCCCATGAATTCTCACTACTAAACCCTAAGCATCTTTCATTAAAACTTGTCTACACCTCTTGAAAAAGTGTTTGGCTGCAAAGAAAAGCCAAAAAAGTGAAGGAAAATTTAAGATTGGATGAGGAAAAATTCTGCTCACACAAGGTTTAGTGCCTATTTCTTCTCTTTTTCTTTAGATTTTTTGCTAGTAACATTATTTATGCTAGGAAATTGAGAAAATTGAATAAATATGGGCATGTTTGAGCCTCTACAAATTTTGGCAGCTGTATGGGGGGAAGTACTTATAATTATTTTGATGGATTAAAGTGGATTAGAGGTGGTGTTTGAAGTGAATATGTAGAGTGATAATGAATTAGGATGTTTAATTGATGTATGTGCATGAATGGACATTTGAAAACTAGGGTTTGAGGCATGAAGTTAGGGTTTGCTCATGTAATGGTATATTAACACTGTAATGGTCAATTAGTGACCATTTGAATGTGTGTGAGGAGGAATTGAAGTGAGAAAGGATAATGGAGTTGAGTTTAGGCATGCTGCCCTTGGTGACCTGTAGGACTGGTTGTGAATCCAGCAGGTTTGGGTAGCTCTAAATGGAGTTGTATAGGTTTAATTGGTGTAGGTCCAATTGGACATAAAACTACACACATAATGGCACAACTTTGGTGAAGAAACCCTGCCCAGAAAACCAAACCAAATTGACCTAAAAATTACCCTAATCAGGGTGACTTGCATTCTGCCTGGGCAAAATGACTAAATGAATAGTATTTATTCATTTGATCATAACTCAGTGTAGAAAGGTCCAATTGATCTGAAATTTTACCAAAAAATAGCTGAGATATAGACCTACAACTTTCATGAATAGCACAAATCCAAATTCTGATCATAACCTAGTCAAATTGCCAACCAAACTTAGGTTACAAAATCTGGCAGAACCAAATTGCCCAGAAATTCTGGGTACAGGTCAATCCGGCCAATTATGATAAATGACTATAACTTGAGCTACAAAACTCCAAATGGAGTGATTCAAAAAAAAAATGTAACTAGACATAATAAGGAACAACTTTCATGAAGACAATTTTGTCAAATTCTTACTGTACAAATGACTAATGAAATAGTAAACCTAGGGTATGAAATCTGAAAATTTTGAATAACATAAGATAAGCTTTGAAATGGTATTAGAAATCAATACCAACAAAAATAAAATACAAAATGTGGTATCTTGGAGTACTTAGGTTCAATAAATTTATTATATATTAAAAAGTCAACAATTTGAGTGAATAGTAATGTGAATAGTAGTACAAAGACACAAAGTGTAAGAACTATATTGTTAAAGGGAAATTAAGGCCATAAATTTGAAATCCATGAAATGCTCATGGATTGCTTGAAACATGTAAAGTAAGCCACCTAATTGATGTGAATAGGTAGTTAGGGCTGATATGCCTATCACAAATAGAATTCATAAAATGAATAAATGAGAAAGGAAAAATGTTTTGAATACAATGGTACATGTGAACCATTATTTTGAATTATGATCAATATGAATAACATAATGAATGAATAAATGAACCATATTAATATATGAATGAGACATTAGTTCTCATTATTATAGAGTACAATGGTATAAAAGGACAATTGATGTGAATTGTGATCATATAAATGATCAAATGAATTTATAAATTATAATTGAAATTATTATGAAATAATGACGTCATAAAACATAATATATTAATATTTAATGATATTATGTGCCCTTGTATTGGCTAGACATGTGTGTCAGATTGGATAGTTTGGCATGCAAATAGGGTATTATTTTAGCAGTACTGCGAAAAGCTTTATGCCTGTATTCATGGCTTTATGTCCGTATTCATGGCTTTATGCCCGCACTCATGGCTTAATGCCCGATTATGTGTTATCATGGCTTTTTAGCCATACTGGCTGCATACGTGGTTGACGTTCTGCGTCCCATGGTATGACGGCCCGAGGCACCGCCGTGTCCAGTGCCAATGACCCATTATCCGTTTAGTCAGCCTGTCGTAGGTTACTTGGATAGTCTAATTTATTAAAATAAGTTATGAATATTAGCAATTAAAAATGCTAGAAAGTAAATAAATGAGAAGAAGTTCTGAAATAAATTAGATTAGCTCCAAAAATTTATTCCTTAGAATGATCTGAAGTAAATTAAACTAATTCTAAAAATTCTAAATATTATGAAATGATTGTAAACAACTTAAAAAGTATCAAGGAAGTGATAAAAAGACTAGTAGAAGAATTATAACTTAAATAACATTACAAATGTGATTTTCATAAGAATATAAGTATAAGTATAAATTTTAGATTTATTTATACATTATATAAATGATTATTGTAAACTTATGAAAGAAGTGATTCTAGAGCGCAACATAAAAGACAAAATATATATTGTATGGAAAATTTCATTTGAACCCAGTAAAATTCTTGAGTATAGAAAATATGCTCCAATTATTTTTACTTGTTATATTATTTCCTTGTTACATTATTGCACCACTAAGCAGCAATGCTTAGCGCGATGGATTTGTTTCCTCACGCAGGTACTGAAGTTAAAGCCCAGCGAATACCAAATAGAGATTTTGGAGTTCTGATCTGTAGAGTATTCAAGGTTGTCACCTCCTCAGCAATGCATGTAGATAGGGCCCATATAGATCATATTATGTATTTTGTACATTATAATTAGTTATTATTTGTAATGTAAACTATGAATGTTATGTTGAGATATAGATTATGGAACTGTAATTAATTTGTAGATCATGTAAATCATGAATTTATGTAATCATTCTGTAAATCATGTAAATTAATGAAACTTAAGAATTTATATATATAAATTGTGCATGAATGGAAATGTATGGAATTCAATATGAAATTGAGATATATGAAAGAGTATGTGAATTACAAGAATTGAATGTGAGATGAATATGATGAGCATGAATGATATTTTTATTGTAAAATATTATTGAAAATTTTAAGCAGGTGAATAGTGAAATACGTCAACTGATAATAAAATAGGGAAAACTCTGCTGGTTTCTCTCTGGTGAAAAAATAATTAATATTAAAATATAATGAGATCAAATTATTAAAATAATAAAGCAAGACAAGATAGGATGCTCCAGCACCGAATGTAGCACACTTCGCTCGGCTACACTGTAGTCGGGTGAGGGGTGTCACATGGTCAATTCACCCTTAGAGGTGACTCTTGGCCTAAAGATCCATTAAAATGTAGGAAATTAAAATTATGAAAAATGGATTAAAAGTGGAGAGATGAATGGAAGAAAGGAAAAAGGAAAGGAAAGGAAAATATAAATAAAGGGAATTATGACATCATTAGTGTGTAAGCATGACACAATAATAATTATAATTTTTAATTTATGAAATTTATAGATAAGTAACACTATAAAAAGACAAATGAAAAAAAAAAAGAATTAAAATTATTCTCTTCTTCTTCTTTTGCCGTCTTCCCTCTCTCTCATCTCTCTCATTTCTCTCACTTCCTCCATTGATAAGGGTTAGAAAGCTTGAATTCCCTTAGTTTCTTCCCATAGATTCCCTAAACCCCAACACAAAATCTCACCCTTAGACCTAGATAAATCAATTGGGAGAAAAAAGGAAGAGGAAAATTAAAGAATTGGAGCTTTGGAAAATCTAACAAAGAGTTAAGTTAATTTAATCTTCTCCTTTAATATAATTGATTGAATTGAGTGCGAAATAGATGAATTTAATTGAAGAACATGAAAATCATGCATGATTGGGAAAGGAAGAAATTTCGTCCAGCCATGGATTTGTGAGGAAATGATGTGAATTAATCCAATTAAATGTGTATCCATGGTTAGATGAATGAGAATAGGTGATTTGTACACTTTAATTTTATGAATTATGATAAATGGACAATTAGGGTTCTTGGTGATTAGGAAATTTGGAAAAATTAGGGATTTTGATAAATTGATGACCAATTACATTATTGATCCTTAAATTGGTCAATTGGTGTGCTTACAAGTGCATGTGAATGCATGAAATTGAAATGGGATTGATTGTGGTAATGGCCAAATTCTTGCAGCTTGACCCTTATTCACTTAAATGGCTATAAATGGAATTCTGTTGCTCCAATTGGTGTGAGGCCAATTGGGGATGAAAACAGGGTCATAATGCAACAATTTTCATGCAGAAACCTTGCCCTAAAATTGACCCCAAGTGGACCTAAAATCTACTTGAATCTGGATTTGGTACCCTGTTACTGGGCAAAATTGATCAAATGAATAGTATATGTTCAAATGGTCATAACTTTGTGTAGAGAGTCCAAATGACCTGATTTTTGAACCATTGGAATTTAGACATAGTAGAACAACTTTCATGAAGAACACAAACCCAAATTCGGATCATAACCTAGTCAAATTGCCAACCAAATTTGGCTCACTAAATTTGCAAGAACCTAAATTGCCCAGAATTTCTGGGTTTTGACCAATCCAGCCAGCCTTAGTAAAAGTGGCATAACTTGAGCTAAAAAACTCCAAATAGAGTGATTCAAAGGGGGAATTAAACTAGACACATTAAGGAACAACTTTGATGAAGAAAGTTTGACCAAATTTCCACTGTAGATAGGTTCAATAGAATAGTAAACCCAAGTGACTAAAACTGAAATTTTGAAATTTTTCTTAGGGAGTTTTGAATTTCAATTGGCAATCAGTGTCAACACAATTGTAACCCAAAATATGGTTTGTGGGTGTAGTTAGAACGAGTATACCTGTTAAGTATAAAAAAGTCAATATTTTACCTAATTGATCAAATGAATGGTAACCCCATAATCTCAAATACAAAGAATTCAACTTAGAAGACCTTATAAGTAAATTTTAAATGCAAAATTTTATTGTTAGAATTATTGAAAGTAATTGGGAATGAGTATTGAAACACTTTAAATTATGTGTTTGAGTTGAAAAGGAGCCCTCTAAGGAAGGGCGAAGTGTAGACTAAGTGAAGGCTAATATAAGAGGTTTGTGCACAATAATTTTTGACTTCTTGTTTGCTGCTTGAAAAATTTATTTGAATGTGTATGGTGAACAATTTGTGCTTATTATGGCCTTGAGAAATGTTGTGTTGCCTATTTTGTAATTGAAAATTCGGAATGAAAATGTTTAGTGCTTTGCATGAAATGTTTGAATGATGTGATTTTGAAATGGATTTCAAGATTACTTTTGGCATGGCAATATCATTGTGTGCCTTCTCCATTTATGGGGTTGAGATTGACTATGTTCCTCCCTCTCTAGCTTGCTAGTTTGAGGTCGAGATTGGATGAGTACTCATATAGCTAGCTAGCCACCTCCCTTATTGATTTCAATTAGTGGGGTTGAGATTGCTTTGTCGTGGTGTACAACATGGGATTGTTTAGAAATTTTGTGTAATGACCTAAGTTGTGTTATTGATTGACAACACAGTGATTATAATTTATTTTGATAAAATAATGTTAAAAATGTTGACATCAATTTTACGAACTGTGATTGTGAAAAGTTTTAAATTTCTGTTTATTGATGAATGCCTTTATTTTTTAATGACTTTAAAATTTATTGTTGTGCACCACTGAGTATAGTACTCAACGATGGCTTTTTCTTGCTGTTGCAGACAGGGGGAAAGAAAAGGCAGTAGAGTGAGCTGCTTTTAACTGCAGTGAAGGGACTTGCTTTGGATTTTGTACAGGTGTAAAATTTTATACCCTTGTAAATTTATTTTGGTATAAATTAGTTGTTCATATGTATTGTAGAACTTTATGAGTAGTTGTACCTTAAAGTTTGTATTAATAATATTTTTGATTTTCCTTTCTGTCAATTGAGATTTTTGTATGTAAATTGAATTAAATTAAATGATAATGAGGTTTATTGAAAATGTGTTGCATTGTGTTGATTGAGGTGAATTGTGTTGGAAATTATTGGAGTTATGGTTGAAATACATGTTGGGAGTGTTTTTAACAGGTTTTGAAGAACTATTTTCTCAAATTACAGTCGGTACTCTGCCGAAATTTTTATAAAATTTTTAAAATGTTGAATTAATCAAAATTGTAACTTGTGACCTAAACTCCCATTAAAGACTTTTAATAATGATTCAACTTCACGTTACATCTTAAAATGAATTGAATTTGATTTAAAATCCCTTGTAGTATATTTAATAAGTTATCGGTAGGTGAAGTTCGTTAATTTATCAGGTATACTACGAGATCATGTAATGCCTTACGGAGGGGTAAGGTGTGACATATTTTAGTGGTATCAGAGCCATGTTTTGAATGAGTTTTGAACTATGCATTTGAATTATTTTCTTGATAAGTACAACTGCTCAAGTGTTTTTAATTGATACATATAATGCATTTACATCATGAATATAAACTAATAGGGATAATCCTCCTTGTGTTGGCTGACAGGGAGTAGAGAATCTCTATAAGTGAAATGAAGGAAGGAGACCACTTAGTTGAGCAATCAATTGAGGCTGAGGCACAAGAGGAAGCCCCAGCTTTACAGAATGCTAGTGGGTCAGCTATACCAGCTTCACCCTGCAGGATGGAAGCATGAAAAATATAAGTTTATACCATTGAATTAAAAAATTTTCACCTAGGGTCACATGTATCATGCAAGTTTTATTTTTATCTATTTGATTTCAATGATAAACAACATATTAAAACTCTTTTAATATGCTTTTGGATCTGTATTTGCTATTTAAGATTTTAGAATTAATCAGATTAATTTTAGAACCCTATATTAAATCAAGAATAAATACACTAACCTCTTGATGCACTGCAGCGTATTTGTGCCTTTGGGATGCGTCTTTAGGACACCGGATGTTGTCCCTCTAGCTTGTCCACACCAAGATCACCTATGGCAGCCCTTGAACAGCTTTTAAAGCTTTTTCTATTATTTAGAAAATCAAGTTTTGCCTTTTAAGAGATTAAAGATGTAAACAGGACACTAGAAACAATTTCTAGTATTTTTAATTCAAGAGATTGTTTGCTAATCTCTTGGAATTGATGAGAGATGAAGAAGAAGAGAGAATGGGAGCCTCAAGGGTGGCGGCACAAAGGAGGCAGCAGTTGATTGTTATTTTTTTCTTTTCACAACAACACTTATATAGCTAGGTCACCACTTAAAACCCTTGCCACATGTCACCTTCTGATTGGCTCTAGGTTTAATTGACCCAATCACATTATGCCAAGTGTCAAACCTATATTTAATCTTAATTTTAATCATCTTACATGATTAAAAGACATTTGGCAAGCTTATGTATAGTGCCATGTGTCACCATCACATGGTGCCACATGTCACTCTGTGAAATGACCAAAATGCCCCTGTGTCTTAATTTTGAGTTCTCAACCCAAAATAATTATTTCTCTTCTTCTAATCAATTTATATCAAATATAAATTAATTAATTAATCTCTATTAATTAATTTCTCATTAATTAAATTCATATTTAAACACTTTAAATATAAATTTAACTTATACTATATATCTAATAATCTAGATTTGGTTTCAAGCCATGCTAGGGACTTTGCAATCTAATTGCAAACCCAACCTATTTAATTAATCAATTAAACTCTTTAATTAATTAATTAAATCATATTTAATTTGCAATCTAATTGCAAACCCAACCTATTTAATTAATCAATTAAACTCTTTAATTAATTAATTAAATCATATTTAATTTGATGATTACTTGTGTATATGTGTGACTTACTAGGCTCATCACTAATTGGCAATGAGACATGATATCAACACTTAATATCATCAGAACTCCTTCTTACCATAAATGATTTCTCTAAATCATTTTATGCACCTCATAAACCATGGTTAACACCTAGCATAGCATGCCATGGCCACCCAATCAGTAATAAGGTTTAACTTAAATGAACCTATAATCATATGTTACCATGCACTAGAATCTCTCTGTTACAAAATCCCAATTCAAGCTGGAGTCATAGTTTATGTCAAACCCCATTTGCTATGAATATTATGTTCTCTTTTAATTCCAGTTCTTGATTAAAAAGATTTTCTCATCAGAAACTCTTTTCTGATTAAATCTATTTGTCCTGGCCAGGAACTTGAAACATCAAGAATAATTAAATGAACATAGGATTTTATCCCTATTTACTTAGAGGAACAGATTCCATCTTGATCAACACCTACCTCCATATATAACTAGTAGGAGCCAACACATGCCCATATACCCATACACAGTACAAGTATGAAAGTAGTATCAAACTCAAACCACCTATATACAAGATAATTGTGCTATCTCAGGTCTAAAGATTATATGCACTGATATGATTTATGATAATACATTGACAACAGTAAACTCCATGTGCTTGTCATAAGCGTCACTGGTTCGACCTACTTATCATGTATAAGTGCCTATCATGTTTGTTATATGGCATGAGACTCACCATTCTATCTTATTTATATCTCATATAAATAACTTGGGAACAAACATGAATACAATCTTTCTGGATAAGTCATGTCCTTATTGTGAAGTATGCTCGATTGTGAACCTATTTATGATACTTTGTACTAGAAATACTGTCACTCATATTCTTAACAACTTAAGAATATAATTCTAACAAAATATCAATGGACCTTTTCTATTACACATAAATATATTATGTAAACGGAAAAGTGGAAATGCCTTTTATTAATAAAAACATGTACAAGATACATATTAAATGATATGCTCTAGGGCATATTACTAACACACCCATGCCGCTGTTTCTTGCTTAGTTTGCTCAGCAGATGGCTGCATTATTCCAATAAATGGCTTGAAGTATCCCACCCAAATCCCAACTCAAACACCAGTAGTGCAACCCCAACCTCCAGCCAGACAGTATGATAAACTGATAAAGTATGGGGCAATTGAATTTAAGGGAACTTTGTATCCGCTAGAAGCTAAGCAGTAGGTTGGAGAGAATGGAAAGGGTGTTTAAGAAGCTACACTGTACAGAAGAACTAAAGTTCGAGTACACTGTTTCTTTGCTGCAATGAGATGCATATGAGTGGTGGAAGACCATCCCCCATAGTCTAGTGGAGCCCCCAATCCTCACATGGTCGGATTTTCTGAGGGATTTTCAGCAAAAATGGGTCTCTGACACATATGTTCACATGCATTTGTGTCACACCTTACCCTCTGTAAGGCATAACATGATCCCGTAGAATACCTAATGAACTACTGAACTTCACCTAACGATTTAAGTACCCTACAAGGGATTTTAAAACCATTTTCTTACTTTTTAGAAGTGGTGAGCATTTCTTATTTTTAAAAGTAGTTTAAAAACTAGTTCAAAATTTTGTCCATTTTTATTTTTCTGCAATTTTTAGAAAAATTTCAGTAGAGAACCGTCTATATTTAGGGAAAACAGTTCTTAAAAAACCTATAAAAACACTTCCAATAATTCTTTTTCATCATAATCCATCACTACCACAACAAACTCAACATCAATTTTTCCCAAACTCCAAAATTCCAACATAATTATCAATTTCAATATCATAAAAAATAATACTAAATAATTTCATTAAAGTAAAATCAATTTACATTCATCAGCCAAACTTTACATAAGCAAATCCAAAATAATATTATTATAAACTCTATACAACTGCTCATGACCAGTTATTACATGTACATACATTTACATACATCAAAATAAATATTACAAACAGGGTATAAAATATACCCGACAAAACTTCAGGGGGTGTAGCTCCAAGATCTTTAGCAGCTCACTCTACTGCTCCTCTAGTCTCTATATCTGCGATAGCAATAACAGCCATCGCTGAGTACTATGACTCAGTGGTGCACAAAATACTAAAATACATTTATGCATAATTCAAAACACATTTATTCAAATATTGAACAGAAAATGAGAAACAGATATAAAACATGATTTATAAACTTTTAGTCTAAACAATTTCATTTAGGAATTCTCAAAACAAATTTCATAAAAACACACAGTTTTATCATGCCATTCAAAACAATAATCATCTCAATAGCCAGAGGCTTATGAGAAATCACATCACAAGGGTAGCTAGCTCAAATATATGGATATCCATTCAATTTCTTTTTCTACTGGCACACACCTCAACACTTCAGCCAGAGAAGGAATCAAAATTCGAAACTATTTCTTCCCACTAGTCATTCTAGTGAGGTATTCAAATATATGGTCATGACACTGTGGTTTCAAAACTATCTTTACAATTTACTAAACATTTATTGCCATTTCAAACACATGCAAGTAAACTTTCAATAATTTAAGTCAAAAGCATAATACACATTTTGCAATGTAAGTAATTCATTTCATGCACTTTGTAAGTGAATTTTAAATAATAGCGATGTTGTGCACTGTCACATCTTACCCCTCTGTAAGGCATAACATGATCCCGTAGAATACCTAATGAACTACCGAACTTCACCTATCGATAACTCATTAAGTACCTTACAAGGAATTTTAAAACAATTTTCTTACTTTTTATAAGTGGTGAGCATTTTCTAATAGGTATCAAAACATTTAATTAGAATTTGAAAACTAGTTAAGATTTTCGTCCCATTTTATTTTTCTGCAAATTTTATAAAAATTTTGGCAGAGTGCCGTCTATATTTTAAGAAAATAGTTCTTCAAATACCTGTAAAAAGCACTTCCAAAGATTTAGCTCAACAACTTCATCATTTCAACATCCATCCCAACCAATTTCAACATCATTTCTCAATTTCCAAAATTCAAGATTATCAAAATACCATAATTCAATTTCATTTAAATTAAAACAAAATATTTCCATTCATATTTCAAGAAAGATAAAACAATTTATATACATCATTCCAAAAATTTACATTAGGAAAAATCCAAACCAAAATTAATTACAAGCTTTCTACAGTAGTAGGAGCTGGACCAAATCTAGGAGCACTAGTGTAATCTTTTTGCAATGTGACCCTTGCCTCCACAGTTAAAACAGGCTCCTGTTGCCTAATAGCATTCTCCCCCATGAACCTTGCCACAAGTCTCACAGGGGCGGGGAGGTTGTAAACCCCTATTTGACTGCTGACCAGACCTAGGGGGTCTCTGTCCAGAGAATCTGCCCCTTCCAAACCTTTCACCTCGACCTCTGCTAGGTCCCCCAAATTTCTTTTTCTTTCCAGAGGTACCACTAGGACTTTGCTCTACTGACTTTTCCCCCTTGTCTTTCTCTGATTTTTTAGCTTTCTCTAATTTTTCTTTTGCTGGGGTCGCTTCTGATTCAATTCTTTCCAACTCAAGTACTTGAGAAACTAGCTCTGAGAAATTATTGTGTTTGAATCCCACTACTTGCATCCGTAGGCTAGGCTTTAAACCCTTCTCAAATCTCTTGCACCTTTCCTTGCTCGTAGAAAGGAGACTCCCAGCATAGTGGCTTAAGCAGGAGAACTCCCTCTCATATTCTACCACTGATTTACTCCCTTGCTTTAGACTTAGAAATTCTTGTAGTTTTTGATCCACGTATGCATCTGGGATGTATTTCTGTTTGAATTCTCTAATGAAGTCATCCCAGGTCAGTACTGGTGGTTCAGCCAAGCTATGGAGGATGGTCTTCCACCAATCATATGCATCCCCTTGCAGTAACGATACTGAGTACTCAAATTTTAGTTCATTTAGCAGTGCAGCTTCTTGAACACTCAGTCCATTCTTTCCAGCCATTGCTCTGCCTTTAAAGGGTCTATTGTACCCTTAAATTCCGTAGCCCCATACTTCAACAGCTTGTCATACTGCCTGACTGGAGCTTGAGGTTGCACCACCAGAGTCTGGGATGGAGCTTGAGCAGGCATAGCCCTAGCCATTTATTGAAACATTGCCGCCATCTGCTATGAAAACTGTGCAGGAAACTGCGGTATTTGTGGGGTTGGTGCCACTGACCCACTGACATTCTGTAGAGTTGGGGCTTCCCCTTGTGCCTCAGCTTCAACAGATTGCTCAACAGAGCGATCCCCTTCTTCCATTTCAATCTGAAGTTAGGATATCTCCTGAATAAATAACACAAGGAGATTCCCTCCATTAGTTCATATTTATGATGTAATGCATTGTATGTAACAGATAAGGACATTGAGCAGTTGTACTTAACAAAGAAAAGACACAAATTCACAAGTTAAAACGTACTTTAAAAATTTGCTCTGATACCACTAAAACATGTCACACCTTACCCCTCTGTAAGGCATAACATAATCCTGTAGAATACCTAATGAACTACCGAACTTCACCTATCAATAACTCATTAAGTACCCTACAAGGGATTTTAAAACAATTTTCTTACTTTTTATGAGTGGTGAGCATTTTCTAATAGGTATCAAAACATTTAATTAGAGTTTGAAAACTAGTTAAGATTTTTGCCACATTTTATTTTTCTCCAAATTTTATAAAAATTTCAGCAGAATGCCGTCTGTATTTTGAAAAAACAGTTCTTCAAATACCTGTAAAAAGCACTTCCAAAGATTTATCTCAACAACTTCATCATTTCAATATCTATCCCAACCAATTTCAACATCATTTCTCAATTTCCAAAATTCAACATCACCAAAATACCATAATTCAATTTCATTCAAATTAAAACAAAATATTTCCATTCATATTTCAATAAAGATAAAACAATTTATATACATCATTCAAAAAATTTACGTTAGGAAAAATCCAAACTAAAATTAATTACAAGCTTTATACAACTTTATACAACTCTATACAACTCTATACAACTTTATACAACTGCTCATAACCAATTTTACATGTCCATACAGTTACATACATTTACATACATCAAAATAATTTTTACATTCAGGGTATCAAATATACCCTATAACTTCAAAGTAGGTAGCTCCTCAATCCTCAGTAGCTCACTTTGCTGCTCCTCTAGTCTCTATATCTGCGACAGCAATAATAGCTATCGCTGAGTACTAGGACTCAGTGGTGCACAACATACTAAAATAATCTTTATGCAGAATTTAAAATATATTTATTCAAAAATTAAACTGAATAAGTGATATCAATACAAAACATGATTTCCAAGATTTTAGTTCAAACAATTTTATTTCAAAAGTCTCAAAACCATTTACATAAAACCACACAGTTATATCATGCCATTCGAAACAAATATAATCTCAATAGCCAGAGGATAAGGAGAAGTCACAACACAAGGCTAGTTAGCTCAAATATATGGGAACCCATTCTTTTTCTTCTTCTACTGGCACACACCTCAACACTTTAGCCAGAGAAGGAATCAAAATTCAAAATTGATTTCCCCCACTAGTCATGCTAGTGAGGTATTCAAATATATGGTCATGACACTATGGTTTCAAAACTATCTTAACAATTTATCAAACATTTATTGCCAAATCAACCACATACAATTAAACTTTACAACAATTTAGGCCAACACAACTTGTTCATTTTAATCACAAAGTTGCAATCAAAATAAATCACAATTCATTTTATATAATTGCAAAAGAAATTTAAAGACAAATTTCATGTTGTGCACAAACCTTATACGAGTCACCTCTTGGCCTTGACTCGATCTCTCGGGTTCTTTTCCGGTATTCTTTTTCACTGAAACACATAGTTTCACAGTGTTTCAGTCTCATGACTTAACATAAATCCAAAAATAAATTCAAATTGACTTTTACCTAGCTTTAATATGCTAAAATTGGCATTCTTTAAAATTTGTGTTTCGAGGTTACTATTCATGATACTATTCAAGTCAATTTGTTGACTTTCTAAGGCTTAATAGGTATGAGAATTCCAACTTCAACTGCATACTACATTTTGGTTGCCTAATTTATTGGTTTTAGTTATTTTCTCAAAACTTAAGTCTTTTACACAAAATTTCAAATTTTCAGTTTTGGTGTCTTATGTTGCACTGTTCCATTGGTCATGTTGCACTGTTCCATTGGTCATGTTGCTGTTAGAATTTGGCTAAGTTTTCTTCATAGAAATTGTTCTTTATTGTCTTAACTTTATTCTCCTTTTTGAATCACTCTATTTGGAGTTTTGTAGCTCAAGTTATAGCCATTTGAATCATAGTTACCGGATTGGACTTAACTAGATTTCTGGGCAAATTTCTGGGTTCTGGCAGTTTTAGGTCACCAACTTTGGGTGGCTAAATGACTTGGTTAAGGGCATAATTTGGGTTTATATTCTTCATGAAAGTTTTAGGTCTATATCTCAGATTTCTATTGGTAAAATTTCAAGTCATTTAGTCCTGCCTAGCCTAAGTTATGGCCAAATGAATAAACACTGTTCATTTGGTCATTTTTGCAAAGGTCAGATTGCCTAAGTTCGGATTTGGTCAATTTGTTCACTAGGTTTCGGTCACTTTTTGGGCATGATTCCTAAATGAAAAATGTGTCATTTTGTGTCTAGTTTCATTCCCAATTGGTCTCACACCGATTGGGCTTGTAAATTTTCAGTTTTAGTCCCTGAAAGGGACCTTGGTCATGCCGCCTGCATACTGCTCACATCCAATCCAAATCTAAACCTAATTCTAACACTTTCAACATACCTCAATTGGTCACAAATGACCATTTCTCAACTCCAACAAGGTCAAAAACATCATTTAACAAATTTTCACATTTTTGTCTTCCAAACCCTAGGTGCCAAAACCCTAACTACACTAATTGTTACATTTAATTAATTCTAAGCTTACTAACATCACTCCATCACTCAATTAAGCTTCCTAACATAATTAATTCAATCAAGACACAAGCATTTCCATCACAAACCCTAGCTGGCCAAATTTACTTCTAGTCCTCCAATAATTATTTTCATTTCATTTTAAGCATATTTATAAGTTCTTTATGCTATAAATACATTGATTAAACTAAAAAAGTCAAGTTTGCTTACTAATCTTATATGGAATTTTCAATCTCTTCCAATCTCTTCCTTTCTTTTTTCTTTCTTCTTCAAGCTCCTCTTCTAGTTGCCAAAATAAGTTTTAACTATGATGAGTAATTTTTTTATGGTGGAATTTTGTAATATTCAAGCTAAAAAATGAGCTTCAATGGTGGTTGTTTTAGTGAGGGAGAGATGAGAGAGGGAGGACGGTTAAAGGGAGAAGATGAGTTTTTTTTTCTCTTTCTTTTCTTTTTCTTTTATGAATTTATCCTTTAGGAAGATCATAAATTAAATTAATTAAATTTTAATTATAATTTTTATTACATCATGCATGATGTCATCACTTTTCACTTTTTCATTTTCCTTTTTTTTTCCATTTATTTTTTCATTAGTTCTTTAATTTAATTCCCGATTCTGAAATTTTCTTTTCTCCAATTTTATTTGACAGTTAGGTCAGAAGTCAGCTCTACGGGTCAATTGACCAAATTCCTCCTCGCCGGTTCGATCCGATTTACAAATAATTCAATATTTCTTCTGGATTCTTGATCTAATTATTTGACCAGCTTAACAATTCTTTTTCATGATTTTCTCTTTTCCACTGTGTTCACAATAGTCCTAAGGACCGCGGTGTCACATTTTACAGTTCAAAATTTGAGTTTAAATCGACTTCGTAATCCTTCCCGAGAAGGTCACTCATCGCTGTGACTCTTGGCTCATTTAACTTCTTGTGTTCTGTTTTTCTTATTTATATTTAACTAATTGACAATTACTAATTATATGTGTTTAGGGCTTATCTAGTTGTCTTAAGTGTAGTCCTAATCCCCTAAATTACCCAGACTGACACCGATCACCGGAATAGTAAAATATACCAGGCTATACAAATAGGGGTATTAGTCGCCTCTTGGCCTTGACTCGATGCCTCGGGTTCTTTCCCGGTATTCTTTTCAACTGAAACACACAGTTTCACAGTGTTTCAGTATCACAATTATCATAAGTCCAAAAATGAATTTAAATCTACTTATACCTAACTTTAATATGCTAAACTTGACGTTTTTTAAAATTTATATTTTGGGGTTACTATTCACGATACTATTCAAGTCAATTTGTTGACTTTCTAATTCTTAATAGGTATGGGAGTTCTAATTTCACCCACATACCACATTTTGGTTACCTAATTTGTTGGTTTTGATTCTTTTCTCAAATCTTATATGTTGACCGAATTTCACATATCATCCACACACTTGGTTTGTTTCATTTCTTTTATCAATTCTAAATTTATATTCTACTACATAAACAAAAATTTAAATAGAATTTGAAGGGAACAAGCACTAACCTTTTCTTTGTATTTCAATCTTCCAATCCTCAAATTTTTCTTTGATTTAACTTCTCCCAAACTCTTCCTTGAAGCTTAATTTAAGGACTTATACTAATTTTCTAAGGGATTTATGGGGTGTTTTAAGATTACAAAAGCTCAAAGGGAGCTTTAATGGAGGAAAGGAAAAATAAATTTAGAGAGAGAGAGGAGGAAGAGTGGCGGCCTAAAGTGATGAAGAAGACCAAATTTTAATTTTCTTTATTTAGTTATTTTTATTGTATATTTATTCAATTTTTGACTTAGTCAAAAATAAAATTAAATGTAATTATTTTTATGATCATGATTAGGTCACCACATGATGTCATTAATGCAATTTCTTTTCCTTTTTTTTCTTCCATTCTTCTTTAATTTAATTCTTGATCCCGAAATTTTCTTTTCTCTGATTTTATTGGACAGTTAGGTCAGGAGTCAGCTCTAGGGGTAAATTGACCAAATTGCCCCTCGTCAGTTAGATCCGGTTTGCAAGTAATTCAATATTTCTTTTGGATCCTTGACCTAACTATTTGACCTACTTAACAATTCTTTTTTGTAATTTTCTATTTTCTACTATGTTAACAATAGTCTTAAGGACCGCGGCGTCACATTTTATGGTTCGAAATTTGAGTTTAGACTGACCTCGCAGTCTTTCCCGAGAAGGTCACCCATCGCTGTGACTCTCGGCTCATTTAACTTCTTGTGTTTTGTTTTTCTTATTTATAGTTAACTATTTGACAACAACTAATTATTTGTGTTCAGGGCTTAACTAGGTGTCTTAGACGTGGTCCTAATCCCTTTAATTATCCGGATCGACACTGGTCACCGAAACAGTGAAATATACCAGGCTATACAAATAGGGGTATTACAATTCTTCCCCCCTTAAAATAAATTTCATCTCGAAATTTTACTTGGTATCAATTTCTGAACAGCTATGGGTGCTGTCTCCTCATATCCTCCTCTCGTTCCCAAGTAGCTTCTTAGCCCGAATGATGATTCCACAGCACTTTCACTAACGGTATCTGCTTGTTCCATAGCTGCTTCACCTCATAAGCCAGAATCTCTATGGGTTCTTCCTCATATGTGAGGTCTGGATTCACTTCAATTTTTTCTATTGGTAGTACATGAGATGAGTATGATCGATACCTCCTCAACATAGACACATGGAAGACATTATGTATCTTTTCTAACTCTAGAGGTAGTGCCAAACGATATGCCAAAGGACCCACTCTATCCAAAACCTCATATGGCCCGATAAAACGAGGACTCAGTTTTCCCTTTCTACCGAATCTCATAATTTTCTTCCAAGGGGAAACCTTGAGGAATACTTTATCACCCACTGTATACTCAATATCCCTTCTTTTTTAAATCAATGTAGGACTTCTGACGATCTGATGTAGCTTTGAGTCGATCTCTGATCAACCTGATCTTCTCCTCGGTCTGCTGAATAATTTCGGGCCCAATCATCTTCCTTTCACCTACTTCATCCCAACACAGGGGAGTTCTGTACTTTCTGCCATACAAAGCTTCATATGGAGGCATCCCGATGCTTGATTGGTAGCTATTGTTTTAAGCAAACTCAATCAAAGGCAAGTGTGTGTCCCAACTACCCTCAAACTCAATCACACAAGCCCGTAGCATGTCCTCCAAGATCTGAATTACCCTCTCAGACTGGCCATGTATCTGTGGGTAGAATGCTGTGCTGAAGTTTAATCTAGTTCCTAAGGCTCTTTGAAGACTACCCCATAATCTAGAAGTGAACCTAGGATCTCTGTCTGATACAATGGATACTGGCACTCCATGTAGTCTCACAATCTCATCAATGTATAACTTGGCCAATCTTTCTAAACTGTAGTCCATCCGAACTGGCAGAAAATGAGCAGACTTGGTCAGTCTATCAACAATGACCCATACTACATCATGACTCTTTTGTGTCCTCGGAAGTCCCATCACAAAATCCATAGTTATTCTCTCCCATTTCCATTCCAGTACTGGTAGTGGATGTAACAAACCAGCTGGTACTTGATGCTCTGCCTTCACTTGCTGGCAAGTTAGGCATTTGAAAATAAATTCTGCCATATTTCTTTTCATACCCATCCACTAGTAATGCTCCTTTAGCCTTCTATACATTTTTATGCCACCAGGGTGTATAGAAAAAGGAGACTCATGTGCTTCCTTCAAAATGATCTATTTCAAGTCAACATCATTAGGAACGCACATTCTACCCTGGTGAAGCAGTAGACCGTCATCTCTTATTGAGAAATCAGGTTTCTTGCCTTGTCGAACTTCTTCTAACAGCTTCTAAAATTTCTGATCATTCTGAGCAGCCATTCTGATCTGATCAATTAACATTGGCTGTACATGCCATGCAACTGTTGTTTGCCCCTCATCATTAATCTCTAAGCTGGCATGTAATACTCTCAACTCATGTACCATAGATAAAGGAGTAACCCGTAGACTTGCCATAGTCTTGCGACTTAAGGCGTCAGCCACCACATTTGCTTTCCCTGGCTGATAGTCTATCAGATAATCATAGTCTTTTATCAACTCTAACCATCTCCTCTGTCTCAAATTCAACTCTTTCTGAGTGCCCAAATACTTCAAACTCTTATGATCTGTGTAGATGTAATATTTTTCCCCATACAAATAGTGTTTCCAGATCTTAAGAGCGAACACAATAGCTGCAAGCTCCAAGTCATGTGTCGGATAGTTCCTCTCATGCAGTTTCAACTAGTGTGATGCATAGGCAATGACATTCCAATCTTGCATCAGTACACAACCTAATCCATTATGAGAAGCATCACTATATATTGTGTATTCTTTACCTGGGGTAGGTAAATTCAGGACTGAAGCCTCAGTCAAACACCTTTTTAATTCATCAAAACTCTATTGGCATTTATTCGTCCACTGAAATTTCACATCTTTTCGAAGTAGCTTAGTCAATAGAGATGCCAACATGGAGAACCCTTTCACAAATCGACGGTAGTATCCAGCTAAACCCAGAAAACTGTGTTTTTTTTTTCTTCCATTCTTCTTTAATTTAATTTTTGATCTTGAAATTTTCTTTTCTCTAATTTTATTGGACAGTTAGGTCAGGAGTCAGCTCTAGGGGTAAATTGACCAAATTGCCCATCGCCAATTCGATTCGGTTTGTAAGTAATTTAATATTTCTTCCTGATCCCTGACCTAATTATTTGACCTACTTAACAATTCTTTTTTGTAATTTTCTCTTTTTCACTATGTTCACAATAGTCTTAAAGACCGCGGTGTCACATTTTACAGTTCGAAATTTGAGTTTAGACTGACCTCGCAGTCCTTCCTGAGAAGGTCACCCATCGTTGTGACTCTCGGCTCATTTAACTTTTTGTATTTTGTTTTTCTTATTTATAGTTAACTATTTGACAATTACTCATTATTTGTGTTCAGGGCTTAACTATTTGTCTTAGACGTGGTTCTAATCCCCTTAATTATCCAGACCGACATCGATCACTAGAACAGTGAAATATACCAGGCTATACAAATAGGGGTATTACAAGTTATAAGAATTTCTGAGCTTGAAGCTAGGGGACAAAAAAGTAGCAGAGTATGAAAGGGATTTCTCCAGGCTGAGTCACTATCTGGGAGTTTACTCACTACTGCCAGAGATCAGTGTAAACTCTATGAGGCCGGGCTGAGGCCGGGCTAAGGCCTAGCTTGAGAATGTAAGTAGTGGGATTCAGACATCAAAATTTTTTGGAACTGATTTCTCAAGCCCTGGAGCTAGAGAGAATTGAAATGGAAGGGGCACATAAAAAGGGATCAGTGGAAAAGGAGAAGGGTGGAAAGGCTACTAGTCAAGCTTCTGATAGTGGGTTAGGAAAGAGAGAAAAATTTGGAGGATCCAGTTCACGTAAGTCTGGTAGAAGCAGATCTTCTGGATAGAGACCACCCCGATTCGGTCAGCAAACCCAACAGACACCCAGAGATGCACTGTCAGTCCAAATTTGTGAAACTTATGGCAAAACACACAGTGGGGTATGCTATAGAGCCACGGGAGCATGTTTTAACTGTGGAGGGACTGGTCATTTTGCTAAGGATTGTACAAATGCATGCCGTTCTGGGCCACCTACTACTTTAGAGGGATCAGCCCAAGTCTTTACCCCGAGGAGTTCACCATCAGTTAGTAGAGGCAAAGGCAGAGGTAGGGTAGTACACTTGGTAGTCAGAGTATAGTGAACTAGCCAGAATAGGGTCGCACCTCAGCCAGAGTGTATACTATGAAACAGAGAGAAGAGGCTGAGACTTTTGATATAATTGCTGGTACTTTCTCAATCTTTAACCAATATGTGTATGTATTGTTTAATCCGGGGTCTACATAATCTTATGTTAGTGCCAGCATTGCTTGCTTTATTGCTATTCCTTGTATGAAAATGGATGTTGAGGTGTTAGAGACTAGTCCTTTAGGAGAAGAGGTTAGGGTAAATAGGATGTATAAGGATTGTCCTTTGGTAATCCAAGGACATACTTTATTGTCAGATTTGATAGAAATGCCCTTTAGAGATTATGACACCATCTGAGGCATAGATTGGTTAGCCAGGCATCATGCTATGATTGACTATAGACTGAAGACAGTCACTTTTGATCTCCCTCAGTATGGTGATGTAGTAATACATGGGGAAATGCAATTATTGACATCAAATCTCATTTCAGCTGCATTAGCTAGAAAAATGATCAGAAAGGGGTGTGAAGCTTACTTAGCTCATGTGATAGACACCCAAGTAGGGAGTCCAACATTGAGGGATATTCCTACTATATGTGACTTCCCGGACGTCTTTCCTGATGTGTTGCCAGGATTACCTCCAGAAAGAGAGGTGCAGTTTGAAATATAAGTTCTGCCTGGTGTGGACCCAATTTCCATTACTCCGTATAAAATGGCACCTGCTGAATTGAAGGAGTTGAAGGTGCAGTTGCAAGAATTGCTTGATAAGGGCTTCATTTGCCCTAGTGTGTCACCTTGGGGAGTGCCAGTACTGTTTGTTAAGAAGAAAGATGATACTCTCCGTTTGTGTATTGATTACAAATAGTTGAATAAGGTGACCATAAAGAATAGATATCCACTGCCTCACATAGATGACTTATTTGATCAATTAAAGGGTGTAGCTGTGTTCTCTAAACTTGATTTGAGATCAGGCTATTATCAGTTGAAGTTGCAAGAGCAGAGTATCTCAAAAACTACTTTTAGAACTCAATATGGCCACTATGAGTTTTGGGTTATGCCATTCGGGTTAACTAATGCTCTAGTTGCTTTTATGGACCTGATGAACACTATCTTTAGGCCATATTTAGATCAATTTGTTATTGTATTTATTAATGACATATTGGTATATTCGATGAATGCAGAGGAGCATGATAAGCACCTGAGGATTGTGCTGCAGACCTTAAGAGAGAAACAACTGTATGCCAAATTATCGAAATGTGAATTTTAGCTTAAAGAAATTTCTTTCTTGGGGCACATTGTGTCAGCTGAGGGCTTTAAGGTAGATCCCAATAAGGTTGAAGCTATCCTTAATTGGAAGCCACCTAGGAATGTTACAGAAGTTCACAGTTTTCTGGGTTTAACTAGATACTACCGTCATTTTCTTAAGGGGCTTTCTATATTGGCATTTCCACTAACCAAGCTGTTTTGGAAAGATGTAAAATTTTAGTGGACTGATAAATGTTAGCAGAGCTTTGATGAATTGAAGAGGTGTTCGACTGAAGCTCCAGTCTTGACTTTACCTACACCGGGTAAAGAATACACTATTTATAGCGATGCTTCACACAATGGGTTAGGCTGCGTACTGATGCAAGACCAAAATGTTATTGCTTATGCATCATGACAGCTGAAACCACATGAGAGAAACTATCCTACACATGACTTAGAGCTTGCTGCCATAGTATTTTCTCTGAAGATCTGGAGACACTATTTGTATGGGGAGAAGTGTTATATCTACATAGATCACAAGAGCTTGAAGTATTTGGGCACCCAGAAAGAGTTGAATTTGAGGTAGAGGAGGTGGTTAGAATTGATTAAGGATTATGATTGCTTAACAGACTACCAGCCAAGAAAGCCAAATGTGGTCACTGATGCTTTGAACAGTAAAACCATGGCTTATAACACCCCTATGTTCGGTATTGCATTCCACTGTCCGGTGACAATGTCTGTCCGGACAGCTAGGATGCTTGGAATTATATTTAAATATTAGTGTGGAGATATAAGGAAGTGAAATACAAGAAAAGAAAATACAAGAAAAACAAAGGAAAAATAATAGCAATGAAATGAAGCTAAGTTAAACGAGCCGAGAACCATAACGATGGGTGACTGCACCGGGAAGTTGCAGTGTGGACCGTTGACTAGTCCTGGACCACGAGGAATCCTAGAAAATATTTTTAAGACTTAAATGAACACCTATTGAAGTATAAATGTCATTAGAAATATCAAAGAAAAATTAATTAATTAGTACAAAGAAAAATGAGAAATTGAGAAAAAGACAAAACTCGGTATTACCGAAAAATCGGGAATGCAACCCGAATAGGGGCATTGTGGTCATTTGACATCCTGAGTTGCCTTTTGACCTAAATTTCCATTAAAAAAAATGATATTACACTTTGAAAATGTCATGAAAAATTAAAAAGAGATACATTATGTAAATAGTGAAAGTGTGGTGGCCAAATTGCAAAAATTGGAGACTTTAAATAAATAACCATTAAATTATTCATAAGTGCTCCACTAACTCTCATCTTGAGCCACCTATATAAGTAATTGGGATAGATTGTTCCACTAAACCATCTCATTTTCTTCAAGCTTTCATCCATGGCCGAAATGAAATCCTCCCAAATTCACCATGGCCGTTTCATGCATGAGCTCAAGTTCTCCATGATCAAGCCATTTTTTCTTCAAGCTTCCTTCATGAAAAATGATCCTTACACCATGGGCAACCTATAGGCAGCAAAAAGGAGAGGAAATTTCAAGGATTTGTCAAGCTCAAGTTGAAGTCAGTGCTTAATCTTTCCATTTTCCTTCAATAATCCTTGTGTTGAGCTTTGGGTAAGTTGAATTGCTAAGAAAAATTGAGGAAATGATGAGTATTGGTGAACCTTAATTTTGGCAGCCATGGAAATGCAGGGTTAGTGACTTATTCTTATATGTATTGGATGGGAATTAAGGTTGATTAACTCAAATAAAAGTTGTAGTAGGTTAATGTCCAAATATGTGCATATTAGTGCTTGAATTAAGGGTTTGAAATGGGACCTTGATGCTTCGGCAAACTGCCATGTTTGGCAGCCTATAATATCATGAATTTGTGTGTGAATATAAAGTTTATTAATGAAATATGATAGTATTAAATTGTGGGCAGTATGTGCAAGTGATATTGAAGTATGAGTATATTGAAGTGTATGTGTAATATTGATATTGAGATATGTTGAATTTTGGTGAAAGTGAATGTTGGGCTTGAATGGTGAATTGTGTGCATTGAGCACTTGAGTTTTCTGCCCAATATGCTTGCTGGAATTGTGTACAATATATATATGGAAGTGCCATTGATTGAATATTGAAGTAATGAGGAGGAGAAGGAATATCAAATTGGAAGTGTAAGTGTTTTATGTAGGTTGTGTATTGATGGTAGTACATAAATTAGGTCATAAGTGCCAAATTGTGAACCCAATTGATATGAGGCCAATGGAGGGTGAAACTAGACACCAAATAGGCCAACTTTCATGTAGAAATGTTACCTAAATTCTGCCTAGAAGGTGACTTGAAAAATGACCAAATCCGAATTAGTGACTTGAAAGCCTGAAAATTGACCATTTGAGCAGCAGTTAGTGTTTTGACCATAACTACTCAAAACAGGTCCAATTGACCTAAAATTTTTACCATAAATAGTTTAGACATATATCTACAATTCTTATGAAGACACCAAAGCCCAGAAATGGCCAGAACCAAGCCAAATAGCTTGCACAAATTCAGGTACCAAAACTGGCCGAACCAAAAGTGACCTAAAAATGACCTAAGCCTACCATTTTAGTGCATTCTGTCCAGTTTTGGTAAATTGACCATATCTTGGTCTATACAACTCAGAATGACCTAAAATTTTGTCCCGCGTGCAATAAGACATAGACCTACAAGTTTGTAGTTTGGACTGAAACCCGAAAATCGAGGGAACTAGGTCGTTCGGCTAGGTCAAAATAGTACACAAAAATCGGATAAATTGTAATAAATTGCAATACACTTGGAAATGAAATTAGTAACATATACCAACACCAAAGGGCTATAAAATGTGACATATTGGTAATATTAAAATTGACTCACTTAGAGTGCGTCAAAGGTCAAAATTATAGGTTGACTAATGAAATGAATTGAAGAGAATAGTACTAAGAAAATTTAAATATTGGATTTTATTGTTAGAAACAAATTCATTGAGTACTGAAACACTTTAAATTGTGTGTTTCAGTTGAAAAGGATATTAAGAAGCGTAAGGAACACTGAGTCAGGGCCAAGAGACATATATAAAAGGTTTGTGCACAATAATTTTGATTTCTCATTTTCTACTTAAAATTTTAATTGAACATTATAGTTTTAAATTGTGTTTGTGCATAATACTTTTTATATTCACTGCTTTTATCAGAAAATTTATTTGAAGAAATGAGTTATGAATAATTTTTGATTGTTTTAACTTTGGGAATCTTATTTGAAAATTATTGTGTTGCCTGCTTTGCAAATGGAAATTTTGAGATAAAATATAATTTATGATTTGTATGAAATATTTAAATATTGTGATTTGGAATTGTTTGATTCGTACTTGGCACGACAATATTACTATGTTCCTCCTCTATTTATGGGGTGAGTGTGATTATATTCCTCCCTCTTTGACTTGTCAGTCTGAGGTGAGTGTGGATGATTTCTCATTATCTAGCTAGCTTCCTCCCTCATTGATTTCGATTACTGGGGTGAGCGTGCCTTGTCGTGATGTACACACAGCATGTTCGGAAAAATTTGTGTTATGACCTAAATTGTGTTTTTGATTGGCAAAACTGTCACACCTTACTCCTCTGTAAGGCATAACATGATCCCATAGAATACCTAATGAACTACCGAACTTCACCTACCGATAACTCATTAAGTACCCTACAAGCGATTTTAAAACAATTTTCTTATTTTTGATAAATGGTGAGCATTTTCTAATAAGTATTTAAAACATTTAGTTAAAATTAAAACTAGTTAATATTTTTGGTCCATTTTAGTTTTCCGCAAAATTTTATAAAAATTTTGACAGAGTTCTGTTTGTATTTTGAGAAACTAGTTCTTCAAATACCTGTAAAAAGCACTTCTAAAAATGTTTTCTCAACAACTACTTCAATTTCACAATCAAACTCAATCCATTTCAACAACTCCACAATCATTTCAATCAATTTCTCAAGTTCAAAGTTCAATAATCCTCAAAATACTAACAATACATTTCATTCAAATAAAATAAAATAGTTCCACTCATATTTCATTAGAGACAAAACAATTTATATATATACATCATTACAAAATTTACATCAAAGGAAATTCAAACTAAATTTTTTTATTACAAACTTCATACAAACTTTGTACAAGCTGCTCAAGACCCATTTACATGTCCATACTTTTATATGCAATACATACATCAAAACAAATATTTACAATTAGGGTATAAATTATACCCAATGACTTTAAGCTGATAGCTCCTTACACCTCAGCAGCTCAGTCTGTTGCTCCTCTTGTCTCTGTATCTGCGACAGCAATAAAAGCTATCGCTGAGAACTAGGACTCAGTGGTGCACAACATACTAAAATAATCTTTATGCAAAACTTAAATCACATTTATTCAAAAAAAAAATGACTAAACATGAGCATTAAACGCAAAACATGAATTGTGAGATTTTAATGCAAACCAAGTTCATTTCAAAGTATCAAAACACATTTCATAAAACCCACAGTTAGATCATGCCATTCGAAACAAATAGAATCTCAATAGCCAGAGGCTAAAGAAAAATCACATCACAAGGCTAGCTAGCTCAAATATATGGATATCCATTCACATCCTCTTCTACTGGCACACCTCAGTACTTCTCCAGAGAAGGAATCAAAATTCGAAACTAATTACCCCCACTAGTCGTGCTAGCGAAGTGTTCAAATATATGGTCATGATACTGTGGTTTCAAAACTTATCTTAACAATTTGCTAAACATTGTCACTTCAAATATACATAATAACATTTCAACAATTTAGATCAAACATCATAAGAATGCCATAATCCAATATTTCACATTATTCAAAATAGTATGCAAAAGATGATTATAAAAAGTATACGTTGTGCACAAACCTCAAGCGAGTCGCCTCTTAGCCTTGACTCGGTTCCTCGGGTTCCTTCCCGGTATTCTTTTTAACTAAAACACACAATTTTATAATGTTTCAGTACCATAATTTAACATAAATCTAAAAATAAATTTAGCCTTATTTTTACCTAGCTCTAATGTGCTAAACTCGGCGTTCTCAAAATTTTGTGTTTCGGGTTACTATTTACTACACTATTCAAGTCAAATTGTTGACTTTCTAAGGCTTAATAGGTATGGGAACTCCAACTTCACCCACATACCACATTTTGGTCACTAAACTTATTGGTTTTGGTTATTTTCTCAAAACTTAGGTCTTTTAGGCAAAATGGCCAAATTTTCAGTTTTGGTGTCCCTAATTGTACTATTTCATTGGTCAGTTTACTGTTGGAATTTGGTAAAACTTTCTTCATAGAAAATGTTCCCTATTGTCTTAAGTTTATTTTCCTTTTTGAATCACTCCAATTGGAGTTTTGTAGCTCAAGTTATAAGCAAATTACGTTTACTGTTCATGCTGCAGAATTTTGTTCTGGCAGATTATTAATTCCAACTTTGTTCAGCAATTTGATCAATTTAGGTCCATAATTTGGTCTAACTTTCTTCATATGAAATGTTTTACTATGCCTTAGGTTTCCATCAGTTTAAGAATCACCTAAATCAGAGTTTTCTAGAGAGAGTTATAGCCATTGAAACTTTACTGTTCAAATGGCAAATCTGTAGTCTGCAGATTCAGTGACCCAACTTTGCTCAGTAATTTGATTTGGTTAATGGTATAATTTGGGTTTGTGTTCTTCATGAAAGTTTTAGATCTATATCTCATCTAACCATTGGTAAAATTTCAGATCATTTTGACCTTCCTAGCTCGAGTTATGACCAAATGAACAAACACTGTTCATTTGGTCAGGTTGTGCAGAGGTAGACTGTGATTTCTCAACTTTGTTCAATTTGTTCACTAGGTTTTAGGCACTTTTTGGGCATGCTTCCTAAATGAAAATTATGTCATTTAGTGCCTATTTTCATTCCCAATTGGTCCCATATCCATTGGACTTGTAAAATTTCATTTTTGGTCCCTCAAAGGAGATTTTGGTCATGCTGCCAGCACATGACCTTATCCAATCCGAATTGGCTTTTAATTCCAACACTTCTAACACACCTCATTTGGTCACAAATGACTATTTTTCACTTCATATTAGGTCAAAGACACCATTTACAAATTTCTCCAAATTTTTGCCTCAAAACCCTAGGTCTCAAACCCTAACCACTCTAATCCATTGCAATTAACTAATTCAAAGCATATAAATACAATCTTTCAACTCATTCAAGCATCTTAACATGTTTAACTCAATCAAACTCATGCAAATCACTCTCCCCTCCCTGCTGGACGAATTTCAGTTTAGTCCCTCACACATATTTTTTTTTATTTTAAGTTTATTTATAAGTAATTCAAGCTAAAAACACAACAAATAATCTCAAACTTTCAAATTGATGTGTTTATCTCAACTTTGATATCCAATCTTCAATTTTCCTCCTCTTTTCTTCTTTCTTTCTTGTTAAATTTCTTTCTCAAGGGAAGGGAATAAGGTTTTATGGAGTGATTATAGAAGAAGTTGGGATTTGGTAAGGGTTTCAAAGCTTGAAGCAAGCTTAAAATGAGATTTGCAATGGTGAGGGAGGGAGAAGGATGGAGACGTCCACTTTGAGGAAGATGAGGCTTTTAATTAATTTTTCTTTTCTTTTCTTTTCTTTTGTCTTTTATCTCTTTAGGAAGACCAAAAATCCAAATAAATAAATAAATTAATTATATTCTTTATGGCATCATGCATGAGGTCATGCATGATGTCATCACCTTTTAACTTTTCTATTCTCTTCTTTTTTTTCATTTTTTTATTTTTCTATTAGTTCTTTAATTTAATTCTTTATTCCAAAATTTTCTTTTCTCTAATTTTATTTGACAGTTAGGTCAGGAGTCAGCTCTCGGGGTCAATTGACCAAATTGCCCCTCGCCTGTTCATCCCGGTTTGCAAATAATCTAATATTTCTTCTAGCTCCCTGACCTAATTATTTGACTGGGTTAACAGTTCTTTTTCGTGATTTTCTCTTTTCCACTGTGTTCATAAGAGTCCTAAGGACCGCGGCGTCACATTTTATGGTTTGAAATTTGAGTTTAAAATGACTTCGCAGTCGTTCTCGATAAGGTCACCCATCGCTGTGACTCTCGGCTCGTTTAACTTTTTATGTTCTATTTTTCTTGTTTATAATTAACTAATTGGACATTATTAATTATTTGTATTTATGGCTTCTCTAGTTGTCTTAAGTGTGGTTCTAATACCCTTAATTGTCCAGACCGACACCGGTCACCGGAACAGTGAAATATACTAGGCTATGCAAATAGGGGTGTTACAAAAACTGTATTATTCAGTTATTTGATCAAATTGTGTTATTGATTGTCAAAACTATATTATTCAGTTATTTGATCAAATTGTATTATTGATTGGCAGAACTGTGTTATTCAGTTATTTGATCAAATTGTGTTATTGATTGGCAACACTGTGTCATTCAATTGTTTGATCAAATTTGTGTTATATGAGCTTTAAAAAATTATGAATTGTTTGGATTGTAAATTGTCAATAAAAGTTTTACATACCGCATTTTAAATTGTTATTGTGCACTACTGAGTAAATTTTACTCAGCGATAGCTTTTCATTGCTGTCGCAGGTAGACAGATTGACAGGGCAGCAAAGTAGGCTTCTTGTGCTACATTTTGAGATTTCATCAGGTATACTGAGTATACCATATTGTGTAGTTTTTGTTGTAATGTATGTACACTGTATGTATATATTGTACTTGGTCTTGAGCAATTGTAAACTAAAATTGTAAATTATTTTGGCTTGTAAAAATATTGTGGAATATTTATCTTATCTCAGTTTTTGGAAGCAATGGAAAATTGGTTGTTGAACTTAATTAATAATGTTGAGAAATTTATTGTGTTGAACAAATTTATTGGAGTTTGGGATTGAGGAATTATATATTTAAAGTGCTTTTTACAGGTTTTTGAGGAACTGTTTTATTCAAAATACAGATGGCACTCTGCCAAAATTTTTACAGAAATTATTAATACTTCAAATGTGTTATTTGGTTTCACTTTAGTTAAAAAAAAAAAAATCTAACAGCTGTCAATAGTGCTCACCACTGTAAAAAGAAGTAAGAAAAGTTTTAAAATCCCTTGTAGTGTATTTAATGGGTTATCAGTAGACGAAGTTGGTAATTCATTAGGTATACTACAGGATCATGTTATGCCTTATGAAGGGGTAGGGTGTGACATGTTTAAGTGGTATCAGAGCAAGGTTTTTAAATTCTGTTTTGACCTGTAATTTGAATATTCTTTCTTCATAGTAGAACTGCTCAATATCATTGTTTGATACATACAGTACGTTACATTATAAATATGCACTAACAGGAGGAAATCTCCTTGTGTTGGTTGTATAGGAAATAGAAAATCCTGTGAAAAGATATGAAAGAGAAAAATGAGACAATAGAATACTCTGTGATAGAAGAAGTACAAGTTGAGGCCCCAGCTCCACAAAGTGTCGAAGGCCCGACTGTACCAGTTTTACCTGTACAAATTACTGCACAAATGGCCTAGCAAATGGCTACTTTCTTTCAACAAATGGCTGATAATTCGTCAGCCCAAGCCTAAGTACAAACCTAACCCCCACAAGGGCAGTGTGAAATAGAGAAGAGGGAGAAACCTATGGGTCAGAGCTCGAGTAGTAATTTGGGGAAGAGAAAAGAATTTGAAGAGCCTCGAGCTCAGGAATATGACAGAGGCGGATCATCAGGGGAATAAATTTTGATGCATTAGTGATTAGTCCTTTAAGATAAGGATTGTGATAATAAGTGAAATTAGTTCTGGAAGAGTTTATCAGCGAAAGGTATTTTCTAACACACCATAAATTATAAAGTTAAACGGCAAGCCTACTTAATGTAAGGCAAGGGGACATAAAAGTAAATTGCAGTAATAGAATTGCTCTAGATGAGGGCAAAGATGTTACTGTTAGTAATTGTATTGTTAATGGATATTGTAAACAGAATAAGATTTGAATATCAGTAAATTCGAAAAGGATAAAATATAGAAAAATTTGATCTATTGAAATATATCGTAGTAACTATGCAATGTTCTTAATGTTTATATTGTAAGCTGCAGATTACAGTACTGACTTAAGATTATTGTGTAGAGCTACGTACTACTCGATAGTACACTAAGATGAGAATAGTTGCCAACGGCATCTGTTTTGTATAGTTATGCCAGGACAGAATTTTATTATTGGAAATAAGTTTGAAAATCCTAATTAGGGAGTTAAAACTCAAAAATTAGATTATCGAAAGGTTATAGTTCAGTACAAAAGGAAGTAAGTTATAGAATATTAATAGATAAAAAGAGTTGTGGAAGTAAAAATTTGAACATTTGGTTTAGATATAACAAAGAAATGTTACGAATGTGAGTAAGATTGTTGACTAGAATGGTCAAAGGACCCATGATTAGATAACTAATTTTAACATGACCTCAATGGTATTTCAAAAAGGGAACATGAATCGAAATATTAGATGGAACGATAGTGAGAAAAGATTAGTGCTATATAAATAAAGTAAATGTTATATTAGATTGTTAAAAGTTTTACACAAATTCAGAGGAAAGAAGATTATATGATCATATAGAAAGGAGAAAATAAACGTGTGAATATTGTAAGACGGCCATTGGGTAAAATTTCGCGGATGAAATTTATTTTAAGGGGGGGGGGGGAGAATTTTAACACCCCTATGTTTGGTAGTGCGTTCTACTGTTCCTGTGACAGTGTCTGTCCAGACAGCTAGGATGCTTGGAGTTATATTTAAATATTATGTGGAGATATAAGTGAAATACAAGAAAAGAAAATACAAGAAAAATAAAGGAAAAATAATAGCAATGAAATGAAGCTAAGTTAAACGAGCCGAGAACCATAGGGATGGGTGACTGCACTGGGAAGTTGCTGCATGGACCGTTGACTAGCCCTGGACTGCGGGGAACCCTAGAAAATATTTTTAAGACTTAAATGAATATCTATTAAAGTATAAATATCATTAGAAATATCAAAGAAAAATTAATTAATTAGTACAAAGAAAAACGAGAAATCGAGAAAACGACAAAACTCGATATTACCAAAAAATTTGGAATGCAACCTGAATAGGGGAATTGGGGTCATTTGACATCCTGAGTTGCCTTTTAACCTTAATTTCCATTGATATTACATTTTGAAAATTTCATGAAAAATTAAAAGGGGATACATTATGTAAATAGTGAAAGTGTGGTGGCCAAATTGCAAAAATTAGAAACTTTAAATAAATACCCATTAAATTATTCCTAAGTGCTCCACTAACTCTCATCTTGAGCCACCTATATAAGTAATTGGGACAGATTGTTCCCCTAAACCATCTCATTTTCTTCAAGCTTTCATCCATGGCCGAAATGAAATCCTCCCAAATTCACCATGGCCGTTTCATGCATGAGCTCAAGTTCTCCATGATCAAGCCATTATTTCTTCAAGCTTCCTCCATGAAAAATGATCCTTACACCATGGACAACCTATAGGCAGCAAAAAGGAGAGGAAATTTCAAGGATTTGTCAAGCTCAAGTTGAGGTTAGTGCTTAATCTTTCCATTTTCCTTCAATAATCCTTGTGTTAAGCTTTGGGTAAGTTGAATTGCTAAGAAAAATTGAGGAAATGATGAGTATTGGTGAACCTTAATTTTGGCAGCCATGGAAATGCAGGGTTAGTGACTTATTCTTATATCTATTGGATGGGAATTAAGGTTGATGAACTCAAATAAAAGTTGTAGTAGGTTAATGTCCAAGTATGTGCATATTAGTGCTTGAATTAAGGGTTTGAAATGGGACCTTGATGCTTTGGCAAACTACCATGTTTGGCAGCCTATAATATCATGAATTTATGTGTGAATATGAAGTTTATTAATGAAATATGATACTATTAAATTGTGGGAAGCATGTGTAAGTGATATTGAAGTATGAGTATATTGAAGTGTATGTGTAATATTGATATTGAGATATGTTGAATTTTGGTGGAAGTGAATGTTGGGCTTGAATGGTTAATTGTATGCATTGAGCACTTGAGTTTTCTGCCCAATATGCTTGCTGGAATTGTGTATAATATATTGAAGGAACGGAAGCGTGAAAAACACAAGTTTATACCATTGAATTTTAAAATTTTCACCTAGGGTCACATGCATCATGCAAGATTTATTTTTATCTATTTGATTTCAATGATAAACAACATATTAAAACTCTTTTAATATGTTTTTGGATTTGTATTTGTCATTTAAGATTTTAAAATTAATCAGATTAATTTTAGAACCCTAGATTAAATCAAGAACGATTACACTAACCTCTTGATACACTGCAGCGTGTCTGCGCCTTTGAGATTCGTCTTCAGGACACCAGATGTTGTCCCTCTAGCTTGTCCAGACCAAGAACACCTATGGCAGCCCTTGAACAGCTTCTAAAGCCTTTTCTATTAATTAGAAATTCAAGTTCTGCCTTTTAAGAGATTAGAGATGTAAACAGGACACTAGAAACAATTCCTAGTGTTCTTAATTCAAGAGATTGATGGCTAATCTCTTTGAATTGATAAGAGATGAAGAAGAAGAGATAAAAACCCTCAAAGTGGCGTGACAAAGGAGTGTGGCTGCTGGTTGTGTTTTATTTTCTCATAACAACACTTAAATTGCTAGGTTAACACATTAAACCCTTGCCACATGTCACCCTTTGATTAGCTCTAGGTTTAAGTGACCCAATCACATTGTGCCAAGCGTCAATCCTATATTTAATCTTGATTTTATTCATCTTACATGATTAAAAAATATTTGGCAAGCTTATGTGTTATGCCATGTGTCACCATCTCATGGTGCCACGTGTCACACTGCAAAATGACCAAAATGCCCCTGTGTCTTAATTTTGAGTTCTTAACCCAAAATAATTATTTTCTTCTTCTAATTAATTTATATCAAATATAAATTAATTAATTAATCTCTATTAATTAATTTCTCATTAATTAAATTCATATTTACACACTTTAAATATAAATTTAACTTATATTATACATCCAATAATCTAGATTTGGTTTCAAGTCATGCTAGGGACTTTGCAATCTAATTGCAAACCAAACCTATTTAATTAATCAATTTAAACTCTTTAATTAATTAATTAAATCATATTTAATTAGGTGATAACTTGTGTATGTGTGTGACTTACTAGGCTTATCACTAATTGGCAATGAGACATGATATCAACTCTTAATATCATCAGAACTCTTTCTTACCATAAATGATTTCTCTAAATCATTTTATGAACCTCATAGACCATGGTTAACACCTAGCATAGCATGCCATAGCCACCCAATTAGTAATAAGGTTTACCTTAAATGAACCTATAATCATATGTTACCATGCACTAGAATCTCTCTTACAAAATCCCAACTCAAGCCGAGTCATGGTTTATGTCAAACTACATTTGCTATGAATATTATGTTCTCTTTTAATTCCAGTTCTTGATTAACAAGATTTTCTCATCGTAAACTCTTTCTCAATAAATCTATCTGTCCTGCCAGAACTTGAAACATCAAGAATAAATAAATGAACATAGGAAAATATCACTAAAAACATAGAGGAACAGATACCATCTTGAACAACACCTACCACCATAAATAACTACTATCAGCCAACACATGCCCATATACCCATACAGTACAAGTATGAAAGCGAGATCAAACTCAAACTACCTATATACAAGATAACTGTGCTATCTCAGGTCTAAAGATTATATGCACTGATATGATTTATGACAAAACATTGACAAGAATAATCTCCATGTGCTTGTCATAAGTGTCACTGGTTCGGCCTACTTATCATTTATAAGTGCCTATCATGTTTGTTATATGGCATGAGACTCACCATTCCATCTTATTTATATCTCATATAAATAACTTGGGAACAAACATGAATACAATCTTTCTGGATAAGTCATGTCCTTATTATGAAGTATCCTCGATTGTGAACCTATTTATGATACTTTGTGCTAGAAATATTGTCACTCATATTCTTAACAACTTAAGAATAATATTTCTAACAAAATATCAATGGACCTTTTCTATTACACATAAATATATTATGTAAACGGAAAAGTGAAAATGCCTTTATTAATAAAAATATGTACAAGATACATACTAAATGATATGCTCTAGGGCATACTACTAACAATCTCCCACTAGCACTAGAGCCATTCATTACAATATCTTAGACCTATCTTCTCAAGATGTCGGTCTAATTGAGTCTGTGACATAGGCTTAGTGAATGGATCAGCTGCATTTTCAGCTGATGCTATTTTCTGCATGGCTACATCGCCTCGCCCAACTATATCTCTGATAATGTGGTAGCGCCTTTCTATGTGTTTGGATTTCTGGTGAGACCTTGGTTCCTTAGCCTATATGACTGCTCCATTATTGTCACGAAGGTAGTGGAACCACGACTCAATGGAAGGAACTACTGTAAGTTCTCACACGAACTTCTTTATCCAAACGACTTCCTTTGCAAAGATCTCGATGCAAAGAATATACTCACTTTCGTAGTGGAATCTGCAATGCGTGCTCGCTTGGAACTCTTCCAACCGATCGCACCTCCATTACAAATGAACACATATCCAGAGGTAGACTTTCTATCATCGATATCTGATTGGAAATCAGAATCAGTATAACCATCCAATTGCAAGTCTCCACCTCCATAAATCAAGAATAAATCCTTAGTTCTTCTCAAGTACTTAAGGATATTCTTGACAGCTATCCAGTGTTCCAAACCTGGATTGGATTGATACCTGCTAGTCAAACTAACAGCATATGCGATATCCGGCCTAGTACACAACATTGCATACATTAAACTTCCAATAGCCGAAGCATATGGAACCCTGGCCATCTTATCTCTTTCTTCAGGTGTCTTTGGAGACATCTCTTTAGAAAGATGGATACCATGTCTCACTGGTAACAATCCTCTCTTGGAATCAAGCATGTTAAACCTCTTTAACACCTTTTCCAAGTATAGACTTTGGGATAAACCAATTATTCTTTTTGCTCTATCTCTATAGATGCGAATCCCAAGAATATAGGTTGCCTCCCCTAAGTCTTTCATGGAGAATGTATTTGACAACCATACCTTTATAGTCGTCAACATACCTGTGTCATTACCCATCAACAGTATGTCATCCACATATAAGACAAGGAAAGTGATAGCACTATCACTAACCTTCTTATATACACATGGCTCATCCTCATTTTTGATAAAACCAAAGGATTTAATGGCTTCATCAAAACAAATGTTCCAACTCCTTGAAGCTTGTTTCAACCCATAAATGGATCACTTTAGCTTGCATACCTTGGAACCATCTTGGGATTCAAATCCCTTAGGTTGTTCCATGAAAATGTTTTCTTCAATGTATCCATTGAGAAAAGCTGTTTTGACATCCATCTGCCAAATCTCATAATCATAGTACACAGCTATTGCTAATAAAATCCTAATTGATTTAAGCATGGCAACAGGCGAGAAAGTCTCCTCATAGTCGATTCCTTGCCTTTGGCGAAACCTTTTCGCTACTAGCCTTGCCTTATAGGTCTCTACCTTTCCATCAGAACCAATTTTCTTCTTAAAAACCCATTTGTTCCCTATAGGTATAATACCTTCAGGTGGGTCAACAAGATCCCAAACTTGATTCTTATACATGGAATCAATCTTGGATTTCATAGCATCAATCCATTTTGAAGAGTCTATATCTGATATAGCTTCTTCATAGGTAAGTGGATCATCTCCATGATCTACTTCTTCATGAGTAGACAACTCTTGTTCTTCTTCATGAAGAAAACCATATCTCACCGTGGGTGAGATACCTGGTTGTTCTACGAGGAACAAATTGTAGATGTTTCATCAATGGGTATTGGTTGACTAGATGGATCTATATCCATCTAATCGCTGGTTGGTCGAATTCTCCAATTCTAACTCTATTTGCCTTCCTTTGCCTCCTTCTTGAACAAACTGTTGTTCAAGAAATGTGGCATCTCTACTTATCACAACCTTTTGTGAAGTAGGCAAATAAAAATAATATCCAAAACTATCTTTTGGATATCCAACAAATCGACCTTTTTCCTCGATCCGTCTCCAATTTATCGTTGTTCACTTTTTGATATAAGTGGACAACCCCAAATCTTAACATGCTTAAGACTTGGTTTTCTTCCATGCCATATCTCATAAGGTGTGGAAGAAACTGATTTTGATGGAATCCTATTCAGAATATACAAAGTCGATTCTAATGCAAATCCCAAAAGGAGATTGGCATATCAAGATAGCTCATCATACTACGTACCATATCCAATAGGGTACGATTTCTCCTTCGGATACACCATTCACCGTATGGCGTTCTTGGAGGAGTCAGCTGAGACACAATGCCATGCTCTCTCAAGTATTCATCAAATTCAGTACTTAAATATTCACCTCCACGATCTGATCGAAGAGCTTTAATATTCTTTCCTGTTTGATTTTCTACTTCAGATTTAAATTCTTTGAACTTTTCAAAAGATTCATGTTTGTATTTCATCAAATACAAATACCCAAACCTTGATTTATCATCAGGAAAGGTAATAAAACAATGAAAACCCCTCTAGCCATTTCTTTAAATGGACCACATACATCACTATGTATTAGCTCCAAAATATTTTCAACTCTTAGCCCCTGTCCAACAAAGGGTGATCTAGTCATTTTGCCCTGAAGGCAAGATTCACAAGTTGGAGTAGGCTCAGAGCCCAATGAGGATAGAATCCCCATTTTCTCCAGTTTTGCAATCCTATCTTCTGCAACATGACATAACCTTAAGTGCCAAATATATTTTGAACTTGAGTTGGTTTTCACCATGGCATTGCATTCTTTTAGATCACTTGCATTCAATTTGTGTTTGTCATTATTATCCAAATAATAAAGACCATCATTCATATAACCTGAACCAATATATTTATTTCTAAAATAAATATTGCAAACATCATCGATGAATGAAATTCATAGCCATTTCTAGTCAAACTAGATATAGAAATGATGTTCTTAAAAGCATCAGTACATATAAAATATTATCCAAACACAAAACATGCCCAAACATGTAAAAGATTTAGATCCTATGGCTAAAGCTTCAACAATTGAGCCATTGCCAATCCAGACTCTAACATCTTGAGAACACAAGCTGCTACTATTTGCTAGTTCCTGCATATCATTAGAAATGTGAGAACTGGCACCAGTATCTAAAACCCAAGCTGTAGATGAACTATGAGTATCATCAGAATCTAAATAACAAGATATGGACATACCTTCATAAGGTGTATCATTCTTGTCCTTCAGAGAAGCAAGATACTCAGGCGCCTTTTCCAAAGGCCCATCCTTTTGGCAAGGGAAACACTTTCCTTTGCCACCATCGCCTTTAGTCTTCCTTTTCTGCTTAGCTATTTTCTTGGAAGGACCAGAATCTGAGGTTTCTTTTTCTTATTGCCCTTCTTCTTGTTGGACTTTCCAAGAGAAGAAGATGCAACCAAAGCTACCTCTTTTCCTTTATTGCTCAGCATATTCTTTTGGGCAATAACCAAGATGTTGAGTAAACCGGCTAAGGTGCATTCTGTTTAGTCATAAGGAAATTTGTCACAAAATTCCCAAAAGACTCGGGAAGGGATCAAGGATCAAATCTGTAGTTGGAAATCCATGTTGAAGTCAAGATGTTCCAACTGCTCAATCAGCCGAATCATCTTGTGGACATGATCCCCAACATTCTGTCCCTTAGACATCCTCATACGGAATGGCTGTCTAGATATCTCATACCTAGCATTTCTGTGCTCACCATACAACTCTTGTAGGTGAAGGAGGATCTCACTCGCACTGCATGTTCTCATGTTGCTTCAGAACTCATTACTCATGGAAGCAAGCATGTAACACTTAGCTCTCATATCATGCTCCTTCCACTTGTCCAAAGTTTCATGTTCCTCTTGTGTGGCCTCTGGAGGTAAGGGACCAGGAACATTTGAATCTAGAACATATCCTATATGTTCAAGGTTCAGACAAGTTTCAAATTTCTTAGCCAATCGCATGATTAGGTCCCACAACCTATTGTGATCAAGTATGCTTGCAAGGATATTGGATGGTGGTGGTTGTTTTGTGCTCATTTTTATCGTAAAATTAACTCGCAGAAAATAACCAGATTAATTAGTAAATGTATCATGTAATTAACCAAAATGATTATGGTCTTTTAATCAAATTGTCCTCCCACTAACTTAGCGAATCCTACACTTCCAAAGTAGAAAACGGAAATCCTAGTTGGATGGATTTCTAGTGGGTGATTGAATTCTTATAATTCTATTGATCATCCTCAGGTACATCCATTATTGGAATTACAATAAACTATAAGTGAGCAACTCTTTGCCCATCACATCTCATGTGAGGTTCAATCCTTTACCTAGCCCCTAATGCTCAAAATCTCAGGTACATCCATTATTGACTTATCTTGCATTAGTTAAGTTGATCCCATTGTGCCAGTAATTATGCAAATAATTTTAATGTCCTCAGGTACATCCAATATTGGCCACTAAACCATTTACATATTTACAACATCTCATGCTTAACAATTATTCTTAAGAAAATCTCTTAAATAAATTGCATCTTATGCAACTATTTAAAATTTCTTAAAATAATTGCCCCAATGGAGGGCCTATGTTATAATTACTTTAATTATAGCATTTCCAACTTAATCATTTATTTGGAAGATTTTATGGTCATTCTATTTACTATTAAGGTCTCACTTTGCACATTATCCATTTAGCATGCATATATCATATAATTGCATACATTCCCATACATCTCATGCATTCATGGATAAGCAGTAAATATGGTATGATCATGGACTTTCTAAGGGATTCAATTCTGAGCCACCAAGAATTGAATCAGGGCATTCCTAGGTGCATTTCATTCATTCATTTTACAAGAGTTGCTGAAGGAGTACATAATCAACACTTGATCTTGAATTCCTCCCACTGGTCCCACCAATGCTCTTGACCTCCTTGAACTTCTTACAATCCAATATTAAATAGTAATCCTTGGCATACCAAGGCGAATTTACAAGAACTTAAATAAATGAAATTACAACCCAAAAATTATTACAAACTTAATAATACATGCCCAAAATAAATTAAAATAAATAAATTAATTTACAATCCCAAAGAAACATAAAAGAAATAAATCCAATCACATTGGTCTTTTATAGTCCATGATCATCCATCATGCATATCACTATTTAACAATTAAATAAACATACATACTTAAATTAAATTGAATATCTCATATTCAACTTAAAAATCCAGATTTGAATATGATTCAAATAAATTTAAAAATTCAGATTTGAATCTCATTCAAAAAATTCAAAAATTCAGATTTGAATCACATTCAAACAATTTCAAAAATTCAGATTTGAATCACATTCAAACATTTTTTAAAAAATCAGATTTGAATCACATTCAAACATTTTTTAAAAAATCAGATCTGAATTTTATTCAATCAATTTTAAAAAATCAGATTTAAATATGATTCAAACAACTTTAAAAATTCAGATTTGAATCACATTCAAACAATTTTTAAAATTCTGATTTGTATCATAATTTAATTGTGTGATAAAAACTACTAATTAAACACTTTAATTAGTCAAAGAATAGGCCTTAGATCATACAACAATTGCAGAATTAAAAGCCAAACCTTAAACCACCCATGGAAGCCAAACCATGCGCACCATTGATGGTGTTTTTTTCAAGTATGCCGCCAACTTGCTTTGCAACCAGCAATGAACTTTTGATCTCATGATCAAACACACAATTAAATCATATAATCAACAATCTAAATGGCAAATATAGTGGCTCTGATACCAATTGAAGGAACGGAAGCGTGAAAAACATAAGTTTATACCATTGAATTTTAAAATTTTCACCTAGGGTCACATGCATCATGCAAGATTTATTTTTATCTATTTGATTTCAATGATAAACAACATATTAAAACTCTTTTAATATGTTTTTGGATCTGTATTTGCCATTTAAGATTTTAAAATTAATCAGATTAATTTTAGAACCCTAGATTAAATCAAGAACGATTACACTAACCTCTTGATGCAATCAGAGCGTGTCTCGCGCTTTGAGATTCGTCTTCAGGACACCAGATGTTGTCCCTCTAGCTTGTCCACACCAAGAACACCTATGGCAGCCCTTGAATAGCTTCTAAAGCCTTTTCTATTAATTAGAAATTCAAGTTCTGCCTTTTAAGAGATTAGAGATGTAAACAGGACACTAGAAACAATTCCTAGTGTTCTTAATTCAAGAGATTGATGGCTAATCTCTTTGAATTGATAAGAGATGAAGAAGAAGAGATAAAAACCCTCAAAGTGGCGTGACAAAGGAGTGTGGCTGCTGGTTGTGTTTTATTTTCTCATAACAACACTTAAATAGCAAGGTTAACACATTAAACCCTTGCCACATGTCACCCTTTGATTAGCTCTAGGTTTAAGTGACCCAATCACATTGTGTCAAGCGTCAATCCTATATTTAATCTTGATTTTAATCATCTTACATGATTAAAAAACATTTGGCAAGCTTATGTGTTATGCCATGTGTCACCATCTCATGGTGCCACTTGTCACACTGCAAAATGACCAAAATGCCCCTGTGTCTTAATTTTGAGTTCTTAACCCAAAATAATTATTTTCTTCTTCTAATTAATTTATATCAAATATAAATTAATTAATTAATCTCTATTAATTAATTTCTCATTAATTAAATTCATATTTAAACACTTTAAATATAAATTTAACTTATATTATACATCCAATAATCTAGATTTGGTTTCAAGTCATGCTAGGGACTTTGCAATCTAATTGCAAACCAAATCTATTTAATTAATCAATTTAAACTCTTTAATTAATTAATTAAATCATATTTAATTAGGTGATAACTTGTGTATGTGTGTGACTTACTAGGCTCATCACTAATTGGCAATGAGACATGATATCAACTCTTAATATCATCAGAACTCTTTCTTACCATAAATGATTTCTCTAAATCATTTTATGAACCTCATAGACCATGGTTAACACCTAGCATAGCATGCCATAGCCACCCAATTAGTAATAAGGTTTACCTTAAATGAACCTATAATCATATGTTACCATGCACTAGAATCTCTCTCATACAAAATCCCAACTCAAGCCGAGTCATGGTTTATGTCAAACTACATTTGCTATGAATATTATGTTCTCTTTAATTCCAGTTCTTGATTAACAAGATTTTCTCATCGTAAACTCTTTTCTCAATAAATCTATCCTGTCTGGCCAGAACTTGAAACATTAAGAACAATTAAATGAACATAGGATTTTATCTCTATTTACTTAGAGGAACAGATTCCATCTTGATCAACACCTACCTCCATATATAACTAGTAGGAGCCAACACATGCCCATATACCCATACACAATACAAGTATGAAAGCGAGATCAAACTCAAACTACCTATATACAAGATAACTGTGCTATCTCAGGTCTAAAGATTATATGCACTGATATGATTTATGACAAAACATTGACAAGAATAAACTCCATGTGCTTGTCATAAGTGTCACTGGTTCGGCCTACTTATCATTTATAAGTGCCTATCATGTTTGTTATATGGCATGAGACTCACCATTCCATCTTATTTATATCTCATATAAATAACTTGGGAACAAACATGAATACAATCTTTTTGGATAAGTCATGTCCTTATTATGAAGTATCCTCGATTGTGAACCTATTTATGATACTTTGTGCTAGAAATATTGTCACTCATATTCTTAACAACTTAAGAATAATATTTCTAACAAAATATCAATGGACCTTTTCTATTACACATAAATATATTATGTAAACGGAAAAGTGGAAATGCCTTTTATTAATAAAAATATATACAAGATACATACTAAATGATATGCTCTAGGGCATACTACTAACATATATATATGGAAGTGCCATTGATTGAATATTGAAGTAATGAGGAGGAGAAGGAATATCAAATTGGAAGTGTAAGTGTTTTGTGCAGGTTGTGTATTGATGGCAGTACCTAAATTAGGTTCTAAGTGCCAAACTGTGAATCCAATTGGTATGAGGCTAATGGAGGGTGAAACCAAACACCAAATAGGCCAACTTTCATGTAGAAATGTTACTTAAATTCTGCCTAGAAGGTGACTTGAAAAATGACCAAATCTGAATTAGTGATTTGAAAGCCTGAAAATTGACCATTTGAGCAGCACTTAGTTTTTTGACCATAACTTACTTAAAACAGATCCAATTGACCTGAAATTTTTACCATGAATAGTTTAGATATATATCTACAATTCTTGTGAGGACACCAAAGCCCAGAAATGACCAGAACTAAGCCAAATAGCTTGCACAAGTTCAGGTACCAAAATTGGCTGAACCAAAAGTGACCTAAAAATGACCTAAGCCTACCATTTTAGTGCATTTTGTCCAGCATTGGTAAATTGACCATATCTTGGTCTATACAACTCAGAATGACGTGAAATTTTGCCCTGCGAGCAATAAGACATAGACCTACAAGTTTGTAGTTTGGACCGAAACCCGAAAACCGAGGAAACTAGGTCGTCCGACTAAGTCAAAATAGTACACCGAAATCCGATAAATTGCAATAAAGTGCAATACACTTGGAAATGAAATTGGTAACATATACTAACACCAAAGGGCTATAAATGTGACATATTGATAACATTAGAATTGACTCACTTAGAGTGCATCAAGGGTTAACATTATAGGTTGACTAATGAAATGAATTGAAGGGAATAATATCAAGAAAATTTAAATATTGGATTTTATTGTTAGAAACAAATTCATTGAGTACTGAAACACTTTAAATTGTGTGTTTCAGTTGAAAAGGATATTGAGAAGCATAAGGAACACTGAGTCAGGGCCAAGAGGCATATATCAAAGGTTTGTGCACAATAATTTTGATTTCTCATTTTCTACTTAAAATTTTAATTGAACATTATATTTTTAAATTATGTTTGTGCACAATACTTTTTATATTCACTGCTTTTATCAGAAAATTTATTTGAAGAAATGAGTTATGAATAATTTTTTTATTGTTTTAACTTTGGGAATCTTATTTGGAAATTATTGTGTTGCCTGCTTTGCAAATGGAAATTTTGAGATAAAATAAGATTTATGATTTGTATGAAATATTTAAATATTGTGATTTGGAATTGTTTTGATTCGCACTTGGAATGACAATATTACTATGTTCCTCCTCCATTTATGGGGTGAATGTGATTATATTCCTCCCTCTTTGACTTGTCAGTCTGAGGTGAGTGTTGATGATTTCTCATTATCCAGCTAGGTTTCTCCCTCATTGATTTCGATTATTGGGGTGAGTGTGCCTTGTCGTGATGTACACACGGCATGTTCGGAAAAATTTGTGTCATGGCCTAAATTGTGTTATTGATTGGCAAAACTGTATTATTCAGTTATTTGATCAAATTGTGTTATTGTTTGGCAAAATTGTGTTATTCAGTTATTTGATCAAATTGTGTTATTGATTGCAACACTGTGTCATTCAATTATTTGATCAAAGTTGTGTTATATGAGCTTTAAAAAATTGTGAATTGTTTGGATTGTAAATTGTCAATAAAAGTTTTACATACCGCATTTTTACTCAGCGATAACTTTTCATTGCTATCGCAGGTAAACAGACTGACAGGGTAGTAGAGTAGGCTACTTGTGCTACATTTTGAGATTTCACCGGGTATATTGAGTATACCATATTGTGTAGTTTTTGTTGTAATGTATGTGCACTGTATGTATATATTATACTTGGTCTTGAGCAGTTGTAAACTAAAATTATAAATTATTTTGGCTTGTAAAAATATTGTGGAATATTTATCTTATCTCAGCTTTTGGAAACACTGGAAAATTGGTTGTTGAACTGAATTGATAATATTGAGAAATTTATTGTGTTAAACAAATTTATTGGAGTTTGGGATTGAGGAATTATATATTTGAAGTGCTTTTTACAGGTTTTTGAAGAAATGATTTATTCAAAATACAGAAGGGACTCTGCCAAAATTTTTACAGAAATTATTAATACTTTAAATGTGTTATTTGGTTTCACTTTAGTTAAAAAAAAAAATTTCTAACAGCTGTCAATAGTGCTCGCCACTGTAAAAAGAAGTAAGAGAAATTTTAAAATCCCTTGTAGTGTATTTAATGGGTTATTAGTAGACGAAATTGGTAATTCATTAGGTATACTATGGGATCATGTTATGCCTTACAAAGGGGTAGGGTGTGACATGGCTAGCTTAAAAGTTTCTCCTTTGTCCATGGTACATGAAATAAAAGCACTGCATGCTAGTTTGGAGGTTGATGATGAGGGGCAGATGACAGTTAGTTGGCAAGTGAAACCAGTGTTAGTAGAACAGATTCAAATGGCAGCCTAGAATGATGAAAAATATCAGAAATTGATGGAAGAAACTTGGGATGGCAAGAAACCTGAATTTACAATGAATGATAATGGGTTGTTGCTATACTAGGGCAGAATGTGTGTTCTAAATGATGTGGAATTAAGGCAAATCATTATGAAGGAAGCACATGACTCTCCTTTTGCTATGCATCCTAGTGGAACTAAAATGTATAGAACGGTCAAAGAGCACTAATAGTGGATGGGTTTGAAGAGAGACATAATTGAATATGTATCGAAATGCCTTAACTTGTTAGCAAGTGAAGGCTGAACACCAAGTGCTAACTGGTTTGCTACAGCCATTGCCAGTCCCCAAGTGGAAATGGGAACGGATTACAATAGACTTTGTGATGGGACTTCCTAGAACACAAAAGAATCATGATGCAGTATTGGTCATTATGGATAGATTAACCAAGTCTGCACATTTTCTGCTAGTGAGGATAGACTATAGCCTAGACAGATTGGCTAAACTCTATATTGATGAGATTGTGAGACTCCATAGAGTGTCAGTATTGATTGTGTCAGACAGAGATCCAAGGTTCACTTCTAGATTCTGGGGTAGTTTGCAAAGAGCCCTAGGAAGTAGATTGAACTTTAGTATGGCATTCCATCCATAGACATACGGTTAGTCTGAGAGGGTAATTTAGATCTTGGAGGATATGCTACGGGCTTGTGTGATTGAATTTGAAGTTAGTTAGGATACACACTTTCCTTTGATTGAGTTTTCCTATAATAACAACTATCAATCAAGCATAGGAATGCCTCCATATGAAGCTCTGAATGGCAGGAAGTGTAGAACTCTTCTGTGTTGGGATGAAGTGGGTGAAAGGAAACTAATTGGCCCAAAAATTATTCAGTAGACAGAGGAGAAGATTAAGCTTATCAGAGATAGACTCAATGCTGCATCAGATCATCAGTAGTCCTATATTAATCTAAAGAGGTGAGATATTGAATATACAATGGGTGACAAGGTATTCCTCAAGGTTTCCCCTTGGAAGAGGATTATGAGATTTGGCAGAAAGGGGAAACTAAGTGCTCGCTTTATTGGGCCATATGAGGTTCTGAAAAGAGTGGGTCCTCTGGCATACCAATTGGAAAGCTTAGACATAGGGCTACAACTCTTGTGAAGACACCAAAACCCTTAAATGCTATTAACTAAGTCAAATTGCTTGCCTAAGTAGGGACACCAAAACTGTCCAGAATTGAAACTGCACAGAATTGCTAGACAAAGGCAAATTGACTAGTTTTGATAAAGAGACCATAACTTGGTCCATAGAACTCCAAATTCCCTGAAACTAGAGCAAAAATTTCAATAAGACATAGGCCTACAATAATGGTATTTTGACCAAAACCCAGAGATTAAGAGAACTAGATCAATTAACTTGATTAAATTGGCATACCAATTCTAGAAATGGTATAAATGACCATTAACTCCAGAATAGTTTCTTAAGCATATCTCCCACTAGAAATCTTCAATTGAAATGAACCATACCATTTTGGAAAGCTAAAAAATGGACCTTTAACTTTGTTTCAGACATTTTCCTCAACTTGTGAATATAAGAAGCTTAAATATTGGGTCAAAGCTACTGACCTAATTGAAATCCTGTTACTATAAGACACTTGAGTCTAGGTCAATAATTTGACTACAGATAATTCTAAAAGACTTGAAAAATCATAATAAAAAATTTTGAGTGACCATAAGATATAGGGCAATATATCCTATGAAGAATAGTAGACCTAAATATGGCAGCAATCTACTTAAATAAAATTGGCAAAGTATATTATCAAAATTGCCTAGTAAGGGAACCAAAATCTAGAATTGACCTAGTTATGGTAATTTGACCATGACTTGAGTTATACAAATCCAAATGGTATGATTCAAAAAGAAAAATAAAGAAAAGACATAGAGGAACAGCTTCCATTGAGGAAGTGTGGCCAAATAGTAGCCACAAGTTGCTCAATTTGATATGTAAAGACAAGACAGTAAAGCTGAACCTAAAGAAAGGTTCTTGAAATAACTTATTGACTTATCCCTAATGAGCCACTACATGCTAAATTACATGAAATGGTTACGTGGGATTTACTTTCCCATATACGTTGACATGAAAATTCGGTTATCACTATATGCCAAATTACATGAAACAGAAATGTGTGACCCACTTTCCCACAATACATGAACATGAAAATTTACCTAAATAATTATTAATGCTTAATTGCTCACAGTAAACCTAGACTTATATATATATAGTTGGATCGATTAGTATACTAATTAGGGAATATAGATAGTAGTGCTACCTATATGAATAAGCCTACATAGATAGGCCTACATAGATAGGCCTACATGAATAAGCCTACATGGATAGCCCCACATGAATATGCCCACACAGATAGGCCTGCATGAATACACCCACACAGATAGGCCTTGTAACATCCTCACTTTAGCTAGTCCGTACAGTCTACTGTTCCAGTGACCAATGTCGGTCCGGACAGCTAGAACGTCCGGAAAAATATTTAAACTAAAGTGAGGAACCATAATTAATTCAAATATTAATAAGAAAAATTTAGGAAAAATTTTAGAAATAAAATACAACCAAGTTAAATGAGCCGGTGCCCTAGCGATGGGTAACCTAGTGAGAAGTTGCAGTTCTCGCAACTAGGAGCCCTAGACCTGGGGGAAAAATTAAAAAATAATTTTTGAGACTCCAGAGAAGGGTCATTGAGGTTCTTATGGCATTAGAATGCCAAGAAAATGCTTAGAAAAATTTTTCAATCGGTACAGACAATTTTGGCTCGTTAAGCCAAACGGAGGGCATTTTGGTCATTTCATCTTCAGAGATGATTTTTGGCCAACTTATCTAGTTAAATAAATAATTTATATAACATAAGATATGAATAAATGTTTTTAAAAATTTAATTGAAATTAAATAGACAAGAAATGGAGAGAAAATGAAAGAAAATGGACTTATGACATCATAATGATGTCATTAAGATTCTCCCAACCAATCCAATGTTGACACATGACATAACTTTATTTAAAAGAGATAAAATGGGCTGAAAAATGAAAAATAATCAGAATCTTCTCTTCCTTCTTCTTCATTGCCGTGACCACTCCCACCATTAACCACCATTTTCAAGCTTTTGAAAGCTTGATTTGCCTAGCCTTTACCCAACTAAACCCTAACCTAGCAATACAAAAAAGTATTCTTACAGCTTGGAGAGTCTTTTGGGAGCAAAAAGAAAATGAAAACAAGAACTCTAGCAAGTGGAAAATCTCACTCCATTAGAGGTTAGTGACCTAACCTTGGTTTTTACTTTGAATTCATGTTTAAGGACCCTGAGTGAGTGTAAATTACAAAGAAAATTTTATGAAATACCATTGGTATGCTAACCCTAAATTTTGGCAGCCTTGGTAGGGTATGATTGTGATGAGTTTTATGGAGTTAACATGCTTGTATGGCTGCCCACAATATGTATCTACTAAGTGGATTGATGAAATGAAATGAAAATGCATGGGTTGTAATGTTTGAGTTAGGGTTTGGGGTGGAAAAATGGGACTTTGACCATGTGATGATGAAAATAGTTTTTAATGGTCAATTAGTGACCATTTGGTTCTGTTTAAATAAAAAATGAAGTGTGTTGAGTAGTGGGATTTGGGTTTGGTGTGGCTGCCCTTGGTGACCTGCAGAATTGGACATGAGTCCATCAGGTTTGGGCAGCAATAACTTGAATTATAGAGGTCCAATTGGTACAAGGCCAATTGGACATGAAACGAGACACATAATGGCACAACTTTGGTGAAGAAACCATGCCCAGAAAACTAAACCAAGTTGACCAAAAGATTGCCCTAATCCAGATGACCTGCAGTCTGCCTGGGCAAAATGACCAAATGAACAGTATTTGGTCATTTGGCCATAACTCAGTGTAGAAAGGTCCAATTGACCTGAAATTTTACCAGCAACAAGTTGAGATATAAACCAACAACTTTCATGAAGAAAAGTAACCCCAATTATGACCAGAACATATTCAAAAGGTGAGTTGCAGTCACTATTCCTAACACTATAGATTTGGTCAGTCCAGGAATTCTGGAAAAACTTTCAATCCGGCCAGTTGTGGTTTTTGGGCCATAACTTGAGCCACAAAACTCCAAATGGAGTGATTCAAAAACAAGAAATGCAACTAGACAAAATAAGTAACAACTTTCATGTTGATCATTTTGCCAAATTCCCACTGCAAAAATGACTAATGGAACAGTAAAGACAAAGCATGAAAACTGAAAATTCTGTCCAATTAACATTAAGCTTAGAAATGGTATTGGCAATCAATACCAACAAATCTAGAATGCAAAATGTGGTATGTTGGGAGTATTAGAACCAATGTACCTATTGCCTATGCAAAAGTCAACAATTTTGTTGACTAATGAATGGAATAGTAACACTAAAACTTAAATTTCAAAAATTGTGAAACTTGAAAGTGTAAAATGCCCTAGTATACCTAACAAGATTGGTTTGGATAGGTTGGCATGCCAATAGGGTTCTGTTAGCAATACTGCATATGGCTTCATGCCATTCTGTGTTTCATGGCTTCCCATGCCATTATGTGACATAATAGCCTTTGGCTATGTTATTGAGTTGATATACTTGGGTTTTAACCCTGATAATTATTACAGCTTATTAGCTGTTCTGTTACACACCGGGAGACACAATGTGACCGATGGTGTAATGGTCCGAGGTACTTAGTGCCCAATGCCAGTTTACCCATTTATCCAGTCTAGTCGACTAATATAGGTTACTCGGGCAATGATAATAAACCTTACCAAATTTTATTTGAATAACACTGCAAATAATATCAGAAATTAAGTCTACTAAAAAATGTAAATATACATTCTGCATACTTATTTTTATTATATTTTATTTTATTTTATATTGTCACCACTAAGCAGAATTGCTTAGCGCGTCGCTTTTGCCACGCGCAGGTACTAGAGACCTAGCTGGAGAGCCCAGTAGACATCAGACAGGGTGAGCCTTCAGAGCTGCATCCGGGGTCCAGAGTCACCTCACATTTGCACTGCATATGGTAGGACATTAGGACTATGGGTGACCCTTTTGTATTTTGCATTTTATATTAGTTTGGATTGTAACTATAAACTTTTGTAATTATGTATTAATGTAAATATATGAAATTTCATATTATTGAAATTTTTTGCATAATGTATGTTGATAAATGAAATGTTGAGAAATATTTATGAATGAGCTTCCAGTGATGATGTGAACTGAAAAGAAAAATTTCTGAAAATAGTATTATGATTTGAGATTGAGATTTTGAGATTGATTTGAAATGTGTATAATGGAGTTTGGATTTGGAAATTATATTGGAAGTATTTTTAAACAGATTCAGAAGAACTGTTTTTCCAATTTACAGCCGGCACTCTGCTGGATTTTCTATAAAATTTGCGAAAAAATTCAGATTTATCAAAAATTGAAAAAAAAGAATGAAAAGGGATAAATTGTAATAGAAACATAAATTGGTGCTCCGGCACACTGAGTGGCATAAGTTGCTCGGCTACACTATAGACGGGTAAGGGGTGTCACAGGCCTACATGAATACACCCACACAGATAGGCCTACATGAATATGCCCACATAGATAGGCCTACATGAATATGCCCACATAGATAGGCCTACATGAATACGCCTACATAGATAGGCCTACATGGATACGCCCACATGGATAAGCCTATATGGATAGGCCCACATGAATAAGCCTACATGGACAATCATTGATCGATAACATATTTCCGATATGATTGATCTATAGGTTTTATGCCTGCCCACTAGCCTTGTGCCTGACTTGATAGATGCCATCATGCATAATTGTATTTCTGGCTTTAAAAGCCTGCCCACTGGCCTTGTGCCTGACATGACAGATGTATACTGGACAGACATACGTGTAACACCCCTAAGTTCGGTAGTGCGTTCTACTATTCCAGTGACCAGTGTTGTCCGGACAGTTAGGATGCCTAGAACTACACTTCATTATGAGTGAGGAGACATAAAATAATGAAATACAAGAAAAGAAAATATAAGAAAAACAAAGAAAAAATAATAGCAAAGAAATGTAACCAAATTAAGCGAGCCGAGAACCCTAGCGATGGGTGACCGCACCGGGAAGTCACGGCGTGGACCGTTGACTAGCCTCGGATCATGGAACCCTGGAAAATATTTTTAGGACTTAAAGAGACATCAATTGAAGTATAAATATCATTAGAAATATCAAAGAAAAATTAAATAATTAGTACAAAGAAAAGTGAGAAATCGAAAATGACAAAACCCAGGTGTTACTGAAAAATCGAATGCAACCGAACAGGGCATTATGGTCATTTGACATCCCGAATTGTCTTTTGACCTAAATTTCCATTAAAAATAAATAATATTACACTTAGAAAATAAAATGAAAAATTAATTTGGGGGTACCTAATACAAATAGCCAAAAGTGGAGTGAAAAAGGTGTAAATAACACATTTAACTTATTATATGATTTAATAAGTGTGAGTGGGCCACTAAAGGAATAAACTAAGTTAAATGGGGCATGTGTACACCAAATATGCAATCTGCAAATTCATTTCTTCAAAGTTCCTCAACCATGCCGATTTGAGAAGAAAGAAGAACTCCATTGCCGTTTCACTTGGAGCTTGATCCATCCCTCCATTTCATCTCCAATCACTTAGATTGCTTCATTAAAGATTGTCTACACATCATAAGGAAGAGCTTGATACCAAAATCAAGAAGTTTAATCAAGGTTTAGCAAGTTCCAACCATAGGTAAGTTTATATTTTTTAATATTGCTTTGTTAAACTTTGTGTACATGTTATGGGTGTTGGATTTGTGAAGAAAATTTTCAAGTTTGAGGAGTTATTGATATGTCCATTTTGGACAGCCATGGAGTTATGTATTTAATGATTTATTATTACATATATTTGATGTAAATTCATGTTGAGTAGAGGGATTTAATATCCTAGTAAGTTATTTCCATGAAAATGTGGTGATTGTGCACTTAAATTGGAGATTGACGAATTGTGGGACACTTTGGCATTGTAGAACATTTCGGCAGCCTTGGGATACTTTGATAAATGTATGAGTTCATGAAGGTATTGGCAGAATATTGACATTGAGGATTGATGGATATGTATATAGATTGGTTGTGTAAAGTGTATGTAAGAATGAGTAATGTTTAGGTGTATATGTGATTGTACTTAGACTTTGTAAATTTGAGTTTTAATTGGTGTATTGAGGATAATTGTAATCTGCCCAAAGTGACTTTAAAGTGAAGAGGTATGTGGTTTTGGTAATGTACCAAAACAGAATTGGTAAGGGAAGTGGACATATAGCAATTAAATGTGTAATGGATACATGTATAAGTAAGGTAATTAAGGGCAGTATGCATTTTAGCCTATAACTTTAAATGTGTAACCTCAATTGGTATGAGACCAATTGGAGGTGAAACTAGGCACAAAATGTGCCAACTTTCATTAAGAAAGCATACCAAAATTCTACTTGCAAGGTGACATAAAAAAATGACCAATTCGGATTAGGTGCAATTGAAACCTGAAAACTGACCAATTGGCCAGCAGTTAGTGTTTAGGCCATAACTCACTCAAAATAGGTCCAATTGACCTGAAATTTTAACCATGAATAGTTAAGATCCATACCTACAAGTCTTATGAAGACACCAAAGCCCAGAAATTACCATAAGCAAGTCAAACAGCTTGCACAAGTTCGGGTCCAAAAACTGGCCGAACCAAAGTTGACCAAAATTGACCTAAAACGACCTAATTTGATGCCATTTGACCAACAATAGTAAAATGACCATAACTTGGTCTACATAACTCAGAATGATCTAAAATTTTGCCCCGCGTTCCATAAGACATAGATCTACAAGTTTTTAGTTTTGACCGAAACCCAAAAACTGAGGGAACTAGGTCGTCCGGCTAGGTCAAACTAGTATACCGAAATCCAGCAAGTTGCATTAAAATGCACTAAACAAGGAAATGAGTTTGGTAAAACGTACCAACCCTAAAACCCTATCGAATGTGACATATTAATGACACTAAAACCTAAATTACCTAGAACACATCGAGGGTCGGTATATTAGGTGATTAAGCAAATAATAGCTTTCAGTGAATTATTTGTCAAACATTATCGATAGAGACAGTTTAATTTAGTACTGAAATACTTCAAATTGTGTTTCTCAGTTAGCAAAGACTCAGGAAAAGGGAAGGAAACACTGAGTCAAGACCAAGAGACAGTTATCAGAGGTTTGTGCACAACTAGTTTTTAACTGATTTTATTTGAATATTTCATATGATTAAATGACATACTTTTCTTATGTATTATGTTTAACAAGCGTTGGATTTAATTCAATGATTATTGAAATTGTTATAGTATGTATGAATTTAGCTTTGTGAAAAGGTATTTCCATAAGTATTAAGCATTGTTATAGATTGAATAAATTATGTTTTGGAAAATTGTGATAGAACATGTTTTGAATTGTAATGGTAATTTTCATGGAAAATGCAAATTTATGATTTGAATTGTGATGAGCATAAAAATTATTGGATATTGGAATTGAATTTGAATCGAATTATATTGTGATTTATGCTCACTAAAAGGATTGTGATATTGTTTTATATCTCACTATAGATGCTTGACTAGGTTATTACCCGTCTCTCTCATTTGTTGAGAAGACAATGGAGTTAGTTGTGTTTTGATTACCATGGTACGTGCACAGGCTTAGATTTTCCTCTGATTTGAGGTTAGATCTAAGTTTATTTTATCGTTATGGCCCTTGCAGAAGATTCAGTATTGTGATGGTACTGTGCACGATGATTCGACCTCCCCGGCCATAGGGAGTTAGAATCTGATTCGACCTCCCCGACCATAGGGAGTTAGAATCACATCGAAGATGGCCCTATCGGATTAGTCTTGCATAGTTAGTGAGATAAAGAATGATTTGTGAGATACAACATGGTTTTGAGCTACAGCGTGGTTTTTGAGATACAACATGGTTTTGAGATAAGGATTGATTTTTGAGATACATAATGATTTTGAGATACAGAATGACTTTTGAATGGTAAAGAATTGTGATTTCAATTATGGTTTATGTATAATTGATTTTGTTGGAATTACTTAAATGGTTAGTCATGATTTGATAAATTGAATTTTGTGATCAAAGTCATTTATACAAATGATTTACATTATTAGCAATGAATATTTTGAGTTTTGGAATTTGATGAGTATTCAGATTTCCAAATTATTTACTGTAAATTTTGTCAATGTATATTGTACTATGTTTTAAATTATAGTTGTGCACCACTGAGTTCACCACTCAGCGATAGCTTTGTATGCTGTCGCAGGTAAGAAGAGCATAGAGCAGTGAGTAAGTTTCTTTGAAGACACTTTCAGATCAGCTCCAGGTATATTATAGGTATACACATGTATATAGGTCTGATGTATGCATGTAATAATATGTATGTAAATTATTTGAGCAGTTATAAATTAAAATTGTACATTGAAGTTGTAAAGTGAATTATGAGTTATTTTGACTTGTAAAATTTGTATTATATTTCTTTTATCTCATCCTTTGAAAATACTGAAAAATTGTTATGGATTGAGTTGAGAAAAATATTGTGTTGAATTTTGTTGGAGTTGAGATTTGAAAAAATATTGAAGTGCTTTTCACAAGTTTTTAACACCTGTAAATAGTGCTCACCACTGTGAAAGAAGTAAGAAAAATTTTTAAAATCTCTTGTAGTGTATTTAATGGGTTATCAGTAGACGGAGTTGATAATTCATTAGGTATACTACGGGATCATGTCATGCCTTACAGAGGGGTAGGGTGTGACATGTTTAAGTGGTATCAGAGCAATGGTTTTAAAGTGAATTTCGAACTGTGAATTTGAAATCTTTTTGTCAGAACTACAACTGCTCAAATGTTTGATACATATAGTACATTTACATCATAAATGTGAACTAATGGAGAGGAATCTCCTTGCGTTGGTTGTACAGGAATAGAAAATTCTGTGAAAAAAATGGAAGAGAAGAATGAGACAATAGAACAGTCTGTGATGGCAAAAGAATAAGTTGAGGCCCCAGCTCCACAAAATGTCGAAGGTCTGACTATACCAGTTTTACCGGTACAAATTACTGCACAAATGGCCCAGCAAATGGCCACTTTCTTTCAACAAATGGCTGATAATCACCCAAGCCCAAGTATGCACTCCAACCCCACAAGGGCAACATGAAATAGCGAAGAGGGAGAAACCTATGGGTCAGAGCTCAAGCAGTAATTTGAGAAAGAGAAAAGAAATTGAGGAGCCCCGAGCTCAGAAATATGATAGAGGCGGATCATCAGGGCAGAGACCACTAAGATCTAGTCGTTGAACAACCAGAAGTTCCTATTCTGCCCGTTTCTGCCATGTTTGTGGTAAGCTACATGGAGGTATTTGTCGTAAGGCCTCTGGAGCCTGTTACAATTGTGGAAAACTTGGACACTTTGCTAAAGATTGTGCTAAACCACCTTGATCTGCTCTCCGGAGTTCACAGACCGTCAGTCAGAGTCAAGATAGAAATAGAGTTGGTACTCCTCACCACTATAACACAGTGAATCAACCCGAATATAGTAGCGCACTAGTCGGAGTGTCCACATGCGCCAAGTAAAAGGAGCAGAAACTTCAGATGTAGCTGCTGGTAAGTTCTTAATTTTTGAAAGAAACAATTAATTATTATTTGATCCCAGCACTACTTAGTTGTGTGTTAGTGTCAGAACTATATGTTCTGTTGTTATTCCTTTACATGGAAATGAATTTTGATGTATTAGTGACTAGTCCTTTAGGATAATAACTACAATAACAAGTATGGTTGACATTAATTTTGGAAGAATTGTTAGCTAAAAGTATTTTCTAACATACCGTAAATTATAAAGCAAAATGGCGAGCCTACTTAATGTAAGGCAAGAGGACCTAAAAGTAAGTTACAGTAATAGAATTGCTCTAGATGAGGGCAAAGATGTTACTGTTAGTAATTGTCAAAGGAAATTGTAATCAGAATCGGTTTGGGATATTAGTGGATTCGAGAAAGATAAGATGTTAGAAAACCTAGTCCATGAGGTTATAACGTAGTGACTATGTAATGTTCTCGATGTTTGTATTGTAAGCTGCAGATTAGAGTACCGACACGGGATTATTGTGTAGGGCTACGTACTTCCTCGTGATACAGTAAATTAAGAATATTTGTAAGTAATCTATAAATTGATACAGTTGCACCCGAATAGAGTACTATTACTGGAAATAAATATGAAAATTTTAGTCAGAAATGTAAAACTTCAGAACTAGCCTATCAAACGACTACACTTGTAAGGTAGCTAGAGTCAATGACTCAGTTATATTAATGTGAATTACCTGTACCACAGTAATTGCTATAAGCTTAAAGATATCAATACGACTTATCATCCTCAGACAGATGGACAATTGAAATAAGTAATTCAGGTAAATTCGGAAACTCATTGAGTTCCTTTAAATAATGAAATGAAATGATAATAATAACCTGTAATATGTGATAAGCCCTCAAGAATATATTGAGAACTTGTGTCATTGAATCCGAGAGATATGAGACAGATACATCCTATTAACAGAATTTGTATACAATAATATGTGTCATGCTAGCATACAAACGGCACCCTATGAAACATTGTAAGGGAACGAATAACTATGGATTTTGTGATGAAACTTCCGAGGACACAGAATAGTCAAGATGTAGTATAGGTCATAATTGACAGACTAACCAAGTCTGCTCACTTTTTGCCAGTCCGGATGGACTATAGCCTGGAAAGATTGGCCAGATTGTACGTATATGAGATTGTAAAACTGCATGGAGTGCCAGTATCAATTGTATTTGACAGGGATCCTAAGTTCACTTCTAGATTCTGGGGTAGTCTTCAGAGAGCCCTAGGAACTAGATTGAACTTCAGCACAGCATTCCACTCACAGACAGATGGCCAACCTGAAAGGGTTATTCAGACATTGGAGGATATGCTACGGGCTTGTGTGATTGAATTTGAAGGTAGTTGGGATACACACTTGCCTTTGATTGAGTTTGCTTATAACAACAGCTACCAATCAAGCATTGGGATGCCTCCATATGAAGCTTTGTATGGCAGAAAGTGCAGAACTCCCTTATGTTGGGATGAAGTAGGTGAAAGGAAGATGATTGGGCCAGAAATTGTTCAGCAGACAGAGGAAAAGATCAGATTGATTAGAGATAGACTCAAGGCTGCATCAGATCATAAGAAGTCCTATGTTGATTTGAAAAGAAGAGATATTGAATATGCAGTGGGTGATAAGGTATTCCTCAAAGTTTCTCCTTGGAAGAGGATTATGAGATTTGGCAGAAAGGGGAAACTGAGTCCTCGTTTCATCGGACCATATGAGGTTCTGGAAAGAGTGGGTCCTTTGGCATATCGGTTGGCATTACCTCCAGAGTTAGCAAGGATACACAGTGTCTTCCATGTGTCCATGTTAAGGAGGTACAGATCTGACCCATCTCATGTACTATCAGTTGAAGAGATTGAGGTAAATCCAGACCTCTCATATGAGGAAGAACCCATAAAAATTCTGGCATATGAGGTGAAGCAGCTGAGGAACAAACAGATACACCTGGTTAAAGTGCTGTGGAACCATCATTCAGGCCAGGAAGCTACTTGGGAACGTGAAGAGGATATGAGGAGACAGCACCCACAGCTGCTCAGAGACTAATGCCAAGTAAAAATTTCGAGACGAAATTTATTTAAGGGGGGGAGAATTGTAACACCCCTAAGTTCGGTAGTGCGTTCTACTGTTCCGGTGACCAGTGTTGTCCGGACAGCTAGGATGTTAGTAGTATGCCCTAGAGCATATCATTTAGTATGTATCTTGTACATATTTTCAATAATAAAAGGCATTTCCACTTTTCCGTTTACATAATATATTTATGTGTAATAGAAAAGGTCCATTGATATTTTGTTAGAAATATTATTCTTAAGTTGTTAAGAATATGAGTGACAATATTTCTAGCACAAAGTATCATAAATAGGTTCACAATCGAGGATACTTCATAATAAGGACATGACTTATCCAGAAAGATTGTATTCATGTTTGTTCCCAAGTTATTTATATGAGATATAAATAAGATGGAATGGTGAGTCTCATGCCATATAACAAACATGATAGGCACTTATAAATGATAAGTAGGCCGAACCAGTGACACTTATGACAAGCACATGGAGTTTACTCTTGTCAATGTTTTGTCATAAATCATATCGATGCATATAATCTTTAGACTGAGATAGCACGCTTATCTTGTATATAGGTAGTTTGAGTTTGATATTGCTTTCATACTTGTACTATGTATGGGTATATGGGCATGTGTTGGCTCCTGCTAGTTATATATGGAGGTAGGTGTTGATCAAGAAGGAATCTGTTCCTCTAAGTAAATAGAGATAAAATCCTATGTTCATTTAGTTGTTCTTGATGTTTCAAGTTCTGCCAGACAAATAGATTTATTCGTAAAAGAGTTTCTGATGAGAAAAATCTTTTAATCAAGAACTGGAATTAAAAGAGAACATAATATTCATAGCAAATGGAGTTTGACATAAACCATGACTCCAGCTTGAGTTGGGATTTTGTAACAGAGAGATTCTAGTGCATGGTAACATATGATTATAGGTTCATTTAAGGTAAACCTTATTACTAATTGGGTGGCCATGGCATGCTATGCTAGGTGTTAACCATGGTCTATGAGGTTCATAAAATGATTTAGAGAAATCATTTATGGTAAGAAAGAGTTCGATGATATTAAGAGTTGATATCATGTCTCATTGCCAATTAGTGATGAGCCTAGTAAGTCACACACATACACAAGTTATCACCTATTTAAATATGATTTAATTAATTAATTAAAGAGTTTAATTGATTAATTAAATAGATTTGGTTTGCAATTAAATTGCAAAGTCCCTAGCATGACTTGAAACCAAATCTAGATTATTGGAAGTGTAGTATAAATTAAAATTATATTTAAAGTGTTTAAATATGAATTTAATTGATGAGAAATTAATTAATAGAGATTAATTAATTAATTTATATTTGATATAAATTAATTAGAAGAAGAAAATAATTATTTTGGGTTAAGAACTCAAAATTAAGACAAAGGTGAATTTTGTTAATATAACATTGTGACACGTGGAACAATGAGATGGTGACACATGGAAAAACAAATAATCTTGCCAAATGTATTTTAATCATGTAAGATGATTAAAATCAAGATTAAATATAGGTTTGACACTTGGCACAATGTGATTGGGTCACTTAAACCTAGAGCTAATCAAAAGGTGACATGTGGCTAGGGTTTAATGTGTTAACCTAGCTATTTAAGTGTGGTTATGAAAAGAAAACATAACCAGCAGCCTCTCCTCTCAATTGTCACGCCACTTTGAGCCTCTCCAGCTATTTCTCTTCATCTCTCATCAATTCAAAGAGATTAGCCATCAATCTCTTGAATTAAGAACACTAGAAATTGTTTCTAGTGTCCTGTTTACATCTCTAATCTCTTAAAATGCAGAACTTGAATTTCTAATTAATAGAAAAGGCTTTAGAAGCTGGTCAAGGGCTGCCATAGGTGTTCTTGGTGTGGACAAGCTAGAGGGACAACATCTGGTGTCCTGAAGACGAATCTCAAAGGCGCAGACACGCTGCAGAACATCAAGAGGTTAGTGTAATCGTTCTTGATTTAATCTAGGGTTCTAAAATTAATCTGATTAATTTTAAAATCTTAAATGGCAAATACAGATCCAAAAACATATTAAAAGAGTTTTAATATGTTGTTTATCATTGAAATCAAATAGATAAAAATAAATCTTGCATGGTGCATGTGACCCTAGGTGAAAATTTTTGAATTCAATGGTATAATCTTGTGTTTTTCACGCCTGCCTTCAATTGGTATCAGAGCCACTATATTTGCCATTTAGATTGTTGATTATATAATTTAATTGTGTGTTTGATCATGAGATCAAGAGATTCATTGCTGGTTGGATCAAGAGGTGTGGCGTCACACATGGTGAAGCTACCAATGGTGGCGGCAACAATGGTTCCATGGGTGATTCAAGGTTTGGCTTTTAATTCTGCAATTGTTGTATGATCTAAGGCCTATTCTTTGACTAATTAAAGTGTTTAATTAGTTGTTTTAATCACACAATTAAATTATGATTCAAATCAGAATTTTAAAAATTGTTTGAATGTGATTCAAATCTGAATTTTAAAAGTTGTTTGAATGTGATTCAAATCTGAATTTTTAAAGTTGTTTGAATCATATTTAAATCTGATTTTTTAAAATTGATTCAATAAAATTCAGATCTGATTTTTTAAAAAATATTTGAATGTGATTCAAATCTGATTTTTTAAAAAATGTTTGAATGTGATTCAAATCTGAATTTTTGAAGTTGTTTGAATGTGATTCAAATCTGAATTTTTAAATTTGTTTGAATGAGATTCAAATCTGAATTTTTAAATTTATTTGAATCATATTCAAATCTGATTTTTAAGTTGAATATGAGATATTCAATTTAATTTAAGTATGTATGTTTTATTTAATTGTTAAATAGTGATATGCATGATGGATGATCATGGACTATAAAAGACCAATGTGATTGGATTTATTTCTTTTATGTTTCTTTGGGATTGTAAATTAATTAATTTATTTTAATTTATTTTGGGCATGTATTATTAAGTTTGTAATATTTTTGGGTTGTAATTTCATTTATTTAAGTTCTTGTAAATTCGCCTTGGTATGCCAAGGATTACTATGTAATATTGGATTGCAAGAAGTTCAAGGAGGTCAAGAGCATTGGTGGGACCAAAGGGGAGGAATTCAATATCAAGTGTTGATTATGTACTCCTTCAGCAACTCTTGTAAAATGAATGAATGAAATGCACCTAGGAATGCCCTGATTCAATTCTTGGTGGCTCGAATTGAATCCCTTAGAAAGTCCATGATCATACCATATTTACTGCTTATCCATGAATGCATGAGATGTATGGGAATGTATGCAATTATATGATATATGCATGCTAAATGGATAATGTGCAAAGTGAGACTTTAATAGTAATTAGGATGGCTATAAAATCTTCCAAACAAATGATTAAGTTGGAAATGCTATAATTAAAGTAATTATAACATAAGCCCTCCATTGGGGCAATTATTTTAAGAAATTTTAAATAGTTGCATGAGATGCAATTAATTTAAGAGATTTTCTTAAGAAATAATTGTTAAGCATGAGATGTTGTAAATATGTAAATGGTTTGGTGGCCAATATTGGATGTACCTGAGGACATTAAAATTATTTGCATAATTATCGCTCAATGGGATCAACTTAACTAATGCAAGATAAGTCAATAATGGATGTACCTGAGATTTTGAGCATTAGGGGCTAGGTAAATGATTGAACCTCACATGAGATGTGATGGGCAAGGAGTTGCTCACTTATAGTTTATTGTAATTCCAATAATGGATGTACCGAGGATGATCAATAGAATTATAAGAATTCAATCACCCACTAGAAATCCATCCAACTAGGATTTCCGTTTTCTACTTTGGAAGTGTAGGATTCGCTAAGTTAGTGGGAGGACCAATTTGATTAAAAGACCATAATCATTTTGGTTAATTATATGATACATTTACTAATTAATCTGGTTATTTTCTGCAGCTTAATTTTCCGATAAAAATGAGCACAAAACAACCACCACCATCCAATATCCTTGCAAGCATACTTGATCACAACAGTTGACAGGACCTAATCATGCGATTGGCTAAGAAATTTGAAACTTGTCTGAACCTTGAACATATAGGATATGTTCTAGATTCAAATGTTCTGGTCCCTTACCTCCGAGGCCACTCAAGAGGAACATGAAACTTTGGACAAGTGGAAGGAGCATGATATGAGAGCTAAGTGTTACATGCTTGCTTCCATGAGTAATGAGTTACGAAGCAACATGAGAACATGCAGAGTGCAGTGAGATCCTCCTTCACCTACAAGAGTTGTATGGTGAGCACAAAGCAGAATGCTAGGTATGAGATATCTAGACAGCTATTCCGTATGAGGATGTCCGAGGGATGTAATGTTGGGGATCATGTCCACAAGATGATTCGGTGATTGAGCGCTTGGAACATCTTGACTTCAACATGGATTTCCAACTACAAACGGATTTGATCCTTCACCCTTCCTCGAGTCTTTTGGGAATTTTGTGACAAATTTCCATATGACTAAACAGGAATGCACCTTAGCTGAATTACTCAACATGCTGGTTATTGCCCAAAAGAATATGCCAGGCAATAAAGGAAAAGAGGTAGCTTTGGTTGCATCTTCTTCTGCTGAAAAGTCCAACAAGAAGAAGGGCAATAAGAAAAAGAAACCTCAGATTCCTGGTCCTTCCAAGAAAATAGCTAAACAGAAAAGGAAGACCAAAGTTGATAAAGGCAAAGGAAAGTGTCTCCACTGCCAACAGGAAAGTGTTTCCATTACCAACAGGAAAGTGTTTCCATTGCCAGTAAGAAAGTGTTTCCACTGGCCAGAGTATAGCAATCTAAATGAATGCAATGCCATGGTGAAAACCAACTCAAGTTCAAAATATATTTGGCACTTAAGGTTATGTCATGTTGCAGAAGATAGGATTGCAAAATTGGAGAAAATGGGGATTCTATCCTCATTGGGCTCTGAGCCTACTCCAACTTGTGAATCTTGCCTTCAAGGCAAAATGACTAGATCACCCTTTGTTGGACAAGGGCTAAGAGCTGAAAATATTTTGGAACTAATACATAGTGATGTATGTGGTCCGTTTAAAGAAATGGCTAGAGGGGGCTTTCATTATTTTATTACCTTTACTGATGATAAATCAAGGTTTGGGTATTTGTATTTGATGAAATACAAACATGAATCCTTTGAAAAGTTCAAAGAATTTAAATCTGAAGTAGAAAATCAAACAGGAAAAAATATTAAAGCTCTTCGATTAGATCGTGGAGGTGAATATTTGAGTACTGAATTTGATGAATACTTGAGAGAGCATGGCATTGTTTCTCAGCTGACTCCTCCAGGAACGCCACAGCTGAATGGTGTATCTGAAAGGAGAAATCGTACCCTATTAGATATGGTACGTAGTATGATGAGCTATACTGATATGCCAATCTCCTTTTGGGGATTTGCATTAGAATCAGCTTTATATATTCTGAATAGGATTCCATCAAAATCAGTTTCTTCCACACCTTATGAGATATGGCATAGAAGAAAACCAAGTCTTAAGCATGTTAAGATTTGGGGTTGTCCAGCTTATATCAAAAAGCTGAACACTGATAAATTGGAGACCAGATCAGAAAAAGGTTGATTTGTTGGATATCCAAAAGATAGTTTTGGATATTATTTTTATTTGCCTACTTCACAAAAGGTTGTGATAAGTAGAGATGCCACATTTCTTGAACAACAGTTTGTTCAAGAAGGAGGCAAAGGAAGGCAAATAGAGTTAGAATTGGAGAATTCTGACCAACCAATGCATCGATGGATATAGATCCATCTAGTCAACCTATACCCATTGATGAAACATCTACACTGTTCCTCGTAGAACAACTGTGCTATCTCACCCACCGGTGAGATATGGTTTTCTTCATGAAGAAGAACAAGAGTTGTCTACTCATGAAGAAGTAGATCATGGAGATGATCCACTTACCTATGAAGAAGCTATATCGATATAGACTCTTCAAAATGGATTGATGCTATGAAATCCGAGATTGATTCCATGTATAAGAATCAAGTTTGGGATCTTGTTGACCCACCCAAGGTATTGTACCTATAGGGAACAAATGGGTTTTCAAGAAGAAAATTGGTTCTGATGGAAAGGTAGAGACCTATAAGGCAAGGCTAGTAGCGAAAGGGTTTCGCCAAAGGCAAGGAATAGACTATGAGGAGACTTTCTCTCCTGTTGCCATGCTTAAATCAATTAGGATTTTATTAGCAATAGATGCATACTATGATTATGAGATTTGGCGGATGGATGTCAAAATGCTTTTCTCAATGGATACATTTAAGAAATCTTTTACATTGTACATCCTTAGGGATTTGAATCCAAAGATGGTTCCAAGGTATGCAAGCTAAAGCGATCCATTTATGGGTTGAAACAAGCTTCGAGGAGTTGGAACATCCGTTTTGATGTAGCCATTAAATCTTTTGGTTTTATCAAAAATGAGGATGAGCCATGTTTATATAAGAAGGTTAGTGACAAAGGCTATCACTTTCCTTGTCTTATATGTGGATGACATAATCGTTGATGGGTAATGATACAGGTATGTTGACGACTATATAGGTATGGTTGTCAAATACTTTCTCCATGAAAGACTTAGGGGAGGCAACCTATATTCTTGGGATTCGCATCTATAGAGATAGAGCGAAAAGAATAATTGGTTTATCCTAAAGTCTATACTTGGAAAAAGGTGTTAAAGAGGTTTAACATGCTTGATTCTAAGAGAAGATTGTTACCAAAGTGAGACATGGTATCCACCTTTCCAAAGAGATGTCTCCAAAGACACCAAGAAAGAGATAAGATGGCCAGATTCCATATGCTTGGCTATTGGAAGTTTAATGTATGCAATATTGTGTACTAGGCCTGATATCGCATATGTCGTTAGTTTGACTAGCGGTATCAATCCAATCCAGTTTGGAACATCGATAGTCACAAGAATATCCTTAAGTACTTGAGAAGAACTAAGGATTTATTCTTGATTTATGGAGGTGGAGACTTGCAATTGGATGGTTATACCGATTCGATTTCCAATCGATATCGATGATAGAAAGTCTACCTCTGGATATGTGTTCATTTGTAATGGAGGTGCGATCGGTTGGAAGAGTTCCAAACAGAGCACGATCGCAGATTCCACTCATCGAGGTCGAGTATATTGCTGCATCGATGTCGCAAAGGAAGTCGCTTGGATAAAGAAGTTCGTGATGTAACTTACAGAGTTCCTTCCATTGAGTCGCCAGCCCATTACATCGTGGACGATAATGGAGCAATCATACTGAGCTAAGGAACCAAGGTCTCACCAGAAATCCAAACACATAGAAAGGCGCTACCACATTATCAGAGAAATAGTTGGGCGAGGCGATGTAGCCATGCAGAAAATAGCATCAGCTGAAAATCCAGCTGATCCATTCACTAAGCCTATGTCACAGACTCAGTTAGACCGACATCTTGAGAAGATAGGTCTATAGGTCTAAGATATTGTAATGAATGGCTCTAGTGCTAGTGGGAGATTGTTAGTAGTATGCCCTAGAGCATATCATTTAGTATGTATCTTGTACATATTTTTAATAATAAAAGGCATTTCCACTTTTTCGTTTACATAATATATTTATGTGTAATAGAAAAGGTCCATTGATATTTTGTTAGAAATATTATTCTTAAGTTGTTAAGAATATGAGTGACAATATTTCTAGCACAAAGTATCATAAATAGGTTCACAATCGAGGATACTTCATAATAAGGACATGACTTATCCAGAAAGATTGTATTCATGTTTGTTCCCAAGTTATTTATATGAGATATAAATAAGATGGAGTGGTAAGTCTCATGCCATATAACAAACATGATAGGCACTTATAAATGATAAGTAGGCCGAACCAGTGACACTTATGACAAGCACATGGAGTTTACTCTTGTCAATGTTTTGTCATAAATCATATCAGTGCATATAATCTTTAGACCTGAGATAGCACAGTTATCTTGTATATAGGTAGTTTGAGTTTGATCGCTTTCATACTTGTACTATGTATGGGTATATGGGCATGTGTTGGCTCCTGCTAGTTATATATGGAGGTAGGTGTTGATCAAGAAGGAATATGTTCCTCTAAGTAAATAGAGATAAAATCCTATGTTCATTTAATTGTTCTTGATGTTTCAAGTTCCTGGCCAGGACAAATAGATTTATTCAGAAAAGAGTTTCTGATGAGAAAAATCTTTTAATCAAGAACTGGAATTAAAAGAGAACATAATATTCATAGCAAATGGAGTTTGACATAAACCATGACTCCAGCTTGAGTTGGGATTTTGTAACAGAGAGATTCTAGTGCATGGTAACATATGATTATAGGTTCATTTAAGGTAAACCTTATTACTAATTGGGTGGCCATGGCATGCTATGCTAGGTGTTAACCATGGTCTATGAGGTTCATAAAATGATTTAGAGAAATCATTTATGGTAAGAAAGAGTTCTGATGATATTAAGAGTTGATATCATGTCTCATTGCCAATTAGTGATGAGCCTAGTAAGTCACACACATACACAAGTTATCACCTATTTAAATATGATTTAATTAATTAATTAAAGAGTTTAATTGATTAATTAAATAGATTTGATTTGCAATTAAATTGCAAAGTCCCTAGCATGACTTGAAACCAAATCTAGATTATTGGAAGTGTAGTATAAATTAAAATTATATTTAAAGTGTTTAAATATGAATTTAATTGATGAGAAATTAATTAATAGAGATTAATTAATTAATTTATATTTGATATAAATTAATTAGAAGAAGAAAATAATTATTTTGGGTTAAGAACTCAAAATTAAGACACAGGGGTATTTTGGTCATTTCACAGTGTGACACGTGGCACCATGAGATGGTGACACATGGCATAACACATAAGCTTGCCAAATGTTTTTTTAATCATGTAAGATGATTAAAATCAAGATTAAATATAGGTTTGACACTTGGCACAATGTGATTGGGTCACTTAAACCTAGAGCTAATCAAAAGGTGACATGTGGCTAGGGTTTAATGTGTTAACCTAGCTATTTAAGTGTGGTTATGAAAAGAAAACATAACCAGCAGCCTCTCCTCTCAATTTTCACGCCACTTTGAGCCTCTCAAGCTATTTCTCTTCATCTCTCATCAATTCAAAGAGATTAGCCATCAATCTCTTGAATTAAGAACACTAGAAATTGTTTCTAGTGTCCTGTTTACATCTCTAATCTCTTAAAAGGCAGAACTTGAATTTCTAATTAATAGAAAAGGCTTTAGAAGCTGTTCAAGGGCTGCCATAGGTGTTCTTGGTGTGGACAAGCTAGAGGGACAACATCCGTGTCCTCAAGACGAATCTCAAAGGCGCAGACACGGCAAAGACATCAAGAGGTTAGTGTAATCGTTCTTGATTTAATCTAGGGTTCTAAAATTAATCTGATTAATTTTAAAATCTTAAATGGAAAATACAGATCCAAAAACATATTAAAAGAGTTTTAATATGTTGTTTATCATTGAAATCAAATAGATAAAAATAAATCTTGCATGGTGCATGTGACCCTAGGTGAAAATTTTTGAATTCAATGGTATAATCTTGTGTTTTTCACGCTTCCGTTCCTTCATAGGATGCCTAGAACTACACTTTGTTATGAGTGAGGAGACATAAAATAATGAAATACAAGAAAAGAAAATATAAGAAAAACAAAGGAAAAATAATAGCAAAGAAATGTAACCAAGTTAAGCGAGCCGAGAACCCTAGCGATGGGTGACCGCACCGGGAAGTCACGGCGTGGACCGTTGACTAGCCTTGGATTGCGGGGAACCCTAGAAAATATTTTTAGGACTTAAAGAGACATCAATTGAAGTATAAATATCATTAGAAATATCAAAGAAAAATTAAATAATTAGTACAAAGAAAAGTGAGAAATCGAAAAACGGACAAAACCCGGTGTTACCGAAAAATCGAGAATGCAACCTGAACAGGGGCATTATGGTCATTTGACATCCCGAATTGTCTTTTGACCTAAATGTCCATTAAAAATAAATAATATTACACTTAGAAAATAAAATGAAAAATTAATTTGGGGGTACCTAATATAAATAGCCAAAAGTGGAGTGAAAAAGGTGTAAATAACACATTTAACTTATTATATGATTTAATAAGTGTGAGTGGGCCACTAAAGGAATAAACTAAGTTAAATGGGGCATGTGTACACCAAATATGTAATCTGCAAATTCATTTCTTCAAAGTTCCTCAACCATGCCGATTTGAGAAGAAAGAAGAACTCCATTGCCGTTTCACTTGGAGCTTGATCCATCCCTCCATTTCATCTCCAATCACTTAGATTGCTTCATTAAAGATTGTCTACACATCATAAGGAAGAGCTTGATACCAAAATCAAGAAGTTTAATCAAGGTTTAGTAAGTTCCAACCATAGGTAAGTTTACATTTTTTAATATTGCTTTGTTAAACTTTGTGTACATGTTATGGGTGTTGGATTTGTGAAGAAAAATTTCAAGTTTGAGGAGTTATTGATATGTACATTTTGGACAGCCATAGAGTTATGTATTTAATGATTTATTATTACATATATTTTATGTAAATTCATGTTGAGTAGAGGGATTTAATATCCTAGTAAGTTATTTCCATGAAAATGTGGTGATTGTGCACTTAAATTGGAGATTGACGAATTGTGGGACAATTTGGCATTGTAGAACATTTCGGCAGCCTTGGGACACTTTGATAAATGTATGAGTTCATGAAGGTATTGGCAGAATATTGACATTGAGGATTGATGGATATGTATATAGATTGATTGTGTAAATTGTATGTAAGAATGAGTAATGTTTAGGTGTATATGTGATTGTACTTAGACTTTGTAAATTTGAGTTTTAATTGGTGTATTGAGGATAATTGTAATCTACCCAAAGTGACTTTAAAGTGAAGAGGTATGTGGTTTTGGTAATGTACCAAAACAGAATTGGTAAGGGAAGTGGACATATAGCAATTAAATGTGTAATGGATACATGTATAAGTAAGGTAATTAAGGGCAGTATGCATTTTAGCCTATAACTTTAAATGTTTAATCTCAATTGGTATGAGACCAATTGGAGGTGAAACTAGACACAAAATGTGCCAACTTTCATTAAGAAAGCATACCAAAATTCTACTTGCAAGGTGACATAAAAAAATGACCAATTCGGATTAGGTGCAATTGAAACCTGAAAACTGACCAATTGGGCAGCAGTTAGTGTTTTGGCCATAACTCACTCAAAACAGGTCCAATTGACCTGAAATTTTAACCATCAATAGTTAAGATCCATACCTACAAGTCTTATGAAGACACCAAAGTCCAGAAATGACCATAAGCAAGTCAAAAAGCTTGCAAAAGTTCGGGTCCAAAAACTGGCCGAACCAAAGTTGACCAAAATTGACCTAAAACGACCTAATTTGATGCCATTTGACCAGCAATAGTAAAATGACCATAACTTGGTCTACATAACTCAGAATGACCTAAAATTTTGCCCCGCGTTCCATAAGACATAGATCTACAAGTTTGTAGTTTTGACCGAAACTCGAAAACTGAGGGAACTAGGTCGTCCGGCTAGGTCAAACTAGTATACCGAAATCCAGCAAGTTGCATTAAAATGCACTAAACAAGGAAATGAGTTTGGTAAAACGTACCAACCCTAAAACCCTTTCGAATGTGACATATTAATGACACTAAAACCTAAATTACCTAGAACACATCGAGGGTCAGTATATTAGGTGATTAAGCAAATAATAGGTTTCAGTGAATTATTTGTCAAACATTATCGATAGAGACAGTTTAATTTAGTACTGAAACACTTCAAATTGTGTTTCTCAGTTAGCAAAGACTCAGGAAAAGGGAAGGAAACACTGAGTCAAGACCAAGAGACAGTTATCAGAGGTTTGTGCACAACTAGTTTTTAACTGATTTTATTTGAATATTTCATATGATTAAATGACATACTTTTCTTATGTATTATGTTTAACAAGCATTGGATTTAATTCAATGATTATTGAAATTGTTATAGTATGTATGAATTTAGCTTTGTGAAATGGTATTTCCATAAGTATTAAGCATTGTTATGGATTGAATAAATTATGTTCTGGAAAATTGTGATAGAACATGTTTTGAATTGTGATGGTAATTTTCATGGAAAATGCAAATTTATGATTTGAATTGTGATGAGCATAAAAATTATTGGATATTGGAATTGAATTTGAATCGAATTATATTGTGATTTATGCTCACTAAAAGGATTGTGATATTGTTTTATATCTCACTATAGATGCTTGACTAGGTTATTACCCGTCTCTCTCATTTGTTGAGAAGACAATGGAGTTAGTTGTGTTTTGATTACCATGGTACGTGCACAGACTTAGATTTTCCTCTGATTTGAGGTTAGATCTAAGTTTATTTTATCGTTATGGCCCTTGCGGAAGATTCAGTATTGTGATGGTACTGTGCACGATGATTCGACCTCCCCGACCATAGGGAGTTAGAATCTGATTCGACCTCCCCGACCATAGGGAGTTAGAATCACATCGAAGATGGCCCTATCGGATTAGTCTTGCATCGTTAGTGAGATAAAGAATGATTTGTGAGATACAGCATGGTTTTTGAGCTACAGTGTGGTTTTTGAGATACAATATGGTTTTGAGATAAGGATTGATTTTTGAGATACATAATGATTTTGAGATACAGAATGACTTTTGAATGGTAAAGAATTGTGATTTCAATTATGGTTTATGTATAATTGATTTTGTTGGAATTACTTAAATGGTTTGTCATGATTTGATAAATTGAATTTTGTAATCAAAGTCATTTATACAAATGATTTACATTATTAGCAATGAATATTTTGAGTTTTGGAATTTGATGAGTATTCAGATTTCCAAATTATTTACTGTAAATTTTGTCAATGTATATTGTACTATGTTTTAAATTATAGTTGTGCACCACTGAGTTCACCACTCAGCGACAGCTTTTTATGCTGTCACAAGTAAGAAGAGCATAGAGCAGTGAGTAAGTTTCTTTGAAGACACTTTCAGATCAGCTGCAGGTATATTATAGGTATACCCATGTACATAGGTCTGATGTATGCATGTAATAATATGTATGTAAATTATTTGAGCAGTTATAAATTAAAATTGTACATTGAAGTTGTAAAGTGAATTATGAGTTATTTTGACTTGTAAAATTTGTATTATATTTCTTTTATCTCATCCTTTGAAAATACTGAAAAATTGTTGTGGATTGAGTTGAGAAAAATATTGTGTTGAATTTTGTTGGAGTTGAGATTTGGAAAAATATTGAAGTGCTTTTCACAAGTTTTTAACACCTGTAAATAGTGCTCACCACTGTGAAAGAAGTAAGAAAAGTTTTTAAAATCCCTTGTAGTGTATTTAATGGGTTATCAGTAGACGGAGTTGATAATTCATTAGGTATACTACGGGATCATGTCATGCCTTACAGAGGGGTAGGGTGTGACATGTTTAAGTGGTATCAGAGCAATGGTTTTAAAATGAATTTCGAACTGTGAATTTGAAATCTTTTTGTCAGAACTACAACTGCTCAAATGTTTGATACATATAGTACATTTACATCATAAATGTGAACTAATGGAGAGGAATCTCCTTGTGTTGGTTGTACAGGAATAGAAAATTCTGTGAAAAAAATGGAAGAGAAGAATGAGACAATAGAACAGTCTGTGATGGCAAAAGAACAAGTTGAGGCCCCAGCTCCACAAAATGTCGAAGGTCTGACTATACCAGTTTTACCGGTATGAAAACCCCATAAAAATCCCATGAAAATATGAAATTTCATGTAGTGTAATTAAAGGAACCTAAGTGAGGTTAGTTAGAATTTTTAAAAACCCTAGATTATTATATTAATAAACTAAGTTAGTGGGGGGGGCGGTGTGGGGTATAAAAAGGTAAAAAATGGGTAGAATTCTCCACTCAAAATCTCATTCTCCCTCATTCTCTCTCCCATGTCGAAAACTACAACTCCATCTACCTCCATTGATGCCTCACATGCAAGCTTAAAAATCTCTCCCATTCTTACCCTAATCCTCACAACTCCTTTCATTAAAAGTGATCCTCACATCTTGGGAAACATATAGGCAATAAAAAGAAAGGAAAATCTTGAAGTTTTACAAGCTTAGAATTCTCACAAGTTGAGGTTAGTGCATAATTTCTCCTTTTTCTTTAGTTAAACATTGAAATGAGTTGATATGATGAGGAATTTGATTGAAAATTATGAGAAATTGAGAACCCCCAATTCGGCAGCCATGGGAAATTTGGGGAGTTGATTTATTTTAACATGAAAATGGTGATTAGTAATGTTAATTAAGGTAATTACATGAATTAGGATAAAATTGTATGTGGGTGTTTGAGGTTTGATTATGAATTAGGGTTTGTAACCATGAATTGGGGATTTTGTCTTAGGTTTGAAATTGTTCAATTAGCAGCCTTAATAAGCATGGTTATTGATTAATTTATACATATAATTGGTGATTAATAATGTTGATTGAGGTGACTAAGAGCATAAGAATTTAATTATATGTATATTGTTAACTTTGACACTTTAAATTAGGGCTTTGAACAAATTATAAGTGACTAGTGAAACTGTCCAAATTTGGCAGCCTTGTGGAACTTAGGAGATGGATAACTTCATGACCTAAATGGTGATTAATGGTGTTCATGGATATGTGGGAGTAGTTTTTGATGTTAATAGTTGAAGTTACATATACTAGCATATTATTTTCATGTGTGTGTTTTTGATTTTGACAATGTGAATTAGGATTCTGATTTAACCAATTGAGACTTGATTGATGTTGCTGGAAATTGATTGTATTGAGATTGATTGATGATATAAGAAGTGCCATGTAACAGCCCAATCCTTCTCCAGTCAGTATTGTCCGCTTTGGCCCATGGGCCTCACGGATTTGTCCCTTGGGAGGTTTCATTCCCAAAAGCGCACTGACCAGGTGAGGAAGACTCCCACATATATGGCCCAAATCTTTTCTTCCCATTTCCGATGTGGGACACGAAGCTCACTCCATTGCGTAGCTGGTTGAACAAGCACGTCCCAACCCCATCCCTGGGTCGTGACAAGCCCACCAACTTCCGCTTGGTGCGTCCTCGCACCACACACCGTACTAGAGGGAGACCAGCTCTGATACCAAATGTAATGGCCCGGCCCACTAGTGATATTGTCCGCTCTGGGCCAAAGCCCTCACAGTTTTAAAACGCGTCAATAGGGGTTACGAACTATCAACTTATGAACCCAGCATCTCTCCCGTGTTTTGTCGATGTGGGATTTGCCTAGGGTGTTACAATCCACCCCCCTTATGGGACTCAGCGTCCTCGCTGAGGTTTGCCCCACCATCGTTCAAGGTTGCACGCGGAGCCGCTCTGATACCACAAATGTAACGGCCCGGCCCACTAGTGATATTGTCCGCTCTGGGCTGAAGCCCTCACGGTTTTAAAACGCGTCACTAGGGGTTACGAACCACCAACTTATAAACCCAGCATCTCTCCCGTGTTTTGCCGATGTGGGATTTGCCTAGGGTGTTACAATCCACCCCCCTTATGGGACTCAGCGTCCTCTCTGAGGTTTGCCCCACCATCGCTCAAGGTTGCACGCGGAGCGGCTCTGATACCACAAATGTAACAGCCCAATCCTTCTCCAGTCAGTATTGTCCGCTTTGGCCCATGGGCCTCACGGATTTGTCCCTTGGGAGGTTTCATTCCCAAAAGCACGCTGACCAGGTGAGGAAGACTCCCACATATATGGCCCAAATCTTTTCTTCCCATTTCCGATGTGGGACACGAAGCTCACTCCATTGCGTAGCTGGTTGAACAAGCACGTCCCAACCCCATCCCTGGGTCGTGACAAGCCCACCAACTTCCGCTTGGTGCGTCCTCGCACCACACACCGTACTAGAGGGAGACCAGCTCTGATACCAAATGTAATGGCCCGGCCCACTAGTGATATTGTCCGCTCTGGGCCGAAGCCCTCACGGTTTTAAAACGCGTCAATAGGGGTTACGAACTATCAACTTATGAACCCAGCATCTCTCCCGTGTTTTGTCGATGTGGGATTTGCCTAGGGTGTTACAATCCACCCCCCTTATGGGACTCAGCGTCCTCGCTGAGGTTTGCCCCACCATCGTTCAAGGTTGCACGCGGAGCCGCTCTGATACCAAATTGTAACAGCCCAATCCTTCTCCAGTCAGTATTGTCCGCTTTGGCCCATGGGCCTCACGGATTTGTCCCTTGGGAGGTTTCATTCCCAAAAGCGCGCTGACCAGGTGAGGAAGACTCCCACATATATGGCCCAAATCTTTTCTTCCCATTTCCGATGTGGGACACGAAGCTCACTCCATTGCGTAGCTGGTTGAACAAGCACGTCCCAACCCCATCCCTGGGTCGTGACATGCCATGAATGCCACAATTGTAGTTTGGGAGATGGAGAAATGAATATTGGGAGTGAAATTTTCTTGCAGGTTGTGAAATTGTTGAAAAAAGTGTGTAATTTGAGCTATAATTGACCTTGTGTGACTCCAATTGGTATGAGGCCAATTGAAGGTGAAATATGACCTAAAACACTCCATTTTCCATGTAGAAATCATGTCCAAATTCTGCCTAAAAAGTGACCAAAAGTTTACCTTAATCTGGATTGCCATTTAGTGAACCCAGAAAATGACCAAATCAATAGTGTTCATTCATTTGGACATATCTCGCTGTAGACAGGCTCAAATGACCTGAAATTTATACCATTGGAAAGCTTAGAAATAGGGCTACAATTCTTGTGAAGATGCCAAAACCCAAAAATGCCATTAACCAAGTCAAATTGCTTGCTAAATTAGGGATAACAAAACTGTCCAGAATTGAAATTGCCTAGAATTGCTGGATAAAGGCAAACTGACCAGTTTTGGTAAAGAGACCACAACTTGGTCCATAGAACTCCAAATGCCTTGAAACTAGTGCAAAAATTTCAATAATACATAGGCCTACAATAATGGTATTTTGACTAAAACCCAGAAATTAAGGAAACTAGGTCAATTAACTTGATTAAGTTGGAATACCAATTCTGGAAATGGTATAAATGACCATTAACTCTAGAATAGTGTCTTAAGCATATCTCCCACTAGAAATCTTCAATTGAAATGAGCCATACCATTATGGAAAGCTAAGAAACTGACCGTCATCTTTGTTTTAAACATTTTCCTCAACTTATGAATGTAAGAAGTTTAAATATTGAGTCAAAACTACTGACCTAATTGAAATCCTGTTACAACAAGACACTTGAGTCCAGGTCAATAATTTGACTATAAATAATTCTACAAGACTTGAAAAATCACAATAAAAAATTTTAAGTGACTATAAGACATAGGGCAAGATATCCTATGAAGAATAGTAGACTTAAATATGGCAGTAATCTACTCAAATAAAATTGGCAAAGTATATTATCAAAATTGCATAGTAAGGGAACCAAAATCCAAAATTGACCTAGTTATGGTTATTTGATCATAACTTGAGTTATACAAATCCAAATGACATGATTCAAAAAGAAAAATAAAGAAAAGACATAGAGGAACAACTTCCATTGAGGAAGTGTGGCCAAATAGTAGCCACAAGTTGCTCAATTTGATATTTAAAGACAAGATAGTAAAGCTAAACCTAAAGAAAAGTTCTTGAAATAACTTGTTGACTTATCCCTAATAAGTCACTGCATGCTAAATTACATGAAATGGGTATGTGGGATTTACTTTTCCACTATACATTGACATGAAAATTCTGTTATCACTATATGCTAAATTACATGAAACAGAAATGTGTGACCCACTTTCCCATAATACATGAACATGAAAATTTAGCTAAATAATTATTAATGCTTAATTGCCCACAGTAAACCTAGGCTTATATATATATAGTTGGATCGATTGGTATACCAATTAGGAAATACAGATAACAGTGCTGCCTACATGAATAAGCCTATATAGATAGGCCTACATGAATAAGCCTGCATGGATAGGCCTACATGAATAAGCCTGCATGGATAGGCCCACATGAATAAGCTTACATGAATATGCTCACATAGATAGGCCTACATGAATACACCCACATAGATAGGCCTACATGAATATGCCTACATAGATAGGCCTACATGAACAAGCCTACATAGATAGGCCTACATGAATAAGCCCACATGAATAAGCCTACATGGATAAGCCTACATGGGTAGGCCCACATGAATAAGCCTACATGGATAATCATTGATCGATAACATATGTCTGATATGATTGATCTGCAAGTTTTATGCCTGCCCACTGGCCTTGTACCTGACTTGACGGATGCCATCATGCATAATTATATTTCTGGCTTTAAAAGCCTACCCACTGGCCTTGTGCCTGACATAACAGATGTATACTGGACAGACATACGGCTGTCTAACCAGTATATTCCCATGTATCTAGCATTATAGTTTGTTATAGGTTACTTGGGCATTGATATAATTTTAAAAGACTGAGAATGAAACCAATGAATAGATAAGATACTGATAATTAATTTAGTTCCAAACAGAAAAGTCATAAATGACTTAGACTATATAAGAAATGAACAGAAAAGATATTGTTAAATCTAATTGTTCCCAAAGTGTAGAAAATTATAAATGTCTTAGAATTGATGACAATTTCACTGATATGAGTTTAAGGAGACTAAAAATGAAATATATGCACAGATAAGATCCTGATAAGTAAATTATTCCCAAAGTGCAATAAAATATATAATTGACGTAGAAGTGCAAAATTATACATAGAGCTATTACTTTTAATTATTCAGTTATTAATCTTTAAAATTATGCACCACTAAGCACTCTGAATACAGCTGTCCAGATCTGCTACAATCCAAAGTCTAGAGTCACCTCATCTGTTATAATATTTTGGTAGGGCCCATGTATAGACTAGTATTTTGGTTCATGTAATTATAGTTGATGATGTAATAAATTACATTGATATTTTTGAGACTGTAAAATAAGCTTATGAACTTTTGTGTATAATTTCCATATGAATGATTGAATGAAAAATATTATTTTCTTGAAATTGAATGAACAGATATGATATGACATGTTATATGACAAGATGAATATAACATATATGATGTGAAATTATTTTCGACAGACAACTATTAGAACCCCCTAGATGCCAATAAAACAAAAGAGGCTCTGCCTGGGTTTCCACAGAGATAAATTGTGATAAAAAATATATATATTACCACATGTTTTCTATAAAGTTAAAAAAAAAAATTAACAATGGACACGACAGGATAAGATAGGGTGCTCCAGCACCAAATGTGGCACACCTTGCTTGGCTACACTGTAGACGGAAGAGGGGTGTTACAAGTTGAGGGCATTGCACGCTAATTTGGAAATTGGTGATGAAGGGCGAATGGTAGCTACCTGGCAAGTGAATCCAATGCTGATTGATCAGATTAAAATAGCTGCTCAAAGTGATGAGAAGTATTAAAAGTTAATAGAAAAGGCTCGGGATGGTAAGAAACCAGAATTTTCAGTGAATGATGATGGCTTACTGTTATACCAGGGTAGAATGTGCATTCCTAATGATGTGGAATTAAGGCAAATCATTATGAAGGAAGCACATGACTCACCTTTTGCCATGCAGCCTGGTGGGACCAAAATGTATAGAACTATCAAGGAGTACTATTGGTGGATGGGTATGAAGAAAGACATAGCTGAATATGTATCCAAATGCCTAACTTATCAGCAAGTGAAGGCTGAGCACCAAGTGCTAGCTGGGTTGCTACAGCCATTGCTAATTCTAGAGTGGAAATGGGAGAGGACCACGATGGATTTTGTGATGGGACTTCCACGAATACAGAAAAATCATGATTCAGTTTGGGTTATTATGGATAGATTAACTAAATTTACACACTTTCTGCTAGTGAGGATGGACTACAGCCTAGATAAATTGGCTAAACTGTACATTCATGAGATAGTGAGACTACATGAAGTGCCAATATCTATTATGTCAGATAGAGATCCAAGCTTCACTTCTAGATTCTGGGGTAGTCTCCAAAAAGAGCAAGGAACTAGATTGAACTTCAGCACTGAATTCCATCCACAAATAGATAGTCAGTCTGAGAGAGTAATTCAGATCTTGGAGGACATGCTTCAGGCTTGTGTGATTGAGTTTGAAGGAAGTTGGGACACGCACTTGCCCTTGTTTGAATTTGCCTACAACAACAGTTATCAGTCAAGCATTGGGATGCCTCCATATGAAGCTTTGTATGACAGGAAGTGCAAGACTCCCTTGTGTTAGGATGAAGTGGGCTAGAGAAAGTTGATTGGCCCAAAAATTATACAGCAAACTGAGGAGAGAATTAAGATTATTCGAGATGGACTCAAGGCTGTATCAGGTCGTCAAAAGTCCTACATCGATTTGAAAAGAAGAGATATTGAGTATACAGTGGGTGATAAGGTATTCCTTAAAGTTCCCCCATGGAAGAAAATCATGAGATTTAGCAGAAAGGAGAAACTGAGTCCTCGATTCATTGGGCCATATGTGTAGGAGCGAAAGTATGAAAAACACAAGTTTAGATCATTGAATTCAAAATTTTTCCATCTAGGGTCACATGCATCATGCAAGATTCATTTTTATCTATTTGATTTCAATGATAAACAGCATATTAAAACTCTTTTAATATATTTTTTTGGATCTATATTTGCTATTTAAGATTTTAGAATTAACAGATTAATTCATTAGAACCCTAGATTAGATCAAGAACAAGTGTACTAACCTTTTTGATGCACTGCAGTGTGTTTGGCACCTTTGGAATGCGCCTAGGACACCAAATGTTGTCCCTCTAACTTGTCAACACCAAGATCACCAATGGCAGCCCCTTGAACAGCTTCTAAAACTTTTCCATTCAATTAGAAAATCAGGTTTTGCCTTTTGAGAGATTACAGATGCAAACAAGACACTAGAAATAATTTCTAGTATTTTTAATTCAAAAGATTGTTGGAAAATCTCTTTGAATTGATGAGAGATGAAGAAGATGAGAAAGAGAGGCAACCAAGGGTGGCAGCACCTTTGTAAGAATGAGCAGATTATATATTTGTTCTTTCATCCTTACACTTATATAGCTAGGTCACCACTTTAAACCCTTGCCACATGTCACATTCTGATTGGCTATAGGTTAAATTGACCCAATCACATTGTGCCAAGTGTCAAACCTATATTTAATCTTGACATTGATCATCTTATATGATTAAAAGACATATGGCAAGCCTATGTGTAGTGCCATGTGTCACCATCTCATGGTGCCACATGTCACCCGGTGAAATGACCAAAATACCCCTGTGTTTTAATTTTGAGTTCTCAATCCAAAATAATTATTTCTCTTCTTCTAAACAATTTATATCAAATATAAATAAATTAATTAATCTCTATTAATTAATTTCTCATTAATTAAATTCATATTTAAACACTTTAAATATAAATTTAACTTATATTATACATCCAATAACCTAGATTTGGTTTAAAGTCATGTTAGGGACTTTGCAATCTAATTGCAAACCAAACCTATTTAATTAATCAATTAAACTCTTTAATTAATTAATTAAATCATATTTAATTTGGTGATTACTTGTGTATGTGTGTGACTTACTAGGCTCATCACTGATTGGCAATGAGACATGATATCAACTCTTAATATCATCAGAACTCTTTCTTACCATAAATGATTTATCTAAATCATTTTATGCACCTCATAGACCATGGTTAATACCTAGCATAGCATGCCAATGCCACCCAATTAGTAATAAGGTTTACCTTAAATGAACCTATAATAATGTGTTACCATGCATTAGAAACTCTCTGTTACAAAATCCCAACTCAAGCTGGAGTCATGGTTTATGTCAAACCCCATTTGCTATGAATATTATGTTCTCTTTTAATTCCAGTTCTTGATTAAAAGATTTTCTTATCAGAAACTCTTTTTTGACTAAATCTATCTGCCCTGGCCAGGAACTTGAAACATCAAGAACAATTAAATGAACATAGGATTTTATCCCTATTTACTTAGAGGAACATATTCCATCTTGATCAACACCTACCTCCATATATAACTAGTAGGAGCCAACACATGCCCATATACCTAGACACAGTACAAGTATGAAAGCAGTATCAAACTCAAACCACCTATATACAAGATAACTGTGCTATTTCAAGTCTAAAGATTATATGCACTGATATAATTTATGACAATACATTGACAAGAGTAAACTCCATGTACTTGTCATAAATGTCACTGGTTCGACCTACTTATCATGTATAAGTGCCTATCATGTTTGTTATATGGCATGAGACTCACCATTCCATCTTATTTATATCTCATATAAATAACTTGAGAACAAACATGAATATAATCTTTCTGGATAAGTCATGTCCTTATTGTGAAGTATCCTCGATTGTGAACCTATTTATGATACCTTGTGCTAGAATTACTATCACTCATATTCTTAATAACTTAAGAATAATATTTCTAACAAAATATCAATGGACCTTTTCTATTACACATAAATATATTATGTAAATGGAAAAGTGAAAATGCCTTTTATTAATAAAACATGTACAAGATACATACTAAATGATATGTTCTACGGCATACTACTAACAATCTCCCACTAGCACTAGAGCCATTCATTACAATACCTTAGACTTATCTTCTCAAGATGTTGATATAACTGTGATTGTGACAAAGGCTTAGTGAATGGATCAGCTGGATTTTCAACTGATGCTATTTTCTGCATGGCTACATCGCCTTGCCCAACTATATCTCTGATAATGAGGTAGTGCCTTTCTATGTATTTGGATTTCTAGTGAGACTGGGGTTCTTTATATCCAAACAACTTCTTTTGCAGCATCTGATACAGTAATATACTCGGCCTCGATAGTGGAATCTGTAGTTGTACTCTATTTGGAACTCTTCCAACTAACTACACTTCCATTACAAATGAACACAAACCTAGAGATAGAATTTCTATCATTGATATCTGATTGGAAATCAGAATCGGTATAACCATCCAATTGTAAGTCTCCACCTCCATATATCAAGAATAAATCCTTAGTTCTTCTCAAGTACTTAATGATATTCTTGACAGTTATCCAGTGTTCCAAACCTGGATTAGATTGATACCTACTAGTCAAACTAACAGCATATGCAATATCCGGCCTAGTACATAACATTGCATACATCAAACTTCCAATAGCCGAAGCATATGGAATCCTAGCCATTTTATCTCTTTCTTCAAGTGTCTTTGGAAACATCTCTTTAGAAAGGTGAATACCATGCCTTACTGGTAACAATCCTCTCTTGGAATCAAGCATGTTAAACCTCTTTAACACCTTTTCCAAGTATAGACTTTGGGATAAATCAATTATTCTTTTCGCTCTATCTCTATAGATGCGAATCCTAAGAATATAGGTTGCCTCCCCTAAGTCTTTCATGGAGATTGTATTTGACAACCATACCTTTATAGTTGTCAACATACCTGTGTCATTACCTATCAATAGAATATTATCCACATATAAGACAAGGAAAGTGATAGCACTATCACTAACCTTCTTACATACACATGGCTGATCCTCATTTTTGATAAAACCAAATGACTTAATGGCTTCATCAAAACGGATGTTCCAACTCCTCGAAGCTTGTTTCATCCCATAAATGGATCGCTTTAGCTTGCGCACTTTGGAACCAACTTGGGATTCATAGTATGCAGTTATTGCTAATAGAATCCTAATTGATTTAAGCATGACAACAGGTGAGAAAATCTCCTCATAGTCGATTCCTTGCCTTTGGCGAAACCCTTTCGCTACTAGCTTTGCCTTATAGGTCTCTACCTTTCCATCAGAACCAATTTTCTTCTTTAAAACCCATTTGTTCCCTATAGGTACAATACCTTCAGGTGGGTCAACAAGATCCCAAACTTGATTCTTATACATGGAATCAATTTTGAATTTCATAGCATCAATCCATTTTGAAGAGTCTATATTTGATATAGCTTCTTCATAGGTAAGTGGATCATCTCCATGATCTACTTCTTCATGAGTAGACAACTCTTGTTCTTCTTCATGAATGAAACCATATCTCACTAGTGGATGAGATACCCTGGTTGTTCTATGAGGAACAGCTGTAGATGTATCATCAATAGGTGTAGGTTGACTAGATGAATCTATATCCATCTGATCTGTTGGTTGGTCAGAATTCTCCAATTCTAACTCTATTTGCCTTCCTTTGCCTCCTTCTTGAACAAACTGTTGTTCAAGAAATGTGGCATCCCTACTTATCATAACCTTTTGTGATGTAAGCAAATAAAAGTAATATCCAAAACTATCTTTTGGATATCCAACAAATCGACCCTGTTCTGATCTAGTTTCCAATTTATCAGTGTTCAGCTTTTTGACATAAGCTGGACAACCCCAAATCTTAACATGCTTAAGACTTGGTTTTCTTCCATGCCATATCTCATAAGGTGTGGAAGATACTGATTTTGATGGAATCCTATTCAGAATATACAAAGCTGATTCTAATGCAAATCCCCAAAAAGAGATTGGCATATCAGTATAACTCATCATACTACGTACCATATCTAATAGGGTACGATTTATCCTTTCAGATACACCTTTCAGCTGTGGTGTTCTGGGATGAGTCAGCTGGAAAATAATGCCATGCTCTCTCAAGTATTCATCAAATTCAGTACTCAAGTATTCACCTCTACGATATGATAGAAGAGCTTTAATACTTTTTACTGTTTGATTTTCTACTTTAGATTTAAATTCTTTGAACTTTTTAAAGGATTCATTTTTGTATTTCATCAAATACAAATACCCAAACCTTGATTTATCATCAGTAAATGTAATAAAGTAATGAAAACCACCTCTAGCCATTTCTTTAAATGGACCACATACATCACTATGTATTAGCTCCAAAATATTTTTAGCTCTTAGCCCTTGTCCTACAAAGGGTGATCTAGTCATTTTGCCCTGAAGGTAAGATTCACAAGTTGGAGTAGGCTCAGAGCCCAATGAGGATAGAATTCCCATTTTCTCCAGTTTTGCAATCCTATCTTCTGCAACATGATATAACCTTAAGTGCCAAATATATTTTGAACTAGAGTTGATTTTCACCATGGCATTGCATTCATTTAGATCACTTGCATTCATTTTGTGTTTTTCATTATTATCCAAATAATAAAGACCATCATTCACATAACTTGAACCAACATATTTATTTCCAAAATAAATATTGCAAACATCATCTGTGAACTGAAATTCATAGCCATTTCTAGTCAAACTAGATATAGAAATGATGTTCTTAAAAGCATCAGGTACATATAAAATATTATCCAAACACATAACATGTCCAAACATGTAAAAAGATTTAAATCCTATGGCTAAAGCTTCAACAGTTGAGCCATTGCCAATCCGGACTCTAACATCTCGAGAATGCAAGCTGCTACTATTTGCTAGTTCCTGCATATCATAAGAAATGTGAGAACTAGCACCAGTATCTAAAACTCAAGCTGTAGATGAACTATGAGTATCATCAGAATCTAAATAATAAGATATGGACATACCTTCCGAAGGTGTATCCTTCTTGTCCTTCAGAGAAGCAAGATACTCTGGGCAGTTTCTTTTCCAGTGCCCATCCTGCTGGCAGTGGAAACACTTTCCTTTACCTCCATCAGCTTTAGTCTTCTCTTTCTATTTAGCTATTTTCTTGGAAGGACCAGGAATCTGAGGTTTCTTTTTCTTATTGCCCTTCTTCTTGTTGGACTTTCCAGCAGAAAAAGATGCAATCAAAGCTACCTCTTTTCCTTTATTGCCCGGTATATTCTTTTGGGCAATAACCAGCATATTGAGTAAACCAGCCAAGGTGCATTCCTGTTTAGTTATATGAAAATTTGTCACAAAATTTCCAAAAGACTCAGGAATAGATTGAAGGATCAAATCCGTCTGCAGTTGCAAATCCATGTTAAAGTCAAGATGTTCTAGCTGCTCAATCAGCCGAATCATCTTATGGACATGATCCCCAACATTCTGTCCTTCAGTCATCCTCATGCGGAATAGCTGTCTAGATATCTCATACCTAGCATTCCTGTTGTGCTCACTATACAACTCTTATAGGTGAAGGAGGATCTGACTCACATTCTGCATGTTCTCATGCTGCTTTTGTAACTCATTACTCATGGAAGCAAGCATGTAACACTTAGCTCTCATATCATGCTCCTTCCACTTGTCCAAAGTTTCATGTTCTTCTTGAGTGGCCTCTGGAGGTAAGGGACCAGGAACATTTGAATCTAAAACATATCCTATATGTTCAAGGTTTAGGAGAAGTTTCAAATTTCTTAGCCAATCAGATAGATTGGGCCCTGTCAACCTATTTAGATCAAGTATGCTTGCAAGGATATTGGATGGTGGTGGTTGTTCTGTGCTCATTGTTATCAAAAAATTAATTATAGAAAATAATCAGATTAATTAGTAAATATTATATAATTAATCAAAATGATTATGGTCTTTTAATCAAATTGGTCCTCCCACTAACTTAGTGAATCCTACACTTCCAAAGTAGAAAATGGAAATCCTAGTTGGATGGATTTCTAGTGGGTGATTGAATTCTTATAATTCTATTGATCATACTCAAGTACATGCATTATTGAAATTATAATAAATTATAAGTGAGCAACTCCTTGCCCATCACATCTCATGTGAGGTTCAATCCTTTTGTAACACCCTCCCTATAGCAACTCCGTACATTTTACTGTTTCGGTGACCAGTGTGGGTCCGAACAGCTAGAACGTTCAGAAAAATATTTAAACTAAAGTGAGGAACTATAATTAACTCAAATATTAATAAGAAAAATTTAGGAAAAATTTTAGAAATAAAATACAACCAAGTTAAATGAGCTGGTACCCTAGTGATGGGTAACCCAGTAGGAAGTTGCGGTTCTTGCAACTAGGAGCCCTAGACTCAGGAAAAAATTCATAAAATAATTTTTGGAACTCCAGAGAAAGGTTATTGAAGTTCCTATGGCATTAGAATACCAAGAAAATGCTTAGAAAAATTTTTCAATCGGTACAGACAATTTTAGTCTGTTAAGCCAAACAGAGGGCATTTTGGTCATTTCGTCTTCAGAGATGATTTTTGGCCGACTTGTCCAGTTAAGTAAATAATTATTATGACATAAAATGTGAATAAATATTGCTAAAAATTAAATTAAAAATGAGTAGAGAAGAAAAGAAGAGAAAAATGAGATTAAATGACAAATTTGACATCATATGATGTCATCAACCCTTTTCCCACCAATCACAATTAAGGTACCTTATTAAAAGGAGATAATTGAGATAAAAATACACAAAAGCAATCAACAACCATCACTTTCCTTCAACCAGCCATTTCCTCTCTTCCCACCCAAAACCACCATTGAAGCTCCACCAAAGCTTCATTTCACACTAAATCTCACCTTGAAACCACCACTTAGCTTCACAAAAAATTAACCTAGCAACTTGAACATCCTCTAGGCAGCTAAAAGAGGAAGAAAAAAAGAAGTTTGGGTAGCTTGAAATTCTGCTCCATTCAAGGTTAGTGTCCAATCTTTGTTCCTTTTGCTTTAATTCATGTCTAAGTGCATGAATTGTGTAGGAAATGTAAGAAAATAAAATAAACAAGTGTGTGTGTGCACCCTACAATTTTGGCAGCTAGGGTTAACTAGGGTTTGATGATTTTGCTTGTTAAAAAAATAGTTATGAGCAGCCTTTGGTAGTGGATGAGGGATTGAACATAATTGAGTACATGAAATGCAAGAATTGTGCATGTGTGAAATGAAAAAAAAAATTGGACACTTGAATAATTTTAGGGTTTGCTTATGTGATGGTTCATTAACCTTGTACTGGTCAATTAGTGACCATTTAAATGTGTATGATGAGAAAATGAAGTGAGTTGAGGCTTGGCATTTGTGTATGGGTGAGCTGCCTTGGCTGACCTGCAGGATTGAGCATGAGTCCAGCAGGTTTGGGCAGTTATAAGTGGAATTGTAGAGGTTCAATTGGTGCAAGGCCAATTGGACATAAAACTAAACACATAATGGCACAACTTTGGTATAGAAACCTTGCCCAGAAAACCAAACTAAGTTGACTTAAAAATTGCCCTAATCTAGGTGACCTGTATTCTGCCTGGGCAAAATGACCAAATGAACAGTATTTATTCATTTGGTCATAACTCAGTGTAGAAAGGTCCAATTGACCTGAACTTCAACCAGAAGAAAGCTGAGACATAGACCTACAACTTTCATGAAGAACCCAAATTTTGACCATAACTTAGTTAAATTTTCAACCAAACTTAGGCTATCAGATCTGACAGAACCTGTTTTGCCCAGAATTTTGTATTCTGTCCAATCCGGCCAGTTATGGTGTTTAGGCCATAACTTGAGCTACAAAACTCCAAATGGAGTAATTCAAAAAAAGAAATATAACTAAATAAAATAAGGAACAACTTTCATAAAGACAATTTTACCAAATTCCTACTGTACAAATGACCAATGGAACAGTAAATATGAGGCTTGAAATCTGAAAATTTTGAATAACTAATACTAAGCTTAGAAATGGTATTGGCAACCAATACCAATAATTTTAGAATGCAAAATGTGGTATGTTGGGAGTATTAGAACCAATGTACCTATTGTTTATGCAAAAGTCAACATTTTAGTTGATCAATGAAATGAATAGCAACACCTAAACTTAAATTTCAAGAATTGTAAAGTTTAAAAGTGTAACATGCCCTAATACACCTAGCAAGATTGGTTTGGATAGGTTGGCATGCCAATAGGGTTCAGTTAGCAGTACTGCACATGGCATTATGCCATTCTGTGATTTCATGGCTTCTAGCCATTCTGACATTATGTTGATACTTGCCTTGTGCCTAATGTTATTACAGCTTATTAGCTATTCTGTTGTACACCGAGAGATGCATATGTGACCGATGGTGTGAAGGCCCGAGGTACTAGATACCCAGTACCAGTTTACCCATTTATCTAGTCCAGTCATCCAGTATAGGTTACTTGGGCAACCAAAAATGAAAGTGAACAAATTTAATGAAATAATGAATAGAACAAGTACATAATAAATAAGATTACCAATAATGATAAAAAAAAAAAAAATTGTCTGCATAAGACATAAGAACAGCACTGCATATTTACTTTCTGTTATTCATTTTTATTTTATTATTAGCATCACTAAGCATTATTGCTTAGCGCATTGCTTTTTGCCACACGTAGGTTCTAGAGAGACCGACTGAGAGCCCAGTAGATCACAAACTGGGTGAGATCTTCTACAGCTCTGCATAGTGTCCGTGTCACCTCACCGTCATCAGTGCATTGGTAGGACACTAGGTTTTATTTTGGTATTTTATAATTAACTTTTATTTTCTCATGTGTAATTAAGACTTATGTAATATATTTTGGGTATTGATGTAAATAATGGAAATTGTGTTTATGAATAAAAAAGTGAATATTTATTTATGACTCTTATATGAATATCATATGAAATGAATGAATGAGAAATGGGAGTATATTTGAGAAATATTGAGATTTTGTTGATGAAATGGAGTTTGGGATTGATTGAAAATTTTGGAAGTGTTTTTCACAGGTTTCGAAGAACAGTTTTATCCATTTTTAGCCGGCACTCTACTGAATTTTCTATAAAATTTGTGGAACCTCAAATAAATTATAATTTCAATAAATGACTTAAATGAATTATATTTCACAAATTGTCCTTCATATATATGAAAAAAATAAATTAGGAAGGATAAAAATGATTGAAATAAAATAGGGTGTTTCGGTACACTGTGTGACATATCTTACTCGGCTATACTGTATACGGATAAGGGGTGTCACATTTAGTGGTATCAGAGCTTGGTTTAGGCGTTTCTGGGCCTAGATTGAGTTCATACCATGCATTGCATTTGTAAGAGTCGAGGTGACACTAATGCAGATCCGTTTGTCTTTGTTATTTTGATTAGGATATGGACCCCACATCTTAGAGGGCAGTTGAGGAGGAAGTGGAGAGTTATGCTCCACTTGCAGCAATTGAGACTGGGGGTAGGGGAGAACCTGCTCCACCAGCTCCAACAGAGCTTGCTCAGCCTCCACAGGCCATGTTTCAACAAATGGCCGAATTCTTCAGACAAATGGCTGGGGTAATGCCACCACCACCACCACTTCCATAGTAGAAATCACACCTGGAAAGACTGAGAAAATTTGGAGCAGTGGATTTCTTTGGCAAGAGAGAAGATGATTCTGTTGCAGCCGAAAATTGGTTGAACAGAACAGGAAGGGTTTTAAAACAACTCCACTGCACTCCAGAACAAAATCTTGAAGCTGTTGTATCTCTGTTGCAAGATGATGCATATGAATGGTGGGATACGGTGTCCAGTGAAGTACAGCCAAAAGTCATAACTAGGGGCCTCTTCCTTTCAGAATTCAAGAAGAAATATGTGGGTAGTGTATACCTAGAAGAGAGAAGAAGAGAGTTCATTAACCTGAGGCAGAGACAGTTGACAATGGCAGAGTATGAAAAGGAATTTGTCAGACTGAGCCACTACGAAAGGGAGATAGTCCCTAATGAAGCCGAAAGGTGTAAGAGATTTAAAGAGGGATTAAATGACAACATAAAGATCATGATCACTGCCTTAGGAATCACAGACTTCACCAAGTTAGTGGAAGTTGTAATAAAAGTTGAAAAAGTTAGACTAAGTGAGCAGACCAGAAGAGAGAGACAGCAGAAGAGGGGCCTAGGTCAGTCTAGTTCATCTCCTGCACCTGGAAAGAAGTTTAAGGGTCCACCTACACAGAGTTCAGGTCAACCACAAAGTCAGGGTCAGACCCAAGGTCCTAGGCCACAGTTCACCCCTAGGAGAGGTCAGTCCACACCATCAGTGGGTAGCTCTCCAGGGATGGGGTTCAGGAGACCAGCCCCAGCATCTTCTACATGTTCACATTGCCTGAAGTGGCATAAGGGGGAGTGTTGGAGAGTGACTGGTGCCTGCTTAAGGTGTGGGTCGACAGAGCATCAGCTGAGGAACTGTCCATGCAGAACTACTACAACTGCTCTAATACAAGCAGATAGACCTGCTCTTGTACCACAAAGGGGTAGGAAATCTGGCAAATCTGAGATAGTGGGACCATCACAGAGGCCTGCATCTGAGCCAGCAGAGAGGCCTGAGGGCAAACCACCTACTAGAGCCTATGCCATGAGAGCTCAGGAGGAGCAAGATGCCCCAGACGTTATCAGGGGTACGTTCTCCCTCTATAATACATTTGTGCATGCATCGGTGGATCCATGATCCACTCATTCATACATCTGCATCAACCTACCCGTAGAAAGGGGGATACTAGTAGGAGAGAGTGACCAAGACATCCTGGCCACTAATCCATTGGGCCACAGTGTAGTGGTGAACATAGTGTACAAAGGTTGCCCGTTAAGGATTCAGGGGTATGAATTCTTGGCAGACCTGATTGAGTTGCCTTTCCATGATTTTGACGTGATTTTGGGAATAGACCGGTTGTCACGTCATCAGGCAATGGTTGATTGTAAGTTGAAGAGAATCTCATTGAAAACTCCTGAGGGTAATGAGTTTACAGTTGTGGGGGAAAGGACAGATTTCTTGTCCAATGTCATCTCAGCCACAGTTGCAAGAAAACTGATGAGAAAAGGTTGTGAAGCCTACTTAGCACATGTGTGGATACTAGGCAGGCTAAGCCAAATCTATGTGACATACCCACAGTAGGAGACTTTCCAGATGTGTTCCCTGAAGAATTGCTTGGCTTGCCACCAGAAAGGGAAGTTGAATTTGCTATTGAGATACTGTCGGGTACAACACCAATCTCTATTGCTTCTTATAGGATAGCGCCCACAGAATTGAAGGAATTGAAAATCCAGTTACAGGAGTTACTGGATAAGGGGTTCATATGCCCCAGTGTGTCACCATGGGGAGCTCCAGTGCTGTTTGTAAAGAAGAAGGATGGGACTTTAAGGTTGTGCATCGATTACCAACAGTTGAATAAAGTGACTGTGAGTACAAATATCCGTTGCCTAGAATTGATGATCTGTTTGATCAGTTGAAGGGAGCAGGAGTATTTTCTAAAATTTATCTCAGATCAGGGTATCATCAGTTGAGGGTGAAGGATGCAGATGTGCCAAAGACTGCATTCAGGACCCGGTATGGGCATTATGAGTTTCTGGTGATGCCCTTTGGCCTAACAAATTCACTAGCGGCATTCATGGACCTTATGAACCATATCTTCCATCCTTACCTAGATCAGTTTGTAGTGGTCCTTATTGATGATATTCTGGTGTATTCCAAGACCAGTGAAGAACATGATGAGCATTTGAGGATTGTTCTGTAAACCGTGAGAGAAAAGAAGTTGTATGCTAAGTTGTCCAAGTGTGACTTTTGGTTAAATGAGATTGCATTCCTTGGACACATAGTGTCAGCTGATGGGATTAGAGTGGATCCCAAGAAAATAGAAGCAGTGATGGAATGGAAGCCTCCCAGAAATACAACTGAGGTCAGAAGTTTCTTGGGGCTAGCTGGGTATTATAAAAGATTTATGAAGAGATTTTCTTTAATAGCTGCTCCAATGACCAAGTTGTTACACAAGAATGTCGGATTCGATTGGAATGACAAGTGTCAGACTAGTTTTGAGAAGTTGAAGTCTATGTTGACAGAGGCACCAGTGTTAACACAGCCAGTGTTGGGAAAGGACTTTGTGGTCTACAGTGAAGCCTCTTATAATGGGTTAGGGTGTGTATTGATGCAAGAGGGGAAGGTGGTCGCTTATGCTTCCAGGCAACTAAGGCTATATGAACAGAATTACCCTACCCATGATCTAGAACTTGTAGCAATTATCTTCGCACTAAAGATATGGAGGCACTACTTGTACGGTGAAAAGTGCTATATTTACATATACCACAAAAGCCTAAAATACTTGCCAACTCAAAAGGAGCTCAACCTTAGACAGAGGCGATGGATTGAGTTCCTGAAGGACTATGATTGTGTGATTAACTACCATCCTAGGAAGGCAAATGTAGTTGCTGATGCTTTAAGCGAAAAATCCATCACAGCTTTGAGATCATTGAATGCCCGTCTATCCTTGACTCGAGATGGAGCTATTTTGGCTGAGTTGCAAGTGAGGCCAAACCTGCTACAGTAGATTTTAGATGGGCAGCAAGTAGATGAGAAGCTAAAGGCTATTATAAGCAAAATCCTAGAAGGGAAAGAAACTGACTATGTAGTGAAAACAGATGGGTGTCTATACTACAAAGAAAAATTATGTGTACCAGATAATAGGGAATTGAAGGCCAGTATCCTGAAAGAGGCACACACCAGCGTTTATGCTATGCACCCAGGAAGTACAAAAATGTATCATGATCTGAAATTTCATTATTGGTGGCCTGGTATGAAGAAGGACGTAGCTGACTATGTGACTAAATGCTTGACATGTTAGCAAGTCAGGGTAGAACATCAAGTTCCATCGGGCTTGCTACAGCCTATACGCATACCTGAATGGAAATGGGATCGGGTCACCATGGATTTTGTAAGTGGTCTACCTCTCACCCAAAAGAAGCATGATGCAGTATGGTGATAGTAGATAGATTGAGGAAGTCAGCATATTTTCTGCTAGTTAGGACTGACTACTCACTGGAGAAGTTAGCAGAATTGTATATCAGTAAGATAGTTAGACTGCATGGAATTCCACTTTCCATCATAGCTGATCGAGACCCAAGGTTTACATCGAGATTCTGAAAGAAGTTGCATGAATCCTCGGGTACACAACTCCACTTCAGCATAGCTTTCCATCCTTAGACGGATGGGCAATCAGAAAGAGTAATCCAGGTAAACAATTGAAACCAATTGAACTAATACAAATATTGAACAGAAATGATAATAATAACATGAAATATATGTTAGGTCCTTGAGAATATGCTGAGGAGTTGTGTCATTAAATTTGAAGGAAGTTGGGATAGATACCTCCCACTGGCAGAATTTGCATATAACAATAGCTACCAAGCTAGCATCCAAATGGCCCCGTATGAAGCACTGTATGGGAGAAAATGTAGAAATCAAGTGTGCTGGACTGAATTGGGTGAAGACAAACTGGTAGGCCCAGACCTGGTGAAACAGATTGAGGAGAAGGTAAAGCTAATCAAAGCCAATCTGAAGGTTGCCTCAGACAGATAAAAATCCTATGCCGACCTGAAGAGAAAAGAAATAGAATACATAGTTGGCGACAAAGTGTTCCTCAAGGTGTCACCATGAAAGAAGGTACTGAGGTTTGGAAGAAAAGGTAAGTTAAGCCCTAGGTTCATTGGCCCATATGAAGTCATTGAACATGTGGGTCCAGTGGCCTACAGGCTAGCTTTACCACCAGAGCTGGACAAGATCCACAATGTGTTCCACATATCTATGCTAAGAAGATACCGCCCAGATCCTTCACATGTCATCTCCATGGAAAAAATTGAAGTACAACCAGATTTGACATATGAAGAAGAACCCATACGGATCCTGGCTCAGGAAGTGAAAGAGTTGAGGAGTAAGCAGATTCCATTGGTGAAAGTGCTTTGGAGGCACCACAACACCGAGGAGGCAACTTGGGAAAGTGAAGAGATAATGAGGCAATAGTTCCCTCAACTGTTTGCATCAGGTAAATTTTGAGGACGAAATTTAAATTAGAGGGGAAGAGTTGTAACACCCTCCCTGTAGTAACTCCATACATTCTACTGTTTCAGTGACTAGTGTGAGTCCGAACAGCTAGAACGTCCTGAAAAATATTTAAACTAAAGTGAGGAACCATAATTAACTCAAATATTAATAAGAAAAATTTAGGAAAAATTTTAGAAATAAAATACAATGAAGTTAAATGAGCCGGTACCTTAGTGATGGGTAATCCAGTGGAAAGTTAGGGTTCTCGCAACTAGGACCCCTAGACTAGGGGAAAAATTCATAAAATAATTTTTGGGACTCTAGAGAAGGGTCATTGAAGTTCCTATGGCATTAGAATGCCAAGAAAATGCTTAGAAAATTTTTTCAATCGGTACAAACAATTTTAGTCTGTTAAGACAAACGGAGGGCATTTTGGTCATTTCATCTTCAGAGATGATTTTTGGCTGACTTGTCCAGTTAAGTAAATAATTATTATGACATAAAATATGAATAAATATTGCTAAAAATTAAATTGAAAATGAGTAGAGAAGAAAAGAAGAGAAAAATGAGATTAAATGACAATTTTGACATCACATGATGTCATCAACCCTTTTCCAACCAATCACAATTAAGCTACCTTATTAAAAGGGGATAATTGAGATAAAAATACACAAAAGCAATCAGCAGCCATCACTTTCCTTCAACCAGCCGTTTCCTCTCTTCCCACCCAAAACCACCATTGAAGCTCCACCAAAGCTTCATTTCACACCAAATCTCACCTTGAAACCACCACTTAGCTTCACAAAAAATTAACCTAGCAATTTGAACATCCTCTAGGTAGCCAAAAGAGGAAGAAAAAAAGAAGTTTGGGTAGCTTGAAATTCTACTCCATTCAAGGTTAGTGTCCGATCTTTGTTCCTTTTGCTTTAATTCATGTCTAAGTGCATGAATTGTGTAGGAAATGTAAGAAAATAAAATAAACAAGTGTGTGTGTGCACCCTAAAATTTTGGCAGCTAGGGTTATCTAGGGTTTGATGATTTTTCTTGTTAGAAAAATGGTTATGAGCAGCCTTTGGTAGTGGATGAGGGATTGAACATAATTGAGTACATGAAATACAAGAATTGTGCATGCGTGAAATGAAAAAAAAAATGGACACTTGAATAATTCTAGGGTTTACTCATGTGATGGTTCATTAACCTTGTAATGGTCAATTAGTGACCATTTGAACGTGTATGATAAGGAAATGAAGTGAGTTGAGGCTTGGCATTTGTGTATGGGTGAGCTGCCTTGGCTGACCTACAGGACTGAGCATGAATCCAACAGGTTTGGGCAGTTATAAATGGAATTGTAGAGGTTCAATTTGTGTAAGGCTAATTGGACATGAAACTAGACACATAATGGCACAACTTTGGTATAGAAACCTTGCATAGAAAACCAAACCAAGTTGACCTAAAAATTGCCCTAATCCGGGTGACCTGCATTCTGCTTGGGCAAAATGACTAAATGAATAGTGTTTATTCATTTGGTCATAACTTAGTGTAGAAAAGTCAAATTGACCTGAAAGTTTACCAGCAGAAATATGAGACATAGACCTACAACTTTCATGAAGAACACAAATCCAAATTCTGACCATAACCTAGTCAAATTGCCAACCAAACTTAGGTTACCAGATTTGGCAGAATCAATTTTGCCCAGAATTTTGGATTCTATCCAATCCGGCTAGTTATGGTGTTTAGGCCATAACTTGAGCTAGAAAACTCCAGATGGATTGATTCGAAAAAAGAAATGTAACTAGATAAAATAAGGAACAACTTTCATGCAGACAATTTTTCCAAATTCCTACTGTACAAATGACCAATGGAACAATAAATATGAGGCTTGAAATCTGAAAATTTTGAATAACTAACACTAAGCTTAGAAATGGTGTTGGCAACCAATACCAACAATTTTAGAATGCAAAATGTGGTATATTAGGAGTATTAGAACCAATGTACCTAATGTCTATGCAAAATTCAACATTTTAGTTGATCAATTAAAATAAATAGTAACACCTAAACTTAAATTTCAAGAATTATAAAGTTTAAAAGTGTAACATGCCCTAGTACACCTAGCAAGATTAGTTTGGATAGGTTGACATGCCAATAGGGTTCAGTTAGTAGTACTGCACATGGCATTATGCCATTCTGTGATTTCATGGCTTCTAGCCATTCTGACATTATGTTGATACTTGACCTTGTGCCTAATGTTATTACAGCTTATTAGCTGTTCTGTTGTACACCGGGAGATGCATATGTGACCGATGGTGTGACGGCCCGAGGTACTAGATACCCAGTGCTAGTTTACCCGTTTATCCAGTCCAGTCATCCAGTATAGGTTACTTGGGCAACCAAAAATGAAAGTAAACAAATTTAATGAAATAATGAATAGAACAAGTACATAATAAATAAGATTATCAATAATGATAAAAAAAAATTGTCTACATAAGACATCAGAACATGCACTGCATATTTACTTTATGTTATTCCTTTTTATTTTATTATTGGCATCACTAAGCATTATTGCTTAGCGCGTTACTTTTTGCCACGCGTAGGTTCTGGAGAGACCAACCGAGAGCCCAGTAGACCACAAACTGGGTGAGATCTTCTATAGCTCTGTATAGTGTCCGTGTCACCTCACTGTCATTAGTGCATTGGTAGGACACTGGGTTTTATTTTGGTATTTTAAAATTAACTTTTATTTTCTTATGTGTAATTAAGACTTATGTAATGTATTTTGGGTATTGATGTAAATAATGAAAATTGTGTTTATGAATGAAAAAGTGAATATTTATTTATGACTCTTATATGAATATCATATGAAATGAATGAATGAATGAGAAATGGGAGTATATTTGAGAAATATTGAGATTTTGTTGATGAAATGGAGTTTGGGATTGATTGAAAATTTTGGAAATGTTTTTCACAGATTCCGAAGAACTGTTTTATCCATTTTTAGCCGGCACTCTGCCGGATTTTCTACAAAATTTGCAGAACCTCAAATAAATTATAATTTCAATAAATGACTTAAATGAATTATATTTCATAAATTGTACTTCATAACTATGAAAAAAAAATAAATTAGGAAGGATAAAAATGATTGAAATAAAATAAGGTATTCCAGTACACTGTGTGACATATCTTGCTCGGCTATACTGTAGATGGGTAAGGGGTGTCACACCTTTACCTAGGCCCCTAATGCTCAAAATCTCAGGTACATCCAATATTGACTTATCTTGCATTAGTTAAGTTGATCCCATTGAGCCAGTAATTATGCAAATAATTTTAATGACCTCAGATACATCCAATATTGGCTACCAAACCATTTACATATTTACAACTTCTCATGTTTAACAATTATTATTGAGAAAATCTCTTAAATTAATTGCATTATATGCAACTATTTAAAATTTCTTAAAATAATTACCCCAATGGAGGGCCCATGTTATAATTACTTTAACTATAGCATATCCAACTTAATCATTTATTTGGAAGATTTTATGGTCGTCCTAATTACTATTATGGTCTCACTTTGTACATTATCCATTTAGCATGCATATATCATATACTTGCATACATTCTCATACATCTCATGCATTCATGGATAAACAGTAAATATGGTATGATCATGGACTTTTTAAGGGATTCAATTCTGAGCCACCAAGAATTGAATCAGGGTATTCCTAGGTGCATTTCATTCATTCATATTACAAGAGTTGCTGAAGGAGTACATAATCAACACTTGATCTTGAATTCCTCCCACTGGTCCCACCAATGCTCTTGACCTCCTTGATCTTCTTGCAATCCAATATTACATAGTAATTCTTGGCATACCAAGGCGAATTTACAAGAACTAAATAAATGAAATTACAACCCAAATTAAATAAAATATACATACTTAAACTAAATTGAATATTTCATATTCAACTTAAAAATCCAAATTTGAATATGATTCAAACAAATTTAAAAATTCAGATTTGAATCACATTCAAACAAATTTAAAAATTCAAATTTGAATCACATTTAAACAACTTTAAAAATTCAGATTTGAATCACATTCAAACCACTTTAAAAATTCAGATTTGAATATGATTCAAACAACTTTAAAAATTCATATTTAAATCATATTCAAACAACTTTTAAAATTCAGATTTGAATTACATTCAAACAACTTTAAAAATTCATATTTGAATCACATTCAAACAATTTTTAAAATTCAGATTTGGATCAAAATTTAATTGTGTGATTAAAACTCTAATTAAACAATTTAATTAGACATAGGATGAGCTTTTAGATCATACAACAATTGTAAATTACAAAACCAAACCTTGCGCACACCATTGGTGACCACAAAGTGTGCGCACCAATGGTGTTCATCAGCAAGCCGCCACCTTTCTTTGCAACCAGAAATGGATCTATCATCTCATGATCAAACCACACAATTAAATCATATAAAAAACAATCTAAATGGCAAATATAGTGGCTCTGATACCAATTGAAGGAGCGAAAGTATGAAAAACATAAGTTTAGATCATTGAATTCAAAATTTTTTCATCTAGGGTCACATGCATCATGCAAGATTCATTTTTATCTATTTGATTTCAATGATAAACAGCATATTAAAACTCTTTTAATATATTATTTTCGATCTAAATTTACCATTTAAGATTTTAGAATTAACATATTAATTCATTAGAACCCTAGATTATATACAAAACAAGTGCACTAACCTTTTTGATGCACTGCAGTGTGTTTGGCACCTTTGGGATGCGCTTAGGACACTAGATGTTGTCCCTCTAGCTTGTCCACACCAAGATCACCAATGGCAGCCCCTTGAACAACTTCTAAAGCTTTTTTATTCAATTAGAAAATCAGGTTTTGCCTTTTGAGAGATTACAGATGTAAACAGGATACTAGAAATAATTTCTAGTATTTTTAATTCAAGAGATTGTTAGCAAATCTCTTTGAATTGATGAGAGATGAAGAAGATGAGAGGGAAAGGCAACCAAGGGTGGTGGCACCTTTGTAAGAATGAGCAGATTGTATATTTATTCTTTCATCCTTACACTTATATAGCTAGGTCACCACTTAAAACCCTTGCCACATGTCACCTTCTGATTGGCTATAGGTTAAATTGACCCAATCACATTGTGCCAAGTGTCAAACCTATATTTAATCTTGACTTTGATCGTCTTACATGATTAAAAGATATATGGCAAGCTTATGTGTAGTGCCATGTGTCACTATCTCATGGTGCCACATGTCACCCTGTGAAATGACCAAAATGCCCCTATGTTTTAATTTTGAGTTCTCAACCAAAAATAATTATTTCTCTTCTTCTAATCAATTTATATCAAATATAAATTAATTAATTAATCTCTATTAATTAATTTCTCATTAATTAAATTCATATTTAAACACTTTAAATATAAATTTAACTTATACTATACATCCAATAACCTAGATTTGGTTTCAAGCCATGTTAGGGACTTTGCAATCTAATTACAAACCAAACCTATTTAATTAATCAATTAAACTCTTTAATTAATCAATTAAACTCTTTAATTAATTAATTAAATCATATTTAATTTGGTGATTGCTTGTGTATGTGTGTGACTTACTAGGCTCATCACTAATTGGTAATGAGACATGATATCAACTCTTAATATCATCATAACTCTTTCTTACCATAAATGATTTCTCTAAATCATTTTATGCACCTCATAGACCATGGTTAATACCTAGCATAGCATGCCATGGCCACCCAATTAGTAATCAGGTTTACCTTAAATGAACCTATAATAATGTGTTACCATGCATTAGAATCTCTCTGTTACAAAATCCCAACTCAAGCTGGAGTCATGGTTTATGTCAAACCCCATTTGCTATGAATATTATGTTCTCTTTTAATTCCAGTTCTTGATTAAAAGATTTTCTCATCAGAAACTCTTTTCTGATTAAATCTATCTTCCCTGGCCAGGAACTTGAAACATCAAGAACAATTAAATGAACATAGGATTTTATCCCTATTTACTTAGAGGAACAGATTCCATCTTGATCAACACCTACCTCCATATATAACTGGTAGGAGCCAACACATGCCCATATACCCATACACAGTACAAGTATGAAAGTAGTATCAAACTCAAACCACCTATATACAAGATAACTGTGCTATCTTAGGTCTAAAGATTATATGCATTGATATGATTTATGACAATACATTGACAAGAGTAAACTTCATGTACTTGTCTTAAATGTCACTGGTTCGACCTACTTATCATGTATAAGTGCCTATCATGTTTGTCATATGGCATGAGACTCACCATTCCATCTTATTTATATCTCATATAAATAACTTGGAAATAAACATGAATACAATCTTTCTGGATAAGTCATGTCCTTATTGTGAAGTATCCTCGATTGTAAACCTATTTATGATACCTTGTGCTAGAAATACTGTCACTCATATTCTTAACAACTTAAGAACAATATTTCTAATAAAATATCAATAGACCTTTTCTATTACACATAAATATATTATGTAAACAAAAAAGTGAAAATGCCTTTTATTAATAAAACATGTACAAGATACATACTAAATGATATGCTCTAGGACATACTACTAATAATATGAGGTTATGGAGATAGTAGGTCCATTGGCATACATGTAATGCCCTCACTTTAGGTAGTCCGTACATTCCACTATTCTAATGACTAACGTCTGTTCGGATAGTCAGAATATCTGAAACTACACTTAAACTAGAGTGAAGAGACATAAATTGATTGAATAAAGACTAAGTAAAATTAAGGAGAAATTAAAGAAATGAAATGCAAAGAGGTTAAATGAACCGAAGCTCCGGCAATGAGTAATCCTAACGGGAAGCGACTGTGAAGACAGTTAGCAACCCCAGACCCGTGGGAAACCTCGTGAAATAATTATTTGAGATATAATTGAAGGAATTAGTGAGATTTAGATGACAATAAAATGTCATGGAAATGCAAGAAAAATTATGCCAATCGGTAAAGACAATTAAGGTGTAATGAGCACTAAGAAGGGCATTTTGGTCATTTCACCCTCAGAGTTGATTTTTGACCAACACGTCAATTTAATTAAGTGAGAATTATGTAATAAAATATGAAGAAATATTGATAAAAATTTAATTATAAATGAGTAAAAGAAAAAATAAAAGAAAATAAAAACAAATGAAATTAAATTATAATTATGACATATGCATGATGTCATAATGATGCAATTAAAATTCTCTACCCAATTAAAATGACACAACCATTTATAAAGAAATAAAAAGAAATCAAATAAAACAAATTTTGGTCATCTTATTCTCCCCTCGCAAGTTGGCCGAACCACCTTGTTAGGATGCTCCACCATTTTTCAAGCTTCAAAGTTTGATCTCCCTCCATTCTTACCCCAAAACCCCTAGGTCCCTTCATAAAAATTGCTCCCACTGAGGAAGTGTTTGGCAACCAAGAAATTGAAGAAAAAGTGAAGTTTAAAGCTTGGAAAAATCTCCTAGTAAGGTTAGTGCACTATACAAGCTCCCTTTCTTCTTTAATTATGGTAAGCATGCTAAACTAGGTTAAAATTTCATAAAATTAAAAGAAAATTATGAATAAATAGGAACCCCAATTTTGTCAGCCATGGGGATAGTGACAAATTGATGGTTTAAATTCTGTTAAACTTGTTAGTGATGGTATGTGATGAGTTTGCATGTGGTGGAAATCAATTTGCATGGAGTTTGCATGAGTTATGAAAATTGAAGTTAGGGTTTTGACCTAAATTGGGGATTTTGTATTGTGGCTTGAAATTGATGTTGTTGAGGTTGATTGTTGACTATTTGAAGTGCCATGAATATGATTGAAGTTTGGGAGTTGGGTGGAATTGAGAAATTGGAAGTGTTGTTTTCATGTAGGAATTCTGGACCTTGAGTCCAGTGTACTTTCATAGCCATAAGTAGAGTTATGTTGCTTCAATTGGTTTGAAGCTAATTGGAGATGAAACCTAGGACAATTTTCCACATTTTTCATGAACAGATCTTTCCCAAAAACCAAACACAAAATGACCTAAAATTGGCTTGGATCCGTGTAACCTATGCTAGATCTAGAAAAATAACCATATGAACAGTAATTATTCAAATGGCCATAACTTACTCTAGGAAGGTCAGAATGACCTGATTCTTGAACCATTGGAAAGGTTAGACATAGGAGCACATTTTTATGGAGAACACATAGTCTAATTCTGCCATTAACCCAACCAATTTTCTAGAAAAATTTAGGTCAATAATTATGACCAAAATCAAAATTGACCTGAAATCCTGGACTTGGACCTACCCGACCAGTTTTGGCAAAAATGCCATAACTTGGTCTAAAAAACTGCAAATGCAGTGAAACCAAAGCCAAAATTTTTTTAAGACCTAGAACTAAAACTTTAAGTTTTGGACCAAAGCCTAGTACCTAATGCAGCTTAGACATATTGCTAGGAGAATTCAGCCATCTAAATCCTGAAATTGAACTAAATAGCCACTTGACCCTAGAATAGTATTTCATTCATATCTCCCACTAGGAAACTCCAATTGGGATGAGCCAAATTGATCTGAATACTTAAGAAATAGGGCTATAACCTTGATTTTGGAACTTTCCTCAAATTTTGAGTGTAAGAACACTAAAATGGGAATCAAAGACATTGACCTAAACCTGAAATCCTGATGGCATAGGGTTCAGGAGTCCAGGTCAATTAATTGGCTATAACTCACCCTACATAACTTGAAAAATTGTGAATCTTGAACTTAAGTGACCCTAAGACATAGGGCAACAACTCATATGAAGGACATTAGGTCTAAATATGATTGTGACATGCCCAAATAACTAGATAATGTTTGACTCTAGAATCTGCGTGGTTCTGAAACCAGAAAGAGTTAATGAACCAGTTTTGGTAATTTGACCATAACTTGAGTTCTAAAATTGAAAATGACATGATTTAAAAAGAAAAATAAAGATAAGACATAGGGGAACAACTTCCGTGAAGGAAGTATGGCCAAATGGATTATGCATCTTGGCCAAATTGCTAAAGGAAATTAAAGTATAAAATCTGAAATCCATGAAATTTTTATGGACTGTAACACCCCTAAGTTCGGTAGTGCGTTCTACTGTTCCAGTGACCAGTGTTGTCCGGACAGCTAGGATGCCTAGAACTACACTTCGATATGAGTGAGGAGACATAAAATAATGAAATACAAGAAAAGAAAATACAAGAAAAACAAAGGAAAAATAATAGCAAAGAAATGTAACAAAGTTAAGCGAGTCGAGAACCCTAGCGATGGGTGACTGTACCGGGAAGTCACGGCGTGGACCGTTGACTAGCCCTGGACTGCGGGGAACCCTAAAAAATATTTTTTAGGACTTAAATAGACACCTATTGAAGTATAAATACCATTAGAAATATAAAAAAAATTAATTAATTAGTACAAAGAAAAGTGAGAAATCGAAAAACGGACAAAACCCAGTGTTACCGAAAAATCGGGAATGCAACCCGAACAGGGGCATTGTGGTCATTTGAAACCCCGAGTTGTCTTTTGACCTAAATTTCCATTAAAAACACATGATATTACACTTGGAAAATATAATAAAAAATTAAATTAGTGGTGCATAATGTAAATAGTAAAAATGGGAAGTTAATTGTGGGAATAAGGAAAGTTAAGGTTAAACTAATATTAAATTAAGCTTAGTGCTCCACTCACCCATCAAAGTGGACCACTATCTCCTCATTTGGGCAGATTACATCTTCTTCTTCACCTTGCTAAAGAACCAGCCGCGAGCCTCCATTGAAGAAACTCCATGGCCAAAGCTTAACCAAGCCATGCAACCATGATTTAGCCATATTTTTCACTAGCTTCCTTCACAAAAACCGTTCTACACCACTTGGGCAGTAGGTAGGTAGCAAGAAGATCAAGTTTTGGAGAGATTTTGAAAGAGTTTTCAAAGTGGTAAGTTTGTGTTTTTGGGTTATGGCTTCATTAAAGTTAGTAAGAATGTTATGGGTACTTGAATTATGGAGAGATTTTTGAGGTTTGATGTTTAAAGGGAGAGGTGTATTTTTGGTAGCCATGGAAACTCCTTGAGGGCAGTTTATTCTTGCTTGTAAATGGTAGATTAAAGGGCTGATTAAATGTTTATGTGTGTAGGAATTCATTTGGGTGATGTATACTTAGTATATGTGAATGTGTACTTGAATTTGGAAGCTTGGAAATTAATGGACTGTAATGTATGAATCGGCAGCCTAGTTTGGTGAACCATAAAGATGTTATTTCATGTTTGGTTTGTGGAATATTAATGTTGAATTGTGATAGTTGTTATGGCAGCTTGGGTATATGTATGATGGTGTGAGGTTGGACATGTAAATGAGCTAGGTTAGGTGATTGAATTGTTGTAATTGAGCTTGAAAAATTCTGCACTATATGGTGCATGTTGAGTGTGATTATAAGCTGCCAAAATGACCAACAATATGTTGTGAATTGTGTTTAGGTTATGGTACAAACCAGAATTAGCATGAATATTTAGTTTGGTGAATGTTAAAAGTGTACTTTGATGAGTAATGAATAAAATACAATAGGGCAGTTTAAGTTATGGGCTTAGAACCTTAAGTGTGTGGCTCCAATTGGTATGAGACCAATTAGAGGTGAAACTAGGCACAAAATGTGCCAACTTTCATGAAGGATACTTACCAAAATTCTGCTTATAAGGTAACTTGAAAAGTGACCAAATCCGGATTAGTGCAATTAAGGCCTGAAAATTGACCATTTGGGCAGCAGTTAGTGTTTAGGCCATAACTCACTCAAAACAGGTCTAATTGACCTGAAAATTTGACCATGAATAGTTAAGACCTATATCTACAAGTCTTATGAAGACACCAAAGCCCTGAAATGACCATAAGCAAGTCAAAAAACTTGCACAAGTTCGGGTCCAAAAACTGGCCGAACCAAAATTGACCTAAAATAACCTAAAGTGACCAATTTTAGTATATTCTGACCAGTAATAGTAAAATGACCATAACTTGGTCTAGTAAACTCAGAATGACCTGAGATTTTGCCCATCGTGCAATAAGACATAGATCTACAAGTTTGTAGTTTTGATCGAAACCCGAAAGCCGAGGGAACTAGGTCAAATTAGTATACCGGGATTCGACAAATTGCAATAAAACGCAATATACATGGAAATGAATTTGGTAACATGTACCAATACTAAAAGGCTACAAATGTGATATATTGGTAACATTAAAACCTAATTCTCCTAGACTGCATCGAGGGTTGACATCTTAGGTTGACTAAGGAAATAATAGAATTCGATAAATTAATTATTGAACCTTATTCTTAGAGACAGTTTAAATGAGTACAAAAACACTTCAAAATTGTGTTTCTCAGTTAGCAAAGACTCAGGGAAGGGGAAGGAAACACTGAGTCAGAGCCAAGAGACAGTTATTAGAGGTTTGTGCACAGCTAGTTTTTAACTGATTTTGTTTTGAATATTTCATATGATTAAATGACATATTTTTCTTATGTATTATGTTTAACAAGCATTGGATTTAATTCAATGATTTTTGAAATTGTTATAGTATGTATGAATTTAGCTTTTTGAAATGGTATTTTCACAAGTATTAAGCATTGTTATAGATTGAATAAATTATGTTTTTGGAAAATTGTGATAGAACGTATTTTGAATTGTGATGGTAATTTTCATGAAAAAATGCAAATTTATGATTTGAATTGTGATGAGCATAAAAATTATTGGATATTGGAATTGAATTTGAATCGAATTATATTGTGATTTATGCTCACTAAAAGGATTGTGATATTGTTTTATATCTCACTATAGATGCTTGACTAGGTTATTACCCGTCTCTCTCATTTGTTGAGAAGACAATGGAGTTAGTCATGTTTTGATTACCATAGTACGTGCACAGGCTTAGATTTTCCTCTGATTTGAGGTTATATCTAAGTTTTTTTTATCGTTATGGCCCTTGCGGAAGATTCATTATTGTGGTGTGTACTGTGCACGATGATTCAACCTCCCCGACCATAGGGAGTTAGAATCACTTCGAATATGGCCCTTTCGGATTAGTCTTGCATAGTTAGTGAGATAAAGAATGATTTTTGAGATACAGCATGATTTTTGAGATACGGCACGGTTTTTGAGATACAACATGATTTTTGAGATACAACATGGTTTTTGAGACACAGAATGTTTTTGAATAGTAAAGAATTGTGATTTCAGTTATGATTTATGTATAATTGATTTTGTTGGAACTACCTTAAATGGTTAGTCATGATTTGATAAATTGAATTTCGTGATCAAAGTCATTTCATACAAATGATTTACATTATTGGCAATGAATATTTTGAGTTTTGAAATTTGATGAGTATTCAGATTTCCAAATTATTTGCTGTAAATTTTGTCAATGTATATTATACTATGTTTTAAATTATAGTTGTGCACCATTGAGTTCACCACTCAGCGATAGCTTTGTATGCTGTCGCAGGTAAGAAGAGCATAGAGCAGTGAGTAAGTTTCTTTGAAGACACATTCAGATCAGCTCTAGGTATATCATAGGTATACCCATGTACATAGGTTTTGATGAATGCATATAATAATATGTATGTAAATTATTTGAGCAGTTGTATAAAAACTCTTGTAAAATATTTTGGTATGTAATTAAATGTAAATTATTGTAAATGTAAATTTGGGATTTCAATTATCTGAATAGTTTTGTAATATTAATTTTGAGTCTTGTAATCAATGAAATATTTCTTTTATGAGGAGATTGATTTGATTATTGAGATTGAATTATGGGTTCAAATGAAGTTATTGAAGTTGTATTTGAGAAAACATATTGGAAGTGTGTTCTTGCAGGTTTTGAAGAACTGTTTTCTCAAAATACAACCGACACTTTGCTGAAATTTTGAAAAAAAATTTATAACACCAGATTTTAATCGATGATTTAAATTTCATGAAAATTGTTTTAAAATCCCTTGTAGTATTTTTAATGGATTATCGGTAGGCGAAGTACGGTAATTCATTAGGTGTACTACGGGATCATGTTACATCTTACAGGGGAGTAGGGTGTGACATATTTTGTGGTATCAGAGCTAGTTTTTAAAATTCTATTTTCACCTATAATTTGAATATTCTTTCTTCATAGTACAACTGCTCAAATGTTTGATACATATAGTACATTTACATCATAAATATGAACTAATGGAGAGGAATCTCCTTGTGTTGGTTGTACAGGAATAGAAAATCCTATGAAAAGATATGGAAGAGAAGAATGAGACAATAGAACAGTCTATGATGGCAGAAGTACAACTTGAGGCCCCAACTCCACAAAGTGTCGAAGGCCCTGTGACACCCCTTACTCGTGTACAGTATACCCGAATAAGTAATGCCACACGGTGTACTGGCACACTCTAATATACCTTACTTAATTTGTGTCATGCTTTTGAAGTTAATTTATGAAATATGATTTATTTTAACCATTTATCAAAAGTATTATTCATTTGAGGTTCCGAAGATTTTAAAGAAAATCCGGCGGAGTACCGGCTAAAAATGGAGAAAACAGTTCTTCGGAACCTGTTAAAAACACTTCCAATATACAATTTCATTCATTCTCAACTCCAATATCATCAATAAAACTCAATATCAATATCTCAATAATTTGTCAATTTCAGGTCTCAACATTTGTCAACCATTCATTTCTCAATCATTCATCTATCTCATATGATACCATGCATATATCATAGATAAACATTCACTTTTCCATTTACAACCACACTTTTCATTATTTACATGAATATCAAAATATATTACATAAGTTCAAATACATATGAGAAAATAAAATCAATTACAAAATACCAAAATGACATCTAGCGTCCTACCAATGCACTGTTGACAGTGAGGTGACACAGACACTATGTAGAACTGTGAACTGCCTTACCGAATCTGTGGTCTACTGGCTCTCTGTCCAATCTTTAGTACCTACGCGTTGCAAAAGCGACGCGCTAAGCATAACGCTTAGTGGTGCCAATAATACAAGAAAATATAATATGCAAATAAAAATAATAATTTCCTTGCTATTGTGTTCACAAGAGATGAATAATTACTAACTTATTGTTTAGTCGAGGGCTAATCATGTTTTATGATATTAACTTCTTCATGCATTTCGTTAATTATTTTATTCATGATCTTGAGCTTCTTTGTATTTTTGTAATCATTCCTGATTCTTAATTTTCGTATTTTCTTTAATAATCAGTTCAATCACAGTTATACTTTTCCATGCCCAAGTAACCTATCTTTGGGCGGATCGATAACGGGTCGTTGGCACTGGACACCGCGGGGCCTCGGGCCGTCATACCATGGGACGCAGAACGTCAACCACGTATGCAGTCAGTATGGCTAAAAAGCCATGATATCACATAATCGACATAAAAGCCATGAATACGGGCATAAAGCCATGAATACAGGCATAAAGCCTTTCCTTTCGCAGTACTGCTAAAACAATACCCTATTGGCATGCCAAACTATCCAAACCAATCACATTAGGCCTATTAGGGCATTTTGCATTTTTAAGTTTCACAATTTTTGAATTTCAAGTTTTCATGTCACTATTCATTTCATTAGTCAACTAAAATGTTGACTTTTGCATAAACAATAGGTACATTGGTTTTAGTACTCCCAACATACCACATGTTGTATTCAAAACTTGTTGGTTTTGGTCACTTTCTCAAAGTTTAGGTCATTTTGGCAAAATTGCCAATTTTTGGTTTTGGTGTCACTATTCACCTCATTGGTCAACAAAAATGTTGACTTTTGGATAGAAAATAGGTGTATTGGTTTTAACACCCCAAACATACCACATTTTGTATTTAAAACTTATTGGTATTGGTTGCCAATACCATTTCTAAGCTTAATGCTAATTGAACAAAATTTTCAGATTTGGTGCTTCATCTTTACTGTTACATTTGTTATTTTTACAATGGGAATTTGAGGAAATGGTAAACATGAAAGTTGTTCCTTATTTTGTCTAGTTGAATTTCCTTTTTTGAATCACTCCATTTGGAGTTTTGTAGCTCAAGTTATGGCCAAAATAATTTACTGTTTACGTGCACTGTTCATGCTGAGATTTTGGGCCTGGCAGATTTTTGGTCCAACTTTGGTCAGTAATTTGATCAAGTTAAGTTCATAATTTGGTCTAACTTTCTTCATATGAAATGTTCTACTATGCCTTAGGTTTCCATCGGTTCAAGAATCGCCTAAATCCGAGTTTTCTAGAGAGAGTTATAGTCCTCCAAACATTGCTACTCAAATGAAAATTCTGGAAATCTCAGTACAGTAAACTTCACTTTACTCAATGATTTGATTAGGTTCTGGTCATAATTTGGGGTAGGTTTCTTCAGGAAAGTTGTTTTTCTATGCCTTAACTTGTTGCTGTAAAAATTTCAGGTCAATTGACCATATCTACAGTGAGTTATGGCCAAATGAACAGTTACTGTTCATTTGGTCATTTCTGCAGGGGCTGTTTGCAGGGTATCCTGATTGGGGCCAAGTTTTGGTCCTCTTGCTTTGGTCTTTTGGGCATGGTTTCTTCAGAAAAAATGTGCCATTATAAGCCTAGTTTCATGTCCAATTGGCCAAACACCAATTGGACCAACACAGCCCAAGTTATGGCAGTGCAAGTGGACTGAATTTTCAGTCCCTCTGCTGCTGTCCTAGGGCAGCCTACAACTTCACTTTGCAATTCTATTTTTCAGTCCATAATATGGTCAAGTTACCTAAAATGGTCACTAATTGACCATTAAAATGTGCTCTAACAATGTCATAAGCCAAATCAATTTTCAAACCCCCAAAACCCTAGCTTCACCTTATGTTTTCTACAAGATGCCTTAGTTAGCATACCAATTTATTATCCTTGTGTATATGTATCTTAAACATCATTTATAATCCACTCTAAGTCCAACAAAACCCTCATTTCTATTCCTTCAATATGGCTACCAAAATTCATGGCATTCATACACATGGGTTTGGTTCATTTATTCCACAATTTCTTACCTATTACACATCTCTAACATGGAATTAATGTGTTTTAAATACATATGTGCACTAACCTTGAATGGAGCCACTTCTAAGACTTCAAAACTTCACTTTCTTCCTTTCTTTTTTCTGTCCAAAGCTTGCTCTAGGTGTGAGGACCAAGTTTTATGAAGGCATATAGGGGTTTTATGGTGTAATTGGCTAGGTTTTGGAGCTTGGGTGAGTGCATCAATGGAGGGAGATGGGGAGAAGTCACGTTTTGGTGAAGAAGAAGAAGAATGGCTGCTGTAATTTTTTGTTATTTGGTCTTCATTTAGTCTCTTTATTAGTTAGTCAAATGATGGCTTAATTGTGATTGGTCATAATTTATAAATGACATCATCAAGATGTCATAAATGAGCTTTTCTTTGATTTTTCTTTTCTTTTCTTCACTACTCAATTTCAATTTAATTTCTAGTAATGTTTATTCATATTTTATATCATATTAATTATTTACTTAACTGGACAAGTCGGCCAAAAATCACCTCTGAAGGTGAAATGATCAAAATGCCCTCCGTTTGGCTTAACGGGTCAAAATTGTCTGTACCGATTGAGAAATTTTTCTAAATATTTTCTTGGCATTCTAATGCCATAGGAACCTCAATGACCCTTCTCTGGAGTCTCAAAAATTATTTTATAATTTTTTCCCCGGGTCTAGGGCTCCTCGTTGCGAGAACCGCAACTTCCCTCTGGTTACCCTTCGCTTGGGCACCGGCTCATTCGACTTGGTTGTATTTTATTTCTAAAATTTTTCCTAAATTTTTCTTATTAATATTTGAGTTAATTATGGTTCTTTACCTTAGTTTAAATATTTTTCCGAACGTTCTAGCCATGGGACCGACCTCGTCACCGGAGCGATGGTGCACTGCTACTCTGATGAGTGTTACAGCCCGATTGTACGGTTTTACCAAGACAAATTATGCACAAATGGCCCAACAAATGGCCACTTTCTTCCAACAAATGGCTGATAATTTATCAGCCCAAGCTAATCTGCACTCCAACCCCCACAAGGGCAGTGTGAAATAGAGAAGAGGGAGAAATCTATAGGTCAGAACTCGAGCAGTAATTTGGGGAAGAGAAAAGAATTTGAGGAACCCCGAGCTCAGAAATATGACAGAGGCGGATCATTAGGGCAGAGAACACCAAGATCTAGTCGTCGAACAACCAGAAGTTCCTATTCTACCCGTTTCTGCCATGTTTGTGGTAAGCTACATGGAGGTATTTGTCGCAAGGCCTCTGGAGCCTACTACAATTGTGGAAAACTTGGACACTTTGCTAAAGATTGTACTAGAGCACCTCGATCTGCTCTCCGGAGTCCACAGACCGTCAGTCAGAGTCGAGATAGAAATAGAGTTGGTACTCCTCACCACTATAACACAGTGAATCAACCCGAATATAGTAACGCACCAGTCAGAGCGTCCACTATGCGCCAACGAGAAAGAGCAGAAACTTCAGATGTAGCTGCTGGTAAGTTCTTAATTTTTGAAAGAAACAATGAGTTATTATTTGATCCCAGCACTACTTATTTATATGTTAGTGTTAGAATTCTATGTTTTGTTGCTATTCCTTTACAGGGGAATAAATTTTGATGCGTTAGTGACTAGTCTTTTAGGATCAAAACTATAATAACAAGTATGATTGACATTAATTTTGGAAGAATTGTTAGCTAAAAGTAGTTTCTAACATACCATAAATTATAAAGCTAATTGGCAAGCCTACTTAATGTAAGGCAAGAGGACCTAAAAGTAAGTTACAGTAATGAAATTACTCTAGATGAGGGCAAAGATGTTACTGTTAGTAATTATTAATAGATATTGTAATCAGAATTGGTTTAGGATATTAGTGGATTCGAGAAAGATAAGATGTTAGAAAACCTAGTCCATGAGGTTATAACGTAGTGACTATGTAATGTTCTCGATGTTTGTATTGTAAGCTGCAGATTACAGTACCGACACAGGATTATTGTGTAGAGCTACGTGCTTCCTCATGATACAATAAATTAAGAATATTTGTAAATAATCTATAAATTGATACAGTTGCGCCTGAATAAAGTACTATTACTAGAAATAAATGTGAAAATTTTAGTCAGAAATTTAAAACTTTAGAATTAGCCTATCAAACGACTACACTTGTAAGGTAGCTAGAGTCAGTGACTCGGTTACATTAATGTGAATTACCTGTACCACAGTAATTGCTATAAGCTTAGAGATATCAGTACGACTTATCATCCTCAGACGGATGGACAGTCGAAACAAGTGATTCAGGTAAATTTTGAAACTCATTGAGTTTCTATAAATAATGAAATGAAATGATAATAATAACTTGTAATATGTGATAAGCCCTCAAGAATATACTGAGAACATGTATCATTGAATCTGAGGGGAGATGGGACAGACACATCCCACTAACAGAATTTGTATACATTAATAAGTGTCAAGCTAGCATATAAGTGGCACCCTATGAAATATTGTAAGGGAACAGATAACTATGGATTTTGTGATGAGACTTCCGAAGACACAGAATAGTCATGATGCAGTATGGGTTATAGTTGATAGACTAACCAAGTTTTCTCACTTTTTGCCAGTCCGGATGGACTATAGCCTGGGAAGATTGGCCAGATTGTACATAAATGAGATTGTAAAACTACATGGGGTGCCAGTATCGATTGTATCAGGCAGAGATTCTAGGTTCACTTCTAGATTCTGGGGTAGTCTTCAGAGAGCCCTAGGAACTAGATTGAACTTCAGCACGGCATTCCACCCACAAATAGATGGCCAGTCTGAGAGGGTAATTCAGATATTGGAGAATATGCTACGGGCTTGTGTGATTGAGTTTAAAGGTAGTTGGGATACACACTTGCCTTTGATTGAGTTTGCTTATAACAACAGCTACCAATCAAGCATTGGAATGCCTCCATATGAAGCTTTGTATGGCAGGAAGTACAGAACTCCCCTATGTTGGGATGAAGTAGGTGAAAGGAAGATGATTAGGCCAGAAATTGTTCAGCAGACAGAGGAAAAGATCAGATTGATAAGAGATAGACTCAAGGCTACATCAGACCATCAGAAGTCCTATGTTGGTCTGAAGAGAAGAGATATTAAATATGCAGTGGGTGATAAGGTATTCCTCAAAGTTTCTCCTTGGAAGAGGATTATGAGATTTGGCTGAAAGGGGAAACTGAGTCCTCGTTTCATCGGACCATATGAGATTCTGGAAAGAGTGGGTCCTTTGGCATATTGGTTGGCATTAACTCCGGAGTTAGCAAGGATACACAGTGTCTTTCATGTTTCCATGTTAAGGAGGTACAGATTTGACCCATCTCATGTACTATCAATTGAAGAGATTGAGGTAAATCCAGACCTCTTATATGAGGAAGAACCCATAGAAATTCTGGCTTATGAGGTGAAATAGCTGAGGAACAAATAGATACACCTGGTTAAAGTGCTGTGGAACCATCATTCAGGCCAGGAAGCTACTTGGGAACGTGAAGAGGATATGAGGAGACAGCACCCACAGCTGTTCAGAGACTAATGCCAGGTAAAATTTCGAGATGAAATTTATTTTAAGGGGGGGAGAATTGTAACACCCCTAAGTTCGGTAGTGCGTTCTACTGTTCCAGTGACCAGTGTTGTCCAGACAGCTAGGATGCCTAGAACTACACTTCGATATGAGTGAGGAGACATAAAATAATGAAATACAAGAAAAGAAAATACAAGAAAAACAAAGGAAAAATAATAGCAAAGAAATGTAACCAAGTTAAGCGAGCCGAGAACCCTAGCGATGAGTGACCGTACCGGGAAGTCACGGCGTGGACCGTTGACTAGCCCTGGACCGCGGGGAACCCTAAAAAATATTTTTTAGGACTTAAATAGACACTTATTGAAGTATAAATACCATTAGAAATATAAAAAAAAAAATTAATTAATTAGTATAAAGAAAAGTGAGAAATCGAAAAACGGACAAAACCCGGTGATACCGAAAAATCGAGAATGCAACCCGAATAGGGGCATTGTGGTCATTTGACACCCCGAGTTGCCTTTTGACCTAAATTTCCATTAAAAACACATGATATTACACTTGGAAAATATAATGAAAAATTAAATTAGTGGTACATAATGTAAATAGCAAAAATGGGGAGTTAATTGTGGGAATAAGGAAAGTTAAGGTTAAACTAATATTAAATTAAGATTAGTGCTCCACTCACCCATCAAAGTGGACCTCTATCTCCTCATTTGGGCAGATTACATCTTCTTCTTCACCTTGCTAAAGAACCAGCCGCGAGCCTCTATTGAAGAAACTCCATGGCCAAAGCTTAACCAAGCCATGCAACCATGATTTAGCCATATTTTTCGCTAGCTTCCTTCACAAAAACCGTTGTACACCACTTGGGAAGTAGGTAGGCAGAAAGAAGATCAAGTTTTGGAGAGATTTTGAAGAGTTTCCAAAGTGGTAAGTTTGTTTTTTTGGGTTATGGCTTCATTAAAGTTAGTAAGAATGTTATGGGTACTTGAATTATGGAGAGATTTTTTAGGTTTGATGTTTAAAGGGAGAGGTGTATTTTTGGCAGCCATGGAAACTCCTTGAGGGCAGTTTATTCTTGCTTGTAAATGGTAGATTAAAGGGCTGATTAAATGTTTATGTGTGTAGGAATTAATTTGGGTGATGTATACTTAGTATATGTGAATGTGTACTTGAATTTGGAAGCTTGGAAATTAATGGACTGTAATGTATGAATCGGCAGCCTGGTTTGGTGAACCATAAAGATGTTATTTCATGTTTGGTTTGTGGAATATCAATGTTGAATTGTGATAGTTGTTATGGCAGCTTGGGTATATGTATGATGGTGTGAGGTTGGACATGTAAATGAGCTAGGTTAGGTGATTGAATTATTGTAATTGAGCTTGAAAAATTCTGCACTATATGGTGCATGTTGAGTGTGATTATAAGCTGCCAAAATGACCAACAATATGTTGTGAATTGTGTTTAGGTTGTGGTACAAATCAGAATTGGCATGAATGTTTAGTTTGGTAAATGTTAAAAGTGTACTTTGATGAGTAATGAATAAAATACAATAGGGCAGTTTATGTTATGGGCCTAGAACCTTAAGTGTGTGGCTCCAATTGGTATGAGACCAATTGGAAGTGAAACTAGGCACAAAATGTGCCAACTTTCATGAAGGAAGCTTACCAAAATTCTGCTTATAAGGTAACTTGAAAAGTGACCAAATCCGGATTAGTGCAATTAAGGCTTGAAAATTGACCATTTGGGCAGCAGTTAGTTTTTAGGCCATAACTCACTCAAAACTTGTCCAATTGACCTGAAAATTTTACCATGAATAGTTAAGACCCATATCTACAAGTCTTATGAAGACAGCAAAGCCCAAAAATGACCATAAGCAAGTCAAAAAGCTTGCACAAGTTCGGGTCCAAAAACTGGCCGAACCAAAATTGACCTAAAATAACCTAAAGTGACCAATTTTGGTACATTTTGACCAGCAATAGTAAAATAACCATAACTTGGTCTAGTAAACTCAGAATGACCTGAAATTTTGCCCTGCGTGCAATAAGACATAGATCTACAAGTTTGTAGTTTTGATCGAAACCCGAAAGCTGAGGGAACTAGGTCAAATTAGTATACTGGGATTTGACAAATTGCAATAAAACGCAATATATATGGAAATGAATTTGGTAACATGTACCAATACTAAAAGGCTACAAATGTGACATATTGGTAATATTAAAACCTAATTCACCTAGACTGCATCGAGGGTTCACATCTTAGGTTGACTAAGGAAATAATAGAATTCGATAAATTAATTATTGAATCTTATTCGTAGAGACAGTTTAAATGAGTACTGAAACACTTCAAAATTGTGTTTCTCAGTTAGCAAAGACTCAAGGAAGGGGAAGGAAACACTGAGTCAGAGCCAAGAGACAGTTATCAGAGGTCTGTGCACAGCTAGTTTTTAACTGATTTTGTTTTGAATATTTCATATGATTAAATGACATATTTTTCTTATGTATTATGTTTAACAATCATTGGATTTAATTCAATGATTATTGAAATTGTTATAGTATGTATGAATTTAGCTTTGTGAAATGGTATTTTCACAAGTATTAAGCATTGTTATGGATTGAATAAATTATGTTTTTGGAAAATTGTGATAGAACGTGTTTTGAATTGTGATGGTAATTTTCATGGAAAAATGCAAATTTATGATTTGAATTGTGATGAGTATAAAAATTATTAGATATTGGAATTGAATTTGAATCGAATTATATTGTGATTTATGCTCACTAAAAGGATTGTGATATTGTTTTATATCTCACTATAGATGCTTGACTAGGTTATTACCCGTCTCTCTCATTTGTTGAGAAGACAATGGAGTTAGTTGTGTTTTGATTACCATGGTACGTGCACAGGCTTAGATTTTCCTCTGATTTGAGGTTAGATCTAAGTTTTTTTATCATTATGGCCCTTGCGGAAGATTCATTATTGTGGTGTATACTGTGCACGATGATTCGACCTCCCCGACCATAGGGAGTTAGAATCACTTCGAATATGGCTCTTTCGGATTAGTCTTGCATAGTTAGTGAGATAAAGAATGATTTTTGAGATACAGCATGATTTTTGAGATACAACATGGTTTTTGAGATACAACATGATTTTTGAGATACAACATGATTTTTGAGACACAGAATGTTTTTGAATAGTAAAGAATTGTGATTTCAGTTATGATTTATGTATAATTGATTTTGTTGGAACTACCTTAAATGGTTAGTCATGATTTGATAAATTGAATTTCATGATCAAAGTCATTTCATACAAATGATTTACATTATTGGCAATGAATATTTTGAGTTTTGGAATTTGATGAGTATTCAGATTTCCAAATTATTTGCTGTAAATTTTGTCATTGTATATTGTACTATGTTTTAAATTATAGTTGTGCACCACTGAGTTCACCACTCAGCGATAACTTTGTATGCTGTCGCAGGTAAGAAGAGCATATAGCAGTGAGTAAGTTTCTTTGAAGACACATTCAGATCAGCTCCAGGTATATCATAGGTATACCCATGTACATAGGTTTTGATGTATGCATGTAATAATATATATGTAAATTATTTGAGCAGTTGTATAAAAACTCTTGTAAAATATTTTGGTATGTAATTAAATGTAAATTATTGTAAATGTAAATTTGGGATTTCAATTATCTGAATAGTTTTGTAATATTAATTTTGAGTCTTGTAATCAATGAAATATTTCTTTTATGAGGAGATTGATTTGATTATTGAGATTGAATTATGGGTTCAAATGAAGTTATTGAAGTTGTATTTGAGAAAACATATTGGAAGTGTGTTCTTGCAGGTTTTGAAGAACTGTTTTCTCAAAATACAACCGGCACTTTGCCGAAATTTTGAAAAATTTTTTATAACACCAGATTTTAATCAATGATTTAAATTTCATGAAATTTGTTTTAAAATCCCTTGTAGTATATTTAATGGATTATCGGTTGGCGAAGTACGGTAATTCATTAGGTGTACTACGGGATCATGTTACATCTTACAGGGGAGTAGGGTGTGACATGGACAACTTGGAATAAGAATGGTACCCCACTTAAATGACTTAATGAACACCTAAATCAAGTGAATAGGTTGTTAGGGCTTGTATCCCCATCACAAATAGAACTTATGATACATTGCCCATATAACTTGAAATATAAATTGTAATTAACATAAATGAATTGTTAAATGTATAAATAAGGTGAAGCTATCATTAGGACTTAAGTTGCCCTTGCAAATAGAATAATATTACCTTGCACAATAAATGGCATATGAGAGGGAATAATGTGAATTATAAATACTTAGTATGCAAAACACTTTTTAAATTGTGAATGATAATTCACTTAAATAAAGTAATGAATAAATAAATCAGATGAATGTGTGAATGGGATACTTGTTCCCATCATAAAAGAAAGGCTGTAACACCCCTCACCTGTTTACAGTGTAGTCGAGCAAGGTGTGCTACATTCAGTGTCGGAGCACCCTATCCTGTCTTGTCTTGTACAATATTCATTTAATTATCTATTTAATATATTATCTTACGTATAAATTTTTTTTTTATCCCATTTCATTTTTGTGGAGACCCAGACAGAGTCTCCTCTGTTTTATTAGTGCATGGTGTGTTTCCTCATTTACCTGTTAAAAACCAATTATATCCATTTCATTACATCATTTCTCATGTCAATTATTCATATACCACATCATACCATTACTCATATAATTTTCAAGAAAATAAACTTGCATTTCATTCATATAACATTACTTACAATAATGTACAATTATATATATATATATATATATATATATATATATATATATATATATATATATATATATATATATATATATATATATATATATATCTATCCAAGATTTAGTTACATATCTCAACCTGATTTACAACATCTACTTATATACAGTGATCCAAAATACAAAATTTAAATACACATGAGCCCTACCCAAAATGAACTGGTGAGGTGACACTGGCCCTGTAGCAGATCTGATCCTCTCCTACTACTGCTGCGCTGCTGGTGCTCTCCTGTACCTACGCGATGGAAAAACCAACGCGCTAAGCACTTCTGGTTAGTGGTGCAATAATTTGTAATAAAATAACTAAGAATTGAAATAATTATCTCATATATAATCTTATAAATATGTGCAGGATTTCATAAAATTAAAATCTTTTACATATTTCTAAAACTTTGGGAGCAATCACTTAATTAGGGTCTTTTGGCCTCATTTGTTCCATTCTCAGTCCTATTATGTTTATCTGTACCCAAGTAGCCTATAACAAACTATAAAGATTGGATACACAAGAGTATACTAGTTAGACAGTCGTATGTTTAACATGTATACAATGATCATATCAGCCACAAGGCCAGCGGGCAGGCATAAGCTAGTAATAATAAAAATTGGCACTATAGCCATCAAGCAGGCATAAAGCCACTAGAACAACCATTTCAGATATATATTATCTGTTAATGATTATCCCTGTGGGCAGTACTGCAATATGTAGTCCCTAATTGGTATACCAATCAATCTAAGCTATATAAATGAGTTTGGGTGTACTTTGGGCAGAATAGTATTATTAAGTATTTATAATTTCATTAATTCATGTTATTTTTATGCTTAGCAATTTATTCTAATTCATTTCATCTCATATGCTTAGTCATTTTATGGACTTTTCTTTAGGTCTAGATTTGGTGCACTGTTTTTACATGGCAAATTGACCAGGATGTGGCCACTGTTTGGCCACACTCCCTTCATAGAATTTGTTCCTCTATGTCTTATCTTTGTTTTCCTTTTTGAATCATATTAATTGGAGTTTTAGAACTCAAGTTATGATTTAATAACCATAACTAGTTCACTGTTTCTTTCTGGGTCCAGAATTAGGCAGATTTTGGAGTTAGTAGTAGTCTAATTAATTGGACCTATTACAGTCATTTTTGGGCCTAAAGTTCTTCATAGAAGTTGTTACCCTATGTCTCATAGCCATTCAAAAATTTTAATTACAATTTTTCAGGGTTTTTAGAATTAATTATGATCAAATCACTGGCCTGAACTCATGTGCCCTGTGTCTTCAGGGTCTATGTATAGGTCAGTAGCTTTGACCTCTATTTTAGGGTTCTTATGTTCATAGTTTGAAGACCATGTCTAAAACAAAGTTGGAGCCCTATTTCTTAGGGTTCTAGATCAGTATGGCTCATCCTAATTGGAGTTTTCTAGTGGTAGATATGACTAATTGAGTGTTTTGGGGTCAAGTGTAGTTTGGTCAAACTCCAGGTTTTGATATGCTAAATTTTACTAACCATTTGACCTAGTTCCTTTAGGTTCTGGGTTTTGGTCAAAAGACCAATATTGTAGACCTATGTCTTATAAAAATTTTTCCATTGGTTTCATTGCATTTGGTTTTTTATGGGCCAAGTTATGGCCATTTTTCCAAAACTGGTCGGGTGGTCTATGTCTAGGAAATTCTGGGCAGAATCTATTCTGGTCAGTTTAGTAACCTAACTTGGGTCAGAAATTTCATTTGGTTAGAGGCATTTTTGGGCTTGGTGTTCTCAATAAAAGTTGTAGTCCTATATTTAATCTTTCCAATGGTATAAAATTCAGGTCATTTGGACCTGTCTAGAGGGAGTGATGGCCAAATGAACACGTACTATTTATTTGGTCATTTTTTTGGGTTCAGTGTTTGGATATCCAGATTAGGATAGTAAATTGACCAAGATTTTGACAGATTTGAGTAGGGTTTCTTCATGAAAAATGGGCTATTTTGAGTCTAGTTTCACCTCCAATTGGCCTCACACCAATTGGAGTCACAAAACTTCAGTTATAACTCAAAAAAGACACTGGACTCATAGGTCCAAATTTTCTGCATAAGAGAAGCACTCCCAATATTCTATCCTCCTTACTCCTAACCATAATTCATCATTCATAACACTTCAAATGATCAACAACCAGTCTCAACAAGATCAATCTCAAGCCTTAACACCAAGGTACCAAAATTAATTCAAACCCTAACTCAAAATTTCTCAACAATCATTTTTAATTTCTTTCAATTTTTACTTCCTTATCTAAGCTTAACATAGTTGAAAAAGAAAGAAAGAACTACATAGCACTAACCTTGCTTGAGTCAATTTCCAAGCTCTCCAAATCTTCAATTTCCTCTTTTCTTTTTGCTACCTTTAGCTTGCCCAAGGTGAAAGACTAAATTTTAATGAAAGAAGCTATGGGTTTTGTGGAAGGAATTCAAGGTTATGAAGAGAGAGATAGAAGAAAGGTTAATGGAGGTAGAGAGAAGGAAGAGAACGGTTGGAAGAAGAGGTAGAAGATGGCAGAATTTTCTTTCCATTTTACCTCATTTTTATCTCTTTTAATTAGGTTTATAAATGTGTGTTATAATATGATTGGTGGAGGCATTCTTAATGACATCATAATGCTGTCATAATTCGAAGTTTAATTCATTTTTCTTTCTTTTCTTTTCCACTCAATTTTAATTTAATTTTTAGCAATATTTATTTATATTTTATGTCATATAAATTATTTACTTAATTGGACAAATTGGTCAAAAATCATCTCTAAAGACGAAATGACCAAAATGCCCTCCGTTTGGCTTAAGGAGCCAAAACTGTCTGTACCGATCTTAAAAATTCTCCTAACCTTTTCTTGACATTCTAATGCCACCTAGAACTCTGTAAATCTTCTCTAGCATCCCAGAAAATATTTCACGGGATTTCCCTCGAGTTTAGGTCTACTAGCTGTCTTCATAGCAACTTCCCGTTAGGTTACCCATAGCTAGGGCACCGACTCATTTAACTTTATTGTATTTCATTTCTAAAATTTTTTCTTAATTTTTCTTAGTCTTTATTCAGTCAATTTATGCCTCCTCACTCTAGTTGGAGTGTAGTTCCAGTCATCCTGGCTGTCTGGACAAACATTAGTTGTTGGAATAGTAGAATGTACGGATTACCTAAAGTGAGGGCGTTACAATTCTCTCCCTCTAATAAAAATTGTCCTCGAAACTTACTCGGTGTAAATAGTCGAGGAACTGCTACCTCCTTATTTCTTCACCTTACCAGAGAAAACAGATCTGTATTAGTGTCACCTCGACTCATATGAATGCAATGCATGTTATGCACACGATCTTATTCTATCTATCGATGCCTAGGAAAGCCTAAACCTTTGCTCTAATACCAATAAATGTAACACCCCTCACCCGTTTACAGTGCAGTCGAGCAAGGTGTGCTACATTCGGTGCTAGAGCACCCTATCCTGTCTTGTCATGTACAATATTCATTTAATTGTCTATTTAATATATTATCTTACGTATAAATTTTTTTTTTATCCCATTTCATTTTTGTGAAGACCCAGATAGAGTATCCTCTGTTTTATTAGTTCATGGCGGGTTTCCTCATTTACCTGTTAAAAACCAATTATATCCATTTCATTGCATCATTTCTCATGTCAATTATTCATATACCACATCATACCATTACTCATATAATTTTCAAGAAAATAAACTTGCATTTCATTCATATAACATTACTTACAATAATGTACAATTATACATATATATCCAAAATTTAGTTACATATCTCAACCTGATTCACAACATCTACTTATGTACAGTGATCCAAAATACAAAATTTAAATACACATGAGCCCTACCCAAAATGAACTGGTGAGGTGACACCGACCCTATAGCAGATCTGATCCTCTCCTACTACTGTTGCGCTGCTTGTCACACCTTACTCCTCTGTAAGGCATAACATGATCCCGTAGAATACCTAATGAACTATCAAACTTCACCTACCGATAACTCATTAAGTACCCTACAAGGGATTTTAAAACCATTTTCTTACTTTTTGGAAGTGGTGAGCATTTTGGTAGGAATTAAAAACATTTAATTGAAGTTTATTAATTAGTTAAAATTTTTGTCCCTTTTTATTTTTTCTCAAATTTTAGAAAAATTTCGGCAGAATACTGTCTATATTTTGAGAAAACAGTTCTTCAAAAACCTGTAAAAACACTTCCAATAATTATTTCCACAACTCCTAACCCAAATCAACTCAAGTCAACACAGTTTAATTCAATTCCACAACTCAACCAACAATTTGTCATCTCAAAATACTTCACAAATTCATTCACATTGCATATAGTACTTAATTTACAAATATAGATCTTAATTTACAAAAGAAAATCTAAAATAACATTATTACAATTTACTGTGCAACCGCTCAACTTTTCATTAATACATATGACATTAAACTATTTACATCAAAATAAACTACAAGGGTATAACTAAATACTCGTACAAAAGCCTCCACGTAGTCCCAAAAATCAGTAGCTTACTCTACTACTTTTTCCTTGTCTCTATCTGCGACAGCAAAGAAAGCTATCGCCGAGTATAAAAATACTCAGTGGTGCACAATAAAATACAAAATGCGTAATATAAAACATTTATGAACAATTCATAATTCAAAAATCTCACAATCACATTTCACAATTTTTCAAATCACCGTTATAGCAAATCATAAATTTCAAAGCTTAATATAACACAAATTTGATCAAACAATTTAATAATCATAGTGTTGCCAATCAATAACACAACTTAGGCCATGACACAAAATTTCCAAACATGCCATGTTGTACACCACGATAAGGCAAATTCACCCCACTAATCGAAATCAATGTGGGAGGTGGCTAGCTAGCTATTGAGTACTCATCCAAACTCACCCCTCACACTGGGAAGCCAGAAAGGGAGGAATATAGTCAAACTCACCCCATAAATGGAGGAGGAACATAGTGATATTGCCATGCCAAGTGTGAATAAAAAACAATTTAAATCAAGTTATTCAAATATTTTATGCAAAACACAATAAATTTCCAAAGTCAAATTTCCATCCACAAAGTGGCAATACAGTAGTTCTCAAAACCCATAATTAACACAATAATTTCATAATATATAACTGAATAAGTTTTCTATAAGAATACGATAAATTAGGGTTTATTGTGCACAAACCTGATGTGAGTCACCTCTAGGCCTTGACTCAGTTTGCCCTATCTTTTTCCAGGTCTTTTTCAGCTGAAACACGCAATTTATAGTGTTTCAGTATCTTATCTCACAATAAATCCAATAATTAATTCATAAATACTTGATTCTAGACCAATTATGCTTAAACTAACATTTTTTGAAATTTTCATTTTGGAGTTACTATTCACGATACTATTCAAGTCAAAATATTGACTTTCTTATGCTTAATAGGTATGGGAAATCCAATTATACCCACATACCATATTTTGGTTACCTAACTTATTGGTTTTGGTTATTTTCTCAAAACTTAAGTCTTTTAGGCAAACTTTCAAATTTTCAATTTTGGTGACCTATTTTTCACTACTCTATTGGTCATGTTGCTGTTAGAATTTGGCTAAGTTTTCTTCATAGAAATTGTTCTTTATTGTCTTAACTTTATTTCTCTTTTTGAATCACTCTATTTGGAGTTTTGTAGCTCAAGTTATAGCCATTTGAATATAGCTGGCCTGATTGGCCTAACCCAGATTTTCTGGGTACCAAAACTGGTTCTGGCAGTTTTTGGTCACTAACTTTGGGTAGCTAAATGACTTATTTAAGGGCATAATTTGAGTTTGTATTCTTCATAAAAGTTGTAGGTATATATCTCATATTTCTACTGGTAAAATTTCAGGTCATTTGGACCTGCCTAGCCCAAGACATGGCCAAATGAACAAATACTATTCATTTGGTCATTTTTGTACAGGGCAGAACACTCACTTCTGGATTTGGCCAATTTGTTCACTATGCTATGGTCACTTTTTGGGCATGATTCCTAAATGAAAAATGTGCCATTTTGTGTCTAGTTTTATTCCTAATTCGCCTCACACCAATTGGATTAGTAAATTTTCAGTTTTGGTCCCTGAAAGGGATCTTGGTCCTACTGCCTGTAGAATGCCCATAACCAATCGGAATTTCCATTTAATTCCAACACTTTTAACATACCACAATTGGTCATACATGACCATTTTTCAGCTCAAACAAGGTCAAACACACCATTTGACCAATTCTTAAAGTTTTGTCTCCCAAACCCTAGGTGCCAAAACCCTAGTTACACATTTGCATAATTCAAAAAAAATCAAAGTGTACATCTAATGTCTATATGCCTCATTCACCTCAACTAATCATTCAAATCCACCAAATTCATTCATTTCAAACCTAAACCCTAGTTGACCAAAATTCATGTTTACCAAAACATGCATAATTTTTGTATTTCTAAATTTAAATCCTCATCTTCAAGTTCACTTCCATGCATACATAACTAATTTAACTTAAAAGAAAGCTTACCTCAATGAAGCTTTTCTATCTTCTCCAATTCTTAAATTTTCCCTTTCCTTTTTTACTTTCAATCTTCAAATCAAGACTCAAGGATAATTTTTTGTTAAGGAAAGTCTACAATTGATGGTTAGTTTTAGGGTTTTAGAAAGCTTGGGTAAGCTTCCATGGAGTTTTGGGAGAGAGCTTGGGAGAGAGAGATGGGGCGGCCTAGATGGGAGAAGAAGACCAAAAATAATTTTTCTTTTATTTTGTTATTTTATGTGTATTTATCATAAATTGACTTGGTCAAATTAATTCATTAATTTAATAATTATTTATGAGGTCATCCATGATGTCATGGAAGGTGATGTCATAAACTTTTTTTTTCTTTTTCTTTTGCATTTATTTTTCTATTAGTTCTTTAATTTAATTCTTGATCCCAAAATTTTCTTTTCTCCGATTTTATTTGACAGTTAGGTCAGGAGTCAGCTTTAGGGGTCAATTGACCAAATTGCCCCTGAAAGAACGGAAGCGTGAAAAACACAAGTTTATACCATTGAATTCAAAAATTTTCACCTAGGGTCACATGCATCATGCAAGATTTATTTTTATCTATTTGATTTCAATGATAAACAACATATTAAAACTCTTTTAATATGTTTTTGGATCTGTATTTGCCATTTAAGATTTTAAAATTAATCAGATTAATTTTAGAACCCTAGATTAAATCAAGAACGATTACACTAACCTCTTGATGTCTTTGCAGTGTCTGCGCCTTTGAGATTCGTCTTCAGGACACCAGATGTTGTCCCTCTAGCTTGTCCACACCAAGAACACCTATGGCAGCCCTTGAATAGCTTCTAAAGCCTTTTCTATCAATTAGAAATTCAAGTTCTGCCTTTTAAGAGATTAAAGATGTAAACAGGACACTAGAAACAATTTCTAGTGTTCTTAATTCAAGAGATTGATGGCTAATCTCTTTGAATTGATGAGAGATGAAGAGAAATTGCTGGAGAGGCTCAAAGTGGCGTGACATATGAGAGGAGAGGCTGCTGGTTGTGTTTTCTTTTCATAACCCCACTTAAATAGCTAGGTTAACACATTAAACCCTAGCCACATGTCACCTTTTGATTAGCTCTAGGTTTAAGTGACCCAATCACATTGTGCCAAGTGTCAAACCTATATTTAATCTTGATTTTAATCATCTTACATGATTAAAAATATTTGCAAGCTTATGTGTTATGCCATGTGTCACCATCTCATGGTGCCACGTGTCACACCGCAAAATGACCAAAATGCCCTCGTGTCTTAATTTTGAGTTCTTAACCCAAAATAATTATTTTCTTCTTCTAATTAATTTATATCAAATATAAATTAATTAATTAATCTCTATTAATTAATTTCTCATCAATTAAATTCATATTTAAACACTTTAAATATAAATTTAATTTATACTACACATCCAATAATCTAGATTTGGTTTCAAGTCATGCTAGGGACTTTGCAATTTAATTGCAAACCAAATCTATTTAATTAATCAATTAAACTCTTTAATTAATTAATTAAATCATATTTAAATAGGTGATAACTTGTGTATGTGTGTGACTTACTAGGCTCATCACTAATTGGCAATGAGACATGATATCAACTCTTAATATCATCAGAACTCTTTCTTACCATAAATGATTTCTCTAAATCATTTTATGAACCTCATAGACCATGGTTAACACCTAGCATAGCATGCCACGGCCACCCAATTAGTAATAAGATTTACCTTAAATGAACCTATAATCATATGTTACCATGCACTAGAATCTCTCTGTTACAAAATCCCAACTCAAGATGGAGTCATGGTTTATGTCAAACTCCATTTGCTATGAATATTATGTTCTCTTTTAATTCCAGTTCTTGATTAAAAAGATTTTCTCATCAGAAACTCTTTTCTGAATAAATCTATCTGTCCTGGACGAGAACTTGAAACATCAAGAAAAATTAAATGAAAATATGATTTTATCTCTATTTAGTTAGAGGAACAGATTACATATTGATAAACACCTACCTCCTTATATAACTAGCAGGAGCCAAAACATGCCCATATACCCATACATAGTACAAGTATGAAAGCGAGATCAAACTCAAACTACCTATATACAAGATAACTGTGCTATCTCAGTCTAAAGATTATATGAACTAATTTGATTTATGACAAAACATTGACAAGAGTAAACTCCATGTGCTTGTCATAAGTGTCACCTGGTTCGACCTACTTATCATGTATAAGTGCCTATCATGTTTGTCATATGGCATGAGACTCACCATTCCATCTTATTTATATCTTATATAAATAACTTGAGAACAAACATGAATACAATCTTTCCGGATAAGTCATGTCCTTATTGTGAAGTATCCTCGATTGTGAACCTATTTATGATACTTTGTGCTAGAAATACTGTCACTCATATTCTTAACAACTTAAGAATAATATTTCTAACAAAATATCAATGGACCTTTTCTATTACACATAAATATATTATGTAACGGAAAAGTGGAAATGCCTTTTATTAATAAAATATGTACAAGATACATACTAAATGATATGCTCTAGGGCATACTACTAACAATCTCCCACTAGCACTAGAGCCATTCATTACAATATCTTAGACCTATCTTCTCAAGATGTCGGTCTAACTGAACTTGTGACAAAAGCTTAGTGAATGGATCAGCTGAATTTTTTAGCTGATGTTATTTTTCTGCATGGCTATATCGCCTTGCCCAACTATATCTCTGATAATGTGGTAGTGCCTTTCTATGTGTTTGGATTTTGGGGGAGACCTTAGTTCTTTAGCTCAGATGATCGCTCCATTGTTGTCACGGTGTAGTGGAACTGGCGACTCAATGGAAGGAACTCTTGTAAGTTCATCACGAACTTCTTTATCCAAAACTTCCTTTGCGACATCGATGCGAGAATATACTCGACCTCTGTAGTGGAATCTGCGATGCGTGCTCTGCTTGGAACTCTTCCAACATCGCACCTCCATTACAAATGAACACATATCCACGAGGTAGACTTTTTATCATCGATATCTGATTGGAAATCAGAATCAGTATAACCATCAAATTGCAAGTCTCCACCTCCAAAAATCAATAATAAAACCTTAGTTCAACTCAAGTACATAAGGATATTTTTGTGACTATCCAGTGTTCCAAACCTGGATTGGATTGATACCTGCTAGTCAAACTAACAGCATATGCGATATCCGGCCTAGTACACAACATTGCATACATTAAACTTCCAATAGTCGAAGCATATGGAATCCTGGCCATCTTATCTCTTTCTTCAGGTGTCTTTAGAGACATCTCTTTAGAAAGATGGATACCATGTCTCACTGGTAACAATCCTCTCTTGGAATCAAGCATGTTAAACCTCTTTAAAACCTTTTCCAAGTATAGACTTTGGGATAAACCAATTATTCTTTTCGCTCTATCTCTATAGATGCGAATCCCAAGAATATAGGTTGCCTCCCCTAAGTCTTTCATGGAGAATGTATTTGACAACCATACCTTTATAGTCGTCAACATACCTGTATCATTACCCATCAACAGTATGTCATCCACATATAAGACAAGGAAAGTGATAGCACTGTCACTAACCTTCTTATATACACATGGCTCATCCTCATTTTTGATAAAACCAAAGGATTTAATGGCTTCATCAAAACGGAGGTTCCAACTCCTCGAAGCTTATTTCAACCCATAAATGGATCGCTTTAGCTTGCATACCTTGGAACCATCTTGGGATTCAAATCCCTTAGGTTATTCCATGAAAATGTTTTCTTCAATGTATCCATTGAGAAAAGGCTTTTGACATCCATCTGCCAAATCTCATAATCATAGTATGCAGCTATTGCTAGTAAAATCCTAATTGATTTAAGCATGGCAACAGGCGAGAAAGTCTCCTCATAGTCGATTCCTTACCTTTGGCGAAACCCTTTCGCTACTAGCCTTGCCTTATAGGTCTCTACCTTTCCATCAGAACCAATTTTCTTCTTGAAAACCCATTTGTTCCCTATAGGTGCAATACCTTCAAGTGGGTCAACAAGATCCCAAACTTGATTCTTATACATGGAATCAATCTCGGATTTCATAGCATCAATCCATTTTGAAGAGTCTATATCTGATATAGCTTCTTCATAGGTAAGTGGATCATCTCCATGATCTACTTCTTCATGAGTAGACAACTCTTGTTCTTCTTCATGAAGAAAACCATATCTCACCGGTGGGTGAGATACACAGTTGTTCGACGAGGAACAGTGTAGATATTTCATCAACGGGTATAGGTTGACTAGATGGATCTATATCCATCGATGCATTGGTTGGTCGAATTCTCCAATTCTAACTCTATTTGCCTTCTTTTGCCTCCTTCTTGAACAAACTGTTCAAGAAATGTGGCATCTCTACTTATCACAACCTTTTGTGAAGTAGGCAAATAAAAAGAATATCCAAAACTATCTTTTGGATATCCAACCAATCGACCTTTTTTTGATCTGGTCTCCAATTTATCAGTGTTCAGCTTTTTGATATAATATGGACAACCCCAAATCTTAACATGCTTAAGACTTGGTTTTCTTCCATGCCATATCTCATAAGGTGTGGAAGAAAGCGATTTTGATGGAATCCTATTCGAATATATAAAGTGATTCTAATGCAAATCCCCAAAGGAGATTGGCATATCGGTATAGCTCATCATACTACGTACCATATCCAATAGGGTACGATTTCTCCTTTCGGATACACCATTCAGGTGTGGCGTTCTGGAGAGTCGGTGAGAAACAATGCCATGCTCTCTCAAGTATTCATCAAATTCAAGACTCAAATATTCACCTCCACGATCGATCGAAGAGCTTTAATATTTTTTCCTGTTTGATTTTCTACTTCAGATTTAAATTCTTTGAACTTTTCAAAGGATTCAAGTTTGTATTTCATCAAATACAAATACCCAAATCTTGATTTATCATCAGTAAAGGTAATAAAATAATGAAAGCCCATTCTAGCCATTTCTTTAAATGGACCACATACATCACTATGTATTAGTTCCAAAATATTTTCAGCTCTTAGCCCTTGTCCAACAAAGGGTCATCTAGTCATTTTGCCTTGAAGGCAAGATTCACAAGTTGGAGTAGGCTCAGAGCCCAATGAGGATAGAATCCCCATTTTCTCCAATTTTGTAATCCTATCTTCTGCAACATGACATAACTTTAAGTGCCAAATATATTTTGAACTTGAGTTGTTTTTCACCATGGCATTGCATTCATTTAGATTGCTATACTTTGGCCAGTGGAAACACTTTCTTACTGGCAATGGAAACACTTTCCTGTTGGCAGTGGAAACACTTTCCTTTGCCTTTGTCAGCTTTGGTCTTCCCTTTCTGTTTAGCTATTTTCTTGGAAGGACCAGGAATCTTAGGTTTCTTTTTCTTATTGCCCTTCTTCTTGTTGGACTTCCCAGCAGAAGAAGATGCAACCAAAGCTACCTCTTTTCCTTTATTGCCTGGCATATTCTTTTGGGCAATAACCAGCATGTTGAGTAATTCAGCTAAGGTGCATTCCTGTTTAGTCATATGGAAATTTGTCACAAAATTCCCAAAAGACTCAGAAAGGGACTGAAGGATCAAATCCGTTTGTAGTTGGAAATCCATGTTGACGTCAAGATGTTCCAACTGCTCAATCAGCCGAATCATCTTATGGACATGATCCCCAACATTCTGTCCCTCAGACATCCTCATACGGAATAACTGTTTAGATATCTCATACCTAGCATTCCTGCTGTGCTCACCATACAACTCTTGTAGGTGAAGGAGGATCTCACTAGCACTCTGCATGTTCTCATGTTGCTTCTGTAACTCATTACTCATAGAAGCAAGCATGTAACACTTAGCTCTCATATCATGCTCCTTCCACTTGTCCAAAGTTTCATATTCCTCTTGTGTGGCCTCTGGAGGTAAGGGACCAGGAACATTTGAATCTAGAACATATCCTATATGTTCAAGGTTCAGGACAAGTTACAAATTTCTTAGCCAATCAGACAGATTAGGTCTTGTCAACCTGTTGTGATCAAGTATGCTTGCAAGGATATTGGATGGTGGTGGTTGTTTTGTGCTCATTATTATCAGAAAATTAATTGCAGAAAATAACCAGATTAATTAGTAAATGTATCATGTAATTAACCAAATATGATTATGGTCTTTTAATCAAATTGGTCCTCCCACTAACTTAGCGAATCCTACACTTCCAAAGTAGAAAACGGAAATCCTAGTTGGATGGATTTCTAGTGGGTGATTGAATTCTTATAATTCTATTGATCATCCTCAGGTACATCCATTATTGGAATTACAATAAACTATAAGTGAGCAACTCCTTGCCCATCACATCTCATGTGAGGTTCAATCCTTTTACTAGCCCCTAATGCTCAAAATCTCAGGTACATCCAATATTGACTTATCTTGCATTAGTTAAGTTGATCCCATTGAGCCAGTAATTATGCAAATAATTTTAATGTCCTCAGGTACATCCAATATTGGCCACCAAACCATTTACATATTTACAACATCTCATGCTTAATAATTATTCTTAAGAAAATCTCTTAAATTAATTGCATCTCATGCAACTATTTAAAATTTCTTAAAATAATTGCCCCAATAGAGGGCTTATGTTATAATTACTTTAATTATAGCATTTCCAACTTAATCATTTGTTTGGAAGATTTTATAGCCATCCTAATTACTATTAAGGTCTCACTTTGCACATTATCCATTTAGCATGCATATATCATATAATTGCATACATTCCCATACATCTCATGCATTCATGGATAAGCGATAAATATGGTATGATCATGGACTTTCTAAGGGATTCAATTCGAGCCACCAAGAATTGAATCGGGCATTCCTAGGTGCATTTCATTCATTCATTTTACAAGAGTTGCTGAAGGAGTACATAATCAACACTTGATATTGAATTCCTCCCCTGGTCCCACCAATGCTCTTGACCTCCTTGAACTTCTTGCAATCCAATATTACATAGTAATCCTTGGCATACCAAGCGAATATACAAGAACTTAAATAAATGAAATTACAACCCAAAATATTACAAACTTAATAATACATGCCCAAAATAAATTAAAATAAATTAATTAATTTACAATCCCAAAGAAACATAAAAGAAATAAATCCAATCACATTGGTCTTTTATAGTCCATGATCATCCATCATGCATATCACTATTTAACAATTAAATAAAACATACATACTTAAATTAAATTGAATATCTCATATTCAACTTAAAAATCCAGATTTGAATATGATTCAAATAAATTTAAAAATTCAGATTTGAATCTCATTCAAACAAATTTAAAAATTCAGATTTGAATCACATTCAAACAACTTCAAAAATTCAGATTTGAATCACATTCAAACATTTTTTAAAAAATCAGATTTGAATCACATTCAAATATTTTTTAAAAAATCAGATCTGAATTTTATTGAATCAATTTTAAAAAATCAGATTTAAATATGATTCAAACAACTTTAAAAATTCAGATTTGAATCACATTCAAACAACTTTTAAAATTCAGATTTGAATCACATTCAAACAATTTTTAAAATTCTGATTTGAATCATAATTTAATTGTGTGATTAAAACAACTAATTAAACACTTTAATTAGTCAAAGAATAGGCCTTAGATCATACAACAATTGCAGAATTAAAAGCCAAACCATGAACCACCCATGGAACCATTGTTGCCGCCACCAATGGTGGCTTCACCATGTGTGACGCCACACCTCTTGATCCAACCAGCAATGAATCTCTTGATCTCATGAGCAAACACACAATTAAATTATATAATCAACAATCTAAATGGCAAATATAGTGGCTCTGATACCAATTGTAGGCAGGCGTGAAAAACACAAGTTTATACCATTGAATTCAAAAATTTTCACCTAGGGTCACATGCATCATGCAAGATTTATTTTTATCTATTTGATTTCAATGATAAACAACATATTAAAACTCTTTTAATATGTTTTTGGATCTGTATTTGCCATTTAAGATTTTAAAATTAATCAGATTAATTTTAGAACCCTAGATTAAATCAAGAACGATTACACTAACCTCTTGATGTCTTTGCCGCGTGTCTGCGCCTTTGAGATTCGTCTTCAGGACACCAGATGTTGTCCCTCTAGCTTGTCCACACCAAGAACACCTATGGCAGCCCTTGAATAGCTTCTAAAGCCTTTTCTATCAATTAGAAATTCAAGTTCTGCCTTTTAAGAGATTAAAGATGTAAACAGGACACTAGAAACAATTTCTAGTGTTCTTAATTCAAGAGATTGATGGCTAATCTCTTTGAATTGATGAGAGATGAAGAGAAATAGCTGGAGAGGCTCAAAGTGGCGTGACATATGAGAGGAGAGGCTGCTGGTTGTGTTTTCTTTTCATAACCCCACTTAAATAGCTAGGTTAACACATTAAACCCTAGCCACATGTCACCTTTTGATTAGCTCTAGGTTTAAGTGACCCAATCACATTGTGCCAAGTGTCAAACCTATATTTAATCTTGATTTTAATCATCTTACATGATTAAAAATATTTGCAAGCTTATGTGTTATGCCATGTGTCACCATCTCATGGTGCCACGTGTCCTGCTACAAAATGACCAAAATGCCCTCTGTGTCTTAATTTTGAGTTCTTAACCCAAAATAATTATTTTCTTCTTCTAATTAATTTATATCAAATATAAATTAGTTAATTAATCTCTATTAATTAATTTCTCATCAATTAAATTCATATTTAAACACTTTAAATATAAATTTAATTTATACTACACATCCAATAATCTAGATTTGGTTTCAAGTCATGCTAGGGACTTTGCAATTTAATTGCAAACCAAATCTATTTAATTAATCAATTAAACTCTTTAATTAATTAATTAAATCATATTTAAATAGGTGATAACTTGTGTATGTGTGTGACTTACTAGGCTCATCACTAATTGGCAATGAGACATGATATCAACTCTTAATATCATCAGAACTCTTTCTTACCATAAATGATTTCTCTAAATCATTTTATGAACCTCATAGACCATGGTTAACACCTAGCATAGCATGCCATGGCCACCCAATTAGTAATAAGATTTACCTTAAATGAACCTATAATCATATGTTACCATGCACTAGAATCTCTCTGTTACAAAATCCCAACTCAAGTGAGTCATAGTTCATGTCAAACTCCATTTGCTATGAATATTATGTTCTCTTTTAATTCCAGTTCTTGATTAAAAAGATTTTCTCATCAGAAACTCTTTTTGAATAAATCTATCTGTCCTGGCCAGGAACTTGAAACATCAAGAACAATTAAATGAACATAGGATTTTAACTCTATTTACTTAGAGGAACAGATTCCATCTTGATCAACACCTACCTCCATATATAACTAGCGAGCCAACACATGCCCATATACCCATACATAGTACAAGTATGAAAGCAGATCAAACTCAAACTACCTATATACAAGATAACTGTGCTATCTCAGGTCTAAAGATTATATGCACTAATATGATTTATGACAAAACATTGACAAGAGTAAACTCCATGTGCTTGTCATAAGTGTCACTGGTTCGGCCTACTTATCATTTATAAGTGCCTATCATGTTTGTTATATGGCATGAGACTCACCATTCCATCTTATTTATATCTCATATAAATAACTTGGGAACAAACATGAATACAATCTTTCTGGATAAGTCATGTCCTTATTATGAAGTATCCTCGATTGTGAACCTATTTATGATACTTTGTGCTAGAAATATTGTCACTCATATTCTTAACAACTTAAGAATAATATTTCTAACAAAATATCAATGGACCTTTTCTATTACACATAAATATATTATGTAAACGGAAAAGTGGAAATGCCTTTTATTAATAAAATATGTACAAGATACATACTAAATGATATGCTCTAGAGCATTTCTGCTTAGTGGTGCAATAATTTGTAATAAAATAACTAAGAATTGAAATAATTATCTCATGTATAATCTTATAAAGATGTGTAGGATTTCATGAAATTAAAATCTTTTACATATTTCTAAAACTTTGGGAGCAATTACTTAATTAGGGTCTTTTTGTTTCATTTGTTCCATTTTCAGTCCTATTATGTTTATCTGTGCCCAAGTAACCTATGACAGACTATAAAGACTGGATACATGGGAGTATACTAGTTAGACAGTCGTATGTCTAACATGTCTACAACATCATATCAGGCACAAGGCCAGCAGGCAGGCATAAGCTAGTAATAATAAAAATTGGCACTATGGCCATCAGGCAGGCATAAAGCTATTAGAACAATCATCTTAGACATATGTTGTCTGTTAATGATTATCCCTGTGGGTAGTACTACAATATGTAGTTCCTAATTGGTATACCAATCGATCCAAACTATATAAATGAGTTTAGGTATACTTTGGGCAAAATAGTATTATTAAGTATTTATATTTTCATTGATTCATGTTATTTTTATGCTTAACAATTTATTCGAATTCATTTCATCTCATATGCCTAGTTATTTTATGGACTTTTCTTTAGGTCCAGATTTGGTACACTGTCTTTACATGGCAAATTGACCAGGATGTGGCCACTGTTTGGCAACACTCCCTTCATAGAATTTGTTCCTCTATGTCTTGGCTTTGTTTTCCCTTTTGAATCATATTAATTGGAGTTTTAGAACTCAAGTTATGGTTTAATAACCATAACTGGTTCACTATCTCTTTCTGGGTCCAGAATTAGGCAGATTCTGGAGTCTGTATTAGTCTAATTAATTGGACCTATTATGATCATTTTTTGGGCTTAAAGTTCTTCATAGAAGTTGTTACCCTATGTCTTATAGTCACTCAAAAATTTTAATTACAATTTTTCAAGGTTTTTAGAATTAATTATGATCAAATCACTGGCCTGAACTCATGTGCCCTGTGTCTTCAGGGTCCATGTTCAGGTCAGTAGCTTTGACCTCCATTTTAGGGTTCTTATGTTCATAGTTTAAAGACCATGTCTAAAACAAAGTTGGAGCCCTATTTTTTAGGGTTCTAGATCAGTATGGCTCATCCTAATTGGAGTTTTCTAGTGGTAGATATGACTAATTGAGTGTTCTGGGGTCAAGTGTAGTTGGTCAAACTCCAGGTTTTGATATGCTAAATTTTACTAACCATTTGACCTAGTTCCTTTGGGTTCTGGGTTTTGGTCAAAAGACCAATATTGTAGACCTATGTCCTATAAAAATTTTTCCATTGGTTTCATTGCATTTGGATTTTTATGGACTAAGTTATGGCCATTTTGCCAAAACTGGTCAGGTAGTCTATGTCCAGGAAATTCTGGGCAGAATCTATTCTGGTCAGTTTAGTGACCTAACTTGGGTCAGAAATTTCATTTGATTAGAGGCATTTCTGGGCTTGGTGTTCTCAATGAAAGTTGTAGTCCTATGTTTAATTTTCTTTCCATTTTACCTCATTTTTATCTCTTTTAATTAGGTTTATAAATGTGTGTTATAATATGATTGGTGGAGGCCTTCTTAATGACATCATAATGATGTCATAATTCAAAGTTTAATTCATTTTTCTTTCTTTTCTTTTTCACTCATTTTTAATTTAATTTTCAGCAATATTTATTTATATTTTATGTCATATAAATTATTTACTTAATTGGACAAATTGGTCAAAAATCATTTTTAAAGACGAAATGACCAAAATGCCCTCCGTTTGGCTTAAGGAGCCAAAACTGTCTGTACCGATCTTAAAAATTCTCCTAACCTTTTCTTGACATTCTAATGCCACCTAGAACTCTGTAAATCTTCTCTAGAATCCCAGAAAATATTTCACAGGATTTCCCTCGAGTTTAGGTCTACTAGCTGTCTTCACAGCAACTTCCCGTTAGGTCACCCATCGCTAGGGCACCGACTCATTTAACTTTATTGTATTTCATTTCTAAAATTTTTTCTTAATTTTTCTTAGTCTTTATTCAGTCAATTTATGCCTCCTCACTCTAGTTGGAGTGTAGTTCCAGTCATCCTGGTTGTCCGAACAGACATTAGTTGTCGGAACAGTAGAATGTACGGACTACCTAAAGTGAGGGCGTTATAAAGGTAAAATGCTTTGAGTACAAATGGTACATGAAATCAATTGATATGCATTGTAATTAACATGAATGATATGATGAATGCTTAAATTATGTAGAAATGTGATTTGAAAATTGATGTTCCCACCATGAATATAATTAAAATACCATAAAATATAAATATAACTTATAATGAAATAATGAAACATATCAACACCTAATGATACTAATGTGCCCATGTACTGCCTAGACACGTGTGTCAGATTGGATAGATTGGTATGCCAATAAGGGATTGATTTAGCAGTACTATGTAAGGCTTTATGCCTGTTATTAAGGCTTTATGCCTGCATTTATGGCTTGTATGTCCGATTATGTGTTACCATGGCTTCTTAGCCATATTGATTGCATACGTGATTGACGTTATGTGTCCCATGGTATGACGACTCGAGGCAGCACGGTGTCCAGTGTCAGGGACCCGCATATCCAGTCCAGTCAGCCTATCATAGGTTACTTGGGTAGTGAAATAAGTTAAGAATATTATAAATTAAATAAATGAGTGAGAAAGATCTAAAATAAACTAGATTGATTCTAAAAAAAAATTATTTATTATGAAATGATCCAAAATACATAGAAAATGTTAAGTAAAGTAATGAAAAGGCTAGAAAAATAAATATAAATTAAATAATTATTACAAATGCATCTTCCTTAATAATATGAACATAAATTCAATATTTGTATTAATTTTGTATATTGTATATTATCATTATAAACTTATGAAATAAGCGCTTCCAAAGAACAATAAAAAATGATAAAAGATATTAAATGTTAAAAATTTCATATGAAATCAAATAATTCTTCATTACACAAATTATGCTATATTTTTATTTTTATTTGTATATATTATTTCTTTGTTATATTATTGCACTACTAAGCAGAAATGCTTAGTACGATGGATTGTTTCATCGCGTAGATACTGAAGATAAAGCCCAGTGGATATTAGACTGGAATTTTAGAGTTGTAACGCCCTCACCGTAGGTAGTCCATACATTCTCCTGCTCCGACGACTAATGTCTGTTCGGACAGTTAGAATGTCTGAAACTACACTTAGACTATAGTGAGGAGACATAAATTGATGGAATAAATGTTAAGAAAATATAGGAAAATAATTTTGGGACTTAATTAAAGGTTTATTTAGGTAAAAAAAAAAATGAAAATGACATTAAAGATGTAAAGAAAATTTAAGATAATTTATTAATCAGAACAGACAAAAAAATGACCCGATAAGCACAATGAAGGGCATTTTAGACATTTCACCCCTAGAGATAAATTTTGACCAAAATATCAATTAAAAATAAGAGAAGTTAAAATAAATAAAATAAATTAGAAGTATAAATTAATTTATAAAAATGAGAAAAGAAAGAAGAAGAAGAGAAAAGAAAAGAAAAGAAATAGACTTATGACATTATAAAAAATTAAAGTACAATAATTATATATATATATATATATATATATATATATATATATATATATATATATATATATATATATATATATATATATATATATATATAAGCGACAAAACTTACCTACCCAAGTCATCTTCTCCATTTCTTCTCTCTCTCCTTAGCCAGCACCATGGTTGCTTCTTCCACCATTTTTATCAAGCTTTAAGCTTGAATCTCTCTTCATTCACTCACCAAAACTCATAGTCCCCTTCATTAAAAATTTAACCCACACCTAGATTAAGCTATTGGCAGCCACAATGTGACACCCCTTACTCGTCTACTGTGTAGCCAAGCAAGACATGTCACACTCGGTGCCGGAGTACCCTATCTTATCTTACTTTATTCTTTTAATAATTTTTTTTTTATATATTTTAATATCAATTATTTTTTTTAAGGAGAAACCAGCTGAGCTTTTCCTATTTTATTACCAGTTGGCGTGTTTTACTATTCACCAGCTTGAAATTTTAACAATATTTTCACAGTAAAATCTCATCTGTTATTTTCATAATCATCTCATCACACATTCAATTCTTGTAACTCATTTGCATACATACCCATTTATACTCAATTTATGTATCAAAATTCTCAAACTTCATAATTTACATAATTTACAAGCTAATTTTATAAATTCACAATTTACATGATGTATAAATTAATTACAATACCATAATTTATATTACAATTAATAACTAATTATAAATACATAAAATAACTTTTGTGAGCCCTATCTACATGCATTGTTGAGGAGGTGACAACTTGAACACTTCTGACACTTCTGCAGATCTGGACTCCAAAAATCCTAGTCAAATGTCCACTGGGTTTTAGCTTCAGTACTTGCGCAAAGGAAACAAATCCATCGCACTAAGCATTTTTGCTTAGTAGTGCAATAATATAACAAGAAAATAATATATACAAATAAAAAAGACTAAAGTATAATTCTAAAATATAATTTAAATCATCGGGTATCAATTAAGTTTGGTGTGATATTTCTAATATCAACTATCTTATATTATATTTTGTCCCTCTTTGAAAGTGCTGAGTTTATACAATAATAATATTCGATATATAAATTAATTCTAGGAGTATTGTATTTTCGGTTCCTACAATTCTGAAAATTTCATTTGTACTATTTGATTTAGTTATGTTTCCATTGCTAATCTTTTTTCTCATTTCATTCAATACTTTCTAATGTTTTTAATTACTAATATTCTTAAATAATTTCAATAATTTACACTGCTCAGGTAACCTATGACAGGCTAACTAAACTACATAACGGGTCGTTGGCACTAGACACCACGGTGTCTCGGGCCGTCATACCATGAGACGCGAAATGTCAACCACGTATGCAGTTAGTATGGCTAAAAAGCTATGATAACATATAATCGGGCATAAAAGCCATGAGTGCGGCCATATAGCCATGAGTGCAAGCATAAAGCCATGAGTGCAGGCATAAAGCCATGAATACAGGCATAAAGTCTTACGCAGAACTGCTAAAATAATACTTTATTGGATGCCAATCTATCCAATCTGACACACGTGTCTAGGCAATACATGGGCATATAAGTATCATTAAGTGTTAATAGATTTTATTATTTCATTATTTCATGATAAATTCCAATTATAATTTATAGCATTTCAATTCTATTCCTAATAGAAATATAAATTTCTAAAACATAATTCTACATAATTCATGCATTCGTCATAATTTATACATTCATTTTGATCATTCATATGATCGCAATTCACATCAATTATCCTTATGTCCTATTGTATTCAAAGTATATTTTCTTTCTCCAATAATGAGAATTGCTATCTTATTCGTATATTAATATAATTCATTTATTCAGTACACTATTTATATAACTTATCATTTGAAATTCAAGAAACATTTTTGCTTGCAAAATATTTATGATTCCTTTTATTTTCACTAATGTACCATTAAGTTTTAATAGGTTTTATTTTATTTCCTTGTGACACCCCTTACCCGTCTACAGTGCAATGAACAGTGACTGCAACTCACCATTTGAATATGTTATGGTCATAATTTGGGTTAGGTTTCTTCATGAAAGTTGTTGGTCTATATCTCAGCTTGTTGCTGGTAAAATTTCAGGTCAATTGGACATTTCTACACTGAGTTATGGCCAAATGACCAAATACTATTCATTTGGTCATTTTGCCCAGGTAGACTGCAGATCACCCTGATTAGGGTAAGCTTTTGGTCCACTTGGTTTGGTTTTATGGGCATGGTTTCTTCACCAAAGTTGTGCCATTATGTGTCTAGTTTCATGTCCAATTGGCCTTGCACCAATTGAACCTCTACAATTCAAGTTATGGCTGCCCAAACCTGCTGGACTCATGTCCAATTCTGCAGGTCACCTAGGGCAGCCACACAAAACCCAAATCCCATCACTCAACACACTTCATTTTTGGTTTAAACAGAACTAAATGGTCACTAATTGACCATTAAAACCTATTTTCATCATCACATGGTCAAGTTCTCATTTTTCACCCCAAACCCTAACTCACACATTACCATTCATGCATTTACATACCTTCCATTGTCCTAAGTATTGTAATAATGTTAAAGGCAGCCAAATTACAATTTAACTCTAAGAAATCTTCAAAACTCTACTAGGTTCTGCCCAAAATTTTGGAATGGACATACACAAGATATTTAGCAAATTTCTTTGCAATTTTGCACTCAATTATACTTATTCAACATAAATTTGAAGAGAAACATAAGTTTAAGTCACTAACCTCTTAGGGAGCTAATCCAAAGCTTGTAAGAACTCTTTCTTTTTAATTCTTTTTACCCCCAAAAGACTCACCAAGATGATAGAACAATTTTTTTGGGTTGCTAGGTTAGGGTTTTGTGGTGTGGAAGCTAGGGAAAATCAAGCTTTGAAAGCTTGTTCATGGTGGCCATGGAGGAGTGGTTTACAGCAAGGAAAAGAAGAAGGGAGAGAATTCTGATTTTTCTTCAATTTTTAGCCCATTAAGTCTATTTTAAATAAAGTTATGCCATGTGTCCATATGGGATAGGTTGGGAAAACTTTAATGACATCACTATGATGTCATAATGCCATTTTCTTTCCTTTTCTTTCTATTTCTTGTCTAATTAATTTCAATTAAATTTTTAACAACATTTAGTCATATTTTATGTTATATAAATTATTTATTTAACTGGACAAGTTGGCCAAAAATTATCTCTGAAGACGAAATGACCAAAATGCCCTCTGTTTGGCTTAACGGGCCAAAATTGTCTGTATCGATTGAAAATTTTTTCTAAGTATTTTCTTAGCATTCTAATGCCATAAGAACCTCAATAACCCTTCTCTGGAGTCCCAATAATTATTTTATAATTTTTCTCTCGGGTCTAGGGCTCCTAGTTGCGAGAATCGCAACTTCTCACTAGGTTACCCATCGCTAGGGCATCGGCTCATTTAACTTAGTTGTATTTTATTCCTAAAATTTTTACTAAATTTTTCTTATTAATATTTGAGTTATTTATGGTTCCTCACTTTAGTTTAAATATTTTTTCGGACGTTTTAGCTATCCAGACTGACACTGGTCACCGGAATAGTAGACTGTACGGAGTAGCTAAAGTGAGGATGTTACAACTCTTCCACTCTAATGAAAATTTCGTCCTCGAAATTTACCTGATGCAAACAGTTGAGGGAACTGTTGCCTTATCTTCTCTTCACTTTCTCAAGTTGCCTCTTCAGTATTGTGGTGCCTCCAAAGCACTTTCACCAGTGGAATTTGTTTATTTCTCAGTTCCTTCACTTCCCAAGCTAAGATCTGGATAGGTTCTTCTACATATGTCAAGTCCGGTTGGATTTCAATCTCTTCCATGGAATTGACATGTGAAAGGTCTGAGCGATATCTTCTTGGCATAGAAACATGGAATACATTGTGAATTTTATCCAGTTCTAGTGGTAAAGCTAGCCGATAGGCCACTGGTCCCACACATTTAATGACTTCATATGGGCCAATGAACCTAGGGCTTAACTTATCCTTCCTTCAAAACCTCAGTACTTTCTTCCACGATGAGACTTTGAGAAACACTTTATCGCCAACTGCATACTCTATCTCTTTTCTCTTCAAGTCGGCCGAAGATTTCTGTCTATCTGAGGCAACCTTCAGGTTTGCTTTGATTATCCTTACTTTCTCCTCAGTCTATTTCACCAGGTCTGGTCCTACCAGCTTATCTTCGCTCAATTCAGTCCAACACACTGGGTTTCTACATTGTAACACCCCTAAGTTCGGTAGTGCGTTCTACTGCTCCGGTGACCAGTGCTGTCCGGACGGCTAGGAAGCCTAGAACTACACTTCAATATGAATGAGGAGACATAAAATAATGAAATACAAGAAGAGAAAATACAAGAAAAACAAAGGAAAAATAATAGCAAAGAAATGTGACTAAGTTAAGCGAGCCGAGAACCCTAGCGATGGGTGACCGCACCAGGAAGTCACGGCGTGAACCGTTGACTAGCTGGATTTGCGGGAACCACGGAAAATATTTTAGGACTGAAATAGACCCTTGTTGAAGAATAAATATCATTAGAAATATCAAAGAAAAATTAAATAAATAGTACAAAGAAAAGTGAGAAATCGAAAAACAGACAAAACCCGGTAATACCGAAAAATCGGGAACATAACCCGAACAGGGGCATTATGGTCATTTGACATCCCGAATTGTCTTTTGACCTAAATTTCCATTAAAAATAAATAATATTACACTTAGAAAATGAAATGAAAAATTAATTTGGTGGTACCTAAAATAAATAGCTAAAATCAAGGGTTTAATGTGGGATTAAGTGAAAGTTTAGCTTAAAATATGATTTAATTTTTTAGTGGACCACTAAGGGAATTAATTAAACACATAGTGGGACATGTGTACACTTAATATGCAGCTGAAACTCCATCTTCTCCACATGAATTCAACATTGCCATGAATGAAGGAGAGAGGAAACTCCATAGCCATTTTTCATGCAAGCTCTCTTAACTCTCCATTTTCAACTCCAATCTCTTAGGTTCCTTCATGAAACTTTGTCTACTCATCACAAGGAAGAGTTTGATACTAAATTTGAGAAGTTTAAGCAAGGTTTAACAAGCTCCAAGCATAAGGTAAGTTCATAATTTTGAAGATAGCTTTGTTAAGTTTTGTGTGCATGTTATGGGTGTTGGTTTTGTGAAGGAAATTTTGAAGTTTAAATAGTTATTGAGATAGCCATTTTTGGACAGCCATGGGGTCACACATTTGATGATTTATTATGCATATAATTGATGAGAAATAATGTTGATCATGGTAAATTAATAACCTAGTGAATTATTTCATGTTTATATGGTGATTTATGCACTTGGATGGGAATTGGTAACTTGGACAGCACTTTGATGTTGAAGGACAAATTTGGGCAGCCTTGGGGACACTTGAATAAATGGTGTATATTGAAGGAAGTGTGGGCAGAATATTGACCTAAAAGGATTGATGATATGTATGTAAATTAATGTTGTAAAGTGTATGTAAGGTTTGTAATGTTTAGGTGTGTTTGTAATGGTAATTAGAAATTGTAATTGTGAATGCTATTTGGTGTGTTGAGGGTGATTGGAATCTGCCCAAAATAATGCTTATGTAATGTAGAAAATGTTTTTGGTAATGTGACAAAACAGTTTGATAGGGTATGGAAGTAAACCTTGCAAGGTAAATAATGTGTTTGAAGTTGGGGTGTGAATTGCATATTGAGGGCAGTGTATATTTTAGCCTATAACCTTGAATGTGTAACCTCAATTGGTATGAGACCAATTTGGGGTGAAACTAGGCACAAAATGTGCCAACTTTCATTGAGAAACCATGCCAAAATTCTGCTTGCAAGGTGACCTAAAAAAATGACCAATTCGGATTAGGTGCAATTAGGACCTGAAAAATGACCAATTGGGCAGCAGTGAGTGTTTAGGCCATAACTCACTCAAACCAGGTCCAATTGACCTGAAATTTTGACCAAGAATAGTTAAGACCCATACCTACAAGTCTTATGAAGACACCAAAGCCCAGAAATGACCATAAGCAAGTCAAAAAACTTGCACAAGTTCGGTTGCAAATAGTGGCCGAACCAGAATTGACCAATTTGAGATAAAATTGACCTAACCAGGTACCCCTTGACCAGCAATAGTGTAATGACCATAACTTGGTCTACTTAACTCGGATTGACCTGAAATTTTGCACCGCGTGCAATAAGACCTAGATCTACAAGTTTGTAGTTTCGATCGAGACCCGAAAACTGAGGGAACTAGATCGTCCGGTTAGGTCAAACCAGTTTCCGAATCCGAGAATTTGCATTAAAATGCACTAAGCGAGAAATGACTTTGGTAAAACATACCAAACCTAAAACGCATCGAGGGTCGGTATATTAGGTGATTAAGCGAATAATTGAGTTCAGTGTATTATTTACCAAACCCCATCGATAGAGACAGTTTAATTTGGTACTGAAACACTTCAAATTGTGTTTCTCAGTTAACAAGGACTCAAGTGAAGGGAAAGAAATCTTGAGTCAAGACCGGAGACAAATATCGAGGTTTGTGCACAACAACTGTTTCTTTTGAATTATTTTCAATGGAAATAAATATTGACTATTTGCATATCATTGTTTTAAATTGTGGAAATGTGTTTGGTGGACACTTATTGATTGAAAAACATTGTGAATGGTTTGAAACTGTGAAAAATTGTTTGAATGGTATTTGATGGATACTTATTGATTGAAAAGCACTGTAAATGGTTTTTGTGGAAATTGAAGTGAATTACGAATTGTGTTGCCATTTTGTGAATGAAATTATAACTTTGGAAATTTATTGGATTCTTACGGATCATTTGAATAAAATGTTTGGAATTGTTTTGACTCACAATTGGCATGACACTGATACTATGTTCCTCCTCCATTAATGGGGTGAGTGTGATGATTCCTCCCTCTTTGACTTATCAGTCTGGGGTGAGTATGATTATGTTCCTCCCTCTTTGACTTCGATGCGAGGTGAGTATGGATGAGTTCTCATTATATAGCTAGCTTCCTCCCTCATTGATTTCGATTATTGGGGTGAGTATGTCTTGTCGTGGTGTACAACACGGCATATATGGAAAAATTTGTGTCATGACCAAAATTGTGTTATTGATTGGCAACATTGTATTGTTCAGTTATTTGATCAATTGTGTTATTGATTTGCAAAACGATATTATTCAGTTATTTGATTGAATTGTGTTATTGATTTGCAAAACGATATTCTTCAGTTATTTGATCGAATTGTGTTATTGATTTACAACACGATATTATTCAGTTATTTGATCGAATTGTGTTATTGATTTGCAAAACGATATTATTCAGTTATTTGATCAAATTGTGTCATTGATTGGAAAAAGCGTATTTATTCGGTTATTTGATCAAATTGTGCATGAATTGGCATATCTGGTATTCTTAAACTATTTGACTAAATTGTGTTATTATGAATTTTGATAATTTGTGAATTGGAGTTTAAATTCCTTATGACATTCATTGTCTTGAATTTAACTATGGTTTTAAGTATCCACTATTGATATGATTTATGAATTGTGAATTAAAATTGTATTTGGTTAATGTTGTGCACCACTGAGACATTGTCTCAGCGATAGCTTTATTCTTTGTCGCAGTAGAGAGACAGAGGCGAGACTAGGTCGCTAATACATCCAGTGAGGATTACAGTATAATGAGTATACCAATATTTTGCATTTTGTCTTGTAATGTATGACCTTTGTATGTACATTTTGTTTTTGATTTTGAGCAGTTGTAAATTCAAATTGTACCTTGGAGTTGTAAATTTATTATGAGTTATTTGACTTGTAAAAATTGTATTATATTTCCTTATCTCAGACTTTGAAAAATTTCTATGGAATTGAGTTGAGGAATGTGTTGTATTGAGAAAAATGTTGGAGTTGAGATTTGGAAAATAATTGAAGTGCTTTTTACAGGTTTTCTGAAGAACTGTTTTGTCCAAAATACAAATGGCACCTTGCCAAAATTTTCTGAATATTCCAAATAAATCAAATGAGTTAGTTGTTTCACTTCAGTTCACCAAAGTCTTTAACACCTGTAAATAGTGCTCACCACTGTAAAAGAAATAAGAAAAGTTTTTAAAATCCCTTGTAGTGTATTTAATGGGTTATCAGTAGACGGAGTTGGTAATTCATTAGGTATACTACGGGATCATGTTATGCCTTACAGAGGGGTAGGGTGTGACATACATTTCCTCCCATACAGTGCTTCATATGGGGCCATTTGAATGCTAGCTTGGTAGCTATTGTTATAGGCGAATTCTGCCAGTGGGAGGTATCTATCCCAACTCCCCTCAAACTCAATGACACAACTCCTTAGCATATCCTCCAGGATCTATCACATAATTCACATTGTTACTATCATTTCAATTTATTAATTGCAAAAATTCAATTAGTTCTTAGGTTTACCTGGATTACTCGTTCTGACTGTCCATCCGTCTAGGGATGAAAAACCGTGCTAAAACGGAGTTGTGTGCCCAAGGCTTCTTGCAACTTTTTCCACAATCTCGATGTAAACCTTGGGTCTCGATCAGATATGATGGAAAGTGGGATTCCATGCAGTCTAACTATCTCACTAATATACAATTCTACTAGCTTCTCCAGTGAGTAGTCAGTCCTAACTGGCAGAAAATGTGCTGACTTCGTTAATCTATCCACTATCACCCATACTGCATCATGCTTCCTTTGGGTGAGAGGTAGACCACTAACAAAATCTATAGTGACCCGGTCCCATTTCCATTCAGGTATGCTTATAGGCTGTAGCAATCCTGATGGAACTTGATGTTCTGCTTTAACTTGCTGACATGTCAAACACTTAGTCACATAGTCAGCTATATCCCTCTTCATACCAGGCCACCAATAATGAGGCTTCAAATCATTATATATTTTCGTGCTTCTCGGGTGCATAGCATAAACACTAGTGTGTGCTTCTTTCAGAATATTAGTCTTCAGTTCCCCATCATCTGGTACACACACTCTTCCTCTATAGTACAGACACCCATCTGCTTTCACCTCATAATCAGTTTCCTTCCCCTCTGGAATTTTACCCACAATGGCCATTAATTTTTCATCTGCCCTCTGCCCATCTTGTATCTGCTGTAGCAGGGTTAGCCTCACTTGCAACTCAGCCAAAATAGCTCCATCTTGAGCTAAGGACAGACAGGCATTGAGTGATCTTAAAGCTGTGATGGACTTCCTGCTCAAAGCATCAGCAACTACATTTGCCTTCCCAGGATGATAATCTATCACACAATCATAGTCCTTTAGGAACTCGATCCATCGCCTCTGTCTAAGATTGAGCTCCTTCTGGGTTGGCAAATATTTTAGACTCTTGTGGTCTATATAGATGTAGCATTTTTCACCATATAAATAATGCCTCCATATCTTCAATGCGAAGATAATTGCTGGTAACTCCAGATCATGAGTAGGGTAATTCTGTTCATGTAGCCTTAACTGCCTGAAAGCATAGGCGACCACTTTCTCCTCTTGCATCAATACACACCCTAGCCCATTATGTGAGGCATCACTGTAGACCACAAAGTCTTTCCCCGACACTGGCTGTGTTAACACTGGTGCTTCTGTCAACATAGCCTTTAGCCTCTCAAAACTGGCTTGGCACTTATCGTTCCAGCCAAATTTCACATTCTTATGCAACAACTTAGTCATTGGAGTAGCTACAAGAGAGAACCCCTTCACAAATCTTCTGTAATACCCAGCTAGCCCCAAGAAACTTCTGACCTCAGTTGTATTTTTGGGAGGCTTCCATTCCATCACTGCTTCTATCTTTTTGGGATCCACTCTAATCCCCTCTGCTGATACTATGTGTCCAAGGAAAGAGATCTCACTCATCCAGAAGTCACACTTGGACAGCTTAGCATACAGCTTCTTTTCTCGCAGGGTTTGCAGAACAATCCTCAAATGTTCATCATGTTCTTCCCTAGTCTTGGAATACACCAGAATATCATCAATAAAGACCACTACAAATCGATCTAAGTATGGATGGAAGATACGGTTCATAAGGTCCATAAATGCTGCTGGTGCATTTGATAACCCAAACGGCATCATTAGAAATTCATAGTGCCCATACCGGGTTCTGAATGCAGTTTTTGACATATCTGCATCCTTTACCCTCAACTGATGATACCCTGATCTGAGATCAATTTTTGAAAATACACCAGCTCCCTTCAACTGATCAAACAGATCGTCAATTCTGGGTAATGGATATTTATTCTCCACAGTTACCTTGTTCAACTGCCGGTAATCAATGCACAATCTCAAGGTTCCATCCTTCTTCTTCACAAATAGCACCGGAGCTCCCCATGGTGACACACTGGGGCGTATAAACCCCTTATCAAGTAACTCCTGCAACTGAGTTTTCAACTCCCTCAATTCAGTAGGTGCCATCCTAAAAGGAGCAATGGAAATTGGTGTTGTACCCGGCATTACCTCAATAGCAAACTCAACTTCCCTTTCTGGTGGTAAACCAGGCAACTCTTCAGGAAATACATCTGGGAAGTCTCTTACTGTGGGTATATCACACAGGTTTGGCTTAGCTTGCCTAGTATCAATCACGTGTGCTAGGTAAGCTTCACAGCCTTTTCTCATCAATCTTCTTACAACTGTGGCTGAGATAACATTAGACAGGAAATCTGTCCTTTCACCCACAACAGTGATCTCATTACCCTCAGAAGTTTTCAGAGAAATTCTCTTCAATTTGCAATCAACTATTGCCTGATGACGTGATAACCAATCCATTCCCAAAATCATGTCAAACTCATGGAAGGGCAATTCAATTAGGTCTGCCGAGAATTCATACCCCTGAATCCTCAACAGGCAACCTTTATACACCTTATTTACTACCACACTGTGGCCTAGTGGATTTGTGACCAGAATGTCTTGATCACTCTCCTCTACTAGAACTCCCCTCTCCATGGGTAGTTTGATGCAAATGTAGGAATGAGTGGATCCTGGATCCACCAATGCATGCACAGAAGTGTTGTAGAGGGAAAACGTACCCCTGATGACTCTGGGGCATCTTGCTCCTCCTGAGCTCTGATGGCATAGGCCCTGGCAGGTATCCTAGTGTCTGGCCTCTCAGCTGACTCGGATGCAGGCCTCAGTGATGGACCAGCTGCCTCAGGTTTACCGGGCTTCCTACCCCTTTGTGGTGCAGGAGCAGGTCTATCAATTTGTGTTGGAACAACAGGAGTAGTCCTCTTCGGACAATTCTTGATCTGATGTTCTGTCGATCCACACCATAAACATGCACCAGTCACTCACTTCTGACAGTACTGACAGGCAGAAGATGCTGGGGCTGGTCCCCTAAACACCGTCCCTGGAGAGCTGCCCACTGATGGTGTGGATTGGCCTCTCCTAGGTGTGAACTGTGGTCCGCCCTCGAGATCGACCACGACTCGTGGTGGTCCTGAACTCTGAGCAGGAGGACCCTTACTCTTCTTGCTGGGAGTAGAAAATGTACTGGACTGACCTGGACCCCTCTTCTGCTGTCTTTCCCTTTTATTTTGTTCATTGATTCTGACCCTTTCCACTTTTGATGCAGCATCTACTAGCTTAGCAAAATAAGTGATCTCCAATGCTGTGATCATGACTTTGATGTTGTCATTGAGCCCTTCTTCAAACCTTCTGCACCTCTCTGCCTCTGTAGGGACTATCTCCCTCCCATATCTGCTCAATCTGAGAAACTCACGCTCATACTCAGCCACTGACAACTGTCTCTGTCTCAGACTGATAAATTCTCTTCTTCGCTCTTCTAAATAAACTTTGCTCACATATTTCTTCCTGAACTCTGTAAGGAAGAATTCTCAGGTGATCCATTCAGGTTGCACCTCATTGGTTACAGTGTCCCACCACTGATATGCGTCATCCTGAAGTAGGGACACAGCACTCGCTAGGTTCTGCTCGGGGTTGCAGTTTAGTTGTTTCAGCACTCTGATGGTTCTATCCAACCAGTTTTCTACGGCCATGGGATCATCCTCCCTCTTCCCAAAGAAGTCCATAGCCCCATGCTTTCACAGTTTCTCTAAATGAGATTTCTGTGGTGCTGGTGGAGGTTTTGGTGGTGGTATTGCCCCCATCATTTGTCGATAGAATTCGGTCATTTGCTGAAATAGAGCAAACTGAGGTTGGGCAGGTGCCTCAGCTGCTGGTGGAGCAGATTCTCCCCTACCCCCAGATTCAGCCCTGGGTGGAGCACGACTCTTCACCTCTTCATCAACTGCTCTTTGCGAAGCAAGATCCATATCCTATTCAAAATAAGAAAACAAACAGATCTGCATCAGTGTCACCTCAACACTTACAAATGCTATGCAATGGTATGCACTCTATCTAGGCTCAGAAATGCCTAAACCGATGCTCTGATACCAATAAATATGATACCCCTTACCCGTCTACAGTGCAATGAACAGTGATTGCAACTCACCTTTTGAATATGTTCTGGTCATAATTTGGGTTAGGTTTCTTCATGAAAGTTGTTGGTCTATATCTCAGCTTGTTGTTAGTAAAATTTCAGGTCAATTGGACCTTTCTACACTAAGTTATGGGCAAATGACCAAACACTGTTCATTTGGTCATTTTGCCCAGGCAGACTGCAGATCACCCAGATTAGGGCAAGCTTTTGGTCCACTTGGTTTGATTTTAGGGGCATGGTTTCTTCACCAAAGTTGTGCCATTATGTGTCTAGTTTCATGTCCAATTGACCTTGCACCAATTAATGTAACACCCCTAAGTTCGGTAGTGCGTTCTGCTGCTCCAGTGACCAGTGTTGTCCGGACAGCTAGGATGCCTAGAACCACACTTCAATGAGAGTGAGGAGACATAAAATAATGAAATAAAAGAAAAGAAAGTACAAGAAAAACAAAGGAAAAATGATTGCAAAGAAATGTGATCAAGTTAACGAGCCGGGAAACCTAACGATGGGTGACCGCACTGGGAAGTCACGGCGTGGACCGTTGGTATCAGGCTGAGGAACCCTGGAAAACATTTTTGGGACATAAATAGACCCTTGTTGAAGAATAAATATCATTAGAAATATCAAAGAAAAATTAAATAATTAGTACAAAGAAAAGTGAGAAATCGAAAAACAGACAAAACCCGGTAATACCGAAAAATCAGGAATGCCACCCGAACAGGGTCATTATGGTCATTTGACATCCCGAAGTGTCTTTTGACCTAAATGTCCATTAAAAATAAATAGTATTACACTTAGAAAATAAAATGAAAAATTAAATTGGTGGTACCTAAAATAAATAGTGGAAATTATGGGTTAAATGTGGAATAAATGAATAATTACTTTATTATATGATTAAGTGACTAAGTGGACCACTAAGGGGATTAATTAAATACATAGTGGGACATGTGTACACTTAAAATGCAGCTGAATAAGTCATCTTCCTCATTTGCATTCAAATTGCTGAATTGAAGAGTGAAGGAAACTCCATAGCCATTTTTCATGCAAGCTTTCTTAACTCTCCATTTTCAACTCCAACCTCTTAGTGTTCTTCATTAAACTTTGTCTACACATCACAAGGAAGATATTGATACTAATTTTGAGAAGTTTGATGAAGGTTTAGCAAGTTACAATTAAAGGTAAGTTTGCATTTTTGAGAATTTCTTTGTTAAAGTTTATGTTCATGTTATGGGTGTTAGTTTGGTGAAAGAAAATTTTGAGTTTGAAGGGTTATTGTTGTTTTCATTTTGGACAGCCATGAGTCACGTTTTTGATGAGATATTTGTGCATATAATTGATGAGAAATGGTGTTGATCATGATGAATTAGTAACCTAGTGAATTATTTCATGTTTATGTGGTGATTTATGCACTTGGATGGGAAATTGTAAAATGGACGGCACTTTGATGTTGAAGAATGGTTTGTGGTAGCTTGGGGACACTTGAGTAATGGTATATATTGAAGGAAATGTATGCAGAATATTAACCTAGAAGGATTGATGATATGTATGTAGATTGATCTTGTAAAGTGTGTGTAAAATTTGTAATGGTTAGGTGTGTTTGTAATAGTACTTAGAAATTGTAATTGTGAATGATATTGGTGTGTTGAGGCTGATTGGAATCTGCCCAAAATAATGTTAATGTAAAGTAGAAAGTGCTTTTGGTAATGTACCAAAACTGATTTGGTAGGGTATGGAAGTAAACTTTGCAAGGTAAATATGTGTTTTGAATGGGGTGTGAAAAGCATATTGAGGGCAGTACACATTTTAGCCTATAACCTTAAATGTGTAACCTCAATTGGTATGAGACCAATTTGAGGTGAAACTAGGCACAAAATGTGCCAACTTTCATTGAGAAACCATGCCAAAATTCTGCTTGCAAGCTGACCTAAAAAAATGACCAATTCGGATTAGGTGCAATTAGGACCTGAAAAATGACCAATTGGGCAGCAGTGAGTGTTTAGGCCATAACTCACTCAAACCAGGTCCAATTGACCTGAAATTTTAACCAAGAATAGTTAAGACCCATACCTACAAGTCTTATGAAGACACCAAAGCCCAGAAATGACCATAAGCAAGTCAAACAACTTGCACAAGTTCGGGTCCAAAAACTGGCCGAACCAGAATTGACCAATTTGACCTAAAATTGACCTAAAATGGTACCATTTTACCAGCAAGAGTGTAATGACCATAACTCGGTCTACTTAACTCGGATTGACCTGAAATTTTGCACCGCGGTCCATAAGACCTAGATCTACAAGTTTGTGGTTTCGACCGAGACCAAAACCGAGGAACTAGATCGTCCAGTTAGGTCAAACCGGTGTCGAATCCAAAGAATTTGCATTAAAATGCACTAAGCAAGGAAATGACTTTGGTAAAACATACCAAACCTAAAACCCTATCAAATGTGACATATTAACGACACTAAAACCTAATTTACCTAAAACGCAACGAGGTTCGGTATATTAGGTGATTAAGTGAATAATTGAGTTCAGTGCATTATTTACCAAACACTATCGATAGAGACAGTTTAAATTAGTACTGAAACACTTCAAATTGTGTTTCGATTACCAAAGACTCAGAAAAGGGAAGGAAACACTGAGTCGGATCAAGGGACGATCATCGAGGTTTGTGCACAACGGCTATTTCTTTTGAATTATTTTCAATTGAAATAAATTATGACTATTTGTATATTATTGTTTTAAATTGTGAAAATGTGTTTGATGGACACTTATTGATTGAAAAACATTGTGAATGGTTTGAAACTGTGAAAAATTGTTTGAATGATATTGATGGATACTTATTGATTGAAAAGCACTGTAAATGGTTTTTGTGGAAATTGAAGTGAATTACGAATTGTGTTGCCAATTTGTGAATGAAATTATAACTTTGGAAAGTTATTGAATTCTTACGGATCATTTGAATAAAATGTTGCAATTGTTTTGACTCACAATTGGCATGACACTGATACTATGTTCCTCCTCCATTAATGGGGTGAGTGTGATTATTCCTCCCTCTTTGACTTATCAGTCTGGGGTGAGTATGATTATGTTCCTCCCTCTTTGACTTCCTAGTCTGAGGTGAGTATGGATGAGTACTCATTAGATAGCTAGCTTCCTCCCTCATTGATTTCGATTATTAGGGTGAGTATGTCTTGTCGTGGTGTACAACACGGCATATATGGAAAAATTGTGTCATGGCCTAAATTGTGTTATAGATTGGCAACACTGTATTCTTCAGTTATTTGATCGAATTGTGTTATTATGTATTGTGAGATTGTGAAATTGATTTAAACTCTTATTGACATATACTGTCTATTGAATTCAACCATGATCTGACTTATTGAAAATTATTGTGATATTAACAAATGGAGTTTAAATTCTTGTTGACATTTATTGTCTTGAATTTAACTATGGTTTTAAGTATCCACTATTGATATGATTTATGAATTGTGATTTAAAATTTGTATTTGGTAAATATTGTGCACCACTGAGACATTGTCTCAGCGATAGCTTTTTATTGCCGCCGCAGTAGAGAGAGACAGGTGGCGAGCTAGGTCGCTAGTATCGCCAATGAGAGATTTTTGGGTATAGTGAGTATACCACATGTGACATTTTGTCCGTAAATGTATATTCACTGTATGTATATTTTGTTCTTGGTTTTGAGCAGTTGTAAATTTAAGTTGTACAGTAAAGTTGTAAAATAATTATGAGTTATTTGGCTTGTAAAAATTGTGTTATATCTTTGTATCTTAGTCTTTGAAAATCACTGTGGATTTGACTTGAGAAATGTGTTGTGTTGATAAAAATGTTGGAGTTGAGATTTGAAAATATATTGAAGTGCTTTTTACAGGTTTTCTGAAGAACTGTTTTGTCCAAAATACAAATGGCACCTTGCCAAAATTTTTACAGATATTCCAAATAAATCAAATGAGTTAGTTGTTTCACTTCAGTTCACCAAAGTCTTTCACACCTGTAAATAGTGCTCACCACTGTAAAAGAAGTAAGAAAAGTTTTTAAAATCCCTTGTAGTGTATTTAATGGATTATCAGTAGACGGAGTTGGTAATTCATTAGGTATACTACGGGATCATGTTATGCCTTACAGAGGGGTAGGGTGTGACATGTTTAAGTGGTATCAGAGCAAAGTTTTTAAATTCTGTTTTCACTTGTTACTTGAATATTCTTTCTTCATAGTACAACTGCTCAACATCATTGTTTGATACATACAGTACATTACATTATAAATATGCACTAACGAGAGGAAATCTCCTTGTATTAATTGTTCAGGAGATCTAAAATCCTCGCATTGACTATGGAAGAGGGTGATCGTTCAGTCGATCAATCTATAGAGGCTGAGGTGCAAGGGGATGCCCCAGCCCTACATAATGTTAGTGGTTCAAAGAAGACCACCCTGCGATCGCATTCTGCTCGATTCGCTCGTGAGACAGACGCAATGTTCCAACAAATGGATGGTAATGTGCCTACTCAAGCCCCAATACAGACTCCAGTGGTATAACCACAGTCTTCTGCTAGACAATATGACAAATTGATGAAATATGGGGCTACAGAGTTCAAGGGGACAATAGATCCTCTAGAGGCAGAACAATGGTTAGAAAGGATGGATAGGGTATTCAAGAGACTGCATTGCACAGAGGAGCTTAGATTTGAATACTCAGTATCTTTGCTACAGGGGGATGCTTATGACTGGTGGAAAACCATCCCCCACAGTCTGATAGAACCTGCAGTGCTAACATGGAATGACTTCCTCAGGGAATTCAGGCAAAAATATGTCCCTGATGCTTATGTAGACCAGAAGCTGCAAGAATTCCTAAGTCTGAAACAGGGGGGCAGATCAGTGGCTGAGTATGAAAGGGAATTCTCCCGCCTAAGCCATTATGCAGTAAGTCTACTTTCTACCAGCAGGGAGAGATGTAAGAGGTTTGAAACCGGCTTGAAGCCTAGTATCAGATTACAAGTGGTCGGATTCAAACATAATAACTTCTCTGAACTTATTTCTCAAGCACTAGAATTAGAAAGAATTGAATCTGAAGCGGCTCTTGAGAAAAAGAAATCAGAGAAGAAAGAAAAAGAGGGAAAGTCAGCAGAACAGAGTTCTAGTGGTCCTACTGGAAAGAGGAAAAACTTTGGGGGATACGACAGAGATAGTAAGAAGTCCGGTAGAGATAGATCTTTTGAATGAAACCACCTCGATCCGATCAGCAAACTCAACAGAAACCCAAAAATGAGATGTCATATCGAATTTGTGAAACTTGTGGTAAACCACATAGTGGGGTATGTTATAGAGCCGTAGGAGCATGCTTTAATTGTGGAGAGACTGGTCATTTTGCTAAGGATTGTGTAAATCCAGGTCGTTCTGGATCATTTACTACACCAAAGGGATCAACCCAAGTTTCTACCCCAAAGAGTTCACCATCAATTAGTAGAGGCAAAGGTAGAGGTAGGGGTAGTACACCTAGAAGTCGGACTCTGTGAATCACCAAAACAGGTGATGCTTCAACGAGAGTATACGCTATCTGACAGAAAAGAGATGAGACTTTTGACATCATTCTTTGGTACTTTCTCAATTAGCAACCGAGATATATATATGTATTGTTTGACTGGAATTTTCATATTTTTACATTAGTGTTAGAACTATATGTTCTGTTGTTATTCGTTCTGAGAGGAATAAATTTTGACGCATTAGTGTTTAGACCCTATGATTAGGATTGTTATAATAAGTGAAATTAGTTTTGAAAGAGTTTATCGTGAAAAGTATTTTCTAACACACCATAAATTATAAAGCTAATTAGTGAGCCTACTTAATGTAAGGCAAGAGGACGTAAAGTAAGATGCGAATGGAATTGCTCTTGATAAGGGCAAGGAGGTTCTTGTTAGAAATTGCTAATGGATATTGTAATCGTAATAAGATTCGAATATCGGTGAATTCAAAAGAATAAAAGATAACAAAGTTTGATCTATTGGGATGTATCGTAGTAACTATGCAATGTTCTTGATGTTTATACCGTTGTAGCAGATTACAGATCTAACTTGAGATTATTGTGTAGAGCTACGTACTAACCGATAGTACACCTAGATGAGAATAGTTGCCAACGATATCTGCTTTGGCATAGTTATGCGGGACGAATTTAATTGTTAGAAATAAGTTTGAAAATCCTACTTAGGATCTAAAACTCAAAAGTTAAAATATCGAAAGGTTATAGTTCAGTACAAAAGGAAGTAAGTTATAGAACATTGACAGATAAAAAGAGTTATGGAAGTAGAGACTTGAACAGTTGATTCATATGTAACAAAGAAATATTCCGAATGTGAGGAAGACTATGGACTAGAATGGTCAGAGGACCAATGCCTGATGAATGATTCTAATATGACCTCAAGGGTCATTCAAGAAGGAACGTGAGCTGAAATATTAGACAACATAATAGTAAGAGGAGATTGGTGTTATCCAAACAAAGTAAACATTGTATTAGATTGTTAAAAGTCTTACGATCATATAGAAAGGAGAAAATAAATGTATGACTATTGTAAGATGATTACTGGGTAAAATTTCGTGGACGAAATTTATTTAAGGGGGGGAGAATTGTAACACCCCTAAGTTCGGTAGTGCGTTCTGCTGCTCCAGTGACCAGTGTTGTCCGGACAGCTAGGATGCCTAGAACCACACTTCAATGAGAGTGAGGAGACATAAAATAATGAAATAAAAGAAAAGAAAGTACAAGAAAAACAAAGGAAAAATGATTGCAAAGAAATGTGATCAAGTTAACGAGCCGGGAAACCTAACGATGGGTGACCGCACTGGGAAGTCACGGCGTGGACCGTTGACTGGCCCTGGACTGCGGGGAACCCTGGAAAACATTTTTGGGACATAAATAGACCCTTGTTGAAGAATAAATATCATTAGAAATATCAAAGAAAAATTAAATAATTAGTACAAAGAAAAGTGAGAAATCGAAAAACATACAAAACCCGGTAATACCGAAAAATCAGGAATGCCACCCGAACAGGGGCATTATGGTCATTTGACATCCCGAAGTGTCTTTTGACCTAAATGTCCATTAAAAATAAATAGTATTACACTTAGAAAATAAAATGAAAAATTAAATTGGTGGTACCTAAAATAAATAGTGGAAATTATGGGTTAAATGTGGAATAAATGAATAATTACTTTATTATATGATTAAGTGACTAAGTGGACCACTAAGGGGATTAATTAAATACATAGTGGGACATGTGTACACTTAAAATGCAGCTGAATAAGTCATCTTCCTCATTTGCATTCAAATTGCCGAATTGAAGAGTGAAGGAAACTCCATAGTCATTTTTCATGCAAGCTTTCTTAACTCTCCATTTTCAACTCCAACCTCTTAGTGTTCTTCATTAAACTTTGTCTACACATCACAAGGAAGATATTGATACTAATTTTGAGAAGTTTGATGAAGGTTTAGCAAGTTACAATTAAAGGTAAGTTTGCATTTTTGAGAATTTCTTTGTTAAAGTTTATGTTCATGTTATGGGTGTTAGTTTGGTGAAAGAAAATTTTGAGTTTGAAGGGTTATTATTGTTTTCATTTTGGATAGCCATGAGTCACGTTTTTGATGAGATATTTGTGCATATAATTGATGAGAAATGGTGTTGATCATGATGAATTAGTAACCTAGTGAATTATTTCATGTTTATGTGGTGATTTATGCACTTGGATGGGAAATTGTAAAATGGACGGCACTTTGATGTTGAAGAATGGTTTGTGGCAGCTTGGGGACACTTGAGTAATGGTATATATTGAAGGAAATGTATGCAGAATATTAACCTAGAAGGATTGATGATATGTATGTAGATTGATCTTGTAAAGTGTGTGTAAAATTTGTAATGGTTAGGTGTGTTTGTAATAGTACTTAGAAATTGTAATTGTGAATGATATTGGTGTGTTGAGGCTGATTGGAATCTGCCCAAAATAATGTTAATGTAAAGTAGAAAGTGCTTTTGGTAATGTACCAAAACTGATTTGGTAGGGTATGGAAGTAAACTTTGCAAGGTAAATATGTGTTTTGAATGGGGTGAAAAGCATATTGAGGGCAGTACACATTTTAGCCTATAACCTTAAATGTGTAACCTCAATTGGTATGAGACCAATTTGAGGTGAAACTAGGCACAAAATGTGCCAACTTTCATTGAGAAACCATGCCAAAATTCTGCTTGCAAGCTGACCTAAAAAAATGACCAATTCGGATTAGGTGCAATTAGGACCTGAAAAATGACCAATTGGGCAGCAGTGAGTGTTTAGGCCATAACTCACTCAAACCAGGTCCAATTGACCTGAAATTTTAACCAAGAATAGTTAAGACCCATACCTACAAGTCTTATGAAGACACCAAAGCCCAGAAATGACCATAAGCAAGTCAAACAACTTGCACAAGTTCGGGTCCAAAAACTGGCCGAACCAGAATTGACCAATTTGACCTAAAATTGACCTAAAATGGTACCATTTTACCAGCAAGAGTGTAATGACCATAACTCGGTCTACTTAACTCGGATTGACCTGAAATTTTGCACCGCGGTCCATAAGACCTAAATCTACAAGTTTGTAGTTTCGACCGAGACCCGAAAACCGAGGGAACTAGATCGTCCAGTTAGGTCAAACCAGTGTCCCGGAATCCAGCAATTTGCATTAAAATGCACTAAGCAAGGAAATGACTTTGGTAAAACATACCAAACCTAAAACCCTATCAAATGTGACATATTAACGACACTAAAACCTAATTTACCTAAAACGCAATGAGGGTCGGTATATTAGGTGATTAAGTGAATAATTGAGTTCAGTGCATTATTTACCAAACACTATCGATAGAGACAGTTTAAATTAGTACTGAAACACTTCAAATTGTGTTTCTCAGTTACCAAAGACTCAGGAAAAGGGAAGGAAACACTGAGTCCAGATCAAGGGGACAGTCATCAGAGGTTTGTGCACAACGGCTATTTCTTTTGAATTATTTTCAATTGAAATAAATTATGACTATTTGTATATTATTGTTTTAAATTGTGAAAATGTGTTTGATGGACACTTATTGATTGAAAAACATTGTGAATGGTTTGAAACTGTGAAAAATTGTTTGAATGATATTGATGGATACTTATTGATTGAAAAGCACTGTAAATGGTTTTTGTGGAAATTGAAGTGAATTACGAATTGTGTTGCCAATTTGTGAATGAAATTATAACTTTGGAAAGTTATTGAATTCTTACGGATCATTTGAATAAAATGTTGCAATTGTTTTGACTCACAATTGGCATGACACTGATACTATGTTCCTCCTCCATTAATGGGGTGAGTGTGATTATTCCTCCCTCTTTGACTTATCAGTCTGGGGTGAGTATGATTATGTTCCTCCCTCTTTGACTTCCTAGTCTGAGGTGAGTATGGATGAGTACTCATTAGATAGCTAGCTTCCTCCCTCATTGATTTCGATTATTGGGGTGAGTATGTCTTGTCGTGGTGTACAACACGGCATATATGGAAAAATTGTGTCATGGCCTAAATTGTGTTATAGATTGGCAACACTGTATTCTTCAGTTATTTGATCGAATTGTGTTATTATGTATTGTGAGATTGTGAAATTGATTTAAACTATTATTGACATAGTCTGTCTATTGAATTCAACCATGATCTGACTTATTGAAAATTATTGTGATATTAACAAATGGAGTTTAAATTCTTGTTGACATTTATTGTCTTGAATTTAACTATGGTTTTAAGTATCCACTATTGATATGATTTATGAATTGTGATTTAAAATTTGTATTTGGTAAATGTTGTGCACCACTGAGACATTGTCTCAGCGATAGCTTTATTCTTTGTCGCAGTAGAGAGACAGGCGGCGAGCTAGAATTTGCTAGTATCGCCAATGAGAGATTTTTGGGTATAGTGAGTATACCACATGTGGCATTTGTCTTGTAATGTATATTCACTTTGTATGTATATTTTGTTCTTGGTTTTGAGCATTTGTAAATTTAAGTTATCTGATAAAGTTGTAAAATAATTATGAGTTATTTGGCTTGTAAAAATTGTGTTATATCTTTGTATCTTAGTCTTTGAAAATCACTGTGGATTTGACTTGAGAAATGTGTTGTGTTGATAAAAATGTTGGAGTTGAGATTTGAAAATATATTGAAGTGCTTTTTACAGGTTTTCTGAAGAACTGTTTTGTCCAAAATACAAATGGCACCTTGCCAAAATTTTCTGAATATTCCAAATAAATCAAATGAGTTAGTTGTTTCACTTGATTCACCAAAGTCTTTCACACACTGTAAATAGTGCTCACCCTTTGTAAAAGAAGTAAGAAAAGTTTTTAAAATCCCTTGTAGTGTATTTAATGGATTATCAGTAGACGGAGTTGGTAATTCATTAGGTATACTACGGGATCATGTTATGCCTTACAGAGGGGTAGGGTGTGACAATTAAACCTCTACAATTCAAGTTATGGCTATCAAAACCTGCTGGAATCATGTCCAATTCTGTAGGTCACCTAGGGCAGCCACACCAAACCCAAATCCCATCACTCAACACACTTCATTTTTGGTTTAAAAAGAACTAAATGGTCACTAATTGACCATTAAAACCTATTTTCATCATCACATGGTCAAGTTCTCATTTTCCACCCTAAACCCTAACTCACACATTACCATTCATGCATTTACATACCTTCCATTGTCCTAAGTATTCTATTAATGTTAAAGGCAGCCAAATTACAATTTAACTCTAAGAAATCTTCAAAACTCTACTAGGTTCAAGGCTGCCCAAAATTTTGGGATGGACATACACAAGATATTTAGCAAATTTCTTTGCAATTTTGCCCTCAATTATACTTATTCAACATAAATTTGAAGAGAAACATAAGTTTAAGTCACTAACCTCTTAGGGAGCTAATCCAAAGCTTGTAAGAACTCTTTCTTTTTAATTCTTTTTGCCCCCAAAAGACTTACCAAGATGATAGAACAATTTTTTTGTATTGCTAGGTTAGGGTTTTATGGTGTGGAAGCTAGGGAAAATCAAGCTTTGAAAGCTTGTTCATGGTGGCCATGGAGGAGTGGTTTACGGCAAGGAAAAGAAGAAGGGAGAGAATTCTGATTTTTCTTCAATTTTCAGCCCATTAAGTTTATTTTAAATAAAGTTATGCCATGTGCCCATATGGGATAGGTTGGGAAAACTTTAATGACATCACTATAATGTCATAATGCCATTTTCTTTCCTTTTCTTTCCATTTCTTGTCTAATTAATTTCAATTAAATTTTTAACAACATTTAGTCATATTTTATGTTATATAAATTATTTATTTAACTGGACAAGTTGGCCAAAAATTATCTCTGAAGACGAAATGACTAAAATGCCCTCCGTTTGGCTTAACGGGCCAAAATTGTCTATACCGATTGAAAATTTTTTCTAAGTATTTTCTTAGCATTCTAATGCCATAAGAACCTCAATAACCCTTCTCTAAAGTCCCAATAATTATTTTATAATTTTTCCCCTGGGTCTAGAGCTCCTAGTTGCGAGAACCGCAACTTCTCACTAGGTTACCCATCGCTAGGGCACCGGCTCATTTAACTTGGTTGTATTTTATTCCTAAAATTTTTCCTAAATTTTTCTTATTAGTATTTGAGTTATTTATGGTTCCTCACTTTAGTTTAAATATTTTTTCGGACATTCTAGCTATCCGGACCGACATTGGTCACCGGAACAGTAGACTGTACGGATTAGCTAAAGTGAGGATGTTACATTCCTAGTGGAAATACTATGTCCAAATTCATTTTTTTTTTTTATCTAATGCACATATTCATAAATTTCATTTATATAGTTCACTATTTATCAATCTCACTATCTATTTATCACTTACAATTTCTTATCTAATTTATTACACCAATTTACATGACCTAGATTCAAGCATATTCATTTGTATTCATAAAAGGAACCTAAGTCTCAAATATTATTTGTGCATCATTTACACCTTTAATATTTCATTTATAGTAATTTATAAATCACATTTCAAATTATATTAATAATGTCTCATAAGTTCTATTTATGATGAGACTAGAAATCCCATCTACCTATTCTCATAATTTAGGGATACATTAAATCCTTTAAGTGGGGTACTATTGACCCCATTAGCAACTTAAGTTTTTGATATTACTATTCACTTGACATTTCCCTTCAAATGTTGACTTTTTATTTCACAATAGATTTGTTAAGCCTAAGCTTACCAAGATATCTCATTTTGCATTTTGTTTTTGTTAGCATTGATTGCCAAACTCAACTCCTAGCCTCCTAGGTTTTATTTTAAATTTTCAAAATTTGAGGTCCAAATTCACTGTTCCATCGAACCTTGCTACAGTAAAAATTTGATAAAACTTTCTTCATGAAAGTTGTTCTTTTATGTGTCTTCTTTAATTCCCTTTTTGAATCACTCCATTTAGAGCTTTATAGCTCAAGTTATGGCCAAATTACCATAACTAAAAGGATTGTAATTTTTTCAGAATTTCTGGGCAGAATCAATTCTGGCAGTTTTGGTGTCCTAACTTTGATGGACAATTTCATTTAGTTTTGTTCATAATTTAGAGTTATGGTCTTCATGAAAGTTGTCCTGAATTGTCTAAGCTTTCCATTGATATAAAATTCATGTCATTTAGATATTTCTACACTGGGTTATGGCCAAATGAATAAACACTGTTTGTTTGGTCAATTTTCCAGGGCAATATGTGTGTTACTCGGATTAGGTCAATTTTTAGGGCAACTTAGGTTGGTTTTCTGAGCATGGTTTATTCACCAAAAATGTGGCTTAAGGTCTTACATTTCATCTCCAACTGGCCTCACATCAATTGGAGCTACCTAGCTCTACTTATGATCATTTAAACACATTGGACTCATAGGTCCAGAATTCCCTGCACATGAACAACACTCCCAATACCACCTTCCCACACTACAATCCACAATTCACATTCCATGCACTTCAATTAGTCCATAATTGGTCTCAACATCAATAATTTATCAACGTATCATTAAATTCCTAATTTTTATATCAAACCCTAGCTCCAATTCAAGATTTACACAACACATGTCACATTAGGCATACTAATCACTTTCTAATTGATTTCTACACATCCAACACCATTTCTAAACCATTCAAATCCATCAAAACAATCAAAACTGCTTCCCCCTTAAGGCTGCTGAAATTCATGTTATCCATATACATGGATTTTATTTAAATTCTTTGCAATTCCTAACTCAATTTATGCTCTTAATAATGAATCAAAAGAGAGAAAAGGGATAACTAGCACTAACCTCACTTGTGTCCAGCTTGCCCTTGCCTAAACTTCAATTTCCTTTCACTTCTTGGCCGCCACTATCTTCCTCAAGGTGTGGGATCAATTTTTATTAAAGTGATCTAGGGTTTTTATGGTGAGAAAGGGTGGGAATTCAAGCTTGGAAGCTTGAAAAATGGAAGAAGAACTCTTCCATGGTGGTTCGGCTGGCTGAGGAAGACAATGATCAGAATTGGTTTTCTCATTTTACTCATTTTTATCTCCTTTACTAGGGTTTTTAAGTATGTGTCACAATGTGATTGGGTGGAGAGTTTTTAATAACATCATAGTGATGTCATAAGTCCATTTTAATTCATTTTCTTTTCTTTCTTTTCTACTCATTTTCAATTTATTTTTTTTTAGCAATATTTATTCATATTTTATGTCATATAAATTATTTACTTAATTAGATAAGTTGGCCAAAAATTATCTCTGAAGACAAAATAATCAAAATGCCCTCCATTTGGCTTATTGAGCCAAAATCATTTGTGCCGATTGATAAAATTCCAGAAGCATTTTCTTGGCATTCTAATGCCATCAAAACCTCAATGACTCTTCTGTGGACTCTCAAAAATTATTTCACGCGATTTCCCTCGGGTTTAGGGATACTAGTTGTGAAAACAGCAACTTCCCGTTAGGGTCACCCATTGCTAGGGCACTAGCTCATTTAACTTCATTATATTTTATTTCTTAAATTTTTCTAAATTTTTCCTTACCATTATTTGGGTTATTTATGACTCCTCACTCTAGTTTTCTTATAGTTTCAGACACTCTAGCTGTCCGGTCAGACATTGGTTATCGGAACAGTAGAACGTACGGACTATCTAAAGTGAGGGTGTTACAATTCTTCCCCTCTAACAAAAATTTCGTCCTTGAAATTTATCGGATTTAGGTATCTGATAAAATTCCTTTACCTTTTTGTTGCTCTCTCTGTCTACTCCATTTATATATATGGTATTATTTAGTCTTTTTGAATCTATCATTATACACTTAGGCATATCATAAAGGAAGGATACTTTACCTCAAATTCACATTTGGAGCATCTTGCTCCTCTTCGGCTTGGGTGACATTTGCAAGTGGTGTTACTGTTGCACCTGGTCCTTCCACAACCTCTATCTAGGTCCATGGTAAATTCCTCTTAGGACAATCTTTCAGACGATGGTCCATAGCCCCACATCTATAACAGGCTCCAGTCAATCCCCTACATTCACCTTTATACCACTTGTTACAATGGCCACATTTTCTTGCTAGTCTTGGTGCAATCACTACTAGTATCTCTAGTTGACCTCTTTTGGGTATAGGCCTGGGTCTAAATCTCCTACTTTGATCAGATGTCTGACTTAACTGTTCTCTCGGCCTCTTATTACTAGACTGTCCAAATTTCCTCTTTTACTAATCACCACTCCTCTTCTGTTCCTCTTAATGAACACAACTAATATATTTCATTCTGAACTCTATCAGAAAGAATTCTCAAGTTACATCGGCTGGTGGCACTACCTTGGTTATGACATCCCACCACCGATATACAGCTTCTTGTAACAATGAAACTGCACACTCCAAACTCTGTTCTGGTGTGCAATGGAGCTGCTACAGGACTCTTTCAGTCCTTTCTAACCAATACTCAGCCACTGAAGAATCGTCTTCCTTTCTACCATTGAAATCTACAGCTCCATACTTCCTAATTTTTTCTAAAGGTGATTTTCGCTGAGGCGGTGGTGGAATAACCCCAGTCATCTATCGAAAGAATTCTGTCATCTGCTCAAACAAGGCCTGTTGGGGTTGTACAGGCACCTCTTACACTGGTGGAGTAGGATCTCCCCGATTTCCAACATCACTCCCAGTCGGGATACAGCTTATTACTTCTTCCTCTACTGTCCTCTGCGATTCTGAGTCCATACCTTAACCTAAAATAACCAAAGAAAAAAGATCTGCATTAGTGTCACTTCGACTTATATGAATGCAATGCATATTATGCACACAATCTTATTCTATCTATCGAAGCCTAGGAATGCCTAAACCGTGCTCTGATACCAATAAATGTGACACCCCTTATCCGTCTACTGTGTAGCTGAGCAAGATATGTCACACTCGGTATCGGAGTACCCTATCTTATCTTACTTTATTCTTTTAATAATTTGCTCTTGTTATATTTTAATATCAATTTTTTTTTTAAGGAGAAACCAGCGGAGTTTCTCCTATTTTATTACCAATTGGTGTGTTTCACTATTCACCTGCTTGAAATTTCAACAATATTTTCACAATAAAATCTCATCAGTTATTTTCATAATCATCTCATCACACATTCAATTCTTGCAACTCATTTGCATACATATCCATTCATACTCAATTTATGTATCAAAATTCTCAAACTTCATAATTTACATGATTTACAAGCCAATTTCATAAATTCACAATTTACGTGATGTACAAATTAATTACAATACCATAATTTACATTACAATTAATAACTAATTATAAATACATAAAATAACTTTTGTGAGCCCTATCTACATGCATTGCTGAGGAGGTGACAACTTGAACGCTTCTAACACTTATGCAAATCTAGACTCTAAAAATCCCAGTCAAATGTCCACTAGGTTTTAGCTTCAGTACCTGCGTGAAGGAAACAAATCCATCGCGCTAAGCATTTCTGCTTAGTGATGCAATAATATAACGAGAAAATAATATATACAAATAAGAAAGACTGAAGTATAATTCTAAAATATAATTTAAATCCTCGGGTATCAATTAAGTTTGGTGTGATATTTCTAATATCAACTATCTTATATTCTATTTTGTCCCTCTTTGGAAGTGCTGAGTTTATACAGTAATAATATTCGATATACAAATTAATTCTAGGAGTATTGTATTTTTGGTTCCTACAATTTTGAAAATTTCAATTATATTACTTGATTCAGTTATGTTTCCATTGCTAATCTTTCTTCTCATTTCATTCAACACTTTCTAATGTTTTTAATTACTAATATTCTTAAATAATTTTAATAATTTACACTGCCCAGGTAACCTATGACAGGCTGACTAAACTGGATAACAGGTTGTTGGCACTGGACACTGTGGTGCCTCGGGCCATCATACCACGGGACGCGGAACGTCAACCACGTATGTAGTCAGTATGGCTAAAAAGCCATGATAACATATAATCAAGCATAAAAGCTATGAGTGCAGGCATAAAGCCATGAGTGCAGGCATAAATCCATGAATACAGGCATAAAGCCTTATGCAGTACTGCTAAAATAATACCCTATTGGCATGCTAATCTATCCAATCTGACACATGCGTCTAGGCAATACATGGGCATATAAGTACTATTAAGTGTTAATAGATTTTATTATTTCATTATTTCATGATAAATTCCAATTATAATTTATAACATTTCAATTTTATTCCTAACAGAAATATAAATTTCTAAAACATAATTCATGCATTCATCATAATTTATACATTCATTTTGATTATTCATATGATCGCAATTCACATCAATTATCCTTATGTCCCATTGTACTTAAACTATATTTCCTTTCTCCAATAATGAGAATTACTATCTCATTCGTACATTAATATAATTCATTTATTCATTACACTATTTATATAACTTATCATTTGAAATTCAAGAAACATTTTTGCTTACAAAATATTTATGATTCCTTTTATTTTTACTCATGTACCATTAAGTTTTAATAGGTTTTTTTTTTATTTCCTAGTAGATATACTATGTCCAAATTCATTTTTTTTTATCTAATGCATATATTCATAAATTTCATTTATATAGTTCACTATTTATCAATCTCACTTTCTATTTATCACTTACAATTTCTTATCTAATTTATTACACCAATTTACATGTACCTAGATCCAAGCAAATTTCATTTATATGTACCTAGATTCAAGCATATTAATTTGTATTCATAAAAGGAACCTAAATATCAAATATTATTTGTACATCATTTACACCTTTAATATTTCATTTATAGTAATTTATAAATCACATTTCAAATTATATTAATAATGTCTCATAAGTTCTATTTGTGATGAGAATAGAAATCCCATCTACCTATTCTCATAATTTAGGTATACATTAAATCCTTTAACTGGGGTACTATTGACCCCATTAGCAACTTAAGTTTTTGGTAGTTACTATTCACTTGACCATTTCCATTCAAATGTTGACTTTTTATTTCACAATAGATTTGTTAAGCCTAAGTTTACCAAGATACCATATTTTGCATTTTATTTTTGTTGGCATTGATTGCCAAACTCAATTCCTAGCCTCCTAGGTTTTATTTCAAATTTTCAGAATTTGAGGTCCAAATTTACTGTTCCATTGAACCTTGCTACAGTAAACATTTGACAAAACTTTCTTCATAAAAGTTGTTCCTTTATGTGTCTTCTTTAATTCCCTTTTTGAATCACTCCATTTGGAGTTTTGTAGCTCAAGTTATGGCTAAATTACCATAACTGGCCAGATTGCAATTTTTCCAGAATTTCTGGGCAGAATCAACTCTGGCAGTTTTGGTGTCCTGATTTTGATGGACAATTTCATTTATTTCTGGTCATAATTTAGAGTTATGCTGTTCATGAAAGTTGTCCTAAATTGTCTATGCTTTCCATTGATATAAAATTCTGGTCATTTGGATATTTCTACACTGAGTTATGGCCAAATGAACAACATTTGGTCAATTTTCCAAGGCAGCATGTGTGTTACCCAGATTAGGTCAATTTTTAAGGCAACTTAGGTTAGTTTTTTGGGCATGATTTCTTCACCAAAAATGTGGCTTAAGGTCTTAAATTTCATCTTCAACTGGCCTCACACTAATTGGAGCTGTCTAGCTCTACTTATGTTCTTTTAAACATACTGGACTCACAGGTCCAGAATTCCCTACACATGAACAACACTCCCAATACCACCTTTCCACACTACTACCATCCACAATTCACATTCCATGCACTTCAATTAGTCCATAATTGGTCTCAACATGAATAATTTATCAACATATCATTAAATTCCTAATTTTTATATCAAACCCCAGCTCCAATTCAAGATTTACACAACATATGTCACATTAGGCATACTAATCAATTTCTAATTGATTTCTACACATCCAACACCATTTCTAAACCATTCAAATCCATCAAAACAATTAAAACTACTTTCCCCACAAGGATACCAAAATTAATGGTATCCATACACATGGATTTTATTTCAATTCTTTGCAATTCCTAACTCAATTTATGCTCTTAATAATGAATCAAAAGAGAGAAAAGGGATAACTAGCACTAACCTCACTTGTGTCCAACTTGCCCTTGCCTAAACTTCAATTTCCTTTCACTTCTTGGCTGCCACTATCTTCCTCAAGGTGTGGGATCAATTTTTATTGAATTGATCTAGAGTTTTTATGGTGAGAAAGGGTGGGAATTCAAGCTTGAAAGCTTGAAAAATGGAAGAAGAACTCTTCCATGGTGGTTTGGCTGGTTGAGGAAGAGAATGATCAGAATTGGTTTTCTCTTTTTACTCATTTTTATCTCTTTTAATAGGGTTTTTAAGTATGTGTCACAATGTGATTGGGTGGAGAGTTTTTAAGGACATCATAGTGATGTCATAAGTCCATTTTAATTCATTTTCTTTTCTTTCTTTTCTACTCATTTTCAATTTAATTTTTTTAGCAATATTTATTCATATTTTATTTCATACAAATTATTTACTTAATTAGACAAGTTGGTCAAAAATCATCTCAGAAGACAAAATGACCAAAATGCCCTCCGTGTGGCTTATTGAGCCAAAATCGTCTGTACCGATTAATAAAATTCCAGAAGCATTTTATTGGCATTTTAATGTCATCGAAACCTCAATGACTCTGCTCTAGAGTCTCAAAAATTATTTCACGGGATTTCCCTCGGGCTTAGGGCTACTAGCTGTGAAGATAGCAACTTCCCGTTTGGGTCACCCATTGCTAGGGCACCGGCTCATTTAACTTCATTATATTTTATTTCTTAAATTTTTCTAAATTTTTCCTTATCATTATTTGGGTTATTTAGGACTCCTCACTCTAGTTTTCATATAGTTCCAGATATTCTAGTTGTCCGATCAGACATTGGTCATCGAAACAGTAGAACGTACGGACTATCTAAAGTGAGGGTGTTACACACAAGGAGTAGAAACTTCAAGGTTTTAACAAAACCAAGAAAGGGATTAAAGAGGTTAGTGCCTTTCTTCCTTCTTTCTTCTTTTAATCCTTAAACATGACTTCAGATAAGTAGAAATTGAAAGAAATTAAAAAAAATTCATGAACTCATGATGTCACCAATTTCGGCAGCCAAAAAATGTGTTGGATTTTGATATGCTCAAATGATGTAAATGAGTTTAAAGATGATGCTTGGTATGAGTATATGTATGGGAAGTAAAAGGGATTGACTTGATTGAGTTTGAAACTTTGAAATTAGGGTTTGTGTACATGAATTGGGGATTTTGTCTTACGCTTGAAATTGACCTAATTCAGATAAAATTGTTACTTATAGAAGTGCTTTGTATGCCAATTGAAGTAAGGGAGTTGGAGGAAATTGAAAAAAAAAATTGGGAGTGCTTTTCTCTGCAAGTTTGGGACTCATTGAGTCCAGCTTGAGTTTTGAGACATAACTGAATTTGTGTTGCTCCAATTGGTATGAGGCCAATTGGAGGTGAAACCAGACCCAAAACCCTCCATTTTCCATGAAGAAACCATGCCCAAATTCTGTCCAAAACTTGACCTAAACACTATCCCAATTTGGATGACCATGCACAGAACCTAGAAAATGACCAAATGAATAGTACGCATTCATTTGGTCATAACTCCCTATATACTGGTCAAAATGACCTGAAATTTATACCATTGGAAAGCTTAGACATAGGGCTACAATTTTCATGAAGACCACGGAGCCTAGAAATTCCTTAAATCAAACCAAATTGTTGGCCCAAGTTGGGTCACGAAACTATTCAGAACTAGGTTGCCTAGAAATTTCTGGAGCTAAACGGGTCGGTCTTGTATTGGCACAGAAGGTTACACAGGTCTAAGTACACGGCCCATGTACTTTTGTTCTTCTAGAAGTTCTTCAAGCCTGGCCCGGTAGAGACTTACACGAGTCCGAGGATATTACATGGGTCGAGGTACACAACCCGTGTACTTTGCTTCTTCCTCGACTCTTCTAAATTTCTTTTGGCAAAATCTTACGCGGGTCCGTGGCTATTCTTACACAGCCCGTGTACTTTGTATCAGCTGCAATTCTCAGTCTTTTGACCTCTCCAAACTTTCCTTTGCACTCCTATGCTCTGGGACTTCCCCAAAACACCTGAAATACTATAGAAACATGGAATTTAGAGCTTGACACTGGAATTTACAAAAGTTAATGAAATAAATAACTATGCATGAGATTGCTATTCTAAATGCCATGAAATATTATACAAATGTGCTTAAAAATATCTATATAATACAAGTATATCATTATGGTTATTCGACCATAACTTGAGTTCTAAAAACCTAATTGACATGATTCAAAAAGGAAAATAAAGACAAGACATAGAGGAACAACTTCCATGAAGGAAGTGTGGCCAAACAGTGGCTATAAACTGATCAAATGGATAGGTAAAAGTAAGACACAAAAACTAAACCTAAAGAAAGGGTCATGAGATAAATTATCTTATGGTAGGAATTTAACCCTAATAAGCCATTAAACATTAAATCACATGAAAAAGGTATGTGGGACCTATTTTTCCACTATAAAGTGACATGAACATTTCTAATAAATAAGTAATAATGTTTAATTGCCCATAGTATAACTAGACTTATTTATTTAATTTGGATCAATTGGTATATCAATTAGGGACTACAGATAGCAGTACTGCCCATAAGAAAAATTATTAACAGATAAAATATGTCTGATATGATTGTTCTATAGGCCTTATGCCTGCCCGTTGGCCATTGTGCCTAATATTATATCTGGCTTAAATGCCTACCCGCAGGCTTCATGTAACACCCCTCACTCGACTACAGTGTAGCCGAGCAAAGTGTGCTACATTCGGTGCCGGAGCACCCTATCTTATATTACTTTATTATTTTAGTAATTTTAAATTTGTTTAATTTAATATCAATTATTTTTCTATGGAGAAACTAGCGGAGTTTCCCTTATTTTATTTCTATTTGGCATATTTCATTATTCACCTGCTTGAAAATTCAATAATATTTTCACAATAAAATCTTATCCATACTAATCATAAGTATCTCATCAATTCGAATATCCTCTATATAATTCAATTTCATATTCATTTCCATTCATTCTCAACTCATATATGATAATTTTCAATCATCATTAATTTATATGATATACAATTTAATTACATATGAAATAATCAATTTATAAATTTACATCACATTAATATTACTTAAGAATTCTTAATTTACATTACAACATATGAATTACAACATACAAAATATTTATAGCATACAAAATACATAAAGTGATATACATGAGACCTAGTTACATGCATTGCTGAGGAGGTGACAACCTTTGACACTCTGCAGATCTGGACTCTCAAAAGTCCCAGTCAAACGTCCATTGGGTTCTAGCTTCAGTACCTGCGCGAGGAAACAATTCCATCGCACTAAGCATTGCTGCTTAGTGGTGCAATAATATAACAAGGAAATAATATACAAATAAAGATAGAAATAAAATATAATTCAGATAATTAAGATCTATTTATACTTCACATGCGGTTTATAAAATTTAATATGTTTTATCCTAATTTAGTCTTCTTTGGAAATGTTTATTTCGCCAATGTACAGTAATAATGTGCAAAGAAAAAATGATCTAAAAATAATAAATTTATGCTTATATTATTATATAAGTCACATTTGCAATATTTATTTATGTTATAATTTTCTTGCTAATCTTTTAGCATTTTCTCAATACTTGCTAGGTAGTCTCAGATTATCTCATAATTAGTAAATTTTAATATCGGTCTAGTTAATTTCGATTCTTTCTAATAAATAACTATTCTAATTTATTTTAGGTCATCTTACTCATTTATTTTATTTAATTTCTAATATTTTTAATTGCTAATATTCTTAACTTATTTCAATAAATTTCACTGCCCAAGTAACCTATGACAGACTGACTAAACTGGATAATGGGTCGTTGGCACTGGACACCGCGGTGCCTCGGGCCGTCATACCATTGACGCAAAATGTCAACCACGTATGCAGTCAGTATGGCTAAAAAGCCATGATAACACAGAATCGGGCATAAAAGCCATGAACGTTGGCATAATGCCATGAATGCAGGCATAAAGCCATGAGTACGGGCAAAAAGCCATAATTATAGGCATAAAGCCTTTCGCAGTACTGCTAAAACAATACCCTATTGGCATGCCAATCTATCCAATCTGACACACGTGTCTAGGCAATACAAGGGCACATAATATCATTAAATATTAATATATTGTGTTTTATGATTTCATTATTTCATGATATATTTCAATTATAATTCATACATTTATTTGATCATTTATATTATCACAATTCACATCAATTATCCTTTTATACCATTGTACTCAAAATACTTTTCCTTTCTACAATAATGAGAACTAATGTCTCATTCACTCATTAATATGGTTCATTTATTCATTTATTATGTTATTCATATTGATCACAATTCTAAACAATGGTTCACATGTACCATTGTATTCAAAAAATTTTTCCTTTCTCATTTATACATTCAAGAATCTACTTATGTAATTACAAATTTTATATTTCAAGTTGAGTTACTAATATTTTATGAATTCCATTTGTGATGAGCATATAAGCCCTAACTATCTATTTACATCAATTAGGTGACTTATTTTTCATGTTTCAAGTAATCCATGAACATTTCATGGATTTCAAATTTATGGTCTTAATTTCCTTTTAACAATTTTGACTAGGATGCATAGTCCACATTTGTCATACAATTCTAAGCATTTAAGCTTAGAATTAGTTCTAGGTCTTCATCTTAATTTACTAATCATTTTGATTACTATTCACCTTACTAGTCAACCAAAATGTTCACTTTTTCATACTTAATGGATATATTAATTCTAATTACACCAAGATCCCACATTTTGAGTTTTACATTTGCTAGTATTAATTGCCAATTGCAATTTAAAGTACCCTAGATGCATTTCTAAATTTTCAGTTTTTATTACCTAAGTTTACTATTCCATTGGACAATTTTAGAGTGGAAACTGTTCTAACCTTTCTTCATCAAAGTTGTTCCTTATTGTGTCTTCTTTAATTCCCTTTTTGAATCACTCCATTTGGAGTTTTGTAGCTCAAGTTACGGTCATTTTACCATAACTGGCCGGATTGACCTGTACCCAGATTTTTTGGGCAATTTGGTTCTGCCAGATTTGGTGACCTAAGTTTGGTTGGCAATTTGACTAGGTTATGGTCAGAATTTGGATTTGTGTTCTTCATGAAAGTTTTAGTTCTATGTCTCATCTTTCTGATGGTAAAATTTCAGGTCAATTGGACCTTTCTACACTGAGTTATGACCAAATGACTAAACACTATTTATTTGGCCATTTTGCCCAGGCAGACTGCAGGTCACCCGGATTAGGGCAATTTTTAGGTCAACTTGGTTTTGTTTTCTGGGCAGGCTTTCTTCACCAAAGTTGTGCCATTATGTGTCTAGTTTCATGTCCAATTTGCCTTGCACCAATTGAACCTCTACAATTCAAGTTATTTCTGTCCAAACCTGCTGGACTCATGCCTAGTCCTGCAGGTCACCAAGGGCAAGGTTTTTGGTGCAAGATAAGCAAGGTTTCCAAGCTTGGAAGCTTGAACTATGGTGGAAACCCTCTCCTCTCTCTCTCTACGTTTTGGCTGCCCAAAGGATGAAGATGGGAGTGCAGATTGGTCTTTCATTTTGTCTCTTTTTAATTAGTTTTTTATCCCTTTTAATTAGTTTGTCAAGTTGTGATTGGGTGGGGGCATGTTAATGACATCGTGTGATGTCATAATTCCCAATTTCTTTCATTTTTCTTTTCTTTTCTTTTCCACTCATTTTCAATTCAATTTTTAACAATATTTATTCATATTTTAGATCATAATAATTATTTACTTAACTGGACAAGTCAGTCAAAAATCGTCTCTGAAGGCGAAATGACCAAAATGCCCTCCGTTTGGCTTAACGGGCCAAAATTATCTGTACCGATTGAAAAATTTTTCTAAGCCTTTTCTTGGCATTCTAATGCCATAGAAACCTCAATGACTCTTCTCTGAAGTACCAAAAATTATTTTATGAATTTTCTCCCTGGTCTAGGGCTCCTAGTTGCGAGAACTGCAACTTCTCACTAGGTTACCCATCGCTAGGGCAACGACTCATTTAACTTGGTTGTATTTTATTTCTAAAATTTTCCCTTAATTTTTCTTATACTTATTTGAGTTATTTATGACTCCTCACTCTAGTCTAAATATTTTTCCAGACGTTCTAGCTGTCCAGACCGACACCGGTCCCCAGAATAGTAGAATGTGAGGAATTGCTACAGTGAGGGTGTTACAATTCTTCCCCTCTAACAAAAATTTCGTCCTCGAAATTTACTGGGTGTAGGTATCTGAGATAATTTCTTTACCTTTCTATTGCTCCCTCTGTGTACTTCTTTTATATATATATATGGTACTATTTAGTCTTTTTAAATCTATCATTATACACTTACGCATATTAGAAGGGAAGGATACTTTACCTCAAATTCACATTTGGGGCTTCTTGCTCCTCTCCCGTTTGGGTGACATTTGGAAGTGGTGTTTGTGACACCCCTTACCCGTGTACAGTATACCCAAGTAAGTAATGCTACCTGGTGTACCGGCACACTCTAATATTCCTCAATTAATTTAGACAATGCTTTTGCATATAATTTATGAAATACAATTTATTTAAACCATTTATCAAAAGTATCATTCATTTAAGGTTTCAAAAATTTTTAAGAAAATCCGGCGGAGTACCGGCTAAAAATGGAGAAAACCGTTCTTCTAACTCGTTAAAAACACTTCCAATATTTTTATTCCATCATCTCAAACTCCAATATCAACACCAAACTCAATATCAATATCTCAATAATTTGTCAATTTCAGGTCTCAACAACCTTTTCATTTCTCAAAACATCCCTTTCTCAGGGTTCTCATATATAAACAACCATTAAATACTCAAATTAATACCATACATGACCATAAATCTTTATTATTTACAATAAGCTCAAAATACATTACATAAATCCCAAATACATATGAGAAATAAAAATTTAATTACAAAATGACAAAATGACATCTAGTGTCCTACCAATGCACTGTAGGTGACAAGGTGACACGGACACTGAGCAGAACTGCCGGATGGACTCACCCAGTCTGTGGTCTACTGGGCTCGCGATCGGGATCTCCAGTACCTACGCGTGGCAAAAGAAACGCGCTAAGCAATAATGCTTAGTAGTGCAATAATATAATAAAAGAAAATAGCAAGAAAATAAATGTGTAGAGAATGTGTATGCTTTCTTTGTTTGGTATTGATATATTCATTGTTTCATTAACGTTGTTCACTTTTATTCATTTGGTTGCCCCAAGTAACCTACATCGACGCATCGGATCGATAACGGGTAAACCGCACTGGGTACCTAGTACTCGGGCCGTCACACCATCGGTCACATATGCATCTCCGGCAGTGCAAATGTAGCAGCTAACAAGTGTAAATAATATCGTGCACAAGGCCAAGTCTCAATGCAAAGTCGAATGGCCAAAAGCCATGAAATCACAGAATGGCATTTTTGCCATGTGCGATCGCTAATCGAACCCTATTGGCATGCCAAACTATCCAAACCAATCTTGTTAGGTATACTAGGGCATTTGAAACTCTTAAATTTGTCAATTTGTGAATTTCAACTTTTTTTGGTGTCACTATTCATCATTGGTCAACAAAAATGTTGACTTTTAGAATAAAAATGTGTACATCAACTTTGGCACTCCCAACATACCACATTTGGTGTTTAAAACTTGTTGGCATTAAGTGTTTTTGCCATTCCAAAGTGTAACTCAACACAAACAGATTTTTCAATTTTGGTGAGTCAAATTCACTGTTCCATTGGACACTGTTACTGTTGGAATTTGAGGAAATGTAAAACATGAAAGTTGTTCCTTATTTTGTCTAGTTGAATTTTCTTTTTTTAATCACTCCATTTGGAGTTTTGTAGCTCCAGATATGGCTCAAAAACCCAAGCTGTCCGGATATGCATTCTGCAGAAATTTACCATATCTACAGTGCATGAACAGTAACTTGAGTCACTTGGTTGAATGGGTTCTGGCCATAATTTGGTGTACGTTCCTTCATGAAAGTTGTTTGTCTATGTCTTAACTTGTTTCTGTAAAAATTTCAGGCCAATTGACCAAATCTACAGTGAGTTATGGCCAAATGAACAGTTACTGTTCATTTGGAAAATTCTGCAGAATTCAGTGCAGGGCATCCGGATTGTGGCTGAGTTTTGACCCTTTTGCTTTGGTCTTTTGGGCATGGTTTCTTCAGCAAAAATGTGCCATTATAAGCCTAGTTTCATGTCCAATTGGCCAAACACCAATTGGACTACCACTGCCCAAGTTATGGCAGTGCAAAGGGACTGAATTTTCAGTCCCTATGCTGCTGTCCTAGGCAGCCTGCAATCCTCACTTTGCAATCTCATTTTTCTGTCCCATTTATGGTCAACACATCTAAAATGGTCACTAATTGACCATTACAATGTGCCCTAACAATTTCCTAAGCCAAGTCACACTTTCACCTTTCCAAACCCTAATTTCCATATGAATTTTTACAACATGCTTTAATTAACTATCTCATTCCATAATCACATGCATACATGGTTTAATCTTGATCTCTAGTCCACTTTAAGTCCATCAAAACACTCATTCCCTTTTTATTCAATAGGGCTGCCAAAACTTAGGGCATGGATAGACATAGATTTCATTCATTTTAGTTACAAATTCCTACTTATTCCAAGTCTCTAACATAGAATTTAAAAAGCTTTAGATGTATATATGCACTAACCTTGTTTGGGCAGAATTTCCAAAGCCCTAAACTCTAATTTCCTTCCTCTTGTTGGCTGCCAAGAGCTTGTTTAAGGTGTGGGGTAAAGTTTTAATGAAGAGGGGTTAGGGAAATATGGTGGAATGATGGAGATCTAAAGCTTGAAAAAAAAAAACTTGAATGGAGGTGGCTATGGAGGTGAATTTCGGCTGGTCTCTTGGGGAGGGTGGCTACTGCACTTTCTTTCTTATTTTGGTCTTCATTTTGTCTTTTTATTTGTTAGTCAATTGATAGCTTAATTTTGATTGGTTGGTGAGTAAGTGAGTGACCTCATATGATGTCATTTTTGCATTATTTTGCATTTTCTTTTCTTTTCTTTCACTACTCATCTCAAATTTCATTTCTAGTAATGTTTATTCATATTTAATGTTATATTAATTATTTACTCAACTGGACAAGTCGGCCAAAAATCACCTCGGAAGGTGAAATGACCAAAATGCCCTTCGTTTGGCTTAACGGGTCAAAATCGTCTGTACCGATTGAAAAATTTTTTCTAGGTATTTTCTTGGCATTCTAATGCCATGGGAACCTCAATTACCCTTCTCTAGAGTCCCAAAAATTATTTTATAATTTTTCCCCCGGGTCTAGGGCTCCTCGTTGCGAGAACCGCAACTTCCCTTCGGTTACCCATCGCTTGGGCACCGGCTCATTTAACTTGGTTGTATTTTATTTCTAAAATTTTTACTAAATTTTTCTTATTAATATTTGAGTTAATTATGGTTCCTGACTTTAGTTTAAATATTCTTCCTGACATTCTAGCTGTCCGGACCGACACCGGTCACCGGAACAGTAGAATGTACGGAGTGGTTACCGGGAGGGTGTTACAGTGTTACTGTTGTACTTGGTCCTTCCACGACCTCTGTTTGGGTCCGTGGGAAATTCCTCTTAGGAAAATCTTTTAGACGATGGTCTATGGCCCCACATTTTGCCTAGGCAGACTACAGGTCACCCGGATTAGGGCAATTTTTAGGTCAACTTGGTTTGGTTTTCTGAGCAGGCTTTCTTCACCAAAGTTGTGCCATTATGTGTCTAGTTTCATGTCCAATTTGCCTTGCACCAATTGAACCTCTACAATTCAAGTTATTGCTGCCCAAACCTGCTGGATTCATGCCTAGTCCTGCAGGTCACCAAGGGCAGCCACACCACACTCAAATCCCACTACACAATTCACTTCATTTTTTATTTAAGCAGAACCAAATGGTCACTAATTGACCATTAAAACTTACTTTCACCATTGCATGATCAAAGTCTCAATTTCATGCTCAAACCCTAACTCCAATTTCCAATTCATGGCATACACACACCAAACTCATACCAAATCACTTTATCCATCATCTATACTCATCAATAACATAATTAAGCCACTTAATTTCATCAAAATCCAACAATCCTTAAACTTTCTCATGGCTGCCAAATTTAAAGATTTCATTTACTCAAGTTTTTCTTTTAATTTCACACAATTTCTACTTGATTTAGCATGCTTACAAGATTAAAGAAAAAAAAGAAATTGTTTAGTGCACTAACCCTTTTTGAGCAGAATTTTCCCAAGCAATTCCTTCACTTTCTTGGCTTTTCTTAGCTGCCAAACACTCCTACAAGGTGTGGGGGTAATTTTTATTGAAGAGATCTAGGGTTTTTGGTGCAAGATAAGCAAGGTTTCCAAGCTTGGAAGCTTGAACTATGGTGGAAACCCTCTCCTCTCTCTCTCTACGTTTTGGCTGCCCAAAGGATGAAGATGGGAGTGCAGATTGGTCTTTCATTTTGTCTCTTTTTAATTAGTTTTTTTTATCCCTTTTAATTAGTTTGTCAAGTTGTGATTGGGTGGGGGCATGTTAATGACATCATGTGATGTCATAATTCCCAATTTCTTTCATTTTTCTTTTCTTTTCTTTTCCACTCATTTTCAATTCAATTTTTAACAATATTTATTCATATTTTAGATCATAATAATTATTTACTTAACTGGACAAGTCAGTCAAAAATCATCTCTGAAGGCGAAATGACCAAAATGCCCTCCGTTTCGCTTAACAGGCCAAAATTGTCTGTACCGATTGAAAAATTTTTCTAAGCCTTTTCTTGGCATTCTAATGCCATAGAAACCTCAATGACTCTTCTCTGAAGTACCAAAAATTATTTTATGAATTTTCTCCCTGGTCTAGGGCTCCTAGTTGCGAGAACTGCAACTTCTCACTAAGTTACCCATCGCTAGGGCAACGACTCATTTAACTTGGTTGTATTTTATTTCTAAAATTTTCCCTTAATTTTTCTTATACTTATTTGAGTTATTTATGACTCCTCACTCTAGTCTAAATATTTTTCCAGATGTTCTAGCTGTCCAGATCGACACCGGTCCCCAGAACAGTAGAATGTGCGGAATTGCTACAGTGAGGGTGTTACAATTCTTCCCCTCTAACAAAAATTTCGTCCTCGAAATTTACTGGGTGTAGGTATCTGAGATAATTTCTTTACCTTTCTATTGCTCCCTCTGTGTACTTCTTTTATATATATATATATATATATATATATATATATATATATATATATATATATATATATATATATATATATATATATATATATATATATGGTACTATTTAGTCTTTTTGAATCTATCATTATACACTTAGGCATATTAGAAGGGAATGAAACTTTACCTCAAATTCACATTTGGGGCTTCTTGCTCGTCTCCAGTTTGGGTGACATTTGGAAGTGGTGTTACTGTTGTACTTGGTCCTTCCACGACCTCTGTTTGGGTCCTTGGTAAATTCCTCTTAGGAAAATCTTTCAGACGATGGTCTATGGCCCCACATCTATAACAGGCTCTAGTCAATCCCCTACATTTACCTTTATGCCACTTGTTACAATGACCACATTTTCTTACTAGTCCTGGTGCACTCACTACTCATGTTTCTGCTTGATCTCTTCTGTGTATAGGCCTGGGTCTAGATCTCCTACTTTGATTAGATGTCTGAATTAACTGTTCTCTCGGCCTCTTATTACTAGATTGTCCAAATTTCCTCTTTTGCTGATCACCACTCCTCTTTTGTTTCTCTTCATGAACACAGCTAATATATTTCTTTCTGAACTCTATCAGAAAGAATTCCCAAGTTACATCGGCTGGTGGCACTACCTTGGTTACAACATCCCACCACCGATATGCAGCTTCTTGTAACAATGAAATTGCACACTCCAAACTCTATTCTGGTGTGCAATGGAGCTGCTGCAGGACTCTTTCAGTCCTTTCTAACCAATACTCAGCCGCTGAAGAATCATCTTCCTTTCTACCATTGAAATCTATAGCTCCATACTTCCTAATTTTTCCTAGAGGTGATTTTCGTTGAGGCGGTGGTGGAATTACCCCAGTCATCTGTCGAAAGAATTCAGTCATATGCTCAAACAAGGCCGGTTGGGGTTGTACAGGCACCTCTTGCACTGATGAAGCAGGATCTCCCCGATTTCCAATATCACTCCCAGTCAGGATACGACTTACTACTTCTTCTTCTACTGCCCTCTGCGATTCTGAGTCCATACCTTAACCTAAAATAACAAAGAAGACAAATCTGCATTAGTGTCACCTCAACTCATATGAATGCAATGCAGGTTATGCACACTATCTCATTCTATCTATCTATGCCTAGGAACGCCTAAACTGTGCTCTGATACCAATAAATGTAACACCCCTCACTCGACTACAGTGTTGCTGAGCAAAGTGTGCTACATTCGGTGTCGGAGCACCCTATCTTATCTTACTTTATTATTTTAGTAATTTTGAATTCGTTTAATTTAATATCAATTATTTTTCTATGGAGAAACTAGCGGAGTTTCCCTTATTTTATTTCTATTTGGCGTATTTCATTATTCACCTGCTTGAAAATTCAATAATATTTTCACAATAAAATCTTATCCATACTAATCATAATTATCTCATCAATTCGAATATCCTCTGTATAATTCAATTTTATATTCATTTCCATTCATTCTCAACTCATATATGATAATTTTCAATCATCATTAATTTATATGATATACAATTTAATTACATATGAAATAATCAATTTATAAATTTACATCACATTAATATTACTTAAGAATTCTTAATTTACATTACAACATATGAATTACAACATACAAAATATTTATAGCATACAAAATACATAAAGTGATATACATGAGACCTAGTTACATGCATTGCTGAGGAGGTGACAACCTTTGACACTCTGCAGATCTGGACTCTCAAAATTTCCAGTCAAACGTCCATTGGGTTCTAGCTTTAGTACCTGCGCGAGGAAACAATTCCATCGCGCTAAGCATTGCTGCTTAGTGGTGCAATAATATAACAAGGAAATAATATACAAATAAAGATAGAAATAAAATATAATTCAAATAATTAAGATCTATTTATACTTCACATGCGGTTTCTAAAATTTAATATTTTTTATCCTAATTTAGTCTTCTTTGGAAATGTTTATTTCGCCAATGTACAGTAATAATGTGCAAAGAAAAAATGATCTAAAAATAATAAATTTATGCTTATATTATTATATAAGTCACATTTGCAATATTTATTTATGTTATAATTTTCTTGCTAATCTTTTAGCATTTTCTCAATACTTGCTAAGTTGTCTCAGATTATCTCATAATTAGTAAATTTTAATATCGGTCCAGTTAATTTCGATTCTTTCTAATAAATAACTATTTTAATTTATTTTAGGTCATCTTACTCATTTATTTTATTTAATTTCTAATATTTTTAATCGCTAATATTCTTAACTTATTTCAATAAATTTCACTGCCCAAGTAACCTATGACAGACTGACTAAACTAGATAATGGGTCGTTGGCACTGGACACTGCGGTGCCTCGGGCCGTCATATCATGGGACGCAAAACGTCAACCGTGTATGCAGTCAGTATGGCTAAAAAGCCATGATAACACAGAATCGGGCATAAAAGCCATGAATGTTGGCGTAATGCCATGAATGCAGGCATAAAGCCATGAGTACGGGCACAAAGCCATAATTACAGGCATAAAGCCTTTCGCAGTACTGCTAAAACAATACCCTATTGGCATGCCAATCTATCCAATCTGACACACGTGTCTAGGCAATACAAAGGCACATAATATCATTAAATATTAATATATTGTGTTTTATGACTTCATTATTTCATGATATATTTCAATTATAATTCATACATTCATTTGATCATTTATATGATCACAATTCACATCAATTATCCTTTTATACCATTGTACTTAAAATACTTCTCCTTTCTACAATAATGAGAACTAATGTCTCATTCACACATTAATATGGTTCATTTATTCATTCATTATGTTATTCATATTGATCACAATTCTAAACAATGGTTCACATGTACTATTATATTCAAAACATTTTTCCTTTCTCATTTATACATTCAAGAATCTACTTATGTAATTACAAATTTTATATTTCAAGTTGAGTTACTAATATTTTATGAATTCCATTTGTGATGAGCATATAAGCCCTAACTATCTATTTACATCAATTAGGTGACTTATTTTTCATGTTTCAAGTAATCCATGAACATTTCATGGATTTCAAATTTATGGTCTTAATTTCCTTTTAACAATTTTGACTAGGATGCATAGTCCACATTTGTCATACAATTCTAAGCATTTAAGCTTAGAATTGGTTCTAGGTCTTCATTTTAATTTACTAATCATTTTGATTACTATTCACCTTACAAGTCAACCAAAATGTTAACTTTTTCATACTTAATGGATATATTAATTCTAATTACACCAAGATCCCACATTTTGAGTTTTACATTTGCTAGTATTAATTGCCAATTGCAATTTAAAGTCCCCTAGATGCATTTCTAAATTTTCAGTTTTTATTACCTAAGTTTACTGTTCCATTGGACAATTTTAGAGTGGAAACTGGGCTAACCTTTCTTCACCAAAGTTGTTCCTTATTGTGTCTTCTTTAATTCACTTTTTGAATCACTCCATTTGGAGTTTTGTAGCTCAATTTATGGTCATTTTACCATAACTGGCCGGATTGACCTGTACCCAGATTTTCTGGGCAATTTGGTTCTGCCAGATTTGGTGACCTAAGTTTGGTTGGCAATTTGACTAGGTTATGATCAGAATTTGGATTTGTGTTCTTCATGAAAGTTTTAGGTCTATGTCTCATCTTTTTTCTGGTAAAATTTCAGGTCTATTGGACCTTTCTAAACTGAGTTATGACCAAATGACTAAACACTGTTCATTTGGTCATTTTGCCCAAGCAGACTACAGGTCACCCGGATTAGGGCAATTTTTAGGTCAACTTGGTTTGGTTTTCTGGGCAGGCTTTCTTCACCAAAGTTGTGCCATTATGTGTCTAGTTTCATTTCCAATTAGCCTTGCACCAATTGAACCTTTACAATTTAAGTTATTGCTGCCCAAACCTGCTGGACTCATGCCTAGTCCTGCAGGTCACCAAGGGCAGCCACACCACACTCAAATCCCACTACACAATTCACTTCATTTTTTATTTAAGCAGAACCAAATGGTCACTAATTGACCATTAAAACTTAATTTCACCATTGCATGATCAAAGTCTCAATTTCATGCTCAAACCCTAACTCCAATTTCCAATTCATGGCATACACACACCAAACTCATACCAAATCACTTTATCCATCATCTATACTCATCAATAACATAATTAAGCCACTTAATTTCATCAAAAACCAACAATCCTTAAACTTTCTCATGGCTGCAAAATTTAAAGATTTCATTTACTCAAGTTTTTCTTTTAATTTCACACAATTTCTACTTGATTTAGCATGCTTACAAGATTAAAGAAAAAAAAAAGAAATTGTTTAGTGCACTAACCCTTTTTGAGCAGAATTTTCCCAAGAAATTCCTTCACTTTCTTGGCTTTTCTTGGCTGCCAAACACTCCTACAAGGTGTGGGGGTAATTTTTATTGAAGGGATCTAGGGTTTTTGGTGCAAGATAAGCAAGGTTTCCAAGCTTGGAAGCTTGAACTATGGTGGAAACCCTCTCCTCTCTCTCTCTACGTTTTGGCTGCCCAAAGGATGAAGATGGGAGTGCAGATTGGTCTTTTATTTTGTCTCTTTTTAATTAGTTTTTTATCCCTTTTAATTAGTTTGTCAAGTTGTGATTGGGTGGGGGCATGTTAATGACATCATGTGATGTCATAATTCCCAATTTCTTTCATTTTTCTTTTCTTTTCTTTTCCACTCATTTTCAATTCAATTTTTAACAATATTTATTCATATTTTAGATCATAATAATTATTTACTTAACTGGACAAGTCGGTCAAAAATCGTCTCTGAAGGCGAAATGATCAAAATGCCCTCCATTTGGCTTAACGGGCCAAAATTGTCTGTACCAATTGAAAACTTTTTCTAAGCCTTTTCTTGGCATTCTAATGCCATAGAAACCTCAATGACTTTTCTCCCTGGTCTAGGGCTCTTAGTTGCGAGAACCGCAACTTCTCACTAGGTTACCCATCGCTAGGGCACTGGCTCATTTAACTTGGTTGTATTTTATTTCTAAAATTTTTCCTTAATTTTTCTTATACTTATTTGAGTTATTTATGACTCCTCACTCTAGTCTAAATATTTTTCCAGACGTTCTAGCTGTCCAGACCGACACCGATCGCCAGAACAGTAGAATGTGCGGAATTGCTACAGTGAGAGTGTTACACTTCATGCTTGATATGACCAATGTATACTGAATAGACATATGGATGTCTAACTAGTATACTCCCATGTATCCAATTTTTATAATCTGTTATAGGTTTCTTGGGCATTGATAATGATTAATTAAGACTGAATATACAATAAGTAAATAGAAAAAATCCAGATAAATTCAATTGTTTCCAAAGTGAAATAAAAATGTAAACGACCTAGATATTATGAATTTAATATAGAATTATTATTATTATTATTAATTATTTAGCTATTATTATTTTAAATTATGCACCACTAAGTGTTATGCTTAGTGCGTTGATTTTTCCATCGCGTAGGTACTGGAGACCAATCCCAGCAGTCGCAGCAATAGCAACAGTAGTGCTCATACAGAGGCCGATCAGATTTGCCAGTATCTACTAGTCGCCTCGACAGTCGTAATTTTATTGGTAGGGCCCATGTATGTCTAGATTTTGTCTTTTTATTTATTGTACATAAGCACATGATATATTTCATTTTGGATTGTAATTAAATTTTGAGATTGTACATAAACTTGCAAATTATTGTTTGTGAATTCTTATATGAATGCAATAGACGTACCCTTTTGAGATCTCATAAATAATTATAAATAATATGATACAATAGAATATGATATAGAAAAATGTGAAATGAATATGAACATGTTAATAGGTAATTAGTGAAACCCACCAGATGCTAACAAAAAAAAAAAAAAAAAAAAAAAAAAAAAAAAAAAATTGTACACCTGGATTACCTGTTTTAAAATGATATCAAAAATTTACAATGGACATGATAAGAAAAGATAGGGTGCTCTGGCACCGAATGTGGCACTTCTTGCTCGACTATATAGGAGATGGGTAAGGAGCATCATAGGAGTTCGGATCTGCAGAAATGTCCAAGGTGTCACCTCTTCAGTAATGCATGTAGATAGGGCCCATATAGGTCATATTAATATATTTTGTACATTATAAATGTAACACCCCTCACCCGACTACAATGTAGCCGACCAAGGCGAGCTACATTCGGTGCCGGAGCACCCTAACTTATCTTACTTTATTTCATTAAAAATTTTGTTCTCGTTATATTTAATATCGATTATTATTTTATGGAGAAACTAACGGAATTTCCCCTATTTTATTATCATTTGACGTGTTTTACTATTCACTTGTTTGAAAATTTCAGTAATATTTTACAATAAAAATCTCATTAATTATTCTCATAACCATCTCATTATTCATATCTCATTCATATATCTTAATTACATATTCATTTCCATGCATTTTCATTCATGCACAATTTATATATATAAATTCTCAAGTTTCATTAATTTACATGATTTACAGACTGATTACATAAATTCATAATTTACATAATCTACAAATTAAATTACAGTTCCATAATCTATATTTCAACATATAATTCAAAGTTTACATTACAAATAATAACTAATTATAACGTACAAAATACATAATATGATCTATATGGGCCCTATCTACATGCATTGCTGAGGAGGTGACAACCTTGAACACTCTACAGATCAGAACTCCAAAATCTCTGTTTGGTATTCGCTAGGCTTTAACTTCAATACCTGCGTGAGGAAACAAATCCATCGCGCTAAATATTGCTGCTTAGTAGTGCAATAATATAACAAGGAAATAATATAACAAGTAAAAATAATTAGAGCATATTTTCTACACTCAAGAATTTTATTGGGTTCATATGAAATTTTCCATACAATATATATTTCGTCATTTATGTTGCTCTCTAGAGTTACTTCTTTTATAAGTTTACAATAATCATTTATATAATGTACAAATAAATGTAAAATTTATACTTATACTTATATTCTTATAAAAATCACATTTATAATGTTATTTAAGTTATAACTCTTCTACTAGTCTTTTTATCACTTTCTTGATACTTTCTAAGTTGTTTACAATCATTTAGTAATATTTAGAATTTTTAGAACTAGTTTAATTTACTTCAGATCATTCTAAGGAACAAATATTTGGAGCTAATCTAATTTATTTCAGAACTTCTTCTCATTTATTTACTTTCTAGCATTTTTAATTGCTAATATTCATAACTTATTTTAATAAATTAGACTGCCCAAGTAACCTATGATAGGGTGAATAAACTGGATAACGGGTCGTTGGTACTGGACACCGCGGTGCCTCGGGCCGTCATACCATGGGACACAGAACGTTAACCACGTATGGCATATGATATCATTAAATATTAATATATTATATTTTATGACTTCATTATTTCATAATAATTTTCAATTATAATGTGTACATTCATTTTGTCATATATATGATCACAATTCACATCAATTATCCTTTTATATCATTGTACTCAAAGTATTTTTCCTTTCTACAATAATGAGAACTAATGTCTCATTTATACATTAATATGGTTCATTTCTTCATTCATTATGTTATTCATATTGATCACAATTCAAAACAATGGTTCACATTTACCATTGTATTCAAAACATTTTTCCTTTCTCATTCATACATTCAAAAATCTACTTATGTAATTACAAATTTTATATTTCAAGTTGAATTACTAACATTTTATGAATTCTATTTGTGATGGGCATATAAGCCCTAACTATCTATTTACATCAATTAGATGACTTACTTTTTATATTTCAAGCAATCTATGAACATTTCATGGATTTCAAATTTATTGCCTTAATTTCCTTTTAACAATTTTGACTAGGATGCATAGTTCATATTTGTCATACAATTCTAAGCATTTAAGCTTAGAATTAGTTCTAGGTCTTTATCTTAGTTCGCTAATCATTTTGATTACTATTTACCTTACTAGTCAACCAAAATGTTGACTTTTTCATACTTAATGGATAGGTTAATTCTAATTACACCAAGATCCCACATTTTGAGTTTTACATTTGCTAGTATTAATTGCCAATTGCAATTTAAAGTCCCCTAGATGCATTTCTAAATTTTCAGTTTTGATTACCTAAGTTTACTGTTCCATTGGACAATTTTATAGCCGAAACTGGGCTAACTTTTCTTCATCAAAGTTGTTCCTAATTGTGTCTTCTTTGATTCCCTTTTTGAATCACTCATTTTGGAGTTTTGTAGCTCAAGTTAGGGTCATTTTACCATAACTGGCCGGAGTGACCTGTACCCAAAATTTCTGGGCAATTTGGTTTTGCCAGATTTAGTGACATAAGTTTGGTTGGAAATTTGACTAGGTTATGGTCAGAATTTGGATTTATGTTCTTCATGAAAGTTGTAGGACTATGTCTCAGCTTTCTACTGGTAAAATTTCAGATCAATTAAACTTTTCTACACTGAGTTATGACTAAATGAATGAACACTATTTATTTGGTCATTTTGCCTAGGCAGAATGTAAGTTACCTAGATTAGGGCAATTTTTAGGTCAACTTTGTTTGGTTTTCTGAGCAAGGTTATGGTCAGAATTTGGATTTATTTTCTTCATGAAAGTTGTAGGACTATGTCTCAGCTTTCTACTGGTAAAATTTCAGATCAATTAAACTTTTCTACACTGAGTTATGACTAAATGAATGAACACTATTTATTTGGTCATTTTGCCTAGGCAGAATGTAAGTTACCCAGATTAGGGCAATTTTTAGGTCAACTTTGTTTGGTTTTCTGAGCAAGGTTTCTTCACCAAAGTTGTGCCATTATGTGTCTAGTTTCATGTCTAATTTTCCTTGCACCAATTGAACCTATACTGCTCCATTTATGGCTGCCCAAACCTACTGGACTCACAACTAGTCCTACAGGTCACCAAGGGCAGCATGCCTAAACTCAACTCCATTATCCTTACTCACTTCAATTCCTCCTCACACACATTCAAATGGTCACTAATTGACCATTACAATGTTAATATACCATTGCATGAGCAAACCCTAACTTCATGCCTCAAACCCTAGTTTTCAAATATCCATTCATGCACATACATCAATTAAACATACGAATTCATTATCACTCTACATATACACTTCAAACACCACCTCTAATCCACTTTAATCCATCAAAATAATCATAACTACTTCCCCCCATACAGCTTCCAAAATTTGTAGAGGCCCAAACATGCTCATATTTATTCAACTTTCTCAATTTCCTAGCATAAATAATTTTACTAGTACAAAATCTAAAGAAAAAGAGAAGAAATAAGCACTAACCCTTGTGTAAGCAGAATTTTCTCTCATCCAATCTTAAATTTTCCTTCACTTTCTTGGCTTTTCTTGGTAGCCAAACACTTTCAAGAGGTGTAGACAAGTTTTAATGAAAGATGCTTAGGGTTTAGTAGTGAGAATTCATGGGAAATGGAAGAAAGAGATGAAACAATACTCATGGAGGTTGAGAGAAAAGTGTGCCGGCTGAATGGGGAAGATGAGTGCAAAATTGTTTTTCATTTTGTCTCATTTTTATTTAGTTTTTATCCATTTTAAGAGGCTTGTCAAGTTGTGATTGGGTGGAAAGTGTTTAATGACATCATATGATGTTATAATTCCTAATTTCTTTCATTTTTCTTTCCTTTTCTTTTCTACTCATTTCCAATTCAATTTTTAGCAATATTTATTCATATTTTATATCATAATAATTATTTACTTAACTGGACAAGTCAGCCAAAAATCATCTCTGAAGACGAAATGACCAAAATGCCCTCCGTTTGGCTTAACAGACTAAAATTGTCTCTACCAATTGAAAAAAATTTTTAAACATTTTCTTGCATTCTAATTCCATAGAACCCTCAATGAGTCTTCTCTGGAGTCTCAAAAATTATTTTATGAATTTTCTCCTGGGTCTAGGGCTCCTAGTTGCGAAGACCGCAACTTCCCACTGGGTTACCCATTGCTAGAGCACCGGCTCATTTAACTTAGTTGTATTTTATTTCTTAAATTTTTCCTAAATTTTTCTTATTAATATTTGAGTTAATTATGATTTCTCACTTTAGTTTAAATATTTTTCCAAATATTCTAACTGTTCGGACCGACACCAGTCATCGAAACAGTAGAATGTACGGAATTGCTACAGTGAGAGTGTTACAATTCTTCCCCTCTAACAAAAATTTTGTCCTCGAAATTTACCAGACATAAGTAATCGATGAACTGCTACCTCCTTACTTCTACACCTTTCCATGTTATCATACTTCACTTTCTCCTTAGTCTCAATCCTATCCTCAAACAGTTCTGTACTCATCCTTTTTCATCTTAAATACAGTCTCCTTCTCATCTCCATTTGCTATCTCATTGTCTCTTCACTCTCTTATTCCATGCCTTAACAAAAAATAAACGGGAAATACATATCTGCAATAGTGTCACCTCGACTCTTATGAATGCAATGCATGATATGCAGTCTATTTAGGTCCTGAAACACCTAAACCGCGCTCTGATACCAATAAATGTAACACCCCTCACCCGACTATAATGTAGCCGAGCAAGGCATCCTACATTCGGTGTCGGAGCACCCTAACTTATCTTACTTTATTTCTTTAAAAATTTTGTTCTCGTTATATTTAATATCAATTATTTTTCGACGAAGAAACTAACGGAGTTTCCCCTATTTTATTATCGTTTGATGTGTTTTACTATTCACCTGTTTGAAAATTTCAATAATATTTTACAATAAAAATCTCATCAATTATTCTCATAACCATCTCATAATTCACATCTCATTCATATATTTCAATTACATATTCATTTTCATGCATTTCCATTCATGCACAATTTATATATATAAATTCTCAAGTTTCATTAATTTACATGATTTACAGACTGATTACATAAATTCAAAATTTACATGATCTACAAATTAAATTACAGTTCCACAATCTATATTTCAACATATAATTCAAAGTTTACATTATAAATAATAACTAATTATAATGTACAAAATACATGATATGATCTATATGGGCCCTATCTACATGCATTGCTGAGGAGGTGACAACCATGAACACTCTGCAGATCAGAACTCCAAAATCTCTATTTGGTATTCGCTGGGTTTTAACTTCAGTACCTGCATGAGGAAACAAATCCATCGCGCTAAGCATTGCTGCTTAGTGGTGCAATAATATAACAAGGAAATAATATAACAAGTAAAAATAATTAGAGCATATTTTCTATACTCAAGAATTTTACTGGGTTCATATGAAATTTTCCATACAATATATATTTCGTCATTTATGCTGCTCTCTATAGTCACTTCTTTCATAAGTTTACAATAATCATTTATATAATGTACAAATAAATCTAAAATTTATACTTATACTTATATTCTTATGAAAATCTCATTTGTAATGTTATTTAAGATAATTCTTCTACTAGTCTTTTTATCACTTCCTTGATACTTTCTAAGTTTTTTACAATCATTTCGTAATATTTAGAATTTTTAAAACTAATTTATTTACTTCAGATCATTCTAAGGAACAAATTTTTAGAGCTAATCTAATTTATTTCAGAACTTCTTCTCATTTATTTACTTTCTAGCATTTTTAATTACTAATATTCATAACTTATTTTAATAAATTAGACTGCTCAAGTAACCTACGATAGAGTGACTAAACTGGATAATGGGTTGTTGGCACTGGACACCGTGGTACCTCAGGCCGTCATACCATGGGACGCAGAACGTCAACCACGTATGCAGTCAGTATGGCTAAAAAGCCATGATAACACATAATCGGGCATTAAGCCATGAGTGCGGGCATAAAGCCATGAATGCGGGCATAAAGCCATGAATACAGGCATAAAGCCTTTCACAGTACTGCTAAAACAATACTCTATTGGCATGCCAAACTATTCAATCTGACACACATGTCTAGGCAATACAATGGCATATAATATCATTAAATATTAATATATTATATTTTATGACTTCATTATTTCATAATAATTTTCAATTATAATGTATACATTCATTTGGTCATATATATGATAACAATTCATATCAATTATCCTTTTATATCATTGTACTCAAAGTATTTTTCCTTTCTACAATAATGAGAACTAATGTCTCATTTATACATTAATATGGTTTATTTATTCATTCATTATGTTATTCATATTGATCACAATTCAAAACAATGGTTCACATGTACCATTGTATTCAAAACATTTTTCCTTTCTCATTTATACATTCAAAAATCTATTTATGTAATTACGAATTTTATATTTCAAGTTGAATTACTAATATTTTATGAATTCTATTTGTGATGGGCATATAAGCCCTAACTATCTATTCACATCAATTAGGTGACTTACTTTTCATGTTTCAAGCAATCCATGAACATTTCATAGATTTCAAATTTATTGTCTTAATTTCCCTTTAACAATTTTGACTAGGATGCATAGTCCATATTTGTCATACAATTCTAAGCATTTAAGCTTAGAATTAGTTCTAGGTCTTCATCTTAGTTATACTATTCACCTTACTAGTCAACCAAAATGTTGACTTTTTCATACTTAATGGATAGGCTAATTCTAATTACACCAAGATCCCACATTTTGAGTTTTACATTTGCTAGTATTAATTGCCAATTGCAATTTAAAGTCCCCTAAATGCATTTCTAAATTTTAAGTTTTGATTACCTAAGTTTACTGTTCCATTGAACAATTTTACAATGAAAACTGGGCTAACTTTTCTTCATCAAAGTTATTCCTTATTGTGTCTTCTTTAATTCCCATTTTGAATCACTCCATTTGGAGTTTTGTAGCTCAAGTTATTGTAATTTTACCATAACTGACCGGAGTGACCTGTACCCAGAATTTCTGGGTAATTTGGTTCTGCCAAATTTGGTGACCTAAGTTTGGTTGGAAATTTAACTAGGTTATGGTCAGAATTTGGATTTGTGTTCTTCATGAAAGTTGTAGGGCTATGTCTCAGCTCTTTGCTGGTAAAATTTCAGATCAATTAAACTTTTCTACATTGAGTTATGAATAAATGAATGAACACTATTTATTTGGTCATTTTGCCCAAGCAGAATGTAAGTTACCCAGATTAGGGCAATTTTTAGGTCAGCTTGGTTTGGTTTTCTGGGCAAGATTTCTTCACCAAAGTTGTGCCATTATATGTCTAGTTTCATGTCCAATTGGCCTTGCACCAATTGAACCTATACAACTCCATTTATGACTACCCAAACCTGCTGGACTCACAACCAGTCCTGCAGGTCACCAAGGGTAGCATGCCTAAACTCAACTCCATTATCCTTTCTCAATTCAATTCCTCCTCACACACATTCAAATGGTCACTAATTGACCATTATAATGTTAATATACCATTACATGAGCAAACCCTAACTTCATGCCTCAAACCCTAGTTTTCAAATGTCCATTCATGTACATACATCAATTAAAAATATTAATTTATTATCACTCTACATATACGCTTCAAACACCACCTCTAATCCACTTTAATCCATCAAAATAATCATAACTACTTCCCCCCATACAGCAACCAAAATTTTTAGAGGCCCAAACATGCTCATATTTATTCAACTTTCTCAATTTCCGAGCATTAATAATGTTACTAGCACAAAATCTAAAAAAAAAGAGAAGAAATAGGCACTAACCCTTGTGTGAGCAGAATTTTCCCTCATCCAATCTTAAATTTTCCTTCACTTTCTTGGATTTTCTTGGCAGCCAAACACTTTTTCAAGAGGTGTAGACAAGTTTTAATGAAAGATGCTTAGGGTTTAGTAGTGAGAATTCATGGGAAATGGAAGAAAGAGATGAAACAACACTTATGGAGGTTGAGAGAAAAGTGTGCCGGCTGAATGGGGAAGATGAGTGCAAAATTTTTTTTTCATTTTATCTCATTTTTTTTTAGTTTTTATCCGTTTTAAGAGGCTTGTCGAGTTGTGATTGGGTGGAGAGTGTTTAATGACATCATATGATGTCATAATTCCTAATTTCTTTCATTTTTCTTTCCTTTTCTTTTCTACTCATTTCCAATTCAATTTTTAGCAATATTTATTCATATTTTAGATCATAATAATTATTTATTTAACTGGACAAGTTGGCCAAAAATCATCTCTGAAGACTAAATGACCAAAATGCCCTCCGTTTGGCTTAACAGACTAAAATTGTCTGTACCAATTGAAAATTTTTTCTAAACATTTTATTGACATTCTAATGCCATAGAACCCTCAATGACTCTTCTCTGGAGTCCCAAAAATTATTTTATGAATTTTCTCCTGGGTCTAGGGCTCCTAGTTGTGAGGATTGCAACTTCCCACTAGGTTACCCATCGCTAGAGCACCGGCTCATTTAACTTGGTTGTATTTTATTTCTAAAATTTTTTCTAAATTTTTCTTATTAATATTTGAGTTATGGTTCCTTACTTTAGTTTAAATATTTTTCTAAACGTTTTAGCTGTCCGGACCGACACCGGTCACCGGAACAGTAGAATGTACGAAATTGCTACAGTGAGGGTGTTACAATAAATATTTATTATGTTGTAATGTAAATTATAAAATTGTATTTAAGATGTATATGATGTAAATTAATAAATTGGCTATTTCATATGTAATGAGAGTTGTAAGCTGTTATAAATCAAAATGGATGAAATTCTTGAAATTGTGATGAAAAATATGAATTGAAATTTGTGAGATGATATTTGAAATTATGGAAATGATGATGTTGAGAAATGATATCTGGGATAATGAGTTGAAATTATTTGGTTATGCTGAACATGGATGAAATTATTATTGGAAAATATTATTGAAATTTTTAAACAGGTGAATAGTGAAACACGCCAAACGGCAATAGAATAAGAGAAACTCCGTTAGTTTCTCCTTTGAATATAATTGATTTTAAAATATAATGAGATAAAATTTATTAAAGGAATAAAGTAAGATAAGATAAGGTGCTCTGGTACCGAATGTGGCACACCTTGCTCGGCTACACTGTAAACGGGTAAGGGGTGTTAAAATACAGATTGGCATGGCCTCCAGAGCTAGAAAGGATTCACAATGTTTTCTATGTATCTATGTTGAGGAGGTATAGATTAGACCCCTCTCACATTTTGCCAGTAGAGGAGATTGGGGTGAATCCAAACCTCACTTATGAGGAAAAGCCCATAAAGATCTTGGTATATGAGGTGAAGCAGCTAAGGAACAAGTAGATACCTTTAGTGAAAGTGCTGTGGAACCATCATTCAGGCTTGGAGACTACTTGGGAGCGCGAGGAGGACATGAGGAGGCAACACCCATAACTATTCAGAGACTAATACCAGGTAAAATTTTGGAACGAAATTTTTTTTAAGTGGGGGAGAATTATAACACGCCCATACTAAGTGGTCAATACATTCTGCTGTTTTGGTGATTAGTATCTGTTTGGACAGTCAAGATGTTTAGAACCATATGTAAGTCATCTAGAAAATCCATAAATAAAAATTAATAGAAATCACATGAAGGTGAAATAGAAATAAGAAAAACAAAGCCTAATCAATTAAATGAGTCGAGGTCCCCGCGATGGGTGACCAACCCGTGAAGTGACTGCGAGCTTAATTGTTACCCTAAATTCTTGTTGGACCCCAAGACACCCTGAGCCAAGGGATAATTGCGAAACTATTGGGAACTAGAAAACCATAGAAAAGAAAAAAGAACAAGCACAAATAAGTGAATCAAAACTCAAAGAGTTACCAAGCACTATTAGAAAATGGATTAAAACCGATGAAGGGCATTTTGGTTAATTCACTCTTAGAGGAGACTTTTGACCTAAATGTCCATTAAAATGTGTGAAATTAAATATTGAGAAAGATATTAAAAATTTGAAGGTGTAGGGAAAGAAAGAAAATGAAAGAAATAGAAAATTCAAAAAATTAATTACTTTAATGACATAAGCAAGACATCACTATGAGATAATTAAAAATTTTAATTTCTATTTATTAAATTATGGTATAATTACAACATAAATAAGACCAAAGATTAAAAGAAGAAAAAATTATCTTCTTCAACCAAAGTGTCCGGCTCCCTCATCTTCTCCCTCTCTCTCACCATTCCACCATTGTTACACTATTAGAGCTTGAAACACTCACCTTTTTCCTCATGATTTTTATAGTCCATTACTTAAAAACTTCTAATTAAACCTTGAATTGAAGAATTGGAGGAAGAAACTCAAGAAAATCTAGAAGGAAATTGAAGTTGGAAAATCATCAATTTGAGGTAAATTCTCTTTCTAGTTCAAAATTAATTATAAATGCATGACATTGAGTTGAATATGGATAAATCATATGAAAAAGCATGAAAATCATGCATAAATCTTAAGGGAGCATTTTTAGCTAGCCTAGGGTATATTAGGATTTGATGATACTTGATTGAATAGAACATGAAATTGAACCTAAATGAAGTTGTATGGGTGATTAGTGAAGTGAAATTTACATGAATTGGCATGAATTGTGAAATTGGGAGAATTAGGGTTTATGGAAATTAGGTTTTTGCGGCATGTTGACCAATTGAGACTTATAAGACCTAATTATGGTCATTTGGAAAACTTTGGTTAGGAAATGATGTTGAATTGAGGGTAGGAAATGATGAATTGGTAGTGTGCCCTAAGTTGGAATTCTGGACAACTTTGAGTCTAGTCCACTTAGGTGGTTATAAGTTGAATTGTATGGCTTCAATTGGTGTAAGGCTAATTGGAGGTAAAACTTAAGACCTAAAGCCACATTTTTCATGTTGAGACCCTGCCCAGAAACTGAACCTATCATGACCTAAAATTTGCTTGAATCTAGGTAACCATATGCTGGACCTAGAAAAATGACCATATGAATAGTAGATGTTCAAATGGCCATAACTTACTCTAGGAAGGTTAGAATGAATTGATTCTTGAACCATTGGAAAGGTTAGACATAGGAGCACACTTCTCATGAAGAAAATAGAGCCCAAATCTGACTCTAATCCAACCAATTTGCTAGGATAAATTAGGTGAACAATTCTGACCAGAACCAAAACTGACCTGAAATCCTAGACAAATGGCCATCTGACCAGTTTTGGCAAAAATGCCATAACTTGGTCCACAAAACTGCAAATGCAGTGAATCCAAAGCCAAAATCTTTATAAGACCTAGAAATACAATTTTGGTGTTTTGCCCCAATGGAACTTGGACAAATTGCTAGGACAATTCAGCCATCCAAACCCTGAAATTGAACAAAATAGTCACTTGACCTCAAAATAGTCTTCAAATCATATCTCCCACTAGGAAACTCTAATTGGGATGAGTCAAACTATTGTGGAAACCTAAGATACAGGGCTACAACTTTGATTTAGAAACCTTACCAAAATTCTGAGGATAAGGACCTCAAATATGAAATACAATACACTGACCTGAACCTGAGATCTTGATGCACAGGGTTTATGAGTCCAGGTCAGTTACATTGCCATAACTCACCATACATAACTTTAAAATTTATGATTTTGAACCTGTGTGACCAAGACACATAAGGGAACAACTCATATGAAGAACATTAGGCTAAAACATGATTGTAACTGGTCCAGTTGGCTAGACAATGTGAGGTTCCAGAATCTGCCATGTTCTGAAACAGTAAAAGGTTAGTGAACCAATAGTTAGTTAATTAACCATAACTAGAGCAACAAACTCCAAATGGAGTGATTCAAATTGAAAAATAAAACTAAGACATAGAGGTACAATTTTTATGAAGAATACCTCATTAAATTATCATCAGAACTAAGTTGAAATTGGGTTCAAAAGTCGAAGCATAAATCTGTCCAGAACCCAAACTCTTCAAAATTGCTTAAGTAACTTTGGTATTCATTAGGCATTTAATTAATTGATTATTAGTGGTAGTTAAATTGAGTATTGAGACATCTCTATTATATATTTTCAGTGGAAAAGTAACCTCCTAAGGAGAGGACAAATTGAACTAGGAAAGAGGAGTATAAAGAGGCTTGTGCACAATAACCATTATCTTTTTGTTTTTCAAATTGAAATTGTTTTGAATGAGTTGTGTGAATGGTTTATGACTTTTATTACATTGAAAATCTTAATTGAGAAATTATGTGTTATTAACCCATTTTGGGTAATTATTTTGAATGGAATATTATTGTAAGTTGACAAATGCATTTGATGAATGGAAAATTATTTAAATATGATTGAAACCACATTTGACATGACTATATGTTTTGTGTTCCTCACTAGCTTACCTAGTGAGATTAATTAGACTTATTTTTTATCTCTGGCTGAAGTGTTGAGGTGTGTGCCAGTTGAGAATGAATTGAATGAGTACTCATTTATGTGCTAGCTAGCCCTTGTATTTTCCATTAGCCTTTAGTTATTGGGATAAATTAGATAAGTGTGTCATGTTCTAAACTGTGTGATTTTCATAAAATTTGTGTTTTATGGTTGTTTGGAATAAAATTTTGCTTTTATTAAATAATTCCCTCATTTTAGAAATATGGTAATATTTTATATTTGTTTGACATTATAATTAATTTAGTTTTGATAAATTGTGATTTATATTGATGCTTTCAAATTTTAAGTTGTGCACCACTGAGTATTTGCTCAGCAATAGCTGTTTCATGCTGTCGCAGGTAAGGAAAAGGAAGGAGCTGCAGAATGAGCAGCGTTGATTAGAATAGGACAGAACCTCAGGCATAAATTATAGGTATACCCTTATATTTATTTTGATGTATATATATCTGTATGTGTGTATATATAAGACTTGAACAGTTGTATAAAAATTTTTGTAATGTGATTTTGGTCACTTCAACTAATGTAAATTTTGTAATATCAACTTTGATATCACAATGAATGCAAATATTTAAATTTCTTTTTGAAATTTTGCAAATTATGAAACATATTTTATGATGAAATTATTGAGACTGGAATGAGATGTTTCAATGTTGAATTGAGTTGACATGTGAAATATATATCATAATAAATTGTTTTTCACAGGTTTTGAAGAATTGTTTTCTTAATTTTTAGCCGTTACTCTGCTAAAATTTCTGTAGAATTTTAGAAATACCGAACTAATTAAAATTACAAATTATGGTAAAAACTTCATTTAAAGGCTCTTTAATAATTATTTATCATTACTTTAAACTTTAAAATGATTTGAATTTGTTTAAAATCCCTTGCAATATATTTAATGAGTTATAGATAGGCGAAGTTCGATAATTCATTAGATATATTACGAGATTATGTCATGCCTTATATAGGGATAATGTGTGACAACACCTTATCTTGTCTTACTTTATTCATTATTAATTTTAATGTCATTTTATTATAAAACTCAATATATTTGAGTGGAGAAACAGACAGAGTTTCCCCTATTCTATTAAGTTGTGACTTGTTAATTTAATCACTTGTTTAATATCTCATCAATAATCATATGTTTTCAACTCAATTTCTCATCATCATTCTCTAATTCAAATCATAAAACCATTTCTAATCACATCCATTTCATAATCAATTCATACATGAAATTTACAAATTTATTAATTTCCATCATGTACAAATTAATTACGCAAATTCATAATTTACATTACAACTTAATGGATTAGTACAAAGTACAAAAATATACTAATATGGCTTATGGGCCCTACCAAAATGCACTGCTGGAGTGAGATAACACACTGACACTAGTGTAGATCCAGACTCAAAAATCCCAGTATCCCAATCTGATGTCTACTAGGCTTTATCTCCAGTACCCATGTGAGGAAAAATCCACGTGCTAAGCATAACGCTTAGTGGTGCAATAATACAATGAAGATATAATATACAAATACAAGTAATAATTTCATGGTTGTAGTAATTATAAGGAAAATGTATATTTAATGAAGTATGGATTAGTTTAAAACTAAGTAAGATTTATACTATCAATTCTTTAATACCTTATTGATTTTGAATATCTCTTTTTATTCTTTCCAAAACTTTGGAAACATTTATTTTATTAGGATTTTTCTTTTTCTTTATCTTGATATTCAATTTCCTTACTTCATTTCAACACATATTTAATCTCATTAATACTTTTCAATGCCCAAGTAACCTATAACAGACTGACTGGACTGGATAAGCGAGTATCACTAGCACTGGACACATTTATGGCTCGGGCCGTCATACCATGGGACACATAATGTCAACCAGATATGCAACAGAATGGCTAGAAAGCCTTAGTAATAATAGGGCATAAAGCCACGTACCTCATAATGCAATAGAATGGCTGGAAGCCATGATCAACAGAATGGCATAAAAGCCATAATCACAGAATGGCATAAAGCTATAGGCAGTACTACAAAACAGAACCCTTCTTGGCATGCCAATCCATCCACCACATACACACATGTTTAGGCATACATGGGCAATTAATATTCTTAAGTATTCATAAGTCACATAATTTCATCACATGTTATATTCATGCTTCATAGAAATTTTGTTATAATCATGTTGGGAACATTAGTCCCAAATACATATTCCCATCAAATTCATGTTTATTGAGCTATTGGTATTAATTACCAATCATATTTCAAGTCATTTTTGGAGTACATCATAGTTTCCAGAATTTCAATATTGAATTTACTCTTATATTAGGCCAAGCTACAGTAGTAATTTGACCACACTTTCTTCATGAAAGTTGTTCCTTATTGTCTTAGCTTTCTTTTCCTTTTTGAATCATACAATTTGAAGTTGTGTAGCTATAGTTATGGTTAATTTACTAAGTACTAGTCCAATGACCAATACTGTCCTAGAACAGGGTAGATTCTAGAACTCAACTTTGTCAAGCTAATTGGATAAGTTACAGTCATAATTTAGCTTGGTGTTCTTCATATGAGTTGTTCTCCTGTGTCTCATGGTTACACAAGTTCAAGAATCACTAAATTCGAAGTTGTGTAGGGTAAATTATGGCTAATTAACCAACTCAAACTCTTGGATCTTGTAACTCAAATATTGCAGGTTTTAGGTCTGTATTACAATTAATATTTAAGGGTCTTACACCCAAAATTTGAGTAAGATTTTTGAATTATTTGTAGCCGTAATTCTTAGGTTTTTAGATCATTTTGATTCATTCCAATTAGGATTTTCTAGTGAAAGTTATGGTCTAATTACTGTCCTGGGGTCAAATGACAAAATGGTTCCAATGCAGGAATTCCAGGTTGGGAATTCCTGATTTCTCCTAATAATTTCCCTAAGTTGCTTTAGAATCTGGGTTTTAGTCAAAACATAAAAATTTTAGCTCTATGTCTCATGAGTATGTTGGCTCTAGAATCACTACATTTGTAGTTTTGTAGTTCAAGTTATGGCATTTTTTCCACAACTGATCGGATACCCTAAAGTTCAGGATTTTCAAGTTCAGGTTTAGTCCAGGGCAAGTTTGATGGGCTAAATTTGCCTAGCAATTTAGCTGAGTTAGAGTCTTAATTTGACTCTAAGTTCTTCATATGAAATGTTCTCCTACGTCTCAAGTTTCCATAGGTTTAAGAATTAGGTCAATCGGAGCTTCCTTGAGTAAGTTATACCTAAATTACTAAATACTATTCATATGGTCATTTCTGCCCAAGTCCAAAATGTCAATTCCATATTCAAGCCTAGTTTAGGCCAACTTGTGGTCAGTTTCTGGGCAAGCTTCCTACATGGCATTTCTAGCATTATGTCTTAGGTTTCATCTCCAATTAGCTTCACACCAATTGGAGCTATGTAGCTCTACTTGTTGCCATTCAAACCTACTAGACTCAAGGGTCTAGAATCTGCCTCAACACACAACATCACACCCATTTAATAATTTGGTCATTTCATCAATTCATATCAAAAACTAGGTGCCAAATTAACTTAATTTAGGCATAATTACATCAGTTAGAACACAACAATTAAAATGTAACACCCCTATTTGTATAGCCTGGTATATTTTACTATTCCGGTGACCGGTGTCGGTCAGGACAATTAAGGGGATTAGAACCATACTTAAGACAACTAGAGAAGCCATAAACACAAATAATTAGTAATGTTCAATTAGTTAAGTATAAACAAGAAAAACAGAACATAAGAAGTTAAACGAGCCGAGAGTCACAGCGATGGGTGACCTTCTCGGGAACGACTGCGAAGTCGATTTAAACTCAAATTTCGAACTGTAAAATGTGACACCGCGGTCCTTAGGACCATTATAAACAAAGTGGAAAAGAGAAAATCACGAAAAAGAATTGTTAAGCCAGTCAAATAATTAGGTCAGGGAGCTGGAAGAAATATTGAATTATTTGCAAACCGGGTTGAACCGGCGAGGGGCAATTTGGTCAATTGATCCCGAGAGCTGACTCCTGACCTAACTGTCAAATAAAATTAGAGAAAGGAAAATTTCGGAATCGAGAATTAAATTAAAGAACTAATAGATAAATAAAAAAAGAAAAGAAAAGAAAAGAAAAGAAAAAGCAAATTACTTCACTTTATGACATTAAAATGATGTCATAATTGATTTTTAATGTAACACCCTCACTGTAACAATTCTGCATATTCTACTGTTCCTGTGACCGGTGACGGTCCGGACAGCTAGAACGTCTGGAAAAATAATTAGACTAGAGTGAGGAGTCATAAATAACTCAAATATTAATAAGAAAAATTTAGTAAAAATTTTAGAAATAAAATACAACCAAGTCAAATGAACCGGTGCCCAAGCGATGGGTAACCAGAGGGAAGTTGCGGTTCTCGCAATTAGGAGCCCTAGACCCGAGAGAAAATTCATAAAATAATTTTTGGGACTCCAGAAAAGGGTCATTGAGGTTCCTATGGCATTAGAATGCCAAGAAAATATTTAGAAAAATTTTTCAATCGGTACAGACAATTTTGACCCGTTAAGCCAAACGGAGGGCATTTTGGTCATTTCGCCTTCAGAGAAGATTTTTGGCCGACTTGTACAGTTGAGTAAATAATTATTATGTCATAAAATGTGAATAAATATTGCTAAAAATTGAATTGAAAATGAGTAGCAAAGAAAAGAAAAGAAAATGAATTAAAATTGCAATTTTGACCTCATGCTTATGTCACTAAGCACTCTCACCAAATCACCTTGTGACACATGTCCATAAACCAATTAAAATGAGTCAAATGGGCAGAAAATTGAAGTGAAAAAAACAGCAGCCCTTTTCCTTCTTCTTCAAAACGTTTTACACCTCCTCCCTCACTCCTCCATTAACAAACTTTCTAAAGCTTCAATTTCCATGCTTTTCTCACCCCAAAACCCTAAGTCACCTTCACTAAAACTTATCCACACACCCTAAGGAAGCTCTAGGCAGCGACAAAGAGGAGAAATTCTAAGGAGAATACAAGTCCAAGAAGTGCCACTTAAAGGTTAGTGCACATATATACTTAGAACTCTTTATTTTCATGTTAAAGACTTAAAAGGGAGTAAGAATTTGAAAGCCAAATGAATGAAATTTATGTGTATGCATGCCCTGAATTTTGGCAGCCCTAAGGAAGGGATAAGATTGATTGTTTTGATGGACTTAAAGTGGACTAAAGATCATGATTAAAGAATATATACATGTGGATAATGAATTAGTGAGTTAAACTAAGGTAATATAGGTGAACCTTGAATTTGGGCTAGGGTTTGGGGGTGAAAATTTGACTTGGCTTATGAAATTGTTAAAGAACATTCTAATGGTCAATTAGTGACCATTTGAGGAAATTTGACCATAATTTGGACTGAAATATAGCATGGCAAAGTGAATGAGTATGCTGCCTAGTGAGTGCAGCAGGATGGCTGTGATTCCAGCCCACTTGGACTGCCATATCTTTGGCTGTGTTGGTCCAATTGGTGTTTGGCCAATTGGACATGAAACTAGACTTATAATGGCACATTTTTGCTGAAGAAACCATGCCCAAAAGACCAAAGCAAGAGGACCAAAAATTGGCCCCAATCCGGGCACCCTGCAAGCCAATTCTACAGAATGACCAAATGAACAGTAAGCCATAACTCACTGTAGATATGGTCAATTGACCTGAAAGTTTTACAGCAACAAGTTAAGACATATACAAACAACTTTCATGAAGAAACCTACCCCAAATTATGACCAGAACCTAACCCAAATGGCAGTCACAGTCACTGTTCATGGTACTGTAGATTTGGTAAATTCTGCAGATTTGCAATCCGGCCAGCTGTGGTTTTTAGACCATATCTGGAGCTACAAAACTCCAAATGGAGTGATTCAAAAAACTAAATTTAACTAGAGGAAATAAGGAACAACTTTCATGTTTACCATTTCCTCAAATTCCCTCTGCAACAGGGCCCAATGGAACAGTAAATTTGGGTCACAAAAACTGAAAATTCTGCTCTCTTGTGTTAAGCTTAGAAATGGTAATGGTAATCAATTCCAACAAGTTTTAAATGTAAAATGTGGTGCATTGGGAGTGTTAAAACCAATGTACCTATTTTCTATCCAAAAGTCAACATTTTTGTTGACCAATGAGGTAAATAGTGACACCAAACTTGAAATTCAAAGTTTAAAATTTAGAAATGCATCTAGGGGACTTTAAATTGCAATTGGCAATTAATACTAGCAAATATAAAACTCAAAATATGTGATCTTGGTGTAATTATAATTAATATATCCATTAAGTATAAAAAAAGTCAACATTTTGGTTGACTAGTAAGGTGAATAGTAATCAAAATGATTAGTAAATTAAGATGAAGACCTAGAACCAATTCTAAGCTTAAATGCTTAGAATTGTATGACAAATGTGGACTATGCATCCTAGTCAAATTTGTTAAAAAGAAATTAAGGCTATAAATTTAAAATCCATGAAATATTCATGGATTACTTGAAACATGAAAAATAAGTCACCTAATTGATGTGAATAGATAGTTAGGGCTTATATGCCCATCACAAATGGAATTCATAAAATATTAGTAACTCAACTTGAAATATAAAATTTGTAATTACATAAGTAGATTCTTGAATGTATATATGAGAAATGAAAAATGTTTTGAATACAATGGAACATGTGAACCATTGTTTAGAATTGTGATCAATATGAATAACATAATGAATGAATAAATGAACAATATTAATGTATGAATGAGACATTAGTTCTCATTATTGTAGAGAGGAGAAGTATTTTGAGCACAATAATATAAAAGGATAATTTATGTGAATTGTGATCATATAAATGATCAAATGAATGTATGAATTATAATTGAAATTTATCATGAAATAATAAACTCATAAAACACAATATATTAATATTTAATGATATTATGTGCCCTTGTATTGCCTAGACATGTGTGTCAGATTGGATAGTTTGGCATGCCAATAGGGTATTGTTTTAGCAGTACTGCGAAAGGCTTTATGCCTGTATTCATGGCTTTATGCCCGTCTTCATGGTTTTATGCCTGTATTCATGGCTTTATGCCAACATTCAAGGCTTTTATGCCCCATTATGTGTTATCATGGCTTTTTTTAGCCATACTGACTGCATACGTGGTTGACATTCTGCGTCCCATGGTATGACGGCCCGAGGCACCGCGGTGTCCAGTGCCAACGACCCGTTATCCAGTTTAGTCAGCCTGTCGTAGGTTACTTGGGCAGTGTAATCTATTGAAATAAATTAAGACTATTAGTAATTAAAAATATTAGAAATCAAATAAATGAGTTAATAAGACTTCAAAAGAATTAGTTAGAATTATGAAATGATCCAAACCACATAAAAAAAATTGTTAAGTAAAATGATAAAAGAGTTGCAAAAATAGGTATAACTTAACTAAATATTTTAAATGTACCTTCTATTGCCATATAAATATAAACTGAGTATTTTTATTAATTCTGTATGTTGTATATTATCACTGTGAATTTCGGAATTAAACGCTTCCAAAGCGAAACAAATGAGAACAAAAGATAATTAATATTAGACACCTTGTATTAAATTAAACAGATTCTTAAATATTCAAATTATGCTTCGTTCTTTCTTTATTTGTATATTTTATGTTCTTGTTCTATTATTGCACCACTAAGCAGCAATGCTTAGCGCGATGGATTTGTTTCCTCGCGCAGGTACTTTGACTAAGATTTTTGGAGTCCAGATCTGCAGAAGTGGCTGGAGTATTCAAGGTTGTCACCTCCTCAGCAACGCATGTAGATAGGGCCCATATAGATCATATTTTGTATTTAGTATAAAATGCTAGATATTGTATTATAATGTAGATTATGAGCAGGTAACTAATAGAAATGTAATGTAATTTAATAAATTAGCTTTTTCATATGTAATTAATTTATATATCATGTAAATTATGAAATTATGTAAATTAAAGAAATTTGAAAATTTTACTTATGTGATTTGAGCATGAATGAGATTGTATGGATTCGAAGACAGATTTGAAATATATAGATAATGCATGGAAATGAATATGAAATTGAGATATATGAATGAGATGTGAATTATGAGATGGTTATGAAAATAATTGATGAGATTTTATTTGTAAAATATTATTGAAATTTTCAAACAGGTAAATAGTAAAATACGTCAACTGGTAATAATATAGGGTTAACTCCTCTGGTTTCTAAGTCAAATAATAATTAATATTAAAATATAATGAGATCAAATTATGAAAGGAATAAAGTAAGATAAGATAGGGTGCTCCGGCACCGAATGTAGCACACTTTGCTCGGCTACACTGTAGTCGGGTGAGGGGTGTTACATTTATTGGTATCAGAGCGCGGTTTAGGCGTTCTTAGGCATAGATAGATAGAATAAGATTGTGTGCATAACATGCATTGCATTTATATGAGTTGAGGTGACACTAATGCAGATCTGTTTTCTTGGTTATTTTAGGTTAAGGTATGGACTCAGAATCGCAGAGGCGATAGAAGAAGAAGTAGTAAGTCGTATCCGTGGGAGTGATATTGGAAATCGGGAGATCCTGCTCCACCGGTGCAAGAGGTGCTGTATAACCCCAACAGCCTTGTTTGAGCGGATGACTGAATTCTTGGACAGATGATCAAGTTATTCCACCACCGCTTCAGCGGAAATCACCTCTAGGAAAAATTAGGAAATATGGAGCTGTAGATTTCAATGGTAGAAAGAAAGACGATTCTGTAGTAGCTGAGTATTGGTTAGAAAGGACTAAAAGAGTCTTGCAGCAGCTCCATTGCACACCAGAACATAGTTTGGAGTGTGCAGTTTCATTGTTACAAGAAGCTGCATATCGATGGTGGGATGTCATAACCAAGGTAGTGCCACCAGCCAACGTAACTTGGGAATTCTTTCTGATAGAGTTCAGAAAAAAATATATTAGCTGTGTTCATAAAGAGGAACAGAAGAGGAGTGGTGATCAGCAAAAGAGGAAATTTGGACAGTCTAGTAATAAGAGGCTGAGAGAACAGGTAAGTCAGACATCTGATCAAAATAGGAGATCCAGACCCAGGCCTATACCCAGAAGAGATCAACCAAAAACACTAGTAGTGAGTGCGTCAGGACTACCAAGAAAATGTGGTCATTGTAACAAGTGGCATAAAAGTGAATGTAGGGGATTGACTGGAGCCTGTTATAGATGTGGGACATAGACCATCGTCTGAAAGATTGTCCTAAGAGGAATTTACCACGGACCCAGACAGAGGTCGTGGAAGGACCAAGTACAAAAGTAACACCACTTCCAAATGTCACCCAAGCCGGAGAGGAGCAAGAAGCCCCATATGTGAATTTGAGGTAAAATATTTCTTTTATGATATGCCTAAGTGTATAATGATAGATTCGAAAAGACTAAATAGTACCATATATATAAAAGAAGTAGACAGAGGGAGCAATAGAAAGGTAAAAGAATTATCTCATAATCCAAAACACACAGTAAATTTCGAGGACGAAATTTAAATTAGAGGGGAAGAATTGTAACACCCTCATTGTAACAATTCTGCATATTCTCTTGTTCTGTGGCCAGGTGGTCAGGACAATAGAATGTCTGGAAAAATAATTAGACTAGAGTGAGGAGTCATAAATAACTCAAATATTAATAAGAAAAATTTAGTAAAAATTTTAGAAATAAAATACAACCAAGTCAAATGAGCCGGTGCCCAAGCGATGGGTAACCAGAGGGAAGTTGCGGTTCTCGCAACTAGGAGCCCTAGACCCGAGAGAAAATTCATAAAATAATTTTTGGGACTCCAGAAAAGGGTCATTGAGGTTCCTATGGCATTAGAATGCCAAGAAAATATTTAGAAAAATTTTTCAATCGGTACAAACAATTTTGACCCGTTAAGCCAAAGAAATTTCGGGAGCATTCTTTGCCTTATCGCAGCCAAAGACTTTAGAATTTGCTTTGCCTTCAGTTCTGGCTACATTTTCTTCCTCATTGCTAATTCCTTTTCCCTTATCAGTCATCAAAGAAAAAATTAAGGCTCGGAAACCTTCAAGAAGTGCCTCCCTGGTCTCCAATGCAGATTGCCTAATCTCCTTGCTCATCCTTCTGACCTCTCCCTTCAATTCCTTAATGTCTTCGATTCCTTTTCTTCATTCTCCTTGGAGAATCTTTACTTGTTCTTCCAATTCTGCCAACCTCATGGCCTCAGCACTCACTACTACTTTCCTAGACATAATTGCGACCCTGATGGAATGGAAATCAAGCAATGCCCACTCACTTCAAGCTCTGATACCAAATGTTAGGTTTAGGAACCCTAACAGCTCTGTTACAGATAATTAGGAAGAAATAGAGATAAAAGAAGAAATGAAAGAAACAGAGAAAAGATAGAGTTTCTTGATATTTCTTGGAATGTCCTTCCTCCTACTACATAGCTGTTTTTTATACAGCTGACTTCAGTTACAACTACTGTACCTCTAACAGCACCAGCTTACAATCCAGTTATTGTAGACTACCTGAACTACCCTGCTACCTTCCTTACTTTATTACAACTCTTTTTTACTAATTTCCCTATTATTTTTCTTTTTCCTAAATCTTGTTTTCTCATATGTAACAAGATCATGATGACAAATTCGTAATGCACCGGTGGTAGTTTTTCAGAATTTTTTAAGCCTTTTGTGAGCTCTTTCTAGCATTGGGTAAACTCGATTTCTAGCATTTGGAAATTGCTTTGCACAAGGGCTGATAAAAACCATTACAGTTAAGTAATTACTAGAACAATAGTCACAATATGTTTTTTAAGAAACCTCACTCTTTAAAGGGTGTAAAGGTAATAGGATGGCTATGTTAGGGTTTGGACCCTAACAAATCAAAGAGGAAGAATCGAGGAAGGAAATATAGAGAACAGAAAAAATTAGAGGAACAAGAAGAAGGAAGAAATTGAGGAAGAGAAGAATTGAAGAGGAGATATTATTTCAGGTAATACTTAAATGTCTTTATAAAGAGTACTTTCTCCCTTTATATAGCAGTTATCAATATCACATAGTTGCTCAAAAGGGGAAAATAATATAATTTGCATCTGCACATAGTTTTCTTTTTCTATATCACAATTTGACAACAGTTCTTTTCTTAACTTCCATTCTTTCTTACTGAAGAACAGATTGTGCATGGACAAAAGATATTCTGATATATCATTATGAAATAGTTAATTTCTTATATTTGAGTCGTTCACTGTCAAATCTATAAATCAGCTATATAATTTGTGTTCTTGCTTATTTGTGACTCAATTATTTTAAATTGCAACTTGTTACTTTACTAAACTGACAACTGAGACTGAAAAAGCTAGACAAGATGCTTTTTTTCAATAAGATTGTGAGTGAATCATCAACGTTCTATTTCTGGAGCAGCTCGACACCTGCTCTCATCCCGGAAGCAGGGGACCTTGTGGCCCGGCTTGTTGATCATCCCTGTATTTGTTGCTTTGAAATACTGTGATTTTCGCATGACTGGTCAGTTCTGTTAAACCTTTATTAACTGGGAGGAACTAAAGGAGCATCCTGCTGCAAGTTCTCCTGAAAAGATTTCCAGAATTTGTACAGTTTTCCACATCTTTTATGTTATCCTGTTAAATAGTAGCAAAAAGCCAACTTTTTAAGCAAGTTGAGAACTTCTACAATGTTTGTTTCCATAGTGTAAAGCGTGATTTAATGGATGCAAGTTGGTTCAGCAGATTAAAATCTGCTTTGTTAATGGACAACATTTGTTAAATTTCTATGGTTTCTCTCTCTCTCCCCTTAGAGGTGTCCAGGAAAATTGTATATATTCGGACTTATTTTACTAGTTCCTCAGTTAGCTTCATAATGATTATTCATATACCCTCTTTTATGCTCGTTCTGGTTTCTTGTTTTCTTAATGCCAACGATCTTGAGACAAGCAAATTGAGTCTGCCTTCCCTGAGCTGAGCAGGCAGTCAACTGGGAAGCTGCGCTTTACTAAACAGCAGGTAAATTATTCTAATGATCACTAAAATTTGTATTCGTAGTCACAAAACTTCAATTTGACATAATTAAGTCGCTTTCTTGCAGTTATTGTCATTAAATGTTGTGCTTTTTGGAGACTCGATGGTTAATGCTGGACTTTGATCAATATTTGGAATTCAAGAGAATGGAGACTGTTAGGGTAAAATAGTTATGAATAATTTTGGAGAAAGAGAGAGTGAAATTGATATCTTTTGTTCATTGGATGAGTATTATGCCTAAAGTTTTAATCAAACTTCAACCTGCAGGCTTATGCCTTCGCCAGAGCTAGAAGACAAGGAAATGCCTTAGAAATGACTGGATTTTAGGTTTGCTTAAATAACAATTCCTTATTAAAAGAGTGACGAATTCTTTACATCCCTGTCCAATTATGAAGTGAACAAGTAGAGTATCAATCATCAAGTCTCTAAAAAGCACGACAATTAATTAAATTTGGCTAGAGGGCCTCACTCGTCTGATTCTCTTGCCTTTGATTGATTCCTTCCTAAAAGCAAGAGTTGGTGAAAGAAATCACATGCAAAGAACACCTCTAATCCAATGCATTAGGACCAAAGCATCTCCTTTTTGCAGGGTTCCATACCCATTGCACCAGGAATCTCCTTCCCTTCACTCCATTCACATTGTACCCATCTCCCCAGTAATCTCTGTACACTTCCCCTGTATACCCTCCTCCTCCACCTGTCCCATACACACCCAGACACAAATCTGCTATTTCAGTAGGTGAAGTCGGGTCATCTCCTGCATACCATGCATTAACCAGTGGGTTGCTTGACACTTCTGCTAACTCATGAGCAATCACACTGATCATTCCATCTACACCTGCATCCCCATTAGGGGCTTTCATTATGTTGTTGCCTCCATTTGCGACTGGTGGTGGCTTCCCTGAATACTTAGACCATGCAAATGGATAGGCACACTGGCCAGGGCATTGAGTTCCACTGTAGCCAACCCAAGCATAGGGCACAGTCACACCAACCACGGTTGGAAATGTGAAATAGTGAAAGCCGCAGACTGCTCTGCAGAAATCTTGAACTTGAACATCTGCAGAAGTTAGCACTAAATAGAGGCCATTGTGAGGATTAAGAGGCAAAGGTCGCGGATGGGAATTCATGGCAGTTTTGATCACTGATTGGATTGCTAGACGACTTAGATATCCACCATGGGAGTAACTAGAGTCATAAAACTCCCCAGAGATCACTATGCTTCCTGTGATATTTGATCCTGTTTGGTCAGTATAAAGCCTGACAGTTCTCCACCAATCAGCTACAGAAGGATAAGGAGATGAAGAAGAAAGGGAGTAGAGGAAATCTCTTATAGTGGCTTGGTGGTTTTGGTTCCAGTGACCATACCAGATAATGTACAAGTTGATAGGTGATGCTAGTACTGGACCCATATGGTACTGAAGATCTATTAGATCAGATGAACCCTCATAGTTCTTAGCTTGGTTGAATTGCTTGTTTTGGCTCCAAGGAAAACCCAAAGAAGAAGATACAAAAAATAGAAAGAGCAGAAGGAAATGACTTTCCAGTTTCTTCTGCATTATGTTGTTTCTGACTTTCTGTAATGTATGTTGTAATGGCCAAGGGAAAGTTCTTCTCTTATTATAAGTAGAAGGGGGTGGGTGAGATTATTCTCTTATTATTTCCATGTGGTTGGCACTTTGCAAGTTCATATATTTCTCTCTCTATCACTGTCAATTTGTTTTTATGTTTCTTTCTCTTTATTCCTTTGATATATTTCATCAAGTGTTAGGCTAACAAACCTTAATTATAATGGCTAACAAACTTTAATTATAATTCATTAGAACATTAGAATCACATTCCCCACGGTAATACTAATGGCTTAGAGTTTTGGTGTTTTCTTGCCAACCATCCTCAATCAATGAATCAGTCATAATTAAAATGCTTGGAGACCCATGAAATATAATATTTTATTATTTCCTCGTAATTCAGCGAATATTATTTATTTTTATCCTTGATAGAAAACTTCTGTTGCTAAAACCTTCTTATTAATGAGGCTGCAAACTGCGTGCTCTCAAATAAGACAATAATTCTTTTTTTTTTTTATTTTTTTGACAGAGAACCTTTGATGCATGAAACTTCCTGTTTTATAAGGAATTTAAAACTGTAGATTAAAATAATTTATAATGAATTAGTAGCATTAAATGGAGCCTCAAATGGGATTTGATGATTTCAAATGACAAAGCAAGATGATTGCATTAAAGAAAAGATATGATGATGATGATGATAAGGGTGAAAACCAAATGTAAAATTAAATGATGGATGTGCCCTGCGATGAAAGCAAAGGCCAAAGAGCATGTGAAACCTTTCATCATTTTTCTCTCTTTTGCGCTTCATCTCCTCTTTCATCATCTTTGACTCTATGTTTCTTTATGCAAATTACAAACTCATAGTATTATTTATTTACACAGATAGCCACATAAAATATTTTCTTGAGAGAATTATAGCAGCAACATGGGTAACAAGAGAATTAGTCTTCTTTTGTTTTGTTTTGCATTTTCAAGCATTTGGTTACTAAAAATATCAATGAAAAATATTTTTTTAATTAAAGAGAAAATTAAATTAGGAAATATCCTCATCAGAAATTAGTTTTTAAATTTTGATAATTTTATTAAAATTTATATATATATATATATATATATATATATATATATCATTAGTTTTAAATATTTGAAATTAAAAAGATTATATAAATAATGATATTAAAAGCTAAGTGAAAATTTAAAGTTAAATCTCCTAAAAAAATCATTTTGATAATGAATGTAGTTCTTAATTTTGGATAAGATTCCTAATATAAAATAATAAATAAATCCCATGGTAAAAATTGGTAATCTAATTAGCCAATAATGAGAAATGCTACCTATAGTCATTTGAAAAAGTGATTGTCTAAAAATCTTTCTTATTGATAGAAGAGTATTTGTTAAATTTTTTTGATAACCTGTTATCTATAGGTAACCTTTTACCTATTATCAAAATAATAAAAAAATCATTAATTATTTTTTTTTCTTTCTTCTAATTAATTACTCGTTCTTTCTCTTTAAATAATTACTTTCACTGACATTTAATTTATTCATTCTTTTTTTTTTTTAATTCGACTTTTCAAATCTTAATTTAAATTAAATTAATTCTAAAAAATATTTTTTTATGGAAAATTAATTCAAAATAATGAAACTCAAAATGAAAAAAACATGATTAAAAGAAAAGAAGCGTTGCTACTAATAAAGTTTATTTTTATTTTTTTCTTTTTCAGTAAACAAAATAATCAAAATACCATTTTTTTTTCTTTCTAGTAAATAGAAAATGTTGTTCAAGTAATCATATACTGACATGATTCAAATAAAAAGTTTTGAAATTAAAGAAAAAAAAAAGCTAAAAATTAAAACACTGATTAAAGCACAACACAGTATTCTAATTACATAGCCACTCCAAATTAACCAAATACATGACTCATACTTTTGAACAAACTCCATTACCAACCCAACAAGTTGTTCAAGCAATCTATACCAACATGATTCCAAAATAAAAAAAAAAAAATTATGGATCAACATCTCAATGTTAACAAGAAAGATGGCAGTAAAAAAATTCAAAAAGGTAACTATCTGCAAATATATATATATATATATATATATATATATATATATATATATATATATATATATATATATATATATATATATATATATATATAAGATGAAAAGATGTCACCATTAGATTTATTAAAAAAAAAGATTGTGAACATGAAAAGTAACATTGTGCTGTTTAGAAAAAAAAATATTTTTTATTTATCCATCTCATTGTTCAACTTTCAATTTACCTATAATAAATTGTAAAAAGTTCAAATAGATCATAAATTATTGCACTCTATTTTGGGTTTTTTTTTAAGAGTTTTAGTTTTTATAGAAATTAAGTGGATTAAGCATATTTATTATTAAAAAAAATAGAGTGTCCAACAAATTTTTGTCTAAATCTACCATCTACAAAAGATTTAAAATTCATTAAGAGTTTTTTCAAATTATCAACATATATAAATTATATATAAGTAACTGTGAGTATACAATAGAGTGCCTAGAATAACCAATTAAAAAAAAAAAAGAGTTCCCAACATAATTCATTAGGGGTTCTAAAAAAAAATCAATTTGCATTTAGAATAATCAATTATAAAAAAGACTATAAATTATATGCATACCTATCAAAAAGTTCTTTTTCTTGGATTTACCAAAAGATTAGCCTCCAAAACAAAAATTTATACGGTGAAAGGTTTATATAACAGAGAAAAAGTATAAAATATTTAAAAAACAAAAGAAGATGAAACAAATAAAAAGGAGAATGACGGGAGGAAACAAAAAAGTGAAATGGAGGGAAGGGGGGTTTTGTTTTGCTTGAGGTGGGAGGAGGGTGAATGGGAGATTTTGTTTTGTCTGAGATAGGAGAAGAGTAAACAAATTAGAGATAGAAGAGAGAAAAGGAAAATTAATTATAGAAAAAAAAAAAAGTTAACCTAGGTAACAAATTACTTAAAATTCAGTAAATATTCTTTCAACCAATAGAAAAGAAATTGTTGGACAATTATTTTTTCAAGTGACTGTAACTAACATTTCTCAGTCTAAAATTTATTAAAAACTCTTTTAACAAAAAAAAATATTTAATAATTACTTTTTTAAATAACTAGCATTCCTCAGTCAACAATAGCAGATTACATTAGGGGCGGCCACGGTCCGGTTTTGAACCGGAACCAAACCGGAATTGGTTCGGTCAAAACCGGACCAAAACCGACTTCGAACCGGACCAAAACCATCATTCTGCAGTTTGATTCAGGTTTATATTTTTTAAGAACCGTGAACCGGAGGTTCCGAACAGGATTGAACCGACTATTTTGAACCGGATTAAACTGGTGATTTAAATATAAAAAAATTTAGTAAATATGTTACCTCACTCCTAATTCATTTATATATATCATTAATTCTCTATGTAGCAAGGTGTTTTGCGGTCGCCTGGACAAACACTCACCGAAGTGGGAAAGAGTGAGGAGTCGCCACTTTAATTTTGAAGGAAATTAAAGGAAACCATATGTGAAAATAAATTAAAATGAAACCACTTCGAAAACAGAGATTCTAGGTTCGGGGTCCATATACAGGCGGAGAAGGTGTTAGGCACCCCGCCTCGTCCCTCTATGAGGGCAAACAGATTTAACATTATGCTCTTTACAAATTAAAATCGATAGTTGGGGGGGGGGGGTAGAATGATGATGTTAATCCCTTAGACAAAAGGGAATATTTGATTTTTCACTAGTTCGGATTACCCAGGTACATAAGTACATGAGACGACTCTTAGTGAGTTTGGTGTTGCGTAGCAATTTTTGTTTAGAGGGTAACTTTGCGTATTGTGCTATTTTAGTAAGGATTTGGGAGAATCAGGATAAAAACCTCTCCTGATCTCTAGGGGTAATCTGTTTAAAGTTTGAGTGAGGAATCTCGGATAAGAACTCTCCTCCGATCTCCCCATATTTATTAAAATTTGACTGAGAATCGGATAAGAACTCTCATCCGATCTCTTTAAATAATTATTAAAATTTTTTATTGAGGACCGGATAAGAACTCTCCTCCGATCTCTTTGAATATTTATTAAAATTTTTAATTGAGAACCGGATAAGAACTCTCCTCCGATTTCTTTGAATATTTATTAAAATTTTTGATTGAGAACCGGATAAGAACTCTCCTCCGATCTCTTTAAATATTTGTTAAAAATTTTGATTGAGAATCGGATAAGAACTCTCCTCCGATCTCTTTTGTTTGAATGAGGATCGGGTAAGAACTCTCTTCCTGTGACACCCCTTACCCGACTACAGTGTAGCCGAGCAAGTTATGCCACTCAGTGTGCCGGAGCACTCTATTTTATCTGATTTCATTACAGTTCTTGATTTATTTATTCAAAAACTTTATTGAAGATTTAGGCTATTTTTACTTTTATCAAAATCTAACTAAATTGGAAATTTCAAAAAAATTTTAACGATAATCCGACAAAGTGTCGGCTGTAATTTGGACTAACAGTTCTTCTGAACCTGCCAAAGACAATTTCAATATATACTCAATTTCTCAAGCTTAATAGTTTCAAAAATTTTCAAACATAATGTATCTCAATACAGTATCCAGATTTCTCAGAAATCTCATTAGATTTTCAATATCCCAATATTCACAAGTATAATCTCATTATAACTCAAATTCAATTCACATACTAAAATACTTACTTTGAATAGCTTCCATAATTCATAGGTTAATTACATGAGTTTATTTTGTACAAGATATACAAATAATTTACAATGTGCTAGGAATGAACAATATACATAACATGTATAAAATGAGCCATGTCTACATGCATTGCTGAGGAGGTGACAATCTTGAACTCTTCTGACACTTCTGCAAATCTGGGCTCCAAAAATCTCAGTCGACAGTCTACTGGTTTTACCTTCAGTACCTCGCGAGGAAGCAATTCCATCGCGCTAAGCATTTCTGCTTAGTGGTGCAATAATATAACCAGAAATAATATATACAAGTAAAGAAAGAAATAAATGATAATTCAGATACTCAAGAATCAATTTAATTTGGTATGGTATTTCTAGTATCAACGATCTTATATACTAGTTTGTTCCTCTTTGGAAGTGCTTAGTTTATAACTTTTCAGTAATACTAGCAGGTATATAATTTATTCTATCTGTATTGTATTTCAAGTCTGTACGGTTCTGCAATTTATATTTTTGTTATGTTTCTTTTGCTAATCTCTTTTGCTTATTCATTCAATACTTAATTTAATTGTACTGGATTTTCATTATACTTAACTTAACTTAGCTGCCTGAATTGAATAATACTTTAATTGACTGCCCAAGTAACCTATACTAGACGATTGGACTGGATAACGGGTCGTTGGCACTGGACACCGCGGTGCCTCGGGCCGTCATACCATGGGACGCAGAACGTCAACCACGTATGCAGTCAGTATGGCTAAAAAGCCATGATATCACATAATTGGCATAAAAGCCATGAATACGGGCATAAAAGCCATGAATACGGGCATAAAGCCATGAATACAGGCATAAAGCCTTTCGCAGTACTGCTAAAACAATACCCTATTGGCATGCCAAACTATCCAAACCAATCTTGTTAGGTATACTAGGGCATTTGATATTTTAAAATGTTAATATATTGTGCTTTATGACTTCATTATTTCATGATAAATTTCAATCATAATTCATACATTCATTTGATCATTTATATGATCACAATTCACATCAATTATTCTTTTATACCATTGTACTCAAAATACTTCTCCTCTTTACAATAATGAGAACTAATGTCTCATTCATACATTTATATGGTTTATTTATCCATTCATTATGTTATTCATATTGATCACAATTCTAAACAATGGTTCACATGTACCATTGTATTCAAAACATTTTTCCTTTCTCATTTATACATTCAAGAATCTACTTATGTAATTACAAATTTTATATTTCAAGTTGAGTTACTAATATTTTATGAATTCCATTTGTGATAGGCATATAAGTCTTAACTATCTATTTACATCAATTTGGTGACTTATTCTTCATGTTTCAAGTAATCCATGAAAATTTCATGGATTTCAAATTTATGCTCTTAATTCCCTTTTTAACAATTTTGACTAAGATGCATAGTCCACATTTGTCATACCATTCTAAGCATTTAAGCTTAGAATTGGTTTTAGGTCTTCATCTTAATTTGCTAATTATTTTGATTACTATTCACCTTACTGGTCAACCAAAATGTTGACTTTTTCATACTTAAGGGATATGTTAATTCTAATTACACCAAGATCCCACATTTTGAGTTTTACATTTGCTAGTATTAATTGCCAATTGTAATTTAAAGTCCCCTAGATGCATTTCTAATTTCAAATTTTGAATTTCAAGTTTTGGTGTCACTATTCACCTCTTTGGTCAACAAAAATGTTGACTTTTAGGTAGAAATTATGTACGTTGGTTTTGACATTCCCAACATACCACATTTTGCATTTAAAACTTGTTAGTTTTGGTCACTTCCTCAAAGCTTAGGTCATTTGGCAAAATTGCCAATTTTCGGTTTTTGAAACTTAAATTTACTATTCCATTAAGCATTGTTGCAGTGGGAATTTGAGGAAATGGTAAACATGAAAGTTGTTCCTTATTTTGTCTAGTTGAATTTCCTTTTTTGAATCACTCCATTTGGAGTTTTGTAGCTCAAGTTATGGCCAAAATAAGTTTACTGTTCACGTGCACTGTTCATGCTGCACTTTTGGGTTTTGGCAGATTTTTGTCCAACTTTGGTCAGTAATTTGACCAAGTTAAGTTTATAATTTGGTCTAACTTTCTTCATATGAAATGTTCTACTATGCCTTAGGTTTCCATCGGTTCAAGAATCGCCTAAATCCGAGTTTTCTAGAGAGAGTTATAGCCATCCAAACATTACTGCTCAAATGAAAATCTGCAGAGTTGCAGGTTTGAACAGTAACTGTGACTGCCATTTGGGTTAGGTTCTGGTCATAATTTGGGGTAGGTTTCTTCATAAAAGTTGTTTGTCTATGTCTTAACTTGTTGCTGTAAAAATTTCAGGTCAATTGACCAAATCTACAGTGAGTTATGGCCAAATGAACAGTTACTGTTCATTTGGTCATTTCTGCAGGTGCTGTTGCAGGGGATCCGGATTGGGGCCAAGTTTTGGTCCTCTTGCTTTGGTCTTTTGGGCATGGTTTCTTCAGCAAAAATGTGCCATTATAAGCCTAGTTTCATGTCCAATTAGCCAAACACCAATTGGACCTACACAGCCAAGGATATGGCAGTCCAAACATGCTGGACTCACAGCCTCATTTCTGCTGTCTCTTGGCAGCCTCCCCATTTCAGTTTACCATGCATTAGCTCACTTCAAATTATGATTTACTTGCCTTAAATGGTCACTAATTGACCATTAGAATGTCCACTAATCATTCCATAAGCCAAATCAAATTTTCACTCCCAAAACCCTAGCTTAAATTCAAAATTTACACAATTTACCTTAATTAACCAACTACTTCATTATCCTTATGTTCATACACTTTAAACATAATCTCTAGTGCACTCCAAGTCCATCAAAACACTCAATCTTGTTCCTTCCTTAGGGCAGCCAAAATCCATGGCATACATACCCATAAGTTTCATTCATTTAATCCACAATTTCATACTCATTTTTAAGTCCTTAACATGGAACAAGAGATATACATGCATAATTAAGCACTAACCTCTTTAATGGCAGAATTTTCCAAGATTAATCTTCACTTTCTTTCCCTTTCTAGGCTGCCAAACACTTCCCAAGAGGTAGAGACAAGTTTTTAGTGAAGGGACTTAGGGTTTTAGTAGTGGAAATTCATGGGAAATGGGAGTAATGAAAGAAATTTCTATGGAGGGCTATGGAGAAGAGAAAAACGTCTTGAGGAAGAAGAAGAAGAGCAGCAGAATTTTTTTTGGTCTTCTTGGTCTCTTTCATTAGTTAATTAAATGGATTGCTTGCATGTGATTGGTGTTGCTTTTAAATGACATCATAATGATGTCATATTTGGCATTTTATTGATTTTTCTTTTCTAATCATTTTCAATTCAATTTTCAACAATATTAATTCATATTTTATGTCATAATAATTATTTACTTAACTGGACAAGTCGGCCAAAAATCAGCTCTGAAGGCGAAATGACCAAAATGCCCTCCGTTTGGCTTAACGGGTCAAAATTGTCTGTACCGATTGAAAAATTTTTCTAAATATTTTCTTGGCATTCTAATGCCATAGGAACCTCAATAACCCTTCTCTGGAGTCCCAAAAATTATTTCATAATTTTTCCCCCGGGTTTAGGGCTCCTCGTTGCGAGAACCGCAACTTACCTCTGGTTACCCATCGCTTGGGCACCGGCTCATTTGACTTAGTTGCATTTTATTTCTAAAATTTTTACTAAATTTTTCTCATTAATATTTGAGTTAATTATGGTTCCTCACTTTAGTTTAAATATTTTTCCGGACGTTCTAGCCGTATGGGACCGACACGATCACCGATGATGTCTTGGAATTGCTACCGGGAGGATGTTACACTTCCGATCTCTTTAAATATTAATCACGATCGTATATCGTAAGAACCTTAGACTAAGGGTTCTGGCATAGGAAGACACTGAGAACTCGAACGAGGCTTCTCTTAACCCATTGATAACTTATAACTAGGGAGGGTATACCAGACTGAATTTTACCGATCTCCTATGTGATTGCCTTACCGGTACCTTTTGACAGGCAATATTCGATCTCTTTCATTTACTAGTCTGGGATCCGATCTTACCTCGATCCCCCACTATACCAAGTTATCTTCTGAGCTAGTCTAGTGGTTCGACTTCATAATTTTCCTCTGATTTATTACCCAAACTTTTGTTATTTTAAAGGAACTCTCATGTTAGGATACAGCTATCAACATTTTATCAAACTACCTATACGTTACCCGTGACCAAAACACCTACATTTGAAGTTAATAAAGGCTAAAAATAAATAACACGAACTAATGAACAAAAAGGTAAACTCACTCTTTAACATAACGTAAACTTAACGAAAATTACGAGCATGAAAACAAAGAAAATAATAAAAAAACAAGCACTTGATAAAGCAACGGTCTAGACGCTCACCTATGGGGAATTGAATCTATTGAGCTAACTATGGAGTCACAAATATAGTAGAGCTACGCGCTAATAGTCTGGGGACTAAAGCTTGCCTTGAAATAAAGAATACCAAGTTAAAATGCAGTCGAGCCAAAATGACAGTAACCGGGTTTGAATGAGATTGAGCTTGGAAAATAAAAATGGATATAAATATGGTGAAGACAAAACTGAAACTGAGAGATGGGATCGCAGAGTAATGAACAAATTGAAAATAAAGAGTTTCAGTGTTCAACACGCCTTCAACAGGAATACTTTAGAAAACTGGTTTCTAAAGTTTTCCTATTTTGAAAGCTTAAAAATAGCAGAGTAGCAAGACTGAATCAAGTTTCAGAGCCTTTCCACTATAATCACCACCCTTTTTCATCCTCTCCCTCAACAGTATTGCATGTAGGCATTTATAGGGAACGGGTGCTCCCAATGAAGGGTCAGGATTTACTCTGAGGGAGATGGAAGGTTTAGATTTTAAAGGACATGATTTGATGCCTAAGAATTGAAGAGAATCAAAATGGACGGCTGAGATCTTATTCAGAATATTTTTCCTTTCTCTTTTCTAATCCAACGGTTCAAAATCTTCTTGTTAAGGGAGATTCGAGGGCTGGGAATAAAAGGCACCGGTCTTGTCGTCTTCTCTTTGATCCAAGGGCTACGGACTTATCCTTACAAGTAAGATCAACGGTGGAGATCAAGATGTACAGGACTGTCATGACATGTCCTGGCACCTGTCAGCAATGTGGACGATTCTGCAAATGAGGCGTGCAGTGAAGATTTGATCTCGTCTGCAACGCTTTAACTACCTCGGCTCTGATTATGACGACGATTATTGGAAGTTGTCTCATTCTCTCTTCGCTTTCCGATCTCCCATCCCTTCCAATCTTTCCATTATGACCTTTTTCCGATCTCTCATGTCGGGCCCCTCTCCCGATATCTCCCATTCCAGCACCTTCTCCTCTATCCGGGTTGATTCAGTCAAAGCATTTATTCCTTCGGTTACCGAGGCATCCGCTTCAATTTCCGCTAGTAATAAATGCTCAGACCCCCTCTATATATATATACCTCAATCGGGGAATTTCTCCCACATTTCATTCCTTCCTCCTTCCATTTCTCTCTTCTTCTGTTCAAATTTCTCCAGTAACATTTTGGCCATGGTGACTGCTTTTGATCTTTTTTCGACTATTCTCTTAGCTCCCCGGCTAAAAATTTACGTCCCCGATGATCGAAAAATCATGATAACCATAGTTGATGACAGTGAGAGAACTGGACTAATTTACCGATCAAGATCGAAAACATCGATCGCACCGATCTCGAGTCGATCTACCGATATAATCAGTGAATTGACTTCGGGCGAAAAAACTACTAATTTCCCTCTTAACATCGGTGACTGCCTTTTGAAATTCATTTGGCTCCTCATTACATCGGGCGTCCCGACTGTGGCTCGGTTCTGGTCGATGACATCGACGAGGACTCCTCTCATTATCATGAGAGTCATAGTCACTCCATCTGAGCTGTACATCTGTCTGATGTCGATGGCTGGTTTTCTGATCAAACACATCTTTTGATTCAGCCACGAGACTAGGCTTTGACATAGGTCTTTACTAGGTAGGATGTACTGCTGATCTCTAGAGATCGACCAAGTGATGAAATCTGACCTTTAATGTAATCCGATCTCTTGAGATTGCCCAAATGATGTAATCTGACCTTTAATGTAATCCGATCTCTTGAGATCGCCCAAATGATGTAATCTGACCTTTTGGAAATGAAATTTTATTTTGACAATTATCATTTTATTATTATTTTCCGATCTCTAATATGCGTATCCAATCTGATTCCTAACTGAATAGCCCTAGGCCGATCTGTAATTCTGAACATCTTACTTAATTCGCCGATCTTTAACCAGCCGATCTCCCCTTATTTATTTATGGAGTTTCTGAAATGTTCTCGCAACATGTCAGAAAAGCTGGCGAATTCCGCTAACCGATGCGCCGCTTAGGACACCGTGAGCATTGAATGCTCAGACGGGTATAAATAGGAGAAGGGTTAGCCAGTTGCTCCCTTATGTTATTTTCAGCACCTCGCGAGCGATTCCAAAATTCTCTCGTTTCTTCAAGTTCTTCCGACACCGATCACACTCCGATAAGGGTTTTGATCTTTCTCTTAGTTAAATTTCTCTCTTTTCTTTGAAAATGAGCGGCGCCGAGGATCAGAGAGTGGCGAGCCCACCTTCCGTCCATGTCTCATGGTCGTCAAATGAAGTTGAAGTGGTTTTCTGGTCGATGACATCGACGAGGACTCCTCTCATTATCATGAAAGTCATAGTCACTCCATCTGAGCTGTACATCTGTCTGATGTCGATGGCTGGTTTTCTGATCAAACACATCTTTTGATTCAGCCATGAGACTAGGCTTTGACATAGGTCTTTACTAGGTAGGATGTACTGCTGATCTCTAGAGATCAACCAAATGATGAAATCTGACCTTTAATGTAATCCGATCTCTTGAGATCGCCCAAATGATGTAATCTGACCTTTTGGAAATGAAATTTTATTTTGACAATTATCATTTTATTATTATTTTCCGATCTCTAATATGCGTATCCAATCTGATTCCTAACTGAATAGCCCTAGGCCGATCTGTAATTCTGAACATCTTACTTAATTCGCCGATCTTTAACCAGCCGATCTCCCCTTATTTATTTATGGAGTTTCTGAAATGTTCTCGCAATGTGTCAGAAAAGCTGGCAAATTCCGCTAACCAATGCGCCGCTTAGGACACCGTGAGCATTGAATGCTCAGATGGGTATAAATAGGAGAAGGGTTAGCCAGTTGCTCCCTTATGTCATTTTCAGCACCTCGCGAGCGATTCCAAAATTCTCTCGTTTCTTCAAGTTCTTCCGACACCGATCACACTCCGATAAGGGTTTTGATCTTTCTCTTAGTTAAATTTCTCTCTTTTCTTTGAAAATGAGCGGCGCCGAGGATCAGAGAGTGGCGAGCCCACCTTCCGTCCATGTCTCATGGTCGTTAAATGAAGTTGAAGTGGTCAGACCAAGCAGGCAATCTGAACCTCCTGCGACCTCCATTTCAGCCCGTGGTCAAGTGGCACCCTCAAGACAAACGCATTCCTCAGGGAGAGAAAACCTTCCCGTGGATGAGCTGCTGTCAATCCTTCAAGAAACCGATCTGCAGTCGATTAGCAAAGAATACAACTTTCGGACTGACTCATACGAGCTTATCAGATGTAATGGCGATCTCTGAGCCGATCACTTCTTCGAAGAAAATGATGTGATCATGATATACGAAGAGCAATTAAAAGCCAGCTGCGGTTTCCTCTTGATGACTTCTTCAAGGACGTTCTGAAATTCCACTAAGTGTGCATAGCCCAAGTACATCCGAACTCATGGCGGATCCTGGTAGCCTTCAGAGGCCTCTGTCGAGCTAAGGGACTCAATCCTACGGCGAAGGTGTTCGCTGAGCTACATAGGCTCACTTGTCGAAAGGACGATGAGTATTCGTTCTTTCAGTTGAAACTGCATTGTGGGCTCTTTACCAATCTGCCCTCCTCACTGAAGAATTGGAAGAATCGCTTCTTTATTCTGAGGAGCAAGATTCCGAATGGTTTTGAGGGTTTCCCACGTAGCTGGCTGCATCTGGGCCCATCACTTCCGAAGCACATCGCCCTGAGTAGGGAAAAGGGCGCAATGGTGATGGAGCTAAAAGATCAGGTGGCCACTCAGAAGTTCTCCTGTTTAGATGTGGTAATGGCCGAACTGCACCATTGGATGATGCGGCTGGTTACCGGTGAAGAACGCGGGCTTCAACTCTCTGACCTCGGCCTTGGTACTTTCTATATCTCTGATCTCTGGGCCTTAGCGAACTCACTGACTTTTCTTTGTGCAGGTATGGCGGGCAGCGAGGCTTCCAAAGAGAGCCGAAAGTGTAAGAGGGAGGTCTCCAAGAAAGTGCGAGAGATGAAACGTGTCGAGGCCTCACAGATGCCAAGGCACAATCTAAGAGAGATGCAGGGAGGCTCGTCCCGACCCTCGGGACCGCCGATCCCAGAAATAAAAGTGGTTCAGTCTTGTCCTCAATAAGAACAACCGCCACCACCTCCACCAGTTGCTTCGAGTGCAGAAGGGGTCCTTCCCAACCTACTTCGAGGACCCTTTCCCACGGCGCTGAGGTCCTGATTCACTCCCTGGAGAAGAACCGATCTATTCGGGAGAATCCAGATTCGGCAAAGGTTCTAGGAGCTTCCATATGCCTCCAGGAGGATCAGCACAGGCTGACCCAAGGTAACATTGATGATCTCCTGGCCCAGACGATGAGCTTGAGCGTGGAGAGCTTAGTGAACCAGCATATCATCAGGGAAAAGGCTCATCATTTGAGGCAGGAGATCCAGAAGGTGGGTCAGAAAGCAGCATCCGCCCGAGCCCAACTTTCATCTGCCCGGGAATATATAGCTAAAATTGAGGGGCGGATGAAATTCTATGAGGATAAATTGGCCGAGTAGGCTCATACTCTTGAAGAAGCTCGGGCTCTCCGAGCTGCTGATGTCGCTTGCCTCACTGAAGAACTTAGAGCGAAAGAAGAAGAAGCAGTGACGAGGGAGGCCGGTGCTTATGTGAACGCCCACGGGGATCTTTTGGCCGAGCTCAAGAAGCGTTATCCTGAAGAGGACTTTTCCTGGATGGTGGACCTGGCTCCCCAAGACGAAGAGGAGAGCGAAGAGGAGGCCGAGGGAGATAGAGAGGGTGAGCGAAATGTAGAACAGGCTGGGGGTGATCCTCTAGCCGAATGACTTGTATTTTTTTACTTTGAAATGAAATGAAGTTCTCTCTTTTATTCAATGACTTGATGAGATCGAAAAGTATCTAAGTTGTATAAGCGCCTGATTGTTTGAACATATTAGAACACCAAACTTAAAAGCGATTATTAATCTATGTATGAGAGATCAAAAAGACATTGTAAGCATGAGATCGGCCTAAGCCGAGAACAAAACCGAGCGGAACTTAAGATTATTAAGATTGGAAACCTGATTTGAACACTTAAGATCAGAAGCACCATTAAACCGAATTGAAACCTTAACTTTATTAAAAGATTATCCACAAAATTTATAAAAAGGGAGATTGGAAATGAGACTGGATGACACGAAGACCTGATGTTGGTTTGATTTCGTTTGACGAGAGATCGAAAATGTGATTGACTGGCCAGGAGACTTGATAATTGATTTGAGAAATCGGTAATGAATTGGACGACATGGAGACTTGGCATTGGTTTGGTCTCTTTGAAGAGAGATCGGTACTGAAGTGAGCAATATGGAGACTTGGTGTTGGGAATCGGTTTCAAAGTCTACTGATTTCGGGGATCGGCCAAAATATGGTGTCGACAACTGCCCCTCTTTACATAATTTCTATTAAAGGGAAAAATTTTCCCGTGTAGGAATTATGTAAAGATTCAGACCCATATTTTGGGCGATTGGGTATTAAAACTCAAAATTAAAGTTAGGAAACCAACTTAGGTCAACGACCCAAAGGTTGGTAACAGGAATTAAATGCTAAAAAATTAAAATCAACTTGGATCAAGGAACTAGAGGTTGATGGCAGAAACTTAAATGCTGAAAAATTAAAATCAACTTAGATCAAGGAACCAGAGGTTGATGGCAGAAATTTAAATGCTGAAAATTAAAATCAACTTGGATCAAGGAACCAGAGGTTGATGGCAGAAATTTAAATGCTGAAAAATTAAAATCAACTTAGATCAAGGAGCCAGAGGTTGATAACAGAAATTTAAATGCTGAAAAATTAAGATCAACTTAGATCAAGGGACCAGAGGTTGATAACAGAAATTTAAATGCTGGAAAATTAAAATCAACTTAGATCAAGGGACCAGAGGTTGATAACAGAAATTTAAATGCTGGAAAATTAAAATCAACTTGGATCAAGGGACCAGAGGTTGATAACAGAAATTTAAATGCTGGAAAATTAAAATCAACTTGGATCAAGGTACCAGAGGTTAATAACAGAAATTTAAATGCTGGAAAATTAAAATCAACTTAGATCAAGGAACCAGAGGTTGATAACAAAAATTTAAATGCTAAAAAATTAAAATCAACTTCGATCAAGGAACCAGAGATTGATAACAGAAATTTAAATTCTGAAAAATTAAAATCAACTTGGATCAAGGAACCAGAGGTTGATAACAGAGATTTAAATGTTGAAAAATTAAAATGCTTACAAAGTAAGTCTAACCTGACACGAGAAGTTCTTCCGCGACGAAGTGTACTTAACAGGATCCTGAAGATGAACGATTAATGGAAGACGAGTTGCAAGACTTAACCCATCATTTTCCATTTCTTACTCACTTCCCAGGACTCTCTTTCTGTTCTTGACTTCCTTATTTTGCGAAAAGCGCCCTTGCAGGTTTTCACTTTCCCTTTTGTCCATCTGATTAGAAGCGCCCTTCCAGGTTTTTACCTCTAGTTTTTATTTTTTTTTAGGTCATTCCCTTCAAATCTCATAGTAAAGTACATAAGGTTATCAATATCCAAATCCTAATCTTATGACAAAATTTCAATAGATTAATAGCGCACCAAATAAAGATGTAGAAAAAGGTAGCATTAGAGTGTGAGTATACGAGAAAGATAAAGCAAAAATGCAAATGTGCGAAGAAGATAGATCAAAGTGAAAGGATGACTTTATTATGGCTTGAGAGATAAAGGTACAGTTTCAAAGAAAAAGGGTACAAGGATAGAGCTTACAGATTCCTTGTAGTTGACTTTGAAGTCTCTTAACTGCCATTATTTCAAGTACTCTATTCATGCTGTGATGGTTTATTTTCGTTCCTGTGTCCCCTTCCTTATTTCTCCATTTTCTGGTTCTAAGGGCGCCCTTTTGGGTTTTCACCCTCAGATTTTATTTTTCTTTTTCTTTTTCTTTTCTTTTCTTTTTCAGGGTGCCTTTTCGGGTTTTCACCTTTCACTCATTTTACAGAAAGCGCCCTTCCGGGTTTTCGCCTCCTTTCGCACATTTTGTTAGGAGCGTCCTTTCGGATTTTCATCCTTTTTTTTTTTTAAGGCATAATACCTTTTGACAGTGTCGGCATTCACGGGTCTTGGAAATTCCTCACCATCCATATGGGTCAAGATCAGGGCCCCACCAGAAAATGCCCTTTTAACCACGTAGGGTCCCTCATAGGTGGGCGACCATTTACCCCTGGCATCATTTTGATTCGGGAGCACCTTTTTCAGGACGAGATCTCCTAGTTGGAATTCGTGTGTGCGAATGCCTTTGTTGAATGCCCTAGCCATTCTTCTCTGGTACAACTGCCCATGACATGCTGCTGCTAGCCTTTTCTCGTCTAGCAAATTCAATTAGTCCAACCTTGATTGGATCCATTCCGACTCATCTTCGCGATTCCTTTAGAATTCTTAGGGAAGGAATTTCTACTTCAATAGGCAGAACAGCTTCCATCCCGTAAACCAGCGAGTATGGAGTTGCCCCAGTCGATGTTCTTATAGAGGTCCGGTATGCATAAAGAGCGTAGAGAAGCATATTATGCCAATCTCTATAGGTGACTATCATTTTTCGGATGATCCTCTTAAGATTTTTGTTGGCGGCTTCCACTGCTCCATTCATCTAGGGACGGTGTGGTGAGGAATTAAGATGTCGAATCTTGTATTGATCACATAAACTTTGGACCTTTGGACCATTCAAATTCTTGGCGTTGTCAGTGACGATCTCGCTGGGGAGGCCGTGTCGGCAGATGATATTATTTCTAAGGAATTTGAAGAATGTGTTCTGTGTGATGTGGGTATATGATGTCGCTTCGACCCATTTTGAAAAATAGTCAATAGCTACCACGATAAATCTATGCCCATTAGGTGCCTTAGGGTTGATGGGACCAATCACATCGATGCCCCACATTGCAAAAGGCCATGGTGAGACAAGGTTGAACAATTGGTGAGGCGGGACATTTATCGAATCTGCATAAATTTGACATTTATGACACTTCCAAAAGTACTCAATGCAATCCTTCTCCATAGTAGTCCAGAAGTATCCCCATCTCATGATTTGCTTAGCCATCATATGCCCATTAGCATGGGTTGCACAATTCCCCTCATGAGTCTCGAAAAGGATCCTCTTTACTTCTTTTGCATCTACGCATCTCAATAATTCGCCGTTGGAGCTCCTTTTGTATAAAACTTCGCCACTGGGGAAGTATCCCAAAGCTAATCTCCGGATCATTCTTCTTTCGTTTCTGCTTGCCCCTGGAGGGAATTCTCTGGTTTTGATGTAGACCTGGATGTCATGATACCAAGGTTTACCATCAGTTTCTTCCTCAATCATGAAGCAGTACGCCGGCTCACTCCTTGCTTTGATCTGCAATACCTGAGTCGTCTGCCCTTCTTCCATTTGAGCCATGACAGCCAGGGTGGCTAAGGCATCTGCAAATTGATTCTTGTCTCGACTGAGGTGGGTGAAAGAGATTTCTTCAAATTTCTTAATCAACTCCAATAGGTACTTCTGATATTGGATTAACTTCGGATCCTTAGTTTGCCATTCTCCCTTGACTTGATAAATGATCAAGGCTGAATCACCATACACCTCCAACTTTCTGACTTTCATTTCGATGGTAGCCTGTAAACCCATCACACAGGTTTCATATTCTGCGACGTTGTTAGTGTAGTCAAACCTTAATTTGATAGCTATCGGGAAGTGTTTCCCGTCAGGGGATACCAGCACTGCTCCAATTCCATTACTAGACAAATTGACAGCTCCGTCGAAATACATTTCCCATACATCAGTTGGCTTTTTTTCCTCGCCGTCGACTTCATTGCATCAGGGAACTCAAAATCCAAGACTTCATAATCTTGGATAGGGTTTTCTGCTAGGAGATCAGCGATTACGCTACCCTTTACTGCCTTCCGGGTCATATAGACAATGTCATATTGAGAGAGTATGACCTGCCATTTGGCTATCCTTCTCTGCACAAATGGGCTTTCGAATACATACTTAATAGGATCCATCCTAGAGATAAGCCATGTCTTATGATTCAACATGTAGTGTTTAAGCCGATTCGCCGTCCAGGCTAACGCGTAATAAGTTTTCTCTAGGAAAGAGTACCTCGACTCGCAATCATTGAACTTCTTGCTCAGGTAATAAATGGCCCTCTCCTTTCGACCATTATCATCATGCTGCCCCAAACCACATCCCATTGAGCTTTGTTGGACTGCCATGTACAGAATCAGCAGCCTTCCTACCACCGGAGGAACCAATATCGACGGGTTTGACAAGTACTGCTTAATTTTCTCAAAAGCCTCTTGGCAAACTGAATCCCACTGAGTGGTGTTGTTCTTTCGGAGTAGTCTAAAGATAAGCTCAGCTTTAGTAGTGAGGTTGGAAATAAATCTCGAAATGTAGTTCAGCTTTCCCAGGAAACTGTGCACTTCCCTCTCTGTTTTTGGGGATGGCATTTCTTGAATTGCTCGAACTTTGTCTGGATCTACTTCTATTCCCTTCTCACTCACTATGAATCCCAACAACTTCCTAAATCTAGCTCCGAACATGCATTTGGCAGGGTTTAATTTTAGCTGATACTTCCTGAGTCTCTCGAATACTTTCCTCAGCACCTGCATATGGCTTTCTCCTTCCCTGGATTTGATGATCATATCATCCACATACACCTCCACTTCTTTGTGCATCATATCGTGGAATAACGTGACCATAGCGTCTTGGTAGGTAGCGCCAGCATTCTTTAAGCCAAAAGGCATGACTGGTAACAAAATACCCCCCCACTGAGTGATAAAAGTAGTTTTCTCCTTATCTTGTTCATCCATGGGGATTTGATTGTACCCGGATATCCCATCGATACATGAACATCTGCCCAATCCTGTAGCATTGTCTACTAACACGTCTATGTGTGGGAGAGGGAAATCATCTTTCAAGCTTGCTTTATTAAGATCCCTGTAATCAACGCACACCTTGACTCTCCCGTCTTTCTTCATTACCGGGACAATGTTAGCTATCCATTGGGGATATTTGACTACTTCTAGAAACCCAGCATCATACTACTTTTTAACTTCATCCCTAACTTTGAGTAGCATGTCAGAGTTCATTCTTCTTAGCTTCTGCTTTACTGGGATCATCCCGGGAATTAAGGGAATTTTGTGTGTCACAATCTGAGGGTCTAAACCGATCATATCGTCATAGCTCCATGAAAATACATCTAAAAATTCTTTGAGCAAGCTGACCATATCTTCTAATTCTCCACTCCCCACAACCTTAAGTTCCCTTCTTATTTCTTCCGTGACTAGATTTATGGTGTAAGTTTCGTCCCCACAAGGCACTAGGGAAGGTTCATATCTTTCATCCCTTTCTTCTGTGAGTTCCTCCTCAGAATCACTTGAAGTAATGGCAGTTATGGGGATTTCAAAATTAACCAGAGGAATTTCTGAGTCTATTGAATTTTTTATTGTTAATTGATGAATGGTCCTGAAGAAACGAAAGTGGAATATATTATGAAAATGGAAAAAACAAGGAAAAGAGAATTGGATGTAAAATGCACTAATAATCCATTAATGTTTGCATCATAAGAAAAAGGGTCCATTTACAGTATTACACTTGTCACCATGGACGAAATGATCAAGTGTAGATAACCAAAAGTACTTTACTCGAAATTGATTACAGGAATGTCCTCTGTTGTCCAGTTGTCCAGTTCTTGCCCTTCAACTATTGGTGAGATCAGGGCTTCATACAAGGAATCGAGATGGATGACATCAATGAATGGTTCGTTGGGTGATTCTTCAACTTCCACTGGATTTTCAATGACCGGCTTGGTGAAGACCTCTGTGATTTTCGGGACTACTTTCATTTCCCTGATTTTCTGATCGAATCTCTGATCCCGAAGCATATTTCTCATCCAAAATCGTCCATCCATGAGGGCGTCTTCCACATAACCCAAGCCGCAACGGCCAACCTTCTAGATAGCTGGTATGGGTTCGATGATCCCTTGTAATGTGGCGCCTAGCCCCTTGCCCATCTCATATCCGTTCTTGAGCATCACCTTGGCAACCATAGCCATGGCCCCTTCATCCCTCAGGATAGTTTCTTGCAACTCTAGAGCCTGGAAAGAACTTTCCAAGGATTCTTCAGCTGCTTCCACATAAGGAAGTGATTGCGGCTTGGTGACCAGCATGGCTTCCTCCCTCTTCACAGTGATGATCCTGTTGTCCATGATGTATTTAATTTTTTGATGCAGGGTTGAAGGTACGGCATTTGCTGAAAGGATCCAAGGCCTCCCTAGCAACATAGTGTATGCAGGTTCAATGTTCATCACTTGGAACATGACGTTGAAAGTGCATGCACCAATTTGGAGCGGCAAGTCAATGTCTCCCAGTACCTCCCTCCTTGTGCCATCAAAAGCTCTAACCACCATAGCACTTTAACGTATGCTTGACTGGTCGACCGATAGCTTGGCCAAGTTGGCATTGGGCAAGACGTTGAGCGCAGATCCATTGTCAATGAGGACCTTGGCAACCATGCAACCTTTACATTTTACTGTCACATGCAGAGCTTTAGTGTGCTTTAAGCCTGCCGGGTTTATCTCTTCTTCTGAGAAAGTGACAAAACTGGATGCCTGAATTTGTCCCACTATCTTCTCGAATTGCCCTGGTGTGATGTCGGGGTTAACGAAGGCCTGACCTAGAATCTTCTGCAAGGCTTGGCGATGCACTTCTGAACTCAGAATCAGTGACAGAAGTGAAATCCGAGCAGGTGTCTTCCTTAACTGTTGAACAATGTCGTACTCACTTTGCTTCATTATTTGAAGCAACAATTCTTCCTGTTCTTTTGGCTCCACAGGTTGTTTTTCAATTTCCTCGGCCCCTCCCTCCGTGTTTTCTGGCTGCTCTCCCATTTTCGCTTTCCCTTTCTTCTTTTCTCTCTCTTCATTCCCGTAACATCTTTCGCTTCGGGTTATAAATTCTATCTCTTGCTCAGGTCGGTGGGAGCTACTGGTTGTGACAGGTTTGGAGTTTGGTTGGAGAGTAGCATTGCCGAAAGGTCCATTGTAAGTGATTTTGAAATGCTCATGAGGAGCAAAACAAGGCTTAGGGGGTGTTGAGGGTGAGGTAAGGTCAAAGCTAGGAGTCGGTGTACTGCTCGATGCTCCTTCGGTGAAGACTTGGAAGTTGTAGTTCCAAGGCATAGCACGAGTGTTTATGATTGGGAGCTGGGGCGGGGTTCGGAGGATTGTTACTGGTGGTGATGATGCTGGGGCAGAGAAGGTCATTCTGGGACTAGAGGTGGAGGCATTTTGGCCGAATCTGGCTGTATTTACTCCGCCCTCCATTTTCGACCTTGCTTAGCATCTTAGAATTTTTAGGGACAGTAAGTTCTAGACCTCTTGTTTGAACTCCCCATAATTTCGCAGCTCATGGTTAACTGCTCCTCCGTGATAGGGGCATCCTACGTCAACTTCAGACCCCAGTGTTTAAGGGTAGAGGTAACCTTCCCTTATTGCCATTGTAAAAATCTCCTCAAAGTGAGGAATTAGTTGATCTACCTCCAAGGTTGACCCTTCTTCTTCCGAATCTATCATATTTACGCCATTGCCCATAGGATGATTGGGCAATGGGTTTGAGGTGACATTGGGAAGGGAGCCATTCCCTTCAATTTTTAACCATCCGTTTCTGATCAGGGCGTGCACTCTTCCCCTGAGTGCCCCGCAGTTATAGGTTGAGTGCCCCTGTGCCCCTCCATGATACTCACACCGGGCACTGGCATCATACCACCTGGGGTATGGCGGCTGAATTGGGTCAAGGGGGATCGACACTATTTGATTTATACCGACGAGGTATCGGTATATTTCGCTAAGTGGGAGGGGAAAGGGCGGATCAGGATTTCTTTGTGGTCTTGGGTTATTTTGGGGTGGTTTTGGTTGAATGGGTTGAGGAGGTGGTCGGGGCTGGTAAGTTATTGGTGGTGGATACTATGGGCGCGGATGAGGATAATTTGGGAAAGGGGGTGGTATGTTAGCAATTATTGAGCCATGAGGGGGAGGATATGGCCGGTAGTTATTTTAAAGAAATGGGGAGTGATTGTTCTGTCGGGTGATGGAATGCACATCACCTTCTTTCTTCTTGCCAAAACTAGCAGTTTTCTTTGCAGGATTCTCAGTCAACTCCTGCAGCTGTCCCATTATCAGGTTAGCTTCAATCCTCTCGCCAGCTTGAATAATGTCTGAGAAGCTATTGGAGGTGTTTCCAATCATCAGATTGAAATATGGAGCCTTCAGCGTCTCAATGAACAGGGAGCAAAGCTCATTATCAGTAACCGGAGGATACACCTCTGCTGCCTTTTCTCTCCACCTCTGGGCATACTTTTTAAAACTTTCCCTGTCTCTCTGCATTAGATTTTGGAGGTCTCTCCTTGTGGGGGCAACGTCGCAGTTGAACTTGTATTGTTTCAGGAAAGCATCGGCTAAATCTTTCCAGGAGCGCAATTTGCTCCTGTCCAACTGAATACACCATCTCAGGGCTGCCCCGGAGAAACTCTCGTTAAAGAAGTGGACTAAGAGTCTATCGTCTTCTGTCAGGGTGTAAATTTTTGCAAAGTAGCTAGATGAATGCGGGGATCTGAATTCCCGATATATTTGTCGAAGTCTAGGACTTTGAACTTGGGTGGCACCACCACATCTGGCACTAATCTCAGTGATGCCACATCAACTGAACCATACATGTTCAATCCCTCTATTGCTCTTAATCTCTCTTCTAGAGCAAATAACTTCTCGTTTTCTCTTGTCTTATTTTCTCCTCCTACTACATGAGATATTCCCCCAGTTGGGAAATGAGGAATAGAATGAACCGAAGGGATCAGGATTGAAGGGTGTGGCTCGGCATTTGGGACAGTCGGGTAATAGGAGAAGGGTGGGTCATTATTCATGGGGGTTGGATTAACAGTGATCGTCGGATCGGGGATAGGTGGCTGGAAGGTAAAAGAGATTGAAGCATGATGAGAATCAACCATTGTAGGAGTTGGGGGAGGTAGTGGCAAGTTGGGCTCCGAGGCAGGCTTACTTTGGGACATCTCCCTCATTAGTCTCATGAGCTCTGAGACCTGGTCTTTTAACTTGAACACTTGTCCTTGTAGGTTCTGGACTTGCTCCTGATCTTCCATTAGCCTTATTGTTCGTGACCTTGTTAAGTACACTCGTCATGGTTGAACTGCGTGTCTGGCCAGGCTTGCTTTGCTTGAAGCAATGTTGATTTTCTGTGGGGAGTAAAAAAAAAGTCTTTTAGTGAATTTTAAATTTTGTTGAGAATTAAAAGGTCCTAGTTTGGACAAAGGATACGATGGCATCTGAAAACCAGGAATGAAATCTGCAGAAGAATAATTGCATCATTTTTATCATGGCATCATTTGATAGTCTGACAGTGAATGACTGGATTGAATGCGTATCTATGATACTTGTCCATATGGCGCATCCAACTTTTCACATAACCCTAGTGAGGGTGGTTCCTACGGGAGTCATACTATTCATTCACAATTTTGTTAAACAATGGCCCAAAGTTATTTCATTAATCGAATAGTTCATACATGGCACTCTTTACATTGGCCTGGGCTTAGGGAGACTTTTTATAATGTAATGATATTTTTTGAGATACTCATAAAGCCTTTCTTCTTGTCTGGCGGGGTTGAATGTCTTCAGGGCATACTCGAATTCTGGCAAGAGCTCTTGTTTCCCCTGTGCTATCATTCTTTCCAACTGGTCAACATTTTCTTTTAGCTCTTGATAGAGAGTGGCTTGTCTTTCTTTTTCCTTTCTTTCTTTAGCACATTCTCTCAGAATATTATTGATAAGCTATGCTTGTTCCTTCAGTTCGAGCTTTTTCTTTTTGCTTTCTTGTTTATACTTTCCCATGAGTATCTCCTGGTATTCCACTTTCTCTTAGAGCTTGCCATTCCGAACTTCTGCCTCTTTTATTATAGCTTGGAGAGATATCTTTTCCTTTTCCCACCGCATTTCTTGCTCCTCAAACTCTGTCTTTTCGGCCATAGCTTCTTCCCTCAGCCTTTTGACCTCTCTTCCAAGGATGTGCTGTTGGTCCTCCAACTGCCTTATTCGTTCTTGTAATTTCTGGTTTTCGGTGATCGATTTTTGTAGAGAGTCGACCAAGCGAGTATTAGCTTCTTCTGAGAGGATGTTCTGATGGGAGATCCTATCTTTGGGCCTCGTTGGCTTGGGAGTCGGGTGTCCTTGATCCCTTCTGACCCTCCATTTAAGATAATCGCCCTTGGCACTCGGACTTTTAGGAGACCTTTTCATCATAGTGATGTTTTCCCAGGATTTGCAAGCTATTTTCAATTCTTCTTCATTATCGAGCTCATGATAGAAATGACTTTGGTGATATTCTTCAATACTGATTGCGGACTGGGTGGAACCAAACTGCCTCATTACCAATACTGGGATGTAACTTGTGTATCCGGTCACTCCGATTAGAGAAACTGAATAATTACCCCCTGTGCTGAACAAAATGGGTTGACCCGACGTCCACAATTTCTTCCAACAGTAGTCGTGGCTGTTGAAGCTCAGAATCCGTTCTTGCCACTGCAGCTCGTCCTTTGGGCTGATTACTAATCTGGTCATCTTCTCAATAAGGGGCTGGTCAAGTTACCAAGTTAACCTCTTTGTCTCTACAGGACACATGTGACTGATAATCTAGAGGTGCAACAATTGAGAACAACACTTGATAGACCCCCTGCCTTGTTGTCTATAGTAAGTGAGAGTCAATAAAGTCTCTGCAAGGATTGCCAGTATTGGGTTAACCTTCTACTTTTCTACTGCCCAGAATATCTCTGTGACACTGCAGGTTATAATTCCCAAAGGTCCAGGGAATAAGATCAGGCCATAGATCCCTAAGGCTAGTGCTAATGAAGCTCGCTCCCATTGTTCATCTCGGATGTACAGGTCTAACTGCTTTTGGAGATAGGTCCAATACCAACCGTGTGTGTTCCCTTTGGTAGTTTCTCTTGCCTTTGCCTCTTCCGGGGGAATTCCCAACATATGTGCGAACCGTTTCCAGGTTTGCCTGTGCTCGAGTGTAAGTAGATCCGATTCTGTGCTCCATAAGGAATTTCTAACAATGCTTGATATTCCTCCATAGTGGGGGTAGTATCGATGTCGTTGAAGGAGAAGACCCCATACTTAGGATTCCAAACCGACAGCATGGCCTTTAATGCCGAAACATGGACTTTGACTCGTATCAAGGTCGCAATCCTTCCATATTTTTCTTCGAACTTTGCCTTGATGTGATCGGGAAGCGATCTCCAACTACTAGATAGACCCTCGAGACCGGTCATTCTGACCTCAACCTTGCTTAGGTCCAATGGAGGTAATGGGCTAGTATCTGCTTTGATGACATCACCTTGCGGGGGCACTGAACTATGAGGCGGTCTGGACCACGGTTTAGCATTTTGTTATTGTCTAAGGATTTCTTCTGCCGACTGACTCGAGGATGCCATGTGAAAAATGATGTTTATTCTTTTACAGACCCTAACTTAATGATGCCTGTGGAGGAAACTTGTTAGAAGGATAAATTCAGGTAATTTTGAATTATATTGTTGGTAGGTTGACACCTACACATTTGTCAAAGTAGGAAAATGTGTAGATCCTCCTAACAGTATAATCCAAAATTACCCTTAAAAGGTAAAAACATAAGAAAATACAAACAAAGTAGGGTGAAAGTAAGTGTGCTCCTTTTGTCCTAAAATAGGGAGGGTCCTAGTACCAGGTAGGTGCTACCTAATTGGATAGTTCTATCTTATGAGGTAGGTTGCTACGGTTTCCAGCTATCGTGATAGTTTAGCTCAAGGTCTAATTTTTCTAAAAGCCACAGGTTCCCAAATTGCCCCTACTGTAAACAGTAGAGTACCATTCCATCACCATGATACTAACGGGAGAGTTCCACGAGTATCACAGTAAATAGAACGAGTTTCAATCTGAGTAGAAGCCTTCACGGATACTAACAGGGTAAAACCCACGGGTACCGCTACATGACTCCCTCCTACTTTCCTAAAAGGTAAGAAAGCCCGGGTATAGAGCTGAAGTGTGTGAGGACATTGTGTGAGTGTTCAGTGTGTGAAGGGACACCTTTACCTCTTTCCAGTACAGGGGAGTTTTTTTTCTTTTTTTTTTTTTAGACGAAAAGTGCTGTAGGGAAATAAGACAAAAATAAACAAAGCGGTTAGCGAAAATAACAATAATTAATAGATTGAGGTTTTTGAATTTTGTAAATTAAACCCCCCTAACTACAGTTCTAGTTTATAGGAGAATAAAATTAAATCTACTTTTGGACCTCTGATCCGGGGTTAAGGTGTGATCAGGTCCCCAACGGAGTCGCCAAACTGTAGCAAGGTGTTTTGCGGTCGCCTGGACGAACACTCACCAAAGTGGGAAAGAGTGAGGAGTCGCCACTTTAATTTTGAGGGAAATTAAAAGACACCATTTGTGAAAATAAATTAAAATGAAACCACTTTGAAAATAGAGATTCTAGGTTCGGGGTCCATATACGGGCGGGGAAGGTGTTAGGCACCCCGCCTCGTCCCTCTATGAGGGCAAACAGATTTAACATTATGCTCTCTACAAATTAAAATCGATAATTAGGGGGGGGGGGGTAGAATGATGATGTTAATCCCTTAGACAAAAGGGAATATTTGATTTTTCACTAGTTCGGGTTACCCAGGTACATAAGTACATGAGACGACCCTTAGTGAGTTTGGTGTTGCGTAGCGGTTTTTGTTTAGAGGGTAACTTTGCGTATTGTGCTATTTTAGTTAGGATTTAGGAGAATCAGGATAAAAACCTCTCCCGATCTCTAGGGGTAATCTGTTTAAACTTTGAGTGAGGAATCTCGGATAAGAACTTTCCTCCGATCTCCCCATATTTATTAAAATTTGACTGAGAATCAGATAAGAACTCTCCTCCGATCTCTTTAAATAATTATTAAAATTTTTGATTGAGGACCGGATAAGAACTCTCCTCCGATCTCTTTAAATATTTATTAAAATTTTTGATTGAGGACCGGATAAGAACTCTCCTCCGATCTCTTTAAATATTTATTAAAATTTTTTATTGAGAACCGGATAAGAACTCTCCTCCGATCTCTTTAAATATTTATTAAAATTTTTGATTGAGAACTGGATAAGAACTCTCCTCCGATCTCTTTAAATATTTGTTAAAAATTTTGATTGAGAATCGGATAAGAACTCTCCTCCAATCTCTTTTGTTTGAATGAGGATCGGGTAAGAACTCTCCTCCGATCTCTTTAAATATTAATCACGATCGTATATCGTAAGAACCTTAGACTAAGGGTTCTGGCATCCGAAGACGCTGAGAAACCGAACGAGGCTTCTCTTAACCCATTGATACCTTATAACTAGGGAGGGGATACCAGACTGAATTTTACCGATCTCCTATGTGATTACCTTATCAGTACCTTTTGACAGGCAATATTCGATCTCTTTCATTTACTAGTCTGGGATCCGATCTTACCTCGATCCCCACTATACCAAGTTATCTTCTGAGCTAGTCCAGTGGTTTGACTTCATAATTTTCCTCCGATTTATTACCCAAACTTTTGTTATTTTAAAGGAACTCTCATGTTAGGATACAGCTATTAACATTTTATCAAACTACCTATATGTTACCCGTGACCAGAACACCTACATTTGAAGTTAATAAAGGCTAAAAATAAATAACACGAATTAATGAACAAAAAGGTAAACTCAAGAGAATAACCACCTTTGTGGGGCTCTTTAACATAATGTAAACTTAACGAAAATTACGAGCATGAAAACAAAGAAAATAATAAAAAAACGAGCACTTGATAAAGCAACGGTCTAGACGCTCACCTGTGGGGAGTTGAATCTATTGAGCTAACTATGGAGTCACAAATATAGTAGAGCTGTGCACAAATAGTCTGAGGACTAAAGCTTGCCTTGAAATAAAGAATACCAAGTTAAAATGCAGTTGAGCCGAAATGACAGTAATCGGGTTTGAATGAGATTGAGCTTGGAAAATAAAAGTGGATATAAAGATGGTGAAGACAAAACTGAAACTGAGAGATGGGATCGCAGAGTAATGAACAAACTGAAAATAAAGAGTTTCAGTGTTCAACACTCCTTCAACGGGAATACTTTAGAAAACTGGTTTATGAAGTTTCCCTATTTTGAAAGCTTAAAAATAGCAGAGTAGCAAGACTGAATCAAGTTTCAGAGCCTTTCCACTATAATCACCACCCTTTTTCGTCCTCTCCCTCAACAGTATTGTATGCAGGTATTTATAGGGAACAGGTGCTCCCAATGAAGGGTCAGGATTTCCTATGAGGGACATGGAAGGTTTAGATTTTAAAGGACATGATCTGATGCCTGAGAATTGAAGAGAATCAAAATGGACGGCTGAGATCTTATTCAGAATATTTGTCTTTTCTCTTTTCTAATCCAACGGTTCAAAATCTTCTTGTCAAGGGAGATCCGAGGGCTGGGAATAAAAGGCGCCGGTCTTATCGTCTTCTCTTTGATCCAAGGGCTCCAGACTTGTCCTTACAAGTAAGATCAACAGTGGAGATCGAGATGTATAGGACTGTCATCACATGTCCTGGCACCTGTCAGCAATGTGGGCAATTCTGCAAATGAGGCGTGCGGTGAAGATTTGATCTCGTCTGCAATGCTTTAACTACCTCGGCTCTGATTATGATGACGGTTATTGGAAGTTGTCTCATTCTCTCTTCGCTTTCCAATCTCCCATCCCTTTCGATCTTTCCATTATGATCTTCTTCCGATCTCTCATGTCGGGCCCTTCTCCCGATCTCTCCCATTCCAGCACCTTCTCCTCTATCCGGGCTGATTCAGTCAAAGCATTTATTCCTTCGGTTACCGAGGCATCCGCTTTGATTTTCGCTAGTAATAAATGCTCAGACCCCCCCTATATATATATATACCTCAATCGGGGAATTTCTCCCACATTTCATTCCTTCCTCCTTCCATTTCTCTCTTTTTCCGTTCAAATTTCTCCGGTAACATTCTGGCCATGGTGACTGCTTTTGATCTTTTTTCGACTATTCTCTTAGCTCCCCAACTGAAAATTTATGACCCCGGTGATCGGAAAATCATGATAACCTTATTTGATGACAGTGAGAGAACCGGACTAATTTACCGATCAAGATCGAAAACATCGATCGCACCGATCTCGAGTCGATCTACCGATATAATCGGTGAATCGACTTCGGGTGAGAAGACTGCTAATTTCCCTCTTAACATCGGTGACTATCTCTTGAAGTTCATTTGGCTCCTCACTACATCGGGCATCCCGACTGCGGCTCTATTCTGGTCGATGACATCGACGAGGACTCCTCTCATTATCATGAGAGTCATAGTCACTCCATCTGAGCTGTACATCTGTCCGATGTCGATGGCTAGTTTTCTGATCAAACACATCTTTTGATTCAGCCACGAGACTAGGCTTTGACATAGGTCTTTACTAGGTAGGATGTACTGTCGATCTCTAGAGATCGCCCAAATGATGTAATCTGGCCTTTAATGTAATCCGATCTCTTGAGATCGCCCAAATGATGTAATCTGACCTTTTGGAAATGAAATTTTATTTTGACAATTATCATTTTATTATTATTGCATTGGTTATTTTTCGATCTCTAATATGCGTATCTGATCTAATTCCTAACTGAATAGCCTTAGGCTGATCTGTAATTCTAAACATCTTACTTAATCCTTCGATCTTTAACCAGCCGATCTCCCTTTATTTATTTATGGAGTTTCTGAAATGTTCTTGCAACGTGTCAGAAAAGCTGGCGAATTTCGCTAATCGATGCGCCGCTTGGGACACCGTGAGCATTGAATGCTCAGACAGGTATAAATAGGGGAAGGGTCAGCCAATTGCTCCCTTATGTCATTTTCAGCACCTCGTGAGCTATTCCAAAATTCTCTCATTTCTTCAAGTTCTTCCAACACCGATCACACTCCGATAAGGGTTTTGATCTTTCTCTTAGTTAAATTTCTCTCTTTTCTTTGAAAATGAGCGGCATCGAGGATCAGAGAGCAGCGAGCCCACCTTCCATCCATGTCTGTGGTCGTCAGATGAAGTTGAAGTGGTCGGACCAAGCGGGCGATCTGAACCTCCTGCGACCTCCGTTTCAGCTCGTGGTCAAGCGGCACCCTCAAGACAAATGCATTCCTCAGGGATAGAAAACCTTCCCGTGGATGAGCTGCCGTCAATCCTTCAAGAAACCAATCTGCAGTCGATTAGCCAAGAATACAACCTTCAGACCGACTCATACGAGCTTATCAGATGTCATGGGGATCTCCGAGCCGATCACTTCTTCGAAGAAAATGATGTGATCATGATATACGAAGAGCAATTAAAAGCCGGGCTGTGGTTTCCTCTTGATGACTTCTTTAAGGACGTTCTGAGATTCCACCAAGTATGCATACCTAAGTACATCCGAACTCATGGCGAATCCTGGTCGCCTTCAGAGCCCTCTGCCGAGCTAAGGGACTCAATCCTACGGCGAAGGTGTTCGCTGAGCTACATAGGCTCACTCGTCAAAAGGACGATGAGTAGTGGTTCTTTCAGGCGAAACCACATTGTGGGCTTTTTACCGATCTGCCCTCCTCACTGAAGAATTGGAAGAATTGCTTCTTTATTCTAAGGAGCAAGATTTCGAATGGTTTTGAGGGTTTCCCACGTAGCTGGCTGCATCTGGGCCCACACTTTCGAAGCACATCGCCCTGAGTAGGGAAGAGGGCGCAATGGTGATAGAGCTAAAAGATCAGGTGGCCACTCAGAAGTTCTCCTGTTTAGATGCGGTGATGGCCGAACTACACCATTGGATGATGCAGCTGGTTACCTGCGAAGAACGCGGGCTTCAGCTCTCTGACCTCGGCCTCGGTACTTTCTATATCTCTGATCTCTGGGCCTTAGCAAACTCACTGACTTTTCTTTGTGCAGGTATAGCGGGCAGCGAGGCTTTTAAAGAGAGCCGAAAGTGTAAGAGGGAGGTCTCCAAGAAAGTGCGTGAGATGAAGCGTGCCGAGGCCTCACAGACACCAAGGCACGATCCAGGAGAGATGCAGGGAGGCTCGTCCCGACCCTCGAGACCACCGATCCCAGAAATAGAAGTGGTTTGGTCTCCTCCTCGAAAAGAAGAGCCGCCACCACCTCCACCAGTTGCTTCGAGTGTGGAAGGGGGTCCTTCCCAACCTACTTTGAGGACCCTTTTCAGCGGTGCTCAGGTCCTGATTCACTCCCTAGAGAAGAACCGATCTGTTCGGGAGAATCCGGGTTTGGTAAAGGTTCTGGGAGCTTCCATATGCCTCCAGGAGGATCGGCACAGGCTGACCCAGGGCAACATTAATGATCTCCTGGCCCAAACGATGAGCTTGAGCGTGGAGAGCTTAGTGAACCAGCATATCATCAGGGAAAAGGCTCATCATTTGAGGCAGGAGATCCAGAAGGTGGGTCAGGAAGCAGCTTCCACCCGAGCCCAACTTTCATCCGCCCGGGAATATATAGCTGAAATTGAGGGGCAGATGAAATTCTCTAAGGATAAATTGGCCGAGCAGGCTCATACTCTTGAAGAAGCTCGAGCTCTCCGAGCTGCTGATGTCGCTCGCCTCACTAAAGAACTTAGAGCGAAAGAAGAAGAGGCAGTAATGAGGGAGGCCGGTGCTTATGTGAACGCCCACGGGGATCTTTTGGCCGAGCTCAAGAAGCATTATCCTGAAGAGGACTTTTCTTGGATGGTGGACCTGGCTCCCCAAGACGAAGAGGAGAGCGAAGAGGAGGTTAAGCGAGATAGAGAGGGTGAGCGAAATGTAGAACAGGCTGGGGGTGATCCTCCAGCCGAGTGACTTGTATTTTTTTACTTTCAAATGAAATGAAGTTCTCTCTTTTGTTCAATGACTTGATGAGATCGGAAAGTATCTAAGTTGTATAAGCATCTGATTGTTTGAACATATTAGAACACCAAACTTAAAAGCGATTATTAATCTATGTATGAGAGATCGGAAAAACATTGTAAGCATGAGATCGGCCTAAGCCGAGAACAAAACCGAGTAGAACTTAAGATTATTAAGATTGGAAACCTGATTTGAATACTTAAGATCGGAAGCACCATTAAACCGGATTGAAACCTTAACTTTATTAAATGATTATCCACAAAATTTATAAAAAGGGAGATCGGAAATGGGACTGGATGACACGAAGACCTGATGTTAGTTTGATTTCGTTTGACGAGAGATCGGAAATGTGATTGACTGGCCAGAAGACTTGATAATTGATTTGAGAAATTGGTAATGAATTGGACGACATGGAGACTTGGCATTGGTTTGGTCTCTTTGAAGAGAGATCGGTATTGAAGTGAGCGATATGGAGACTTGGTGTTGGGAATCGGTTTTAAAGTCTACTGATTTTAGGGATCGGCCAAAATATAATGTCGACACTCTACACAATTATTTTCTGCATTTTCTTCAATTCTTAATATTTTTTCAATTTTTCTCAAATTCTCTAAATAATTATTTTCTACACTCATTTTAATTTCTAATACTCTCTCAATTTTCCTACTTTATTATTTTATATACTTACTGAAATTTTCAATACTATCTCAATTACTTTGTTATTACTTTAAATCCTCAATAAAATTTCCAGTACCCTCTATTTTAATTTTTTTTCTCTTTTATACTTTTTAATTATCAATTATTATATAATTTTTTAAAAAAGCCAAGTAATAGAACTATAAATTTTTATTCCTCTAAATTCTAAAGGGATATATAGGCAAAATTAAGTTCATACATTTTTTGCTAATTTTAAAAAAAAAATTAATTTCATCTCTAGTTTTTTAATCAGGTTCAAGTCTTTATTTATTAAATTTTTCTTAAAACCAAATTATTTTCTTTCTTTTTTTTTCTTATTTTATTTTGATTGAAAGATTTCTAAGAAAAATTAAAATATTTTTATAAATATAACTTAAATTTTGAATCAATAAAATTTTTCTCTAATTTTTTTTTGTCTAAATTACCCTTAAACCATCCCTAAACCGCTTCCAAACCGTCCTCCAAACTGTATTGAACCGTTCTTTTTCGAACCGCCCTTCAAACCGTTTTAAATCGGGGCTCAAACCGGAACCGGCGGTTCAGGAATCGTCTTCCAAACCGTCCCCTGGCAGTTTGGTTTAGGTTTATAATTTCATTAAACCGTAACCGGTGGTTCAGGAACCGTAACCGGTGGTTCAGGAACCGTAACCAGTGGTTCTTGAACTGTTACCACCCCTAGGTTACATGGAAATGGATCACGAATTACTATTATTTATCCCATTCTTAACCTTACGTATCCTAAAAATCACATAAAGTCTAAGCAACAAGTTGTCAACGTAGCAGTAACTATATATATATATATATATATATATATATATATATATATATATATATATAGAAAATCAAAATTTGAATAAATAAAAACTGAAATTTTTAAATATAGTCAAACAAATCTAATTTAAAAAAAATAATTAAAATATTATTTTCTCTAATTTTTAACAATAAAATACTAATGTTATATTTTAAATTTTAAAAATAGTTATTGTTTATTTATTATGTTATTTAATTTTTCATTAATTCTATTTATTTAAAAATAAATAATTTTTAATATTTAAAAATTAAAAAAAAATTATTTTATTTTTTTAAAAATAATATTTAATTAAGTGAGAATTATTTGACCTTAATTAAAAAAGTTTATTTTTTATTTAACTCAACATTTAATTTTGGGTTTATTTAATCCTCTATTGAAAATATAAAGGTTTATTTAATTTTTTTTCTATAAAAATAAAATAGGCTAAATTTCATCAAAAGTTTGCTAGCACAATATGATTAAATATTTAACTTTTCTATTTTTCTATTTCATGCTATAAAACCTAGTTTATTATGTATAATTATATGTATTTTTTAATATCTACTTACTACAAGAAATTAAAAAAATAACGACAAAAATTACCGACCAAATTTACTTCTATTTCGTAGGTAATTAAGATTATCGACAAAATTTTTTTCGTCCACAAATTTATGCGTAGGTGATTTTCACAGACGAAATAGAATCCATAGGTAATTTTATCGATGAAATAGAATTCGTAGGTAATTTTACCGACGACAAAGCATTCGTAGGTAATTATGCCGACAAAAATTTTGTAGCGAAATTAAGATTTTTTCGTAGGTAATTTCGTGGGGGTTGTAGGCTTAAAAATGAATTATCAACTATTTTACCAATGAAAATTTTTGTCCCTAATTACTGACAAAAGAAATATAGTAGGTAAAATGAATTTAGAAATCTAAGAATTACCAACCAATTTTTTGGTTGGTAATAATTTTTAAAAAATTTTACCTACCATTTTATTTCATAGGTAAATTTTTTAATATTTTTTAAAAATATTTACCTACTACTTTATTTCGTTGGTAAGTTTTTAATATTTTTTAAAAAATACTTGCCTACGAAATAGTTTTCGTAGGTAATTTTTTTTAATAATTTTAATAATTTTTACCTACCATATTGTTTCATCGGTAAAATTTTTTAAAAATAATTTTGTGCATTAAATTTTAATTATTAATGGCTTAAAAATAAATAATGCATAACAAATGCAAATAATAATAATAATAATAATAATAATAATAATAATAATAATAATAATAATAATAATAATAATAATATCCAATAATATTATTAATAATAATACTCCATACATGTTATAAAATAAATATAAACTAAACAATAATATAAAAATATTAAAGTTTAATAAGTTAAAGTTAAGATACAAAACCATCAATCCTGATCTGGTGCAGGTGGAGGCGAAGTTGGAGGTAGAGATATCGGTAAGCCTCTGACTAATATCATCATCTCCTCCAACATTGATTGTCTCATGTCTTCCAAACGTATCCCAAATTGCTCTGTAATAGCTTGTTTCTCTGCTTGCCTCTGTTGCCTCTCTTCTTCAAGTTGCTTTTTCAAATGTTCTACTTCTTGTTGTAAAACAGCAAATTGAGGATCATGTGATGAGGACCCCCTAGAAGAAGATGCTCGATGTGAATGGTAAATGACAGATGATTATGATCCAAGCCCAAACACCATCCATCTCTTCTGGCCAGCCTCAACAACATCCAAATAAATTTGATTCTCATCGATGATGTCAGATGTAGTTTGTTGGAGCTCTTCCCTTCTAGCCACTATCGCTTCCTGTATGTAAAAAATAGAAAAATTTGTATTAATTCATGATATTATATAATAGAAAAATTAATTTATTTGAAAAAAATAATTAAGCACCTACATTTATTTGCCTCAACTTTTCATCCACAAATATTTCTTTGTCATGATTGCGAGTATGAGTTTGAACAAACAACTCATACCAGTTGGGCCTTCGACCCAAATCTTTCTCCTGTAACATATAAATAAATAGTTATCAGGAATAAACTGTAATAAATCTAAAAAATTTATTTTGAAAAAAATGGATAGAGTTTCCCCTATATTTTTTACATTTTTTCCTGTCAGAAATCAACAAATATATAATAACTCAATCTCAGAACAATCCAAACAATTATTGAATGACAATTCCATCAACAATAATCATATTTGCTTATTATATAATAATTAATGAACTAAATATGTATATAGGAAAATAAATTTAAATTTAGATGAAAATTAAATATATAATATCTAATTATGAAAAGCTCACCATTCTATCTGACCATTCTTAAAATGATATAGATCCACCTATGTGGGTGGACGGCCCTAGACCATCTACAGCACCACGACAGTTTCTCGAATTAGTCTTAGATCGTCGAATGACAGAAGGGTCCTCCCAATGCTACTCAAATCGAGTCCATGCTTCTTCACTAACATATTGGGGCTTTTTTTCTCTTTGCCTTGAAATCAGATATCATGTCCTTGTACCGTTCAGCAGCCTTTGCTTGCCAACAACCCTTTACCCCTAGTTCCTCAGCAGTAGTCCAATAATATTTTTTTCTATAATATAAAATAATATAATTTTTTAATGATTTCTATATTTCAAAATATGGAAAATAATATAAAAAAAAACTTAAATAGATGTTACCTTGAATTCTTATCAGTAAAAGTCCTTGGTTTCTTTTGGAACAGTCTTCCACATGACACCTGCAGGGTGTATCCGCTGCTTAAAGGAGTTCATGATCACTCGAGCTGCTGCAGATCCGACAGAAAACCTGGACATGAAAATAAGGAATAGGAAGTTAACACATGTATCAATTTCATTTATAAACCAAGTAGAATTTAGTTATTTAACTCACTTGTTTCCTTCTCCAACTCTAAGGCGGATTCGCCCTGCTGAATCAATCTCCAATTCTGGTTCAGGATGAGAACCTTGTGAACTATCAGGTAAAGTCTCTTGGCCATCTGTAGGTGTATCCTCTTGGCCAACCACATGTGTGTCAGCTTGGACTGACTGTTGTGAATGAGGTGTCAAAGGCTCACCTTCCTCATTAGTAAATGGTGTTTGGGAAACAACAATAGTATGTCTACCCCGCACCATATCTGTATAATGCATAAACATGAGAAGAAATGTTAATTTGAAAGAAAAAAAAAATCTCTTTTCCACCGAAAATCAGGTAGAGTATCCCTTCAAATTTGAATTTCCTCAAATTTCAACAACACAACCTGCAATAAAAAAACATTGCCATATTGGCCTTCACAACTATTATATGCATCTCCTTTATACAAATTCACTGTTCATAGAAAATAAAACAATAACATAATTAACAATGCTACAATATACATATTAGTAAATCAAAATGCATTGCCAAAATAGTATGACAAAATATTAACTACATTAATAATTTATCTATATAGTACAATAGAATTTATTCACTATCACTATCATCATCATTTACATGAATTTCATCTTCATCTTCTTCTTCACTTTCTAGTGATGAAAATAAAACTTCTTTGTCCGGTTGTTCCTCTTCTTCAACAGATGCAAGCTCTAGTGGTTCACCGCTTGGATCATCTAAGGGTCCAATCTGTTCATTTACAACTTCTGTATCAATTTGTAACACTTGTACTGCCTCATTTTGGAATGCTTGGTCAAGTATTGGCTCTGTTACATTTATTTGAGGCATGACGACCATGGCCCTAGGCTTCACTTTACACACTGCATACTAGTCAGCCTCGTATCGTCTCAAGCTCGGATAAGGGATGTAAACCACTTGTTCTGCTTGTGAAGCAAGTATGAATGGTTCATATTTATTCATTCTTTTTCTGTGATTGATGTCCACCAAGTTATAGTGTTTGTGGACCTTAATACCCACATTTGGAGTTATATCAAACCATTCACACTTGAAGAGAACAACTCTCTTTATTGGTAATGCAGGGTACTCTAGTTGAATTACCTCTTTCAAGAGACCGTAGTAATCATCAGTGGTGTCACCATATATTGATCCCCTAATGCAAACTCCACTATTCATCATGGATCGATTAACGCCATGATTGATTGTGTAAAATCTATATCCATTTATGAAATACACAGGATATGATATCACACTTTTCAATGGTTCCTCTGCTAAATCCTTAATAAATTTATTGTCAATGTTTGCACTCCTTGCCTAATAAGTTGAAGAGAATTTAAAACCTTGTTGTCATAAATATGTTACTAATTACATTTAGACGGTTGAATGGTTTATATAAATCTAGACTTACATGAGATTTGAACCAATATGAAAATTTTTATTCTATTAATTCATTAACTTCTGCATCACTGATATTATGTGACGTCTGTTGCAGTTCAGTCTGGAACATCCTACACATAAATATATTGGGTGATTATCAGTGGAAAAGGCAAATTCACAAATGACTTTTAAGATATTTAACTTATATGCTAGGGTTTTTATAAACTTCCTTCAAATATATGTCAATTTCAAGGCAATTTAGAAGGACATGTATATGGGCAGTCTTATATTCATCATCTCCTAACCATCTTGTTTTAGCTCTACCATATGGTCGACCAGGATACTTGAATATTGATAAATTTTCTTCTATTTCATCATTGTCCCCACCATCATCATTACGGGGAACTTGTCGATCCCACGTTATGACATGAGACACAAAATAATGCGCACAAAAATTAGATGCCTCTTCAACTAAGTATGCATTACATATTTAACCTTCTACTTTTGCTTTGTTCTTTACATTTTTCTTCAGGTGTCCCAAAAAGCTAAAAATATAAAACACCATATTCAAATGAGTTAGGGAAAGTTTATGATGAATTTTATAACATAAAAAGAAAAAAACGATTCTTTATTACCTCTTAAAAGGATACATCCATCGATATTGTACCGGTTCTGCAATTTTTGCCTCATATGGCAAATAAATGGGAATATGTTCCATTGAGTCAAAGAAGGTAGGAGGAAATATACGCTCTAACTTGCAAATAATAATGGGAATTTCTGCTTCCAGACGTTCCATATCTTGCACCTTAATATTTGTAGCAGTAAGATTTTTTAAAAACAAGCTCAACTCAGTCAATGCTTGCCAAACTGTATTTGGAAGGAACTCACGAAATGCAATTGGTAATAATCTCAGCATAAACACATGACAATCGTGGCTTTTCATACCAAAAAGCTTGTACTTCTGCATGTCAACACACCTTCCCATGTTGGACACATAGCCGTCTGGAAACTTAAGCCTCTTCACCCATTCACATAATTTCTACTTTTGCTATTTATCAAGAGTATAGCAAGCCTTAGGGTATTTACCCGTTCGCACATCCTTCTCTAACTCTTTTCTACGACATAAATGTGTCATATCTTCTCTTGCTTTTCCATTATCCTTTGTTTTCCCTTCAATATTCATCATCGTGTTAAAAGTATTCTCAAAGATATTTTTCTCGATGTGCATGACATCTAAGTTATGTCGAATGAGATTGGAAGACCAATATGGTAAATCCCAAAATATGCTCGTTTTTCGCCAACCAGTGTTTCTGGCTATGGCAGCTTTGATGGCTTCACCATCACTATCTGTTACCCTCCTAAGTCCTAAATCCTCTATCTGTAAAAAAGTATCTTCACTGCTTAGAATTGGAGGCGACTCATTTGTGCATGTTTTTCCTTTAAGGAAATTTACTCTGTTTTGTCTAAATGGATGGTTTTGTGGAAGAAACTTATGGTGATTATCAAACCAACTAATTTTCCCTCCGTGACTCAACGAAAATGCATCTGGATAATCCATACAATATGGACATGCTAATCTCCTAGTAGTGCTCCACCCGGACAACATTGAATAAGCAGGGAAATCACTAATTGTCCACATAAGAGTAGCATACATTAGGAAATTTTGGTTTTTAGATACATCATATGTCTGCACACCTACATGCCATAATTGAGTTAATTCAATAATTAATGGTTGCAAATTGACATCTAATCGATGCTTGGGATTCTGTGGCCCAGGTACTATTATCGATAAAAATAAATACAGCTCCTTCATGCACATACCGGGTAGTAAGTTATATGGGGTAATTATCACTAGCCAACACGAGTATTGTTGTCCTAATTGTCCAAATGGTTGAAATCCATCAGTACACAATCCCAGCCTAACATTTCGAATTTCAGCTACAAACATTGGGTGGGTGCGGTTAAAGTGCTTCCATGCCTCAGAATAAGATGGATGACACATGACATCATCTTCCATGTTATGCTCAGCATGCCATCGTATTTTTGTAACTGTTTCCTCAAAAGCATAGAGTCTCTGAAGCTTTGGTGTTAAAGGAAAATAATACATCCTCTTCCATGCTACATTTGCCTTACTTGATCCTCTTCAAGGCTTGTATCTTAGCAGCCCACAAAATTTGCATTCAGTAAAAATATTATCATTTCCCCAATTTATCATGCAACTAAGCTTGTAACAGTCAATTTTTTCCATAGGTAGACCCAATCCCCGTATAAGCTTCTTTGTATTGTAAAAACTGTCAACAAACTTATTTTCATCTGGTAATACTTCCCTCACAAAATTCACAATATGGTCATAGCATTTCTCAGACAAGTGATTTTCTGACTTAATATGCAGCATTCGAGCTACGACAGATAATTGTGAATGTCTCTCACAACCAGGCCACAATTCCTCTTCAGTTGCTTTTAGCATATCATAAAATTTTTTCGATTTTGGATTTGGCAGTTCTTCCGTATTATCAACTTCATTATCTAGTGAAGGAACATCCGCCGTAGCATTTTGAAAATGGGGACCAGCAACATCAAACACCATATTACGGTATGGGTTAGTGTCACCATAGAAATGTTCTTGCCTTGGAACATTGACCTCAATGGCATACGTTGAAGAACTCAACGATTCACCATGTGCAGTCCATTTTAGATAGTTAGGTCTAAACCCCTTACTAACAAGATGAAATTTGACATCATCCACAAGTAGGTACTTTTGATTTATGCACTTTGCACGCGGATATCTTATTTTACTCCCATCCATAAATTCTGGCTTACTACAAGCAAAATTGATAAATGCTTCCAACCCACTAAGAAACTCTAGATTCAATAGTCCATTTGGAAGCTTCCTAGCATACATCCAACTCCTGGAGGTATCCATGTTCTAAAAAAAATATTTAAACAAGTTATAATGCAAACATTTATTTTAAATTTATTCCATGCAATCAAAGCAACAAATTCATGCCATGCTCAAACTACAAAAGAAAGAACACATAACATGAAAGGAGACATCTCAGGTATTCTTAAATGTGTATTTTTTAAATGTGACACTCTTAAAAGAAACATTAGGAGAACTTCACAATAAGTAATTGACAAAAAAAAAAACATTAAGTAATTTTTCCATTTATTACTAAATTAAAAATTAATTATTATAAAAATATAAAAATTAAAATTGGAAATGTGTACATATACAAAAATTCACGGTAAGTAATTGCCAATACCAACAAAACCAATTTCACCACGTAATGGTTGAATGTAATTGAATGTAATCAAATGAATATCAAATTGAGAATGAACAAATACTAAATTCCAGTATACCCCATTATGGCCTACTTAACAGCATAGGAACAGCCACTTTAACAGATTATAACTCATATCGAAGTCAAGAAGTTTGTTGTTACAATACCAATGCAGATTTTGTGGTTCTTGTTCTTATGTATGCATTGTGGATTAACTCACTTCCAGGAAAATAGCATTAGATTACTTGGGTTTACCAGTTCAAGAACTTGTTGGACTCAAAACAAAAAAAAAAAAAAATTCAATTATAGTACTAGCATTTGATTCACAACAAGATAAGGATCCAAACAACTTCATTAATTTAGAAATGCATTATTAATTTCATCTCTCTGTAGTTTAACATCCCAATGGCCACAAGGTTTACATGAAAAATTGCAATTTTTGTTTTTCTATTTTTTATTTTATAAAAATAAGAAACATTTTTTATTTTCAGTTTTAAAATTTTGAAAATCATTTTTTTAATCATTGTTTATTATCTTTTAAATTCACTGTTTATTAGCAAAAAATTAATATTAATATTAGTATTCATTATATTATAGAAAAAGAAACTCTCATAAAAAATGCAAAGAGGAAGATTTCATTAAATCCTTACCGACAACAGCATAAAATTCTCATAAAAAGAAACTCTTAGACAAGACAATTTAAATGACAACAGCATACGTCCCAACACTTGAATTGCATCATCAGTAGACATCTATACTGGAAATACATTGTTGAAGTTCGACTAATTTAGAAGTTAAACGGATTAATAGGATGAAAATGCTGAAATATCAACCTTGATGAGTGCCAAGGGGTAATCCATACCGAACGCACCCTAAGCAATCGCAGAAGCTGATTTCAGAAATTTAAAAAATGCACACAGATGCCCACAAGCTTCTTTGCATATCACTCACTACAGGCCTCTTTCTTACTATCACTACTCACAACTCGCAATGTCAAGCAAAAGCTTAGCCTGAATTGATGAGAATTGATGATGCTGTAGCCTCAAATTTGAACTATTCAACATCCATATTCTTTTGGCCTCAATCGCTTAGTCCCGTATTTTTTTTTTCTAATGCTTTATCAGAAATAAAAAAATTTTAACCTCAATAACCCACATTCCATCGGCAATTGTTCAACCCCAGTAATGTGAAAAATGCATAGTAAACGAAAAAAATAAGTCTGCAGCAAGATAAACTCACCTTAGTTTGCAGAAAATAAGTCTATAGCGAATGAGCTGCTGGAGAACAAATCGAATCTACCAAGAAAGGTTCTGCTGAGAACGATTCTGCCAAATCTGCTAAGAATGAGTTAGATCTGCTGAGAATGATTATGTGTTGAGATTAATGAAACTAAAGAAGAAGCAATCGAAGAAACGCCGAATAGGAATGAGGTGAAGTTCACATCCGAAGAGAAATGGCAGAAGAGAAGCGGTCGAAAAGTTAAAGAGAGGACTGTCGACTGCGTAGGTGGCTAGGGCTAACAAATGAAAGTTGGTTGTGTTCTAAGACTTCAAAACTATGTAGTTTTGTAATCACAATTTAACTTTTATTTAATTAATTATAATTAGAATTTATTATATTTTTATCAATTTTAATTGAAAATATATAATAATTTCCTATTATTAGTAAATTTATATATATAATTAATTAATTTATATATAAATATGTTAAAAATTTGTTATCACATCAATACATGGTTATCCAATCCAATTGTCAATCTCTATAATTAAATCAAAACTGCGTAATTTTTTCATAATATGGACTTTATGTAATTAAAAATAATAATAATTATAATTATAATTATAATTATTAGTATTTTATTTTGATCAATTCTATCCAAATTAAATATGTAATCACTTTTATATTATTTATTAGTTAGCACTGAATGAGTAGTTGAAGAATAAGTCGAATCTATGGATTTGGAATAAGCCAGATGAAACCAAAGAAGAAGTGCTGAAAATGAGTATGTATTGAGACTGATGAAACCAAAGACGGTGTTGATACTGATGGAACCGAAAAAGAAATGCTTACCTTGTCTAAATAGAATAGCCGACGGGAAAAGAAATCAAAACAATAAGTTGATGGAACCGAATCAATGCGGGAAGGGAAGAGAAATAAAGAATGTGACTAGGACTATAGGCAATTGAAAGAGTGAAAGTTAAGAACTAAATAAAAGAGAGCGAGGGGGTTGATTGTGTTACAATTTTAGTCTTCTTTAAATTTCTATACATAACTACGTAGTTTCAAATAAAACTATGTAGTTTTATATTTATTATTAATTTTATTTAATTACAATTGAAATTTATAAAATTATAAAAATAAACTAAATTAAATAAAAATATTACTAAAAATATATAAAAATAACTATTTATAAGGACAAATGTATGCAAAACATGTTCTAAAACCCTATAAAATACGAATGCATTACGAGGTTTAATGGTTTATAAGAGAGATTTTTTTTAGCATGTTAATTTTTTTTTTATTTTCTCTTTAAATCTAGCTACGAAATTAATTTTCGTAGGTAATTACCAACTACTCGTTTTGATAGGTAATTATTTTGCCATGTTAAAATTTTATTTTTTTTGTTTTCTTTTTAAATTTACCTACAAAGTCGCTTTTAGTCGGTAATTACTAATGACATATGCTTTGCAGGAAATTTTTTTTATTTAAAAATTTTATTTTTTTCCTTTTTTAAATTTAGCTACGAAATAAATTTTAGTCAGTAATTACCAACTCGTTTTGGTAGGTAATTTTTTTTTCACGTTAAAAATTTATTTTTTTGTTTCCTCTTTAAATTTACTTACGAAATCCATTTTCGTCGATAATTACCAATGACTCATTCTTTGTAGGTAATATTTTTATTTTAAAATTTTATTTTTTTTATTTCCTTTTCTAAATTTAGCTACGAAATAAGTTATAGTTGGTAATTACTAACTACCCGTTTTAGTAGGTAATTGTTTTGTCATGTTAAAAATTTATTTTTCTTGTTTCCTCTCTAAATTTACCTACGAAATACCTTTTAGTCGGTAATTACCTACGATTGTAGTCGGTAATTACCAACCATTCATTTTGGTAGGTAATTGTTTTGCCATGTTAAAAATTTATTTTTCTTGTTTCCTCTGTAAATTTACCTACGAAATGCCTTTTAGTTGGTAATTACCAACGACTCAAACTTTGTAGGTAATTTTTTTATTTTAAAATTTTATTTTTTTATTTCCTTTATTAAATTTAGCTACGAAATAGTTATAGTCGGTAATTACCAACTACTTGTTTTGGTGGGTAATGTTTTTGCCATGTTAAAATTTTATTTTTTTGTTTTCTCTTTAAATTTAATTACGAAATCCTATTTAATCGGTAACTACCAATGATACATGGTTTGTAGGTAATTTTTTATTTTAAAATTTTATTTTTTTTATTTCCTTTTTAAATTTAGCTACGAAATAGGTTATAGTCAGTAATTACCAACTACTCAATTTAGTAGGTAATTGTTTTGCCATGTTAATTTTTTTTTCTTCTTTAAATTTACCTACGAACTATTTTTTAGTTGGTAATTACCAACAACTAATACTTTGTAGGTAATTTTTTTATTTTAAAATTTTATTTTTTTATTTCCTTTTTAAATTTAGATACAAAATACGGTATAGTCGGTAATTACCAACTACTCATCTTGGTAAGTAAGTTTTTTGCCATGTTAAAATTTTATTTTTTTTATTTCCTCTTTAAAGTTAGCTACGAAATATCTTTTAGTCGGTAATCACTAACGAAATTTGTCGTCAGTATATTTATTTTTTGGTTGCTAATTTTGTTGCAATAATTTAGCTCTACATTTACCTACAAATTTAGTCATCAGTAAAGTTTCCATCGGTAATTTGTCGGTAATTGCGTCGGTAGTAATTAGTTTACATTTTATTTCTTTTGACTTTTCTTTTTTGTCGTTAAATAGTCGGTAATTAGTTGGTAATTACCCACGAAATTTATTTGTCGGTAATTTTTGTAGCAATTTTTTTAATTTCTTGTAGTGTTATTAATTAACCTTTAATTTATTTTTTAAAAAATTAATCCTGAATTAATTTTGTCATTATTTTTTAGGTTAAACTTATTCATTGATTTTTCCCTTTCCTCTCTTTGTTAAAATATTAATTTAAATGATTCTTAACATTTTCATTTTTTACTTTTAATGAATGTTTTTAAAACCGACTTATTAATAAACCAGTAAAAATAAAACATTAAGAATTTAAAATTCAATCATGATGAAATTAGGATTTAATTGGTGTATTAAATAAATATTGAATGTATACTATAAAATTGTAATTTTTTAGAAATAATAAGAATAATTAATTATTATAACAATTAGTTTGGCATATTTTAAAGATAATAATTATTACTTCAATTTCAATATATAAGTAATATTTAAAAAATAATTTAAAATTATAAATATAATACTTTAAAATAAAAAGTATTTAAAATAAAAAATTCATAACAATAAATTTATTGATATCAATAAAAAATATATATTTTAGTACATTAAAATTATATAGATCAATATATAGAAAAAAATTATCTCATCTTATACTAATAATTAAGATATAATAATATGAATTTTTGGTAATATTAATTACTAATAAAATATTAGTTAAATCTTTATTTTCTATGCAATTGTTAATTAATATTTAATACAATAATATATATTTATTAGTTTATATCCATTTACAGGATGGGGAAGAAAGTTGCAACTAACGGTGGTTGTTATAGTGTTACGCAGCATGAATTTATAACACGTGATCTAGAGTGTTAAGCCAGTTAGTAGTATGTCCTAGAACATATTTTAAAATTATATCTTGTAAATATTTATTCCCTTTAATGGCATGTATATTTTTCTTTTAACTTTAAATGGTTTAAATTTAATGGAAAATATCCTTTAGCAACTTGTTAGATATTTTATTCTTAAAGCGTTCAGAATATGAGTGACAAAATATTCTTGTATAAGTACTATAAATTATGGTTTATAGTCTTGGATGCTTCAAAGGATAAGATTTATCCATATAGATTGTCATATTTATTTGTTTCCATTGACGAGTATGAGATACTAATGATAATAGTGAGTCTCATGCCATATGACAAACACGGTGGGCACTTATAAGATAAGTAGGCCAAACCAATGACGTGAGATGATATGTATATGGAGTTTACCATTGTCAATATATAATCATCAAGATCATAATAGTGCATATAATCTCTTAACCTAAGACAACACAGTTATTTTGTATATAGGTAGTTTAAGTTTGATACTACTTTCATGCTTGTACTATGTATGAGTATATGAGTATATGTTGGCTTCAACTGGTTATATATGGAGATAGGTGTTTAGTCGATATTGGATCCGTTACCCTAAGTAAATAGGTATAAAATCTTATATCCATTTAAATTATTCTTAATAAGTTAAGTTCCTAGTCAGAACAGATAGACTTAATCAGAAAAATGTTTCTGATTAGAAAGTCTTATTAATAAAAAATTAGAATTTCAATGAGGATATACGATTCTACGCAATAAGAGTTCGACATAAATCTTAACTCTAACTTGAATTAGAATTTTGTAACGGAAAGATTTTAGTGCATGGTATATATGGTCAAGGTTCATGAGTTAAGGATTAATTCATAACTAATTGGGTAGTCATGGTATACTATGATAGGTGTCAACCATGATTTATGAAAACTAAAAGTAAAAAAGGAAATTTCACTTTAAGTATGGAATAGTTCTAATAATATTAAAGAATTAATATTATTTTCATTGCCAATTAGTGATGAACCTAAGAAGTCACACACATAAAGAACAACATAATCCAAGCATAATTAATTTGATTAATTGATTAAATGATGTAGTTACTTAATCAAATTAATAATTTTAGTTTGCAATTAGATTGCTAAACTCCCTAGCATTACCTGAAATTAAATTTATCAATGGAAGTAATCAAGTTAATATTTAAAGTGTTTAAATGTAAACTTGATTAATTATTCATAAGGAAAGATATTAATTTGGTTAATTTGACTTTAGTCAAAGAAGAGAGAAAGTGGTAGTTAATTAGTATTTCTTTTTATATACTAATTAATTAAAATTTTAATTTCCTAATTATCTTAACTTGACAAGTGGCCTAATAAGAATTAGAAAACATATTTGATTTATGAAATTAGATGTGAACACTTATCAAATTAATTATAATTAGGGAAATTAAAATATTTAAAAGCAACAAAGGAGAAAAATAATTTTAGTCTTCTTCTTCTTTTGGCTGACTTTCTCTCTCTCTCCAAAAGAAAATTTTCTTCATCTTCTTCCTTCCTTGTGTGCTTAATTCAAGAGAAATTAGAAGTTACAAGTCGAATTAAAGGTATAGAAATAGTTTCTATACACTTTCATAAACCTAAAACCTAAAAAACCCTAAACTTCTCCTTGTGCAAGGTTGGCCGAACTAGAGGATGCATAAGAAGAGAGTTTTGGTTCACTCAAGGAAGCTTTGATCAAGTTATTTGTGTAGACAAACTAGAGAATCAATATTTGGTAGTCTACTCTACCCGAATTAGGTGTTGAAATTTGATTCTGCACCTTAGGAGTAAATTCCTTAAACTTGATCTTGTTAATTTTAGGGCTTTAATTTCCTAATGGCAATTAGGTATGTTAACAATTGAGTTACAATTTATTGTAACTAAAATATGTGGTTTTTATAATAATATAAATGGTTTGTATATTGCATGAAACCATAGGTTTGAAAATTTTTAAATTACTAATTTTGTATCCTTTGTTGTGTTTATCTTTGAAATCCTTCATCTTTGCAACATAAATCTGACCATATTTAATCGGTTCATTAGTTAATCAATTGGTTTAATATGATTAAGAGTGAATTTGTGAAAAGTAAGGTTTATAACTGAATTGAACTAGATTAGGTTTCGATTCGTGATTAATCTGGTCCAACTCAATTTAAAAAACCTTAATTTTAATAATTAATACTTTTAGTTCAATAACAAATAGAAAATAATAAAAAATAATTATAATTAATAAGAAATTATGTAATTTATGTGTGTAAATATAATAAAAAATAAAAATATACGTTTCACATAAGTACAATAAAATAATAAATATATAATAATTTATTATGATAATAAAAATTTAATATTAAAATTATGAATAATATATAAAAATATTATTAATAATTACGTGCTAATTTGTCACTGTAGCAGTATCTATAAAATATTTAAAGGTGGGAAGGTCCATGGTCCATGTGATGATTGAAGCATCTTCAACAAATTACTCCTTGATCATAGGAATTAATCTGAACACACTTTGCACCAACCCAATCAAGCAAATCTCTTTTCATTTTTCTTCTAAAAAGTGGATAAGTGGAGTGAGTTGGTAAGAGCCGGCTATTTTCTCCTCTGTGGTAAAAGCAATTCAGCCAGCTTATTCACACACACAAATTGGGATTATCTAACCGGCATTGTGTGGAATATTCTAACATGCAGCTTAAAAAAATGGTTATATTTGTTTTATAGAAAATAATTTATATATAAAAATTTTTTTATATAAAATATTTTTTATTATTTAACTGTAATTTTAAATTAATGATATGTGTTTATATATGTATGATTATTTTCATATTTTACTAATATTATTAAAGTTTAAAAAATAAAAATTAAATTTTTTATTTTCTTTAAGAATGATTTAATTTTGTATTTGATGAAAAAATATTTTTCGTTAATATTTTTTTAGTATTCAAAACACTAAAAAAATGTAAAAAAAAATCTTTTGTAAATAAATTCAACCTTAAAAAATAATTAAATAGATTGAACGTTGACTCGTGATAGATATATTAAATAATGCACATACCACAGACAACTAACCATTAACACAATTTAAATTTCATTTGCTCTATATATGGAACCATAATTTTAACAAATCTTATATAAACAAAACATTTCATGCAATTGATACATTATTACTTGTGTATATTCTCAAGAAAGTCTAGTTTCATTACCACAACAAATCTTTCTCCGGCTACTCAATATCAGTGATGGCACACCTAGACTTTATCCAGTGATTGGCAAGCCATTCAAGTAAGAATTTTGTAGGCAACTCAGTTCATGGGCGCCAATCCTTTACGTCCTTTCTCTTATCGACATTTTCAATTACATAATATAAATCACAAGTCATTTTTCACAATCTCATAAATTTATGTACCTTTAAATTATACCATTTTAATTCCTAACCCTTTAATATACATAAAACGAGCAATAATGCATAAACAAATGCATAAATTACTAGTTCATATACTTCAATAATACAAATAAATTAATATGATACTTTGAGCATGTTATTAGCTAATACTATTGACGCAATGGAACATCATTTAATGTGAGTAATACTCATAGTGATTTAGAGGCCGTTCTCTTACACTGCGTTCAAACTACTAAATCGATGATTTAATAGTTTAAATTTTTGTATTCACGTTTTATCTTTACACAATTTATAAAATTTCAATTACATCATACTCTTTAAATTATTTATATATTTAAAATATTAATAAAGATAGTTGAAATTTTTATATTTATTTTATTATGCCATCTAATTAAATAAGAGAAAATTATTAAACTATCATGTATCATACCATCTTTTCAAATATATTGATAATAAAAACTATACCATATAATATAATATGATACGATATTATATATTTATAAATCATACTACACTCAGTCTAAATGAGATGTGTTAATCGTGTAATTGGAAAGTAGAAGGTAAATTCAGTTTTTGATGAAAATCATTATTAAGCAATTGTAAATATAAGTTCAATGAAAAACAGAAATAAAACAGCTAAAATCCTTTAGCCAATAATTCTTTTTGTTAGCCATAATTCTTTAATCAGTGCTATGGCCACTCGTTTCAGACATAATTAATTAATTTAATCATTTTAATTAACTTATTTTCCACGACCAAACATGTCTCATGTTCCAAAATAATTTTCCTTGAATTTTAACATATATTTGACTCCAAAATTGAAATGTTTAAAAACACAAAAAAAAAAATAAAAAAAAATATAGAAGTAGGATTTGGAGCTATCCAATTAAAATATAGACTTTACTATTGCATCCGGATATTAAAAAAATTAAATATATGGATTTTAAATAAATCAGATATTAAGTTATTATATTGAAAAAGAAAAGGGAATGCATATTATGGTTTACTAAAATAATTTAATAACTATTATGTTAAAAAATTATCAATTATAACAATTTTAATTTTATTTTTTATATTAAAAAGATCAATATATAATGTTAATATAAAACAAAGCAGTGTAAATAAAGTTTTTTTAATTAAAAAAAAAAAAGAAGAAAACGGTGCATGTCACTTCCTTGTTGAGGTGTCTATGCTTCAGAGACAAGTTGACTCTTTCACGGTTGAATGCTCACCGAAAATTTAGGCGCATATTTTGTTGATTGCTCGTTAAACTGTCACAGGCTCTCACTTTTTTCTTCAAGAGTTTCTGCAGCTTTATGAAGGTCAATGCTTACAGACATCACTTTTTTACTTCTTTTTGCTTTTTTACTTTATCTGGGAGTCGTTAGAAGAATAACGTGACGAAAAAAAAAAAATTATATTTAATCTAACACAAAATTTAAACAGTTTACAAAAATAGGTTAATGTATTAAAAAGCACCATATGAAATGATGTTTTATTTGCAAGTTGTCCTATCAAACTATTTACATCAAAAATAATTATCTTAATTCATTAATTATTTTTTATGTATGTGATTAATTAAATTAATTTTTTATGAAATTAATTTTATTATATTAATTTAATTATGAGCATAAAATAAATAATTATTAATTATTGGGTAGCTATTAGATTCTTAATTAAGTGAAGGTTATTGAGTAAATGGGAAGTTGTTGAGTTAACCACAATAGAGGAAGTTATCAGCAGTTAGCGAAGTAGTGGACAGCAATTGCAATAACTACTGGACCTGCAGACGTGAAGTAGTATAGTTTCTAGATACTTTAAGAGTCAGTCAGGCGCTGCTATAATAAACATCTATTGTGCAACAGTAAAGCTCCCAATAACTCAGCCAACCAGTTCAAAAATCAACAACGCAATCAATTAACAAAAGACTCCAACAGTCCAATTACTATAAGACCCCAACAGTCACTTTCAATATCTAATAATTGTTGTAACACCCTTCCTATAGCAATTCTATACATTTTACTGTTCCGGTGACCGGTGTCGGTCTAGACAGTTAGAACGTCTGGAAAAATATTTAAACTAAAGTGAGGAACCATAATTAACTCAAATATTAATAAGAAAAATTTAGAAAAAATTTTAGAAATAAAATACAATCAAGTTAAATGAGCCGGTGCCCTAACGATGGGTAAACCAGTGGGAAGTTGCGGTTCTCGCAACTAGGAGCCCTAGACCCAGGAGAAAATTCATAAAATAATTTTTGAGACTCCAGAGAAAGGTCATTGAGGTTTCTATGGCATTAGAATGCCAAGAAAAGGTTTAGAAAAGTTTTTAAATCTGTACAGACAATTTTAGTCTGTTAAGCCAAACGGAGGGCATTTTGATCATTTCGTCTTCAGAGATGATTTTTGACCGACTTGTCCAGTTAAGTAAATAATTATTATGACATAAAATATGAATAAATATTGCTAAAAATTAAATTGAAATTTAGTAGACAAAAAAAGGAAGGAAAATTAAAGAATTGGAATTATGACATCATTATGATGTCATTAAAAATCCTCCCAGCCGATCAAACTTTGACACATGGCATTAACTTATTTAAAATGAATTAATAGGCAAAAAAAAAGAAAGAAAAATCAGTTGCTTCTTCAACCTTTGGGGTAGCCAAAAACTTGGAGAGAGAGAGAGAGGAAGGAAAACTCCATTAAAGCTCACCCAAGCTCCCAACCTCACCAAATCTCACTCTAAACCCTAGCCTTCTTCACAAAAAATTAACCTAGCACCTTGAGGAAGCTTTGGGCAATAAAAAGAAAGAAAAATCAAGAAGTTTTCTACGCTAGGGAAACTCTCCAACAAAGGTTAGTGTCAATTAATTCTTTAAACTTGTATATGCATCATTAGGAGTATGAATTGATCCATTGATTGTATGTGTTTGAAAAATTGAAATGGTAGAGCTAGGGTTTGGACCTAAAATTGAGCTGTTGATCATGTAATGGTGAAAGTAAGTTTTAATGGTCAATTAGTGACCATTTGGTTATGTGTGAATGAGAAATAAAGTGGTTTATGTAGTGGGAAATGAAGTTGGTGTGGCTGCCCTTGGTGACCTACAGGGCTGGGCATGAGTCCAGCAGGTTTGGGCAGCAATAACTTGAATTGTAGAGGTTCAATTGGTGCAAGGTCAATTGGACATGAAACTAGACACATAATGGCACAACTTTGGTGAAGAAACCATGTCCAGAAAACCAAACCAAGTTGACCAAAAGCTTACCCTAATCCGGGTGACTTGCATTCTGCCTAGGCAAAATGACTAAATAAACAGTGTTTGGTCATTTGGCCATAACTCAGCGTTGAAAGGTCCAATTGACCTAAACTTTTACCAACAACAAGTTGAGATATAGATCTACAACTTTCATGAAGAAACCTAACCCAAATTATGACCAGAACATATTCAAAAAGTGAGTTGCAGTCACTGTTCTAAGTACTGTAGATTTGGTCAGTCCAGAAATTCTAGAAAAATTTCAATCCGACCAGTTGTGGTTTTTGAGCCATAACTTGAGTTACAAAACTCCAAATGGAGTGATTCAAAAAAGAAAATATAACTAGACAAAATAAGGAACAACTTTCATGTTGATCATTTTGCCAAATTCCCACTGCAAAAATGACTAATAGAACATTAAACATAAAGCTTGAAATCTGAAAATTTTGAACAATTAACATTAAGCTTAGAAATGGTATTGGCAACCAATACCAATAATTTTAGAATGCAAAATGTGGTATGTTGAGAGTATTAGAACCAATGTACCTATTGTCTATGCAAAAGTCAATATTTTAGTTGACTAATGAAATGAATAGTAACACCTAAACTTAAATTTCAAGAATTGTAAAGTTTAAAAGTGTAACATGCCCTAGTACACCTAGCAAGATTAGTTTGGATAGGTTAGCATGCCAATAGGGTTCAGTTAGCAGTACTGCACATGGCATTATGCCATTCTATGATTTTATGGCTTTTAGCCATTCTGACATTGTGTTGATACTTGGCCTTGTGCCTAATATTTATTACAGCTCATTAGCTGTTCTGTTGCACACCGGGAGATACATATGTGACCGATGGTGTGACGGCCCGAGGTACTTGATACCTAGTGCCAGTTTACCCGTTTATCCAGTCTAGTCGTCCAGTATAGGTTACTTGGGCAACTAAAAATAGAAGTGGATAAATTTAATGAAATTATGTGTCACACCCTACCCCTCTGTAAGGCATAACATGATCCCGTAGTATACCTAATGAATTACCAACTTCCTCTACTGATAACCCATTAAATACACTACAAGGGATTTTAAAACTTTTCTTACTTCTTTTCCACAGTGGTGAGCACTATTTAAAGGTGTTAAAAACTTTTTTGAACTGAAGTGAAACAGCTAACACATTTGAATTATTAGTAATTTCTGTAAAAATTTTGGTGGAGTGCCATTTGTATTTTGAATAAAACAGTTCTTCAAAAACCTGTAAAAAAAAAAAACACTTCAAATATATTTTCCAATCTCAAACTCCAACAGTTAATTAACACAATATGTTTGACAACTCAAATCCACAATAAGTTTTCAATATTTCCAAAGGCTGAGATAAAAGAAATATAGTACAAATTTTACAAGCCAAAATAATTCACAATTTGTTTTACAACTTCAATGTACAATTTTAATTTACAACTGCTCAAAACCAAGAACATTATATACATACAGTGAACATACATTACAATACAAAATGCAAAATATGGTATACTCAATATACCCGATGATCTCTCACTGAAGCACTAGCGACCTAGTCTCATCATCGTCAACCGTCTACTTATGCATAAAGAATGAAAAGCTATCACTGAGTAAAATTTACTCAGTGGTGCACAATAACAATTTGAAATGCGATACATAAATCTTTTATTGACAATTCACAAATCAAATAGTTCATAATTCCATTTCACAATTTACAAAGTTCATATAACACAAATTTGATCAAATAACTAAATAATACCATCTGATCAAATAATTGAATAATACAGTTTTTCCAATCAATAACACAATTTGATCAAATAACTGAATAATACCGTTTTGCAAATTAATAACACAATTTAAATGTTGCACAATTACATTTCACAAATTATCAAAGCTCATTATAGAAAAATTTTGAGTCAAATAATTTAATAAACACAGTGTTGCCAATTCGTACACAACTTAAGCCATGATACAAAATTTCTGATCAATACCATGTTGTACACCACGATAAAGCAATCTACAACCCCACTAATCGAAATCAATGAGGGAGGTGGCTAGCTAGCTAATGAGTACTCATCCGATCTACAACCTCAACTGGTAAACCAGAGAGGGAGGAAAATAATCACACTCACCCCAGACTGATAAGTCAAAGAGGGAGGAATATAATCAGACTCACCCCATAAATGGAGGAGGAACATAGTAACAGTGTCATGCCAAGTGTGAATCAAAACAATTCCAAATCACAATATTTAAATATTTCATACAAACCACAAATCATATTTTATCTCAAAATTTCCATTTGCAAATTAGGCAACACAATAATTTCCAAATAAGATTCTCAAAGGCAAAACAATAAAAAATTATTCATAACTCATTTCCCCAAATAAATTTTCTAGTAAAAGCAGTGAATATAAAAAGTATTGTGCACAGACACAATTTAAAATTATAATGTTCAAATAAATTTTTAAGTAGAAAATAAGAAATCAAAATTATTATGCACAAACACAATTTAAAACAATAACATAGAATTAATCATAATTTATTTCAATTGAAAAATTCAAAAGAAATAACTATTGTGCACAAACCTCTGATAACTGTCTCTTGGCTCGGACTCAGTGTTTCCTTCCCTTTCCCTGAGTCCTTGCTAACTGAGAAACACAATTTGAAGTGTTTCAGTACTCATTTAAACTGTCTCTAATGATAATGCTTAATAATTAATTCATTGAGTTCTATTATTTCCTTAGTAAACCTAAGATGTCGACCCTCGATGCATTCTAGGTGAAATAGGTTTTAATGTTACCAATATGTCACATTTATAGCCTTTTAGGGTTAGTACATGTTACCCAATTTATTTCCATGTATATTGCGTTTTATTTCAATTTGCTGGATCCCGATATACTAATTTGACCTAGCTGGATGACCTAGTTCCCTCATTTTCGAGTTTCGGTCAAAACTAAAAAATTTGTAGATCTATGTCTTATTGCACGCGGGGCAAAATTTCAGGTTATTCTGAGTTTACTAGTCCAAGTTATGGTCATTTTACTATTGCTGGTCAGAATGTACCAAAATTGGTCACTTTAAGTCATTTTAGGTTAATTTTGGTTCGGCCAGTTTTTGGACCCGAACTTCTGCAAGCTATTTGACTTGCTTATGGTCATTTCTGGGCTTTGGCATCTTCATAAGACTTGTAGATATATGTCTAAACTATTCATGGTAAAAATTTCAGGTCAATTGGACCTATTTTGAGTGAGTTATGGCCAAAAAACTAACTACTGCCCAAATGGTCAATTTTCAGGCCTTAAATGCACTAATCCAGATTTGGTCATTTTTCAAGTTACCTTACAAGCAGAATTTTGGTAAGCTTCCTTCATGAAAGTTGGCACATTTTGTGCCTAGTTTTACCTCCAATTGGTCTCATGCCAATTGGAGCCACACACTTAAGGTTATAAGCCAAAATACACACTGCCCTATTACACCTTGTCCATCACTCATCAAAGGATACATTTAACACTTACAAATTTTCAAATTCATGCCATTTCTGTTTTGTACCATAACATAAACATATTTCACAACACATTTTTGGTCACTTTGGCAGCTTATAACCACACTCAATATGCACATTATAGTCCAGAATTTACTAAGTTCAATTTACACACAATTTAACTACACAACCAAGCTCATTTACATGTCCAAACTCAAACCCTCATACACATACACAAGCTGCCATAACAAGTACCACAATTCAACATTAATATTCCATAAACCAAACCATGAAGTAACATTTTTTTGGTTCATCATTAAAGCTGCCGATTCATACATCTCTCTCCATTAATATCCAAGCTTCCAAATTCAAGTATACATTCACATATACTTAGTATACATCACCCAATTTATTCGTACACACATAAACACATAATCAACCCTTTAATCTACCATTTACAAGTAAGGATAAACTGCCCTTAAGGAGTTTCCATGGCTACCAAAAATACATATCTCCCTTTAAACATCAAACTCCAAAAATCTCTCCACAATTAAAGTACCCATAACATCCACACAATCTTTAATGAAGCAAGCATCAAAAACACCTACTTACCACTTTGGAAACTCTTCAAAACCTCACCAAAACTTGATCTTCTTGCTGCCTATCTACTGCCCATGGTGTGAGGATTAACTTTAATGAAGACAACTTGTGAAGATCATGGCTTGAAGGTGGTGCTTTTGCCCTTACATGGTTGACGCCATGGATGTTTCCATGGAAGAAAGATTTCGGCTGGAATTTTGAGAGGTGAGGAAGAAGATGATCTGCTGTCCAAATGAACAGGTAGTGGTCCACTTAGGTGAGTGAGTGGAGCACTAAGTGAGGTTTAACATTTGTTTAATCTTAATTTCTAAATTCCCACATTTAGCTCTCTATTTTTGCTATTTACATTAGGTACCACCAATTTAATTTTTCAAGACATTTTTCAAGTGTAATATAATTTATTTTTAATGGAAATTTAGGTCAAAAGACAACTCAGAGTGTCAAATGACCACAATGTCCCTGTTCGGGTTGTATTCCCGATTTTTCGGTAACACCAGCTTTTGTCCATTTTTTCGATTTCTCACTTTTCTTTGTACTAATTAATTAATTTTTCTTTGATATTTCTAATGGTATTTATACTTCAATAGACATTTATTTAAGTCCTAAAAATATTTTTCAGGGTTCCCTGCGGTCCAGGGCTAGTCAACGATCCACACCACAACTTCCCAGTGCGGTCATCCATCGCTAGGGTTCTCGGCTCGTTTAACTTGGTTACATTTCATTGCTATTGTTTTTCCTTTGTTTTTCTTATATTTTATTTTCTTGTATTTCATTATTTTATGTCTCCTCACTCATATCTAAGTGTAGTTCCAGGCATCCTAGCTGTTTGGACAACACTGGTCACAGGAACAGTAAAATGCACTACCGAACATAGGGGTGTTACATTATGAATATAACAAATACAAAATAAATAAGATTACCAATACTGATCGAAAAATTGTCTTCATAAGACATCAAAACATGCACTGCATATTTATTTTCTATTATTTCTTTTTATTTTATTATTGGCACCACTAAGCATTGTTGCTTAGCGCGTTGCTTTTTACCACGCGTAGGTTTTGGAGAGATCGACCAAGAGCCCAATAGACCACAGATTGGGTGAGACCATCTGCAGCTCTACATAGTGTCCGTGTCACCTCACCGACGTCAGTGCATTGGTAGGACACTAGGTTTCATTTTGGGTATTTTGTAATTAACTTTTATTTTCTCATATGTAATTGAAACTTATGTAATGTATTTTGGTATTAATGTAAATAGTGAAAATTGTGTTTATAAATGAAAAAGTGAATATTTATTTATGACTTTTACATGATTATCATATGAGATGAATGATTAAGAAATGGAAATGTTGTTGAAAAACATATTGAGATTTTGTTGATGAAATGGAGTTTGGCATTGATTGAAAATATTAGAAGTGTTTTTCACAGGTTCCAAAGAACTGTTTTCTCCATTTTTAGCCGATGCTCTGCCGGATTTTCTATAAAATTTGCGGAACCTCAAATAAATTTATGATTTCAATAAATGACTGAAATGAATTACATTTCACAAATTGTACTTCATAACTATGAAAAAAAAATAAATAAATTAGGAAGAATAAAAATGATTGAATTAAAATAGGGTGTTCCGATACACTGCGTGGCATATCTTGCTCGGCTACACTGTAGACGGGTAAGGGGTGTCACAATTGTCCATTTCAATTTCTATTGCAATTTCAATTTTCAAGCATTGTATTTACTTTTAATCAAGCAATATAATTTTAATTCTAATTCCTTCTAGTGAGACAACCTCTCATATTTTAATTTACTCTATAATAAAAAACAAAAATATGTTCAATGTTGTCAATTCCTACATTCATGTAATTTAAAAGTTAAAAGTGCATTCCAATTGACACAATCAGTACTTGGCATGCCTGCATTCAAGTTGTTTGTCAACCAATTTGCTTTTACAGCAAATAATGTTCGACACACTTAGTGGGACCATTTCCTGTAGTGTTAAAACAATTTTTATTCTTCACTAAAAATTATGAAACATTTTTTTGCACACTCGATGGCATCAATTGTTATTTTTGCACTCATCATAGAATGACAATCTCTTTTTTGCTCCTTTATGCAAAATTTTCAGTTTAGGTTCCTCAAGGCCAACGAAAGCTTGCTATGCAAAGACACTGCCACGTCTCAGGACTCAGAAGGACTTTATGTCCAAGTTCCCTAACTAGTGGAACAATTTAAAAATAGGACTAATTCTCGAGGGAGAAAATGTTTAGAATTCGGACCCAATAGAGACTACACATATCTTAGTTTCTGATCCAAAACAAAGCTAAGATGAGTAAGTTCCTATTATTGTTGTTAAAGAAACTAATGCACCATCCATCGCTGAGGTTTTGAAGAAAAGCTTAAACGAGTGATTGGATAAAAATGATCACACTTTCAGCAAACTTGCTGATGTAATTCAACTTTTAGTTAAAAAGTTAAAATTTCTAATGTCTACATTGTCTAATGGCCATTTCACTAGGCCAAAGGAGTCTGACTCTATATCCACGAGCCCTAGGGAGCTCGAGGGGCAACCTTAACCAAGAACTCCTCAAGATGAAATTAGTGGAGCCTATGCTCAGAATGGAGAATGCTACCAACCACCTCAACACAACTACCCCAATGGCATAACCAGTGCTCCTACCCAGATTCTTAGTAACACTAATCCTGTGACTCACCCAAGTATTTATGATGCATAGGCAATTGCAAGTTCTCAAGCCAAATTAATGCCTTAGCAGGTGCAGAGGCTCCAGGTGACCCTTGGCTCGGGGGTAATAGGCACATAGGGACTAACATTTCTACAATGCAGGTTCCTCATATAGCTCCACTAGTATCTCAGATGGTGGTACCTGTAGCTCTAGCTCTAATGGTACTAATAGCTTCTGTAACACCCTCACTGTAGCAATTCTGTGCATTCTACTATTCCGGTGACTAGTGCCGGTCTGGACAGCTAGAACGTCTAGAAAAATATTTAAACTAAAGTGAGGAACCATAATTAACTCAAATATTAACAAAAAAAATTAAGGAAAAATTTTAGAAATAAAATATAACTAAGTTAAACGAGTCAGTGCCCTAGCAATGGGTAACCTAGAGGGAAGTTGCGGTCTTCGCAACTAGAAGCCCTAAACTCGGGTGAAAATTCATAAAATAATTTTTGGGACTCCAGAGAAGAGTCATTGAGGTTTCTATGGCATCAGAATGCCAAGAAAATGCTTAGAAAATTTTTTTAATTGGTACAGACAATTTTAGTCTGTTAAGCTAAACAAAGGGCATTTTGGTCATTTCGCCTTCAGAGGTAATTTTTGGCCGACTTGTCTAGTTAAGTAAATAATTATTATGACATAAAATGTGAATAAATATTGCTAAAAATTAAATTGAAAATGAGTAGAGAAGAAAAGAAAAGAAAAGAAAAGAAAATGAGAAAAATGTCAATTATGACATCACCATGAGGTCATTAAAAGTGCTCCCACAAATCACAATTGAACAAGCTATTAAAAACCAATTAAAAAGAGGTAAAATGAGGTAAAAAATGAACAAACACAATCTGCTTTCTTCCCCAAACCAAACCAGTTGAAAACCCTCTTCCATGCAAAACTCCATGGAAGCTTCATGTAAGCTTGAAACCACCCACCAAATCACCATGAAACCACTACCTTGCTTCATAAAAAAGTGATCTTGCATCTTGAACATCCTCTAGCTAGCAAAAAGAAGAAGGAAGAAGGAAGTTTTGGAGACTTGGAATAGTTAGCAAAGGAGGTTAGTGTCCAAACTCTTACTACTTTTACTTGATTCATGCTTAATGCCATGAAATAAGTAGAAAATGTAAGAAAAAAAAAAGTAAAACTTATGTGTGTCCATCCATATAATTTCGGTAGCCTAGGGGTGGTTAGGGTTTGATGAAATTACTTGAAACAAAGTGGTTATGAGCTGCCCTTGGCATGAAATGAGTGATTGAACATGTAAGAGTAAGTGAAATCCAAGTGTGATGCATGAATGGACCTTGAAAATGTGGACACTTGAACAACATTAGGGTTTGCTCATGTAATGGTATGTTAACCCTGTAATGGTCAATTAGTGACCATTTGAATGTGTGTGAGGAGGAATTAAAGTGAGTAAGGATGTTGGAGTTGAACTTAGGCATGCTGCCCTTGGTAACCTGTAGGACTGGTTATGAGTCCAGCAGGTTTGGGCAGTTATAAATGGAGTTTTATAGGTTTAATTGGTGCAAAGCCAATTGGACATGAAACTAGACACATAATGGCACAAATTTGGTGAAGAAACCCTATCCAGAAAACCAAACCAAGTTAATCTAAAAATTTCCCTAATCTGGGTGACTTGCATTTTGCCTGGGCAAAATGACTAAATAAATAGTTTTTATTCATTTGGTCATAACTCAGTGGAGAAAGGTCCAATTGACCTAAAATTTTACCAGAAGATATGTGAGACATATACCTACAACTTTCATGAAGAAACGAAACCCGAATTTTGATCATAACATGTTCAAAAAATGACTTACAGTCAGTGTGCAAAACACTATAGATTTGGTTATGTCCAGAAAATCTGGAAAATTTGCAATCCGGCCAGTTATGGTATTTAGGCTATAACTTGACTACAAAACTCCAAATGGAGTGATTCAAATAAAGAAATGTAATTAGACACAATAAGGAACAACTTTCATAAAGACATTTTTTTCCAAATTCCTACTGTACAAATGACCAATGGAACAGTAAACTTAATGCTTGAAATCTTAAAATTGTGAATAACTAACACTAAGCTTAGAAATGGTATTGGCAACCAATACCAACAACTTTAGAATGTAAAATGTGGTATGTTGGGAATATTAAAACCAATGTACCTATTGTCTATGCTAAAGTCAATATTTTAGTTGACTGATGAAATGAATAGTAACACTTAAACTTCAATCTCAAGAATCGTAAAATTTAAAAGTGTAACATGCCCTAGTACACCTAGTAAGATTGGTTTGGATAGGTTGGCATGCCAATAGGGTTCAGTTAGCAGTATTGCACATGGCATTATGCCATTCTGTGATTTTATAGCTTTTAGCTATTCTGATATTATGATGATACTTGGCCTTGTGCCTAATGTTTATTACAGCTTATTAGCTATTCTGTTGCACACTGGGAGATACTTATGTGACCGATAGTGTGACGGCCCGAGGTATTTGATACCCAGTGCCAGTGTCACACCCTACCCCTCTGTAAGGCATGACATGATCCTGTAGTATACCTAATGAATTACCAACTCCGTCTACTGATAACCCATTAAATACACTACAAGGGATTTTAAAAACTTTTCTTACTTCTTTTACAGTGGTGAGCACTATTTACAGGTGTTAAAAACCTTTTTGAACTGAAGCGATAAAACTAACACATTTGAATGATTTGGAATTTCTGTAAAAATTTTGGCAGAGTGCCATCTGTATTTTGGATAAAACAGTTCTTCACAAAACCTGTAAAAAACACTTCAATATATTTCGAAATCTCAACTCCAACATATTTCTCAACACAACATATTTCTCAACTCAAAACCACAGTGATTTTTCAAAGACTAAGATACAAGAAATATAATATAATTTTTACAAGTCAAAATAACTCATAATTATTTTACAACTTCAATGTACAATTTGAATTTACAACTGCTCAAAACCAAGAACAATATGTACATACAGTGGTCATACATTACAGTAGAAAATGCAAAATGTGGTATACTCATTATACCCGATAATCTCTCGCTGGATGTAATAGCAGCCTAGTCTGCTGCCCTGTCCGTCTGTCTACCTGCGACAGCAATGAAAAGCTATCGCTGAGACAATGTCTCAGTGGTGCACAACATTAACCAAATATAACTTTAAATCACAATTCATAAGTTAAATAAATAATAGATACTTAAAACCATAGATAAATTCAAGACAATAATGTCATAAGGAATTTAACACAACATCACAATAAATCTCAGTAATCAAAACATAGTTAAATTCAAAAGAAAGTGAATGTCAATAAGAATTTAAACTCCATTTCACAATCTAACAATACGTATCAATAAATCACACACAGCTTGAAATCATGTTCCAAAGTTCAATTCATCCCAAAAGCCGATGGCTAATGAGGTAATCAATTCGTCCCAAAAGTCAATGACTAATGAGGAATAACATAGCTAGCTAGCAAAAATATGAGTACTCATTCTATTCGTCCTCAACAGGCACACACCTCAACACTTAAGCCAGAGAGGGAATTCAATTCATCCCACTAGACAAGCTAGTGAGGAATACAATCAATGTACATGATAGCTGTGGTTTCAAACCATTTACAGTGCTTTTCAATCAATAAGTATCCATCAAATATCATTCAAACAATTTTTCACAGTTTCACAATTTAAAACAATAATATACAAATAGTCATAATTTATTTCAATTGAAAATATTTCAATAATATACAAATAGTCATAATTTACCTCAATCTCTTCAATCGATAGTACATGAGATGGGTCAGGTCTGTACCTCCTTAACATGGACACATGGAAGACACTGTGTATCCTTGCTAGCTTTGGAGGTAATGGCAACCGATATGCCAAAGGACCCACTCTTTCCAGAACTTCATATGGTCCGATGAAACGAGGAATCAGTTTCCCCTTTCTGCCAAATCTCATAATCCTCTTCCAAGGAGAAACTTTGAGGAATATCTTATCACCCACTGCATATTTAATATCTCATCTCTTCAGATCAACATAGGACTTCTGACGGTCTGATGCATCCTTGAGTCTATCTCTGATCAATCTAATCTTTTCCTCTGTCTGCTGAACAATTTCTGGCCCAATCATCTTCCTTTCACCTACTTCATCCCAACATAAGGGAGTTCTGCACTTTTTGCCATACAAAGCTTCATATGGAGGCATCCCAATGCTTGATTGGTAGCTGTTGTTATAAGCAAACTCAATCAAAGGCAAGTGTGTATCCCAACTACCTTCAAACTCAATCACACAAGCCCGTAGCATATCCTCTAATATCTGAATAACCCTCTCGGTGGCCATCATGCGTGGGTGGAATCTTTGTCTTTGAAGTTCAATCTAGTTCCTAGGGCTCTGTGAAGACTACCCCAGAATCTAGAAGTGAACCTAGGATCTCTGTCAGATACAATTGATACTGGCACTCCATGCAGTTTTACAATCTCATATATGTACAATCTGGCCAATCTTTCTAGGCTATAGTCCATCCGAACTGGCAAAAAGTGAGCAAACTTGGTCAATCTGTCAATTATAACCCATACTGCATCACGATTACTCTTTGTTCTTGGAAGTCCTGTAACAAAATCCATAGTTATTCGTTTCCATTTCCACTCTGGTACTGACAAAGGATGTAACAAACCAGCTGGAACTTGATGTTCTGCCTTTACTTGTTAACAAGTTAGGCATTTGGAAACAAACTCAGCTATATCTCTCTTCATACCCATCCACCAGTAATGCTCTTTCAGCCCTCTGTACATTTTAGTTCCACCAGGGTGCATAGCAAAAGGAGACTCATGTGCTTCCTTCATAATGATCTGTCTCAATTCGAGATCATTAGGAACGTACATTCTACTACGATGTAGCAATAAACCATCATCTCTCACGGAGAATTCGGGTTTCTTACCTGCTGGACTTCTTTCGGTAACCGATATTTATCATCACTCTGAGCGACCATTCTAATTTGATCAATCAATCTTGGTTTGTACATGCCATGCAACTCTTATGCATCCCTCATCATCAATCTCTAAAGCGGCATCTTTGTGCTTTCAATTCATATACCATGGACAAAGGAGAAACTCTGAGACTTGCCATAGTCTTGCGACTTAAGGCGTCAGCCACCACATTTGCTTTCCCTGGCTGATAGTCTATTAAACAATCATAATCTTTAATGAGTTCTAACCATCTCCTCTGCCTCAAATTCAATTCTTTCTGGGTGCCTAAGTACTTCAAGCTCTTGTGATCTGTGTAAATATAGCATTTCTCCCCATACAAATAGTGTCTCCAGATTTTCAGAGCAAAAACAATAGCTTCTAGCTCCAGATCATGTGTTGGGTAGTTCCTCTCATGCGGTTTCAGCTGGCGTGATGCATAAGCAATGACATTCCGATCTTGCATCAGTACACAGCCTAACCCATTGTGAGAAGCATCACTATAAACTGTGTATTCTTTACCCGGAGTAGGTAAAGTGAGGACTGGAGCTTCAGTCAAACACCTCTTCAACTCATCAAAACTCTGTTGACATTTATCTGTCCACTGAAATTTTGCATCTTTCCAAAGCAGCTTGGTCAGTGGAGAAGATAACATAGAAAATCCTTTCACAAACCGACGGTAATATCTAGCTAAACCCTGAAAACTGCGAATTTCTGTGATGTTCCTGGGCGGCTTCCAATTAAGGATAGCTTCTACCTTGCTGGAATCTACCTTGATCCCTTCAGCTGACACAACATGTCCCAAAAAGGAGATTTCTTTCAGCCAAAATTCACACTTCGACAATTTAGCGTATAACTGTTTCTCCCTTAAAGTCTGCAGTACAATCCGTAGATGTCTATCATGCTCCTCTGCATTCCTCGAGTATATCAAAATGTCATCAATAAACACCACCACAAATTGGTCGAGATATGGTATGAAGATAGTGTTCATCAGATCCATAAAAGCAGTTGGAGCATTTGTTAACCCGAATGGCATTACTAGAAACTCATAGTGGCCATACCGAGTTCTGAAAGCAGTTTTTGGAATACTCTGCTCTTGTACCTTCAACTGATAATAACCAGATCACAAATCAATTTTGGAGAATACAGCTGCACCCTTCAATTGATCAAACAGATCATCAATGCGAGGCAATGGATATCTATTCTTTATTGTCACCTTATTCAACTATCGGTAATCTATACATAAGCGGAGAGTACCATCCTTCTTCTTAACAAATAATACTGGAGCTCCCCAAGGTGACACACTAGGGCAGATAAAGCCCTTTTCAAGTAGTTCTTGCAACTGTATCTTCAACTCCTTCAACTCTGCTGGTGCCATTCTGTATGGCGTTATGGAGATTGGATCCACACCATGCATAACATTAATTTCAAATTGCACTTCTCTTTCCGGAGGTAATCCTGGCAATTCATCAGGAAGTCATATATTATAGGGATGTCCTTCAATGCTGGACTCCCCACTTGGGTGTCTACCACATGTGCCAAGTATGCTTCACACCCCTTTCTGATCATTTTTCTGGCTAGTGCAGCCGAAATGATGTTTGATGGCAATAACTGCCTCTCTCCATGTATTACCACATCACTGTACTGAGGGAGGCCAAAAGTGACTGTCTTTAGCCTACAGTCAATCATGGCATGATGCCTAGCAAACCAATCCATGCCCAAGATGATATCATAATCTCTGAAGGGCATTTCAATGAAATCAGACAGGAAAGTGTGTCCTTGGATCACTAGAGGACAATCTCTATACATTCTATTAACCCTGACTTTCTATCCTAGCGGACTTGTTACTAGCACCTCAAAGTCCATTTTTTTACATGGAACAGCAATGCAATCAATGATGCTAGCACTCACATAAGAATGGGTAGAACCCGGATCAAATAACACAAACACATCTTGATTAAAAGTTGAGAAGGTACCAGCCACAACATCATATGTCTCGGCCTCTTCTCTCTGTCTCATTGCATAGATTCTGACTGGAGCACTGTCTTGCTCTGAATGTTTCACTGTGCCTAGGCTGCCTGCTGGGCTACCTCTCCCCCTGTCTCTACCTCTGCTGGGTGGTTGTGAACTTCTGGTGATAGGGCTCTGAACTGACCCTTCTGCAGTAGTAGGAGGTGGTCCAATTCTGTGACTACTGGTGCAGTCCTTAGCAAAGTGTCTTGTGCCTCCACAGTTATAACAGGCTCCAATAGCCTTATAGCATACCCCACCATGATTTTTTCCACAAGTTTCACATTGGCGGGGAGGGTAGGAACTTCTGGAACTCTGCTGACCAGATAGTGGAGGTTTCTGTCCTGAATATCTTCCCCTACCAGACTTCTTGCCACCTCTGCCATGTCCCCCATGGTTCTTCCTCTTTCCAGTAGGACCACTGGAACTCTGTTCTACTGATTTTCCCTCTTTCTCTGTCTTCTCTGATTTCTTTTTCTCAGGAGTAGCTTCAGACTCAATTCTTTCTAACTCTAGGGCTTGGGAAACAAGTTTAGAGAAGTTAGTGTGTTTGAATCCGATCACTTGTAATCTGATACTGGGCTTCAAGCCGGTTTCAAACCTCTTGCATCTCTCCCTGCTGGTAGCAAGTAAACTTACTGCATAATGGCTCAGGCGGGAAAATTCTCATTCATACTCAGCCACTGATCTGCTCCCCTGTTTCAGACTTAGGAACTCTTATAGCTTTTGGTCTACATAAGCATCGGGGACATACTTTTGTCTGAATTCCCTAAGAAAGTCATTCCATGTTAGCACTACAGGTTCTACCAGACTGTGGGGAATGGTTTTCTACCAGTCATAAGCATCCCCCGGTAGCAAATATACTGAGTATTCAAATCTGAGCTCCTCCGTGCAATGCAGTTTCTTGAACACCCTATCCATCCTCTCTAACCACTGTTCAGCCTCTAGAGGATCTACTGTCCCTTTGAACTCTGTAGCCCCATATTTCATCAATTTATCATACTGTCGAGCGTGATCGTGGTTGTACCACCGTGTATGCAGTATTGGGACTTGAGTAGGCACATTACCGACCATTTGTTGGAACATTGCGACCATCTGCTGGCCAGCGAGCGAGCTGCAGATCGCTGCGGTGGTCTTCTTGAACCACTGACATCGTGTAGGCCCGGGGCATCCCCTTGCACCTCAGCCTCAATAGATTGATCGACTGAATGATCACCCTCTTCCATAGTCAATGTGAGGATTTTAGATCTCCTGAACAAATAACACAAGGAGATTTCCTCCCGTTAGTGCATATTTATAATGTAATATACTGTATGTATCAAACAATGATATTGAGCAGTTGTACTATGAAGAAAGAATATTCAAATAACAGGTGAAAACAGAATTTAAAAACTAGCTCTGATACCACTAAAACATGTCACACCTTACCCCTCTGTAAGGCATAACATGATCCCGTAGTATACCTAATGAATTACCAACTCCGTCTATTGATAACCCATTAAATACACTACAAGGGATTTTAAAAACTTTTCATACTTTTTTTATAGTGGTAAGCACTATTTACAGGTGTTAAAAACCTTTTTGAACTGAAGCGATAAAACTAACACATTTGAATTATTTGGAATTTCTGTAAAAATTTTGGCAGAGTGCCATCTGTATTTTGGATAAAACAGTTCTTCAGAAAACCTGTAAAAAGCACTTCAATATATTTCAAAATCTCAACTCCAACATATTTCTCAACACAACATATTTCTCAACTCAAAACCACAGTGATTTTTCAAAGACTAAGATACAAGAAATATAATACAATTTTTACAAGTCAAAATAACTCATAATTATTTTACAACTTCAATGTACAATTTGAATTTACAACTGCTCAAAACCAAGAACAATATGTACATACAGTGGTCATACATTACAGTAGAAAATGCAAAATTTGGTATACTCATTATACCCGATAATCTCTCGCTGGATGTACTAGCAGCCTAGTCTGCTGCCCTGTCCGTCTGTCTACATGAGACAGCAATGAAAAGCTATCGCTGAGACAATGTCTCAGTGGTGCACAACATTAACCAAATACAACTTTAAATCATAATTCATAAGTTAAATAAATAATAGATACTTAAAACCATAGATAAATTCAAGACAATAATGTCATAAGGAATTTAACACAATATCACAATAAATCTCAGTAATCAAAACATAGTTAAATTCAAAAGACAGTGAATGTCAGTAAGAATTTAAACTCCATTTCACAATCTAACAATACGTATCAATAAATCACACACAGCTTGAAATCATGTTCCAAAGTTCAATTCATCCCAAAAGCCGATGGCTAATGAGGTAATCAATTCGTCCCAAAAGTCAATGACTAATGAGGAATAACATAGCTAGCTAGCAAAAATATGAGTACTCATTCTATTCGTCCTCAACAGGCACACACCTCAACACTTCAGCCAGAGAGGGAATTCAATTCATCCCACTAGACAAGCTAGTGAGGAATACAATCAATGTACATGATAGCTGTGGTTTCAAACCATTTACAGTGCTTTTCAATCAATAAGTATCCATCAAATATCATTCAAACAATTTTTCACAGTTTCACAATTTAAAACAATAATATACAAATAGTCATAATTTATTTCAATTGAAAATAATTCAAAAGAAATAGCTGTTGTGCACAAACCTCTGATAACTGTCTCCTGGTCTTGACTCAGTATTTCCTTCCCTTTCCCTGAGTCTTTGCTAACTGAGAAACACAATTTGAAGTGTTTCAGTACTTAATTAAACTGTCTCTAACAATAATGCTTGATAAGTAATTCACTGAATGCTATTATTTGCTTAATCAACCTAATATATCGACCCTCAATGCGTTCTAGGTAAATTAGGTTTTAATATTATTAATATGTCACATTCGATAGTATTTTAGGGTTGGTACATGTTACCAAGTTCATTTCCGTGTATACTGCATTTTCTTGCAATTTGTTGGGTTCCGGGATACTAGTTTTACCTAGCCGGACGACCTAGTTCCCTCGGTTTTCGGGTTTCGGTCAAAACTACAAACTTGTAGAACTATGTCTTATGGAACGCGGGGCAAAATTTCAGGTCATTCCGAGTTATGTAGACCAAGTTATGGTCATTTTACTATTGCTGGTCAAATTGCATCAAAATTGGTCACTTTAGGTCATTTTAGGTCAATTTTGGTTCGGCCAGTTTTTGGACCTGAACCTGTGCAAGCTTTTTGACTTGCTTCTAGTCATTTCTGGGTTTTGGTGTCTTCATAAGACTTGTAGGTATGGGTCTTAACTATTCATGGTCAAAATTTCAGGTCAATTGGACCTGTTTTGAGTGAGTTATGGCCTAAATACTAACTACTGCCCAAATGGTCAATTTTCAAGCCTTATTTGCACTTAATCCGGATTTGTTCATTTTTCAAGCTACCTTGTAAGCAGAATTTTGGCAAGCTTTCTTCATGAAAGTTGGCACATTTTGTGCCTAGTTTCACCTCCAATTGGTCTCATACCAATTGGAGCCACACAATTAAAGTTCTAGGCCTAAAACTCAAACTGCCTTATTGCAATTCTTGCATACACATCAAGCATCACTTTTAATACTCACCAAACTTAACATTCAAACCAATTCTGGTTGTACCACAACCTAAACATAATTTACAACATATTATAGGTCATTTTGGCAGCTTAAAATTACATTCAATGTGCACCAACAAGTGCAGAATTTGTCCAACTCAATTTACAACAATTCAATCACCAATTCATGCTCATTTACATGTCCAACTTCACACCATCATACATGCACTCAAACTGCCATAACAACCAACACATTTTAACATCATTATTCCATAAACCAAGCATGAATTCCAGCATTCTTCAAGAGTTAACAAACTGCCACAATGGTACATTTACATTCCATTAATTTCCAAGCTTTAAATTTCATTTCACATTTACATATACTAAGTATACATCACCCAAACAATTTCCTACACAATATACACTTAATCAATCATTTAATTCACCATTTACAAGTACAAATAAACTGCCTTCAAGGTGTTTCCATGGCTGCCAAAAGTACATATTTCCATTCAACATCAAACCTCAAAAATTTCTCCATAAATCAAACACCCATAACATCCTTACAAACTTTAACAAAGCAACAATCAAAAACTCAAACTTACCTATTGTTGGGACTTGCTAAATCTTCACTAATCTCCCTTGATTTTGGTATCTACTTCTTCCTTGTGAAGTGGGGATAAAAATTAATGAAGAAGCTTTGGTGTTTGGAGGTGAAATGGAGGAGATGATGAAGCTTCACTCAAATTCTGCAATGGAGGTTTCTAAGGCTTTCATTTCGGCAATGGTGGTCTTCAAAGGTTGAAGATGAAGTTTTAGTGGAGCAATCTGCCCACTTAATGCATATTATAATCCTTAGTGGTCCACTCACATAAAATCAATTATATTATATGTTTAAATATGTTAATTACCTAATTTGAACCCCAGTTTTGCTATTTACATTAGGTACCACTAAATTAATTTTTCATGACATTTTCCAAATATAATATCATGTATTTTCAATGGAAATTTAGGTCAAAAGACAACTCGGGGTGTCAAATGACCACAATGCCCCTGTTCGGGTTGCATTCCCGAATTTTCGGTAACACCGAGTTTTGTCCGTTTTTTGATTTCTCACTTTTCTTTGTACTAATTAATTAATTTTTATTTGATATTTCTAATGATATTTATACTTCAATTGATGTCTCTTTAAGTCCAAAAAATATTTTCCAGGGTTCCCCGCGGTCCAGGGCTAGTCAACGGTCCACGCCGTGACTTCCCGGTGCGGTCACCCATCGCTAGGGTTCTCGGCTCGCTTAACTTAATTACATTTCTTTGCTATTATTTTTCCTTTATTTTTCTTGTATTTTCTTTTCTTGTATTTCATTATTTTATGTCTCCTCACTCATATCGAAGTATAGTTCTAGGCATCCTAGCTGTCCGGACAACACTGGTCATCGGAACGATGAGCACTCTAGAACATAGGGGTGTTACAATTCTCCCCCCCTAAAATAAATTTCATCTCAAAATTTTACCTGGCATTAGTCTCTGAACAGCTGTGGGTGCTGTCTCCTCATATCCTCTTCACGTTTCCAAGTAGCTTCCTGGCCTGAATGATGGTTCCACAGCACTTTAACCAGGTGTATCTATTTATTCCTCAGCTGCTTCACCTCATATGCCAGAATTTTTATGGGTTCTTCCTCATATGAGAGGTCTGGATTTACCTCAATCTCTTCAATCGATAGTACATGAGATGGGTCAGATCTGTACCTCCTTAACATGGACGCATGGAAGACACTCTGTATCCTTGCTAGCTCTGGAGGTAATGCCAACCGATATGCCAAAGGACCCACTATTTCCAGAACTGCATATGGTCCGATGAAACGAGGACTCAGTTCCCCTTTCTGCCAAATCTCATAATCCTCTTCCAAGGAGAAACTTTGAGGAATATCTTATCACCCACTGCATATTTAATATCTCATCTCTTCAGATCAACATAGGACTTCTGACGGCCTGATGCATCCTTGAGTCTATCTCTAATCAATCTAATCTTTTCCTCTGTCTGCTGAACAATTTCTGGCCCAATCATCCTCCTTTCACCTACTTCATCCCAACATAAGGGAGTTCTGCACTTTCTGCCATACAAAGCTTCATATGGAGGCATCCCAATGCTTGATTGGTAGCTGTTGTTATAAGCAAACTCAATCAAAGGCAAGTGTGTATCCCAACTACCTTCAAACTCAATCACACAAGCCCGTAGCATATCCTCCAATATCTGAATAACCCTCTCGGGTGGCCATGCATGCATGGGTGGAATCTTTGTCTTTGAAGTTCAATCTAGTTCCTAGGGCTCTGTGAAGACTACCCCAGAATCTAGAAGTGAACCTAGGATCTCTGTCAGATACAATTGATACTGGCACTCCATGCAGTTTTACAATCTCATATATGTACAATCTGGCCAATCTTTCTAGGCTATAGTCCATCCGAACTGGCAAAAAGTGAGCAGACTTGGTCAATCTGTCAATTATAACCCATACTGCATCACGATTACTCTTTGTTCTTGGAAGTCCTGTAACAAAATCCATAGTTATTCGTACCCATTTCCACTCTGGTACTGACAAAGGATGTAACAAACTAGCTGGAACTTGATGTTCTGCCTTTACTTGTTGACAAGTTAGCCATTTGGAAACAAACTCAGCTATATCTCTCTTCATACCCATCCACCAGTAATGCTCTTTCAGCCCTCTGTACATTTTAGTTCCACCAGGGTGCATAGCAAAAGGAGACTCATGTGCTTCCTTCATAATGATCTGTCTCAATTCAGCATCATTAGGAACGTACATTCTACCCTGATGTAGCAATAAACCATCATCTCTCACAGAGAATTCAGGTTTCTTACCCTGCTGGACTTCTTTCAGTAGCTTCTGATATTTATCATCACTCTGAGCAGCCATTCTAATTTGATCAATCAATACTGGCTGTACATGCCATGCAACTACTGTCTGTCCCTCATCATCAATCTCTAAACTGGCATGCTGTGCTTTCAATTCATATACCATGGACAAAGGAGAAACTCTGAGACTTGCCATAGTCTTGCGACTTAAGGCGTCAGCCACCACATTTGCTTTCCCTGGCTGATAGTCTATTAAACAATCATAATCTTTAATGAGTTCTAACCATCTCCTCTGCCTCAAATTCAATTCTTTCTGGGTGCCTAAGTACTTCAAGCTCTTGTGATCTGTGTAAATATAGCATTTCTCCCCATACAAATAGTGTCTCCAGATTTTCAGAGCAAAAACAATAGCTGCTAGCTCCAGATCATGTGTTGGGTAGTTCCTCTCATGCGGTTTCAGCTGGCGTGATGCATAAGCAATGACATTCCGATCTTGCATCAGTACACAGCCTAACCCATTGTGAGAAGCATCACTATAAACTGTGTATTCTTTACCCGGAGTAGGTAAAGTGAGGACTGGAGCTTCAGTCAAACACCTCTTCAACTCATCAAAACTCTGTTGACATTTATCTGTCCACTGAAATTTTACATCTTTCCGAAGCAGCTTGGTCAGTGGAGAAGATAACATAGAAAATCCTTTCACAAACCGACGGTAATATCCAGCTAAACCCAGAAAACTGCGAATTTCTGTGATGTTCCTGGGCGGCTTCTAATTAAGGATAGCTTCTACCTTGCTGGAATCTACCTTGATCCCTTCAGCTGACACAACATGTCCCAAAAAGGAGATTTCTTTCAGCCAAAATTCACACTTCGACAATTTGGCGTATAGCTGTTTCTCCCTTAAAGTCTGCAGTACAATCCGCAGATGTCTATCATGCTCCTCTGCATTCCTTGAGTATATCAAAATGTCATCAATAAACACCACCACAAATTGGTCGAGATATGGTATGAAGATAGTGTTCATCAGATCCTTAAAAGCAGTTGGAGTATTTGTTAACCCGAATGGCATTACTAGAAACTCATAGTGGCCATACCGAGTTCTGAAAGCAGTTTTTGGAATACTCTGCTTTTGTACCTTCAACTGATAATAACCAGATCACAAATCAATTTTGGAGAATACAGCTGCACCCTTCAATTGATTAAACAGATCATCAATGCGAGGCAATGGATATCTATTCTTTATTGTCACCTTATTCAACTATCGGTAATCTATACATAAGCGGAGAGTACCATCCTTCTTCTTAACAAATAATACTGGCGCTCCCCAAGGTGACACACCAGGGCAGATAAAGCCCTTTTCAAGTAGTTCTTGCAACTGTATCTTCAACTCCTTCAACTCTGCTGGTGCCATTCTGTATGGCGTTATGGAGATTGGATCTACACCAGGCATAACATTAATTTCAAATTGCACTTCTCTTTCCGGAGGTAATCCTGGCAATTCATCAGGAAACACATCTGGAAAGTCATATATTATAGGGATGTCCTTCAATGCTGGACTCCCCACTTGGGTGTCTACCACATGTGCCAAGTATGCTTCACACCCCTTTCTGATCATTTTTCTGGCTAGTGCAGCCGAAATGATGTTTGATGGCAATAACTGCCTCTCTCCATGTATTACCACATCAGCATCGAGGAGGCCAAAAGTGACTGTCTTCAGCCTACAGTCAATCATGGCATGATGCCTAGCTAACTAATCCATGCCCAAGATGATATCATAATCTCTGAAGGGCATTTCAATGAAATCAGACAGGAAAGTGTGTCCTTGGATCACTAGAGGACAATCTCTATACATTCTATTAATCCTGACTTCCTATCCTAGCGGACTTGTTACTAGCACCTCAAAGTCCATTTTTGTACATGGAACAGCAATGCAATCAATGATGCTAGCACTCACATAAGAATGGGTAGAACTCGGATCAAATAACACAAACACATCTTGATTAAAAGTTGAGAAGGTACCAGCCACAACATCAGATGTCTCGGCCTCTTCTCTCTGTCTCATTACATAGATTCTGACTGGAGCACTGTCTTGCTCTGAATGTTTCACTGTGCCTAGGCTGCCTGCTGGGCTACCTCTACCCCTGTCTCTACCTATGCTGGGAGGTTGTGAAGTTCTGGTGATAGGGCTCTGAACTGACCCTTCTGCAGTAGTAGGAGGTGGTCTAACTCTGTGACTACTGGTGCAGTCCTTGGCAAAGTGTCTTGTGCCTCCACAGTTATAACAGGCTCCAATAGCCTTATAGCATACCCCACCATGATTTTTTCCACAAGTTTCACATTGGCGGGGAGGGTAGGAACTTCTGGAACTCTGCTGACCAGATAGTGGAGGTTTCTGTCCTGAATATCTTCCCCTACCAGACTTCTTGCCACCTCTGCCATGTCCCCCATGGTTCTTCCTCTTTCCAGTAGGACCACTGGAACTCTGTTCTACTGATTTTCCCTCTTTCTCTGTCTTCTCTGATTTCTTTTTCTCAGGAGCAGCTTCAGACTCAATTCTTTCTAACTCTAGGGCTTGGGAAACAAGTTTAGAGAAGTTAGTGTGTTTGAATCCGATCACTTGTAATCTGATACTGGGCTTCAAGCCGATTTCAAACCTCTTGCATCTCTCCCTGCTGGTAGCAAGTAAACTTACTGCATAATGGCTCAGGCGGGAAAATTCTCTTTCATACTCAGCCACTGATCTGCTCCCCTGTTTCAGACTTAGGAACTCTTATAGCTTTTGGTCTACATAAGCATCGGGGACATACTTTTGTCTGAATTCCCTGAGAAAGTCATTCCATGTTAGCACTGCAGGTTCTACCAGACTGTGAGGAATGGTTTTCTACCAGTCATAAGCATCCCCCTGTAGCAAATATACTGAGTATTCAAATCTGAGCTCCTCCGTGCAATGCAGTTTCTTGAACAACCTATCCATCCTCTCTAACCACTGTTCAGCCTCTAGAGGATCTACTGTCCCCTTGAACTCTGTAGCCCCATATTTCATCAATTTATCATATTGTCGAGCAGTGATCGTGGTTGTACCACCGTGTATGCGTATTGGGACTTGAGTAGGCACATTACCGACCATTTGTTGGAACATTGCGACCATCTGTTTGCGAATCGAGCAGAAAGCTGCGATGCTGCGAAGTGGTCTTCTTTGAACCACTGACATCGTGTAGGCCCGGGGCATCCCCTTGCACCTCAGCCTCAATAGATTGATCGACTGAACGATCACCCTCTTCCATAGTCAATGTGAGGATTTTAGATCTCCTGAACAAATAACACAAGGAGATTTCCTCCCGTTAGTGCATATTTATAATGTAATGTACTGTATGTATCAAATAATGATATTGAGCAGTTGTACTATGAAGAAAGAATATTCAAATAACAGGTGAAAACAGAATTTAAAAACTAGCTCTGATACCACTAAAACATGTCACACCTTACCCCTCTGTAAGGCATAACATGATCCCGGAGTATACCTAATGAATTACCAACTCTGTCTATTGATAACCTATTAAATACACTACAAGGGATTTTAAAAACTTTTCATACTTTTTTTTACAGTGGTAAGCACTATTTACAGGTGTTAAAAACCTTTTTGAACTGAAGCGATAAAACTAACACATTTGAAATATTTGGAATTTCTGTAAAAATTTTGGCAGAGTGCCATCTGTATTTTGGATAAAATAGTTCTTCAGAAAACCTGTAAAAAGCACTTCAATATGTTTCGAAATCTCAACTCCAACATATTTCTCAACACAACATATTTCTCAACTCAAAACCACAGTGATTTTTCAAAGACTAAGATATAAGAAATATAATACAATTTTTACAAATCAGAATAACTCATAATTATTTTACAACTTCAATGTACAATTTGAATTTACAACTACTCAAAATCAAGAACAATATGTACATACAGTGTCATACATTACAGTAGAAAATGCAAAATGTGGTATACTCATTATACCCGATAATCTCTCGCTGGATGTACTAGCAGCCTAGTCTGCTGCCCTGTCCGTCTGTCTACCTGAGACAGCAATGAAAAGCTATCGCTGAGACAATGTCTCAGTGGTGCACAACATTAACCAAATACAACTTTAAATCACAATTCATAAGTTAAATAAATAATGGATACTTAAAACTATAGATAAATTCAAGACAATAATGTCATAAGAAATTTAACACAATATCACAATAAATCTCAGTAATCAAAACATAGTTAAATTCAAAAGACAGTGAATGTCAATAAGAATTTAAACTCCATTTCACAATCTTACAATACGTATCAATAAATCACACACAGCTTGAAATCATGTTCCAAAGTTCAATTCATCCCAAAAGCCGATGGCTAATGAGGTATTCAATTCGTCCCAAAAGTCAATGACTAATGAGGAATAACATAGCTAGCTAGCAAAAATATGAGTACTCATTCTATTCGTCCTCAACAGGCACACACCTCAACACTTCAGCCAGAGAGGGAATACAATTCATCCCACTAGACAAGCTAGTGAGGAATATAATCAATGTACATGATAGCTGTGATTTCAAACCATTTACAGTGCTTTTCAATCAATAAGTATCCATCAAATATCATTCAAACAATTTTTCACAGTTTCAAAATTTAAAACAATAATATACAAATAGTCATAATTTATTTCAATTGAAAATAATTCAAAAGAAATAGCTGTTGTGCACAAACCTCTGATAACTGTCTCCTGGTCTTGACTCAGTATTTCCTTCCCTTTCCCTGAGTCTTTGCTAACTGAGAAACACAATTTGAAGTGTTTCAGTACTTAATTAAACTGTCTCTAACTATAATGCTTGATAAGTAATTCACTGAATGCTATTATTTGCTTAATCAACCTAATATATCGACCCTCAATGCGTTCTAGGTAAATTAGGTTTTAGTGTTATTAATATGTCACATTCGATAGTATTTTAGGGTTGGTACATGTTACCAAGTTCATTTCCGTGTATACTGCATTTTCTTGCAATTTGCTGGGTTTCGGGATACTAGTTTTACCTAGCCGGACGACCTAGTTTCCTCGGTTTTCGGATTTCGGTCAAAACTACAAACTTGTAGAACTATGTCTTATGGAACGCGGGGCAAAATTTCAGGTCATTCCGAGTTATGTAGACCAAGTTATGGTCATTTTACTATTGCTGGTCAAATTGCATCAAAATTGGTCACTTTAGGTCATTTTAGGTCAATTTTGGTTCGGCCAGTTTTTGGACCCGAACGTGTGCAAGCTGTTTGACTTGCTTATGGTCATTTCTGGGATTTGGTGTCTTCATAAGACTTGTAGATATGGGTCTTAACTATTCATGGTTAAAATTTTAGGTCAATTGGACCTGTTTTGAGTGAGTTATGGCCTAAATACTAACTGCTGCCCAAATGGTAAATTTTCAAGCCTTATTTGCACTTAATCCGGATTTGGTCATTTTTCAAGCTACCTTGCAAGCAGAATTTTGGCAAGCTTTCTTCATGAAAGTTGGCACATTTTGTGCCTAGTTTCACCTCCAATTGGTCTCATACCAATTGGAGCCACACAATTAAAGTTCTAGGCCTAAAACTCAAACTGCCTTATTGCAATTCTTGCATACACATCAAGCATCACTTTTAATACTCACCAAACTTAACATTCAAACCAATTCTGGTTGTACCACAACCTAAACATAATTTACAACATATTATAGGTCATTTTGGCAGCTTAAAATTACATTCAATGTGCACCAACAAGTGCAGAATTTGTCCAACTCAATTTACAACAATTCAATCACCAATTCATGCTCATTTACATGTCCAACTTCACACCATCATACATGCACTCAAACTGCCATAACAACCAACACATTTTAACATCATTATTCCATAAACCAAGCATGAATTCCAGCATTCTTCAAGAGTTAACAAACTGCCACAATGGTACATTTACATTCCATTAATTTCCAAGCTTTAAATTTCATTTCACATTTACATATACTAAGTATACATCACCCAAACAATTTCCTACACAATATACACTTAATCAATCATTTAATTCACCATTTACAAGTACAAATAAACTGCCTTCAAGGTGTTTCCATGGCTGCCAAAAGTACATATTTCCATTCAACATCAAACCTCAAAAATTTCTCCATAAATCAAACACCCATAACATCCTTACAAACTTTAACAAAGCAACAATCAAAAACTCAAACTTGCCTATTGTTCGGACTTGCTAAATCTTCACTAATCTCCCTTGATTTTGGTATCTACTTCTTCCTTGTGAAGTGGAGATAAAAATTAATGAAGAAGCTTTGGTGTTTGGAGGTGAAATGGAGGAGATGATGAAGCTTCACTCAAATTCTGCAATGGAGGTTTCTAAGGCTTTCATTTCGGCAATGGTGGTCGTCAAAGGTTGAAGATGAAGTTTTAGTGGAGCAATCTGCCCACTTAATGCATATTATAATCCTTAGTGGTCCACTCACATAAAATCAATTATATTATATGTTTAAATATGTTAATTACCTAATTTGAACCCCAGTTTTGCTATTTACATTAGGTACCACTAAATTAATTTTCATGACATTTTCCAAATATAATATCATGTATTTTCAATGGAAATTTAGGTCAAAAGACAACTCGGGTGTCAAATGACCACAATGCCCTTGTTCGGATTGTATTCCCGATTTTTCGGTAACACTGAGTTTTGTCCGTTTTTTGATTTCTCACTTTTCTTTGTACTAATTAATTAATTTTTATTTGATATTTCTAATGATATTTATACTTCAATTGATGTCTCTTTAAGTCCAAAAAATATTTTCTAGGGTTCCTCGCGGTCCAGGGCTAGTCAACGGTCCACGCCGTGACTTTCTGGTGCGGTCACCCATCGCTAGGGTTCTCGGCTCGCTTAACTTGATTACATTTCTTTGCTATTATTTTTCCTTTGTTTTTCTTGTATTTTCTTTTCTTGTATTTCATTATTTTATGTCTCCTCACTCATATCGAAGTATAGTTCTAGGCATCCTAGCTGTCCGGACAACACTGGTCACCGGAACAGTAGAATGCACTACCGAACATAGGGGTGTTACAGCTAGTTTACCCGTTTATCTAGTCTAGTCATCCAGTATAGGTTACTTGGGCAACCAAAAATGAAAGTTGAAAAATTTAATGAGATAATGAATCTAACAAGTACTAAATAAATAAGACTGCCAATAATTATAAAAAATTTGTCTGCATGAGACATCAATACATTCACTGCATATTTATTTCTTTTTAGCTCTTTTTATTCTATTATTGGCACCACTAAGCATTATTGCTTAGCGCATTGCTTTTTGCCACGCGTAGGTTCTGGAGAGACTGACAGAGAGCCCAGTAGACCATAGACTGGTGGAGGCCGTTTACAGTTCTGCATAGTATCCGTGTCACCTCACAGACTTCAGTGCATTGGTAGAACACTAGGCCTCATTTTGGTATTTTGTAATTAAATTTTTATTTTCTCATGTATAATTGAGACTCATGTAATATATTTTGGTATTAATGTAAATATTTGAAATTTGTGTTTATAAATGAAAAATTGAGTATTTATTTATGACTTGTATATGAATATCACGTAAAATGAATAAATGAGAAATAGAAGTATTATTGAGAAATATTGAGACTTTGTTGATATAATGGAGTTTGGGAATGATTGAAAATGTATTGGAAGTGTTTTTTTATAGGTTCCGAAGAATTGTTTTCTCCATTTTTAGCCAGTACTTTGTCAGATTTTCTATACAATTTGTGGAACCTCAAATAAATTTATAATTTCAATAAATGACTTAAATGAATTATATTTCACAAACTGTACTTCATAACTATGAAAAAAAATAAATTAAGGAAGAATAAAAATGATTGAAATAAAATAGGGTGTTCCGGTATACTGTGTGACATATCTTACTTGGCTATATTGTAGATGGGTAAGGGGTATCGCAGCTTCTCATGGGACTCAAGTTCCATAGATGGCTCTAGGCCCAGGGGCCAATCACAGTATCAGGGGAGTTAGCACTTTTATAGTACAGGTTCCTCATATAACAGTTCTAGCTACTCCAGTTCTTGAGGTAGCAGTTTTGGTGATGCGATTCTCCAAGTCCAAAGCCATCACACCTTGTAGGTGTTAGTAGTATGCCCTAGGGCATATCATTTAGTATGTATCTTGTGCATGTTTTTATTAATAAAAGGCATTTCCATTTTTTTGTTTACATAATATATTTATGTGTAATAGAAAAGGTCCATTGATATTTTGTTAGAAATTTTATTCTTAAGTTGTTAAGAATATGAGTGACAGTATTTCTAGTACAAAGTATCATAAATAGGTTCACAATCGAGGATACTTCACAATAAGGACATGACTTATCCAGAAAGATTGTATTCATGTTTGTTCCCAAGTTATTTATATGAGATATAAATAAGATGGAATGGTGAGTCTCATGCCATATGACAAACATGATAGGCACTTATACATGATAAGTAGGTCGAACTAGTGACACTTATGACAAGCACATGGAGTTTACTCTTGTCAATGTATTGTCATAAATAATATCAGTGCATATAATCTTTAGACCTGAGATAACACAGTTATCTTGTATATAGGTGGTTTGAGTTTGATATTACTTTCATACTTGTACTGTGTATGGGTATATGGGCATGTGTTGGCTCCTGCTAGTTATATATGAAGGTAGGTGTTGATCAAGATAGAATCTATTCCTCTAAGTAAATAGGGATAAAATCCTATGTTCATTTAATTATTCTTGATATTTCAAGTTCATGGCCAGGACAGATAGATTTAACCAGAAAAGAGTTTCTGATGAGAAAATCTTTTTAATCAAGAACTCGAATTAAAAGAGAACATAATATTCATAGCAAATGGGGTTTGACATAAACCATGACTCTAGCTTGACTTGGGATTTTGTAACAGAGAGAACAGAGAGATTCTAGTGCATGGTAACATATGATTATAGGTTCATTTAAGGTAAACTTTATTACTAATTGGGTGGCCATGGCATGCTATGCTAAGTGTTAACCATGGTCTATGAGGTGCATAAAATGGTTTAGAGAAATCATTTATGGTAAGAAAGAGTTCTGATGATATTAAGAGTTGATAACATATCTCATTGCCAATTAGTGATGAGCCTAGTAAGTCACACACATACACAAGTTATCACCAAATTAAATATGATTTAATTAATTAATTAAAGAGTTTAATTGATTAATTAAATAGGTTTGGTTTGCAATTGATTGCAAAGTTCTTAGCATGGCTTAAAACCAAATCTAGGTTATTGGATGTATAGTATAAGTTAAATTTATATTTAAAGTGTTTAAATATGAATTTAATTAATGAGAAATTAATTAATAGAGATTAATTAATTAATTTATATTTGATATAAATTGATTAGAAGAAGAGAAATAAATATTTTGGGTTGAGACACATGGCACTACACATAAGCTTGCCAAATATCTTCTAATCATGTAACACCCCGTTTGCATAGCCTGGTAGATTTCACTGTTCCGGTGATCGGTGTCAGTCCGGATAATTAAGGGGATTAGAACCACACTTAAGACAATTAGAGAAGCCATAAACACAAATAATTAGTAATGTTCAATTAGTTAAGTATAAACAAAAAAAATAGAATATAAGAAGTTAAACGAGCCGAGAGTCACAGCAATGGGTGACCTCCTCGGGAACGACTGTGAAGTCATTTTAAACTCAAATTTCGAACCGTAAAAAGTGACGCTGCGGTCCTTAGGACCTTTATGGACACAGTGGAAAAGAGAAAATCAGGAAAAAGAACTGTTAAGTCAGTCAAATAATTAGGTCAGGGAACCAAAAGAAATATGGAATTATTTGCAAACCGAGATGAACCGGCGAGGGGCAATTTGGTCAATTGACCCCGAGAGCTGACTCCTGACCTAACTGTCAAATAAAATTGGAGAAAAGAAAATTTCGAAATCGAGAATTAAATTAAAGAACTAATAGAAAAATAGAAAAAAAAAGGAAAAAATCAAAAAGTAAAAAGGTGATGACATCATGCATGACCTCATGCATGATGCCATAACTAAACTAATTAATTTAATTAATTAATTAGAAATTTTGTGGTCTTCCATAACTAAAATAAATAAAGAAAAAAAAAGAAAAAAAAAGTAAAAATCACTTCTTCTTCCTTCCATCTTGCCACCCCATCTTCCCCATATTCCCTCCATGAAAATTTTCCATTAAAGCTTGCACTCAAGCTTTAATTTCTCCACTTGATCCTAATAACTCCCTTAAATACTCCCTAGAGCTTGTTATTATAATTTGAGAAGAAGACTACAAGAGGAAAGAAGGGCTAAGAGAGAGATTTGAAGCTTTAAGTTGAGGTTAGTATATTAAACTCCTTATTTTTCCATTTAAATGCATAATTAGTGGTTGAAATGAGCTTAGAATTTATGAAATGAAATAAAAATATGGGGGAAGGACCATTGCTGAAATTCGGCTAGCTTGAAGAGGGGACATCAATTGTATGGCTTGAGGGTTTTGAATGAGTTAAGAAACCTTACTTAGTTGAATGATTAGCATTAAAACCATTAAATGTAGTTAAATGCATGAGATGAATGAGTTAGGGTTTGAATGTTAGGGTTTGTGAACCAAATTTTGGAGAAATGCTTAAATGATGACTTTGGTCTATTGTGAGATGAAAAATGGTCAATAATGACCAAAAGAGATGTGTGGAAATTATGAGAATGAAAGTTAAATTCGTAGGGCAAATGGTCATCTTCTTTGGCGAGATGACCAAGCCAACTTTGAAGGACCAAAACGGAAATTTTACAAGTCCAATTGATATGCCCAATTGGGGATGAAAATAGACATAAAATAGCACAATTTTCATTAAGGAATGATGGCCAAAAACTGACCAAAACTTAGTGAACCAATTGACCAAAGTGAAATGAGAGCAGACTGCCACTGCACAAACTGACCAAATAAACAGTAAATATTAATTTGGTCATAACTCGAGCTAGGAAGGTCAAAATGACCTGAACTTTTACCAGTAATTAGATAAGATATAGATCTAAAACTTTCATGAAGAACACCAACCCAAATTATGCCATTAACCTAATCAAATGATTGAGCAAAGTTGAGTTACTGAACCTGCAAAACTACAGATTTCCATTTGAACAATAAAGTTCCAATGGCTATAACTCTCTCTAGAAAACTCCGATTTAGGTGATTCTTGAACTGATGGAAACCTAAGACATAGTAGAACATTTCGTATGAAGGAAATTAGACCAAATTATGGACTTAACTTGATCAAATTATTGAATGAAGTTGGATCAAAAATCTGCCAGAACCTAAATTGCAGCATGAATAGTGCACGTGAACAGTAATTGTATTTTGGCTATAACTTGAGCTAAAAAACTCCAATTGGGGTGATCCAAAAATGAGAATACACTTAAGACAATAAGAAACATTTTCTATGAAGGAAGTTTTGCCAAATTCCAACAGTAAAAGGGCCAATGGAATAGTGCAACTTGGAGCACCAAAACTGAAAATTTGACAATTTGGCCAAAAGGATTTAAGCTTTGAGAAAATGACCAAAACCAACAAATTTAATGACCAAAATGTGGTATGTGGGTGAAGTTGGAGTTTCCATACCTATTAAGCCTTAGAAAGTCAACTATTTGACTTGAATAGTGTAGTGAATAGTAACCCAAAACACAAAAATTTCAAGGACGTCGAATTTAACACGTTAGAACTAGGTAAATGTGAAGCTAAATTTATTTTGGATTTGTGTTAAGTTCTAGTACTGAAATATTGTAAAATTGTGTGTTTCAGTTGAAAAGAATATCGGGAAGGAACCCGAGGAACCGAGTCGAGGCTAAGGGACAACTCGCTTGAGGTTTGTGCACAACATCTCCATGCTTTAAAATTCATTGATAAAGTGAACGAAATATGTATTTTACTTGTGATTTGGAATTGTTGAAAGTTTATTTGTGACATTATTTATGATGTTTTGATTTAAACTGTGAAAGTTATTGTGTATATTTGAAATAGCAATGTTTAGCAAATCGTTAAGATAAGTTTTGAAACCACAGTGTCATGACCATATATTTGAACACCTAACTAGCACGACTAGTGGGGGTAATTAGTTTCGAATTTTGATTCTTTCTCTGGAGAAGTGTTGAGGTGTGCCAGTAGAAGAGGATATGAATGGATATCCATATATTTGAGCTAGATAGCCTTGTGATGTGATTTCTCTTTAGCCTCTGGGTATTGAGATTCTACTTGTTTCGAATGGCATGATTTAACTGTGGGTTTTATGAAATGAGTTTTGATACTTCGAAATGAACGTGGTTTGCATTAAAATCTCATAATTCATGTTTTGTGTTTAATGCTCATGTTTAGTCAAATTTTTGAATAAATATGATTTTATTTTTGTATAAAGATTATTTTAGTATGTTGTGCACCACTGAGTCCTAGTACTCAGAGATAGCTTTTATTCTTTGTCAGAATCTGAGAGACTAGAGGAGCAGCAGACTGAGCTGCTAAAGATTGAGGATCATTCAGCCTAAAGTCTTCGGGTATAATTTATACCCTAATTGTAAATATTTCTTTTGATGTATATATTGCACATAAATGTATGGATATGTAAAAATGGGTCTTGAGCAGTTGTATAAAATTTGTATAAAGTTGTAATATATATATTGTAGTTTGAAATTCTCTTAATGTAAATTTTGTAATGATCTATTTAAATTGTTTTGTTTCTAACGAAATATGAATGGAACTATTTTATTTAATTTGAATGAAATGGATTGTTAGTATTTTGATGATCATTGGATAGTGGATTTGAAATTGAAAGTTGATAAATGTGTTGAGAACTTGATTGAGATTGCGTATGAAATTGAAGCAGTTGTTGAGAAAATTTTTAGAAGTACTTTTTACAGGTATTTGAAGAACTGTTTTCTCAAAATACAGAGGGAACTCTGTCAAAATTTTTATAAAATTTACGGAAAAATAAAATGGGCTAAAATTTCCAACTAGCTTTCAACTTAATTACACGTTTAAAATACTTATTAGAAATGCTCACCCCTTATTAAAAATAAGAAAATTGTTTTAAAATCCCTTGTAGGGTACTTAATGAGTTATCGGTAGGTGAAGTTCGGTAGTTCATTAGGTATTCTACGGGATCATGTTATGCCTTACAGAGGGGTAAGGTGTGACATGTTTTAGTGGTATCAGAGCAAATTTTTGAAGTATGTTTTAACATATAAATTTGTGTCTTTTTTTGTTAAGTGCAACTGCTCAATGTCCATATTTGTTACATACAGTGCATTACATCATAAATATGAACTAACGGAGGGAAATCTCCTTGTGTTACTTGTTCAGGAGATACTCTAACTTCAGCCTGAAATGGAAGAAGAGGATCGCTCAGTTGAGCAGTTTGTTGAAGCTGAGGCACAAGGGGAAGCCCCAGCTTTACCGAATGTTAGTGGGTCGGCTGACCCCACAAATGCCGCGATTTCTGCCTGATTCGCATAGCGGATGGCTGCGATGTTTCAAACAAATGGTCAGGTATGCCTGCTCAAGCTCCACCCCAACCACCTGTGGCACAACCACTGCCTCCAGCCAGACAATATGATAAATTACTGAAGTATGGGGCTGTAGAATTTAAGGGTATAGTGGACCCTTTAGAGGCAGAGCAATGGCTTGAAAGAATGGACAGAGTATTTAAGAAGCTACATTGCCAATATGAACTGAAGTTTGAGTACTGCGTATGCCGCTCTTGCAGGGATGCGTATGATTGGTGGAAGACCATCCCCCGAGCTTAGCTGAACCACGATCTTGACACAGGATGACTTCATCGGAGAATTGAGGCAAATACATCCCAGATGCATATGTTGACCAGAAACTGCAAGAATTTTTAAGTCTGAAACAAGGAAACCGATCGGTGGCAGAGTATGAGAGGGAGTTCTCCCGCTTGAGTCACTATGCGGGGAGTCTCCTTACTACCAGCAAGGCAAGATGCAAGAGATTTGAGACAGGTTTGAAGCCCAGCATAAGGATGCAAGTTGTGGGATTCCGACACAGCAACTTTTCAGAGCTCATGTCTCAAGCACTTGAGTTGGAAAGAATAGAATCAGAAGCAACCCCAGTGAAAGAAAAATCAGAAAAAGCTGAGAAATCAGAAAAAGACAAGGGGGAAAAATCAGTTAAACAGAGTTCTGGTGCTACCTCTGGAAAGAGAAAGAAGTTTAGTGGACCCAGCATGGGTCGAGGTGGAAGATTTGGTAGGGGCCGATTCTCCGGACAGAGACCCCCTAGGTCTAGTCAGCAGTCGAGCAGGGGTTCACATTCTTCCCGCCCCTGTGAGACTTGTGGCAAGATTCATGGGGGGGAGTGCTACTGGGCCACTGGAGCCTGCTTTAACTGCGGTGGCAAGGGCCATATAGCTAAAGACTGTACTAGTGCTCCGAGATATAGTCCAGCTCCTACTACTGCGAGGATCTATTCGAGTCCTCCTCTCGAGGTTCACGATCGGTTAGCGAGCGGAGGTAGAGGTAGAGGTAGAGGCACTACTTGAGCGATCGAGCACGATTGGTCAGTCAGGACAAGGAAGTGCTTCAACCAGAATCTACACAATGAGACAGCGAGAAGAGGCTGAGACTTCTAATGTGGTAGCTGGTACATTCTCTATCTCTGATCAAGAAGTATTTGTGTTGTTTGATCCGGGTTCAACCCATTCATATGTTAGTGCTAGCATAGTTAGTTCACTTGCTGTTCCATGTCTGCAAATGGATTTTGAAGTGCTAGTAACTAGTCCATTAGGATAAGAGGTCCGGGTCAACAGAATTTATAGAGACTGTCCTTTGGTGATCCAAGGACATGTTTTCCTGTCAGACTTGATTGAAATGCCCTTTAGAGAGTATGATATCATCTTGGGCATGGATTGGTTAGCCAGGCATCATGCTATGATTGACTGTAGACTGAAGACAGTCACTTTTGGTCTCCCTTTGTACGGTGATGTGGTAATACATGGGGAGAGGCATTTACTGCCATCAAACATCATTTCAACTGCATTAGCAAGAAGGATGATTAGAAAGGGGTGTGAAGCATACTTGGCACATGTGATAGACACCCAAATGGGGAGTCCAGCACTAAGGGACATCCCTACTGTATGTGATTTTCCGGATGTGTTTCCTGATGAATTGCCAGGATTACCTCCAGAAAGAGAGGTGCAGTTTGAGATTGATGTTATGCCTGGTGTGGACCCAATCTCCATAATGCCATATAGAATGGCACCTGCAGAATTAAAAGAGTTGAAAGTACAATTGCAAGAGTTGCTTGACAATGGCTTTATCCGCCCTAGTGTGTCACCTTGGGGAGTGCCAGTGTTGTTTGTAAAGAAGAAGGATGGCACTCTCCGGTTATGCATTGATTATCGGCAGTTGAATAAGGTGACAATAAAGAATAGATATCCACTGCCCCGCATTGATGATTTGTATGATCAGTTGAGGGGTGCAGCTGTGTTCTCCAAGATTAACCTGAGATCAGGTTATTATCAGCTGAAAGTACAAGAGCAGAGTATTCCTAAAACTGCCTTCAGAACCCGCTATGGCCATTATGAATTCCTAGTCATGCCATTCGGGTTAACTAATACTCCGGCTGCTTTTATGGATCTGATGAACACTATCTTCAGACCATACCTCGACCAGTTTGTTGTGGTATTCATAGATGATAAATTGGTCTATTCGAGGAATGTAGAAGAGCATGATAAACATCTGCGGATTGTACTGCAGACTTTGAGAGAGAAACAACTATATGCCAAATTGTCGAAATGTGAATTTTGGCTGAAGGAGATATCCTTTTTGGGGCACATAGTATCAGCAGAGGGTATTAAGGTAGATCCAAGTAATATTGAAGCTGTCCTTAATTGGAGGCCACCCAGAAATGTCATAGAAATTCGTAGTTTTCTGGGTTTAGCTGGATACTACCGTAGATTTGTGAAGGGATTCTCCATGTTGGCATCTCAATTGACCAAGCTGCTTAGAAAAGATGTAAAATTTCAGTGGACGGATAAATGCCAGCAGAGTTTTGATGAATTGAAGAGATGTTTGACTGAAGCTCCAGTCCTGACTTTACCTACTCTGGGTAAAGAATATACGGTATATAGTGATGCTTCTCACAATGGGTTAGGCTGTGTATTGATGCAAGATCGAAATGTCATTGCTTATGCATCACGCCAGCTAAAACCGCATGAGAGGAACTATCCAACACATGATTTGGAGCTTGTAGCTATTGTGTTTGCTCTTAAGATCTGGAGACATTATTTGTATGGGGAGAAGTGCTACATCTATACAAATCATAAGAGTTTGAAGTATTTGGGCACCCAGAAAGAGCTGAATTTGAGACAGAGGAGATGGTTAGAGTTGATAAAAGACTATGATTGTCTGATAGACTATCAGCCAGAGAAAGCTAATGTTGTGGCTGACGCCCTAAGTCGCAAGACTATGGCAAGTCTACAAGTTACTCCTTTATCTTTGGTACATGAGTTGAGATCATTACATGCCAGTTTAGAGATTAATGATGATGGACAGACAGCAGTTGCATGGCATGTACAGCCAGTATTGATTGATCAGATTAGAATGGCTGCTCAGAATGATCAAAAGTATCAGAAGTTGATGGAAGAAGTCCGACAGGGCAAGAAACCAGAGTTCTCAATCAGAGATGATGGTTTACTATTACACCAGAGCAGAATGTGTGTTCCTAATAATATTGATTTGAGGCAGATTATTTTGAAGGAAGCACATGAATCTCCTTTTGCCATGCACCCTGGTGGCACAAAAATATATAGGGGGCTAAAGGAGCATTACTAGTGGATGGGTATGAAACGAGATGTGGCAGAGTTTGTATCCAAATGCCTAACTTGTCAGCAAGTGAAGGCAGAGCATCAAGTACCTACTAGGTTATTACATCCACTACCAGTACCAGAATGGAAATGGGAGAGAATAACGATGGATTTTGTGATGGGACTTCCGAGGACACAGAAGAGTCATGATGCAGTTTGGGTCATTGTTGACAGACTGACTAAATCTGCTCATTTTACGCGATCGGATGGATTATAGTTTGGAAAGATTGGCCAAGTTATACATCGATGAGATTGTAAGACTGCATGGAGTGCCAGTATCCATCGTGTCAGACAGAGATCCTAGGTTCACTTCTAGATTCTGGGGTAGTCTTCAGAGAGCCCTAGGAACTAGATTGAACTTCAGTACTGCATTCCACCCACAGACAGATGGCCAGTCTGAGAGGGTAATTCAAATCTTGGAGGGCATGCTATGGGCTTGTGTGATTGAGTTTGAGGGTAGTTGGGATATACACTTGCCTTTGATTGAGTTTGCTTACAACAACAACTACCAATCAAGCATTGGGATGCCTCCATATGAAGCTTTGTATGGCAGGAAATGTAGAACCCCATTGTGTTGGGATGACGTGGGTGAAAGAAAGATGATTGGACCTAAAATCGTTCAGCAAACTGAAGAGAAAATCAGGGTGATTAGAGGTCGACTTAAGACTGCATCAGACCGTCACAAGTCCTACATTGATTTGAAAAGAAGAGATATTCAGTATGCAGTGGGTGAGAAAGTTTTCCTCAAGGTTTCTCCTTGGAAGAGAATTATGAGATTCGGCAGAAAGGGGAAACTGAGTCCTCGTTTAATTGGGCCATATGAGGTTCTGGAAAGAGTGGGTCCTTTGGCATATCGGTTGGCACTACATCCAGAGTTGGAAAAGATACATAATGTCTTCCATGTGTCTATGTTGAGGAGGTATCGATCAGACCCATCTCATGTACTACCAGTAGAGGAAATTAAAGTAAATCTAGACCTCACATATGAAGAAGAACCCATAGAGATTCTGGCTTATGAGGTGAAGCAGCTACGAAACAAGCAGATACCGTTGGTAAAAGTGCTGTGGAACCATCATTCGGGCCAGGAGGCTACTTGGGAATGAGAGGAGGACATGAGGAGACAGCACCCACAGTTGTTCAGAGATTGATACCAGGTAAAATTTCGAGACGAAATTTATTTTAAGGGGGGGGGGGGGAGAATTGTAACACCCCATTTGCATAGCCTGGTAGATTTCACTGTTCCGATGACCGGTGTCGGTCCGGATAATTAAAGGGATTAGAACCACACTTAAGACAATTAGAGAAGCCATAAACACAAATAATTAGTAATGTTCAATTAGTTAAGTATAAACAAGAAAAACAGAACATAAGAAGTTAAACGAGCCGAGAGTCACAGCGATGGGTGACCTCCTCGGGAACAACTGCGAAGTCATTTTAAACTCAAATTTCGAACCGTAAAAAGTGACGCTGCGGTCCTTAGGACCTTTATGGACACAGTGGAAAAGAGAAAATCAGGAAAAAGAACTGTTAAGTCAGTCAAATAATTAGGTCAGGGAACCGAAAGAAATATGGAATTATTTGCAAACCGGGATGAACCGGCGAGGGGCAATTTGGTCAATTGACCCCGAGAGCTGACTCCTGACCTAACTGTCAAATAAAATTGGAGAAAATAAAATTTCAGAATCGAGAATTAAATTAAAGAACTAATAGAAAAATGTAAAAAAAAAAGGAAAAAATCAAAAAGTAAAAAGGTGATGACATCATGCATGACCTCATGCATGATGCCATAACTAAACTAATTAATTTAATTAATTAATTAGAAATTTTGTGGTCTTCCATAACTAAAATAAATAAAGAAAAAAAAAGAAAAAAAAGTAAAAATCACTTCTTCTTCCTTCCATCTTGCCGCCCCATCTTCCCCATATTCCCTCCAAGAAAAATTTTCCATTAAAGCTTGCACTCAAGCTTTAATTTCTCCACTTGATCCTAATAACTCCCTTAAATACTCCCTAGAGCTTGTTATTATAATTTGAGAAGAAGACTACAAGAGGAAAGAAGGGCTAATAGAGAGATTTGAAGCTTTAAGTTGAGGTTAGTATATTAAACTCCTTAATTTTCCATTTAAATGCATAATTAGTGGTTGAAATGAGCTTAGAATTTATGAAATGAATTAAAAATATGGGGGAAGGACCATTGCTAAAATTCGGCTAGCTTGAAGAGGGGACATCAATTGTATTGCTTGAGGGTTTTGAATGAGCTAAGAAACCTTACTTAGTTGAATGATTAGCATTAAAACCATTAAATGTAGTTAAATGCATGAGATGAATGAGTTAGGGTTTGAATGTTAGGGTTTGTGAACTAAATTTTGGAGAAATGCTTAAATGATGACTTTGGTCTATTGTGAGATGAAAAATGGTCAATAATGACCAAAAGAGATGTGTGGAAATTGTGAGAATGAAAGTTAAATTCGTAGGGCAAATGGTCATGCTGCTGGCAGCATGACCAAGCCAACTTTGAAGGACCAAAACGGAAATTTTACAAGTCCAATTGATATTCCACCAATTGGGGATGAAAATAGACATAAAATAGCATAATTTTCATTAAGGAACCATGGCTAAAAACTGACCAAAACTTAGTGAACCAATTGACCAAAGTGAAATGAGAGCAGGCTGCCACTGCACAAACTGACCAAATGAACAGTAATTGTTAATTTGGTCATAACTCGAGCTAGGAAGGTCAAAATGACCTGAAATGTTACCAGTAATTAGATAAGATATAGATCTAAAACTTTCATGAAGAACACCAACCCAAATTATGCCATTAACCTAATCAAATGATTGAGCAAAGTTGAGTTACTGAACCTGAAAAACTGCATATTTCTATTTGAACAATAAAGTTCCAATGGCTATAACTCTCTCTAGAAAACACTGATTTAGGCGATTCTTGAACTGATGGAAACCTAAGACATAGTAGAACATTTTGTATGAAGGAAATTAGACCAAATTATGGACTTAACTTGATCAAATTATTGAATGAAATTGGATTAAAAATCTGCCAGAACCTAAATTGCAGCATGAACAGTGCACGTGAACAGTAATTGTATTTTGGCTATAACTTGAGCTACAAAACTCCAATTGGGGTGATCCAAAAATGAGAATACACTTAAGACAATAAGGAACATTTTCTATGAAGGAAGTTTTGCCAAATTCCAACAGTAAAAGGGCCAATGGAATAGTGCAACTTGGAGCACCAAAACTGAAAATTTGACAATTTGGCCAAAAGGATTTAAGCTTTGAGAAAATGACAAAAACCAACAAATTTAATGACCAAAATGTGGTATGTGGGTGATGTTGGAGTTCCCATACCTATTAAGCCTTAGAAAGTCAACTATTTGACTTGAATAGTGTAGTGAATAGTAACCCGAAACACAAAAATTTCGAGGACGTCGAATTTAACACGTTAGAACTAGGTAAATGTGAAGCTAAATTTATTTTAGATTTGTGTTAAGTTCTAGTACTGAAACATTGTAAAATTGTGTATTTCAGTTGAAAAGAATATCGGGAAGGAACCCGAAGAACCGAGTCGAGGCTAAAGGACGACTCGCTTGAGGTTTGTGCACAACATCTCCATGCTTTAAAATTCATTGATAAAGTGAACGAAATATGTATTTTACTTGTGATTTGGAATTGTTGAAAGCTTATTTGTGACATTATTTATGATGTTTTGATTTAAACTGTGAAAGTTATTGTGTATATTTGAAATAGCAATGTTTAGCAAATCATTAAGATAAGTTTTGAAACCACAGTGTCATGACCATATATTTGAACACCTCACTAGCACGACTAGTGGGGGTAATTAGTTTTGAATTTTGATTCCTTCACTAGAGAAGTGTTGAGGTGTGCCAGTAGAAGAGGATATGAATGGATATCCATATATTTGAGCTAGCTAGCCTTGTGATGTGATTTCTCTTTAACCTCTGGCTATTGAGATTCTATTTGTTTCGAATGGCATGATTTAACTGTAGGTTTTATGAAATGTGTTTTGATACTTCGAAATGAATGTGATTTGCATTAAAATCTCATAATTCATGTTTTGTGTTTAATGCTCATGTTTAGTCAAATTTTTGAATAAATATGATTTTATTTTTGCATAAAGATTATTTTAGTATGTTGTGCACCACTGAGTCCTAGTACTCAGAGATAGCTTTTATTCTTATGCAGATCTGAGAGACTAGAGGAAGCAGTGATGAGTGCTAAAGATTGAGGATCATTCAGCCTAAAGTCTTCGGGTATAATTTATACCCTAATTGTAAATATTTCTTTTGATGTATATATTGCACATAAATATATGGACATATAAAAATGGGTCTTGAGCAGTTGTATAAAATTTGTATAAAGTTGTAATATATATATATTGTAGTTTGAAATTCTCTTAATGTAAATTTTGTAATGATCTATTTAAATTGTTTTGTTTCTAACGAAATATGAATGGAACTATTTTATTTAATTTGAATGAAATGGATTGTTAGTATTTTGATGATCATTGGATAGTGGATTTGAAATTGAAAGTTGATAAATGTATTGAGAACTTGATTGAGATTGCGTATGAAATTGAAGCAATTGTTGAGAAAATTTTTAGAAGTGCTTTTTACAGGTATTTGAAGAACTGTTTTCTCAAAATACAGAGGGAACTCTGTTAAAATTTTTATAAAATTTGCGAAAAAATAAATTGGGCTAAAATTTCCAACTAGCTTTCAACTTAATTACATGTTTAAAATACTTATTAGAAATGCTCACCACTTATCAAAAATAAGAAAATTGTTTTAAAATCCCTTGTAGGGTACTTAATGAGTTATCGGTAGGTGAAGTTCGGTAGTTCATTAGGTATGCAAAGGATTACTATGCAATTGGATTGTAAGAAGATCAAGGAGGTCAAGAGTATTGGTGGGACCAGTGGGAGGAATTCAAGATCAAGTGTTGATTATGTACTCCTTCAGCAACTCTTGTACAATGAATGAATGAAATGTACCTAGGAATGCCCTGATTCAATTCTTGGTGGCTCAGAATTGAATCCCTTAGAAAGTCCATGATCATACCATATTTACTGTTTATCCATGAATGCATGAGATGTAAAGGAATGTATGCAAGTATATGATATAAGCATGCTAAATGGATAATGTGCAAAGTAAGACCTTAATAGTAATTAGGATGACCATAAAATCTTTCAAACAAATGATTAAGTTGGAAATGCTATAATTAAAGTAATTATAATATGGGCCCTCCATTGGGGCAATTATTTTAAGAAATTTTAAATAGTTGCATATGATGCAATTAATTTAAGAGATATTCTTAAGAATAATTATTAAGCATGAGATATTGTGAATATGTAAATTGTTTGGTGGCCAATATTGGATGTACCTGAGGACATTAAAATTATTTGCATAATTACTGGCTCAATGGGATCAACTTAACTAATGCAAGATAAGTCAATAATGGATATACCCGAGATTTTGAATATTAGGGGCTAGGTAAAGGATTGAACCTCACATGAGATGTGATGGGCAAGGAGTTGCTCACTTATAGTTTATTGTAATTCCAATAATGGATGTACCTGAGGATGATCAATAGAATTATAAGAATTCAATCACCCACTAGAAATCCATCCAACTAGGATTTCCATTTTCTACTTTGGAAGTGTAGGATTCGCTAAGTTAATGGGAGGACAAATTTGATTAAAAGACCATAATCATTTTGGTTAATTACATGATACATTTACTAATTAATCTGGTTATTTTCTGCAGTTAATTTTCTAATAATAATGAGCACAGAACAACCACCACCATCCAATATCCTTACAAGCATACTTGATCGTAATAGATTGACAAGACCTAATCTGTCTGATTGGCTAAGAAATTTGAAACTTATCCTGAACCTTGAACATATAGGATATGTTCTAAACTCAAATGTTCCTGGTCCCTTACCTCCAGAGGCCACCCAAGAGGAACATGAAACTTTGGACAAGTGGAAGGAGCATGATATGAGAGCTAAGTGTTAAATGCTTGCTTCCATGAGTAATGAGTTACAGAAGTAGCATGAGAACATGCAGAGTACGAGTGAGATCTTCCTTCACCTATAAGAGTTGTATGGTGAGCACAGCAAGAATGCTAGGTATGAGATATGTAGGCAACTATTCCGCATGAGGATGTCTTAGGGACAGAATGTTGGGGATCATGTCCACAAGATGATTCGGCTAATTGAGTAGCTAGAACATCTTGACTTTAACATGGATTTTTAACTGCTGACGGATTTGATCCTTCAGTCCCTTCCTGAGTCTTTTGGGAATTTTGTGACAAATTTTCATATGACTAAACAGGAATGCACCTTGGCTGGTTTACTCAACATGCTGGTTATTGCCCAAAAGAATATGTCGGGAAATAAAGGAAAAGAGGTAGCTTTGATTGCATCTTCTTCTGCTGGAAAGTCCAACAAGAAAAAGGGCAATAAGAAAAAGAAACCTCAGATTCTTGGTCTTTCTAAGAAAATAGCTAAACAGAAAGGGAAAACTAAAGCTGACGGAGGCAAAGGAAAGTATTTCCACTGCCAGAAGGATAGGCACTAGAAGATGAACTGCCCAGAGTATCTTGCTTCTCTGAAGGACAAGAAGGATAGTGTCACACCTTACCCCTCTGTAAGGCATAACATGATCTGTAACATCCTCCTTGTAACAACTCCGTGCATTCTACTGTTCTGGTGGCCTGTGCCGGTCCGGACAGCTAGAACGTCCGAAAAAATTTTAAACTAAAGTGAGGAACCATAATGAACCCAAATATTAATAAGAAAAATTTAGGAAAAATTTTAGAAATAAAATACAACCAAGTTAAATGAGCCGGTGCCCTAGCGATGGGTAACCCAGTGGGAAGTTGCGGTTCTCGCAACGAGGAGCCCTAGACCCAGGGGAAAATTTATAAAATAATTTTTGGGACTCCAGAGAAGAGTCATTGAGGTTTCTAAGACATTAGAATGCCAAGAAAATGTTTAGAAAAATTTTTCAATCGGTACAGATAATTTTAGTTTGTTAAGCCAAACGGAGAGCATTTTGGTCATTTTGCCTTCAGAGGTGATTTTTGGCTGACTTGTCTAGTTAAGTAAATAATTATTATGACATGAAATGTGAATAAATTTTGCTAAAAATTAAATTGAAAATGAGTAGAGAAGAAAGGAAAGGAAAATGAGATAAAATGTCAATTATGACATCACCATGATGTCATTAAAAGTGCTCCCACCAATCACATTTGAACAAGCTATTAAAAACCAATTAAAAAGAGGTAAAATGAGGTAAAAATTAAAAAAAGCAATCTGTTTCTTCTTCCCAAACCATTTCAGCCGTAGCCCATTTTCCCCAACCCAACCTCCATGAAAGCTTAAGGTAAGCTTGGAACCACCCACCAAATCACCTTGAAACCACTACCTTGCTTCACAAAAAAGTGATCTTGCATCTTAAACAACCTCTAGCCAGCAAAAAGAAGAAGAAAGAAGGAAGTTTTGGAGACTTGGAATAGTTAGCAGAAGAGGTTATTGTCCAAATCTTTGATTCTTTTCTTTAAATTTTTGGTAGGATGCAAATTTGAGCTAGGATATGTGTAAGTTCATTGAAGATAAACATGTTAAGGTGTTATCCTATTTTTGGAAGCCATGGATTTGTTGTGGTCTTGATGGTTTCTTTGGATTAAATGAGTGAATGGGCTGCCCTTGATATGATTGTATCACTCAAAACATTAGTTTATGAGTTTAGTGCAAGAAAATGTAACTTTGGAATGTTAGGGTTAGGGTTTGAAAGTCAAACATGTGAGTAGATATAATTGGACACAAAATGATGTTGTAATGGTCAATTAGTGACCATTTGAATGTGTGTGAGGAGGAATTGAAGTGAGTAAGGATAACCAAGTTGACCTTAGGCATGCTGCCCTTGGTGACCTGCAGGACTAGTTGTGAGTCCAGCAGGTTTGGGCAGCCATAAATGGAGTTCTATAGGTTCAATTGGTGCAAGGCTAATTGGAAATGAAACTAGACACATAATGGCACAACTTTGGTGAAGAAACCCTGCCCAGAAAACTAAAACAAGTTGGCCTAAAAATTGCCCTAATTCGGGTGACCTGCATTCTGCCTGGGCAAAATGACCAAATGAATAGTATTTATTCATTTGGTCATAACTCAGTGTAGAAAGGTCTAATTAATCTGAAATTTTACTATCAGAAATATGAGACATAGACCTACAACTTTCATGAAGAACACAAATCTAAATTCTGACCATAACCTAGTCAAATTGCCAACCAAACTTAGGTTACCAAATCTGGCAGAACCAGTTTTGCCCAAAATTTTGGATTCTGTCCAATCCGGCCAGTTATGGTGTTTAGGCCATAACTTGACCTACAAAACATAAAATAGAGTGATTCAAAAAAGGAAATGTAACTAGACAAAATAAGTAACAACTTTCATGAAGAAAATTTTGCCAAATTCCTACTGTATAAATGACCAATGGAACAGTAAACATAATGCTTGAAATCTAAAAATTTTGAATAACTAATACTAAGCTTAGAAATGGTATTGGCAACCAATACCAACAATTTTAGAATGAAAAATGTGGTATGTTGGGAGTACTAGAACCAATGTACCTATTGTCTATGCAAAAGTCAACATTTTAGTTGACTAATGAAATGAATAGTAACACTTAAACTTAAATTTCAAGAATTGTAAAATTTAAAAGTATAACATGCCATAGTACACCTAGCAAGATTGGTTTGGATAGGTTGGCATGTCAATAGGGTTCAGTTAGCAGTACTGCACATGGCATTATGCCATTCTGTGATTTTATGGCTTTTAGCCATTCTGACATTATGATGATACTTGGCCTTGTGCCTAATATTTATTACAGCTCATTAGCTGTTCTGTTGCACACCGGGAGATACATATGTGACCGATGGTGTGACGGCCCGAGGTACTTGATACCCAGTGTCAGTTTACCCATTTATCCAGACCAATCATCCAGTATAGGTTACTTGGGCAACTAAAATGAAAGTGAATAAATTTAATGAAATTATGAATATAACAAATACAAAATAAATAAGATTACCAATAATGATTGAAAAATTGTCTGCATAAGACATCAGAACATGCACTGCATATTTATTTTCTGTTATTTTTTTTATTTTATTATTAGCACCACTAAGCATTATTGCTTAGCGCATTACTTTTTGCCACGCATAGGTTCTGGAGAGACCGACCGAGGGCCCAATAGACCACAGACTGGGTGAGACCTTCTGCAGCTCTGCATAGTGTTCATGTCACCTCACCATCTTCAGTGCATTGGTAGGATATTAGGTTTCATTTTGGTATTATATAATCAAACTTTTATTTTCTCATGTATAATTAAGACTTATGTAATGTATTTTAATATTAATGTAAATAGTGAAAATTGTGTTTACGAATGGAACATTGAGTATTTATTTATGACTTATATATGAATATTATGTGAAATGAATGAATGAGAAGTGGAAATATTGTTAAAAAATATTGAGACATTGTTGATGAAATGAAGTTTGGGAATGACTGAAAACATATTGGAAGTGTTTTTCATAGGTTTCGAAGAACTGTTTTCTCCATTTTTAGTCGGTACTCTGCCGGATTTTCTATAAAATTTGCGGAACCTCAAAAAAAAAAAATATGATTTCAATGACTATTATGATTTCAATGACTGACTGAAATGAATTATATTTTACAAATTGTACTTCATAACTATATATAAAAAATAATAATAAATTAGGAAGAATAAAAATGATTGAATTAAAATAGGGTATTCCGATACACTGTGTGGCATATCTTGCTCGGCTACACTGTAGATGGGTAAAGGGTGTCACATTTAGTGGTATCAGAGTATGGTTTAGGCGTTTTTGGGTCTAAATAGAGTCCATACCATGTATTGCATTTGTAAGAATCGAGGTGACACTAATGCAGATCTGTTTGTCTTTCTTATTTTGACTAGGATATGGACCCAACATCACAGAGGGCAGTTGAGGAGGAAGTGGAGAGTCATGCTCCACCTGCAGCAGCTGAGACTGGGGGTAGGGGAGAATCTACTCTGCTAGCTCCAGTAGAGCCTGCTCAGCCTCCATAGGCCATGTTTCAGCAAATGGCCGAATTCTTCAGACAAATGGCTGGGGTAATGCCACCACCACCACCACCTCCACAACAGAAATCACACCTAGAAGGACTAAGAAAATTTGGAGCAGTGGATTTTTTTGGCAAGAGAGAAGATGATTCTGTTGCAGTCGAAAATTGGTTGAACAGAACCGGTAGAGTTTTAAAACAACTCCACTGCACTCCAGAGCAAAATCTAGAAGCTGTTGTATCTCTATTGCAAGATGATGCCTACCAATGGTGGGATATAATGTCTAGTGAGTGTAGCTAGAAGTAATAACTTGGGACTTCTTCCTCTCAGAATTCAAGAAGAAATATGTGGGTAGTGTATACCTAGAAGAGAGAAGAAGAGAGTTCATTAACCTAAGGTAGAGACAGCTAACAGTGGCAGAGTATGAAAAAGAATTTATCAGACTAAGCCGCTATGAAAGGGAGATAGTCCCTAATGAAGCCGAGAGGTGTAAAAGATTTGAAGAGGGATTAAATGATAACATAAAGATCATGATCACTGCCTTGGGAATCACAGACTTCACCAAGTTAGTGGAAGCTACAATAAAAGTTGAAAAAGTAAGAATAAGTGAGCAGACCAGAAGAGAGAGATAGTATAAGAGGGGCCTGAGTCAGTCTAGTTCATTTCCTACACTTGGGAAGAAGTTCTTGTGGTTGACCTGCACAGAGTTCAGGTCAACCACAAGGTCAGGGTCAGTCCCAGGGGCCCAGGCCACAGTTCACCCCTAGGAGAGGTCAGTCCACACCATCAGTGGGTAGCTCTCTAGGGACGGAGTTCATGGGACTAGCCCCAGCATCTTCTGCATGTCCACATTACCTGAAGTGGCATAAGGGTGAGTGTTAGAGAGTGACTGGTGCCTGCTTAAGGTGTGGGTCAATAGAGCATCAGCTGAGGAACTGTCCACGCAGAACTACTACAACTGCTCTAACACAAGCAGATAGACCTGCTCCTGCACCACAAAGGGGTAGGAAATCTGGTAGATCTGAGGCAGTGGGAGCATCACGCAGGCTCAGATCCGAGCCAGAGAGGCACGAGGCAGACCACCTGCCAGAGCCTATGCCATGAGAGCTCAGGAGAAGCAAGATGCCCCAGACGTCATCAGGGGTACATTCTCCCTCTACAATACATCTGTGCATGCATTGGTGGATCCAGGATCCACTCATTCATACATTTGCATCAACCTACCTGTAGAAAGGGGGGTACTAATAGGGGTGAGTGACCAAGACATCCTGGTCACCAATCCATTGGGCCACAGTGTAGTGGTGAACAAAGTGTACAAGGGTTGCCCGTTAAGGATTCAGGGGTATGAATTCTTGGCAGACCTGATTGAGTTACCTTTCCATGAATTTGACGTGATTTTGGGAATGGACTGGTTATCACGTCATCAGGCAATGGTTGATTGTAAACTGAAGAGGATTTCTTTGAAAACTCTTGAGGGTAATGAGATCACAGTTGTAGGGGAAAGAACAGATTTCTTATCCAATGTTATCTCAGCCACAATTGCAAGAAAACTGATGAGAAAAGGCTATGAAGCCTACCTAGCACATGTGGTGGATACTAGGCAGGCTAAGCCAGATCTGTGTGACATACCCATAGTAAAAGACTTCCCAGATGTGTTTCCTGAAGAATTGCCTGGCTTGCCACCAGAAAGGGAAGTTGAATTTGCTATTGAGATACTAATGCACAAAGACCAATCTCTATTGCTCCTTATAGGATAGTGCCCACGCATTGAAGGAATCGAAAATCCGATTCAGGAGTTACTGGATAAGGGGTTCATATGCCCCAGTGTGTCACCATGGGGAGCTCCAGTGCTGTTTGTAAAGAAGAAGGATGGGACTTTAAGGTTATGAATCGATTATCGGCAGTTGAATAAAGTGACTGTGAAGAACAAATATTCGTTGCCTAGATCTATTTGATCAGTTGAAGGGAGCAGGAGTATTTTTCAAAATTGATCTCAGATCAGGATATTATCAGTTGAGGGTGAAGGATGCAGATGTGCCAAAGACTGCATTCAGGACTCGCTATGGGCATTATGAGTTTCTGGTGATGCCCTTTGGCCTAACAAATGCACCAGCAGCATTCATGGACCTTATGAACTATATCTTCCATCCATACCTAGATCAGTTCGTAGTGGTCTTTATTGATGATATTTTGGTGTATTCCAAGACCAGTGAAGAACACGATGAGCATTTGAGGATTGTTCTGTAAACCCTGAGAGAAAAGAAGCTATATGCTAAGTTGTCCAAGTGTGACTTCTGGTTGGGTGAGATTGCATTTCTTGGACACATAGTGTCAGCTGATGGGATTAGAGTGGATCCCAAGAAAATAGAAGCAGTGATGGAATGGAAGCCTCCCAGAAATACAATTGAGGTCAGAAGCTTCTTGGGGCTAGCTGAGTATTACAGAAGATTTGTGAAGGGATTTTCCTTAATAGCTGCTCCAATGACCAAGTTGTTACACAAGAATGTCATATTTGATTGGAATGACAAGTGTCAGACCAGTTTTGAGAAGTTGAAGGCTATGTTGATAGAGGTACTAGTGTTGACACAACTAGTGTCAGAAAAGGACTTTGTGGTCTACAGTGATGCCTCTTATAATGGGTTAGGGTGTGTATTGATGCAAGAGGAGAAGGTGGTGGCTTATGCTTCCAGGCAGCTAAGGCCACACGAACAGAATTACCCTACCCATGATCTAGAACTTGCAGCAATTATCTTCGCATTGAAGATATGGAGGCACTACTTGTATGGTGAAAAGTGCTACATTTACACAGACCACAAAAGCCTGAAATACTTGCCAACCCAAAAAGAGCTCAACCTTAGACAGAGGCGATGGATTGAGTTCCTGAAGGACTATGATTGTGTGATTGACTACCGTCCTAGAAAGGCAAATGTAGTTGCTGATGCTTTGAGCAGAAAATCCATCACAACTTTGAGATCATTAAATGCTCTATCTTTGGCTCGAGATGGAGCTATTTTGGCTGAGTTGCAAGAGAGGCCAAACCTGCTACAGCAAATTTTAGATGGGCAGAAGGTAGATGAGAAGCTAAAGGCTATTATGAGCAAAATCCTAGAAGGGAAAGAAACTGACTATGAAGTGAAAATAGTGGGTGTCTGTACTACAAAGGAAGATTATGTGTACCAGATGATAGGGAATTGAAGGCCAGTATTCTAAAAGAGGCACACACCAGTGTTTATGCTATACACCCAGAAAGTACAAAAATGTATCATGATCTGAAGCTTCAGTATTGGTGGCCTGGTATAAAGAACGACATAACTGACTATGTGACTAAATGTTTGACATGCCAGCAAGTCAAGGCAGAACATCAAGTTCCATCGGGTTTGCTACAGCCTATACACATACCTGAATGGAAATGGGATCGAGTCACCATGGATTTTGTAAGCGGTCGACCTCTCACTCAGAAGAAGCATGATGTAGTATGGGTGATAGTAGATAGATTGACAAAGTCAGCACACGTTCTGCCAGTTAAGACTGATTACTCACTGGAGAAGTTAGCAGAATTGTATATCAGTGAGATAGTTAGACTGTATGGAATTCCACTTTCCATCATATCTGATCGAGACCCAAGGTTTACATCAAGATTTCGAAAGAAGTTGCATGAATCCTTGGGTACATAACTCCACTTCAGCACAGCTTTCCATCCTTAGACGGATGGGCAATTAGAACGAGTAATCCAGGTAAACAATTGAAATCAATTGAACTAATACAAATATTGAACTGAAATGATAATAATAACATGAAATATATGTCAGGTCCTTGAGGTTATGCTAAGGAGTTGTGTTATTGAGTTTGAGGGAAGTTGGGATAGATACCTCCCACTGGTAGAATTTGCATACAATAATAGCTACCAAGCTAGCATTCAAATGGCCCCATATGAAGCACTGTATGGGAGGAAATGTAGAACTCTAGTGTGCTGGACTGAATTGGGTGAAGATAAACTGATAGGGCCAGACCTAGTGAAACAGATTGAGGAGAAAGTAAAGCTAATCATAGCCAATCTAAAGGTTACCTCAGACAGACAAAAGTCCTATACCGATCTGAAGAGAAAAGAAATAGAATATGCGGTTGGTGACAAAGTGTTCCTCAAGGTGTCACCGTGGAAGAAGGTACTGAGGTTTGGAAGAAAAGGTAAGTTAAGCCCTAGGTTCATTGGCCCATATGAAGTCATTAAACGTGTGGGTCCAGTGGCCTATAGGCTAGCTTTACCACCAGAGCTGGATAAGATCCACAATGTGTTCCACGTGTCTATGCTAAGCAGATACCGCTCAGATCCTTCACATGTCATTTCCATGGAAGAAATTGAAGTACAACCGGATTTGACATATAAAGAAGAACCCATACGGATCCTGGCTCGGGAAGTGAAAGAGTTGAGAAATAAGCAGATTCCACTGGTGAAAGTGCTTTGGAGGCACCACAACACCGAGGAGGCAACTTGGGAAAGTGAAGCGACGATGAGGTAACAGTTCGCTCAACTGTTTGTGTAACACCCTCCTTGAAGCAACTCCGTACATTCTACTATTCTGGTGACCAGTGTCGGTCCAGACAGCTAGAACGTCCGGAAAAATATTTAAACTAAAGTGAGGAACCATAATTAACTCAAATATTAATAAGAAAAATTGAGGAAAAATTTTAGAAATAAAATACAACCAAGTTAAATGAGTCAGTGCCCTAGCGATGGGTAACCTAGTGAGAAATTACGGTTCTCGCAACTAGAAGCCCTAGACCCAGGGAAAAATTATAAAATAATTTTTGGGACTCTAGAGAAGGTTCATTGAGGTTCTTATGGCATTAGAATGCCAAGGAAATGCTTAGAAAAATTTTTCAATCGGTATAGACAATTTTGGCTCGTTAAGCCAAACAGAGGGCATTTTGGTCATTTTGTCTTTAGAGATTATTTTTGGCCAACTTGTCTAGTTAAATAAATAATTTCTATAACATAAAATATGAATAAATGTTGTTAAAAATTTAATTGCAATTAAATAGGTAAGAAATGGAGAGAAAATGAAAGAAAATGGACTTGTGACATCATAATGATATCATTAAGATTCTCCCAACCTATCCAATATGGACACATGGCATAAACTTATCTTAAAGAGACAAAATGGGCTAAAAATGAACAAAAAATCAGATCTCTCTCTCCCTTTCTTCTTCCTTGCCGTTACCCTCCTCCATAACCACCATTTTCAAGCTTTTTCAAAGCTTGATTTTACTAACTTCTACCCAATAAAACCCTAACCTAGCAACACAAAAAAGTATTCTTGCATCTTGGTGATTCTTTTAGGAGCAAAAAGAAAAGGAAAACAAGAACCCTAGCAAGTGGGGAAACTTCACTCCATAGAGGTTAGTGACCTAACCTTAATTTTCACCTTAAATTCATGTTAAGGACTATGTATGAGTGTAAATTACAAAGAAAATTTGTTAACTACTATGTGTATGCCATCGCATAAATTTCGGCAGCCTTGGTTAGGGTATGATTATGATGAGTTTATGGAGTAAAAATGATAGTTTGGCTGCCCTCAATACGCACGAATTGAATGGATTGATGAAATGCCATGATAATGCATGGTTTGTGATATTTGAGTTAGGGTTTGGGGTGAAAAGTGAGACTTTAAACATGTGATAATGAAAGTAGATTTTAATGGTCAATTAGTGACCATTTGGTATTGTTTGAATAAAAAATGAAGTGCATTGTGTAGTGGGATTGGAGCTTGGTGTGGTTGCTCTTGGTGACGTGCAGGATTGGACATGAGTCCAGTAGGTTTGGGCAGCAATAACTTGAATTGTAGAGGTTCAATTGGTGCAAGGCCAATTGGACATGAAAATAGACACATAATGGCACAACTTTGGTGAAGAAACTATGCCCAGAAAAGCAAACCAAATTGACCAAAAGTTTGCCCTAATCTGGGTGACCTGTAGTCTGCCTGAGCAAAATGACCAAATGAACAGTGTTTGGTCATTTGCCCATAACTCAGTGTAGAAAGGTCCAATTGACTTGAAATTTTACCAGCAACAAGCTGAGATATAGACCAACAACTTTCATGAAGAAACCTAACCCAAATTATGATCAGAACATATTCAAAAAGTGAGTTGCAGTCACTGTTCTAAGTACTGTAGATTTGGTTAGTCCAAAAATTTTGGACAAAATTTTAATCCGGCCAGTTGTGGTTTTTGGGCCATAACTAGAGCTACAAAACTCCAAATGGAGTGATTCAAAAAGGAAATGCAACTAGATAAAATAAGGAACAACTTTCATGTTGATCATTTTACCAAATTCCCACTGCAAAAATGACTAATGGAACAGTAAATACAAAGCATGAAAATTGAAAATTCTGTCCAATTAACATTAAGTTTAGAAATGGTATTGGCAATCAATACCAACAAATTTAAAATGCAAAATGTAGTATGTTGGGATTATTAGAACCAATGTACCTATTGCCTATGCAAAAATCAACATTTTTTTTTATTAATGAATGGAATAGTAACACTAAAACTTAAATTTCAAAAATTGTGAAACTTAAAAGTGTAAAATGTCCTGGTATACCTAACAAGATTGGTTTGGATAGCTTGGCATGCCAATAGGGTTCTCTTAGCAGTACTACATATGGCTTCATGCCATTCTGTGTTTCATGGCTTCCCATGCCATTCTGTGACACAATAGCCTTTGGCTGTGTTTTTTGAGTTGATATACTTGGATTTTAACCCTGATAATTATTATAGCTTATTAGCTGTTCTGTTGCACGCCGGGAGACACAATGTGACCGATGATGTGATGGTCCGAGGTACTTAGTACCCAGTGCCAGTTTACCTGTTTATCCAGTCCAGTCGACTAACATGGGTTACTCGGGCAATGATAATAAACCTTACCAAATTTTATTTGAATAACACTGCAAATAATATTAGAAATTAAGTCTACTAAAAAATGTAAACATACATTCTGCATACTTATTTTTATTATATTTTATTTTATTTTATATTATCACCACTAAGCAGAATTGTTTAGCGCGTCGCTTTTGCCACGCGCAGGTACTGGAGACCTAGCTGGGGAGCCCAGCAGACATCAGACAGGGTGAGCCTTCAGAGCTGCATCCAGGGTCCAGAGTCATCTCACATCTGCACTGCATATGATAGGACATTAGGATTTTGGGTAGCATTTTGTATTATGTATTAGTTTTTGGATTGTAACTATCAACTCTTGTTATTATGTAATAATGTAAATATATGAAATTTCATATTATTGAAATTTTTTGCATAATGTATATTGATAAATGAAATGTTGAGAAAGATTTATGAATGAGCTTCCAGTGATGATGTGAATAGAAAAGAAAAATTTCTGAAAATAGTGTTGTGATTTGAGATTGAGATTTTGAGATTGACTTGAAATGTGTATAATAGAGTTTGGATTTGAAAATTATATTAGAAGTGTTTTTAAACAGGTTCAGAAGAACTGTTTTTCCAATTTACAGCCGACACTCTGCCGGATTTTCTATAAAATTTGCGAAAAAATTCAGATTTATCAAAAATTGAAAATAAATGAATTAAAATGGATAAATTGTAATAGAAACATAAATTGGTACTCTGGCACACTGAGTGGCATAACTTGCTCTGCTACACTGTAGACAGGTAAGGGGTGTCACATTTAGTGGTATCAGAGCATCGGTTTAGGCGTTTCTGGGCCTAGATAGAGTGCATACCATTGCATTGCATTTGTAAGTGTTGAGGTGACACTGATGTAGATCTGTTTGTTTTCTTATCTTGAATAGGATATGGATCCTGCTTCTCAAAAAGCAGTTGATGAAGAGGTGGAGAGTCGTACTCTACCCAGGGCTGAATCTGGGAGCAGGGGAGAATCTGCTCCACCAGCAGCTGAGGCACCTGCCCAACCTCAGTTTGCTTTATTTTAGCAAATGACTGAATTCTACCAATAAATGATGGGGGCAATTCCACCACCACAACCATAGCCACAACCTCCACCAGTACCACAGAAATCTCATCTGGAGAAACTGTGAAAGCATGGGGTTGTAGACTTCTTTGGGAAGAGGGAGGATGATCCCATGACCGTAGAAAACTGGTTGGATAGAACCATCAGTCTTTGAAAGCAACTAAACCGCACCCCAGGCGAGAACACGGAGGGTCTTTGTGTCCCTACCGAGGATGATGCATATCAGTGGTGGGACACAGTAACCAGTGAGGTACAACCAGAACGGATCACCTGGGAATTCTTCCTCACAGAGTTCAGGAAGAAATATGTTAGCAAAGTGTACCTAGAAAAGTGAAGAAGGGAATTTATCAGTCTGAGACAGAGACAATTGTCAGTGGTTGAGTATGAAAGTGAGTTTGTCAGACTGAGACGATATGGAAGGGAGATAGTCCTTACTGAGGCAGAGAGGTGCAGACGGTTTGAAAAAGGGCTTAATGACAATATTAAAGTCATGATCATGGCATTGGAAATCACAGATTTTGCTAAGCTAGTAGATGCTGCATCAAAAGTGGCAAGGGTCCAAATAAATGAACAAAATAGAAGGGAAAGACAGCAGAAGAGGGGTCCGGGTCAATCCAGTACATTTTCTGCTCCCAGTAAGAAGAGTAAAGGTCCTTTTGCTCAGAGTTTAGGACCACCACAGGGTCAGGGTCAGTCTCAGGAGCCCAGACCATAGTTCACACCTAGGAGAGGCCAGTCCACACCATCAGTGGGTAGCTCTCTAGGGACGGTGTTTAGGGAACCAGCCCCAGCATCTTCTGCTTGTCCGTACTGCTAGAAGTGGCATAAGGAGGATTGTTGGCGATTGACTGGTGTATGCTTACGATGTGGATCGACAGAACATCAGATCAAGAATTGTCCGAAAAGGACTACTACAGTTGCTCCAACACAAACTGACAGAGCTGCTCCTGCACCACAAAGGGGTAGGAAGCCCGGTAAACCTGAGGTAGCTGGTCCATTACTGAGGCCTGCATCCAAGTCAGCTGAGAGGCCAGATACTAGAGTACCTGCAAGGGCCTATGCCATCAGAGCTCAGGAGGAGCAAGATGCCCCGGATGTCATCAGGGGTACATTTTCCCTCTACAACACTTCTGAGCATGCATTGGTGGATCCAGGATCCACTCATTCCTACATTTGCATCAAACTACCCACAGAGAGGGGAGTTCCAGTAGAGGAGAGTGATCAAGACATTCTGATCACAAATCCACTAGGTCATAGTGTGGTAGTGAATAAGGTGTATAAAGGTTGCCCGTTGAGGATTCAGGGGTATGAATTCTCGGTAGACCTAATTGAATTGCCCTTCCACGAGTTTGACGTGATTTTGGGAATGGACTGGTTATCACGTCATCAGGCAATAGTTGATTGCAAATTGAAGAGGATTTCTCTGAAAACTTCTGAGGGTAATGAGATCACTGTTGTGGGTGAAAGGACAGATTTCCTGTCCAATGTTATCTCAGCCACAGTTGCAAGAAGATTGATGAGAAAAGGCTGTGAAGCTTACCTAGCACATGTGGTTGATACTAGGCAAGCTAAGCCAAACTTGGGTGATACACCCACAGTAAGAGACTCCCCAGATGTATTTCCTGAAGAGTTGCCTGGTTTACCACCAGAAAGGGAAGTCGAGTTTGTTATTGAGGTAATGCCGGGTACAACACCCACTGAATTAAAGGAGTTAAAAACTCAGTTGCAGGAGTTACTCGATAAGGGTCTCATACGCCCCAGTGTGTCACCATGGGGAGCTCCAGTGCTGTTTGTGAAGAAGAAGGATGGAACCTTGAGATTGTGTATTGATTACCGGCAGTTGAACAAAGTAATTGTGAAGAATAAATATCCATTGCCCAGAATTGACGATCCATTTGATCAGTTGAAGGGAGCCATTGTATTTTCAAAAGTTGATCTCAGATCAGGGTATCATCAGTTGAGGGTAAAGGATGCAGATGTGTCAAAAACTGCATTCAGAACCCGGTATGGGCATTATGAATTTTTAGTGATGCCGTTTGGGTTAACAAATGCACTAGTAGCATTTATGGACCTTATGAACCGTATCTTCCATCCATACTTAGATCGGTTTGTAGTGGTCTTTATTGATGATATTCTGGTGTATTCCAAGGCCAGGGAAGAACATGATGAACATTTGAGGATTGTTCTGCAAACCCTACGAGAAAAGATGTAACACCCCTATGTTCGGTAGTGCGTTCTACTGTTCCGGTGACCAGTGTTGTTCGGACAGCTAGGATGCCTAGAACTACACTTCGTTATGAGTGAGGAGACATAAAATAATGAAATACAAGAAAAGAAAATACAAGAAAAACAAAGGAAAAATAATAACAAAGAAATGTAGCCAAGTTAAGCGAGCAGAGAACCCTAGCGATGGGTGACCGCACCGGGAAGTCATGGCGTAGACCGTTGACTAGCCCTGGACTGCGGGGAACCCTGGAAAATAATTTTAGGACTTAAAGAGACATCAATTGAAGTATAAATATCATTAGAAATATCAAAGAAAAATTAAATAATTAGTACAAAGAAAAGTGAGAAATAGAAAAACGGACAAAACCCGGTGTTACCGAAAAATCAGGAATGCAACCCGAACAGGGGCATTATGGTCATTTGACATCCCGAATTGTCTTTTGACCTAAATGTCCATTAAAAATAAATAATATTACACTTAGAAAATAAAAAGAAAAATTAATTTGGTGGTACCTAAAGTAAATAACAAAAATTAAGAGTTTAATGTGGAATAAGTGGAAATTAAACATATTATATGATTTAAAGTAAGTAAGTGGACCACTAAGAATTATAAAATGAATTAAAAATAAGCATAAGTGGGCAGATTGCTCCACTAAAATATCATCTTCAACATTAGAAACCTCCATTGCCGTGAAGGAAAAGCTCCCAAAACCTCCATGGCCGTTTCTCTTCAAGCTTCATGCACTCCTCCATTTCAACTCCAATCACTTAGATAGCTTCATTAAAGATTATCTACACATCATAAGGAAGAGCTTGATACCAAAATCAAGAAGTTTAATCAAGGTTTGGCAAGTTCCAACCATAAGGTAAGTTTGTATTTTGGAAGATTGCTTTGTTAAACTTTGTGTTCATGTTATGGGTGTTGGTTTTGTGAAAAAAAATTTTCAAGTTTGAAGAGTTATTGAGATGTCCATTTTGGAAAGCCATGGAGTTATATATTTGATGAAATATTTGTGCATATATTTGATGAGAAATTATGTTGGTTATGGTGATTTAATGTCCTAGTAAATTATTCCATATGTATATGGTGAATTTTGCACTTGGGATGGAAATTGATGAATTGTATGATACTTTGGTATTGAGGAACATTTTTGGCAGCCTTGGAACTCTTGGATAAATGTATGTGTTCATGAAGGTATTGGCAGAATATTGACATTGAGGATTGATGGATATGTAGATAGAGTGATTGTGTAAAGTGTATGTAAGAATTTGTAATGTTAGGTGTATATGTGATTGTACTTAGACTTTGTAAATGTGAGTTTTAATTGGTGTATTAAGGATGTTTGTAATCTGCCCAAAGTGATGTTAATGTAAAGTGGAATATGGTTTTGGTAATGAACCAAAACAGAATTGGTAAGGGAAGTGGACATATAGTAATGTAAGTGTGTAATTGAGGTATGTTTAAGCAAGGTAATTAAGGGCAGTATGCATTTTAGCCTATAAATTTAAATGTGTAACTTCAATTGGTATGAGACCAATTGGAGGTGAAACTAGGCACAAAATGTGCCAACTTTCATTGAGAAAGCACACCAAAATTCTGCTTGCAAGGTGACATGAAAAATGACCAATTCGGATTAAGTGCAATTGAAACCTGAAAACTGACCAATTGGGCAGCAGTTAGTGTTTAAGCCATAACTCACTCAAAACAGGTCCAATTGACCTGAAATTTTAACCATGAATAGTTAAGACCCATACCTACAAGTCTTATGAAGACACCAAAGCCCAGAAATGACCATAAGCAAGTCAAACAGCTTGCACAAGTTCGGGTCCAAAAACTGGCCAACCAAAGTTGACCAAATTGACCTAAAATTGACCTAATTTGATGCCATTTGACCAGCAATAGTGTAATGACCATAACTTGGTCTACTTAACTCGGATTGACCTAAAATTTTGCCCCGCATTCCATAAGACATAGATCTACAAGTTTGTAGTTTTGACCGAAACCCGAAAACCGAGGGAACTAGGTCGTCCGGCTAGGTCAAACTAGTATCCCGGAATCCAGCAATTTGCAATAAAATGCAAGGAAACGCAGTATACATAGAAATGAGTTTGGTAAAACGTACCAACCCTAAAACCCTATCGAATGTGACATATTAATGACACTAAAATCTAATTTACCTAAAACTCATCGAGGGTCGGTATATTAGGTGATTGAGCAAATAATAGCCTTCAGTGAATTAATTATCGAACATTATCGTTAGAGACAGTTTAATTTAGTACTGAAACACTTCAAATTGTGTTTCTCAGTTACCAAAGACTCAGGAAAAGGGAAGGAAACACTGAGTCCAGACCAGGAGACAATTATCAGAGGTTTGTGCACAACTAGTTTTCAACTGATTTTACTCTGAATAAGATTTCATATGATTAATTGTATGTTATTGATTTAAATTGTGTTTGTGCACAACAGTTATTTCTTTTGAATTTTTCAATTGAAATAAATATTGACTATTTGTATATTATTGTTTTAAATTGTGGAAATGTGTTTGAATGGATACTTATTTCTTGAAAAGCATTGTAAATAGTTTGAAATTGTGAAAAATTGTTTGAATGATATTGATGGATACTTATTGCTTGAAAAGCATTGTAAATGGTTTGAAACTGTAGAAAAAAAATTATTTAGTGTGAATTGTGAAAATTGAAGTTACTTATGAATTGTGTTGCCATTTTGTGAATGAAATTATGACTTTAGAAATTTATTAGATTCTCACGAATCATTTGAATAAAATTTTTGGAATTGATTTTGTGTTCACACTTAGCATGACAGTATCATATCATTCCTTCTCCATTTATGGGGTTGTGATCGTTTATTTTCCTTCTCCATTTATGGAGTTGTGATCTTTTATTTTTCTCCCTCTCTGGTTTACCAGTTGAGGTGATCGAATGAGTACTCATTATATAGCTAGCTCCCTTCCTCATTGATTTTGATTAGTGGGGTTGTGATTGCTTTGTCGTGGTGTACAACGCGGCATTGATCGGAAATTTGTGTCATGGCTTAAGTTGTGAGTGAATTGGCAACACTGTATTCTTAACTTATTCGACTAAATTGTGTTGTTATGCGATTTGATAATTTGTGAAATGAAGTTTAAATTCTTATTGACATTCACTGTCTTCTGAATTTAACTATGTTTTGATTACTGAGATTTATTGTGATATTGTGTTAAATTCCTTATGATAGTGTTGTCTTGAACTTAACTATGGTTTTTAAGTATCCACTATTTATTTGAATTATGAATTGTGATTTAAATTTGTATTTAGTTAATGTTGTGCACCACTGAGACATTGTCTCAGCGATAGCTTTTTATTGTTGTCGCAGGTAGACAGACAGTATAAAGCAAGAGACTAGGTCTTGGTACCTCCAAATGAGAGACTATCGGGTATAATGAGTATACCAATATTTTGTATTTTGTAATGTAATGTATGTTCACTGTATGTACATATTGTTGTTGGTTTTGAGCAGTTGTAAATAAAAATTATACATTGAAGTTGCAAAATAATTATGAGTTATTTTGGCTTGTAAAAATTGTATTATATTTCTTTTACCTCAGTCTTTGAAAAATCACTGTGGATTTGAGTTGAGAAATGTGTTGTGTTGAGAAATATGTTGGAGTTGAGATTTGGAAATCTATTGAAGTGCTTTTTACAGGTTTTCTGAAGAACTCTTTTATCCAAAATACAGATGGCACTCTGCCAAAATTTTTACAGAAACTCCAAATAATTCAAATGTGTTAGTTCTATCACTTCAGTTCAAAAAGGTTTTTAACACCTGTAAATAGTGCTCACCACTGTAAAAGAAGTAAGAAAAGTTTTTAAAATCCCTTGTAGTGTATTTAATGGATTATCAGTAGACAGAGTTGGTAATTCATTAGGTATACTACGGGATCATGTTATGCCTTACAGAGGGGTAGGGTGTGACATGTTTTAGTGGTATCAGAGCAAAGTTTTTAAATTCTGTTTTCACCTGTTATTTGAATATTCTTTCTTCATAGTACAACTGCTCAACATCATTGTTTGATACATACAGTACATTACATTATAAATATGCACTAACTTAATTGTCCAAGTGTGACTTCTGGAAGAGTGAAATCTCTTTCCTTGGACACATAGTATCAGTAGAGGGGATTAGAGTGGATCCCAAAAAGATAGAAGCAGTGATGGAATGGAAGCCTCCTAAAAATACAACTAAGGTTAGAAGTTTCTTGGGGCTAGTTGGGTATTATAGAAGATTTGTGAAGGGGTTTTCTCTTATAGTTGCTCCAATGACCAAGTTGTTGCACAAGAATGTGAAATTTGGTTGGAACGACAAGTGCCAAGCCAGTTTTGAGAGGCTAAAGGCTATGTTAACAGAAGCACTAGTGTTAACACAGCCAGTGTCGGGAAAAGACTTCGTGGTCTACAGTGATGCCTCACATAATGGACTAGGGTGTGTATTGATGCAAGAGGGGAAAGTGGTCACCTATGCTTCCAGGTAGTTAAGGCCACATGAACAGAACTACCCTACTCATGACCTAGAGTTAGTAGCAATTATCTTCGCACTGAAGATATGGAGGCATTACTTGTATGGTAAAAAGTGCTACATTTACACAGACCACAAAAGTCTGAAATACTTGCCAACCCAGAAGGAGCTCAATCTTAGACAGAGGCAATGGATTGAGTTCCTCAAGGACTATGATTGTGTGATAGATTATCATCCTGGGAAGGCAAATGTAGTTGCTGATGCTTTAAGCAGGAAGTCCATCATAGCTTTAAGATCACTAAATGCTTATCTGTCCTTAGCTCAAGATGGAGCTATTTTGGCTGAGTTGCGAGTGAGGCCAACCCTGCTACAGCAGATACAAGATGGGCAGAGGGCAGATGAAAAATTAATGACCATTGTGGGTAAAATTCCAGAGGGAAAGGAAACTGAATATGAGGTGAAAGCAGATGGGTGTCTGTACTACAGAGGAAGAGTGTGTGAATCAAATGACGGGGAACTGAAGACTAGTATTCTGAAAGAAGCACACACTAGTGTTTATGCTATGCACCCGGGAAGCACAAAAATGTATAATGATTTGAAGCCTCATTATTGGTGGCCTGGTATGAAGAGGGATATAGCTGACTATGTGACTAAGTGTTTGACATGTCAGCAAGTTAAAGCAGAACATCAAGTTCCATCAGGATTGCTACAGCCTATAAGCATACCTGAATGGAAATGGGACTGGGTCACTATGGATTTTGTTAGTGGTCTACCTCTCACCTTGAAGAAGCATGATGCAGTATGAGTGATAGTGGATAGATTGACGAAGTCAGCACATTTTCTGCCAGTTAGGACTGACTACTCACTGGAGAAGCTAGCAGAATTATATATCAGTGAGATAGTTAGACTGCATGGAATCCCACTTTCCATCATATCTGACCGAGACCCAAGGTTTACATCGAGATTCTGGAAAAAGTTACAAGAAGCCTTAGGCACACAACTCTGTTTTAGCACGACTTTTCATCCCCAGACGGATGGACAGTCAGAATGAGTAATCCAGGTAAACCTAAAAACTAATTGAATTTTTGCAGTTAATAAATTGAAATAATAGTAACAATGTGAATTATGTGATAGATCCTGCAGGATATGCTAAGGAGTTGTGTCATTGAGTTTGAGGGGAGTTGGGATAGATACCTCCCACTAGCAGAATTCGCATATAACAATAGCTACCAAGCTAGCATTCAAATGGCTCCGTATGAAGCACTGTATGGGAGGAAATGTAGAACCCCATTGTGTTGGACTGAATTGGGCGAAGATAAGCTGGTAGGACCAGACCTGGTGAAACAGACTGAGGAGAAAATGAAGATAATCAAAGCTAACCTGAAGGTTGCCTCGGATAGATAGAAATCTTATGCCAACTTGAAGAAAAAAGAGATAGAGCACGCAGTTGGCGATAAAGTGTTTCTCAAAGTCTCACCATGGAAGAAAGTGCTGAGGTTTGGAAGAAAGGGTAAGTTAAGCCCTAGGTTCATTGGCCCATATGAAGTCATTGAACGTGTGGGACCAGTGGCCTATCGGCTAGCTTTACCACCAGAACTGAATAAAATTCACAATGTATTCCATGTTTCTATGCTGAGAAGATATCGCTCAAACTCTTCACATGTCATTTCCATGGAAGAGATTGAAATCCAACTGGACTTGACATATACAAAAGAACCTATATAGATCCTAGCTCGGGAAGTGAAGGAACTGAGAAACAAACAAATTCCACTGGTGAAAGTGCTTTGGAGGCACCATAGCACTGAAGAGGCAACTTGGGAAACTGAAGAGATGATGAGGCAACAGTTCCCTCAACTGTTTGCATCAAGTAAATTTCGAGGACAAAATTTTTATTAGAGGGGAAGAGTTGTAACACCCTCCTTATAGCAACTCCGTACATTCTACTGTTCCGGTGACTAGTGTCAGTCCGAACAGCTAGAACGTCCAGAAAAATATTTAAACTAAAGTGAGGAACCATAGTTAACTCAATTATTAATAAGAGAAATTAAGGAAAAATTTTAGAAATAAAATACAACCAAGTTAAATGAGCCGGTGCCCTAACGATGGGTAACCTAGTGAGAAGTTACGGTTCTCACAATTAGGAGCCTTAGACTCGGGAGAAAAATTATAAAATAATTTTTGGGACTCCAGAGAAGGGTCATTGAGGTTCTTATAGCATTAGAATGCCAAAGAAATGCTTAGAAAAAATTTTTCAATTGGTACAGACAATTTTGGCTCGTTAAGCCAAACGGAGGGCATTTTGGTCATTTTGTCTTCAGAGATGATTTTTGGCCAACTTGTCCAGTTAAATAAATAATTTCTATAACATTAAATATGAATAAATGTTATTAAAAATTTAATTGCAATTAAATAGACAAGAAATGGAGAGAAAATGAAAGAAAATGGACTTATGACATCATAATGATGTCATTAAGATTCTCCCAACCTATCCAATATGGACACATGGCATAAACTTATCTTAAAGAGACAAAATGGGCTGAAAATGAACAAAAAATCAGATCTCTCTCTCCCTTTCTTCTTCTTTGCCGTGACCCTCCTCCATAACCACCATTTTCAAGCTTTTTCAAAGCTTGATTTTACTAACTCCTACCCAACAAAACCCTAACCTAGTAACACAAAAAAGTATTCTTGCATCTTGGTGATTCTTTTGGGAGCAAAAAGAAAAGGAAAACAAGAATCCTAGCAAGTGGAGAAACTTCACTCCATAGAGGTTAGTGACCTAACCTTAATTTTCACCTTAAATTCATATTAAGGACTATGTATGAGTGCAAATTACAAAGAAAATTTGTTAAATACTATGTGTATGCCATCCCATAAATTTTGGCAGCCTTGGTTAGGGCATGATTATGATGAGTTTATGGAGTAAAAATGATAGTTTGGCTGCCCTCAATATGCATGAATTGATGAAATGCCATGATAATGCATGGTTTGTGATATTTGAGTTAGGGTTTGGGGTGAAAAATGAGACTTTAAACATGTGATAATGAAAGTAGGTTTTAATGGTCAATTAGTGACCATTTGGTATTGTTTGAATAAAAAATGAAGTACATTGTGTAGTGGGATTGTAGCTTGTTGTGACTGCTCTTGGTGACCTGCAGGATTGGACATAAGTCCAACAGGTTTGGGCAGTAATAACTTGAATTGTAGAGGTTCAATTGGCACAAGGCCAATTGGACATGAAACTAGACACATAATGACACAACTTTGGTGAAGAAACTATGCCCATAAAACCAAACGAAGTTGACCAAAAGTTTGCCCTAATCCGGGTGACCTGCAGTCTGCCTGGGCAAAATGACCAAATAAACAGTGTTTGGTCATTTGGCCACAACTCAGTGTAGAAAGGTCTAATTGACCTGAAATTTTACCAGCGACAAGCTGAGATATAAACCAACAACTTTCATGAAGAAACCTAACCCAAATTATGATCAGAACATATTCAAAAAGTGAGTTGCAATCACTGTTCTGAGTACTGTAGATTTGGTCAGTCCAGAAATTCTGGACAAAATTTTAATCTGGCCAGTTGTGGTTTTTGGGTCATAACTAGAGCTACAAAACTCCAAATGGAGTGATTCAAAAAAGGAAATGTAACTAGACAAAATAAGGAACAACTTTCATGTTGATCATTTTGCCACATTCCCACTACAAAAATGACTAATAGAACAGTAAAAACAAAGCATGAAAACTAAAAATTTTGTCCAATTAACATTAAGTTTAGAAATGGTATTGGCAATCAATGCCAACAAATTTAAAATGCAAAATAGGGTATGTTGGGAGTACTAGAACCAATGTACCTATTGCCTATGCAAAAGTCAACATTTTTGTTGACTAATGAATGGAATAGTAACACTAAAACTTAAATTTCAAAAATTGTGAAACTTAAAAGTGTAAAATGCCCTAGTATACCTAACAAGATTGGTTTGGATAGCTTGGCATGCCAATAGGGTTCTATTAGCAGTACTGCATATGGCTTCATGCCATTCTATGTTTCATGGCTTCCCATGCCATTCTGTGACATAATAGCCTTTAGCTATGTTATTTGAGTTGATATACTTGGATTTTAACCCTGATAATTATTACAGCTTATTAGCTGTTCTATTGCACACCGGGAGACAAAATGTGACCGATGGTGTGATGGTCCGAGGTACTTAGTACCCAGTGCCAGTTTACCCGTTTATCAAGTCCAGTCGACTGATATGAGTTACTCAGGCAATGATAATAAACCTTACCAAATTTTATTTGAATAACACTGCAAATAGTATCAGAAATTAAGTCTACTAAAAAATGTAAACATACATTCTGCATACTTATTTTTATTATATTTTATTTTATTTTATATTGTCACCACTAAGCAGAATTGCTTAGCACGTCGCTTTTGCCACGCTCAGGTACTGGAGACCTAGCTGAGGAGCCTAGCAGACATCAGACAGGGTGAGCCTTCAGAGCTGCATCCGGGGTCCAGAGTCACCTTACATCTGCACTGCATATGGTAGGACATTAGGATTTTGGGTAGCATTTTGTATTTTGCATTTTGTATTATGTATTAGTTTTGGGATTGTAACTATCAACTCTTATAATTATATAATAATGTAAATATATGAAATTTTATATTATTGAAATTTGCTGCATAATGTATGTTGATAAATGAAATGTTAAGAAATATTTATGAATGAGCTTCCAGTGATAATGTGAACAGAAATGAAAAATTTCTAAAAATAGTGTTGTGATTTGAGATTGAGATTTTGAGATTGACTTGAAATGTGTATAATGGAGTTTGGATTTAGAAATTATATTGGAAGTGTTTTTAAATAGGCTCAGAAGAACTGTTTTTCTAATTTACAGTCGGCACTTTGCCGGATTTTCTATAAAATTTGCGAAAAAATTCACATTTATCAAAAATTAAAAATAAATGAATTAAAAGGGATAAATTGTAATAGAAACACAAATTGGTGCTCAGGCACATTGAGTGGCATAACTTACTCGGCTACACTGTAGACGGGTAAGGGGTGTCACAGTTTGCATCAGGTAAATTTCGAGGACGAAATTTAAATTAGAGGGGAAGAGTTGTAACACCCTCCTTGTAACAACAATGTACATTCTACTGTTCCGGTGACCAGTGCCGGTCCGGACAGCTAGAACGTCCAAAAAAATTTTAAACTAAAGTGAGGAACCATAATTAACTCAAATATTAATAAGAAAAATTTAGGAAAATTTTTAGAAATAAAATACAACCAAGTTAAATGAACCGGTGCCCTAGCGATAGGTAACTAAGTGGGAAGTTGCCGTTTTCGCAACGAGGAGCCCTAGACCCAGGGAAAAATTTATAAAATAATTTTAGGACTCCAGAGAAGAGTCATTGAGGTTTCTATGGCATTAGAATGCCAAGAAAATGTTTAGAAAAATTTTTCAATCTGTATAAACAATTTTAGTTTGTTAAGCCAAACGGAGGGTATTTTGGTCATTTTTCCTTCAGAGGTGATTTTAGGCTAACTTTTTCAGTTAATTAAATAATTATTATGACATGAAATATGAATAAATATTGCTAAAAATTAAATTAAAAATGAGTAGAGAAAAAAGAAAAGGAAAATGAGATAAAATGTCAATTATGACATCACCATGATGTTATTAAAAGTGCTCCCACCAATCACATTTGAACAAGCTATTAAAAACCAATTAAAAAGAGATAAAATGAGGTAAAAATTAACAAAAGCAATCTATTTCTTCTTCCCAAACCATTTCAGCCGTAGCCCATTTTCCCCAACCCAACCTTCATGAAAGCTTAAGGTAAGCTTGGAACCACCCACCAAATCACCTTGAAACCACTACCTTGCTTCACAAAAAAGTGATCTTGCATCTTGAACAACCTCTAGCCAGCAAAAAGAAGAAGAAAGAAGGAAGTTTTGGAGACTTGGAATAGTTAGCAAAAGAGGTTAGTGTCCAAATCTTTGATTCTTTCCATTAAATTTTTGCTAGAATGCAAATTTGAGCTAAGATATGTGTAAGTTCATTGAAGATAAAAATGTTAAGGTGTTACCCTATTTTTGGAAGCCATGGATTTGTTGTGGTCTTGATGGTTTCTTTGGATTAAATGAATGAATGGGCTGCCCTTGATATGATTATATCACTCAAAACATTAGTTTATGAGTTTAGTACAAGAAAATGTAACTTTGGAATGTTAGGGTTAGGGTTTGAAAGTCAAACATGTGAGTAGATATAATTGGACACAAAATGATGTTGTAATGGTCAATTAGTGACCATTTGAATGTGTGTGAGGAGGAATTGAAGTGAGTAAGCATAACCAAGTTGACCTTAGGCATGCTGCCCTTGGTGACCTGCAAAACTAGTTGTGAGTCCAGTAGGTTTTGGCAGCAATAAATGGAGTTGTATAGGTTTAATTGGTACAAGGTCAATTGGACATGAAACTAGACACATAATGGCACAACTTTTTTGAAGAAATCCTATCCAGAAAACCAAACCAAGTTGGCCTAAAAATTGCCCTAATCCGGGTGACCTGCATTCTGCTTGGGCCAAATGACCAAATGAACAGTATTTATTCATTTGGTCATAACTCAGTGTAGAAAGTTCCAATTGACTTGAAAGTTTACCAGCAGAAAGCTGAGACATAGACCTACAACTTTCATGGGGAACACAAATCCAAATTCTGATCATAACCTAGTCAACTTGCCAACCAAACTTAGGTTACCAAATCTGGCAGAACTAGTTTTGCCCAGAATTTTGGATTCTGTTTAATCCGGCCAGTTATGGTGTTTAGGTCATAACTTGAGCTACAAAACTCCAAATAGAGTGATTCAAAAAAGGAAATATAACTAGACAAAATAAGTAACAACTTTCATGAAGACAATTTTTCCAAATTTCTAATGTATAAATGACCAATAGAACAGTAAACATAATGCTTGAAATCTGAAAATTTTGAATAACTAATACTAAGCTTAGAAATGGTATTGGCAACCAATACCAACAATTTTAGAATGCAAAATGTGGTATGTTGGGAGTATTAGAACCAATGTGCCTATTATCTATGCAAAAGTCAACATTTTAGTTGACTAATGAAATGAATAGTAACACCTAAACTTAAATTTCAAGAATTGTAAAATTTAAAAGTGTAATATGCCCTAGTACACCTAGCAAGATTGGTTTGGATAGGTTGGCATGCCAATAGGGTTCATTTAGCAGTACTGCATATGGCATTATGCCATTTTGTGATTTTATGACTTTTAGCCATTCTGACATTGTGATGATACTTGGCCTTGTGCCTAATATTTATTACAGCTCATTAGCTGTTCTGTTGCACATCGGTAGATACATATGTGACCGATGGTGTGACGACCCTAGGTACTTGATACCCAGTGCCAGTTTACCCATTTATGCAGTCCAGTCATCCAGTATAGGTTACTTGGGCAACCAAAACGAAAGTGAATAAATTTAATGAAATTATGAATATAACAAATGTAACACCCTCGTTTGCATAGCCTGGTAGATTTCACTGTTCCGGTGACCGGAGTCGGTTCGGACAATTAAGGAGATTAGAACCACACTTAAGATAACTAGAGAAGCCATAAACACAAATAATTAGTAATTGTCAATCGGTTAAGTATAAATAAGAAGAACAGAACATAAGAAGTTAAACGAGCCGAGAGTCACAGCGGATGGGTGACCTTCTCGGGAACGACTGCGAAGTCGATTTAAACTCAAATTTTGAATCGTAAAATGTGACGTTGCGGTCCTTAGGGCCATTATGAACACAGTGGAAAAGAGAAAATCACAAAAAGGAACTATTAAGCCAGTCAAATAATTAGGTTAGGGAGCCGGAGAAAATATTGAATTATTTGCAAACCGGGTTGAACCGGCGAGGGGCAATTTGGTCAATTGACCCCGAGAGCTGACTCCTGACCTAACTGTCAAATAAAATCGGAGAAAAGAAAATTTCAAAATCGAGAATTAAATTAAAGAACTAATAGAAAAAAAAAGAAAGAAAATGAAAAAGGTGTAGGAAGATGACATCATGCATGACATCATGCATGATGCCATAAATCCCATAATTAATAATTTGATTAAATGGATTTTTGGGTCTTCCTAAGACATAAAAAGATAAAAGAAAAGAAAAGAAAAAAAAAACATAGGTCATCTTCTTCCTTAGTGTTGCCGCCTCTCTCTCTCCCAAGTTCTCTCTCAAATTTTTCCTCCATGAAAGCTTATTTTTAAGCTTTCTAAACATTAATTCCACCATAAATCCTTTAATTTTCTTGAAGAAAATTATAAGAAAATCTTGGAAGGAAGATTAGAAGGAGAAGAATTGAAGAAAATTGAGAGGAAGTGAAGATCAAAGACTTCACCTAAGGTTAGTAATGCAAACTTCAAATTTTTAGTTTAATTAGTGTATGTATAGCATCAAGAACATAGAAATAAACTTAAAATGAAAAGAAAAATTTGTTGAGGGACTAACCTAAATTTCGGCCAGCTTGGGTTACTATGCATATGTTTGAGTTTTGATTGAAATTAAATGGTAGGCAAGCTTGTATGGATGTGCTAATGAGATTGGTATGCTTAAATGTGGTTAAATGCAACAAGTTAGTAAGTTAGGCTTTTGGGACACTTAGGGTTAGAGACAAAAATCTGAGAAACTTGTAAATGGTGTCTTTGACCTAATGTGAAGTGAGAAATGGTCATTTGTGACCTAATTAAGTGTGTTAGAAGTGTTTGAATCAAAGTCAAATTCGGATTGAGACAGGTTATCTTTGAAGGACCAAAAATTAAATTTTAGGAGTCCAATTGGTATGAGATCAATTGGGAATGAAAATAGACACTAAATGACACAATTTTCATTTAGGAAGCATGCCCAAAAAGTGACCAAAACCTAGTGAACAAATTGACCAAACTTGAAAAATCACGATGCACTCAGATAAATCGACCAAATGAACAATGTTTGTTCATTTGGTCATAACTTGAGCTAGGAAGGTCTAAATAACCTGAAATTTTACCAGTGGTTAGATGAGATATATACCTAAAACTTTCATGAAGAACACAAATCAAAATTATGCCATTAACAAAGTAATTTGGCCACCCCAAATTGGTGACCCAAAATTGCTAGCACCAAAAATTGCCCAGAATTCTGGGTTGAGTCCAATCCGGAAGCCATGGTTCAAATGGCTATAACTTGAGCTAAAAAACTCCAATTGGAGTGATTCAAAAAGAAAATAAATTTAAGACATTAGGGAACATTTTCTATAAAGAAAGTTTTGCCAAATTCTAACAGTAAAATAACCAATGGAACAGTGCAACCTAAGGCACCAAAACTAAAAATTTATAATTTTGCCTAAAGGACTTAAGTTTTGAGAAAATGACCAAAACCAACAAATTTAGTGACCAAAATATGGTATGTGGGTGAAGTTGGAATTCCCATACCTATTAAGCCTTAGAAAGTCAACAATTTGACTTGAATAGTGTAGTGAATAGTAACCTCGAAACACAAATTTTAAAGAACGTCGAGTTTAGCAGATATAAGCTAGGTAAAAGTGAAGTTAAATTTATTTTTGGATTTATGCTAAGTTATGGTACTGAAACACTGTGAAACTGTGTATTTCAGCTGAAAAAGACTTGGAAGGTCTGAGAGACTGAGTCAAGGCCTAGAGGTGACTCACATCAGGTTTGTGCACAATAAACCTTATTTGAGTATTTTGTCATTGAAAAATTGATTGGTTTGATTTATGAAAATTTTGTGTTAATTATGAATTGTGTTGCCACTTTGTGAATGAAACTATGACTTTGGAAATCTATCGGATTCCTCATGAATTATTTCAATAAAATTTTTGAAATAGATTTTTTATTCACACTTAGCATGATAGTGCCTTATTATTCCTCTTCCATTTATGGGGTGAGATCGATTATTTTTCCTCCCTCTCTGGTTTACTAGTTGAGGTTGTAAATCGGATGAGTACTCGTTAGCTAGCTAGCCACCTCCCTCATTGATTTCGATTAGTGGAGTTGTAGATTGCTTTGTCATAGTGTGCAACATAGCATTGATAAAAAATTTTGTGTCATGGCTTAAGTTGTGTATGAATTGGCAACACTATGTTTATTCAATTATTCGGCCCAAAAATTTTGCCATAATGAGCTTTGATAAATTGTGAATTTAATTGTGCAACATTTAAATTATGTTTTGTCAATGAATGATTTATGTATTGTATTTCAAATTTTTATTGTGCACCACTGAGTATTTTTATACTCAGCGATAGCTTATTTTGCTATCTTAGATAAGAGCAAGGAGAAAGCAGCAGAGTGAGCTGCTATTGAATTGAGGACCACATTGATCTTTTTGTACAGGTATTATTTTATACCCTTGTAGTTAATTTTGATGTAAATATTGTAATGTTTTATGTATCAATGTAAAGTTGAGCAGTTGTATAATAAATTGTAATAATATTATTTTTGAATTTTCTTCTGTAAATTAAGATTTATATTTGTGAATTTCATACTATATGCACTGTGGATGGAATTATGAAATATTTTAAGTTGATAAATTCTTGGTTGAACTGTGGAATGAAATGGAATTGATTTGAGTTATGTTGAATTGAGAATTTTGAGCTGATTTGTGTTGGGAGTTGAGGAAACAATTATTGGAAGTGTTTTTACAGGTTTTTAAAGAACTGTTTTCTCCAAATACAAACGGAACTCTGTCAAAATTTTTATAAAATTTGCAGAAAAATAAAAATGGATAAAAAATTTTACTAGTTTTTAAGCTTTGAATAAATGATTTTAATTCCTACCAAAATGCTCACCACTTCCAAAATGCAAGAAAATAGTTTTAAAATCCCTTGTCGTGTGCTTAATAAATTATCAGTAGGTGAAGTTTGGTAGTTCATTAGGTATTCTACGGGATCATGTTATGCCTTATAGAGGGGTAAGGTATGACATGTTTTAGTGGTATCAGAGCATGGTTTTGCAATAAATTTTGACGATGCATGTGAATATTTCTTTGACAAGTACAACTGCTCAAGTGTCTTTAATTGATACATATAACATATTTACATCATGAATATGCACTAACGGAGGTCAACCTCCTTGTGTTTGATCTCAGGAAGTAGAAATTTTGGGAAAACGGAATGGAAGAAGGAGATCATTCCGTAGAACAATCTGTTGAGGCTGAGGTTCAAGGGGAAGCCCTAACACTCCAGAACGTGAGTGGGTCAGCCACTCCAGCTCTTACTCCAGTACCGCGGTTTCTTGCTCAGTTTGCATAGCAGATGGCTGCATTTTTCCAGCAAATGGTGGGAAATGTGCCACCCCAAGCTCAGATGCAAGCACCTGTAGCACACCCACAGCCCTCAGCTCGGCAATATGAAAAATTGATGAAATTTGGGGCTACCGAGTTTAAGGGCACTGTGGATCCACTGGAGGCAGAACTGTGGATCCACTGGAGGCAGAACAGTGGTTGGAAAGAATGGAACAGGTTTTTAGAAAGCTACAGTGTACTGAAGAATTAAAATTTGAATATTCAGTATCTCTTCTCCAAGGGGATGCATATGAATGGTGGAAGACCATCTGCCACAGCCTGGTAGAACCTCCAGTCCTTACTTGGTCAGACTTTTTGAGGGAGTTTCGACAGAAGTGGGTCCCCGATGCATATGTGGATATGAAGTTACAAGAATTCTTGAGTTTGAAACAAGGGGACAAAACCATAGCAGAATATGAGAGAGACTTCTCTCGACTGAGCCACTACACTGGAATTTTAGTCTCCACCCCCAGAGATAGATGTAAGAGGTTTGAGTTCGGGTTAAGGCCGAATTTCAGGATGCAAGTTGTGGGATTCAGACACCAAAATTTTTTCTGAGTTGATTTCACAAGCCCTAGAACTGGAAAGGATAGAATCAGAAGGGGCAGTGAAGAAGGGTACATAAGAGAAAGAGAAAACTAAAAAGACTACTGGATAAGCACCTGAGAGTGGTTCAGGGAAGAGGAAACAGTTTGGAGGATTTAGCTCTCGCAAATCTGGCAGAGGCAGATTCTCTGGCCAAAGACCACCCCGGTCTGGTCAGCAGACCCAGCAAGCAGCCCGAGGAGCTCTATCAGTACGGCAATGTGAAACTTGTGGTAGAACACATGGTAGGGTTTGTTTCAAGGCTACCGGTGCATGTTTTAACTGTGGAGGGAGCGGACATTTCGCTAAGGATTGTACTAGTCCTTGCCGGTCTGGACCTTCTGCTACATCTGAAGGATCAGCCCAAGTCTCTACACCTAGAGGATCACAGCCAGCTAGTAGAGGTAGAGGCAGAGGTAGGGTCCTAATAACACTTCTGGAAGTCAAAGCACTGTTAACCAGCCAGTATCCAGTGGCGCACCAGTCAGAGTGTATACCATGCGTCAGAGGGAGGAGGCTGAAACATCAGACGTAATAGCTGGTATTTTCTCCATCCTTGACCAAGATGTACATGTGTTATTTGATCCTGGCTCCACACATTCGTATGTTAGTGCTAGTGTGATGTGTTCTACTGCTATTCAGTGTGTACCAATGGATTATGATTTGCTAGTAACTAGTCCATTAGGCCAGGAGGTCAGCGTAAATAAATTATATAGGGATTGTCCTTTGGTGATCCAAGGACACACTTCTGTCTGATTTAATTGAAATGCCCTTCAGAGATTATGACATTATCTTGGGCATGGATTGGTTAGCCAGGCATCATGCGATGATTGATCAGAGATCAAGATACCACTTTTGGTCTTCCTCGGTATGGTGATGTAGTAATATATGGGGAGAGGCAGTTATTGCCTTCAAACATCATTTCAGCTGCACTGGCCAGAAAAATGATTGGTAAAGGGGGTAAGGCGTACTTGGCACATGTGATAGACACCCAGGTGGATAGTCCAGCATTGAGGGACATCCCTATGGTATGTGAATTTCTAGATGTATTTCCTGATGAATTGCCAGGATTACCTCCAGAAAGAGAAGTGCAATTTGAAATTGATGTTATGCCTGGTGTGGACCCAATCTCTATAACGCTATACAGAATGGCACCAGCAAAACTAAAAGAATTGAAAACACAGTTGCAAGAGTTGCTTGACAAGGGCTTCATCCGCCCTAGTGTGTCACATTGGGGAGCGCCAGTATTGTTTGTAAAGAAGAAGGATGGTACTCTCCGGTTATGCATTGACTATCGGTAGTTGAATAAGGTGACAATAAAGAATAAATACCCATTGCACCGCTTTGATGACTTGTTTGATCAGTTGAGGGGTATAGCTGTGTTCTCCAAAATTGACCTGAGATCAGGTTATTATCAGCTGAAAGTACAAGAGCAGAGTATTTCTAAAACTGCATTTAGAACCCACTATGGCCATTATGAGTTCTTGGTCATGCCATTCGGCTTAACTAATGCTCCGGCTGCTTTTATGGATCTGATGAACACTATCTTCAGACCATACCTCGACCAGTTTGTTGTGGTATTCATAGATGATATATTGGTCTATTCGAGGAGTGCAGATGAGCATGATAGACATCTACAGATTGTGCTACAGACTTTGAGGGAGAAACAGCTATATGCCAAATTGTTGAAGTGTGAATTTTAGCTAAAGGAAATATCTTTCTTGGGGCATGTAGTATCAGAAGAGGGCATCAAGGTAGATCCAACTAAGATTGAAGCTGTCCTTAATTAGAAGCCACCCAGAAATATCACAAAGATTTATAGTTTTATGAGGTTAGTTGGATACTATCGTCAAATTGTGAAGGGATTCTCCATGTTGGCATCTCCATTGACTAAGCTGCTTAGGAAAGATATGAAATTTCAATGGACGGACAAATGCCAGCAAAGTTTTAATGAATTGAAGAAATTTTTGACTGAGGCTCCAGTCCTGACTTTACCTACACTGGGTAAAGAATATACAGTTTACAGTGATGCTTCTCACAATGGGTTAGGTTGTGTGTTGATGCAAGATTGGAATGTCATTGCCTATGCATCACGCCAGCTAAAACCGCATGAGAGGAATTATCCAACACATGACTTGGAGCTTGCAGCCATTGTGTTCGCTCTTAAGATCTGGAGACATTATTTGTATGGGGAGAAGTGCTACATCTACACAGATCATAAGAATTGAAGTATTTAGGCACCCAGAAAGAGTTGAATTTGAGACAGAGAAGATGGTTAGAGTTGATAAAAGACTATGATTGCCTGATAGACTATCAACCAGGGAAAGCTAATGTTGTGGCTGACGCCTTAAGTCGCAAGACTATGGCAAGTCTATGGGTTACTCCTTTGTCTATGCTACATGAGTTGAGATCATTACATGCCAGCTTAGAGATTAATGATGATAGGCAGACAGTAGTTGCATGGCATGTACAGCCAGTATTAATTGATCAGATTAGAATGGCTGCTCAGAATGATCAGAAGTATCAGAGACTGTTGGAAGAAGTCCAGCAGGGCAAGAAACCAGAATTCTCAATAAGAGATGATGGTCTATTGCTACACCAGGGTGGAATGTGTATTCCTAATGATGTTGATTTGAGGCAGATCATTTTGAAAGAAGCACATGAGTCTCCTTTTACCATGCACCCTGGGGGTACAAAAATGTATAGAGGGCTAAAGGAGCATTACTAGTGGATGGGTATGAAGAGAGATGTGGCAGAGTTTGTTTCCAAATGCCTAACTTGTCGCAAGTGAAGGCAGAACACCAAGTACCAACTGGGTTATTACATCCACTACCAGTGCCAGAATGGAAATGGGAGAGAATAACAATGGATTTTGAGATGGGACTTCCAAAGACACAGAAGAGTCATGATGCAATATGGGTCATTGTTGACAAACTGACTAAGTCTGCTCATTTTCTGCCAGTCCGAATGGACTACAGTTTAGACAGATTGGCCAGGTTGTACATCGATGAGATTGTGAGACTTCATGGAGTGCCAGTACCCATTGTATTAGACAGAGATCCTAAGTTCACTTCTAGATTCTGGGGTAGTCTTTAGAGAGCCCTAGGAACTAGATTGAACTTCAGTACTGCATTCCACCCACAGATAGATGGCCAGTCTGAGAGGGTAATTCAGATCTTGGAGGATATGCTACGGGCTTGTGTGATTGAGTTTGAGGGCAGTTGGGATACACACTTGCCTTTGATTGAGTTTGCTTACAACAACAGCTACAAATCAAGCATTGGGATGCCTCCATATAAAGTTTTGTATGGCAGAAAATGTAGAACCCCGTTGTGTTGGGATGACGTGGGTGGAAAAAAGATGATTGGACCCGAAATTGTTCAGCAAACTGAAGAGAAAATTAGAGTGATCAGAGATCGACTTAAGACAACATCAGACCATCAGAAGTCCTACATTGATCTAAAGAGAAGGGATATTGAGTATGCAGTGGGTGAGAAAGTTTTTCTCAAGGTTTCTCCTTGGAAGAGAATTATGAGATTCGGCAGAAAGGGGAAACTGAGTCCTCACTTCATTGGGCCTTATGAGGTTCTGGAAAGAGTGGGTCCTTTGGCATATCGGTTGGCACTACCTCCAGAGTTGGAGAAGATACATAATGTCTTCCATGTGTCTATGTTGAGGAGGTATCGATTAGACCCATCTCATGTACTACCAGTGAAAGAAATTGAAGTGAATCCAGACCTCACATATGAGGAAGAACCCATAAAGATTCTGGCTTATGAGGTGAAGCAGCTATGGAACAAGCAGATACTGTTGGTAAAAGTATTGTGGAACCATCATTTGGGCTAGGAGGCTACTTGGGAACGAGAGGAGGACATGAGGAGACAGCACCCACAGCTGTTTAGAGATTAATACCAGGTAAAATTTCGAGACGAAATTTATTTAAGGGGAGGAGAATTGTAACACCCCCGTTTGCATAGCCTGGTAGATTTCACTGTTTCGGTGACCGGAGTCTATCCGGACAATTAAGGAGATTAGAACCACACTTAAGACAACTAGAGAAGCCATAAACACAAATAATTAGTAATTGCAATAGAACATAAGAAGTTAAACGAGTCGAGAGTCACAGTGATGGGTGACCTTCTCGGGAAAGACTGCGAAGTCGATTTAAACTCAAATTTCGAACCGTAAAATGTGACGCCTCGGTCCTTAGGACCATTACGAAAACAGTGAAAAAGAGAAAATCACAAAAAAGAACTATTAAGCTAGTCAAATAATTAGGTCAGGGAGCCAGAGGAAATATTAAATTATTTGCAAACCGGGTTGAACTGGCGAGGGGCAATTTGATCAATTGACCCCGAGAGCTGACTCCTGACCTAACTATCAAATAAAATCAGAGAAAAGAAAATTTCAGAATCGAGAATTAAATTAAACAACTAATAGAAAAATAAAAAATAAAAGAAAGAAAATGAAAAAGGTGTAGGAAGATGACATCATGCATGATGCCATAAATCCCATAATTAATAATTTGATTAAAAGGATTTTTGGGTCTTCCTAAGACATAAAAAGATAAAAGAAAAGAAAAGAAAAAAAAAAAAACAAAGGTCATCTTCTTCCTTAGTGTTGCCGCCTCTCTCTCTCCCAAGTTTTCTCTCAAATTTTTCCTCCATGAAAGCTTATTTTTAAGCTTTCTAAACATTAATTCCACCATAAATCCTTTAATTTTTTTGAAGAAAAATTATAAGAAAATCTTGGAAGGAAGATTAGAAGGAGAAGAATTGAAGAAAATTGAGAGGAAGTGAAGATCAAAGACTTCACCTAAGGTTAGTAATGCAAACTTCAAATTTTTAGTTTAATTAGTGTATGTATAGCATCAAGAACATAAAAATAAACTTAAAATGGAAAGAAAAATTTGTTGACGGATTAAACTGAATTTCGCCCAGCTTGGGTTACTATGCATATGTTTGAGTTTTGATTGAAATTAAATGGTAGGCAAGCTTGTATGGATGTGCTAATGAGATTGGTATGCTTAAATGTGGTTAAATGCAACAAGTTAGTAAGTTAGGGTTTTGGGACACTTAGGGTTAGAGACAAAAATGTGAGAAACTTGTAAATGGTGTCTTTGACCTAATGTGAAGTGAGAAATGGTCATTTGTGACCTAATTAAGTGTGTTAGAAGTGTTTAAATCAAAGCCAAATTTGGATTGAGTGTGGTCATGCTGCTGGCAGCATTACCAGGTTATCTTTGAAGGACCAAAAATGAAATTTTACAAGTCCAATTGGTATGAGACCAATTAGGAATGAAAATAGACACTAAATTACACAATTTTCATTTAGGAAGCATGCCTAAAAAGTGACCAAAACCTAGTGAACAAATTGACCAAACTTGAAAAATCACAGTCTACCCTGTACAAATTGACCAAATGAACAGTGTTTGTTCATTTAGTCATAACCTGAGCTAGAAAGGTCTAAATAACCTGAAATTTTACCAGTAGTTAGATGCGATATAGACCTAAAACTTTCATGAAGAACACAAACCAAAATTATGCCATTAACCAAGTCATTGGGCCACCCTAAGTTGGTGACCCAAAACTGCCAGCACCAAAAATTGCCCAGAATTCTGGGTTGAGTCCAATCCGGCAGCCATGGTTCAAATGGCTATAACTTGAGCTACAAAACTGCAATTAGAGTGATTCAAAAAGAAGAATAAACTTAAGACATTAGGAACATTTTCTATGAAGAAAGTTTTGCCAAATTCCAACAGTAAAATGACCAATGGAACAGTGCAACCTAAGGCACCAAAACTAAAAATTTGCAATTTTGCCTAAAGGACTTAAGTTTTGAGAAAGTGACCAAAACCAACAAATTTAGTGACCAAAATGTGGTATGTGGGTGAAGTTGGAATTCCCATAACTATTAAGCCTTAGAAAGTCAACAATTTGACTTGAATAGTATAGCGAATAGTAAACCCGAAACACAAATTTTAAAGAACATCGAATTTAGCAGATATAAGCTAGGTAAAAATGAAGTTAAATTTATTTTTGGATTTATGCTAAGTTATAGTACTGAAGCACTGTGAAACTGTGTGTTTCAGCTGAAAAAGACTTGGAAGGTCTGAGAGACTGAGTTAAGGCCTAGAGGCGACTCACGTCAGGTTTGTGCACAATAAACCTTATTTGAGTGTTTTGTCATTGAAAAATTGATTGGTTTGATTTATGAAAATTTTGTGTTAATCATGAATTATGTTGCCACTTTGTGAATGAAACTATGACTTTGGAAATCTATCGGATTCCTCATGAATTATTTGAATAAAATGTTTGAAATAGATTTTTTATTCACACTTAGCATGACAGTGCCTTATTATTCCTCCTCCATTTTATGGGGTGAGATCGATTATTTTTCCTCTCTCTGTGGTTTACCAGTTGAGGTTGTAGATCAGATGAGTACTCATTAGCTAGCTAGCCACCTCCCTCATTGATTTCGGTTAGTGGGGTTGTAGATTGCTTTGTAGTGGTGTACAACACGGCATTGATCGGAAATTTTGTGTCATGACTTAAGTTGTGTATGAATTGGCAACACTATGTTTATTCAATTATTTGACCCAAAAATTTTGCTATAATGAGCTTTGATAAATTGTGAATTTAATTGTGCAACATTTAAATTGTGTTTTGTCAATGAATGATTTATGTATTGTATTTCAAATTTTTATTGTGCACCACTGAGTATTTTTATACTCAACGATAGCTTATTTTACTGTTGCAGATAAGAGCAAGGAGAAAGAAGCAGAGTGAGCTGCTATTGAATTGAGGACCACACTGATCTTTTTGTACGGGTATTATTTTATACCCTTGTAGTTAATTTTGATGTAAATATTGTAATGTTTTATGTATCAATGTAAAGTTGAGCAGTTGTATAATAAATTATAATAATATTATTTTTGGATTTTCTTCTGTGAATTAAGATTTATATTTGTGAATTTCATACTATATGCACTGTGGATGGAATTATGAAATATCTTAAGTTGATAAATTGTTGGTTGAACTGTGGATTGAAATGGAATTGATTTGAGTTATGTTGAATTGAGAATTTTGAGCCGATTTGGGTTGGGAGTTGAGGAAACAATTATTGAAAGTGTTTTTACAGGTTTTTGAAGAACTGTTTTCTCCAAATACAAATGAAACTCTGTCAAAATTTTTATAAAATTTACGGAAAAATAAAAATGGACAAAAATTTTTACTAGTTTTTAAGCTTTGAATAAATGATTTTAATTCCTACCAAAATGCTCACCACTTCCAAAATGCAAGAAAATAGTTTTAAAATCCCTTGTAGTATACTTAATGAATTATCAGTAGGTGAAGTTCAGTAGTTTATTAGGTATTCTACGGGATCATGTTATGCCTTACAGAGGGGTAAGGTGTGACAACAAATACAAAATAAATAAGATTACCAATAATGATTGAAAAATTGTCTGCATAAGACATCAGAATATGCACTGCATATTTATTTTCTGTTATTTCTTTTTATTTTATTATTGGCACCACTAAGCATTATTGCTTAGCGCATTGCTTTTTGCCACGCATAGGTTCTGGAGAGACCGACCGAGAGCCCAGTAGACCACAGACTGAGTGAGACCTTCTGCAGCTCTGCATAGTATCCGTGTCACCTCACCATCTTCAGTGCATTGGTAGGATACTAGGTTTCATTTTGGTATTATGTAATCAAACTTTTATTTTCTCATGTATAATTAAGACTTATGTAATGTATTTTGATATTAATGTAAATAGTGAAAATTGTGTTTATGAATGGAACATTGAGTATTTATTTATGACTTGTATATGAATATTATGTGAAATGAATGAATGAGAAATGGAAATATTATTGAAAAATATTGAGAAATTGTTGATGAAATGAAGTTTGGGAATGACTGAAAACATATTGGAAGTGTTTTTCACAAGTTCTGAAGAACTGTTTTCTCCATTTTTAGCTGGTATTCTGCCGAATTGTCTATAAAATTTACGGAACCTCAAAAAAAAAAATTTATGATTTCAATAAATGACTGAAATGAATTATATTTCATAAATTGTACTTCATAACTATAAAAATAATAATAATAATAATAAATTAGGAAGAATAAAAATGATTGAATTAAAATAAGGTGTTCCGATACACTGTGTGGCATATCTTGCTCGGCTACACTGTAGACGGGTAAGGGGTGTCACATGATCCCGTAGAATACCAAATGAACTACTGAACTTCACCTACTGATAATTCATTAAGTACTCTACAAGGGATTTTAAAACCATTTTCTTATATTTTGGAAGTGGTGAGCATTTTGGTAGGAACTAAAATCATTTATTCAAAGCTTACAAACTAGTAAAAATTTTTATCCATTTTTATTTTTTCGCAAATTTTACAAAAATTTCGGTAGAGTGCCATCTGTATTTTGAGAAAATAGTTCTTCAAATACTTGAGAAAAACACTTCCAATAAATTTTTCACAACTCCCAACCTCCAAATAATCTAAAGTCAACACAATTCAATTCGTTCCACAATTCAACCAAAACTTATTAACTTAAAATATTTCATAACTTCATTCACAGTGCATATAGTACGAAATTCACAAAAAGAAAATCCAAACTAATATTATTACAATTTATTGTACAACTGCTCAACTTTACATTGATACATAGAACACTACAATGTTTACATCAAATAATTACAAGGGTATAAATAAATACTCATACAAAAAGGTTCAGTGAAGTCCACTATCTCAGTAGCAGCTCACTTTGCTGTTTTCTCCTTGCCCTTATCTACAACAGCAAAATAAGCTATCACTGAGTATAAAAATACTCAGTGGTGCACAATAAAAATTTGAAATACAATACATAAAACATTCATTGACAAATTCACAATTTGAATATTTCATAATCACATTTCACAATTTATCAAAACTCATTATGGCGCAATTTTGGTCAAATAATTTAATAAACACAGTGTTGCAAATTTATACAAAACTTAAGTCATGACACAAAATTTTTTATCAATGCCGTGTTGTACACCACGACAAAGCAATCTACAACCCCACTAATAGAAATCAATGAGGGAGGTGGCTAGCTAGCTAATGAGTACTCATCCGATCTACAACCTCAATTGGTAAACCAGAGAGGGAGGAAAATAATCGATCTTAACACCATAAATGGAGGAGGAATAATAAGGCACTATCATGCTAAGTGTGAATCCAAAATCAATTTAAAACAATTTATTCAAATATTGCATACAAAAATCAAATCAATTTTCAAAGCTACAAATTCATCACAAAGTGGCAACACAAAAGTTCTTAAACTCATAATGCATACTAAGTCAATTTTTCAAGGATAAAATGCTGAAATAGGGTTTATTATGCACAAACCTGATGTGAGTAGCCTCTAGGCCTTGACTCAGTCTCTCAAACTTTCTGAGTCTTTTTCAGCTGAAACACAAAATTTATAGTGTCTCAGTATCTTTACTTCATAACAATTCCAATAACTAATTCTAATGTTTAAACTTACATTCTTGCAAATTTCATGTTGAAGTTACTATTCATGGTACTATTCAAGTCAATTTGTTGACTTTCTAAGGCTTAATAGGTATGGAAACTCCAACTTCACCCACATACCACATTTTGGTCACCAATTTTGTTGGTTTTGGTTGTTTTCTCAAAACTTAGGTCTTTTAGGCAAAAATGCAAATTTTCAGTTTTGGTGTCTTATGTTGCACTGTTCCAGTGGTCATTTTGCTGTTAGAATTGGGCTAAGTTTTCTTCATAGAAATCGTCCCTTAATGTCTTAACTTTATTCTCCTTTTTGAATCACTCCATTTGGAGTTTTGTAGCTCAAGTTATAGCCATTTGAATCATGGCTGCCGGATTGGACTTAACCCAGATTTCTGGGCACCAAACTGGTTCTGGCAGTTTTAGGTCACCAAATTTGGGTGGCCATATGACTTGGTTAAGGGCATAATTTCGGTTTGTATTCCTTATGAAAGTTTTAGGTCTATATCTCAGCTTTCCACTGGTAAAATTTTAGGTCATTTAGACCTGCCTAGCCCAAGTTATGGCTAAATGAACAAACACTGTTTATTTGGTCATTTTTGTACAGGTCAGATTGCCTAAGTCCAGATTTGGTCAGTTGGTTCACTAGGTTTTGGTCACTTTTTGGGTATGATTCCTAAATGAAAAATGTTCCATTTTGTGTCTATTTTCATTCTCAATTGGCCTCACACCAATTGGACTTGTAAATTTTCAATTTTGATCCCTGAAAGGAACCTTGGTCCTGCTGCCTACAGCATGACCCTAAGCAATCCGAATTTGCATTTGGTTCCAACACTTTTAACATGCTCCAATTGGTCACAAATGACCATTTCTCACCTCAAACCAAGTCCAACACACCATTTACCATATTCTCACATTTTTGTCTTCCAAACCTAGGTGCCAAACCCTAATTCACCTATTTATTGCATTTAACTAATTAAACACATATACACATGCTTCCTTAACTCATACAAACTTACCTACACTTTTAGTTTAATCAAAACAAATGTATACACCCATCAAACCCTAGCTGGCCGAAATTTAACTTTGTCCCCCAACACTTATTTTCATTTCATTTTAAGTTTATTTCCAAGTTCATTCAATCATAAACACTAGAATCAAACAAAAAAAAATTCAAGTTGGATCACTAACCTTAGTGCAGAATTTTAATCTTCAATTCTCCTCACTTTCTTAGTTTTAATGGCATCCAAGCTTCATATCAAGGTCCACTTGCAAGGTTTGCTTGAGGGGGTTAGGGAATTTGTGGCTGAATTTAGGGTTTATGAGAGTTTGAGGTGAGCTCCCATGGTGGTTTCAAGAAAGAAAAATGAGAGAGAGAGAGCTAAGGGAGAGGGACGGCCACAAGATGAAGATAAATGAATTTTTGTTCTTTCTTTTCTTTTATGTGTATTAGGAAGATCACAAATTAAATTAAATAAATTTTTAATTATAATATTTATGGCATCATGCATGATGTCATCTCTTTTCACTTTTTATTTTCTTTTTTTATTTTCTATTTATTTTTCCATTAGTTCTTTAATTTAATTCCCGATTCTGAAATTTTCTTTTCTCCGATTTTCTTTGACAGTTAGGTTAGGAGTCAGCTCTTGGGGTCAATTGACCAAACTGCCCCTCTCCGGTTTGACCCGATTTGTAAATAATTTAATATTTCTTCCGGCTCCCTAACCTAATTATTTGGCTGGCTTAACAATTCTTTTTCATGATTTTCTCTTTTCCATTGTGTTCGCAATAGTCCTAAGGACCGCAGCATCACATTTTACGGTTCGAAATTTGAGTTTAAATCGACTTCGCAGTCCTTCCCGGGAAGGTCACCCATCGCTTTGACTCTCGGCTCGTTTAACTTCTTATATTTTGTTTTTCTTATTTATACTTAACTAATTGACAATTACTAATTATTTGTGTTCAGGGCTTATCTAGTTGTCTTAAGTGTGGTTCTAATCCCCTTAATTGTCTGGACGGACACCAGTCACTGGAATAGTGAAATATACTAGGCTATGCAGATAGGGGTGTTACAAATAGACCTTCGGAAGATATATCCATATCTTGTTATTTAGGTTCTGATGATACTCATAGTTTATCTACAGCTTGGGTTTTAGATACTGGTGCCAGTTCTCACATTTCTTATGATATGCAAGAATTAGTAAATAGTAGCAGCTTGCGTTCTCGAGATGTTAGAGTCCGGCTGGCAATGGCTCAACTATTGAAGCAATAACCATAGGATCTAAATCTTTTTACATGTCTGGGCATGTTTTATGTTTGGATAATATTTTATATGTACCTGATGCTTTTAAGAACATCATTTCTATATCTAGTTTGACTAGAAATGGTTATGAATTTCAGTTCACAGATGATATTTGCAATATTTATTTTGAAAATAAATATGTTGGTTCGGGTTATATGAATGATGGTCTTTATTATTTAGATAATAATGACAAACACAAAATGAATGCAAGTGATCTAAATGAATGCAATGCCATGGTGAAAATCAACTCAAGTTTAAAATATATTTGGCACTTAAGGTTATGTCATGTTGCAGAAGACAGGATTGCAAAACTGGAGAAAATGGATATTCTTTCCTCATTGTGCTCTGAGCCTACTCCAACTTGTGAATCTTGCCTTCAGGGCAAAATAACTAGATCACCCTTTGTTGGACAAGGGCTAAGGGCTGAAAATATTTTGGAGCTAATACATAGTGATGTATATGGTCCATTTCAGGAAATGGCTAGAGGCTGTAACACCCCCATTTGTATAGCCTGGTATATTTCACTGTTCCGGTGACCGGAGTTGATCCGGATAATTAAGGGGATTAGAACCACATCTAAGACAACTAGATAACCTATAAACACAAATAATTAGTAATTTCCAATTAGTTAAGTATAAATAAGAAAAACAAAACATAAGAAGTTAAACGAGTCGAGAGTCACAATGATGGGTGACCTTCTCGGGAACGACTGCGAAGTCATTTTAAACTCAAATTTCGAACCGTAAAATGTGACACTGCGGTCCTTAGGACCATTATGAACACAGTGAAAAAGAGAAAATCATGAAAAAGAACTATTAAGCCAGTCAAATAATTAGGTCAGAGAGCCGGAAGAAATATTGAATTATTTACAAACCGGGTTGAACTGGCGAGGGGCAATTTGGTCAATTGACCCCGAGAGCTGACTCCTGACCTAATTGTCAAATAAAATTGGAGAAAAGAAAATTTCAGAGTCGGGAATTAAATTAAAAAACTAATAGAAAAATAAATAGAAAAAAAAAGAAGAAAAAGAAAAGTTAAAAAGTTATTGACATCATCATGGTGACATCACATATGAAGTCATAAATAATTTTTATTTACTAGATAATTTGACTAAGTCAATTAAGAGATAAATATCCAAAATAAAGAAAAAAAAAACATTTTTACTTCTTCTTCTTCCATTTTTCCGTCACCCCTTTCCCTCTCAATTCTCTCATTTCCTTTCCACCATTAACACCCATCTCAAGCTTTCAAAGCTTGATTTTATTTTATAAACTCCCTAACTCCTTTAAGTAAATATTGTTCTTGGATCTTGACAAGCATCTTGTGAACAAAAAGGAAGAGGAAAGTGAAGAATTGAAGAAATTCACAAATTGAGGTAAGTGTAACTTTAAGCTTAGATTTTTATCAAATGCATGAATTTAAGTTTATATGTGATGAAATTGCATTATAAATAAAGGAAACCATGCTTAAATAAGGGAAGAGAGAATGTGGCAGCCATGGAACCCTAAGGTTTTGATGGTATTTAGTTAGGTTAAACATGAAATCTTGGTAAATAGATGTTATATATGTGAATTGTATATTTAGATTATATGAATTGTGAAGATTGGACAAACTTAGGGTTTTGGACATTAGGGTTTAGAGACCAAAAATGTGAGAAACTTGTAAATGGTGTCTTTGACCTAATGTAAAGTGAGAAATGGTCATTTGTAACCTAATTAAGTATGTTAGAAGTGTTGGAATTAAAGTTAAATTCGGAGAGAGTGTGTTCATGCTGCTGCAGCATAACCAAGTCAACTTTGAGGGACCAAAAATAAAATTTTACAAGTCCAATTGGTATGAGACCAATTGGGAATGGAAATAGGCACTAAATGACACAATTTTCATTTGGGAAGCATGCCCAAAAAGTGACCAAAACCTAATGAACAAATTGACCAAAGTTGAAAATCTGTAGGCTACCCTGTATAAACTGACCAAATGAACATTGTTTGTTCATTTAGTCATAACTCGAGCTAGGCAGGTCAAAATGACCTGAAATTTTACTAGTGGTTAGATGAGATATATACCTAAAACTTTCATGAAGAAAACAAACCCAAATTATGACATTAACCCAATCAAATTACTGAGCAAAGTTGAATCACTGAATCTGCAGAACTGCAGATTTACCATATAAACAGTAAAGTTTCAATGGCTATAACTCTCTCTAGAAATCTCCAATTTAGGTGATTCTTGAACCGATGGAAACCTAAGGCATAGTAGAACATTTCATATGAAGAAAATTAGACCAAATTATGGACTTAACATGATTAAATCGCTGAACGAAGTTGGATCAATAATCTGCCAGAACTAAAATCTGCAGCATAAACAGTAACCGTAATTTGGATATAACTTGAGCTACAAAACTCCAATTGGAGTGATTCAAAAAGGAGAATAAACTTAAGACAATAGGAAACATTTTCTATGAAGGAAGTTTTGTCAAATTCCAACAAAAAAGTGACCAATGGAACAGTGCAACCTTAGACACCAAAACTAAAAATTTGGCAATTTTGCCTAAAAGACCTAAGTTTTGAGAAAATGACCAAAACCAACAAGTTGGGTGACCAAAATGTGGTATGTGGGTGAAGTTGGAATTCCCATACCTATTAAGCCTTAGAAAGTCAACAATTTGACTTGAATAGTATAGTGAATAGTAACCCGAAACACAAAAATTTCAAGAACGTCGAGTTTAGCACATTAGAGCTAGATAAAAGTGAAGTTAAATTTATTTTTGGATTTATGCTAAGTTATGGTATTGAAACACTGTGAAACTATGTGTTTCAGCTGAAAAAGACTTGGAAGCTCTGAGAGACTGAGTCAAGGCCTAGAGGCGACTCACTTCAGGTTTGTGCATAATAAACCTTATTTGAGCCTTTTGTCATTGAAAAATTGATTTAGTACGATTTATGAAAATTTGAAGTTAATTATGAATTGTGTTGCCATCTTGTGAATGAAATTATGACTTTGGAAATTTATTGGATTTCTCACGAATCATTTAAATAAAATGTTTGAAATTGATATTTGGTTCACACTTAGCATGACAGTATCTTATTATTCCTCCTTCATTTATGGGGTGAGATCGATTATTTTCCTCCCTCTCTGTTTACCAGTTGAGGTTGTAGATCGGATGAGTACTCATTAGCTAGCTAGCCACCTCCCTCATTGATTTCGATTATTGGGGTTGTAGATTGCTTTGTCGTGGTGTACAACGCAGCATTGATCAGAAATTTTGTGTCATGACTTAAGTTGTGTATGAATTGGCAACACTGTGTTCCTAAATTATTTAACCAAATTGTGTTATTATGAGTTTTGATAATTTGTGAAATGTGATTGAGAAATATTTAAATTGTGTTTTGGCAATGAATGATTTATGTATTGTATTTAAAATTTTTATTGTGCATCACTGAGTATTTTTATACTCAGCGATAGCTTGTTTTGCTGTCGCAGATAAGAACAAGGAGAAAGCAGCAGAGTGAGCTGCTATCAATGCTGAAGGTTCCATTGATCTTTTTGTACGGGTATTGTTTTATACCCTTGTAGTTATTTTGATGTAAATATTGTGATGTTGTATGTATCAATGTAAAGTGAGCAGTTGTATAAGAAATTGTAATAATTTTATTTTTGGATTGTATATCTGTAAATTTAATTTGTGCATATAATATTGATGGAATGATATGAAATAGTTTGTTTTGAGAATTTTAAGATGACAAATTTTGGATTAAATTATGGAATTGATTTGAGATGTGTTGACTTGAGAATATTTGGAGGTTGGGAGTTATGAAAAATTTATTAGAAGTGCTTTTTACAGGTTTTTGAAGAACGGTTTTCTCCAAATACAAACGGAACTCTGTCAAAATTTTATAAAATTTGCGGTAAAATTTAAAATGGACAAAAATTTTTACTAGTTTATAAGCTTTGAATAAATTATTTTAATTCCTACCAAAATGCTCACCACTTCCAAAATGTAAGAAAATAGTTTTAAAATCCCTTGTAGGGTGCTTAATGAGTTATCGGTAGGTGAAGTTCGGTAGTTCATTAGGTAGTCTTCGGGATCATGTTACACCTTACAGAGGGGTAAGGTGTGATAGAGGCGATTTTCATTACTTTATTACCTTTACTGATGATAAATCAAGGTTTGAGTATTTGTATTTGATGAAATACAAACATGAATCCTTTGAAAAGTTCAAAGAATTTAAATCTGAAGTAGAAAATCAAACAGGAAAGAGTATTAAAGCTCTTCAATCAGATTGTGGAGGTGAATATTTGAGTACTGAATTTGATGAATACTTGAGAGAGCACAACATTGTTTCCCAGCTGACTCCTCCAGGAACACCACAGCTAAATGGTGTATCTGAAAGGAGAAATCGTACCCTATTGGATATGGTACGTAGTATGATGAGCTATATTGATATGCCAATCTCCTTTTAGGGATTTGCATTAGAATCAGCTTTGTATATTCTGAATAAGATTCCATCAAAATCAGTTTTTTCTACACCTTATGAGATATGGCATGGAAGAAAACCAAGTCTTAAGCATGTTAAGATTTAGGGTTGTCCAGCTTATATTAAAAAGCTGAACACTGATATATTGGAAACCAGATCAGAAAAGGGTCAATTTGTTGGATATCCCAAAGATAGTTTTGGATATTATTTTTATTTGCCTACTTCATAAAAGGTTGTGGTAAGTAGAGATGCCACATTTCTTGAACAACAGTTTGTTCAAGAAGGAGGCAAAGGAAGACAAATAGAGTTAGAATTGGAGAATTCTGACCAAACAACAGATCAGATGGATATAGATCCATCTAGTCAACCAACAGACATTGATAAAACATCTACAACTGTTCCTCGTAGAATAACCAGGGCATCTCACCCACCTGTGAGATATGGTTTCCTTCATGAAGAAGAACAAGAGTTATCTACTCATAAAGAAGTAGATCATGGAGATGATCCACTTACCTATGAAGAAGCTATATCATATATAGACTCTTCAAAATGGATTGATGCTATGAAATCCGAGATTGATTCCATGAATAAGAATCAAGTTTGGGATCTTGTTGACCCACTTGAAGGTATTGTACCTATAGAGAACAAATGGGTTTTCAAGAAGAAAATTGGTTATGATGGAAAGGTAGAGACCTATAAGGCAAGGCTAGTAGCGAAAGGGTTTTGCCAAAGGCAAGTAATAGACTATGAGGAGACTTTCTTGCCTGTTGCCATGCTTAAATCAATTAGGATTCTATTAGCAATAGCTACATACTATGATTATGAGATTTGGCAGATGGATGTCAAAATAGCTTTTCTCAATGGATACATTGAAGAAAATATTTTCATGGAACAACCTTGGAGTTTTGAATCCCAAAATGGTTCCAAGGTATGTAAGCTAAAGCGATCCATTTATGGGTTGAAACAAGCTTCGAGGAGTTGGAACATCCGTTTTGATGAAGCCATTAAATCATTTGGTTTTATAAAAAATGAGGATGAGCCATGTGTATATAAGAAGGTTAGTGACAGTGCTATCACTTTCCTTGTCTTATATGTGGATGACATACTGTTGATGGGTAATGACATAGGTATGTTGACAACTGTAATGGTATGGTTGTCAAATACATTCTCTATGAAAGACTTAGGGGAGACAACCTATATTCTTGGGATTCGCATCTATAGAGATAGAACGAAAAGAATAATTGGTTTATCCCAAAGTCTATACTTGGAAAAGGTGTTAAAGAGGTTTAACATGCTTGATTCCAAGAGAGGATTGTTGCCAGTGAGACATGGTATCCACATTTCTAAAGAGATGTCTCCAAAGACACCTGAAGAAAGAGATAAAATGGCCAGGATTCCATATGCTTCGGCTATTGGAAGTTTAATGTATGCAATGCTGTGTTCTATGCCAAATATCGCATATGCTGTTAGTTTGACTAGCAGGTATCAATCCAATCTAGGTTTGAAACACTAGATAGCTGTCAAGAATATCCTTAAATACTTAAGAAGAACTAAGGATTTATTCTTGATATATGGAGGTGGAGACTTGCAATTGGATGGTTATACTGATTCTGATTTCCAATCAGATATCGATGATAGAAAGTCTACCTCTAGGTATGCGTTCATTTGTAATAGAGGTGCAGTCAGTTGGAATAGTTCCAAACAGAGCACGACTGCAGATTCCACTACCGAGGCTGAGTATATTGCTGCATCAGATGCTGCAAAGGAAGCTGTTTGGATAAAGAAGTTCGTAACAGAACTTGCAATAGTTCCTTCCATTGAGTAAGCAGTTCCACTTCACTGTGACAATAATGGAGCAGTCATACAGGCTAAGGAACCCCGGTCTCACCAGAAATTCAAACACATAGAAAGGCGCTACCACATTATCAGAGAAATAGTTGGATGAGGCGATGTAGCCATACAGAAAATAGCATCAACTGAGAATCTAGCTGATCCATTCACTAAGCCTATGTCACAGATTCAGCTAGTCCAACATCTTGAGAAGATGGGTCTAAGATATTGTAATGAATGGCTCTAGTGCTAGTGGGAGATTGTTAGTAGTATGCCCTAGAGTATATCATTTAGTATATATCTTATACATGTTTTTATTAATAAAAGGCATTTCCACTTTTTCATTTACATAACATATTTATGTGTAGTAGAAAAGGTCCATTGATATTTTGTTAGAAAATATATTCTTAAGTTGTTAAGAATATAAGTGACAGTATTTCTAGTATAAAGTATCATAAATAGGTTCACAATCGAGGATACTTTACAATAAGGACATGACTTAACCAGAAAGATTGTATTCATATTTGTTCTCAAGTTACTTATATGAGATATAAATAAGATGGAATGGTGAGTCTCATGCCATATAACAAACATGATAGGCACTTATACATGATAAGTAGGTCGAACTGGTGACACTTATGACAAGCACATGGAGTTTACTCTTGCCAATGTATTGTCATAAATCATATCAGTGCATATAATCTTTAGACCTAAAATAGCACAGTTATCTTGTATATAGGTGGTTTGAGTTTGATACTGCTTTCATACTTGTACTGTGTATGGGTATATGGGCATGTGTTGGCTCCTACTAGTTATATATGGAGGTAGGTGTTGATCAAGATGGAATCTGTTCCTCTAAGTAAATAGGGATAAAATCCTATGTTCATTTAATTGTTCTTGATGTTTCAAGTTCCTGGCCAGGACTGATAGATATAATTAGAAAAGAGTTTCTGATGAGAAAATCATTTTAATCAAGAACTGGAATTAAAAGAGAACATAATATTCATAGCAAATGGGGTTTGACATAAACAAATTGAGATTTTGTAACAGAGAGATTCTAGTGCATGGTAACATATGGTTATAGGTTCATTTAAGGTAAACCTTATTACTAATTGGGTGGCCATGGCATGCTATGCTAGGTGTTAACCATGATTTATGAGGTGCATAAAATGGTTTAGAGAAATCATTTATGGTAAGAAAGAGTTCTGATAATATTAAGAGTTGATATCATATCTCATTGCCAATTAGTGATGAGCCTAGTAAGTCACACACATATACAAGTTATCACCAAATTAAATATGATTTAATTAATCAATTAAAGAGTTTAATTGATTAATTAAATAGGTTTGGTTTACAATTAGATTGCAAAGTTCCTAGCATGGCTTGAAACCAAATCTAGATTATTGGATGTATAATATAAGTTAAATTTATATTTAAAGTGTTTAAATATGAATTTAATTAATGAGAAATTAATTAATAGAGATTAATTAATTAATTTATATTCGATATAAATTGATTAGAAAAAGAGAAATAATTATTTTGGGTTGAGAACTCAAAATTAAGTCACAGGGGCATTTTGGTCATTTCATAGGGTGACATGTGACACCATGAGATGGTGACACATGACACTACACATAAGCTTGCCAAATGTCTTTTAATCATGCAAGATGGTTAAAATTAAGATTAAATATAGGTTTTACACTTGGCACAATGTAATTGGGTCAATTAAACCTAGAACCAATCAGAGGGTGACATGTGGCAAGGGTTTTAAGTGGTGACCTAGCTATATAAGTATTGTTATGAAAAGAAAACAATACAAGCAGCTGATTCTCAAAGGTGCCGCCACCCCTTGGCTGTCTCTCCTTCTCTTCTTCTTCATCTCTCATCATTTCGAAGAGATTAGCAAACAATCTCTTGAATTAAAAATACTAGAAATTGTTTCTAGTGTCCTATTTACATCTTTAATCTCTTAAAAGGCAAAACTTGATTTTCTAATTAATAGAAAAAACTTTAGAAGCTGTTCAAGGGCTTCCATAGGTGATTTTGGTGTGGACAAGCTAGAGGGACAATATCTGGTGTCCTAAAGACGCATCCCAAAGGTGCCAAACACACTGCAGTGCATCAAGAGGTTAGTGCACTTGTTCTTGATCTAATCTAGGGTTCTAAAATTAATCTGATTAATTCTAAAATCTTAAATGACAAATAAAGATCCAAAAGCATATTAAAAGAGTTTTAATATGTTGTTTATCATTGAAATAAAATAGATAAAAATAAATCTTGCATTATGCATGTGACCTAGGTGAAAATTTTTGAATTCAATGATATAAACTTGTGTTTTTCATGCTTCCGCTCCTTCAGTAGGAAGTTGATAGGATAACACTAAGCATAAAATAACTAAGGCCAACCCATGGCAACCTCAAGTAGCCAATCTTAAGTCTTTTCTTAGGTTCATCTATAATCAATGTAAAGACAAAGACGACATAACAACTAACATATTGCAGCATTCATTCACATGTAATTAGATAGGTAGAAGGTTATTGTAACAAGTAGGCCTTATAGCCACTTTTTCATAAATAAAAGCCAAATCATAGCTTATTGTTCAACAAATATCCAAGTATTTACATGAATGCTTAATTTATTACATAAGATATAATGACTATAGCATGCAAAAAAATCCTTAGAGGAAGCTTAGAGTCAATAAGTAGCTATAAACAAGGGCGGATAGACAACTTCCCAATATCTGGTACTAGCATCTAATGAAGAAGTGCTAATGGACCTACATTAATATTCTCCACATAAAGGTTTTGCAAAGAAAGATAAAAGGCAGCACTCGTAGAAGTGCAGGGGAAGAAGCACCTACAGAGGTAGTAAAAGCACTTGTCATGAAAATTTTGATAGAGTCTCCCTTACACTAGGAGGGTACAAAAAATTGGGTAGTAAAGTTTTAGGGTTAATCTTCAAAAAATCAACAAACACAACCTAAAGAACACACAAAAATTCAAAAAACGAGTAGATATGGCATAACTCATTGGAGGTGTAACACAAGCACAATATAAGTTTAATAAAGAGAACTACCACTAAGTATTATCGAGAAAGGGTTAATGTTGGACATTAGAAAGCTTGGTGGTGCAAAGGCCTTTAGTGCAGAAGAGGAAAAGTGCTTAGAGGATATATGATCAAGGGATGGGCCACACCAAGTACCGTAGCAGGTACCACACTAGGTACTGCAGCAGGTGCTACACTAGGTACCATAGGAGGGCCATAACCAATGTCGCAGCAAGTGTAGTAGCAGGGGAGGTCAAAGACATTTTTTACAATACAAAATTTCAAAGCAAGAAAAATAACAGTAGGTTACCCAATGCCTCCTAAATGCACAAATAAGCTCAAACAATACAAAGGTACCACATTCATTATTAAATATCAAGATTTGAAGGTACCAACAATTTCTTCCAAATCTTCTCAAATTCCTCAAACTCTCAATAAATTGTCAAATGCCCAAACAAGACCTAGTATTCATTTAACAAGAAATGGCCATTAAATATAAAATATAAAATATACTTTTCATAATAATATTTATAAATTTTTAAAATATAAATTATTAAAATTTTTTCATGTAGATTCTTAATTAAAATATATAAAATTAAACGAATTTGGTTATTTTTTGGATAATAATAACCGGTTTCGGGAAGGGTTTAGGTAGTTGAAAATAATTTTTAATCGAATTTAGGATGAATTCGGGTTTTAAGAATATTAATTAGGTTCAAGTTTGAGTATGGTGATTTTCATAGATACCCTACTCTTTGTTATTCCGACTTTCAAAAATATTAAATTAATGTTATGTTATTTTTTATGGGAAAATGCTAATTGCTTCTTCTAGTTATAAATAATCAAAACACATTAAATGCAATGTTAAACTCTGCATAATGCCATAATTATAATTACAATATGGCAATTAGTACACTTTTCAATTTGTTTCCTACTTTTCTTTGAAACTATAATCCTACTAGTGGATCTTCAAATTGAAAGATGAAATATAATGAAGCAAAAGGATGGCACCCAACTTTCAGTCCAAATTGATGCACTTGTGTTATATAGGCATTTAAGAGTAGTTTTTGTTGCATTTCATTCGCATTTTGTTAGTTAATTACATGATTTTTATTTAATTTTATTATGTTTTCAAATTTTATGTCAATCCTATTTAATTTCTTGATTTTTATGCTATATCAAGTAATTTGAAATAATCCTAAGGCATAGAACAAGTTTGGAAGTCAAAAAGTAAAAGTTAGAATGCTGGAAGAATTACACAGGCTGTGTAACTAGGAGCCAGGACTTGTGCACAATAGCTAAGGGAAAAAGCCAGTACACGGGTGGTGTACCATAACCCGTGCAGTGACCTCTACCAAGTGTAATGTTTTTTCCCTCCTCAAGAAGTAAAGTTTTAGATGTTTAGGAAGTTAGATGATATGGGCCGTGCATTGTGCTCCAGTAGAGACTTCCAATTTGACTTCTTCTCCTATTTGCATGACTCGAAAAGACTTCTAAGGCCTCCAGGACTTTGAATTGAATATTTTTACACTAGATATAAAAATAAGAAGTCAGAAATAAGCCAAGGATTGATTTTTTTACATTCAAGCAGCACAATTCCACCTTGGGAGAGATAGTTAACAAGATTTCTAGAAGAAATTCTTAGCCAAAGTTCTAAAAGTTCAAGGCTACAAAATCTTCATTCTAGGTTTCTTTATTCTATTTCTCAATGTGTTTTTCATACTTTCTTATTTTAATTTTGATTCTAGAACTCACCATGAGTGAGTAGTTTTCTTTGATATAGAATTATGGATATAACACTTTTAATTCAGTTATGGATTTTATTTGAGTTTTTTTAATAAATTTAGGATTTCATTCTTTGATTCAATTTTTTGTCCTTTTAATGCATGCTATGTGTTGAGCTTCACATGGTATTGATTCTATATATTAATTAAAGAAATAAAAGGTGAAGATTAATATTGGATAATCAAGATTTTGAACTTAAGGTTTTTGACCTAGAGATAAGCAGAGATCCTATAAGGAGCTTATAATTAATCAAGGATCTTAATGGGTTTTAATTAATTTATTGCTATGAAAGTAAGGTTAAGTTGATTAAAGTACAACTTGAGTTTTATTGCTATGAAAGTAAGGTTTAAGTTGATTAAAATACAACTTGAGTGCCTTGAGGGAGGACTTGAGGTAAATTAGGATTAATTTCCTTTAAAGTAATAATCCTAATTTATCGAATAGGTTAGATAGATCCATAATTAATTGAAGCGTAAGCCCATAATTCTAGAATGCTTTTATTATTTGATATGTTCAATTTAGCAATATGCTTTTATTTATCTTCTAGCTATAATTAGTTTAGTTATAATTCCTCCTTTGATTTTGATAGTCTAGATAATTACAATTATGGTGGTACTCAAACTAGGTTTCTCATGGGAACAATACTATACTCACTACTATATTATTTGTTATGATCTGTGCACTTGCGAGATTTTGCATAATAAGTTTTGGCACCATTACTGGGGAGTTTTTTTTTTTTGATATTAGATGATAGGCAATATAATTAATTTAAACATTTTATTTTATTTAGTTTTTATTAGTTTATCTTATTTTATTCCTTTAATTCTTTTTTAGGATCTTCTTTTTAGTTTATGACCAAAACAAAACCAGAAGAAGAACTACTTGAATTGGATACAGAGATAGACAAAACTCTTAGAGCTATCAAGAGGGTGAAGAAGCAACAGGAAGTTGAAACTTTGACCATGGTAGACAATCATCTAAAACCTTTGAGAGATTATGGAGCCCTAACTATTTGAGGATTCCAACCTAGCATAACCAGACCAATAATCGATTCAAATAACTTCAAACTAAAATCGGCATGGCTCTAGATGATTCAATAGACCTGTAACACCCTCACTTTAGCTAGTCCATGCATTCGACTATTCCGTTGATTAATATCGGTCTAGACAGTCAGAATGTCTGGAACTATATGTAAATTAGAGTGAGGAGTCATAAATAGACCAAAAAATAGCAAGAAAAATTAAGAAAAAATTTTAGAAATAAAAACAACCAAGTTAAATGAGCCGGTGCCCCCGTGATGGGTGACCCTAACGGGAAGTTGCTGTCTTTACAGCTAGTAGCCTTAAACCGAGAAAAATCCCGTGAAATAATTTCTGGGATGCCAATGAAGAGTTACGATGCCCTAGGTAGCATTAGAATACCAAGAAAAGGTTAGGAGAACTTTTAAGATCGGTACAAATAATTTTAGTCTGTTAAGCAAAATGAAGGGCATTTTGGTCATTTCATCTTCAGAGATGATTTTGACCAACTTGTCCAATTAAATAAATAAATTATATGACATGAAATATGAATAAAAAAATTGATGAAAATTAAATTAAAAATGATAAAAGAAAGAGGTGAAGGAACGGAAGCATGAAAAACACAAGTTTATACCATTGAATTCAAAAATTTTCACCTAGGGTCACATGCATCATGCAAGATTTATTTTTATCAATTTGATTTCAAAGATAAACAACATATTAAAACTCTTTTAATATGTTTTTGGATCTGTATTTTGCCATTTAAGATTTTAAAATTAATCAGATTAATTTTAGAACCCTAGATTAAATTAAGAACGATTACACTAACCTCTTGATGCACTGTAGCGTGTCTGCGCCTTTGAGATTCGTCTTCAGGACACCAGATGTTGTCCCTCTAGCTTGTCCACACCAAGAACACCTATGGCAGCCCTTGAACAGCTTCTAAAGCTTTTTCTATTAATTAGAAATTCAAGTTCTGCCTTTTAAGAGATTAGAGATGTAAACAGGACACTAGAAACAATTTCTAGTGTTCTTAATTCAAGAGATTGATGGCTAATCTCTTTGAATTGATGAGAGATGAAGAAGAATAGATGAAAAACCTCAAAGTGGCGTGACAAAGGAGAGGAGTGGCTGCTGGTTGCTTTTCTTTTCATAACAACACTTAAATAGCTAGGTTAACACAATAAACCCTTGCCTCATGTCACCCTTTGATTAGCTCTAGGTTTAAGTGACCCAATCACATTGTGCCAAGTGTCAAACCTATATTTAATCTTGATTTTAATCATCTTACATGATTAAAAAACATTTTTCAAGCTTATGTGTAATCCCATATGTCACCATCTCATGATGCCACGTGTCACACTGTGAAATGACCAAAATGCCCCTGTGTCTTAATTTTGAGTTCTTAACCCAAAATAATTATTTTTCTTCTTCTAATTAATTTATATCAAATATAAATTAATTAATTAATCTCTATTAATTAATTTTTCATTAATTAAATTCATATTTAAACACTTTAAATATAAATTTAATTTATACTACACATCCAATAATCTAGATTTGGTTTCAAGTCATGCTAGGGACTTTGCAATTTAATTGCAAATCAAACCTATTTAATTAATCAATTAAACTCTTTAATTAATTAATTAAATCATATTTAAATAGGTGATAACTTGTGTATGTGTGTGACTTACTAGACTCATCACTAATTGGCAATGAGACATGATATCAACTCTTAATATCATCAGAACTCTTTCTTACCATAAATGATTTCTCTAAATCATTTTATGCACCTCATAGACCATGGTTAACACCTAGCATAGCATGCCATGGCCACCCAATTAGTAATAAGGTTTACCTTAAATGAACCTATAATCATATGTTACCATGCACTAGAATCTCTCTGTTACAAAATCCCAACTTAAGCTGGAGTCATGGTTTATGTCAAACTCCATTTGCTATGAATATTATGTTCTCTTTTAATTCCAGTTCTTGATTAAAAGATTTTCTCATCAGAAACTCTTTTCTGAATAAATCTATCTGTCCTGGCTAGGAACTTGAAACATCAAGAACAATTAAATGAACATAGGATTTTATCTCTACTTACTTAGAGGAACAGATTCCATCTTGATCAACACCTACCTCCATATATAACTATTAGGAGCCAACACATGCCCATATACCCATACATAGTAGAAGTATGAAAGCAGTATCAAACTCAAACTACCTATATACAAGATAATTGTGCTATCTCAGGTCTAAAGATTATATGCACTGATATGATTTATGACAAAACATTGAAAAGAGTAAACTCCATGTGCTTGTCATAAGTGTCACTGGTTCAGCCTACTTATCATTTATAAGTGCCTATCATGTTTGTTATATGGCATGAGACTCACCATTCCATCTTATTTATATCTCATATAAATAACTTGGGAACAAACATGAATACAATCTTTCTGGATAAGTCATGTCCTTATTATGAAGTATCCTCGATTGTGAACCTATTTATGATACTTTGTGCTAGAAATATTGTCACTCATATTCTTAACAACTTAAGAATAATATTTCTAACAAAATATCAATGGACTTTTTCTATTACACATAAATATATTATGTAAACGGAAAAGTGGAAATACCTTTTATTAATAAAAATATGTACAAGATACATACTAAATGATATGCTCTAGGGCATACTACTAACAATCTCCCACTAGCACTAGAGCCATTCATTACAATATCTTAGACCCATCTTGTAACACCCTCTCTGTAGCAACTCCGTACATTCTACTGTTCCGGTGACCAGTGTCTGTCTGGACAGCTAAAACGTCCGGAAAAATATTTAAACTAAAGTGAGGAACTATAATTAACTCAAATATTAATAAGAAAAATTTAGAAAAAAATTTTAGAAATAAAATACAATCAAGTTAAATGAGCCAGTGCCCTAGCGATGGGTAACCTAGTGGGAAGTTGCGGTTCTCGCAACTAGGAGCCCTAGACCCGGGGAAAAATTCATAAAATAATTTTTGGGACTCCAGAGAAGGGTCATTGAGGTTCCTATGGCATTAGAATGCCAAGAAAATATTTAGAAAAAATTTTCAATCGGTACAGACAATTTTGGCCTGTTAAGCCAAACGGAGGGCATTTTGGTCATTTCGTCTTCAGAGATGATTTTTGGCTGACTTGTCCAATTAAGTACATAAATTATATGACATAAAATATGAATTAATATTGATGAAAAATTAATTTGAAGTTAGTAGAAATGAAAGAAAAAAAAAAGAATAAAATGCCTAATTATGACATCATAATGATGTCATACAAAACCTCTCACCAATCACCATTTAGCAAGTCTTCTTAAAACAAATAAAAGAGATAAAAATTAAGAAAAAAACTCCAGAATTTTCCTTCTTCTTCAGCCAGCTGAAAATTCTTTCCCTCTTCCTCCATAACTCTTATTCACTTATACCTTCAATCCTTTGATTTCTCACCCCAAAATCTATAAAATCATTTACTAAAATTTGTCACCCAACCTTGCTAGAGTGTTTGGCAGCCAAGAAAAAAAAAGAAAGTGAAGAATTAGCAAGAGAAAATTCTGCCCTATTAAGGTTAGTGCCATCTTTCTCTTTCTTTCTTTGGATATCCATGTTAAGACACTAAGTTAGGTTAGGAATTTGTGGGAATTGAAGAGAATTATGCATGCTAGGGTATATGGTAAATTTCGGCAGCCTATTGGGGGTGGTGATTTTGATTGTTTTGATGGGTTTAGAGTGGATTAGAGATGGTGTTTGAAGTGTATATATATTGATAATGAATTAGTATGTTGAATTAATGTATGTTGTGTGAATTGGAATGGGGAACTAGGGTTTTGGAGAGAAATTTGGGCTTTGCTTATGTAATGGTGAATGAACATTCTAATGGTCAAATAGTGACCATTTGAGGTAAATTGACCATGACTTGGAGTGAATTGTAGCATTAAAAACTGATTTGGTATGCTGCCTAGTGAGACCTGCAGGTTTGGATATGAGTCTAGCCAGGTTGGACTGCCATAACTTGGGCTGCATAGGTTCAATTGGTGTTTGCCCAATTGGACATGAAACTAGACACATAATGACACAACTTTAGTGAAGAAACCATGCCCATAAGACCAAACCAAGTGGACCAAAAGCTTGCCCCAATAAGGGTGTCCTGCAATCTGTTTCTGCAGAATGACCAAATGAACAGTGATTGTTCATTTAGCCATAACTCAGTGTAGAATTGCCCAATTGACCTGAAATTTTACCAGCAACAAGCTAAGATATAGACCAACAACTTTCATAAAGAAACTCACCCCAAATTATGACTAGAACCTATCCAACAAGGGAGTTGTAGTAACTGTTCACTGTACTGTAGATATGTCAAACTCCATTTGCTATGAATATTATGTTCTCTTTTAATTCCAGTTCTTGATTAAAAGATTTTCTCATCAGAAACTCTTTTCTGAATAAATCTATCTGTCCTGGCCAGGAACTTGAAACATCAAGAACAATTAAATGAACATAGGATTTTATCTCTATTTACTTAGAGGAACAGATTCCATCTTGATCAACACCTACCTCCATATATAACTAGTAGGAGCCAACACATGCCCATATACCCATACATAGTACAAGTATGAAAGCAGTATCAAACTCAAACTACCTATCTATAAGATGATTGTGCTATCTCAGGTCTAAAGATTATATGCACTGATATGATTTATGACAAAACATTGACAAGAGTAAACTCCATGTGCTTGTCATAAGTGTCACTGGTTCGGCCTACTTATCATTTATAAGTGCCTATCATGTTTATTATATGGCATGAGACTCACCATTCCATCTTATTAATATCTCATATAAATAACTCGGGAACAAACATGAATACAATCTTTCTGGATAAAGTCATGTCCTTATTATGAAGTATCCTCGATTGTGAACCTATTTATGATACTTTGTGCTAGAAATATTGTCACTCATATTCTTAACAACTTAAGAATAATATTTCTAACAAAATATCAATGGACCTTTTCTATTACACATAAATATATTATGTAAACGAAAAAGTGGAAATGCCTTTTATTAATAAAAATGTGTACAAGATACATACTAAATGATATGCTCTAGGGCATACTACTAACAAGAGGAACAAGAAAGGAAAAACAAAAATGAAATTTAAGTTAATTATTACACAAGGATAACATCATAAAAATTGGTATCCAATTAAATGTTAACAAATAATTACTAAGGGATAAGAAACAAAAAAAAAAAAAGAAAACAAAATTGACTAAGTTTATTATCTTCCTCATTCCTATCTCCCATGGCTGGCACACCCCAAATAAATGTCTTCCTCCATTGTTGTTTTAATTGAGCTTCATTTCTCCTAAAATTTCCCCATAAAACCCTAAAAATCCTTCACAAAAATTAATTCTCACACCAAGTGGAAGCTTTTGATTGTCACAAAGTATAGAAATTCTAAGGTTATACAAGTCCAAGAAGTGCCACTTAAAGGTTAGTGCTAGCTTCTCTCTTCTTTTCCTTTCTAATGTTTAAAACAAGGTTAAATATGAGTAAATTACATGGGAAAAATTGAAATCCATGCATGAAAAGAAAGACCTAGATTTCGGCAGCCATGATAGGATGTAGGGTTTTGATGGTTTTTGATGGATTTGAATGGGTTAGAAATTGTGTTTGATGTGTAGACATCAATTAGAAATTAATTAGTATGCCTAATGTGATATGTGTTGTGTAAATCTTGAAATGGAGCTAGGGTTTGATATAAAAATTAGGAATTTAATGATATGTTGATAAATTGTTGATGCTGAGATCAATTATGGACTAATTGAAGTGCATGGAATGTAAATTATGGATGGTAGTAGTGTGGGAAGGTGGTATTGGGAGTGTTGTTTTTGTGCAGGGAATTCTAGACCTATGAGTCCAGTGTGTTTAAATGAACATAAGTAGAGCTAGACAGCTCCAATTGGTGTGAGGCTAATTGGAAATGAAATTTAAGACCATAAGCCACATTTTTTATGAAGAAACCCTGTCCAGAAAACTAACCTAAGTTGACCTAAAAATTACCTCAATCTAAGTAACATACAAGATGTCTCTAGAAAATTGACCAAATGAATAGTGTTATGTTCATTTGGCCATAACTCAATGTAGAAATATCTAATTGACCTGAATTTTATATCAATGGAAAGCTTAGATAATTTAGAACGACTTTCATGGAGAACATAACTCCAAATTTTGACCAGAACTTATTGAAATTGTACATCAAAGTCAAGACACAAAATCTAGCAAAACCAATTCTGCCCAGAATTCTGGGTACCGGTCAATCTGGCCAGTTATGGTAAAATAGTCATAACTTATGCTAAAAAACTCCAAATAGAGTGATTCAAAAAATGAAATTTAACTAGACACAATAAGGAATAACTTTGATTGAGAATATTTGGCCAAATTCTCACTGTAGAATTGTCTAATGGAACAGTGAACTCTAGCACTCAAAACTGAAATTTTTGATTTATTTCCTATTGGTTTGAAGTATTGATTGGCAACCAATGCCAACACTTTTGCGAACCAAAATGTGGTAATCTCATGTGGTTAGAACTCATGTAACTATTATGTATGAGAAAGGCAACCTTTGAAGGGAAATGGTAATATGAATAGTAAACCCAATGATATAGGAAATGGCAAAATAAATTAGAAAAAAACTATTATGATGGTTAATATACATAATGTGATTAATGAAATAATTGTTATAAATTGTGATCAATATGAATGACATAATAAATGAATAAATGGATCATATTAATGTATAAATGAGACATTAATTTTCATTATTGTAGAAAGGACCAATACTTTGAGTACAATGGTATAAAAGGATAATTGATGTGAATTGCGATCATATGAATGATAAAATGAATGTATAAATTATAATTAGAATTTATCATGAAATAATAAAGTCATAAAACACAATATTTTAACATTTAATGGTACTATATGCCCATGTATTGCCTAGACACATGTGTCAGATTGGATAGATTGGCATGCCAATAGGGTATTATTTTAGCAGTACTGCGTAAGACTTTATGCCCATATTTATGACTTTATGCCTCTACTCATGGCTTTTATGCCCGATTACTTATTATCATGGCTTTTAGCTATACTGATATGTTATCATGGCTTTTTAGCCATACTGACTGCATACGTGGTTGACGTATTGAGCTTGCACATCCCATGGTATGACGGCCTGAGACACTGTGGTGTCCAGTGTCAACGACCTGCTTATCCAGTTTAGCCAGCCTGTCATAGGTTACTTGGGCAGTGAAATTTATTGAAATAAGTTAAGAATATTAGCAATTAAAAATATTAAAAATTAAATTAATGAGTAAGAAGACCTAAAATAAATTAGATTAGTTATTTAGCAGAAAGTATTGAAATGAACTGGACTGATGCTAAAAATTTATCTATTATGAAATGACTCTAAGAGCCTTAGTTATTATGAAATAATCAAAGATAACCTAGAAAGTATTGAATTAAATAATACAAAAAGATTAGTAATAGAATTATAATTTAAATAAATATTACAATGAACTATATTTTATTTCTATCTGTATTTTGTATATTATTTTCTTTGTTATATTATTATACCACTAAGCAGAAATGCTTAGCGTGATAGATTTGTTTTCTCGCGCAGGTATTGAAGATAAAACCTAGTGGATATTAGACTGGGATTTTGGAGTTCTGATCTGTAAAGTGTCAAAGGTTGTCACATCCTCAGCAATGCATGTAGATAGGGCCCATATAAGTCATGTCATGTATTTTGTATATTATAAATATTTCATATATTGTAATGTAAACTAAGAATTTATAAGTAATATTTATGTGATGTAAATTAATAAATTGATTAGTTTATATGTAATTAATTTGTATATCATGTAAATTGTGAATTTATTCAATTAGTTTGCAAATTATGTAAATTAATGGAAATATGAGAACTTTGATATGTGAATGGAGCATGAATGATAATATATGGTAATGAATGTGAAATTAAATTATATAGAGAATATTTAAACTGATCAGATGATTATGATTAATAAGGATGAGATTTTTATTTGTAAAATATTGTTAAATTTTCAAGTAAGTGAATAGTAAAATATGCAAACTGGTAATAAAACAGGGGAAACTCTACTGGTTTCTCCTTAGAAAAATAATTGATATTAAAATATAACTAGAACAAATTATTAAAAGAATAAAGTAAGATAAGATAGAGTGCTTCGACACCGAGTGTGACAAGTCTTGCTCAGCGACACTGCAGACGGGTGAGGGTTGTCACATTTAGAATTGAAATCCATGCATGAAAAGAAAGAGAGAAGCTAGCACTAACCTTTAAGTGGCACTTCTTGGACTTGCATAAACCTTAGAATTTCTACACTTTGTGACAATCAAAAGCTTCCTCTTGGTGTGAGGATTAATTTTTGTGAAGGGTGTTTAGGGTTTTATGGGGAAATTTTAGGAGAAATGAAGCTCAATTAAAATAACAATGGAGGAAGACATTTAGTTGGGGTGTGCCAGCCATGGGAGATAGGAATGAGGAAGATGATAAACTTTGGGGTGCCAGCCATGGGAGATAGGAATGAGGAAGATGATAAACTTAGTCAATTTTGTTTTCTTTTTATTTGTTTCTTATCCCTTAGTAATTATTTGTTAACATTTAATTGGTTACCAATTTTTATGATGTCATCCTTGTATAATAATTAACTTAAATTTTATTTTTGTTTTTACTTTCTTATTCTTCTTTCTTTTATCATTTTTAATTTAATTTTCATCAATTTTTTTTATTCATATTTCATGTCATATAATTTATTTACTTAATTGGATAAGTTGATAAAAAATAATCTCTGAAGACGAAATGACCAAAATACCCTTCATTTTGCTTAACAGACTAAAATTCTTTGTATCAATCTTAAAAATTCTCCTAACCTTTTCTTGGCATTATAATGCTACCTAGGGCATCGTAACTCTTCTTTTGCATCTCAGAAATTATTTCACAGGATTTTCCTCGGGTTTAGGGCTACCAGCTGTAAAGACAACAACTTCCCGTTAGGGTCACCCATTACCGGGGTGTCGCAAGGTGTTTTGCAGTCGCCTAGACGAACCCTCACCGAAGTGGGAAAGAGTGAGGAGTCGCCACTTTAATTTTGAGGGAAATTAAAGAAAACCAACTCCTTGCCCATCACATCTCATGTGAGGTTCAATCCTTTACCTAGCCCCTAATGCTCAAAATCTCAGGCACATCCATTATTGACTTATCTTGCATTAGTTAAGTTGATCCCATTGAGCCAGTAAACATGTAAATAATTTTAATGTCCTCAGGCACATCCATTATTGGCCACCAAACCATTTACATATTTACAACATCTCATGCTTAACAATTATTCTTAAGAAAATCTCTTAAATTAATTGCATCATATGCAACTATTTAAAATTTCCTAAAATAATTGCCCCAATGGAGGGCCCATGTTATAATTATTTTAATTATAGCATATCCAACTTAATCATTTGTTTGGAAGATTTTATGGTCATCCTAATTACTATTATGGTCTCACTTTGCACATTATCCAATTAGCATGCATATATCATATAATTGCATACATTCTCATACATCTCATGCATTCATGGATAATAATAAATATGGTATGATCATGGACTTTCTAAGGAATTTAATTCTGAGCCACCAAGAATTGAATCAGGGCATTCCTAGGTGCATTTCATTCATTCATTTTACAAGAGTTGCTGAAGGAGTACATAATCAACCCTTGATCTTGAATTCCTCCCACTGGTCCCACCAATGCTCTTGACCTCCTTGATCTTCTTGCAATCCAATTACATAGTAATCCTTGGCATACCAAGGTGAATTTACAAGAACTAAATAAATGAAATTACAACCCAAAATTATTACAACCTTAATAATACATGCCCAAAAATAAATTAACTAATTTACAACCCAAAGAAACATAAAAGAAATAAATCCAATCACATTGGTTTTTTATAGTCCATGATTATCCATCATGCATATCACTATTTAACAATTAAATAAAACATACATACTTAAATTAAATTGAATATCTCATATTTAACTTAAAAATCCAGATTTGAATATGATTTAAACAAATTTAAAAATTTAGATTCGAATCACATTCAAACAAACTTAAAAATTCATATTTGAATCACATTCAAATAACTTTAAAAAATTCAAATTTGAATCATATTCAAACAACTTTTAAAATTCAGATTTGAATCATATTCAAACAACTTTAAAAATTCAGATTTCAATATAATTTAAACAACTTTAAAAATTCAGATTTGAATCACATTCAAATAACTTTAAAAATTCAGATTTGAATCACATTCAAATAACTTTAAAAATTCAGATTTGAATCACATTCAAATAACTTTTAAAATTCAAATTTGAATCACATTCAAACAATTTTTAAAATTTAGATATGAATCAAAATTTAATTGTGTGATTAAAATAACTAATTAAATACTTTAATTAGTCATGAGCCTAATTATGGGCCTTGGAACAAAGCCCACAAACATACCCAAACAGTCATGCGCATGGTAGAATGAATCAAACCATGCGCATGGTGGTGTAGTTCATCAAGCTGCCACCTTTGTTTGTCCAACCAGCAATGAAACAATCATCTCATGATCAAATCACACAATTAAATCATATAATCAACAATCTAAATGGCAAACATAGTGGCTTTGATACCAATTGAAGGAATGGAAGCATGAAAAACACAAGTTTAGATCATTGAAATTCAAAATTTTTCATCTAGGGTCACATGCATAATGCAAGATTTATTTTTATCTATTTGATTTCAATGATAAACAGCATATTAAAACTCTTTTAATATATTTTTGGATCTACATTTGCCATTTAAGATTTTAGAATTAATTAGATTAATTATTAGAACCCTAGATTAGATCAAGAACAAGTGCACTAACCTTTTGATGCACTGTAGTGTGTTTGGCACCTTTGGGATGCGTCTTTAGGATGCCAGATGTTGTCCCTCTAGCTTGTCCACACCAAGATCACCTATGGCAGCCCTTGAACAGCTTCTAAAGATTTTTCTATGAGTTAGAAAATCAAGTTTTGCCTTTTAAGAGATTACAGATGTAAACAGGACACTAGAAACAATTTCTAGTATTTTTAATTCAAGACATTGTTTGCTAATCTCTTTGAATTGGTGAGAGAAGAAGAAGAAGAGAAGGGAATGGCAGCCAAGGGTAGCGGCACAAAGAGAATGAGCAGCTTGTATCTTTTGTTCTTTTATCCTTACACTTATATAGCTAGGTTACCACTTAAAACCCTTGCCACATGTCACCTTTTGATTAGCTCTAGGTTTAATTGACCCAATCACATTGTGCCAAGTGTCAAACCTATATTTAATCTTGACTTTGATCATCTTACATGCTTAAAAGACATATGGCAAGCTTATGTGTAATGCCATGTGTCACCATCTTATGGTGCCACATGTCACCATCTTATGGTGTCACATGTCACCCTGTGAAATGACCAAAATACCCCTGTGTCTTAATTTTGAGTTCTCAACCCAAAATAATTATTTCTCTTCTTCTAATCAATTTATATCAAATATAAATTAATTAATTAATCTCTATTAATTAATTTCTCATTAATTAAATTCATATTTAAACACTTTAAATATAAATTTAACTTATACTATACATCCAATAACCTAGATTTGGTTTCAAGCCATGCTAGGGACTTTGCAATCTAATTGCAAACCAAACCTATTTAATTAATCAATTAAACTCTTTAATTAATTAATTAAATCATATTTAATTTGTTGATTACTTGTGTATGTGTGTGACTTACTAATCTCATCACTAATTAGCAATGAGACATGATATCAACTCTTAATATCATCAGAACTCTTCCGTACCATAAATGATTTCTCTAAATCATTTTATGCACCTCATAGACCATGGTTAACACCTATCATAGCATGCTATGGTCACCCAATTAGTAATAAGGTTTATCTTAAATAAACCTATAATCATATGTTACTATGCACTTGAATCTCTCTATTACAAAATCCCAATTTGAGTTGGAGTCATGGTTTATGTCAAGCCCCATTTGCTATGAATATTATGTTCTCTTTTAATTCCAGTTCTTGATTAAAAAGATTTTTCTCATCAAAAACTCCTTTCTGAATAAATCTATCTGTCTTGGCCAGGAACTTGAAATATCAAGAACAATTAAATGAACATAGGATTTTATCCCTATTTACTTAGAAGAACAGATTTCATCTTGATCAACACCTACCTCCATATATAACTAGTAGGAGCCAACACATTCTCATATACCCATACGCAGTACAAGTATGAAACAGTGTCAAACTCAAACCACCTATATACAAGATAACTGTGCTATCTCAGGTCTAAAGATTATATGCACTGATATGATTTATGACAATACATTGACAAGAGTAAACTCCATGTGCTTGTCATAAGTGTCACTGGTTCGGCCTACTTATCATGTATAAGTGCCTATCATGTTTGTTATATGGCATGAGACTCACCATTCCATCTTATTTACATCTCATGTAAATAATTTGGGAACAAACATGATTACAATCTTTCTAGATAAGTCATGTCCTTATTGTGAAGTATCCTCGATTGTGAACCAATTTATGACACTTTGTGCTTGAAATACTGTCACTCATATTCTTAATAACTTAAGAATAGAATTTCTAACAAAATATCAATGGACCTTTTTTATTACACATAAATATATTATGTAAATGAAAAAGTGAAAATGCCTTTTATTAATAAAAGATGTACAAGATACATACTGAATGATATGCTCTAGGGCATACTACTAATATTGATGACTCCTTACTTTAGTTTACATATAGTTTCAGACATTTCGACTGTCCAGACTGACATTAATCACCGGAACAGTCAAATACACGGACTAGCTAAAGTGAGGGTGTTACAATTCTTCCCTTCTAACAAAAATTTCATCCTTGAAATTTACCAGTTGTACGTAGTTGAAGATCTACACTAGTGTCACCTTGACTCATATGAATGCAATACATGTTATGCACACTATCCCTTTCCATCTATCTATGCCTAGGAACGCCTAAACCATGCTCTGATATCACTAAATGTGACACCCCTTACCCGTCTATAGTGTAGTAGAGCAAGACTTGTCACACTTAGTGCCGGAGCACCCTATCTTATCTTACTTTATTCTTTTAATAATTTGTTTTTATTATATTTTAATATCAATTATTTTTCTAAGGAGAAACCTGTAACACCCTCCCTGTAGCAACTCTGTACATTCTACTGTTTCGGTGACCAGTGTTGGTCCGAACAGTTAGAACGTCCAAAAAAATATTTAAACTAAAGTGAGGAACCATAATTAACTCAAATATTAATAAGAAAAATTTAGGAAAAATTTTAAAAATAAAATACAACCAAGTTAAATGAGCCGGTGCCCTAGCGATGGGTAACTTAGTGGGAAGTTGCGGTTCTCGCAACTAGGAGCCCTAGACCCGGGGAAAAATTCATAAAATAATTTTTGAGACTCCAAAGAAGGGTCATTGAGGTTCATATGGCATTAGAATGCCAAGAAAATGCTTAGAAAATTTTTTCAATTGGTACAGATAATTTTAGTCTATTAAGCCAAACGGAGGGCATTTTGGTCATTTCGTCTTTAGAGATGATTTTTGGCCGACTTGTTTAGTTAAGTAAATAATTATTATGACATAAAATGTTAATAAATATTGCTAAAAAATAAATTAAAAATGAGTAGAGAAAAAAAGAAAAGAAAATGAGATAAATGACAATTTTGACATCACATGATGTCATCAACCCCTTTTCCCACCAATCACAATTAAGCTAACCTATTAAAAAGGGATAATTGAGACAAAAATAACCAAAAGCAATTAGATTTCATCTCCTTCAACAAACTTGCCATTTCCTCTTCTCCCACCCAAAACCACCATTAATGTGACACCCCTTCCCCGTGTACAGTATACCCAAGTAAGTAATGCCACACGGTGTACCGGCACACTCTAATATACCTTAATTATTTTATACCATGCTTTTGAATATAATTTGTGAAATATACTTTATTTAAGCCATTTATCAAAAGTATTATTTATTTGAGGTTCCGAAAATTTTAAAGAAAATCCGGCGGAGTACCGGCTAAAAATGGAGAAAACAATTCTTCGGAACCTGTTAAAAACACTTCCAATATTTATGTTCAATCATCTCAAACTCCAATATCCAAAATCTCAACAATATTTCTCAATTTCAGTTCTCAATAGCCTTTTCATTTCTCAAACATCCATTTCTCATAATACTCATATACAAACAATAAATAATTGCTCAAATTTTGCATTCATAGTCATAACATCCATTATTTACATGAACGTCAGAATACATTACATAAGTTCAAATACATATGAGAAAGTAAAATTAGCTACAAAATATCAAAATGACACCTAGTGTCCTACCAATGCACTGCAGAAGTTGAGGTGACACGGACACTGTGCAGAACTGCAGGATGGACTCACCCAGTCTGTGGTCTACTGGGCTCACAATCGGGATCTCCAGTACCTACGCGTGGCAAAAGCAATGCGTTAAGCAATAATGCTTAGTGGTGCAATAATATAATAGAAGAAAATAGCAAGAAAATGAATGTGTATAGAATGTGTATGCTTTCTTTGTTTGGTATTGGTATATCCATTATTTCGTTAACGTTGTTCACTTTTATTCATTTGGTTGCCCCAAGTAAACCTACACTAGACGACTGGACTGGATAATGGGTAAACTGGCACTGGGTACCTAGTACTTCGGGCCGTCACACCATCGGTCACATATGCATCTCCCGGTGTGCAACAGAACAGCTAACAAGCTGTAAATAATATCAGGCACAAGGCCAAGTCTCAATACAAAGTCAGAATGGCTACAAGCCATGAAATCACAGAATGGCATATTGCCATGTGCAGTACTGCTAACTGAACCCTATTGGCATGCCAAACTATCCAAACCAATCTTGTTAGGTATACTAGGGCATTCGAAACTTTTAAATTCTTCAATTTGTGAATTTCAAATTTTTAGTGTCACTATTCATCTTATTGGTCAACAAAAATGTTGACTTTTAGAATAAAAATATGTACATTGACTTTGGCACTCCCAACATACCACATTTGGCATTCCAAACTTGTTGGCATTAAGTATTTATACCATTTCAAAGTTTAAACCAACACAAGCAGAATTTTCAGTTTTTGTGAGTCAACTTCACTATTCCATTGGATACTGTTTCTGTGGGAATTTGAAGAAATGTAAAACATGAAAGTTTTTCCTTATTTTGTCTAGTTGAATTTCCTTTTTTGAATCACTCCATTTGGAGTTTTGTAGCTCCAGATATGGTCCAAAAACCACAGCTGGTCGGATTCCCATTCTGCAGAAATTACCATATCTACAGTAACATGAACAGTGACTTCCACTGCCATTTGGGTTAGGTTCTGACCATAATTTGGGGCAGGTTCCCTCATGAAAGTTGTTTGTCTATGTCTTAACTTATTGCTGTAAAAATTTCAGGTCAATTGACCAAATCTATAGTGAGTTATGGCCAAATGAACAGTTACTGTTCATTTGGTCATTCTGCAGAATCAGTTTCAGGGTATCCGGATTGGGGCCAAGTTTTGGTCCTCTTGCTTTGGTCTTTTGGGAATGGTTTCTTCAGTAAAAATGTGCCATTATAAGCCTAGTTTCATGTCCAATTGGCCAAACACCAATTGGACCAACACAGCCAAAGTTATGGCTGTGTAATTGGACTGAAATCTCACCATTCTTTGTTGTCCTAGGGCAGCTTACTCCTTCTCTTTGCAATCCTATTTTTCAGTCCAAATTGTGCTCAACTTACCTAAAATAGTCACTAATTGACCATTAAAAAGTTCTCTAACAATTTCCTAAGCCAAGTCACATTTTCACCTTTCCTAAACCCTAATTCAATTTCATGATTTATGCCATTTACCTTGGTTAGCTACTAATGCATTACTCATATGTTTATAACTTCAAACATGGTTTCTATTTCACTTCAAGCTCATCAAAAACACTCCTACATATTCCTTTTCTAGGGCAGCCAAAATTCAAGAGCTCATACACATAGGTTTTTGTTCATTTAAATTACAAGTCTTACTAAATTTCAAGTCCAAAATCATGAAATTTAAGAGTTTTATGTTTATAGTTGCACTAACCTTTAAGTGGCATAATTTTCTCAACTCTAAACTCCACTTTCCTTCACTTTCTAGGCTGCCAAAAGCTCTCCCAAGATGAGTGGACAACTTTCTATGAAAGGGGTTTAGGGTTTATGGTGGAACAAAGAGGGAAATAGAGCTTGAATGGTGTTTTAATGGTGGTTTAGGGTAAGGCTTGGGTTTCGGCTGGTTTGGGGAGGGAGATGGCAGATTGTGTTTTTAATTTTTTGGTCTTGGTTTGTCTCTTTTATTGGTTAATAAAAGAGTTGTTTAACTTTGATTGGGTATGGCTTTTAAATGACATCATTTTGATGTCATAATTAAGCCTTTTTCCTCATTTTTCTTTTCTTTCCTCCACTACTCATTTCCAATTTAATTTCCAGTAATATTAATTCATATTTTATGTCATATTAATTATTTACTTAACTAGACAAGTCGGCCAAAAATCACCTATGAAGGCGAAATGACCAAAATGCCCTCCGTTTGGCTGAACGGGTCAAAATTGTCTGTACCGATTGAAAAATTTTCCTAGGTATTTTCTTGGCATTCTAATGCCATGGGAACCTCAATAACCCTTTTTTGGAGTTCCAAAAATTATTTTATAATTTTTCCCCCGGGTCTATGGCTCATCGTTGCGAGAACCGCAACTTCCCTCCAGTTACCCATCACTTGGGCACCGGCTCATTTGACTTGGTTGTATTTTATTTTTAAAATTTTTACTAAGTGTTTCTTATTAATATTTGAGTTAATTATGGTCCCTCACTTAAGTTTAATTATTTTTCCGGACGTTCTAGCTGTCCGGATCGACACCGGTCACCGGAACAGTAGAATGTACGGAGTTGTTATCGGGAGGGTGTTACAACTCTTCCCCTCTAATTTAAATTTCGTCCTCGAAATTTACCTGATGCAAACAGTTGAGGGAACTATTGCCTCAATGTCTCTTCACTTTCCCAAGTTGCCTCCTCGGTGTTGTGGTGCCTCCAAAGCACTTTCACCAATGGAATTTGCTTGTTTCTCAACTCTTTCACTTCCCGAGCCAAGATCCGTAGAGGTTCTTCTTCGTATGTCAAATCTGGCTGTATTTCAATTTCTTCTCTGGAGATGACATGTGAAGGATCTGAGCGGTATCTTCTGAGCATAGACACGTGGAACACATTGTGGATCTTGTCCAGCTCTGGTGGTAAAGCTAGCCTATAGGCTACTGGACCCACACGTTCAATGACTTCATATGGGCTAATGAACCTAGGGCTTAACTTACCTTTCCTTCCAAACCTCAATACTTTCTTCCATGGTGACACCTTGAGGAACACTTTATCGCCAACCCCATATTCTATTTCTTTCCTCTTCAGGTCGGCATAAGATTTACATGCATGCGAGGCAACCTTAAAGTTGGCTTTGATTGATTTCACCTTCTCCTCAGCCTGTTTCACCGTGTGCAGCCCTACCAGTCTGTCTTCGCCCAATTCAGTCCAGCACACTGGAGTTCTACATTTTCTCCCATACAGTGCTTCATATGGGGCCATTTGGATGCTAGCTTGGTAGCTATTGTTGTATGCAAATTCTGCCAGTGGGAGGTGTCTATCCCAACTTCCCTCAAACTCAATGACACAACTCCTCAGCATATCCTCAAGGACCTGACATATATTTCACGTTATTGTTATCATTTTAATTCAATATTTGTATCAATTTCATTGGTTTCAATTGTTTACCTGGATTACTCTTTCTGATTGCCCATCCGTCTGAGGATGGAAAGCTGTGCTGAAATGGAGTTGTGTACCCAAGGACTCATGCAACTTCTTCCAGAATCTCAATGTAAACCTTGGGTCTCGATCAGATATGATGGAAAGTGGAATTCTATGTAGTCTAACTATCTCACTGATATACAATTCTGCTAACTTCTCCAGTGAGTAGTCAGTCCTAACTGGCAGAAAGTGTGCTGACTTTGTCAATCTATCAACTATCACCCATGCTGCATCATGTTTCTTCCGGGTGAGAGGTAGACCACTTACAAAATCCATGGTGACCCGATCCCACTTCCATTCAGGTATGCGTATAGGCTGTAGCAAACCCGATGGAACTTGATGTTCTGCCTTGACTTGCTGACATGTCAAGCATTTAGTTACATAGTCAGCTATGTCTTTCTTCATACCAGGCCACCAATACTGAAGCTTCAGATCATGATACATCTTTGTACTTCCTGGGTGCATAGCATATACACTGGTGTGTGCCTCTTTCAGAATACTGGCCTTCAATTCCCCATCATCTGGTACACACAGTCTTCCTTTGTAATACAGACACCCATCTGCTTTCACCTCATAATCAGTTGCTTTTCCCTCTGAAATTTTGCTCATAATAGCCATCAGCTTCTCATCTACCTTCTGCCCATCTAAAATCTGCTGTAGCAGGTTTGGCCTCACTTGCAACTCAGCCAAAATAGCTCCATCTCGAATCAAAGTTAGACGGGCATTCAATGATCTCAAAGCTGTCATGGATTTTCTGCTCAAGGCATCAGCAACTACATTTGCCTTCCCAGGATGGTAGTCAATTGCACAATCATAATCCTTTAGGAACTCAATCCATTGCCTCTGTCTAAGGTTGAGCTCCTTCTGGGTTGGCAAATATTTCAGGCTTTTGTGGTCCGTGTAAATGTAGCACTTTTCACCATACAAGTAATGCCTCCATATCTTCAGTGCGAAGATAATTGCTGCAAGCTCTAGATCATGGGTAGGGTAGTTCTGTTCATGTGGCCTTAGCTGCCTGGAAGCATAGGCGATCACTTTCCCCTCTTGCATCAATACACACCCTAACCCATTATGTGAGGCATCACTGTAGACCACGAAGTCCTTTCCTGACACTGGCTGTGTTAACACTGGTGCCTCTGTCAACATAGCCTTCAACTTCTCAAAACTGGTCTGACACTTGTCATTCCAGTCAAATCTGACATTCTTGTGTAACAACTTGGTCATTGGAGCAGCTATTAGGGAAAATCCCTTCACAAATCTTCTGTAATACCCAGCTAGCCCCAAGAAGCTTTCGACCTCAGTTGTATTTCTGGGAGGCTTCCATTCCATCACTGCTTCTATTTTCTTGGGATCCACCCTAATCCCATCAGCTGACACTATGTGTCCAAGGAATGCAATCTCATTCATCCAAAAGTCACACTTGGACAACTTAGCATACAGCTTCTTTTCTTTCAGGGTTTGCAGAACAATCCTCAAATGCTCATCATGTTCTTCCCTGGTCTTGGAATACACCAAAATATCATCAATAAAGACCACTACGAACCGATCTAAGTGTGGATGGAAGATACGGTTCATAAGGTCCATGAATGCCGCTGGTGCATTTGTTAAGCCAAAGGGCATCACTAGGAACTCATAATGCCCATATCGGGTCCTGAATGCAGTCTTTAGCACATCTGCATCCTTCACCCTCAACTGATGATACCCTGATCTGAGATCAATCTTAGAAAATACTCCTGCTCCCTTCAACTGATCAAATAGGTCATCAATTCTAGGCAACGGATATTTGTTCTTCACAGTCACTTTATTCAATCACGTGTCGATGCAAAGCCTCAAAGTCCCATCCTTCTTCTTTACAAACAGCACTGGAGCTCCCCATGGTGACACACTGGGGCGTATGAACCCCTTATCCAGCAACTTTTGCAACTGAGTTTTCAACTCCCTCAATTCCGTGGGTGCCATCCTATAAGGAGCAATGGAAATGGGTGCTGTACCCGGCAGTATCTCAATAGCAAATTCAACTTTCCTTTCTAGTGGCAAACCAGGCAATTCTTCAGGAAATACCTCTGGGAAGTCTCTCACTATGGGTATGTCACTCAGGTTTGGCTTAGCCTGCCTAGTATCCACCACATGTGCTAGGTAGGCTTCACAGCCTTTTCTCATCATTCTTCTTGCAACTGTGGCTGAGATGACATTGGACAAGAAATCTGTCCTTTCACCCACAACAGTGATCTCATTGCCCTCAGAAGTTTTCAAAGAAATTCTCTTCAATTTGCAATCAACTATTGCCTGATGACGTGACAACCAGTCCATTCCCAAAATCACGTCAAACTCATGGAAGGGCAACTCAATTAGGTCTACCGAGAATTCATACCCTTGAATCGTTAACGGGCAACCCTTGTATACCTTGTTCACCACTACACTGTGGCCTAATGGATTAGTGACCAGAATGTCTTGGTCACTCTCTCCTACTAGTATCTCCCTTTCTACGGGTAGATTGATGCAGATATATGAATGAGTGGATCCTGGATCCACCAATGCATGCACAGGTGTAGTGTAGAGAAAGAACCTACCCCTGATGACGTCCGGGGCATCTTGCTCCTCCTGAGCTCTAAGGGCATAAGCTCTTGCAGGTGGTCTGCTGTCAGGCCTCTCTCGGCTCGAATCTTTGGCCTCTGTGATGGTCCTCTGACCTCGACTTGCCGATTTTCTACCCCTCGTAGTGCGGGAGCAGTGCATGCGCTGTGTTGGAGCAGCTGTAGTAGTTCTGCGTGGACAGTTTCTCAGCTGATGCTCTGTCGACCCACATCTTAAGCAGGCACCAGTTACTCTCCAACATTCCCCCTTGTGCCATTTCAGGCAATGCGGACATGCAGAAGATGTTGGGGCTGGTCCCCTGAACCCCATCCCTGGAGAGCTGCCCACTGATGGTGTGGACTGACCTCTCCTAGGGGTGAACTGTGGCCTGGGCCCCTGAGACTGACCCTGACCCTGTGGCTGAGCTGAACTCTGTGCAGGAGGACCCTTGAACTTCTTCCCAAATGCAGGAGCTGAACTAGACTGACCCGGGCCCCTCTTCTGCTGTCTATCCCTTACAGTGCGCTCACTGATTCTCACTTTTTCCACCTTTATTGCAGCTTCCACTAACTTGGTAAATTCTGTGATTCCCAAGGCAGTGAGCTGGATCTTGATGTTGTCATTTAGTCCCTCTTCAAATCTCTTGCACCTTTCAGCTTCATTAGGGACTATCTCCCTTCCATAGCGGCTCAATCTTACGAATTCCTTCTCATATTCGGCCACTGACAGCTGTCTCTGCCTCAGGTTAATAAACTCTCTTCTTCTCTCTTCCAGGTATACAGTACCCACATATTTCTTCTTGAATTCAGAGAGGAAGAAGTCCCAAGTTACAGCTTCTGGCTGCACTTCACTGGACACAGTGTCCCACCATTCGTAGGCATCGTCTTGTAACAAGGATACAGCAGCTTCTAAGTTCTGCTCTGGGGTGCAGTGGAGTTGTTTTAAGACTCTGCCCATTCTGTTCAACCAATTTTCGGCTGCAACAGAGTCATCTTCCCTCTTGCCAAAGAAATCCACAGCTCCAAACTTTCTTAGTCTTTCCAGGTGTGATTTCTGCTGTGGAGCTGGTGGTGGTGGTGGTGGTGGTGGTACTGGCATTACCCCGGCCATTTGTCTAAAGAAGTCGGCCATTTGTTGAAACATGGCCTGTGGAGGCTGAGCAGGCTCTGCTTGAGCTGGTGGAGCAGATTCTCTCATGCCCCCAGTCTCAGCTGCTGCAGGTGGAGCATGACTCTCCACTTCCTCCTCAACGGCTCTCTGAGATGAAGGGTCCATATCCTATTCAAAATAAGAAAGATAAACAGATCTGCGTTAGTGTCACCTCGACTCTTACAAATGCAATGCATGGTATGGACTCAATCTAGGCCCAGAAACGCCTAAACCGTGCTCTGATACCACTAAATGTGACACCCCTTACCCGTACAAGATATGCCGAGTAAGTAATGCCACACGGTGTACCGGCACACTCTAATATACCTTAATTATTTTATACCATGCTTTTGAATATAATTTATGAAATATACTTTATTTAAGCCATTTATCAAAATTATTATTTATTTGAGGTTCTGAAAATTTTAAAGAAAATCCGGCGGAGTACCGGCTAAAAACGGAGAAAACAATTCTTCGGAACCTGTTAAAAACACTTCCAATATTTATGTTCAATCATCTCAAACTCCAATATCCAAAATCTCAACAATATTTCTCAATTTCAGTTCTCAATAGCCTTTTCATTTCTCAAACATCCATTTCTCATAATACTCATATACAAACAATAAATAATTGCTCAAATTTTGCATTCATAGTCATAACTTCCATTATTTACATGAACGTCAGAATACATTACATAAGTTCAAATACATATGAGAAAGTAAAATTAGCTACAAAATATCAAAATGACACCTAGTGTCCTACCAATGCACTGCAGAAGTTGAGGTGACACGGACATGCGTAATCGCAGGATGGACTCACCCGGTCACGTGGTCTCACGGGCTCACGATCGGGATCTCCAGTACCTACGCGTGGCAAAAGCAACGCGCTAAGCAATAATGCTTAGTGGTGCAATAATATAATAGAAGAAAATAGCAAGAAAATGAATGTGTATAGAATGTGTATGCTTTCTTTGTTTGGTATTGGTATATCCATTATTTCGTTAACGTTGTTCACTTTTATTCATTTGGTTGCCCCAAGTAAACCTACACTAGACGATTGGACTGGATAATGGGTAAACTGGCACTGGGTACCTAGTACCTCGGGCCGTCACACCATCGGTCACATATGCATCTCCCGGTGTGCAACAGAACAGCTAACAAGCTGTAAATAATATCAGGCACAAGGCCAAGTCTCAATACAAAGTCAGAATGGCTATAAGCCATGAAATCACAGAATGGCATATTGCCATGTGCAGTACTGCTAACTGAACCCTCTTGGCATGCCAAACTATCCAAACCAATCTTGTTAGGTATACTAGGGCATTTGAAACTTTTAAATTCTTCAATTTGTGAATTTCAAATTTTTAGTGTCACTATTCATCTTATTGGTTAATAAAAATATTGACTTTTAGAATAAAAATATGTACATTGACTTTGGCACTCCCAACATACCACATTTGGCATTCCAAACTTGTTGGCATTAAGCATTTATACCATTTCAAAGTTTAAACCAACACAAGCAGAATTTTCAGTTTTTGTGAGTCAACTTCACTGTTCCATTGGACACTGTTTCTGTGGGAATTTGAAGAAATGTAAAACATGAAAGTTGTTCCTTATTTTGTCTAGTTGAATTTCCTTTTTTGAATCACTCCATTTGGAGTTTTGTAGCTCCAGATATGGTCCAAAAACCACAGCTGGTCGGATTCCCATTCTGCAGAAATTACCATATCTACAGTAACATGAACAGTGACTTTCACTGCCATTTGGGTTAGGTTCTGGCCATAATTTGGGGTAGGTTCCTTCATGAAAGTTGTTTGTATATGTCTTAACGTGTTGCTGTAAAAATTTCAGGTCAATTGACCAAATCTACAGTGAGTTATGGCCAAATGAACAGTTACTGTTCATTTAGTCATTCTGCAGAATCAGTTTCAGGGTATCTGGATTGGGGCCAAGTTTTGGTCCTCTTGCTTTGGTCTTTTGGGCATGGTTTCTTCAGCAAAAATGTGCCATTATAAGCCTAGTTTCATGTCCAATTGGCCAAACACCAATTGGACCAACACAGCCAAAGTTATGGCTGTGTAATTGGACTGAAATCTCAGTCCATTGCTGCTGTCCTAGGGCAGCTTACTCCTTCTCTTTGCAATCCTATTTTTCAGTCCAAATTGTGCTCAACTTACCTAAAATAGTCACTAATTGACCATTAAAAAGTTCTCTAACAATTTCCTAAGCCAAGTCACATTTTCACCTTTCCTAAACCCTAATTCAATTTCATGATTTATGCCATTTACCTTGGTTAGCTACTAATGCATTACTCATATGTTTATAACTTCAAACATGGTTTCTATTTCACTTCAAGCTCATCAAAAACACTCCTACATATTCCTTTTCTAGGGCAGCCGAAATTCAAGAGCTCATACACATAGGTTTTTGTTCATTTAAATTACAAGTCTTACTAAATTTCAAGTCCAAAATCATGAAATTTAAGAGTTTTATGTTTATAGTTGCACTAACCTTTAAGTGGCATAATTTTCTCAACTCTAAACTCCACTTTCCTTCACTTTCTAGGCTGCCAAAAGCTCTCCCAAGATGAGTGGACAACTTTCTATGAAAGGGGTTTAGGGTTTATGGTGGAACAAAGAGGGAAATAGAGCTTGAATGGTGTTTTAATGGTGGTTTAGGGTAAGGCTTGGGTTTCGGCTGGTTTGGGGAGGGAGATGGCAGATTGTGTTTTTAATTTTTTGGTCTTGGTTTGTCTCTTTTATTGGTTAATAAAAGAGTTGTTTAACTTTGATTGGGTATGGCTTTTAAATGACATCATTTTGATGTCATAATTAAGCCTTTTTCCTCATTTTTCTTTTCTTTCCTCCACTACTCATTTCCAATTTAATTTCTAGTAATATTCATTCATATTTTATGTCATATTAATTATTTACTTAACTGGACAAGTCGGCCAAAAATCACCTATGAAGGCGAAATGACCAAAATGCCCTCCGTTTGGCTGAACGGGTCAAAATTGTCTGTACCGATTGAAAAAATTTCCTAGGTATTTTCTTGGCATTCTAATGCCATGGGAACCTCAATAACCCTTTTTTGGAGTTCCAAAAATTATTTTATAATTTTTCCTCCGGGTCTAAGGCTCCTCGTTGCGAGAACCGCAACTTCCCTCCGGTTACCCATCACTTGGGCACCGGCTCATTTGACTTGGTTGTATTTTATTTTTAAAATTTTTACTAAGTGTTTCTTATTAATATTTGAGTTAATTATGGTCCCTCACTTAAGTTTAATTATTTTTCCGGTCGTTCTAGCTATCCGGATCGACACCGGTCACCGGAACAGTAGAATGTACGGAGTTGTTATCGGGAGGGTGTTACAATTAAAGCTTATATAAGTTTTCTAACTCACCAAATCTCACTTGAAACCCTAAGTCCACTTCAACAAAATTTGTCTATACAACTTGGCAAGGTGATTGGCTGCCAAGAAAAGCCAAGAAAATGAAGTTTAAACTTGGGAGAATTCTGCTAAAAAAAAAGGTTAGTGTCCAATTCTTGTTCCTTTTGTTTTAATTCATGTTCAATGGCATGACTTGTGTAGGAAATATAAGAAAATAAAACAAACAAGTGTGTGTGTGCACCTTATAAATTTTTGGCAGCTAGGGTTAGCTAGGCTTTGATGATTTTGCTTGATAAAAAAGTGTTGATGAGCAGCCCTTAGTGCTAAATGCATGATTGAACTTAGTTGTGTAGGTGAAATGCAAAGATTAGGCATGTATGAACATGGAAAAATTTGGACACTTAACAACATTAGGGTTTGCTCATGTGATGGTTCATTAACCTTGTAATGGTCAATTAGTGACCATTTGAATGTGTATGAAGTGAGTTGAGGCTTGGCATTTGTGTATGGGTGAGCTGCCTTGGCTGACCTGCAAGACTGAGCATGAGTCTAGCAGGTTTGGGCAGTTATAAATGGAGTTATAGAGGTTCAATTGGTGCAAGGGAAATTGGACATGAAACTAGACACATAATGGCACCACTTTGGTGAAGAAACCCTGCCCAGAAAACCAAACCAAGTTGGCCTAAAAATTTCCCTAATCTGGGTGACTTGTATTTTGCCTGGGCAAAATGACCAAATGAACAGTGCTTATTCATTTAGTCATAACTTAGTGTAGAAAGGTCCAATTGACCTGAAATTTTACCAGATGAAAGCTGAGACATAGACCTAAAACTTTCATGAAGAACACAAATCAAAATTCTGACCATAACCTAGTCAAATTACCAACCAAACTTAGGTTACCAAATCTGGCAGAACCAGTTTTGCCCAAAATTTTGGATTCTGTCCAATCCAGCCAGTTATGGTGTTTAGGCCATAAATTGAGCTACAAAACTCCAAATGGAGTGATTCAAAAAAGAAAATATAACTAAACAAAATAAGGAACAACTTTCATGAAGACAATTTTGCCAAATTCCTATTGTAAAAATGACCAATGGAACAGTAAACGCATGGCTTGAAACCTGAAAATTTTGAACAACTAGCACTAAGCTTAGAAATGGTATTGGCAACCAATACCAACAACTTTAGAATGCAAAATGTGGTATGTTGGGAGTATTAGAACCAATGTAACACCCTTATGTTCGGTAGTGCGTTCTACTATTCTAGTGACCAGTATTGTTCGGATAGCTAGGATGCCTAGAACTACACTTAGATATGGGTGAAGAGACATAAAATAATGAAATACAAGAAAAGAAAATGCAAGAAAAACAAAGGGAAAATAATAGTAATGAAATGTAACCAAGTTAAATGAGCCGAGAACCATAGCGATGGGTAACCGCACTGGAAAGTTGCGGCGTAGATCGTTGACTAGCCCTGGACCGTGGAGAACCATGAAAAATATTTTTAAGACTTAAATAAACATTTATTGAAGTATAAATGTCATTAGAAATATTAAAGCAAAATTAATTAATTAGTACAAAGAAAGACGAGAAATCGAGAAAATGACAAAACTCGGTGTTACCGAAAAATCGGAAATGCAACCCGAATAGGGGTATTGTGGTCATTTGACACCTCGAGTTGCCTTTTGACCTAAATTTTCATTAAAAATAAATGATATTAAACTTTGAAAATACCATGAAAAATTAAAATGAGATACATTATGTAAACAGTGAAAGTGTGGTGGCCAAATTGCAAAAATTGGAAAGTTTAACATTAAAATAGATTTTTAATCAATTAGTGCTCCACTAACATCACTTAAGTGGACAGCCAACTCCACTAACTCCATCTTCTTCTTCTTCTACATTATTCTCCAAGCCAAACCAAATTCTCTCAAAAATTCTTCCATGGCCGCACCATACCACAAGCTCCATCTACCATGATTAAGCTATGGTTTCTTACAAATTTCTTCATTAAAAGTGGTGTATACCTCTTGGGCAGATTATTGGGAGCAAGAAAGTTAGTTTTGATGAGGTTTTCAAGAAATTCAAAGTGGTAAGTGAGTGTTTTCAATTCTTATTCAATTAAAAGTGTAACCAAGGTTGTGGGTAATTGATTTATGAAAGAATTTTTGAAGTTTGATGTTTTAATGGAGATGTACATTTTGGCAGCCATGGAAATTCTATATATGTAGCTTGTTTTTACTTGTTTATGGTTGTCTAAGATGTTGTTATTGATGGCAGCATGGATATGTGTATAATGGTTTGAATTTGGACATGTAAATGAGGTATGTCATGTGGTTAATTGTTGTAATTGGACTTGGAAAAATTCTGAGTTATAATGTGTTTGTTGAGAGTTGTTACAAGCTGCCAAAATGACCAAAATATGAAGTAAAGTGTGTTAATGTTATGGTACAAACCAGAATTGGCATGGAAGAATTAATTTGGTAAGTGTTGGATGTGTAATTGGTAAGGATAAACAATATGTAATAGGGCAGTGTACATTTTAGCTTAGAACCTTAAGTGTGTGACTCCAATTGGTATGAGACCAATTGGAGGTGAAACTAGGCACAAAATGTGCCAACTTTCATGAAGGAAGCTTACCAAAATTCTGCCTAGAAGGTGACTTAAAAAATGACCAAATCCGGATTAGTGACTTGAAAGCCTAAAAATTGACCATTTGGGCAGTAGTTAGTGTTTTGACCATAACTCACTCAAAACAGGTCCAAATGACCTGAACTTTTTACCATGAATAGTTTAGATATATATCTACAATTCTTATGAAGACACTAAAGCCCAGAAATGGCAAGAACTAAGCCAAAGAGCTTGCACAATTTCAGGTACCAAAACTGGCCGAACCAAAAGTGACCTAAAAATGACCTAAAGTTACCATTTTGGTGCATTCTGTCCAGCATTGGTAAATTGACCATAACTTGGTCTACATAACTCAGAATGACCTGAAATTTTGCCCTGTGTGCAATAAGACATAGACCTACAAGTTTGTAGTTTGGACCGAAACCCGAAAAGCGAGGGAACTAGGTCGTTTGGCTAGGTCAAAATAGTACACCGAAATCTGGTAAATTGCAATAAAATGCAATATACTTGAAAGTGAATTTGGTAACATGTATTGTAACACCCCTCACCCGACTACAGTGTAGCCGAGCAAGGCATGCTACAATCGGTGCCGGAGCACCCTATCTTATCTTACTTTATTCCTTTCATAATTTGATCTCATTATATTTTAATATTAATTATTTTTTTTCGACGGAGAAACCAGCGGAGTTTCCCCTATTTTATTACCAGTTGACGTATTTTACTATTTACCTGTTTAAAAATTTCAATAATGTTTTACAAATAGAATCTCATCAATTATTTTCATAACCATCTCATAATTCACATCTCATTCATATATCTCAATTTCATATTCATTTCCATGCATTATCTATATATTTCAAATCTGTCTTCAAATCCATACAATCTCATTCATACTCAAATTTCATAAGTAAAATTTTCAAACTTCTTTAATTTACATATTAAAATACTTACTTTGAGTAGATCCCATAATTCATAGGTTAATTACATGAGTTTATTTTGTACAAGATATACAAATAATTTACAATGTGCTAGGAATGAACAATATACATAACATGTATAAAATGAGCCCTATCTACATGCATTGCTGAGGAGGTGACAATCTTGAACTCTTTTAACACTTCTGCAGATCTAGACTTCGAAAATCTCAGTCGACAGTCTACTGGTTTTTACCTTCAGTACCTGCGCGAGGAAGAAATTCCATCGCGCTAAGCATTTCTGCTTAGTGGTGCAATAATATAACAAGAAATAATATATACAAATAAAGAAAGAACAGAGCATAATTTGAATGCTTAAGAATCAATTTAATTTAATACAATGTGTCTAATGTTAATTATCTTTTGTTCTTATTTGTTTCGCTTTGGAAGCGTTTAATTCCGAAATTCACAGTGATAATGTACGATATACAGAATTAATAAAAATACTCAATTTATATTCATATGGCAATAGAAGGTACATTTAAAATATTTAGTTAAGTTATACTATTTTTGCAACTCTCTTATCATTTTACTTAACAATTTTTATGTGGTTTGGATCATTTCATAATTGTAACTAATTCTTTTGAAGTCTTATTAACTCATTTATTTGATCTCTAATGTTTTTAATTACTAATAGTCTTAATTTATTTCAATAAATTACACGCCCAAGTGACCTCACGACAGTGACTAAAATCGATAACGGTCGTTGGCCTTTGGGCCGCGGTGCCTCGGGCCGTCATACCATGGGACGCAGAACGTCAATCATGTATGCAGTCAGTATGGCTAAAAAGCCATGATATCACATAATCGGGCATAAAAGCCATGAATACGGGATAAAAGCCATGAATACGGGCATAAAGCCATGAATACAGGCATAAAGCCTTTCGCAGTACTGCTAAAACAATACCCTATTGGCATGCCAAACTATCCAATCTGACACACATGTCTAGGCAATACAAGGGCATATAATATCATCAAATATTAATATGTTGTGTTTTATGTCTTTATTATTTCACGATAAATTTCATAATTTGTACATTGATCATAATATTCATACATTCCTTACATCATTCCTATTGATCACAATTCACAATAATGGTATTCATATACCATTGTACTCAAAATATTTCTCCTCTTTACAATAATGAGAACTAATGTCTCATTCATACATTAATATGATTCATTTATTCATTCATTATGTTATTCATATTGATCACAATTCTAAACAATGGTTCACATGTACCATTGTATTCAAAACATTTTTCTTTTCTCATTTATACATTCAAGAATCTATTTATGTAATTACAAATTTTATATTTCAAGTCTTGGTGTCACTATTCACTTCATTGGTCAACAAAAATGTTGACTTTTGCATAGAAAATATGTACATTGGTTTTAACACTCCCCATGTACCACATTTTACATTTAAAACTTGTTGGCATTGAGCACCCATACCATTTCTAAACTTAAAACCAAGAGGGCAGAATTTTCAGTTTTTGAAGCTTAATTTTACTGTTCCATTAAGCACTGTTGCAGTGGGAATTTGAGGAAATGGCAAACATGAAAGTTGTTCCTTATTTTGTCTAGTTGAATTTCTTTTTTTGAATCACTCCATTTGGAGTTATGTAGCTCCAGATATGGTCCAAAAACCACAGCTGGCCGGATTTCATTTCTGCAGAATTTTACCAAATCTACAGTCACATGAACAGTGATTGTGAGTGCCATTTGGGTTAGGTTCTGGTCATAATTTGGGGTAGGTTTCTTCATGAAAGTTGTTTGTCTATGTCTTAACTTGTTTCTGTAAAAATTTCAGGTCAATTGACCATTTCTACAGTGAGTCATGGCCAAAATAAGTTTACTGTTCACGTGCACTGTTCATACTGGTATCTTGGGTTCTGGCAGATTTTGATCCAACTTTGGTCAGTAATTTGATCAAGTTAAGTTCATAATTTGGTCTAACTTTCTTCATATGAAATGTTCTACTATGCCTTAGGTTTCCATCGGTTGAAGAATCGCCTAAATCCGAGTTTTCTGGAGAGAGTTATAGCCATCCAAACATTACTGCTCAAATGAAAATCTGCAGAGTTGCAGGTTTGATAACTCAACTTTGCTCAATAATTTGAATGGGTTAATGGCATAATTTGGGGTAATGTTCCTCATGAAAGTTGTTTGTTTATATCTTATCTTGTTGCTGTAAAACGTTCAGGTCAATTGACCATTTCTACAGTGAGTTATGGCCAAATGAACAGTTACTGTTCATTTGGTCATTTCTGCAGTCTTTGTTGCGGGTATCCGGATTGGGGCCAACTTTTGGTCCTCTTGCTTTGGTCTTTTGGGCATGGTTTCTTCAGCAAAAATGTGCCATTATAAGCCTAGTTTCATGTCCAATTGGCCAAACACCAATTGGACCTACACATCCAAAGTTATGGCTGTCTAAGTGGGCTGCAATCTCAGCCTCAATTCTGCTGTCTTTAGGCAGCCTTCCATTTCAGTTTTGCCATGCATTAACTTACTTCAAATTATGATTAACTTGCCTTAAATGGTCACTAATTGACCATTAGAAAGTCCTTTAACAATTTCATAAGCCAAGTCCACATTTTACTCCTAAACCCTAGCTCAAAGTCATGGTTTTCACAAACTTCTTTAATTAACTCTTTCATTCTTTGTATAAATATATGTATACACTTTGGACATAATCTCTAATTCACTCTAAGTCCATTAATACAATCAAATTCATTCCTTCCTAGGGCTTCCGAAAATTCATAGGTACATATACATGAGTTTAGTTCATTTAATCTACCATTTCACAACAATTTCAAGTTCCTAACATGAAATAAAAGAAATACTTATATAAATAAGCACTAACCTCACTTTAACCTCTTCTTGCACTTGTAGAAATTTTGGAATTTCCTCACTTTTTGATAATCAAATTATTCCTCTTGATGTGGGGATAAATTTTTGTAAAGGGGCTTAGGGATTTTGGTGGATAGATAAAGAGAAAATGCAAGCTTAAAGCTTGAAAATTTGATGAAGAAAATGGCCATGGAAATTCGGGGAAGAAGGTGAAGGTGAGCAGATTGTTTTTCCCTATTTTGACTTCTTTTCTCTTATTTAATGTCTTATAAATGTATTTGTTAAGTTTTGATTGGCTAAAGGGTTCTAATTACATCAAGCTTATGTCATAAATGCCTTTTTATTTGATTTTTCTTTTCTTTTCTTTTCTACCACATTTCAATTTAATTTTTAGCAATATTTATTCATATTTTGAGTCATAATAATTATTTACTTAACTGGACAAGTCGGCCAAAAATCACCTCTGAAGGCGAAATGACCAAAATGCCCTCCGTTTGGCTTAACAGGTCAAAATTGTTTGCACCGATTGAAAAATTTTTCTAAATATTTTCTTGGCATTCTAATGCCATAGGAACCTCAATGACCCTTCTCTGGAGTCCCAAAAATTATTTTATGAATTTTTCCCGGGTCTAGGGCTCCTCGTTGCGAGAACCGCAACTTCCCTCTGGTTACCCATCGCTTGGGCACCGGCTCATTTGGCTTGGTTGTATTTTATTTCTAAAATTTTTCCTAAATTTTTCTTATTAATATTTGAGTTAATTATGGTTCCTGACTTTAGTTTAAATATTTTTCCGGACGTTCTAGCTGTCCGGACCGACACCGGTCACCGGAACAATAGAATGTACGGAGTTGCTACCGGAAGGGTGTTACAACTCTTCCCCTCTTATTTAAATTTCATCCTCGAAATTTACCCAGTGTAAATAGCCGAGGAGCTACTACCTCTTTATTTCTTCACCTTTCCGTGTTATCCTACTTCACTTTCTGCTTAGTCTCAATCTCATCCTCAAACAATTATGTACTCATCCTTTTTCATCTTAAATCTGATCTCCTTCTCATTTCCATTCGCTATCTCATTGTCTCTTCACTCTCTTATTCCATACCCTAACCTAAAATAAACGAGAAATACAGATCTGCAATAGTGTCACCTCGACTCTTATGAATGCAATGCATGATATGCAGTCTATCTAGGTCCAGAAACGCTTAAACCGCGCTCTGATACCAATAAATGTAACACCCCTCACCCGACTACAGTGTAGCAGAGCAAGGCATGCTACAATCGGTGCCGGAGCACCCTATCTTATCTTACTTTATTCCTTTCATAATTTGATCTCATTATATTTTAATATTAATTATTTTTTTTCGACGGAGAAACCAATGAGTTTCCCCTATTTTATTACCAGTTGACGTATTTTACTATTTACCTGTTTAAAAATTTCAATAATGTTTTACAAATAGAATCTCATCAATTATTTTCATAACCATCTCATAATTCACATCTCATTCATATATCTCAATTTCATATTCATTTCCATGCATTATCTATATATTTCAAATCTGTCTTCGAATCCATACAATCTCATTCATACTCAAATTTCATAAGTAAAATTTTCAAGCTTCTTTAATTTACATATTAAAATACTTACTTTGAGTAGCTCCCATAATTCATAGGTTAATTACATGAGTTTATTTTGTACAAGATATACAAATAATTTACAATGTGCTAGGAATGAACAATATACATAACATGTATAAAATGAGCCCTATCTGCATGCATTGCTGAGGAGGTGACAATCTTGAACTCTTCTAACACTTCTGCAGATCTGGACTCCGAAAATCTCAGTCGACAGTCTACTGGTTTTTACCTTCAGTACCTGCGCGAGGAAGAAATTCCATCGCGCTAAGCATTTCTGCTTAGTGGTGCAATAATATAACAAGAAATAATATATACAAATAAAGAAAGAACAGAGCATAATTTGAATGCTTAAGAATCAATTTAATTTAATACAATGTGTCTAATGTTAATTATCTTTTGTTCTCATTTGTTTCGCTTTGGAAGCGTTTAATTCCGAAATTCACAGTGATAATGTACGATATACAGAATTAATAAAAATACTCAATTTATATTCATATGGCAATAGAAGGTACATTTAAAATATTTAGTTAAGTTATACCTATTTTTGCAACTCTCTTATCATTTTACTTAACAATTTTTATGTGGTTTGGATCATTTCATAATTGTAACTAATTCTTTTGAAGTCTTATTAACTCATTTATTTGATCTCTAATGTTTTTAATTACTAATAGTCTTAATTTATTTCAATAAATTACACCATCCAAGTGACCTCTGACAGTGACTAAAGCGATAACAGTCGTTGGCCTTTGGACCGCATGATTGCCTCGGGCCGTCATACCATGGGACGCAAAAGCGTCAACCATGTATGCAGTCGATATGGCTAAAAGCCATGATATCACATAATCGGGCATAAAAGCGTGAATACGGGCATAAAAGCCATGAATACGGGCATAAAGCCATGAATACGAGCATAAAGCCTTTGCGATCGCTAAAACAATACCCTATTGGCATGCCAAACTATCCAATCTGACACACATGTCTAGGCAATACAAGGGCATATAATATCATCAAATATTAATATGTTGTGTTTTATGTCTTTATTATTTCACGATAAATTTCATAATTTGTACATTGATCATAATATTCATACATTCCTTACATCATTCCTATTGATCACAATTCACAATAATGGTATTCATATACCATTGTACTCAAAATATTTCTCCTCTCTACAATAATGAGAACTAATGTCTCATTCATACATTAATATGATTCATTTATTCATTCATTATGTTATTCATATTGATCACAATTCTAAACAATGGTTCACATGTACTATTGTATTCAAAACATTTTTCTTTTCTCATTTATACATTCAAGAATCTATTTATGTAATTACAAATTTTATATTTCAAGTCTTGGTGTCACTATTCACTTCATTGGTCAACAAAAATGTTGACTTTTGCATAGAAAATATGTACATTGGTTTTAACACTCCCCATGTACCACATTTTACATTTAAAACTTGTTGGCATTGAGCACCCATACCATTTCTAAACTTAAAACCAAGAGTGCAGAATTTTCAGTTTTTGAAGCTTAATTTTACTGTTCCATTAAGCACTGTTGCAGTGGGAATTTGAGGAAATGGAAAACATGAAAGTTGTTCTTTATTTTGTCTAGTTGAATTTCTTTTTTTGAATCACTCCATTTGGAGTTATGTAGCTCCAGATATGGTCCAAAAACCACAGCTGGCCGGATTTCATTTCTGCAGAATTTTACCAAATCTACAGTCACATGAACAGTGACTGTGAGTGCCATTTGGGTTAGGTTCTGGTCATAATTTGGGGTAGGTTTCTTCATGAAAGTTGTTTGTCTATGTCTTAACTTGTTTCTGTAAAAATTTCAGGTCAATTGACCATTTCTACAGTGAGTCATGGCCAAAATAACTTTACTGTTCATGTGCACTGTTCATACTAGTATCTTGGGTTCTGGCAGATTTTGATCCAACTTTGGTCAGTAATTTGATCAAGTTAAGTTCATAATTTGGTCTAACTTTCTTCATATGAAATGTTCTACTATGCCTTAGGTTTCCATCGGTTGAAGAATCGCCTAAATCTGAGTTTTCTGGAGAGAGTTATAGCCATCCAAACATTACTGCTCAAATGAAAATCTGCAGAGTTGCAGGTTTGATAACTCAACTTTGCTCAATAATTTGAATGGGTTAATGGCATAATTTGGGGTAATGTTCCTCATGAAAGTTGTTTTTTTATATCTTATCTTTTTGCTGTAAAAATTTCAGGTCAATTGACCATTTCTACAGTGAGTTATGGCCAAATGAACAGTTACTGTTCATTTGGTCATTTCTGCAGGTGCTGTTGCAGGGTATCCGGATTGGGGCCAACTTTTGGTCCTCTTGCTTTGGTCTTTTGGGCATGGTTTCTTCAGCAAAAATGTGCCATTATAAGCCTAGTTTCATGTCCAATTGGCCAAACACCAATTGGACCTACACAGCCAAAGTTATGGCTGTCTAAGTGGGCTGCAATCTCAGCCTCAATTCTGCTGTCTTTAGGCAGCCTTCCATTTCAGTTTTGCCATGCATTAACTTACTTCAAATTATGATTAACTTGCCTTAAATGGTCACTAATTGACCATTAGAAAGTCCTTTAACAATTTCATAAGCCAAGTCCACATTTTACTCCTAAACCCTAGCTCAAAGTCATGGTTTTCACAAACTTCTTTAATTAACTCTTTCATTCTTTGTATAAATATATGTATACACTTTGGACATAATCTCTAATTCACTCTAAGTCCATTAATACAATCAAATTCATTCCTTCCTAGGGCTTCCGAAAATTCATAGGTACATATACATGAGTTTAGTTCATTTAATCTACCATTTCACAACAATTTCAAGTTCCTAACATGAAATAAAAGAAATACTTATATAAATAAGCACTAACCTCACTTTAACCTCTTCTTGCACTTGTAGAAATTTTGGAATTTCCTCACTTTTTGATAATCAAATTATTCCTCTTGATGTGGGGATAAATTTTTGTAAAGGGGCTTAGGGATTTTGGTGGATAGATAAAGAGAAAATGCAAGCTTAAAGCTTGAAAATTTGATGAAGAAAATGGCCATGGAAATTCGGGGAAGAAGGTGAAGGTGAGCAGATTGTTTTTCCCTATTTTGACTTCTTTTCTCTTATTTAATGTCTTATAAATGTATTTGTTAAGTTTTGATTGGCTAAGGGGTTCTAATTACATCAAGCTTATGTCATAAATGCCTTTTTATTTGATTTTTCTTTTCTTTTCTTTTCTACCACATTTCAATTTAATTTTTAGCAATATTTATTCATATTTTGAGTCATAATAATTATTTACTTAACTGGACAAGTCGGCCAAAAATCACCTCTGAAGGCGAAATGACCAAAATGCCCTCCGTTTGGCTTAACAGGTCAAAATTGTTTGCACCGATTGAAAAATTTTTCTAAATATTTTCTTGGCATTCTAATGCCATAGGAACCTCAATGACCCTTCTCTGGAGTCCCAAAAATTATTTTATGAATTTTTCCCGGGTCTAGGGCTCCTCGTTGCGAGAACCGCAACTTCCCTCTGGTTACCCATCGCTTGGGCACCGGCTCATTTGGCTTGGTTGTATTTTATTTCTAAAATTTTTCCTAAATTTTTCTTATTAATATTTGAGTTAATTATGGTTCCTGACTTTAGTTTAAATATTTTTCCGGACGTTCTAGCTGTCCGAACTGACACCGGTCACCGGAACAATAGAATGTACGGAGTTGCTACCGGAAGGGTGTTACAACTCTTCCCCTCTTATTTAAATTTCATCCTCGAAATTTACCCAGTGTAAATAGCCGAGGAGCTACTACCTCTTTATTTCTTCACCTTTCCGTGTTATCCTACTTCACTTTCTGCTTAGTCTCAATCTCATCCTCAAACAATTATGTACTCATCCTTTTTCATCTTAAATACAGTCTCCTTCTCATTTCCATTCGCTATCTCATTGTCTCTTCACTCTCTTATTCCATACCCTAACCTAAAATAAACGAGAAATACAGATCTGCAATAGTGTCACCTCGACTCTTATGAATGCAATGCATGATATGCAGTCTATCTAGGTCCAGAAACGCTTAAACCGCGCTCTGATACCAATAAATGTAACACCCCTCACCCGACTACAGTGTAGCAGAGCAAGGCATGCTACAATCGGTGCCGGAGCACCCTATCTTATCTTACTTTATTCCTTTCATAATTTGATCTCATTATATTTTAATATTAATTATTTTTTTTCGACGGAGAAACCAGCGGAGTTTCCCCTATTTTATTACCAGTTGACATATTTTACTATTTACCTGTTTAAAAATTTCAATAATGTTTTACAAATAGAATCTCATCAATTATTTTCATAACCATCTCATAATTCACATCTCATTCATATATCTCAATTTCATGTTCATTTCCATGCATTATCTATATATTTCAAATCTGTCTTCGAATCCATACAATCTCATTCATACTCAAATTTCATAAATAAAATTTTCAAGCTTCTTTAATTTACATATTAAAATACTTACTTTGAGTAGCTCCCATAATTCATAGGTTAATTACATGAGTTTATTTTGTACAAGATATACAAATAATTTACAATGTGCTAGGAATGAACAATATACATAACATGTATAAAATGAGCCCTATCTACATGCATTGCAGAGGAGGTGACAATCTTGAACTCTTCTGACACTTCTGCAGATCTGGACTCCAAAAATCACAGTCGACAGTCTACTGGTTTTACCTTCAGTACCTGCTCGAGGAAGCAATTCCATCGCGCTAAGCATTTCTGCTTAGTGGTGCTATAATATAACAAGAAATAATATATACAAAATAAGGAAAGAACAGAGCATAATTTGAATGCTTAAGAATCAATTTAATTTAATACAATGTGTCTAATGTTAATTATCTTTTGTTCTCATTTGTTTCGCTTTGGGCGTTTAATTCAAATTCACGGTGATAATGTACGAGATACGAATTAATAAAAATACTCAATTTATATTCATATGGCAATAGAAGGTACATTTAAAATATTTAGTTAAGTTATACCTATTTTTGCAACTCTCTTATCATTTTACTTAACAATTTTTATGTGGTTTGGATCATTTCATAATTGTAACTAATTCTTTTGAAGTCTTATTAACTCATTTATTTGATCTCTAATGTTTTTAATTACTAATAGTCTTAATTTATTTCAATAAATTACACCGTCCAAGTGACCTCTGACAGTGACTAAATCGATAACGGGTCGTTGTACTGGACACCCATGATGCCTCGGGCCGTCATACCATGGGACGAAAGCGTCAACCATGTATGCGATCGATATGGCTAAAAAGCCATGATATCACATAATATGGCATAAAAGACTTTAATACGGGAAAAAAAGCCATGAATACGGGCATAAAGCCATGAATACAGGCATAAAGCCTTTCGCAGTACTGCTAAAACAATACCCTATTGGCATGCCAAACTATCCAATCTGACACACATGTCTAGGCAATACAAGGGCATATAATATCATCAAATATTAATATGTTGTGTTTTATGTCTTTATTATTTCACGATAAATTTCATAATTTGTACATTGATCATAATATTCATACATTCCTTACATCATTCCTATTGATCACAATTCACAATAATGGTATTCATATACCATTGTACTCAAAATATTTCTCCTCTCTACAATAATGAGAACTAATGTCTCATTCATACATTAATATGATTCATTTATTCATTCATTATGTTATTCATATTGATCACAATTCTAAACAATGGTTCACATGTACTATTGTATTCAAAACATTTTTCTTTTCTCATTTATACATTCAAGAATCTATTTATGTAATTACAAATTTTATATTTCAAGTCTTGGTGTCACTATTCACTTCATTGGTCAACAAAAATGTTGACTTTTGCATAGAAAATATGTACATTGGTTTTAACACTCCCCATGTACCACATTTTACATTTAAAACTTGTTGGCATTGAGCACCCATACCATTTCTAAACTTAAAACCAAGAGGGCAGAATTTTCAGTTTTTGAAGCTTAATTTTACTGTTCCATTAAGCACTGTTGCAGTGGGAATTTGAGGAAATGGAAAACATGAAAGTTGTTCTTTATTTTGTCTAGTTGAATTTCTTTTTTTGAATCACTCCATTTGGAGTTATGTAGCTCCAGATATGGTCCAAAAACCACAGCTGGCCGGATTTCATTTCTGCAGAATTTTACCAAATCTACAGTCACATGAATAGTGGATGAGTGCCATTTGGGTTAGGTTCTGGTCATAATTTGGGGTAGGTTTCTTCATGAAAGTTGTTTTTCTATGTCTTAACTTGTTTCTGTAAAAATTTCAGGTCAATTGACCATTTCTACAGTGAGTCATGGCCAAAATAACTTTACTGTTCACGTGCACTGTTCATACTAGTATCTTGGGTTCTGGCAGATTTTGATCCAACTTTGGTCAGTAATTTGATCAAGTTAAGTTCATAATTTGGTCTAACTTTCTTCATATGAAATGTTCTACTATGCCTTAGGTTTCCATCGGTTCAAGAATCGCCTAAATCCGAGTTTTCTGGAGAGAGTTATAGCCATCCAAACATTACTGCTCAAATGAAAATCTGCAGAGTTGCAGGTTTGATAACTCAACTTTGCTCAATAATTTGAATGGGTTAATGGCATAATTTGGGGTAATGTTCCTCATGAAAGTTGTTTTTTTATATCTTATCTTTTTGCTGTAAAAATTTCAGGTCAATTGACCATTTCTACAGTGAGTTATGGCCAAATGAACGATTCTTCGTTCATTTGGTCATTCTAAGTCTTTTGCAGGGTATCCGGATTGGGGCCAACTTTTGGTCCTCTTACTTTGGTCTTTTGGGCATGGTTTCTTCAGCAAAAATGTGCCATTATAAGCCTAGTTTCATTTCCAATTGGCCAAACACCAATTGGACCTACACAGCCAAAATTATGGCTGTCTAAGTGGGCTGCAATCTCAGCCTCAATTCTGCTGTCTTTAGGCAGCCTTCCATTTCAGTTTTGCCATGCATTAACTTACTTCAAATTATGATTAACTTGCCTTAAATGGTCACTAATTGACCATTAGAATGTCCTTTAACAATTTCATAAGCCAAGTCCACATTTTACTCCTAAACCCTAGCTCAAAGTCATGGTTTTCACAAATTTCTTTAATTAACTCTTTCATTCTTTGTATAAATATATGTATACACTTTGGACATAATCTCTAATTCACTCTAAGTCCATTAATACAATCAAATTCATTCCTTCCTAGGGCTGCTGAAAATTCATAGGTACATATACATGAGTTTAGTTCATTTAATCTACCATTTCACAACAATTTCAAGTTCCTAACATGAAATAAAAGAAATACTTATATAAATAAGCACTAACCTCACTTTAACCTCTTCTTGCACTTGTAGAAATTTTGGAATTTCCTCACTTTTTGATAATCAAAATATTCCTCTTGATGCGGGGATAAATTTTTGTAAAGGGGCTTAGGGATTTTGGTGGATAGATAAAGAGAAAATGCAAGCTTAAAGCTTAAAAATTTGATGAAGAAAATGGCCATGGAAATTCGGGGAAGAAGGTGAAGGTGAGCAGATTGTTTTTCCCTATTTTGACTTCTTTTCTCTTATTTAATGTCTTATAAATGTATTTGTTAAGTTTTGATTGGCTAAGGGGTTCTAATTACATCAAGCTTATGTCATAAATGCCTTTTTATTTGATTTTTCTTTTCTTTTCTTTTCTACCACATTTCAATTTAATTTTTAGCAATATTTATTCATATTTTGAGTCATAATAATTATTTACTTAACTGGACAAGTCGGCCAAAAATCACCTCTGAAGGCGAAATGACCAAAATGCCCTCCGTTTGGCTTAACGGGTCAAAATTGTCTGTACCGATTGAAAAATTTTTCTAAATATTTTCTTGGCATTCTAATGCCATAGGAACCTCAATGACCCTTCTCTGGAGTCCCAAAAATTATTTTATGAATTTTTCCCGGGTATAGGGCTCCTCGTTGCGAGAACCGCAACTTCCCTCTGGTTACCCATCGCTTGGGCACCGGCTCATTTGGCTTGGTTGTATTTTATTTCTAAAATTTTTTCTAAATTTTTCTTATTAATATTTGAGTTAATTATGGTTCCTGACTTTAGTTTAAATATTTTTCCGGACGTTCTAGCTGTCCGGACCGACACCGGTCACCGGAACAGTAGAATGTACGGAGTTGCTACCGGAAAGGTGTTACATGTACCAACACTAAAAGGCTATAAAATGTGACATTTTGGTAACATTAAACCTAATTAATCTAGAGTGCATCAAGGGTCAACATTTTAGGTTGACTAAGGGAAATAATAGAATTCAATAAATTAATTATTAAGCCTTATTATTAGAGACAGTTTAAATGAGTACTGAAACACTTCAAATTGTGTGTTTCAGTTAGCAAAGACTCAGGGGAGGGGAAGGAAACACTGAGTCAGGACCAAGAGACATTTATCAGAGGTTTATGCACAACTAGTTTTTAACTGATTTTGTTATGAATATTTCGTATGATTAAATGACATATTTTTCTAATGTATTATGTTTAACAAGCATTGGATTTAATTCAATGATTATTGAAATTGTTATAGTATGTATGAATTTAGCTTTGTGAAATGGTATTTCCACAAGTATTAAGCATTGTTGTGAATTGAATAAATTATGTTTTGGAAAATTTTGATAGAACATGTTTTGAATTGTGATGGGCAATTTGCATGGAAAAATGCAAATTTATGATTTGAATTATGATGAGCATAAAAATTATTGGATATTGGAATTGACTTTGAATCGAATTGTATTGTGATTTATGCTAACTGAAAAGATTGTGATATTGTTTTATATCTCATTATAGATGCTTGACTAGGTTATTACTCGTCTCTCTCATTTGTTGAGAAGACAATGGAGTTAGTTGTGTTTTGATTACCATGGTATGTGCACAGGCTTAGATTCTCCTCTTATTAGAGGTTAGATCTAAGTTCTTATTTGTTATGGCCCTTTCGGAAGATTCATTATTGTAATGTGTACTGTGCACGATGATTCGACCTCCCCGACCATAGGGAGTTAGAATCACCCCGAAGATGGCCCTTTCGGATTAGTCTTTAAAGAATGGTTTTTGAGATAAAGAATGGTTTTTAAATAGTAAAGAATTGTGATTTTAATTATGATTTATGTATAATCGATTTTGTTGGAATTACCTTAAATGGTTAGTTATGATTTAATAAATTGAATTTTGTGATCAAAGTCATTTTATACAAATGATTTATATTATTGGCAATGAATATTTTGAGTTTTGGAATTTGATGAGTATTTAGATTTCCAAATTATTTGCTGTAAATTTTGTCAATGTATATTGTACTATTTTTTAAATTATAGTTGTGCACCACTGAATTCACCACTCAGCGATAGCTTTGTATGCTGTCGCAGGTGAAAAGAGCATAGAGCAATTGAGTAAGCTTCTTTGAAGAGACATTCAGATAAGCTCCAGGTATATCATAGGTATACCCATGTACATAGGTTTTGATGTATGCATGTAATAATATATATGTAAATTATTTGAGCAGTTATATAAAAACTCTTGTAAAATATTTTGGTATGTAATTAAATATAAATTATTGTAAATGTAAATTTGAGATTTCATTTACTTAAATAGTTTTATAATATAAATTTTGAGTCTTGTAATCAATGAAATGTTTCTTTATCATTAGATTGGTTTGAAAATGAATTGATTGTTTATTGAGATTTGAATTGTGAATTGAAATGAAGTTATT